>NC_143061.1:37570000-38820000 GCF_052426305.1 Pelodiscus sinensis | reverse complement strand
GCTGCACTTGCTTGGATACTCAAGGGAAAAGATAAAAGCCATTCCAAAAGGGACAGGGAAAAGACAGACACAGACAGACACAGTCACTCCATATGCTGCACAGTTAGTTGATTAGGCAGTCTATTGTCAGTCGATGTTCAGGGCGGTGTGTGTGTGTGTGTGTGTGTGTGTGTGTGTGTGTGTGTGTGTGTGTTACACCTGAGTCTTCAACTGCTGGTACACAAGGTCCCGTCGCAGCGGGCGGCCTTAGGGAAGACCGACAGGCACCCCGAGAAGTTTAACGTCTGTGTCTTTGACCGCTAGGACCAGGTCCCTTCGCGGTGGGCAGCCAACAGGCTGACAGACGCCCCAGAGTTTACAGGGAGAGCTTATTACACCTCAGATTTTGACTGCTAAGATACATGATCCCTTCGCAGCGGGCAGCCGAGGAAAGGCTGAGAGATACCCCTACTGAACTGTCCTCTGGAAGCAACACAATCCAAATGCCCAGCTCTTCCTGTATCTGTCCCTTATGACCGGCTGGAGTTCTTTTAAATTGTGGTTGGTTCTGTTATAGCAACTGAAGGAGTCAGGTTAAAGCTTAAACAGTTACAGGTTTATTAAAGAAGCTTATAAAACATATGGTTACAATGGCTATTGCTCTATTTCTTAATTGCTAGCAAATATAGATCTTAAAAATGGTTACAAAGAAAATATAGAAAATAGAAATAATGGTACCAAGTGACAGCTTAATCTTTAAAGAGCTCTAAGTCTATGTGTACACTTAAGACAAAGGACACACCCAGGTACAATTTTTACTCCCTTCTGTGTTTCTCGACTCCAGCGTATCAGTCCAGGGCGAATACGAAAGACGAATACGAGGTGGGCATCCCCGTGGAACCTCGGGAGGCCAATCACCTAACCCAACCAGCAGAAAGATGGTAGATTGACACTCAGAGTGAGTGTGCTGCTGGACCCATCTTTATACCCATAGGGGCCCGTATCCTCTTTCTTATCTAAGATGCCAAATTGTGTTGGTCCGTCTTTGTGACGCCAGTTCTTACAAGGGAGTTTCAACTTAATTTACACTTGCAAGAGAGATAACTAAATTGTGAGTACTGGACATTCTTTACTGGGCGGGAGATTCCTCCCCCGTGGATGACTGTGTGTTCGTATCAATATAGGTTTCAGTCAAGGGCACTCCTCGGCAGCCTCTTGGTCAGCAATTGGCATATCTCTGTATACAGCCATCCAGGTTCACAGCAGCCAGCATATCCGGGCCTTCTGTCAAGGCTTCAAAGACTATAATGATTTTACTGCTCTGTGTGTCCTGTGTGCTCCAGGCAAGCAAAAATGGATGTTACGGGGGGGGGGGGGGGGAGGTGTCCTGTCTGGCTATATCTATAAAGGGAAGGACTCAGTGGACCCTCCAAAGATGCAATCCACTGGTTACCCAACTTAGAATCTCCACAAAGGATCATGTCTACTTAAATCCAGGAACTTTGACCTGGATTAGAATAGATTTACAAGCCAGTGTAAGCCTGGGCTTTAATGACAAACTCTGATCACCAGTGTTCTAATCTCAGTTAGGCTACATGTAGACTGCAAGCTTCATTCAGAATAAGCTTTTCTGGAAGAGATCTTCCGGAAAAGCTTATTTTGAAAGAGAGCGACTGCACAGCAAAAGCACAATGAAAAAGCGTCCACACTGATTAGACACTATCTCGTATTTATGGAACCAGTTCAGGCTGGACATTAGCTCAGCAGTTGCTTCCGGGTGCTGTTGCCTAAGCATATCTGAGACATGAGCTTAAAGGGACTCCTCTGGAGAGCCGTTTCTCAGCTTCTGCTGTATGCTTGCCTACCTCCGAGAGACAGCAAAGCTTTAGTAGTGTGTGCTCTGGCTGCCCAGCTTTTGGATGCCACAGCATACTGCTTGAGCTGGAGCTGCCTCTGGGCATGTGATAGCCCCACACTAACGTGCTGCAGCTTCTGCGGCACTTTGTGTAGATTGTTTTCATGGTCCTGCAAGATCTCGACTCTGAGCTCATCAGCAAGACTCTCTGCCTGGATGCAGGAGCAAGGCCCTTGCAACTACACCCGATGGTACAGAGACGTTTCTGGTGGCTGGACACCAGTTCCGACTGGTGGGAGCTGTGGGACAACCAGTAGTGGCTCAACAACTTCGCATGAGGAAGGCCAGCTTTATGGAGCTGCGTGCCTGGCTCATCCCTGCCCTCCGTTGATGTGACACCCACATGCGACCTGCCATCCCCCTGGAGAAGAGGATCACCATCGCCATCTGGAAGCTTGCCACCCCAGACAGCTACTGTAAGGCACTCTCGGGCTGCAGTCCCTGCAGGGAGGAGAGTTCTGGAAAGGGGGACCCTAGGGAAAGGGGGGGTGGGATTCTCTGATTCTCTGTTTTGTGTGTTTCTTTGTCTCATTCTTCAGGTGGTGAGGGCCATTAACTCCATCCTGCTGTGCAGAGTCATCTGGGAGACCTGGACCCTATTGAAGCTGGATTTGCTGCCCTGGTGTTCCTCAATTACAGAGGGGCCATCGATGGAACCTACATTTCCATCCGCGCACCACATCATCGAGCCACTCGGGCTATTTCTCAATGATGCTGTAGGCCCCGGTCCAACACCGTGGACAGTTCATGCACATATTCATCGGGTGGCTGGGCAGGGCGCACAATGCCCGCATTTTCAGAAATTCCAGCCTCTACCAGAAGCTGGAGGCTGGCACATTCTTCCCCCAGCGTAACTTTCGGGTTGGGGACATGCAGATGCCACTGGGCATCATGGGGGAGACAGCCTACCTCCTCATGCCATGGCTCATCAAGCCGTACACCAGCCACCTGGACCAGCAGGCACTAATTCAATGCCCAACTCAGCCGGGCCCAAATGCAGGTGGAATGTGCCTTTGGGCCCCTGAAAGCATGGTTCAGGTGCCTCCTGACTCACCTGGATGTTGGGTAACACAACATCCCCAAGGTGGTCTCAGCCTGTTATGTTCTCCACAATATTGTGGAGAGGAAGGGGGAGGCCTTCCTACCAGAGCAGGGGGCAAAGGCCGGCTGGGAGGGAAAGGCCTTCGAGGTGCAATCCGCCAGACCCATCAGGTGGGCATGCGCATCTGGAAAGCCCTAAGGGAGAGTTTCTCTCAATGACCCCAGTAACTTTCCCCAGGGCCTCCCCTCTAGGGGCCTGTGTCTTTGCCTGTGTCTTTCCCCCTATGCCTCTCACAACAACCCCTCCCTTCCCCCCTTCTCTGTATAGTCAATAAAGACACCAGTTTTGAGTTGAAAACCAAGAACTTTGTATTTTTTTCAAAATAAAAGTAACTGGGGAAGAGGGGCTCAGAACCTGGATGGGGCAGAGTGGAGGGGGGGGCTCAGGGCTGGGAATGATGTGTGGTATGGCTAGAACTGCCGCCTTGGGTCCGGGGACCTTGGTCACCTCGAGGGTGAGTGGAGCCTGGGACAACAGGGGTGTGTCTAGACTACAGGGTTTTGTCGACAAAAGTGGACTTTTGTCGACAAAACTAAACCTGCGTCTACACTACCGCTGAGTTCTGTCGACATAACGTCGACAGAACTCAGCAGTTTTGTCGACGCTGGTAAACCTAATTTTACGAGGAATAACGCCTTTTGTCGACAGCGTTCTGTCAACATAAGGCATTATTGCATCTAAACTGTCCTTTGCATCCACACTGTTATGTCAACAAAGCAGCTTGCTTTGTCGACAGAACTGAATGTAGTCTAGACGCTGTTTGTCGACAGAAGCTTTGTCGACAGTATCTGTTGACAAAACTTCTGTCGACAAAACCCTGTAGTCTAGACGTACCCCAGGAGGGTGGGCCAGAGGGGGTCCTGGAGTGGAGTCAGGCATGACAGAGGGGTAGGGGGCATAGGCATGGCGGAGAGGCAGGGGAAGGGGGCAGGGAGCACAGGGGGAGCAGGAGCAGAGGGGGCTGGAGCAGGGATAGGACCCGGGTGTGCCCTGCCATAAAAGCTGCACCCACATTTGGGTCCACCACTGGGCATCATCCTGGACTTTCTGTGCCAAAGTTTGCTGCATATCCCGGAGGACGGCCAGGTGCTGTCTCATGAGGTCCTCCTGGACCCTCCTACACTTGTGGCTCCCCCAGCATCGGGCATCTGCCTCAACTGGCAGTGAACGCCCCTCAGCAATGGCTGATCCAGCTGTGGAGAATAAAGAGGGAGATGCAGTCAGTCGTCCATGCAGACACTGTCCCTGAAGCTGTGCCTTCCTTTGTGAGCAACAGTCCTTGGGCCAGAGGACAGGGATGTCCTGGGAGCAAGCCCATGTGTGGCCCTGCCTCATAGGGGCCCCGAGGTGCCCAGGGGACCATGCTTCCGCTCTCCCTCTCTCCCTCCCCGGGTCAAGCAGGCAAGGGAAGTGTCTGGCCACACTGGGATCCCATGGGTGGGAGAGGAGCCTGTAGCAGCCTGGCCTTTCATGGGGCCTGTACACACTCCTGTGTCTCATAGCGCTGTCTGCAGGAGCGGGTGGTTCCTTGCACATGCAGGCATGCCCGTGTGCTGTGTGCGGCACTCCTTGGTCTGTGTGTGGCTGTGCGTGTGCCCTTGTGCCCAGCCTGCTTCCAGCTGTGGGTGGGCAGGCATCCCCCCAGGGGTCAGACATGTTTGTGGCCTCCCCAGAGCCTGTGAGCAGGAGCCCGGGGGTGCTCCGGAGCTTCCTCCTGAGGCTGCATGGCACAGACTGGTGCTGCACATGCTTGCACAATGTCCAGGCCGAGCAGGCTGAGCAACGATCACATCCCATCCCCTCTGCGCTCACCTCCCCTGCCCCATGTATGTGAAAGGCTCAGAGCACTCACCTGATGATCCCTCCCCACCCTCAGAGGATTCCTGGGAGATATCCAGAGCCTGGGGTACTGACTCCAGGGTGAGGGTGACCCTGCTGGCCATCTCCTTCTCATCCTGCAGCTCGTCCTCCTCCTCCTCCTCCTCAACAGAGAGCCTGGGCGGGTGACGACGGGTGTCTCTAGCCCAGAGTCTACCATCATGGGTGGGGAAGGGGCTGCACCACCCCACAGGATTTGGTGGAGCTCCTGGTAGTAGGGGCAGGGGTGCGGTCCTGCCCCAGAGTGAGAGCTGTGCTCCCTTGCCTTGGCGTAGCTCTCATAGAGCTCCTTGACCTTGCTCCTGACTTGTTCTAGTGTCTGGGGGTAGTGGCCTCTCGCAGCCAGAGCCTCAGCCATCCAGCCGTAGATGTCTGCGTTGCGCCTCCAGGAGCGGAGATCCTGCAGGGTCTCCTCACCCCACACCTCCAGGAGGGCCAGGATCTCCACCCCGGATCACGACAGCCTTTTGGAGCCCTGGGTGGGTCCTGGGAGTCCTCGTGGTGCTCCCTTGTGAGGGCCAGGGAGGGTTTCGGGGGGAGGAGGGGTTGTTGCCAAGCTATGAGTCCAAATGTGGGTGGCAGGGAGAGCTGCACAGTCAGGTGTAGCTGTCTGGGCCGGCTTCCTGCTTCAAGGCTTGTTCCAGATGCCTGCAGCTTTAAGAGCTGGCAGGAGACAGAACTTTAGAGTTCTGATTAGTTTGGACAGAGGCACCTGTGTTATTTCCTGGAGGCTTCTTTTTTCAGCAGAACTCCCTCTTCTGCGTCCACACATGCCTTTTTCCAAAAAAACTCTCTCAGAAAAAGGCTTGTTCCTCGTAGAAAGAGGTTTACCGCCATTGGAAAAAACCCTCCATTCTTTCAACTTCTTGTCAAAAGAAAGCAAAAGCAGTGAGGATGCAAGTATTGTTTTTCCAGAAAAATGACCATTTCTCTGGAAAAACGCTGCAGTGTAGACATACCCTCACACTGGTACGAATCCTGAGTAACTTCACAGATGCCAGTGGAGTTACTGGGGAATTATATTGGTGTAACTGAGAGCAGAATCTGCCTGACATCTTAATTAGAACAATATATACATCCAGCTGTTACCAGTATTGTCCATTTAGTTCAGCAGATGAGTCACACCAGATGCAAAATGTTGAAATGTCACATGGGGAAAATATTTATGAGCAAGCTGACAACATATCAAATGAAACAGGAAACAGTAAACCTGTTTCCTGCCAAGATGTCTAAAATCAGTTGTATAGTCTGCAATTATGCTTCACTACTTTTCATTATCTCTCTCTCTCAGAGCAAAATTAACTGTTAATTTATGCTGAATGGAGCGTCCAACAGTGCCAGTGAGAAAGTGTCATTGCTTGGTCATAGCTTCCAGCTTTGCCCCCTTGCCTTCCTTGTAAATGAACACTAGCAGAACTAATATTGTATTCTGAGCTATGGGAATGATACTGTAGTCCTCATAAGAGCAAGTGTCAGGGCTGCATCATTTGGCCTTATTATTAACAGTACAACATATGGGATTATATGAACAGACAATCATTCCTGAATGTCTTCTTTAAAAACAATTCTCCAATGAAACTGTAGGGGATAGGTAATGCAGGGGGTCTAACTACTAGATTGTCACAGTTACAGGACTCACATAAGGACAGGATTAGGGATGTGAAAATGTAAACATGTACACGGCTCATCAGTTAACATTTATGGTTATATGCAGTGTCGGAGACAGCAGCAGGCGGGAGAGGGGGTAGGCAGCTCTGGGGGAGCCAGTGAATGTGGAGAGCCGGCTTGTAAGCTAGTTCCCCATGTGCACCTGCCTCCCACCCCCTTTGCATGTAAACATGTTAGTGCTGAAAACTTCAGCCATTACACATTTAGCTGAATGAACATATTGTAACAACCAGTTCTTCACAAGGCACAGAGCTATAGCTGTACACAGAGCTCTTTGTAAAATAAAGGCCTAAATGTTTATCGGGTCAGAAAAATGGAAGCATTTTTTCTACAAACATTCCACTATCACTGGTGGGGAAGATTTTCTTCAGCAAAAATTTCTTACCAGTTCCCATTGTAAATGACATGAGGTTAAAAATTTCAACCTCCACATTCAAGATGTACAGGCCAATCCTATTCTCACTGAAAGCAGTGTTAGAACTCCCATGAACTGCAGTGGGAGCACAACATAGGGAAGCCTTTTCAAGCAATAAAGGGATCAATCCTACTGACCTCGTACAGAATTCCCACTGATTCCAGTGAGCGTTTGGATAAAAAGGATTTTTAACCAAAATCTAAAACTAAGCAGAACATTTTTCATGAAAGGGGGGGGGGAGATATGCTATTGGGACAGAAAAATTGTATTAGCAAATATTCATGCTAAAATCAAATGCTGGAAATAGGCATTTGAGCATAAATGTCACTGGTGTATGTGTTTGAATCCATGTTTCTTAGGCCATGTCTTCACTATCTTCCTGTGAAGACAGAGCCAAGCTCATTTTAAGATAAGCTGACTCCAGCTACGTATTTTATGTAGTCAGCTTACCTTAACCCGACCTTCTGGGACTAGTGTAGACCTGGCCTTAGTGTCAATGTTATTTGAACGCTCATGATAAACATGCTAGTAAAGACAGAGGGACAGATTTCCAGAAGGGTTGAGCACTACCAATGCCTGTTGACTTCAGGTAACACAAAGGGTGCTCAACACCTTTGAAAAGCAGCTCTATAATGTCTGTGCTATGAAGGGTTTAATCTTACTGGTAAACTTTAGTCTACAAAATTCTGCCGCTTCCAACCATTGCACTGAGATTCGGCACTCACCCACAGACTGGCAAAGAAACCAAAAAAAAAAAGATTTCAGCTTCAGAAACAGGAATCTCCTGCTTGACACCTTGGCTTTGGGTCTTGGGACTTCCTCAACTTAATGCAACTGAAAAATGCACCAGGAAATAACAGGAGAAACATATTCACAAGTATCAAGGGCTTAACAGCAAAAATGAACTTTAAGAGTTTGGTTTAGTACAGGAACATTCGCATGAGGTTGAAATAAGAAAGTGTGTCTGTTCCAAAAGAGGTTCTCCGTGTTACATTATCCAAGGGAATATAAATTGAAACTGGGAAGCCATTTATTTTGCCAGAATATTTATATACTTGTCCAAGTTTTCATTAAAACAAGAAAACTTTATATACCAAGGCATTCCACTACCATTTAATAAATATGGAACTTTTGAAACACCTTAAATAAAAATTAATACAAAAAAGGGTGAGTATAATTTTCACCTTTCAAAAAGATGCACCAGCTATTATTTGAATTACATTTCAACATCTTATCTATGTATATCATACTGTTTATATTACCAATAATTTACATAGAACAATATCATATGGAGCTTTATGCTTAGAGACAGACACATTCTCAGACCCAAAAAGTTTACATTAGGCAACACAAAAAGATACACTACACAGCGTAACACTTTGATAAGGTTCGGTTAAAAGAGAGAGTGAAGAGATAGGTAGCTGAGGGAACAATGAAGGAAGGAAGAATTCCTGGAAATGAGTTTTAAGAGGGGCTATGAAGAGATAGGGTGCTTGTCTGGCAGAGACAGGGTGCATAGAAGATAAGTAGGAGAATGTGCCACACATCTAGAGAAGCATGAATGAAGACTCAGAGCACTATGGGAGACAGAGAAAAAGGAGATGTCATCAGGAAGAGAAAGAGCAGTAGTCTGTGAAACCAATGCAGAGGAAAGCCAGTAAGGGGGCGTTTGATACTCATGTGTGCAGGTGATGTAAACGTAATGTACAGGCAATTCAAGACAAATATAAAGGGATGTCATTGCAAGATCAACTAAAATATATGGCAGATTTACTTTTCATAAGAAGCACTATGTACTGCATTGTGCTCCATTCCAACAGCGCACTCCATTACAACACACACTGGACTATATTCTGGCTGGAGGGGTACATAGTGACTGAAGGGAGACATTCCATCGCCGACTGCTGCTCCCACCATTAGCCTTATTCACACACTTTCAAATAAGTAAAAGGTGTTTGTCTCACGTCCACATTTTCTAAAGTGCAATATCTACATGTTCATCCATAATTTTCCATTCTCTGAATAACCACAGCACCTCACTGCATTTCCATCTACTACAGGTTCGACAACCCTGGTCCAGCACCCTCGGGACTGACCGGTCCTGAATGAGGGGATTTGCCAGACCAAGAGAGGTTTCTCCCCTCCTGGCCCCATGCTAAGCCACTGCCCCCCATGTTAGGACTCCAGCCCACCCCGCAGCTGGCTGGCCAGCCCTTGCTCCCTGGGCCAGAGTTCTCCAATTCCTGCTGCCAGGGCCAGAGCTTGTGGCCAGGGTCAGCATTCTATAGACTGAGCCAGAGCTGCGCAGCTGGGGCCAGAACTGCAAAGCCACTGCTGGCCCCCTGCTACTGCCCAGCTGCGGGGGCCACATCTCTCTGCTGCGGTACCCCTCCCCCCTATAAACATGGGGCTCCCAGTTGAGTCACTGTTCCCCAGCTACCATGCTCCTGCCAGACCTCCCTATATCTAGACTCTGTGGTCCAGGAATGTCTGTGGTCCTGCCAGACCATGGATGTTGCCAGACTAAAAAGTCCTGGTTAAGGGAGATACAATCCATACATGATATGAAGTCTAACTCTTTACTCCATAATGTTTGTAATCAGAATCTTTGTGACTTATTTGACTCTGGGAATGAAATGGCAGGAGACCTTTGAGGGACCGGTTATAATACTTCTTGAGCTTTAAAAACACCATGACTAAGATTTAGTTAGGTTTGGTACTGCTTTGGGCAGGGGGTTGGTCTCGATGATCTCCTGAGGTCTCTTCCAGCCCTATGATTCTAGGTTTCCTGAAGCTGCTGCCAACTACAGACTATTATTTAATTAGGAACAAGGATAAGCAAAATCTCTCATCATGCATTTCTTGAGTTTCAGCTTGATAAGTTCCCCCTAAATTCTTAGAGATAGGCAATGCTTTAGCTATGTGATTCTCATTAAGGTGAGTGGGTGTTATGAGACTAAATCCCCATAACATTGTTTTAAACATGTAGGGATTTGTATTATCCAAATAGGATACACAAATCAAACTCATATTCCAAGATGTGACCTCAGACCAAATTTCCAGATGAAATTATTTGATTAAATGGTGCCTGTAAGTACAGAAAGACAATGCAATAAAGCAGTTTCCAGGGTCAAATGATTAACATGTGGGGCAAAGTCCAGTCAATGCTTTAAAATGAGTTTTAAATGAGTGAGCTTTGGAATACACAGATGCTTCTTACAGACTGAATTTCAATTTAGTATTTATTTCCATATTTTCTCTGTTCTACATTTGCTCTCCACATGCCAATGGGATGATGGATTGTCTGTCTGGGATTCCTCAACAGAAGAAAAGGAAACATGTTTATATACTGTGAATGGGGCCATCTGATAACTCCAAACATATTTTAATACACATTGCAAATATAGGAATAGGAAAACACCAACATTGATCACATGCTATTCTGAAAGAAATGTTGAAGTTTATTCATTATTATATTAGATCAATAAACTTGTATGCAGAATCAGGGAAGTCAGAACTGAAAACAAATAATTAACATCCAAATTACCTCCCTACCCATGCACAAATGTACCGTGCAGTACATTTTGCCATATTTTATTCAGTAAAGTTATAAAAATCCCAAATCATGAGGCTTCCTTGAGTCAGTTCCACCACCTACTGTATTTATCATCAAGAAGATTCTGCCTAAATTTTCCCTCTCTCACTGTCATCCCACTAGTGTCAATTGTGCCCTTGCACATTATACTCAGTATTCCCCTCCTCTCCTGGGGGTTTATACATCCTTCAAATATTTGTATACTGTTATGTCTCACAGGACAAAATTATGATTGCCTTACTCACACAAGGACTTCCACTAAGCAGTTTGCCTTCCATTTTAGCCACTACATACACATGAGCCGCACTATCCACATCAGCTCTTTTTAATCCCTCTTCATGAGTCAGTCCTTCCAATTCTCGCTGAACATTTTGGTTGCTGTCCTCCAAATTCTCTCCAATTTGTCTGTAAAAGTGGTGCTCAGAACTGAACACATTGCAGGTACAAAATGTCATCTAGTTATTGCTAAAAAGACAAACCAAAAACTCTTTGATTTGCCAATATAGGGCAGGAAAACTGCCCTAGAATAGTGTGCTCATAGACTCACAGACTTTACAGTCAGAAGGGACCATCATGATCATCTAGTCTGACTTCTTGCACATTCCAGGCCCAAGAACCTCACCCACCTCCTCCTGGAATAGATCCCTAACCTCAGACTGAGTTACTGAAGTCCTCAAATCATGATTTAAAGACTTCAGGATAGAGATAATCTACCATCTATGCTACTGCTCATTTTATTGCTTCTGGTTTTACTAAAATTTGCAGCCCTAGAAGTCCTGTTTCTGCATTCTCTACTGTTGGTGGCCTTATATTCTCTCATATGATTCTGGGATACAGAGTCTTCCAATGAAATAGCGAAAAATCCTAGCCCCCCCAAAAAAGCCAATGAGAAAACTTTCATTGACCTCAAAGGAGTCAAAATCTGGTGCACAAAAATGAATAGAATTGTCAAACCTCAAGAGAATGACAGATGCAAACTCAATAAATGATTTTAAAACCTACTAACTAAGGGTATGTCTACACTACCCTCCTAGTTCGAACTAGGAGGGTAATGTAGGCATACCGCACTTGCAAATGAAGCCCGGGATTTGAATTTCCCGGGCTTCATTTGCATAAGCGGGGAGCCGCCATTTTTAAAACCCCGCTGGTTTGAACCCCGTGCAGCGCGGCTACACGGGGCTCAAACTAGGTAGTTCGAACTAGGCTTCCTATTCTGAACTACCGGTACACCTCTGAGCCACATGCCATCTGAGCCACATGCCATCATCAGAAGATTGATTTTTGGAGGTTTGAGTTCTGTAGTTTCTGCATCTGAGTAATGCTCTTTTAAGACTTCTAAAAGAATGTTCCATACCTCATCCCTTCAGATTATTTAAAAAATTTGGTTGAGTGCTGTAGTTATCTTTAGAAATCTCACATTGGTACTTTCTTTGTGTTTTGTCAAATCTGCAGTGAAGGCATTCTTAAAATGGGTCATCATCCAAGACTACTGTAACATGAAATGTGTGGCAGAATACAGGTAAAACAAAGCAGAAGACTTATTTTCCCCCAAGGAGTTCAGTCAAAATTTAATTAACATATATTTTCAAAGAGCATCATCGTTATGGAAGCATGTCCTCTGGAATGGTGGTCAAAGCAGACAGGGACATATACATGTTTAGCATAACTGGTATGTAAATACCTTGCAACGCCAGCTACAAAAGCTCCATGCAATTGCCTGATCTCACTTTCGGGCAATATTGCAAATAAGAAGCCAGGAGCACTATCTACCAGAAATGTAAACAAACTTGTTTGTTTTAGTGATTGACTGAATAAGAAGTAGGATTAAGTGGACTTACAAACTCTAAAATTTTGCATTGTTTTGGTTTTGAGTGCAGTTATGTAATAAAAAAAAACCCACATTTGTCAGTTTCACTTTCACAATAAAGGGTTTGCATTGAAGTACCTAATTGAGGTAAATTGAAAAATATTATTTTTTATCATTTTTACCATGCAAATATTTGTAATAAAAACATAAAGCACTGTATAATTTGTATTCTGTGTAGTAACTGAAATTAATATATTTGAAAATGTAGAAAAACATCCAAAATATTTAATATATTTCAATTTGTAATAGTATCAGAGGGATAGCCATGTTAGTCTTAATCTGCAAAAACAACTAGAAGTCCTGTGGCAATTTATAGACTAACAGATTTATTGGAGCATAAGATTTCATGGCAAAGACCCACCTCATCAGATGCATTTAGTGGAAATTCCAGAGGCAGGTATAAATATACAGGCACATGAAAAGAAGGGAGTACCAATCAAGAGGAAGGCCAGAGATAACAAGGTCAATTCAGTCAGGGAGGATGTGGCCTACTTCTAGTAGCTGATGTGGAGGTGTGAACACCAAGAGAAGAGAAACTGCTTTTGTAGTTGGCTAGCCATTCACTGTCTTTGTTTAATCCTAGATTGATGGTGTCAAATTTGCAAATGAATTATAGCTCTGCAGTTTCTCTTTGAAGTCTGTTTTTAAATTTTGGTTGTTGCAGGATAGCTACTTTTAAATCTGCTACTGTGTGTCCAGAGAGACAGAAGTGTTCTTCTACAGGTTTTTGTATGTTACCATTCCTGAGATCTGATTTGTGTCTGTTTACTCTTTTACATAGTTTGGCCAATGTACATGGCAGAGGGGCATTGCTGGCACCTGATGGCATATATTACATTGGTAGATGTGCAGGTGAATGAGCCCGGGATGGTGTGGCTGATGTGGTTAGGTCCTGTAATGGTGTCGCTGGTGTAAATATGTGACACCGAAGTTTGTTGCAGAGATTGGTTCCTGAGTTAGAGTTACTGTGGTGTGGTGTATAGTTGCTGGTGAGAATTTGCTTTAGGTTGGCGGGCTGTCTGTAGGCAAGAACTAGCCTGCCTCCCAAGGTCTGTGAGAGTGAGGGATCATTGTCCAGGATGGGTTGTAGATCACTGATGATGCGTTGGAGAGGTTTTATTATTAGAGGTTTTATTATCTGTACAGGTGGTGCCCAAGTTACGAACGCATCGACTTATGACCATTCATATGTACGATCAACCTCCCATTAAGTGCATTACAGCCGGTCCCCAAGTTACAAACGTGCGATCCAAACTTATGAACAGTGCAGTCACATTTAAATGAATGGAGTCCGACTTACAAATGGATCGAGTTACGACCAAGTGTTCAGTACGTAACACATTCGTAAGTCAGGGACTATCTGTATTAGGGATGTGAACGTGTACCCACGTATGCGGTTAACTGATGACTGGGCTCATTGGTTAATTCTCATAGTTACATGCAGTCCCCTCTCTCCATCAGTGCTCTGGCCAGCTCCTGCCTGCCCCCACTTACCCCTACTGAAAATGTCAATGGTTACATGTTTACAAAAATAAGCACCTTTTAACATCCCTAATTGGTATTTCATTGTTTAACCGTGCTATTAATTGTGGTCATTTTTCATCACAATGAATTCTTTTAGTCAACTGCATGAGTTAATTGCAATTGATCAACAGCCCTAATTGTGAACCTTCAAAATGTTCCAGAAGTTGACAAAACCTAGTTCTTAAAAGGGGATACCCAATTCAAACAGTCTGTAAAAATAAAATAAAATTCAGACCAAAAGGTCACTGGTGAACTTATAATAAATACTGACACATTTAACATACAGTTAACCTTAAATGTACCTGTTAGTTTCAGAGAAGACCATCAGTTCAGTCTTACCTCTAACTATCCACTTGTTTAACCACATCATTTTGACAGTTTTTTTCACATAGGTTTAGGAAATGCATATGCATTTTTATAAAACACTGGTGAGCCCATTCGTATTCTTAGTTAATCCAATGTAATTTAGGAGTTAATATATCAAAGTCAGAGGTACACCAGTTTATAACAAGAGTAAGTGGGAACAAGATCAAGGCACCTTACCAGAAAACAATTTCCACATAGCGGGCAGTGACATGTTCAAACAATGAGAGATTCAAAGAATCAACATCTACTACATTAACTGAAACCAAGTACAATAGAGCAAGAAAAAAAAGTTTCTCTGCTAAACATATATAGTCATTCCTGTTTCAGATATAGACATTTCTATTTTATTCTTGTTGATAAATGATTACATTTAGAAAGGAAGCTTTCCCCCCATTGTATCTAACTCAATTGCATTCATTAAATTTCATTATGTCTACATCATTTAATTTAGGTCAACATGTCAAAGCAACCTAAAATCATGTTTGCTTTAAGTCAGCTGATATTACCCTCAAAGATGGGAAAGGCAAATAAGCCAATTTCAGACTCAGTGATAGAAAAGCCTTTTACTTCTTATACAGAATATAGAATTCAGACTTCAGAAGGAATTACATGTATTCCATGCATACAGCAAATAAATGACTCTATGCAGATATATCTTGTCACATTTTGGCGTTTATACACACACATCACTAAAATGTAGAGATATAAAAGCAATAATATGTAGACAATATAATAAATTAGTTGGTTTTGCTGTTTAAAAGATAGCATATGTAATTTCCTTAAATTAGATGTTTAACTCTTTTGTTATTAGCCTGCATGAACGAATTGTGCTGTTTAAGAAACTGAAAGAATTCTAAAGGAATCTGGAACCCAACTCTGATTGAATTAGGCTCCTCTGAAAACCCCAGTAATGTTGGCTAAGAGGCTGAATGCTGCCAGTACATGTTGCGTGCGCACATGTGTGTATGTGAAATGAACATATGTTTGCGTGTGTGAGTGTGTGTGAAATGAGCATATGTTTGCTATATGCATTTGCTAACACTTTAAAAACAAACTCGCATGATGGTATTTTAGGACATTAACATTTTGTTCCAAAACAGGCAAAGCAGTGAGGGCCAGATTTTGGTTGATCTTACACAGCACCGGAAACCATTTTCCCCTCCCCCCATGTACCCACGCAAGTCCTGGGGAGTACAAGTGCGGAAGGGGAGGCTACTTAGCATTGCCTACTGCAGTACAAGGGAACAGTCATATTCTATACTAAGGGTGTTAAGTAGCACGTAAATGACTAATCGTATACTTGGTACAATTTATACTTGGAGTACACAATTAGTCAATAAGGGGCTGCTGCGGCTCTTCAGTTGAAATGTTGTAGGAGCCAGGCATGAAGGCAGCCCGGCTCCTACTACATTTCAACTGCAGAGTCAAGTGGGGGGTAGGTCCGGGACCCAGTGCGAGCCGGGACTGCTTCACACAGGATCCCTCTCTATGCCTCTGCCTTTTAAGTGTAGTAAGAACTGGCACCCCCTGGACCTAGCTCCTGCTTCCTGCCCCCCTCCCCTTGCTGCTTCTATATCAGATGCAGCAAGGAGGGAGATACCTAGATTTATCAGGTAGTTGACTAATCGACTACTCTTTTACATCCCTACTCTATACTTGTAAAGAATCATGTATGGTGATATGTAAATGTTTAATATCAGTATGAGTCCTTTCAAGCATCTATCACTTAGAAAAGATAATATATCAAAGATACCAATTAACAGGTCAAAATGTATTGAAACTACTAAGTTAGTAAATATGTATCAATGACATATGGAGAAAAATGAATGGAATGGTAGACTTGGAAATTTTAAAGGGAAAGGAAACGCTCTGATCCCACTACAGAAGAAAGAGGGAAAGCAAGCTCTGGCAGGTTTCATTCATATTGACCACTATTTCACCCAGTACACTTCTGAGTGGTATTGTACATGGTACTGATTGGAGTTTGTGTTCTGTTTTGGAAGAGATATTACATGTTTCTCATAGGTGTATTTAGAAAAGGTGGTAAGACTCAGAAAGGTCTAGCCTGGGAAAAGTGGAACACACTGAGCAGCCAGGTAATGAGACTCAGATTATGTAGTGAGACCCAAAATCAACCAGGGACTGTTAGGGAAAACTTTGGGGATATTTTTTGGGGATATTTCTTTGCTTTGAATTTCCATTCAGAGATTCCAGAGCAGAGGTGGGCAACTTGCGGCCCATCAGAGTAATCTGATTGTGGGACTTGGGACATTTTGCTGACCGTGACTGACTGCAGGCACCACCTCATGCAGTTTCCAGTGGAAGTGGTGGCCAGAATGCCCTTGTGGCCCTTTCACTTGTAGGTGCCATCCCACAGCTCCCATTGGCTGGATGGTGGGAGGGGCAGAGAGTAGTGTCTACAGATGGTCAATGTCAGCAAAATAACTCGCAGCCCACAATCAGATTACTTTGATGGGCCACAGGTTACTGGAACCTTTGTGGAGCTGAACCTAGCAACAGACCAAATGGAACACAGCTGCTTTTTGGAACAAGTCCCAGCAACAGTTGATCTAATTGAAAAAACTTCATTGAATGGGACCCGACAGCAGCAGATGTGACTGAGCTGGCTTTGGGGAACCTGACTTCAGAGCCAGAGGACCCAGTGATTGCAATTTCAGTGCGCTACTCTGGGCAGGCTGAGGAGTGATGCCTACATCTGTATGGAACACCACTGACCTCAGTGGCAAAGGCATAAATATTCAGATGGCAATTCACTTCTTAGGATTTAGGCTTCAGGTAGGCTTAGTAACAGAAACCACAATGGTGAAATCCTGCCTCCATTGACAACATACCTATTGATTACAACAGCAGTAATACTTTACTCAATGTGGCTGTATCTAGACTGGCAAGTTTTTCCGCAAAATCATTTGCTTTTGCAGAAAAACTTGCCAGCTGTCTACATTGGCCACTTGAATTTCCGCAAGAACACTGACGATATCATGTAAGATCGTCAGTGTTCTTGCGGAAATACTGTGCTGCTCCCGTTCCGACAAAAGCCCTCTTGCGCAAATCATTTGCGCAAGAGGGCCAGTGTAAACTGCACAGTACTGTTTTCCGCAAAAAAGCCCCGCTCGCGAAAATGGCGAGTGGGGATTTTTTGCGGAAAAGCGCGTCTAGATTGGCCACGGACGCTTTTCCACAAAAAGTGCTTTTGCGGAAAAGCGTCCTGCCAATCTAGACGTGCTTTTCCGAAAATGCTTTTAACAGAAAACTTTTCCGTTAAAAGCATTTCCAGAAAATCATGCCAGTGTAGACGTAGCCTGTGTGTTTAGCTTTTACTTTGCTTGTTTTTGAGTTTGTATCACAAAGATAACATCTTTACATATGAATTGCCTTTAAAATAACTGATTAAATTTTAAAAATGGTCTACAGGCAAACATGTAGTATCTACATAGTGAATTCTATATACACATAGAGCAATGTATACCCTACATTGCATACACTGGAAGCATAGAACCAACACTATCTCAACTTATGTCTTACTGATTTCAATACACAATTAACATAAAGAGGATATTAGAACATTCTCAGAAATGAAGAACCCATTCACAGCTCATATCCAGAATAAACCATTACCCCAAAGTGTTCATTCAGATCATCAGTGTACCCTCCAAATGTCAAAAATTCACAATATAAATTCAATTCATATATTTATGGTACAGTAAACTTCCGATAATCCGGCACCTTTAGGACCCAGGGAGTGCTGGATTATCAGATATGCCAGACTATCGGAAGGGGGGGCTATGAGGGGTCTGGGGTGGGGTGGGGGGATGCGACCTCAGACCTTTCATAGCCCCCCCTTCCTATAGTCCGGCTCTGCCCCAGGCGTCCCTGATTCAGCCGCTGCTGGTCAGTTTCAGCAGCGGCTGAATTGGGGACGTCTACAGCAGAGCAGCTGGAGTGCTGCTGAGTTGGTCCAGTAGCGTCAACCCTTGGCGCTGCGAGACCAACCCAGCAGCACCCCAGCTGCTCTGTCCCAGGTGTACCCAAGTCAGCTGCTGCTGAAACTGATCAGGGGCTGATTCCAGGAAGCTGGGGCAGAGCAGCTCTGCCTCGGGTTTCCTGGAGTCAGCCGCTGGTCAGTATCAGCAGCGGCTGAATCAGGGACAGCTGGGGTGCTGCCAGGTTGGTCCCACAGCCACGAGGGGCAGCGCTATGGGACCTACCCAGCGGCACTCCAGCTGCTCTTCCCTAGGCGTTCCCGATTCAGCCGCTGGTCAGTTTTAGCAGCGGCTGAAACGGGGAAGCTGGGGGCAGAGCAGCTCCAATGGTCCAGCTGCCCGGAGCACTTCCGGGTTCCTGATGGTGCCGGACCATCAGAGTTTTACTGTATTTGTCATGCATCTGAAGTCAATGCACTTTACTAAGAGTATGGACTGAGTAAATACTGAGTACTACCACAGAATTTGGAACAGGGTTATTTGTACTACCCAAGCTCAGTGTCTTGATTAGTATTTTGAATACTAACGGGTTATGTGTTCTTGTTAACACTATAATCTGAAAACTGATTGCTTTTTCTCCAAATGATAGTGTGCACAGCTTTGTTTTCATATATTGCAAGAGAATGAAAGGAGGATGTAGCTTTAGTGTTTTGAGGAAACCACCATATTTGAAGAGATAACTATCTTCAGAATTAAAAGTTAAACCTAAAAATCCCCAGAAACCTGTGAACTCACCATATTGGTGAGTACAAAGTAGGAAGGTAAATTCTCATTTAATCAGTTAACCTGTAAAATGTTATATTTAACCACTTGTCTGATTAAGCATGATCCCATGGATGGAGGGCAGCTCCAGCCAACCCGTGGTGCTGCCAAGTCCTGGCAGTTAACCAGTTACTGGTAAGCATCACCCAGTAAGGGTAATGTTTACACATCCCTGTTTCAAAGACACTATTCAGAATATACATTTGAAGTATGAGTATTCAAAACAACTATTAAAGTTGAATTCAGGCACAGGGTAAACACAACATGAGAGAGAAACCTAACATTCTGTTATAAGAAACAGAACCAAAAGGCCAGAGAGGTCACTAAATACTACAACCCTCTACTCTGGGCTGTACACAGTACAATGGAAAGGAATTTCATGTGGCACAAGATCTTGATTCCACACTGCTAGTTAACCAAGTTAATGCAAGAGAGAGGAAAGGTGAAATCTCTTAGGGCTAATTAAAATTAAGGGTAATATGTTACCACACTTATGGAAATCATGTAGATAAGGACTATTGCAGCCATTCCAAACTGCCTGGATAAACTGTCAGCCATTGATTTTGTTCTGAAAATAGAGGAGCACTGTGAAGATACAAGTATTTGGCTAGCATCTTAGCAATCTGATTTCCAGAAACACCTTCTGTAGTTATGTGCCATGTCTAATATTGGCTCACCTATTAGGAGGTCCCATCTATGTATTGCTACTACTGTACATAAAAATTGAATGACAGACAAATTAACTTGCTATTTGTGTAAACAATCACCCAACTGGCACGGACAATTACAGTTAACTTGAGCTTGGAGATTTCAAAACTAGTCCTACACATTTAAATCGAAGTAATACAAAGTTTCCAACTTTTTGGGGGATTTTGTTTTAGAAGAAATGTGTGGAATATTTTAAGCAAATTGTTTAACTTGACCATTTTATTGAACAGACTTAAAATTGTGTTTTTATTTATAAAGAATTAAAATAAACCAAAATAACTAACCATTTCACAATTACTTGAATAGCATGAGTAATATTACACAGCTTTCAAACAACATTGTAGATTTCTGGAAAAAAATACTTGTGCAACTACCTCAGGATACGTTAATGTTGAAATATTATGTTCTCTAAAATGTGCCAAGAAGTGTTGCAAATACATTTGTCCATCAATCTCTGCTTCCTCATTCATCCCTTTTGGGCACTGGAGAAACTTCTGACTTACATAATAGAACTCCAAATAACAAATACAAATCCACATTTCTTCCCTGATTATTCAGAAGCACTTTGCTGTGCCTTCAGTATATGAACAGAATATTGTGCTGCGTTTTAAATGGCTATTGACATTTTATTTTCAATGACAAACAAAAGAGAGTGTATGAAAAGAGAAAGATTTTTTCTTAATTTTACTTTTTCATTTTTTTACAATGGAAAGAGGAACAGCAGCCTCTGAGTAAAGGCAAAGCAGATTCTCTTTGAAAAAACAGATAAATGTGAGGACAGTGGTTCAGTCCTCAGCTGGCATAAACTTCACTGATTTCAACAGAGCTATGACAATCTACACCAGCTGAAGATCTGCTCAAAGGGCTCACCGCTTGTTGATAAGACCGGGGTTCTGCAAAACTGTCACATGCCTTATGTCATAAGCTGTGCTACAACAGCACAGCAGACAGTGGGAAGAGAGGAGCCACTGCAAAGCCAGAAAAGCTACATACTACTTTAACTTACATTTGGTTTACCACACCTCCACATATGCTGAGCCAGCCAGAGGCTTACCTAATCCCTCATGTCAGTTATAGCAGCTTTAGAGTTGTTCCCCCAGCCCTCATGAGGAAGCCCACAAGGCAAAAAAGCCACTAGATTTTGTCCGTACACTTTTTCCCTGGCACACACCCCATGCTATGGTAAAATGTCATGTTGTTCCACAGTGGGCAGGGCTCCCAGATTTACAGCTCCTTGGGACTATCCGAGTGTCATAAAGGGATGACAACACATAGGGATTTTATCCCAGGTTGTCACATCTTAGGCAGTCATAGTACAGAAAGATCACGTGGAACATGACTGCAATAACTAAAGATGGTGCTTCAGTGTGAACAAGCTGCATGTGCCCCATGGTAACTTCTAATAAGAAAGATTTACAATAATGGAGTTTCATCATCATGGGATAAACAACCTGTGCAAATTAGTGCAGTAAACAAGAATAGAAGCCAAGATTAACACAGCACACTAAATAAACTAACGTAACTTTGTTGATGGATAAGCCTGTTACTTCAGCTGAAGAGGCTGAGATAAAAGAAACTTAATAAGCTCCCATAATTTCTTGCCTAATACACATCACATTTTCTTTTTTCTTTTCTAAACTAATATTCACCCCTAGTGCAGAAGATCACAGCAAGGTCTTCCACAATGGTTGGGTACTGTGTTGTGGCTGATGTTGGGATGCAGCAATGCCTATGCATTCCTTGAACACTGTGGAAACAGTCTCCAGTCCTGCACAGAAGACTATGCTAGGGAAGGTTCCATGGAATCTGTCTATACACAGATACAGTGGCTTTCAACACTGCCCAACAGGTGCAGAGAGGCTGTGATCACTATTCCAGTAAATAATTTTGTAGCCCTGGACCTTGGCTCTGAATTCAGTTGATCAGGATGGATTACACTTCTTCTTCCCTAATCCCATGATAGACCCATACAAAGCCAAGACACTCAGATTTTATTTGTGTACAGTGAATTTCTCCCTTAACAGAATAATTTTGTACCTTGGCTTGGGTTTCTAAGCACAAACCACAGAAATATGTAATTTGGCATCAGAGGCAAAGTTAGTGAATATACAATCTGCCCAACAACAGAATCACTGTATAAAGGTGGGTACTTCACCTTTACCTTCAAAACACACATTCTTTAGTACCATTATTCCTGCTGATGGTGATTGATGCTCAACAATTGGACATCCTTAAGCACCCCAACTAACAAGTCTAAATGAAAACTCAATTAGAACTATTATCTTCAAACTGTTCGCATTTTGACTTACAAACCAAACTATAAATTCTGATGTAATCCTGCACGATTTCATTCCACCAGACAACAGAATAAGGCTATCAGAAATGATGGACAAAAATTTCTCACTGCTGTTCAAGTATAACCTTTTCAAGGAATATTATCAACTTTAACATGGGATTTTCTTTTATTGTTTACTTAGATTGTGTTGATAAAGCTGAAAATTTTTTAAATCTAAATTTCCTTGCCAGTATTTATGCATCAGTTTACTATTTTGTATTTTATTCACATTCTTCAATTAAACTTGACTCCTCAGTTTCATTTTTGTTTCTTCATTTTCATATTCTGGTTCTCATGTATTAACACAGTAGTGTTTTGTTTAGGTTAAAAAGTATAAAATTGTCAGGTGTAACTAGCAAATGTTATAAATTAGCCCTTTCTACACTATACAGTGTTGTCCACGAAAGTCAGTTTTCATTGATAAAACAGTGGAGGTGTACACATGGAAATGCTCCTCCCACTGATTTCTTCTGTAATGCTGACATAATACCACCTCACCAAGAGGTGGAGGTCTTATGTTGGTGTAGTTAGGGCAACACTGGCTGTTGGCCGTCATTCTTGTCAATTTCAGGGCTATGCTGGAGCCATGCAATTGACAAGAAAGCCAGCTCCCCTGCTTGGCTACTGCTGGATCTGGAATACAAGTCATGCTGCCACACAAGCTTCTGGCATGGGTTGCTGCCAGTGCTCCTCCCAGGAGCCCAGCTGCCCCCTCTCCAGAGTGTGGGATCTCAACTCCCTGCTGCCCGCTGGGAGCATGGCAGTCAACGAGACCCCTAGTGAAAAACTTCCCACCAGAGAGACAAGAAGCCCCAGGATGCTGCCCCATGCTTGCTCCTGGCTGGGAGTAAAGAGGTGAGAAGTCCCAGGCAGCTTCCCATTGCCAACTGGAAATGAGAAGGTGAGAAGCCCCCAGGAGATAGTTGAGCTCCCAGCGGGAGTTGCATGGGACTGAGAGCCATGACTCTCAGGCCCCCATGTTGCCCTTCCTCCTGGTAAGGACACATTCCACCAATAGAAAAGAAATGTAGACATCCACCACCACAGTGGTGGCTGTAAGTTGACTTAACATGGATCAACTTAAGATTGTAGGGTAGACATAGCCTTAGTTTGCTGTGTGCTACCTAGAAAGTTCTTCAACTCTTAAAAGTTTTTAGGTCTAAATCACATGAAAACAGCAAACATGGAGATTTGGCACTTCCAAATGGTCCAAATTCTAGTCCCCAGCTCTCGGCATTGCAGATTTGGCTGAAGGAAAACAGCCTGCCAAGGCTATAGAAACTCCTTTAGTTCTTGAATTGATAGTTTGATGATTGGAACTCTCTTTAGAATGCTGCTGTCTTATGCAACTCAACTCACTCATGACTAAGTGTCAGAGGTAATGAATCATTTCCCCTAGCCCCTGAAGGATGACTAGGGAAAGCAAAGCAAATTCAGAAAGCAAGGGGGGGGGGGGGGAGGTATTTGGCTTTCAGATAGCTAGGAAGAATGACCTGGCTGTTTTCTTAGTAGACAGCTCCATTCCAGGGCTTTCTATCTGGAAGGGAGTGCAGGACCCATTAGACCAAAGAAATGGCCCACCAGCGCATGAAGACATAGATACTTCAGTTATTTACTGTTCTAAGTATAGGGGGAAACTACAATGACTTAAATACCAGTGTGACATAACCGCTGACAATTGCTAGCTTTTTAGTGGCAATTGCAGGGGATTTTCCTTGTTCTCAAACTCTTTACACTGCTGGAGTAAGATATCTTCTCCTGGAACATGGAAAGTGAAATACTTACCTGTATGAATTTGCCCAATCACATACCATAAAATCTAGAGTATAATGCACACTTTTTTCCGATTTTTGGGGGGTCAAAGTCAGGGTGCGCATTATACATAGCTGTTATTTTTTTAAGGTTTTATTTTGGCTGTTTATTCAGAAGCCGATGAACCTGTAAGTAGCCCAGGGCCGGGGAACTCCCCCTCTCCTCCACACAGAAACTTTCCCGCTGAATTGCTGAAGTTCACAGAGAACTATGTACTTTTCTGTTTATATAGAATGGATCATATTGTCTAATGTCCTGCATTTTACACCCATTGAAAAAGATGATAAATGATACCAATTCAATAAAAAGCATATTATACTCCCTTTCCTCCAGTATAATAATTATATAAACATATAGGCAAATGATGAAGGAGGCCTTATAGCTGTTATTTTCAGGCACATATTAACATGAGGGCAAAAGACTGTGTCAGAGTTGCATCTGGTTTTTCACTCAGGGGATTTCCTGAGGAAATGACCAAAAACTGACAAGCATTTCAATAAAATAATAACCACGAAGACAATATTTAAAACATCATGTGAAGTACCTAAAAATCACATGGGAATGAGAACAGCTTACTCAGAATTTTTTAACAATCCATAGTCCGAATATCTTATAGGTATACTAAGAGGTTTTCATACTTAACCTTTGTGCCCTTGTGTAGTAAACAAAAATCGGTCTTGGTTCAAGTTACAATAAACAGCTTGACCTTCAAAAGGACAAATTAAAAGTTGTAGCTAAAAACGTCCTACTGTATTTACTGTATCTAGGTGCTAAAAAGCTGAAAGCTAACATTTTAAAGTAGGGATGTAAAATCCCAGTTAACTGCTTACCAAGGATCTTGTGGGAGGGAGGCTGAAGTGGTCCAGGCCAAAGCACTGATTAACCAGTTACTAGTATGCATCACCCAGTTAACTGGTTACAGCCCCACTTTAAAGCCATCTTCATTAGAGATATCTTTTTGTGTTATGCAGCGAGTCATATGTAGAGGTGTTATACATGCCAAAAGGCATTTTCCCTTGCAATTTGTCCGTTCTTTCATCTAATCCTGCCAAGATTTAGGCATACTTCTTTAATTTTACAGTCTCTGAACAACCCACATGAACGGAACTACTCACAGCGAATTACATTAAGCATGTGCTTAAGTCTTTACATGATTGGGGCCCTGGTTTACTGTACTGTAAAATCAAACATACATAAAAAATGTTTGAAAAACTTTCTTGTCCACCTAAATCACTGATACTGTCCACAAACCTGCCCTCGTGTGACTCATTTGGATCCCTCCAAGCAGTTTTTACAGTTTTTGTGAAAAGGTGCACATGCAGTATAATTTTGTAATGTTCACTGAAACTGTTAAAATCTCAGGGTGCAGGGGAGCCATCTGGCACGGCAAAATGGTGTCCTCAAGATGACGGTGGCTGATGGGAGCCCAAAGTGGCCAAAAAGCCTGCCAGTGGTTTTTAAAGGGGCATCTCAACAATTCTGGTGTGGCTCTGCATTTTTTACGATGTTGTTTTGACTCTCTTCATTTAATGGGTTGACCACCCCTGCTATACAGTATTCACTAGTACATATTCACTGATAAATTCCACTCTATATCCTAGAGTAACATGCCAATGTAACATGCCAACTTCTTATGATGGAGAACTGTACATTACAGAACTTGTTATATTCTTGAACATCTCCATGTCAAATCGTACTCTAGTCACCTCTCTATATACTCTAGAACTTTCTATAGCCAACAGAGCACTTTATGGCACAGAAGGATCTAGTGTTCCCTGTAATCTGTGCACTTCCACACACTGCAGAGTACTCTAGGGCACAGAGGGATCTAGACCAACCCGCATGTGGTGGAGCGCTCTAGGTCACAGAGGGTCCTAGATCTGCCCACTGTGGTAGAGCACTCTAGGGCACAGAAGGACCTAGATCCACCTGCACATGGTGGAGCACTCTAGGGCATGGAGACCCTCCTGCACATAGCAGAGCACTTTAGGATGCAGAGGGATCTAGACCCCAGAAGTGATTGGACACTCTAGGGTGCAAAGGATCCTAGATCTGCTCACACAATGTGGAGTGCTCTAGGGTGCAGAGGGACAACAGAGTGCTCTAGAGCATAGAGGAATCTACTAGACTCTCCCATGTCCCACAGAATGCTCTAGGGCACAGAGGTACCCAGACCCTCTCTCACAGGATGGAGCGCTCTAGGGCACAGAGAGCTTTAGACCCTTCGGGCTCATCTACACTGGCCCCTTTTCCGAAAGGGGCATGCTAATTTCACAGGTCGTAATCGGGAAATCCGCGGGGGATTTAAATATCCCCCGCGGCATTTAAATAAAAATGTCCGCCGCTTTTTTCCGGCTTTTAGAAAAGCCGGAAAAGAGCATCTACACTGGCCCCGATCCTCCGGAAAAAAGCCCTTTTCCAGAGGATCTCTTATTCCTACTTCAAAGTTGGAAAAAAGCCCTTTTCTGGAGGAATAAGGTAGGAATAAGAGATCCTCCGGAAAAGGGCTTTTTTCTGGAGGATCGGGGCCAGTGTAGACGCTCTTTTCCAGCTTTTCTAAAAGCCGGAAAAAAGCGGTGGACATTTTTATTTAAATGCCGCGGGGGATATTTAAATCCCCTGCGGATTTCCCTATTACGACCTGTGAAATTAGCATGCCCCTTTCGGAAAAGGGGCCAGTGTAGACGTAGCCTTCCACAGCCTGCTGGAGTGCTTTAGAGCACAGAGGGGCTAGACTCTTCCACACCCCTCAGAGTGCTCCAGGACGCAGAGGGACCTAAACCAGCCCACACACAGCGAAGCATTCTAGGGAGCAGAGGGACCTAGACCCTAGGGCACAGAAGGCTCTAGACCCTCCTGTATCCCAGAGTGCTCTAGGGCAGAGAGATCTGGATTCTCACACATCCTGTGGAATGCTCTAGGGCACATAGGGATCTAGACTCTCCTACACCTCATGGAGTTGTTTAGGGTGGAGAGGGATCTGGTCTCTCCCACATGCTCTAGGTTGTAGAGGGCTCTAGACTCTCCTGCATGCAGCGGAGCACTCTGGGGCACAGAGGTACCTAGACCCTCACACACCCATGGAGCTCTCTAGAGCACAGAGGGATCTAGACTCTCCCGCGCCCCGCAGAGTGCTCTAGAGCACAGAGGGATCTAGACTCTCCCGCGCCCCGCAGAGCGCTCTAGAGCACAGAGGGATCTAGACTCTCCCACGCCCCGCAGAGCGCTCTAGAGCACAGAGGGCTCTAGACTCTCCCGCGCCCCGCAGAGCGCTCTAGAGCACAGAGGGATCTAGACTCTCCCGCGCCCCGGGGAGCGCTCCAGAGCACAGAGGGATGGAGACTCTCCCACGCCCCGGGGAGCGCTCCAGAGCACAGAGGGATGGAGACTCTGCCGCGCCCCAGGGAGCGCTCCAGAGCACAGAGGGATCGAGACTCTGCCGCGCCCCGGGGAGCGCTCCAGAGCACAGAGGGATCGAGACTCTGCCGCGCCCCAGGGAGCGCTCCAGAGCACAGAGGGATCGAGACTCTGCCGCGCCCCGGGGAGCGCTCCAGAGCACAGAGGGATCGAGACTCTCCCGCGCCCCGGGGAGCGCTCTAGAGCACAGAAGGATCTAGACTCTCCCATGCCCCGCGGAGCGCTCTAGAGCACAGAGGGATCTAGACTCTCCCATGCCCCGCGGAGCGCTCTAGAGCACAGAGGGATCTAGACTCTCCCATGCCCCGCGGAGCGCTCTAGAGCCCAGAGGGATCTAGACTCTCACATTCCCCGCGGAGCGCTCTAGAGCCCAGAGGGATCTAGACTCTCCCATGCCCCGCGGAGCGCTCTAGAGCACAGAGGGATCTAGACTCTCCCATGCCCCGCGGAGCGCTCTAGAGCACAGAGGGATCTAGACTCTCACATTCCCCGCGGAGCGCTCTAGAGCACAGAGGGATCTAGACTCTCCCATGCCCCGCGGAGCGCTCTAGAGCACAGAGGGATCTAGACTCTCCCGCGCCCCCAGGGAGTGCTCTAGAGCACAGAGGGATCTAGACTCTCCCATGCCCCGCGGAGCGCTCTAGAGCACAGAGGGATCTAGACTCTCCCGCGCCCCCAGGGAGTGCTCTAGAGCACAGAGGGATCTAGACTCTCCCGCGCCTCGCGGAGCGCTCTAGAGCACAGAGGGATCTGGTCTCTCCCTCGCCCCGCGGAGCGCGCGCTCTGCCAGCTGAGCCCTAGCGGACGCTCCCGACTCGGGGCGCTGTGCCCGCGGGGCCGCAGCTCGCGCCTCCCCCTCCCCTCACACGCGCCGCTCGCAGGGGGCGCGGGCTCCAACTCACGCGCAGCTGGTGGCGGGCGGCGGCTGCCGAGGCGGCGCTCTGGCGGAGCTCGGCCGCCAAGCCGGGTCTCAGGCGGCTGCGGGTGAAGCGGCGGCTCCGCTCCCCTGCCATGTGCCCGGCGCGCCGGCTCGAGTCCCCCCGCGGCGCTCGGGCGCAGCCCCGGCCAAGGCGCTTTCAGGAAGCGGAACTCGGGGCTTTTTCCCTCCCGCCCTCGAAGGCGTGTTCCCCCCGCACGCGCCCGCTGGGCTCGCGGAGCAGCGGGGAGGGGCGGACGGGGCTGGGCTCGGTTCGGCTGCTCGGACACCTGCGGCCGGCGAGCCGGCGCCACAGCCGCGGAAGTTGGGGCTGGCTCAGCGCTGCCCAAGCGCGTGACAAACATGCCCCCTCTCAGGAGGGGCGCAGCGGGGCCGGGCCTAGCGCTGGCCCCGGGTCACACCCTGCGCGCCAGCTCCAGGCACCGGGGTCCAGCTGAGGTGCTTCGCGGGAGTCCCAGGCGCTGGGTGGGAACCCGCAACCCGTGACTGGTCCAGTGCGCTAGAGAAGTGGGTTTTCAGCCCTTTATCATTTGCAGACCCTACAAAATATCAGCTGGAAGTGTCCACCTCCCCCGCCCCTTTGGGGAATTAATCCCGTGGCCGGCAGACACGCCCTCCCCCCAACACTGGAGAAGGCGAAGACTGAAAACTAACAACCAAATTCAACAGCACATGCTGCCTCAAGCTGGCAGAGCCTTTGACACAGGTTGAGAAAGAGCGCTAAAGTGTGGTCTTCTGTGGTAATGCCACTTCCGTGCTTTGACCTGTAGGTGGGGGGCAGTCACACATCTCTGATCAGAAAAACAGAACGCCTTTTCTGGGATCTGAAACTTTACTTCCATCCTCACTTGTTTTTGCAGACCTCTTAGACATAGTCTGTGCTCCCCATCCCTCCTCCCAAGAGTCTACAGGCTCAAAGCCGCTGCACTAGAATTCCTGGAATGGTCAGATGAGACCAAAAATGTTAGACTTCAACCAGTCAGCCAAGAACATTTACTCTGAGCGTTTCAAAAGCATCTTTAGGTACCTAAATTCTACCTAATTTGATTGTGGAAACCAGCTTTCTCCCGCTCCTTTGTAAATCCTAGCCTTAATGCATTTTTTCCCAGTAACATGGAAAATTTGATTTCCCAGTTGTTTATTTTAAATATTATCAGTAGAAACAGAGGTCATAAGTTTTCATACCTTGCTCTTTTCCTTTTGACTTTTGCTTTCAGGAACAACTTGTGTGCTTATTGAGTATCAATCAGGGTTGTGCTGCAAGGTATGGAAAATGTGATCTGTATCTCAGCAATTAGTTAATGCTCAGCTGTTAGAGAAGAGACCCTGTTTTCCTTGCAATTGATGACTGTATTCCTGCTTGCAGTCCTACAGGGGAATGCGAGGCAGGGCGAGAAGTAAGGAGCTCTTGGATTGCAAATGATAAAAATATAGGGTGACCATATCTCCTGTTTGAAGAGGGACAGTCCCATATTTAAGCCTTCCAACGAGTGTCCTGACTTTTTTTTTCTTAAAAGTGATCAAATTTTCTGTCCCCTCCCCCTCCGCCCCACAGTCAGTATTAATGGGTCCAGCTGCTCATGGTATCCCTGCTCACCAGCTGCCTGCCCATCAGCAGTGAGTGTGGGAGGCTCCAGTGGCTGAAGAGGAAGGTGGGTGTGTGAAACTGACAGTGAGACAAAGATGCAGTGCATGGGGCCACCTCCTGTCCTTGCTGATTCATCAGCACAGCCCTCACCGCATGCCAGCTCTCCGCCAGCTGTGCCCGCCCCCTGTCCCATTTCTGGTTGGCACTTGCTGCGCACTGCAAGTTGCAGTATCAGGTGACTCTAGGCAGGCTCTAGGAAGTGGCTGGTTACGTCACCTCTGTTGCCTTCCATCAGCCCTTTATCTTCTCCTCCTCTCATTGTCCTCACCCTGTTTTGCCCCTTCACTCCTCCCAGCTCGGGTGCTGCTCCACATCCACTCTTGCAGAGCGCATCCTGTTCCCAACACTGTGTGGAGAGCAAGTCCCTGGTTGGAGCACCCAGCTGGCTGGCTGGCAGGCCTTTTCCTTCCCCCATTGCCTTTGATTGGGTTGGCACCTTGGGAAAGCCCAGACCATCCAGCCTGGGGTGCTGGCCAAGAGGATCTGGCCCTACCCAGCACGTGCCAAAGCCCTGCATAGTGCTGGCATGGAAAAGCCTTTCTGCCCCTCAGCTAAGCTGTGGAATGGGGGTGAGGGAAGGATTCAATTTCCAGCCTGTTCCCACTTGAACCTGTGGGCTCCACAAAAGGCCACCCCCCATGTGTCTTCTATCACTACCTGGGTCCTGCCCCCAAGGAGTGCAGGAAAGGAGTGCAGGACTGCTCCATCCCTTAGGCAACTTCCCCTGCTGAGCTACCTTCCTGCCTGCAGAGTAGCAGGGACAGGAGGTGGCCAGCAGCTGCCTGTAGGTGTTAACTGCCTTTACACACGGAAGGACAAGCTGCTTCCAGCCGGAGGGGAGGGCAGAGTTGGGGGAGAGATGAGTTCTGCAAAGACATGGCTCCTGCCCCTCCCCTCCCACGCAGTGCCAAAAGGCTGCTAGCCACATTTTAGTGCAAACCCTGGCAGAAATCTGGAGAGGGGGGTTTCCAACCCTGCATGTTATTCCCTGCCCCCATTTTTTTACCTTGGACATGGCACCAGAAACCAGGTAAGGTATCTCCATTACAGTGGCGTAGCCAGGCATGGAGAGGAGATCAGAAGGCAGGGAAGGTCAGGTTGGTTCTATAACCCACTTGCTGTATCTACATTGGCACGATTTTGTGAAAAAGCAGCCGATTTTGTGCAAAAACATGCTGCCTGTCTACACTGGCGGGGAGTTCTTGCACAAGAACACTGACGATCTAATGTGTGAAATAAGTGCTTCTTGCGCAAGAACTATGATGTTTCTGCTCAGGAAAAAGCCCTCTTGTGCAACTGTTCTTGCGCAAGAAGCCAGTGTAGACAGGCAACATGAATTTCTTGTGCAAGAAAGCCTGATGGCTTTTGTGCAAAAGTACATCTCTTGCACAAAAACACATGCCAGTGTAGACGCTCTCTTGCGCAAATACTTTAACACAAAAACTCTTGCGTTAGAAAGAATGGCTCTTGTGCAAGAGGGTCTTTTGCCATATTTCCCCTACTAGTTAGTGTTTGAAGCTCTGGTTGGTATTTTCTCTTTAGATTCCACATTTGGATTTTGAATCCTTTCTCCCAAAGTTAAGGACTGGTAGGACCTGGAGTTTTGATTTGGTTTATGAATAATGAGAAGCAAAACATTTACTGAACAAATAATTTTTTTTATACTTCATTAGTATTTGGATCTTCTGCCATATAAAATCTCACTTTAATACAGGGTTAATTAAACTCCAGCTCTATTGTGACTGCTTATAACGTGGTTTCTTCAACCTCATGGCTTCCCACACACTTGTGCAGAAGTTTTTTCTTCCAAACAGTCCCCTCTACCCAAGCAACAATGTGCTGCCTGAAAGTGTCAGCTTGCACTTTCATATTTATTACATGCATAAAACAGTAAATAAATTTAATTTACATGATATATTAGTTACAGCATGAAGTAAGGTTGCCAACCCACCAAGATTATTCTGGAATCTCCAGAAATCTAAGATTAAATTTTAATTTAAAGTTTATGTCCTGCGCTGAAACCTCCAGGAATACATCCAAATAAAATTGGCAACCCTGGCATGAAGACAGCTTTTCTCCATAGCTGTATGATAAATCAAATACAATCATACTTCTGCTCTCTCAGAACTGAATCAGACTTCCCCCAGCACTCATTCCCCAAAGCAAAGAGGGGAAAATAAGTCAATTTATTTTTGTTTCTGAAAATTTAGGTTGTCAAACCTATCAAAACCACTGTTTTTCAGAGTAGAGTGTAGCAATTTGGTGCTTTTTACAGCTTTATTTGAAAGATGCCAAATTCACTGGTCTTTCAGTCAATGGGAATTTAGGTGTGTGAGGGTATGTCTACACTACAAAGTTAGTTCGAACTAACGGACGTTAGTTCGAACTAACTTTAATAGGTGCTACACTAGCGCTCCGCTAGTTCGAATTTGAATCGAACTAGCGGAGCGCTTAGTTCGAACTAGGTAAACCTCATTTTACGAGGACTAACGCCTAGTTCGAACTAGCTAGTTCGAACTAAGGGCTGTGTAGCCCTTTAGTTCGAACTAGTGGGAGGCTAGCCCTCCCCAGGTTTCCCTGGTGGCCACTCTGGCCAACACCAGGGAAACTCTATGCCCCCCTCCCGGCCCCGGACCCCTTAAAGGGGCACGGGCTGGCTACGGTGCCCGTGCCAGGTGCAAGCCTGCCAGCACCCAGCTAGCAGACCCTGCACCTGGCACGGCACAGAGCCACCCACCCGATGCCCCCCAGCCCACCCCCTCTTGCCGGGACCAGGCTGGCGGCTCCCGGGAGTTTGCCCTGGACCGCAAGAGGCGGGCACCTTCCTGGGCTAGTGCGGACATCGTGGACCTCGTCCACGATCTCCGCACTAGGCACAGGAAAGTGGCCGTCTAGGGCAGGAGAGCTGCCAGCCTGGCCACCCAGGAGCAGGTGTGCATGAAAATCAAGGGGGTCCACTGAGACCCCCGACACTGAGCCCTGAGCTTACAATGGCCGTACTGGGTCAGACCAAAGGTCCATCTAGCCCAGTAGCCTGTCTGCCAACAGCGGCCAACCCTAGGGACCCTGGAGGGGATGGACCGAAGACAGTGACCAAGCCATTTGTCTCGTGCCATCCCTCTCCAGCCTTCCACAAACTTTGGGCAGGGACACCACTCCTACCCTCTGGCTAATAGGACTCCATGGACCCAACCTCCATGACTTGATCTCACTTCCCTTTAAACTCTGTTCTAGTTCTAGCCTTCACAGCCTCCTGCAGCAAGGAGTTCCACAGGTTAACTATTTGCTTTGTCAAGAAGAACAACTTTCTCTTACTAGTTTGTAGCCTGCTACCCATTCCTTTCCTTTGGTGTCCTCTAGTCCTTCTTTATGGGAACTCAGGAAGAACTTTTCTGAATGCACCCTCTCCACCCAACCCCTGCTTTTAGAGACCTCTATCCTGTCCCCCTCCGTCTCCTCTTTTCTAAGTTGAACAGTCCCAGTCTCTGTAGCCTCTCTTCATCTGGGACCTGTTCCCAACCCCTGATCATGTTAGTTGCCCTCCCCTCTCCCAGCCTTTCTCTTCCCCTCTCCCACCTCCTTTTCCCAGTCTCCCCCAGTTTTTTTTCAATAAAGACAGAGTCAATGTTGGAAGAAACGTTATCTTTATTTTGTACATCAATAAGAAGGGGGGCTAAGGAAGGGTAAGTGGACGGAGGTGAGGGAGGAATGGGGTACGAGCCCCCGATGGGGAGGACTGGGCTGGCTCTGCGGGCTTCTGGGGGTGGAAGCTCTCCTGCAGCCCCCCAATTACTCCCTCTCCCCAGATGGCAGCCTGCGGCAAGTGCAGCTGGGCTGATGGCCGAGTGGTGTGATGTGCCCAGTGTGGGCACTCAGGGCACTCCAAGCCAGAACTTCTTTGCAAGCGGGGCACCCCTTAGAACTGTGTGTCCGGGGTGGGGGTCGGGACCCTTTAAGCGCAGCCCTCGGCTAGCCTGAGACAGCATCTCCATGCTCTAAGTCCTCCTTTTATGCCCTGCCGGCACTGCTTCCGGCCATCCTTAAGCCCTATTCAGAGTCCACTCAATGTGGACTTGCTAGTTCGAACTAGAAAAACGCTAGTTCGAACTAGTTTTTAGTTCTAGATGCGTTAGTTCGAACTAGCTTAGTTCGAATTAACTAATTCGAACTAAGTTAGTTCGAACTAGCGCTGTAGTGTAGACGTACCCTTAGATTACTTTTAAACAGCGTAATGCTTAAAATGATTTCTGCAGACTCTCTCCTAATTTAGACTATCTCAGTGCAGATTCATTAGCTTTTTTCCATTACATTTTAAGAGTTTCAATGTGTGATGCACTATACCACAAATAGCACCCTGTAATCCCCATATTCATCATTTGTTGTGATCTTTCATCCAAACCATGCCTTGTAAGGTATCTTATGAAAGGTTATGAGCTGTTGCAACCTAGTGTTCTGTCCAAATATATATATCATCAGTGTGTATGAAGTTATGAGATTTTGTTGTATAGCTGTTATTGGAACACGTTGAGAGTCTGGGAGATGCTAGCTCTCAAGTGATGACAAAGGTGGTGATCCAACCCCAAATGCATGTTAAGTGACCATAGAAACCATTGACCACCCAGGGGACTTGTAAACAAGAGACTTAAAATTCTGTTAGAGACAGTTGCACAGGCAAACAATATGGATTGTTCAACTCTGACTCAGCAAGGCCCACCAAGACATGTTTGGGGCAGTATCTTCCCTGGGATTTGAACTGAGAATATGAAATCAGGGACTGTGGCATCTTGGAACTCCCTCTCCCCCCTTCTCCACCAACTTTGAAGGTAACAAAAATGCTGGAAAGAAAAATACTTTGAACTAAAGAAACTGGTCCCAGGTGGAGAAGGAAATTCAGCCTGTGTATTAAGAACCGCGAGCTGTCTGTAACATCCAGTCAGGGGTTTAGAATTTAGAAAGTGATTTTATTTTTATTTATTTTGTAACCATCTTTGTCATAGATGTATAAGCAGGGGCTGAACTACTGCTTGTTATCAGCCAGCTAAAAGGAGGGAGCTGCTCCAATTGTTTAGCTCTGCAAGATAATTAACTGTTAACTGTGGATATGTAAATACAGCTCATGCCAGGAGAGGGAAGGAATCCGAGGTGTAGTTATGTAAATCCAACTCAGCCAGGACTGATGGAGGGTCAGTGTTGGAATGGAATGTGATGTATGCTAAATAATTTGGAGCTGTGATGGGGGTCACACATCATGCTATCCCTAAATGTGGGAACTGTAAAACATGACACCAGTGTTTGCAGGAGAGACAGCATCACTGTACGAGGTCTCCGAGGAACAAGCCTCCCCCCTTCCAGAGTTGAGTGAACTGAGTCGGGGGAGGAAGGGCTAAGGGGCTTGAGTCAGCCTGCTTCATGCCTGCCAGGTGTGAGCTGTAAGACTGGTCCAACCTGCCTCTTTTCCCCTTTTGTTTTAAGGACAGACCTGAAGTAGACTCCATGAGGAGTCTTTTTGCTAGTTCAGTGGAAACTGGAATATTTTGCCAGTCTAGGTGATGGCTAAAGAGCTGAAATCACTGGTTTGGCCAGGATCCAGATCCATTGCAGCTAGTGGAGCGGCTAGTGGGACTGACTGGTGGGTGGCTGGTAGGAGCGGTGGCAGTTGACCAGTGGAGCAGCTGGTGGGAATGGCCGGTGGGTGGCTGGTAGGAGTGGCGGCAGGTAACCAGCGGAGCGGTCGGTAGAGTGGAACAAGACAGCTGTTGGAGCGTGGCGGAGTGGCTCGTGGTGTAGGCTGCAGCAGAACCGTACGGAGAGATGGCGCTGTTGGCCTCAGACCACGTAAGGTGCCCCTATCAGCCCCTCTGCCCCCGTTTCAACCCAGGTTGGGAGGTAGAACCCTGCAGGTGAACTTTTGAACTCTGGGTGGCACTGACCAGGGACAGAGACTTTTGGGGTGTCGGACTCTGGGAGATTTTGTGCTGCTGGACTCCAGAGACTCTTGGGCTATATCTACACTCGTGGCTTCTTGAGCAAGTGTGGCAGTTCTTGCGCAAGAATCCGCAGAGCGTCCACACGGCCCTCCTGCCCTTGCACAAGGAAATTTACAGTACAGCGGTAAGAGAGGGCTTCTTGCGCAAGAGCTACGCTCTTTTTAACAAGTGTAAGCCCGCTTGCGCAGGAGCTCTTGCAGAAGAGGGCAGTGTGGACACTTGGCCAGGGTTTCTTGCGCAAGAGAGTGTCCACACTGCTATGGATGCTCTTGAGCAAAAGCACAGCTGCACATGGTAGTGTGGGTGTTTTCTTGCGCAAGATGTTCTTGTGCAAGAATCTGCTAGTGTAGACATAGCCTAGGGGTGTTGGACTTTGCTCATGGTTTGGGCTATGAACTCTGTTTGTGGTATTTTCCCAAGTTAATGCCATGTGACTTCTCTCTCTGTTTCATTAAATGTTTCTTTTCTACACTCAGACTCTGTGCTTGCGAGTGGGGAAGCATTGCCTCTCAGAGGCACCCATGGGTGTGTGACTTTCTCAGGCTACTGGGTGGGGGTTCGAGCCGGTTCTGTGTGAAATGGACCCATAGATATTGAACCCGGCACTGGTTACTGCCAAGTCTACCCCTCAGAAGGGTTACATATGGGCTGCATCTAGACTGGCAAGTATTTCCACAAAGGTGGCCGCTTTTGCGGAAAAACTTGCCAGCTGTCTACACTGGCCGCTTGAATTTGTGCAAGAACACTGACAATCTAATATAAGATTGTCAGTGTTCTTGCACAAATACTATGATGCTCCCATTTGGGAAAAAGCCCTCTTGCGCAAATGTATTTGCGCAAGAGGGCCAGTGTAGACAGCTAAAAACTGTTTTGCGCAAAAAAGCCCCGGTGGCGAAAATGGCTATCGGGGCTTTCTTGCGCAAAACTGCATCTAGATTGGCACAGTTGCTTTTCCGCAAAAAGTGCTTTTGCACAAAAGCATCTGTGACAATCTAGACGCTCTTTTCCACAAATGCTTTTAATGGAAAAACTTTTCCGTTAAAAGCATTTGCAGAAAATCATGCCAGTCTAGACGTAGCCCATATGCATATCACTTATAAGGGCTTATAATTAATTTTTTCTAGTTAATACATTTATTTTAATATTTTATCCTTACCAGTGAGTTTGTCTGAGGTGCTTGGGAAATCCACTCAGATTACAAAGGTTGGTGGATTTCCACCATTCTTTGACAAAATGGTGAACTAATTAACAAACTTGCATTGTTCAGGAGCAATATAAAATGCTTGCATTATCTTGAGCAATATGAAATGGTACATTTCTGGGTGCAAGGCTGGGGTGATTTGCTGGTTTCTCCCTTTGTATAGTTCATTAGTGGCCTGGAGCGTATTCATGCAGCTGAGCTGGGTGTGTCTTTGGTGGCTGAAAGATAACAGCACCTAAGAAGGTTTGCTGCTTGTCACTGGTAAAACATAGTGAGAGAATCCAGACTGGAGAGTTAAGGGGACCCAGTGGTCCCACAGTTCTAGGTTGTAGCCTGGGGTCCTATCACACAATGCAAGCAGACTTTTAAGGGGAATTAAACACTTCACTGCAGTGCTTGCAACTCAAGCTTTGTACCAGAGTGTACAATAAGTGGCAAGTGAAACTGACTAGTGTGGTTTCAGCACCTGAGCTAAAAATACTGCAAAAAGTAAATGAGAATACAAAATGTAAGTACAGTCATTTCAGCTCAGCATTGTGGCATTTCTGCATCCTCCCATCCCCGTGATTCCTCTGGCTAAACATTACTGCTCTGGGTGCCCCCTTTTTTTAAGACAACCTAGCTTCCCCCATCCAGTCTGCTGAGGAATTGTACCTGACACATTGTCCCTCTACCACAAAGTGGGCTAGCTGCCCTCAATTCCATAAACCCTTTTGATGCCAGTCTGGGATGTATATTCTCCACCACAGCACAGTTTAATATTCTTTCAGTTTTAGAACTCAATTCTGCACACAAATTCAACAACCCAGATCCTCATGGGCTACGTCTGCATTGCGGGTATGTCTACACTACAGCACTATTTCAAATTAACTTAATTCAAATTAGTTAATTCGAAATAACACATCTACACACAAAAACTAATTTGAAATAGCATTTTTCTAATTCGAAATAGCACGTCCACATTGAATGGACCCTGAATCGAAGGTAAGGCTGGCTGGAACCAATGCCAAAAGGGCATCAGGATCGGACTTAGTGTGTGGGACTGCTGCCTCAGGCTAGCCGAGGGCTGTGCTTAAAGGGACCCGATCACCCATCTTGGACAGACAGTTCTCAGGGACAGCAAAGCATTCGTGTCGTGGGGTATGTCTACACTACAGCGCTAATTCGAACTAACTTAATTCAAATTAGTTAATTCGAACTAAGCTAATTCGAACTAGTGCATCTAGACTAAAAAATTAGTTCAAATTAGCGTTTTGCTAATTCGAACTAGCATGTCCACACTGAGTGGACCCTGAACTGAGGTTAAGGAAGGCCGGAAGCAGTGCCGGCAGGGCATCAGATTAGGACTTAGAGCGTGGAGCTGCTGCCTCAGGCTAGCTGAGGGCTGTGCTTAAAGGGACCCGACCCCCACCCCGGACAGACAGTTCTCAGGGGTTCCCCACTTGCAAAGCAGTCCTGGCTTGGAGTGCCCTGAGTGCCCACACTTGGCACATCACAGCACTCGGCCATCAGCCTGGCTGCGCTTGCTGCAGGCTGCCATCCGGGGGGGGGGGGTGTCAATCAAGAGGCTTCAGGAGAGCTTCCACCCCAAGAAGCCTGCAGAGCCACCCCAGTCCTCCCCATTGGGGGCTCGTACCCCATTCCTCCCTCACCTCCTTCCACTTACCCCTCCCTAGGCCCCCTTCCTGATGTACAAAATAAAGGACACGTGTGTTCAAAAATAGAAACTCTCATTATTGAACAAAACTCGGGGAGACTGGGAAAAGGAGGTGGGAGAGGGGAAGAGAGAGGGTGGGAGAGGGGAGGGCAACTAAAATGATCAGGGGTTTGGAACAGGTCTCATATGAACAGAGGCTAAAGAGACTGGGACTTTTCAGCTTAGAAAAGAGGAGACTGAGGGGGGATATGATAGAGGTCTATAAAAGCATGAGTTGTGTGGAGAGGGTGCATAAAGAAAAGTTCTTCATTAGTTCCCATAATATAAGGACTAAAGGACACCAAATGAAATGAATGGGTAGCAGGCTTCAAACTAACAACAGAAAGTTCTTCTTCACAAAGCAAATAGTCAACCTGTGGAACTCCTTGCTGCAGGAGGCTGTGAAGACTAGAACTAGAACAGAGTTTAAAGAGAAGTGAGATAAAGTCATGGAGGTTGGGTCCATGGAGTGCTATTAGCCAGGGGGTAGAAATGGTGTCCCTGGCCTCTGTTTGTGGAAGGCTGGAGATGGATGGCACGAGACAAATGGCTTGGTCATTGTCTTCGGTCCATCCCCTCCAGGGTACCTAGTGTTGGCCGCTGTTGACAGACAGGCTACTGGGCTAGATGGACCTTTGGTCTGACCCAGTACGGCCATTCTAAGCTCAGGGCTCAGGGTTGGGGGTCTCAGTGGACCACCTTGATTTTCATGCAAACCTGCTCCTGGGTGGCCAGGCTGGCAGCTATCTTGCCCTAGACGGCTACTTTCCTGTGCCTAGTGCGGAGGTCGTGGATGAGGTCTACGATGTCTGCACTAGACCAGGCGGGTGCCCACCTCTTGCGGACCTGGGCAGGCTCCCGGGAGCCACCGGCCTGGTCCCGGGAAGAGGCGGAGGGCTGGGTGGCAGCAGGTGGCTGGCTTGAGCCATGCCAGGTGCAGGGTCTGATGGCTGGGTGCTGGCAGGCTTGCACCTGGCATGGGCACCGTAGCCAGCCCATGCCCCTTTAAGGGCTCCGGGGCCGGGAGGGGGGCATAGAGTTTCCCTGGTGGTGCCCAGAGTGGCCACCAGGGAAAGCTGGGGAGGGCTAGCCTCCCACTAGTTTGAATTAAGTGGCTACACAGCCCTTAATTCGAACTAGCTAATTCGAACTAGGCGTTAGTCCTCGTAAAATGAGGTTTACCTAGTTCGAATTAAGCGCTCCGCTAGTTCGAATTAAGTTCGAACTAGCGGTTTGCATGTGTAGCATCTATCAAAGTTAATTTGAACTAGCATCCGTTAGTTCGAATTAACTTTGTAGTGTAGACATACCCTAGGAGTGCTCTGCTTGCCCTCACTCAGGACACCATGACACTCTGCAATATAGAACCAGATCTGTCCCTGGGCGTGCCAGTGCATCTCGTGGGGTCATTGCCATCAGCGTAGCTGCACTTACTGCAGGCTGCCATCTGGGAGGTCCATCAGGGGGCTGTCAGGATCCAGGAGGCCCTGCAGGAGAGCGTCCACCCAGAGGAGCCCTCAGAGCCACACCGGTCCTCCCCACCGGGGGCTCGTGCCCCAATTCTCCCTCACATCCTTCCAAATACTCTTCCCTAGTCCCCCCTTCCTGATGTCAAATAAAAGACACGTATTTTAAAAAATATTAACTGGGTTTACTGAACAAAACTGGGGAGAGAGAATGAAACTGTGGGGAGACAGGGGAAAGGAGGTGGGAGAGGGCAGGAGAGAGTGTGGGAGAGGGGAGGGAGGAAATTGGGAGGAGGGATCTGGAAAGGGGAAGCAAGGGGAAGAAGGGGGAGGGGAAGCTCAGCACTCAGGGTTGGGGGTCTCACAGGGCCAACTGCCTCCCAGCAAGGCGAGGGAGGGGGCTTCGGCATCCCCGGAGGGATGGGGAGGAGGGTGCAGAGGTTGAGGTGGGGGGTGTGGACATTGAGGGGAGGGTGTGAAAGTTGATGAGGAAGAGGTGGGAGGGGGGACAGTAGTTGGGGGGGCAGCAGGTGCAGGACCGGCACAGGGCACCATGCTCTGCAGCAGGGCCTGCAGATGACAGTTCCTCGCTCAGTCCTCCGCAAGCTGCGCCCTGCACAAGCAGCTGGTACAGCTTTAGAGAAAGAAGAGAAGTGGTGAGTTCTCCCTGGGGTCACACTGGATGATGCCCAGGCCCCCCTGCGATGTGAGGGTGACCATGCCCTGCACCATCAGAGCCACTGTGCTTGCACAGAGGCCATGGTCAGGATGTCTGGCTCTCCCCGGGACTGGGAGCTACCCCAAGACCGCACTCATGCCCCTGTGCCATGTATAGTGTGGCCGAGGCAGGGGGGAGATGTCCCCTACTTCTGTGTAGAGGGGGCGTGTGAAGGGAGAGCATCCTGCTGGGTCACACCCCGGGGTCGAGAGCGTGTCAGGTCTCTTCACACACGCTTGTGCCTATTGGGCCACGGCCCCTGGGTGTCACGCAGCTGGAGCCACCTGCCCAAGGGTGGCATGGCACGTGCTTGCACGTGCACGGGTGACTGCGTGACTCGTGGGAGGCATGGCCCACGTGTGTGGTCCCTGGTCTCCCTCCTCGCCTCCCCCTCAGGCAGGGGGCAGTGCTGGCACTTACCCACAATGGCCTCCCTGGACGACCCTGCCAACTCCGGTGCTGGAACAGCTGGCGGTGTCCCCTCTGGTGCACGCAGGTCAGGGCCCGAGCTGGCATGGACCACCCCGCCCCCCAGGAGTTTGTCGAGGGCGAGGAAGTAGGGGCAGGTGGCAGCCCCTGTTGCGGCGCCACCCTGGTGGCCCTGGCGTACGCCTGCCGCAGCTCTTTGACTTTCAGGTGCACCTGCTCCTGGGTGCGCCTGTGTCCCTTTCAGGCCATGGTGGCCGCTATGCGACCATAGACGGCTGCGTTTCTCCTCCTAGTGCGGAGATCTTGGACGTTGGGGGCCTGCCCAAACCTCAATGAGGTCCATGACCTCCGCACTAGTCCATGAGGGCGCGTGCCGTCTACGGCCCCTGGCTGGCCCCTGGGTGCTGGGGGATTGGGCGGGGGATGGCTGGCTGTCACTGGCTACCTGGCTCATCCTGGGGCCACTGGGTCTTGGCAGAGACTGCTGGCTCTGGCAAGTGCCATCTGGCCAGAGTCTACTCCTTTAAGGGCCCCGGGGCTGGGGGAGAGGAGAGGAGTTTTCCTGGTTTGGCCCAGAGTAGCCACCAGGGGGAACCTGGGAAGGGCTAGCCTCCAGCTAGTTCGAATTAAGTGACTACACAGCACTTAATTCAAACTATTTAATTCGAACTTGGCGTTACTCCTCGTAGAATGAGATTTACCAAGTTCGAATTAAGCACTCTGCTATTTCGAATTAAATTTTGCATGTATAGCCACTATTAAAGTTAATTCGAACTAACGGCTGCTAGTTCGAATTAACTTTGTAGTGTAGACATACCCTGCAACACTATTTCAGTATACTAGAGTATCCTGAGCTATCCCGCATCTTAACAGCAAGCCCGTTATTTCTGGCTCATTATTCCAATATCCCTGTAAACCTCATTCCACGAGGAGTAAGGGACATTTTGGAATAGTGGGTTATTTCGCATTTTGGTGCTGTGTAGACAGCACCAAATTACTAAATAAGCTATTGAGAAATAAGACTGAAAGAAGATACACAATTTGCATAGCTCAAATTGTGTATCTTATTTTCAACTAGTGCAATGTGGAGGTAGCCATGGAGTCCCACTTAGTTCAATAGAACTCACAGTTGGTACTCCATGCTGATATGCCTCTATTTGCAGGATCTAGGTTTGAATAATCTAAACTGTTATTGATAGAACTAGAAAATGAATTTGACATGATTTTTAACTCAAGAGTCTCCATTTAATCGGGCTCATCACTTCATGATCTTGCAAAACCATATTATTAATTTGCCAGCTAGATACCATCATCCGGTCCTCTGTCATTTATTATAAATTATACCATTGCACAATCTATGATGATTATGTTCCCTACAGTATATAATACTCTGCCGTTCTGTAGGCACTTTTTCTTTACATGAAGATTTAAGTTGTTCTTAAAAGTAGGCATGGACTATCACAGTAGAAGACATCCTTGTGCTCACTGATTGTTCTTGTAGGTGCCAATTTCAATTTTTTTTCAAAACTGTGGTTTCCCTAAGAGCAGAGGTTCACAAACTGTGGCACACTAGCCATCTTCAGGTGGTGCAAAGGAGAAATTGTGTAATGTTGGATTTTATTCATTATTTTATTTATTGCATTTTTGTAATGGACAACTCAGACAAAGCTTTAAAACTCGGAATTTGTTATGTAAAATACTGCAGTTAATCTATGTCAAGATGTAGCAATGAGAACGCAGATACGCATAGATGGTGGCATATGGAGCCCTCACCAATCACCATACAACATGGGTTCAGTTGCTTAGCAACTGTTCAGTCTAACTGAGCTCAGAACCTAGTCAGGGAGGTTTTCTTTAGTTTTATACATTATACTATAACTGTGTATCCCTACCAGTGAAATATGGACAGATGGCTAAACAGAGGTCCAGGATACCAGAAAGACAAGATGGGTGAACTAATACCTTGTATTGGACCAACTTCTGTTGGTAAGAAAGACAAGCTTTAGTGCCAAGGAAGAGCTCTTCCAACAGAAGTTGGTCTGATAAAAGATATTACCTCACTTACCTTGTCTCTCGAATATCAACACAGCATGCAACTGTCTATGAAACATTTTGAAATTTAGAAGTGCTGTAGCATAGGTTTACAATGTCTTTAATTATCCTCACAAAAGCCAGTGTACTTTTACCCATTTATTTCTGTGATGGGGGGACTTTTACCTACATACTTAAATCAATATAACCTCTAGTCTGGACACAGTTATAGAGATATAAAGATAACTTTTAGCAACACAGCTTATTATATAAATGTACAGGAATAACCTATACTGATAAATATCTTTATATTGGTACAACTACACTAGTTTTCACTATACTAGTTTCAAACCAATATCATTACTGAATGAACTGAATTTTGGACTCCATACTAATCCCTCTCGTGATAAGTTCTGCAAATGTTTCTTCTTTGGTGGAAGCACATGGTTTCACCAATCTCAGATTGTGTTTATACTATAGGTCCAGCTATATTTGACACCTGTGCACCCCCTTCCTCCAGAGGGCTTTGATAAGCAACTGATTAAATTAACTCAAAAAAGCTTCAAAGCTTGCTGCCCCCTTCTGGTGATCATTCTGGTGTATAACTGTCCCTGCTATCAGGTCCCACTCCTTCTGTTTGAAGAGAAACAATTGGATTCCAGGCAAATCCTATTGTCCTGGCACAACTAAACCCTTACCTTGCTGTAACGTATGATAAGAGGAAGCTGCATACCAAATTTGATGGTCCCAACTTTTACTGTTTAGGAAGAGTTCTTGAATGCACAGACTACAAATGGATGGACACACACACACACACACACACACACACACACACACACACACACACACACACACTCAAATATATAGTGGACAGCATGTAGTCAAATTTCAAGTCTCTTTTGTAATACTATATGCAAGAAGCTCTAGAAGAAGAATGTCTTGGCGGAAAAGACATTGAGGTGGCTCAGTAAAACATATCAGAATAGATAAGGCTGTGACCCTCCATACGGATGCATCTTCAATGGGACTGCTCACAAGAATAAAGCTGAGCTCACATTAAGTGCTTTTCTCAGATTAGAACATAAAGTAGTCAAGTGTTCTGGAATGTGAATCTTCTCTTGCCACACTGCCCTCATTCCCACCTACTTCTCAGCCGCAGGTATGCAATTAAGAAATCTAGAACTACAAGGAAGGGCAATTCATCCAAACCAGTAGCTTTAGGGTAACTCCACTTTGCAATGCAGCCCAGATTGTGTAACATGGTCAGGAGACAAATCCTTCCTGTTCCTTCATTGTGTTAATAGCAGGCATCACTCTGGGTGGGGAAGAAATTATCCTCTTGCCAATGCAGAGCCTGCACTTTTGTCAAAACATAAGCCAAGTCACCAGGTGTTTGAACATGCTGTCATAACTTAGTAACTTGCCTTAGTCCTTCAGCTTTGAGGGTAATAATTGTATCACTTAACACATAAGACAGACAAGGAAAGCAAGGTGTTAAAGGTGAAATTCACCCTTCTGCTATAAATCTGAGTTCAAATGGATTTGTATAGGCAATTCTCTGGTGGCCCCATATTTGTATAATGATGTGTAAATACACAAGAAGGATGGCCTGAATCTCAGGAGACCTGGGTTCAAGTCCCTTCTCTAGCACAGGTTTCCTGTAGTTTCTCTGTACCTTATGTCTCCAGCTGTAATACCTCACAGGGGTTCCTTAAAGATATATGATGTGCTCAGATACTAAGGTAGTTATGGCCAGGTATGCACCTCAGATAGATTCAGCTCTAAATGCACATTTTTATTCACAAAATAAATAAGAATTATGTAGCTGACATCCAATCCTGTCCAAATCTTAAGGAATGAGGGGCCATTCAGTATGGTTACTACTTCAACCATAAGTTTCCTTTGTGATCTTAAACAAGCCACTTAGTCTACTCCGTGGCTCAGTTCTCCTTGTATTGGCATTGGTACTACCCTGCCTTACAAGGTAATGTTTGTGAGATCCAACCGGGTCAGGAGATTCCTAAATCTTCCCTTAAACATCCAAATGAACATTACATCACCTGCTCAGCCTGTTATTGAACTCCTCCTTGCTGGGGTCCAGGCTGCCTATATAGGGCTTCATGAGCTACGGGAGTAAGGGATACGTTGGGTCACCCATAATCATAATGGGCATTTCGACCTTTCCGACTCTGATGTTCCGTTCAGGGAATAAAGTTCTGGCATACATCTTTCAGAAGAGGCAGGAGTTCCAAAAGATGTGGGCATCATGCACCTTTCCCGACCATCTCACATTGATGTCAGTGCCCTTGTGATCCACATATCCCAGAGTCACAAACCTGCTTAGCAGAAGGGCTTTGATGGCCTTGACTATTTGCATAACAATAGCCCCAATTGTAGATTTTCCCTCTCCAAATTGATTCCTGACTGACTGGTAGCTGTCTGGCAATGGCAAACTTCCCTAGGGCAATTGCCACATGGTGTTCCACAGTCAGAGCGGGGTCTCATGTGGGTCTCCTGGTGCCTCAGGACAGGGGTGAGCCATTCATACAGTTCCAGAAATGTGGCCTTGCACATGCGGAAGTTCTTTACATCTGTTGTCCCATTTCTGCATCAAAATGCAGTCTGAGCTTGTCTCATGATGCCAGAACCAGCATTGCACTGTGTTCTGAGAGTTGACTGGAGGGTGCATTAGCATAAGCATCTGGCCTTGCATGAGCAGGGCCTCCATGCCAAGATGAGCTTCATCCTCGTCCTCTTCCTGGTGGAGTGCCACACGTACATTCTCCAAGTACTGCACCATGAGGCCCTTACCACCTGCTGCCCAGTTTTGGTCCCAGTGGTCACTGGAAGCATAGCTCAGAATGCAAAGCTACCCATGGTGCACGAGAGTCAACAGCAAGCTCCCTAATGGGGACACACTACTTCGGACAACAGTCGATTCTTCCCTACAGTGAGGACACGGACCTTCGACTTCTCAAAATTGGGTGGTAAGAATTCGACCTTATTAGATTCAACCTTACCTCATAATGTAGACATGTCCTAAGAGTCTCAGAATCTAGGTGGGAGGGAATGAGAATAATTGGATAGATAGATTCGATCATTTTTATGTGCAACATGGATACCACCTTAAAGACTGATAGACTCAAAAATCCAACATTTTTCTTTTTTATCAGTTTTCAAGTTCCACACACAATAGAACTATACATCAATATGTACAGCCGGTGCCCAAGTTGCAAACGGTCGACTTAAGACTGTTCGCAGTTACAACTGAAGCTGTCGTAAATGGCGGACCCTGAGTTACGAACATGATCCACGCTTACGAACAGCGCAGTGGCGTGTAACTCTATGGGGTCCAACTTATGAATAAACCGAGTTACGACCAATTGCTTGGTCCGTAACCGGTTTGTAAGTCAGAGAGAGGCTGTATATTGCCAATTCAACAATAATTGACACAAAATACATTGCTTTCCCCCCACAGCACAGATTTAAAAGCAAGGTACATTGAACTTATATGAATAAAATCTTTATAAAATACTTCTTGGAAATTCAGAGGTGGGTGATGAAAATGAATCATGGAAAAACATTCCTATGAAGAAAACATAGAATCAGTGATCATAGTTAAGATTGCTGCCACACCTTAATCCCTTGTGCTCTGCATGTTTTTCCAGCATAGAATCATACAGTACTACAACTGGAAGGGACCTCGAGAGGTCATCGAGTCCAGTTCCCCATCCTCATAACAGGACCAAGCACCATCTAGATCAGGGGTGGCAAAAGGGCCTCTGCAGGCCAGATCTGGTCTGCCAAGTGGGTTGATCTGGCTCGCAGAGGCCCTGCCGCTCCCCCACCCCCAGGCCAATTAGTGTCTGGGGGTGGGGGAAGCACACAAAGTTTCCTCTGCTCTACTCCCTGCCCTGTGAGTAGTGCATGGCACTTGGAAGTGCTGCACGCTCATGGCAGGGCAGGAGGAGGCTTCGCATGCTCCCCTGCCTCCACGCCTGGCAGGGTACAAGGAAGCTTCACGTGCTCCCCTGCCCCCAGACCTCCTCACACCACCAGGGGCATAGGTGCTTAGTGGGAAGGAGAGGGGGGCAAAGGGGCTCCCCCACCTCCAGACCATTGATGGTCTGGGGATGCAGAAACCCAGAAGCATCCTGGCCCCGCCCCTTTAGTTTGACATCTTATCCCTTCCGGTGCAGCCCCAGTGCCACTTCACAAATTTTTGAAGTGGTTCCCAGCAAAAAATTATTGCCCACCCCTAATCTAGATCATCCCTGACAGATGCCTATGTAACCTGCTCTTGAATATCTCTAGTCATGGAGATTCCACAACCATCCTAGGCAATTTATTCCAATGTTTAACCACCCTGACAATTAGGAAGTTTTTCGTAATGTCCCAGCTAAACCTCCCTTGCTACAATTTAAGCCCACTGCTTCTTGTCCTATCCTCAGAGGCCAAGAACAATTTTTCTCCCTCCTCCTTGTAACACTCTTTTAGATACTTGAAAACTACTATCATGTCCCCCCTCAGTCTTTTATTGATCTTTTCTGTACCTTCTCCAATTTCTCCACATCTTTCTTGAAACGTGGTGCCCAGAACTGGACACAATACTCCAACTGAGACCTAATCGGTTCCGAGTATAGTGGAAGAATGACTTCTTGTGTCTTGCTCACAACACTCCTGTTAATGCATCCCAGAATCATGCTTGCTTTTTTGCAACAGTGTCACACTGTTGACTCATGTTCAGATTGTGGTCCTCTATAACCCCTAGATCCCTTTCTGCAATACTCCTTGCTAGACAATCACTTCCCTTTCTATGTAGCTATGTCTAGACTGCCCCCTCTTGCACAAGAGAATATGCAAATGAGGCAAAGCAGTGAATATCACTATGCTCATTAGCATACTTAATGAGCTGCCATTTTGTGCAGGAGGACATCTACACAGGTCCTTTTTGCACAAACCCCCCCTCTTACGCAAGAGCTGTTCTTCCTGAAAAAAAAGCGGCAGTAGACAATAAAGGAATAATATTTTGAAACAACATACACCTCCAGTGAGTAATGCCAATGAGCAAGGTAAATTTAAGAACATTAAAAAATAACCTATTTTCCTGGCAGATCCCATGTCATATGTTTTTGTGAGAATTTCTAAAAAATTGCACAATATATCACAGAATACAAGTTTTTAAAAGAGAAATGACAGCAGATTGTAACAGGGAATGTGTCCCTTTTAAGGGAAGTAGGGATTAGGGCCAGTGAACAACTGCTCCATGGCCATTCCTTTAAAGGTCTGAGACTCTTAGGGCATGTCTACACTATGAGGTAAGGTCGAATCTAATAAGGTCGAATTCTTACCACCCAATTTTGAGAAGTCGAAGGTCCGTGTCCTCACTGTAGGGAAGAATCGACTGTTGTTTGAAGTAGTGTGTCCCCATTAGGGAGCTTGCTGTCGACTCTTGTGCACCATGGGTAGCTTTGCATTCTGGGCTATGCTTCTAGAGATCACTGGGACCAAAAATGGGCAGCAGGTGGTTAGGGACTTATGTCGCCAGCGTTCCATAATGCACTCCTCTAGTCCTCTGTGGCTACATCTAGACTTCAAGCGTCTTTCGAAAGAGGCTTTTTTGAAAGATACTTTCGAAAAAGCTTCTTTTGAAAAAGAGCATCAAGACTATAATCTGTACTTTCAAAAAAGCAAGCCGCTTTTTTGAAAGAGAGCACCCAGGCAGTCTGGATACTCTCTTTCGATAAAGCACAGTTTGTATTACATAGCGCCTTTTTTCGAAAGAGTAAAACGAGGTTTTCTGCAGTTGAAAAAACAATCGCGTTCTTTTGATTTACTTTTGAAAGAACACAGCAGCAGTCTAGACGCAGGGGAAGTTTTTTAAAAAAAGGGCCACTTTTTTAAAAAAACCCTGTAGTCTAGACATACCCTGAGTGTAAAACTGATTGTTCCTTCCTAAGTGGAGTATGTTGCATTTGTCCTTATTAAACTTCATCCTATTTACCTCAGACCATTTCTCTAATGTGTCTGGATCATTTTGAATCATGACACTATCCCCCATAGCACTTGCAACCCCTCCCAGTTTGGTATCATCTGCAAACTTAAGCGTACTCTCTATGCCAATATCTAAATCATTGATAAAGATATTGAACAGAACCGTACCCAAAAGAGACACCTGGGAAGCCTTAGATTGTTTAGTGTAGGGATGAGAAATAAAATATGACAAGAGAGAGGCATAGAAAATAACAAATTGTATAAAGAAGACAGAGTAATCCTTTTAACTCCTTTTTTTAAAAAAATACAAGAACAAAGGGATATTCAGAGAAGGATTCAAAAAAAGGTTTAGCATTCAAAGTGATTTTTGGAATAGCCATATATATATACTTATGAGATTTAAAATTTGTATGTATAAGCAATATAAATTCTATTATCTCTGGTCAGAAACTAACCAACTAAGGGTGTGTCTAGACTGCAGGGTTTTTCGGAAAAATGGCTGTTTTTCCGAAAAAACTTCACTTACGGCTACATTGCTATTGCGTTCTTTCAAAAGAATATCAAAAGAACGCAAGTTTTTTTCCGACATTGGTAAACCTCATTTTATGAGGAAGAATGCCTTTTCTGAAAGAGCTCTTTTGGAAAAAGGCGTGTGTGGATGCGTAAGAGGGAGTTTTTTCCAAAGAAGAGGCCTCCAGAAAAAAGCACAAGTGCCCTGGTGGCCACTCCGTCCATAGTAATCACAGCTTAAATGCGAGATAGCGTCCATTCAGTGTGGATGCTATCTTTCAAAAAAACAGATCGCTTATTTGATGAGCTTTGGCAGTGTGGGTGCTCTCTTTCGGAAGAAGTTTTTTCAGAAGATCTCTTGTGGAAAAGCTTCTTCTGAAAGAAGACTGCAGTCTAGACGACCCTAATTGATGAGGTTAGGAATAAATTTCCACCATAGACATATTATTCCAAAATTGTTCACTATGGTTTCTTTCTCTTCCTGTAAAGCATCTAACAAAGCCCACTTTGAAAGTCAGATTACTGGACCAGATAACCTGTTATGAAAGCACATCAAATGAATGGTCTGTCTATTACATAACCATGAGATTTACACTGATTTTATTTATATGAATATATAATGTTTGCATGGGACTTTTAAAAGCACTTGACATTGGGATAACTCGGTTTCCATTAAAATCAAGAGTAAAACTCTCTTGGCAGCAGAGTTACGCCAGCACCAATCACTTCTGAAAATCCCATCTGTCTCTCTATTAATACATCTTTCTAGTGATAGTCCAACACCTGCATTTCTCTTAGAATAGATTCTCACAATTCATTTTCAGCAGGTCCAATATGTCCAAAGAAAGAGAATTGTCTTCATGATGTAGGACCAGTAGGTGAATGTGGTAACAAAGGTCACTTTCTTCAAAACCAGTATGTATTTATCCACAGGTATCGGAGGAAAAAAACCTCAGAGCATCAGGAAGGCCACACACATCTGTCTTACCTTACAGTTTAAGTAGACCTAATATCCCAGATACCCCAACATCTGAGAATGAAGTACAGTTTCCTTTCTACCTGATACTGTCTCTCCCCTCTCAAAAGCTCAGATTGTTATAGTTCCAAAGTCTTTTGTTCCAGCGTTCCTATTTGAAACCTCCTCTTATTGTGAATGTAGGGAAAGTCTCCCACAGACCATGCTACAAGAGTTTGACACCTGTACACTGTATCCTTAAGGACTAGTAGTATGAGTTAACTAAAGCTACTGACTGCCTTCCTCCAGATGTGCAAAAGCAGAACTGAATGGAACCCATGTAGCAAACAGCATGACAGTAATTAAACAAACAAAAAGAATAAAACATATTCCCCTTGTTCTGCATACCATATTTTGACAATAAACGCCCACTGCATTATTTTAAGAAAATATACTGATACGATTCATGTAGCATTTAATGAGGGCATAGTCTTGCACCCATTAATATCAATGGGAGTTGTGTTATTTGACTTCAATTAATTTGATATGCATTTCAGTTTTTAACCAGTTTCTAATGGGTTTTGACAATATAAGGATGTCAGCATTTGGCTCATTGATAACAATCCAATTCCAAATGCCAATCATTTCAACAAAACAAAACCAAGTATCATGTATTTGCCCAATTTTTTTATCTGAGCCCATTTTAGATTTATACTGAATGACCATGCTTTTATTTTCAATATCCTGAGTAAAACTTCGATAAAAAACCTTTAATGCCATTCTGTACATTTCATGTACAACACAACACCTGGATCACACGATAATATTAGAAGTTGTGGCAAAGTTTAATGAAGAATAACAGAAGTGACAAACAAAATTCCATGAGACAGCAAACTTAATTTAGGAACATTAATAACATCACAGTTAGAATTCAGCTAACAGGAAATCCACTTTGCCTTTCTTGTGCTACTTGTTATAGATGACAGTAAATGTATGTTTACTGGTCAGGATACCAGCAGTTTTCAGTTCTATGCTCCATGCCACACATTCTTCTTCCATAGTAAGCAAGTTTTGCCATTTGTGGAAGCAGAGTGGGTCAAGGTCTCTTGATCTTTCTATTATTAGCGGGTGTTTTTCAGTGGTGCTTTATACAAAGAGTACTTGGCATAAAGCATTGCATTCCAGGAAACTTTTTTAAAACACACAAAGTATTTAAAAAGTCTGTTTTATTTTTTCCAGTCAATGCAGTTCTCAACAGCTCTAAACTGTTCTAAAACATCTCACCCATTCCATCTCTGGTGCAAATCCACTGAAGTTCGAAGTTATGCTAAGGATGAGCTGGGACTTATGTTGAATGCAATTGCTGTTTAGTTTAGTTTGCATATAGAAATCCCTGCTTTGAGAAAAAGCAGATGCCAAACCTATTTTCCATTTTGATAAACAAATGCTACATGCATACAGTAAGCCCCTCCCCGCCATGAAGATTTCTAGCATTTCTAGTGCCCATTAATTTATTGTGTTGACAATTATAAAATGAATGGTTACCAATAGTGAAACTAACCAATCCAGGCTCCTCTCCCCAAATAGTTTTTGTGATGGAATCTCTCTCTAAACTGCAGGCAGGGCCCAGGCAGGGGCAGCCCTAGACTAGCTGCCAGCAACTTGCGCCTTAGGCGAACCATGCAATTGGCACTGCCACGTCCAAACCCCTCAATGATATTGCACCACCATTTGGTGCCCCATTTAACTTGGCGCCCTAGGCGACCGCCTAGTTCACCTATATAGATGGGCCGCCCCTGGGCCCAGGACATGGCTGCAGTCTCTATGCAACTGCTACTCTAGTTCTTACAACAGGAGCAAAGACTCTATTACTCTGAGTCAGCCAGAATTCTTCCTGACGACCTTACTAAAGGGCCACTCTGCTCCCCAGCTCAGACATATGCCCTTAAGATAAAATCTAAACTTTACTTTACAGACACACTTTCCTTTAAAACACACACACAGCACCACAAGGGTTCAAACATAAGCCACAGCATCATATGATCTCATTGTGAGCTTTGTCCTCCTTTCCTCTGCCTCTTGTCCACTGTTTGTCATCATCATTTATCTTGTACCATGCAAAGCACTGATGTGCCGGAGGGAACTACTCCTTGTTAAAGTTCTTCCTCTGAAACCAAGTAAGAGTTAACATCCCAAGGATTTTAGTCTCTCTCTGAAAACAAGAACCTAGAAGCTGCAAAATCATCCTTGCCAGAGATGACTTATCCCTGGCTGGGGCTCAGAATACTTTGAAAAAGTGAACTGATATAATCTGGTACACTGCAAAGCATCAAACAACCTGTATTTTAACTAAAATATTCCCAGGGTAGAAGAATTCCAGGTCCTCCCCTCTTATTCTCCTTCAAGTTACACAAACTGAACAATGTGCACAATATAAACATTTTTCAGACAGAAGGTATAAACATGCCTAGGGAAGTGCACTTAGTTTGTTTGCCAAATAGTGTTTCATCATTCATCGGCTAAGGGAAAGTATTTTAAAATGGGAAAACATTGTGATGTATACACATACACTCCACTCCTCTGTCAGCAGGCCCAAGCACCCTGGTTCTCAGAGTTTATTCACAAGAGAAGGGAGGGAAAGTTGTGGGAGCTCCATGTTAAAATATTGGCAACACATCACAGGTGTAAATGTAGGCCTGTAGTCCCAGTGAATTCAAGTGTGTAAGTGTTTGCAAAACAAATGTCCAGATTGTCAGCTCTTTGTAACAGGGTCTGTAGCCAGATTCTTACCTTACTTACACTGGCAGAGCTGGTCTTACCATGAGGTGAACTGAGGCGGCTGCTTCAGGTGCACGACTGGGGGGGTGGGGGGGGGAAGGACGCCACTAGGATCCAGAGTGTAGAAGTTTTGGCCCAAGTGAAAGGGCATGAGGGCGTCATTTGAGCTCCCCCCCTCAGGTGCCAAAATGTTGTGGGCTGGCCCTGTACACTGGCGAGTAAAAGACTTTACTAGCTCTGCTGCATCAGATCAGAATCAGGCTCCATGCCTGAGCTGTTTGCAAAGTTCCCATGGAACCCAATAAATAATAATGAAAATCTGTATGTCTTTAAGCAACGACTTGTGGTTTACAAAGGGCAATATGTGGCCAGTCAAGTCTGCCATAAATCGACAGTACATTGATTTTAACTCAAATATAGATATATAAATATGCCAACCCCCATTTGTGCCTTGGCAGAATACTTGTATTTAAAAAAAAAAAGACTTTTAGCCATCCAGACTCAGAGTCAACATGAGGTCAAGCTCAGATTGTTAACTCATATGATGTAAATTAAAGTAGCAGACAGCGTGAGCAGATTACACATGGTACAGACATCTGATAGTGTCTCTTTCCGATGGATTTCTTCAATCTCTTGGAGGAATGACAATATCTATTAATAGAAGTACTAACAGAGTCACAGCACAAAAATTCTACTAATGTTAGAAAGTGGTTTGCTATACGATGAAAGGGCAGCTGGGTGGCAGTGATATCTGTGTGACTTTTTAAGAGAAAACTATAAGAAGAGAGCAACTAAAAATGCACTTGTGATATCATCAGTTGACATTAAATAGTTCTTTCCTAATGGTGCTGACATTAACAAATACCAACATATCTCCTCTTGTACTGCATTCTGAACCCCCCCCCCCCATTAAAATGGAATTACAAATATTCTATTTAAGACCCTTTGTATACACACAGCCATAAAAAGGTAACTAGGAAAAAGAGAGACTGATATCAGATTCTGTTGTAAGGCATACAAATGTAATTCCAATCAGTGGGGGTTTCAGATGCATATCTGAAACAAGAATAAGACTGAAGATAGATTGAATGAAATTTCTGTATCTTAGTAAATTATTTATTTTAGTTGACTTTTAATATACTATGGGACTTATGAAAAGTTGATAAAAGCCAAAGTAAGCCTTCCCATTGACTTCAATGGACTTTGGATCTGGCCCTTGCGCATAAAAAATAAGCATTTATGATAACTGTAGATGTTTAATATGAAGGGCAAATGCTGCCTTTAGATGTTCAACAGGGTTCACATGAAGACAAATGGAGGATGAATTTGGCCACAAAGTTTTATAGTAGAATTTTACCAATAACTACTGGACTTTTTTATGAATCTACATTTGATCCATCTCAAGCACCTGCAGCTACAACTCCCACACATAAGCTTGCCTTTGAAATCAAATCAAAGTACAGAAAACAAGAGAAAAATATTTTTCTTGTTATCTCCGCCAGCAAAAACATTCAGGCAATACATATCTTGTCCAGCTTTTGTCCTCATCACCTTTGATCCTAAACCAGAGATTTTCTATTGATGCAATTCCAGAATGGTTTCCAAATCCCTCTGAAATCTTTAATTTGTTTCTAATCCATAAATAACCCTTCATTTCATATGCAGCTGTTTGCAGCAGATCTGTAACATATTCCATCCCAATGGCCAGATCTGTATTTCCAGAATCTTAGAAACTAATAGATTTTTGTTGAGTACTTAAATGAAAGTCATCCGATTTGTCACTCTCATAGGACCAGACTATGGATGAAATTAGCGCAAGTTTGTAACTATGAGGGGTGACAGAAGGAGACTTCCTTTTCCTTTGGCCTTACACACTCTTAAGTACAGTAGAATGTCTTCCCCAATCTATGTTAATGAAAGAGTGGGGCTGCAGGGAACATCAGCCAGCTATAGAGAGGAGAAAACACTGCACAATCTCAAGGATGTTGCGTAGACCTATAGCAAAAGACAGGTCCTCCCTCAAAGTGCTTATAACCCTACTAAATGACAGCATTCAATGGGTAGATGAAACTAAACAGCTGGGGACTGGGGAAAGGAAGATTGAATAACAAGTTGTCCATCAGGGTGTCGGCCTAAATTCAGTGTAATAAGTAAATCAGAGGTGCTGGTAACATAATGGCCAAGCCCTTATCAGACAGATCTGAGAATCTTTATGACACCTCTTCCTCCCTCTTTTCCAAAATGTCAGCTGTTTCTGCAGCCTTTCTACAAGATTCTCTGTGTTTGTTCCTTTATACATTTTCCTGTATTTGGTTGTGAGTAAATATAATCAGTCCATCTCCTCCCTCTAGTGCCTAGTTTCAGTATTGTTTCACTATGGCATAGCAAGCATTTGTCACTGGAAGGAAACCTGTTCACATGCACTAGCCAGCTACACTACATTACTTTAACTTAAACAAAATACAGGACTATGTAGCACTTTAACTTACTTCCACTTCCATTTCTCTTACAGCCTCATATCCAGCACCTGAGCACGTATGTCTGTTTAGATTCTTACACTTATGGCCCTTATGCTTTCCCCCCATGCTACTGAAAACAGAGAGGGTTTTTTTTTCACCTTACATATTATCTGTGGGATCTAAACAGGAAGTTATAACGTTTTTACATTTATAATTAGGTTTTTCATTTCCCAAGCCTTGCTTCAAACATTCTGTTTTACATTGTTCAGAGCCTCACTCTGGCTGTGTATTTACACAACATATTGCATTGGGAGCTGTTCTAAGAAGAGTAGAGTTGGGGAACACATTTCCTGTTTTTCACCAACCCTTAGGGCCACAGTTATTGGGCACATGTCCCCACTGGGACTGGCTCAGAGCACTGTTTGCCTCAGCTCCCAGGGAAAGAGGGCACCGTGCTCCATAGCGTAGAGGGGTTAGTTATTATGATAAGGGCTCCAGTCAGATATCAGGTTCATTATATGTACAGGCATTACCTAAAATAGCCAGGTTCTACTCCAAAAAGATTAAAAGTTTGGCTCATGATCCAACCCATCAAATGGATGAAAGGGGAGAAGAGAAAAATGGAAAGATAAGGGAACAATGAAATGAGCACAGTAAGCAATAGTGTCAGTCACCAGCTATCTGGCCATGGGATGTAAATCAGGCTGGCTCCCTGGCACCCAAGCAAGGGTTTGTCCAAAGCTGGCCCAGAGAGTCATTTCCTCTTTGTCTATTCTAATAACAGCGTTGTGACAGACTATCAGGAATACTTGCCTGGTCTACACATAAGCACATGTACAAATCTTTGCAGAATATAGGCCTAAATTGAGTCCACAAGGATACCAGCACAGCCCCGCTCTCCAGATGCTCAGCTGTAACCAACTGGAAATTTAGTAAACAATTATGCTGATGATAGACCTCAAGGAATGGGAGCCAACATCCTCTCTGTTACCCTGATAACACATGTTGGCACTCAAGTCAGAAGCTATCATTCTGAATATGAATGGAGGGCAGATCTACTGAGTAGGAAGAGGCCACTGTTATAGACATTATTTTTCAGATTAGAAATTCACTTTGAATGCTAAAAGATTGCAAGAGTGTAACACTAAATTGACAATGTACACAATGACAAGCAGGAAATGCAAACAATAAGGCTAAGCTTGTATTAGTGTACTTTTGGGAATTTAATAATGTAAATATACCTATATTACAAGTATATATGGTACAACTGTGTGTGTATATATTTACACCCTACGAGAATATATGTATCTACACACAAACACACGTTGCATCTCCTACACCACTGGTCTGAGTAGCCAAATTCCAGAAACTGAAAAGAGATCTCTGGCATCAGGCATCAGCATCTGTGCACTTGGCAGATTTCCTAGATAGCTGTATTTGTTGCATTGGCTTTGCTTCTGGGTCTATCATCACATGATTAGATGGGTGCTATGCTTCCTGACCTGCTTTGTCTTCCTGAAGGCCATTTCCTTTCTTTTCCTTGGAATACAATATATTTTCCATTTATTTGGGAATAAGACAGGACACATTTCTTGTGAAATATGCTTTTTTGAGATAAACCAACAGCTGACATGAGGGGCAAACCTCAAGATGATTAATTACTAGAAAGAGTATTTATCAGTAACGCCACATTAATGATTATAACTCTGCAATTAGTATATCATTCAGTGAATCCTTGACTGCTTTCTAGAATATTATTTTTCAGAGATACTGTCAATTTAAAACTCATAGACCCAATCCAGCATTGCATTCCATGGACATGAAACTGAAATAACACATATAACTCACACCCCATAGATATGTTTGTTTACAATACAAGCGTAGTAGAGTTTATCCAAGCCAACATTAGTCCCCCCATTTCTGCCTCAGTTTCCCCACTCTCATAAAAGCCATGGGCTAACAGACAGGCCAAAGCATCAGCAAAACTCCAAGAGACATCAGCATTGCACTTCTTTTCTGGGGATACATTTATTGTGCAACAACAGTTCAGCATCAAGTAAGACAGGTAAAGCAATTGCAACACCATGACTGCTTCTAAGGCCTCTGCCTCAGAAGGTGCCTACTGAGTCCTGCAGAGCAAATATCCCCAGTGAGGCCTTCCACTTTCCTGACTCTGGCATAGCAAGTTAACCTCCCAGATCCTTACTTTTACTGCCAGGTTCTCCCCAGGTAACCTACCTGTAATTCTTACCCTGCAGTGGGTAGCTTGTTGGCCTTTTATCTCACCAGTGGGGAGGCACTGATTAGGCACACATAGCAGCTTAAACCCAGCTACTTTAAAGGACCATTCCAGTCAGTAACTCAAAGGCCAAGTCTAAACTAGCACATTACAGCGCTGTAACGCTTTGGCTCAGGGGTGTGAAAAAAAACCCCTCCCCTGAGCGCAGCAAGTTACAGCTCTATGAAGTGCCAGTGTGAACCAGGCTACGGCACTGGGAGCCACACTCCCAACACTGTTAGCAACTCACTTTGCAGAGATGGTTTACATTAGAGATGTAAGCAACTAGTCGACTAATTGACTACCCTATAAGCATATTCTGACTGATAAATACTGACCTGATAAGTACTGACTTGACTTATCATTTCCTCCCTCCCCCCCCCTTACTGCCTCTATCAGAAAGAGGCAGCAAGAGGAGGGAGTCAGGCTTAAAACTGGCTCCCACTAGCACCATATCTACAGGGGGTCAGGTCATGAGCCAGGAATCATCTGGGAATCCCCCCAGCAGGGAATCCCCCCCCCCCCAGCTGCGCTTCTGCCTTTTAAATGTATTAAGAGCCTAGTGGCTCTTAATACATTTAAAAAGTAGAGGTGTAGCATCTGGTGCGAGCTGGGACTTCTGATTCCCAGCTCATGCCCAGTCTCCTGACTATGCCTTTTAAAGGTATTAAGAGCCACATTTAAAAGGCAGAATTGCAGTGGGGTTAGCTCCCAGGGTGGGGAGCTAAACCAGCTATGGTTATGCAGTTTCCCCCCTTATCAACTAATGGAGTAGTCGATAGAAATTCCATTAACTACTCGATTAGCTGATTAAACACAATTTAACATCCCTAGTTTATATAGCGCACTGGGAGAGTTCTCTCCCAACACCTGTGCTATGACCACACTTTCCATTTACAATGCTGCTGCAGCTGCTTTTTAAACTATTAAGTGTAGACAAAGCCTAAGTTATTAATAGCATCTTAAATGTTTAGAAGGGAAAGAATATTAAAAATCAATGTACTGGTCTCTATATTCTGATTAATTTTTCACATTTCCCTCAGCTTGGGCAATAAAAGTCAATGAAGACAGGCTCAGAGATTTGCGGTTGTTTTTTTAATAGAAAACTTCACTTTCAGATTCTTAGTGCTGCCAACTTCGAGTTTCCAAACAGATGTTGGTGCTTGCTGCTCATTGTTTATATTACTCACCTATTGTTTCTGTCAGGCCCAAAGCTCAGTGAAGTCAGTGAGAATCTTTCTATTGACTTTAATAGGCTTTCTATCATGCCTTAGGGCCCCAGATTGCTCCATGCATAGCCCTCTGTCCCTGCACAAAGCCACATCACAGCTTGCAGGGCTGGAGCCTTAAACTTTAAGGCTGCGTCTAGACTGGCATGATTTTGCGGAAATACTTTTCACGGAAAAGTTTTTCTGTGAAAAGTATTTCCGCAAAAGCATGTCTAAATTGGCTTGGATGCTTTTGCGCAAAAAGTGCTTTTTCACAAAAGCATCCGTGGCCAGTCTAGACGTGATTTTGCGCAAGAAAGCCCCGATCGCCATTTTAGCCATTGGGGTTTTTTGTGCAAAACAGTTCTTCCCTGTCTACACTGGCCCTCTTGCACAAGTATTCTTGCACAAGAGGGCTTTTTCCCGAGCAGGAGCGTGAAAGTATTTGCGCAAGAAGCACTGATTTTGTACATTACAAAGTCAGTGTTCTTGTGCAAATTCAATCAGCCAATGTAGACAGCTGGCAAGTTTTTGCACAAAAGCAGTCACTTTTGCGCAAAATCTTGCCAGTCTAGATGCACCCTAAATGTTTAGCTGCAGGGTCGAAGGGTAACATTTTAAAATGTGCTTAAGTGACTTAGGAGCCTAAATGCCTTTTTTTCCAGAAGTGACTTAAGCCCAGCTTCCCAAAGATATTTTACTCCTGACTATCCTTGACATCACTCCAAGTTATGACCCTGATAGGATTTCACACTCCGTTTGCACACCATTAAATGACTGCACAACCACAAGGTACTGGGGAACCATGTCATAATCTCTTAGAGGCAGAGGACAAAATTTCACCTCTTGTATCTGAGCATTCAAGGCAGAATTTGACTCTTCATATTTATGCCTGATAATCTTGAACATTTTCTCCATTCTAAAGGTCTTCCTTTAAAAGAAGTAACTGGTTCACCCAGATCTTTAGTTATCCTATTGCCCTCACCTCACTTTGATTGAGACCCCCTCATCCACCATGATACGTTCCCACTGGTTTCCAGACTCAGAAATATAATGTCAGTGAGAACCTTACGCCCTACAAACTATAGCACTGGTGACAATCAATGTTTTGGCTTTTGGGTAGCTCTGTTATGCTAGTCTCTATCAAGATCATTTCTATCTGGTGCTCCCACACTCAGGCAAATGCACTGTGATCCACATTGAGGTTACAAGATGCAGTTAGCAGGGCACTCCTCAGGAACAGGGGTGAAGAGTTATATGGGCCCATTCACCAGCAATATTCAGAGTATGGGAGCCCAGCTTAACCAAGTTCTCCAGCCACACCTGCTTGCCTCCATGTGCCTCCCTTGGGTATCCCTTCCAGCTCTCCCCAGGATTACTCAGGCCCTGCCCTTCTGTCTTGGATGGACAGACTCTTCCCTTTTCACCAGCATAGGGGCCAGATGAGCCCCTATGAGATGAGTACATAGCAAAGATGAATACCAGCCAGTAGTTTCCATTATCCCTCACTCATTGCCCATCACTGGTGTCCCACACCTCCCTCTTCCACAACCCTTTCTCCCCTCTCGCAGCACTGGGTGAGGTCCTCCAATGCCACCTCCAGGTCAGAGCCAGTCCTTATCACCCTCTTGCCTCAGGGTCCTCCTTGCCTTTTTCAGCTCTCTAGCCTTGGGGTCCCCCTCTCAGCAGTACCAGGACTTGAGGCCCATAACAATGTCCTCTCTCTCACTACCCAGGACTGGGATCTTCCATTCATCTGTTTTTCTCCCTCCCGTACCTCTCCCAGCCCTCAGAGAAAACAGATCCCCCAGCATTAGGGCACTATGGGTACGTCTAGACTACAGGCTTCTGTCGACAGAAGTTTTGTCGACAGATACTGTCGACAAAACTTCTGTCGACAAAGAGCATCTACACTACATTGAGTTCTGTCGACAAAGCAAGGTGCTTTGTCGACATGGTAGTGTAGACGCAAAGGACAGTTTACATGCAATAACACCTTCTGTCGACAGAAACTCTGTCGACAGAAGGTGTTATGCCTCGTAAAATGAGGTTTACCAGCGTCGACAAAACTGCTGAGTTCTGTCAACGTTATGTCGACAGAACTCAGCGGTAGTGTGGACGCAGGTATAGTTTTGTCGACAAAAGTCCACTTTTGTCGACAAAACCCTGTAGTCTAGACACACCCATATAGACCCTCCAAAAGCCACTCAGTTCCCGAGACTTCATTATAACAACAAAAAAGAACTACAATATAACACCATTTTAATGATTGAGCTAGGTACTATCAATATTTAACCTGCAGCCAGCAGCTGCCCTTGAAGTTCACTGTAACCAGATGTCACCCATACAAAACATGTTAAGGAGGGTCCCATACAGGGTGACTTGCCCCAGGCCCTGCAGACCTCAAGGGACAACCAATGGCAACTCTTCCCCTCCCTCCTTCCCTGACAGATACTACAAGTGCAAAGGAGCTTATCCTGAAGTCTGAACCTAAGTGGCAGTCTGGAGCTTGGGGTGAGTGTCATGACACCCTGCCCCCTAGCTTGTAGTCACTATTCCTGTCCCATCCTTAGCAAGGGGCAGCCCCATCCTCCACCCTCAGTGAGACTACAGTGAGATGCAGCAGTACGGAAGGAGGCACATACATGATGGCAGCCCCCAAGCCCCGGACTTGAGAGAGTGCATATGAGTACATTCAGTGTGGTGTGAGGTGAGTGTGCTGTCGAGGGAAGAGAGGGCCCATTCCCCAGTGCCCTCCTCTCTGCCCCAAGCCCCAGGGAAGCCTCTTTGTACCCCAAACCTCTCCCCCCTGAACCCACCCCAGAGCCTGCACTCTCAGGGTATGTCTACACTACCACCCTAGTTCGAACTAGGGTGGTTAATGTAGGCAACCAGAGTTGCAAATGAAGCCCGGGATTTGAATTTTCCGGGCTTCATTTGCATATTGCCGGGCACTGCCATTTTTAAATGTCCGCTAGTTCGGACTCCGTGCCCGCGGCTACACGTGGCATGAACTAGGTAGTTCGGATTAGGCTTCCTATTCCGAGCTACCATTACTCCTCGTGGAATGTGGAATGAGGTGTACCGGTAGTTCGGAATAGAAAGCCTAATCCGAACTACATAGTTCATGCCGCGTGTAGCCGCGGGCACGGAGTCCGAACTAGCGGACATTTAAAAATGGCGGCGCCCGGCAATATGCAAATGAAGCCCGGGAAATTCAAATCCCGGGCTTCATTTGCAACTCCGGTTGCCTACATTAACCACCCTAGTTCGAACTAGGGTGGTAGTGTAGACATACCCTCAGAGACCTCATGCCCCACACCCCAATCCTCTGCCCCAGTCCTGAGCCCCTTTCTGCACCATGTACCTGGCCCATCCCCACAGCTCTCACACCATACTCAAACCCCTCTATCTGAGCATCTCTCTAACCCCTAATCCCCATCTCTACCCCAGAGCTCTCACATTGCTGCATTATGTTAAAAAGTAGATATTGGCTTACAAGCAGATGTGTGTGGGGGGCACAGAACTTGGTCCCATTATGGGCACCACCAAAAATTACACATGCTTACTGCTCCTGTTTAGGAAACATAATGTTCAATTTTCACTGTAAAAGATACAAAGTTTGACCTTAATGGGAACCTTGTTTTTAACAATATAACACACTTGCACTGGTTTGTTACTTCATAATTCGATGTTATTCTTTGAAACAATTTTTACTGCAGGAATTGTTTAGTCTATTTTTATATCTTCTGTGGTTGTTTTGGCTAGGTACATAGCAGATTAGACACCTCTGCTAATTTATGTTTTTCTTCTATTTGTATTCTGGGTCTCTTCTGTCACACTGAATACTCAGCACACATTTTATTGGACAGGATGCAGATTCAACTATTTCTGATTGCTACTTTAAATTCCTCACAGTGCTCCTTGTTTGTATTTATTCAATAAATAGTCCCCCCCAAAGCCTACTATAGGTTTGACCTCCCTGGTCTGGTACTTGTGATACCTGACCAGTCCTGAAGAGGGAGTTTGCCAGATCAGGGGAGGTCAATTTCAGCCCCTCTTCTCAGGAACTCCTGGCTGTCTTGGGGTCTGTTAGCAGATTGCCAGGTTCCCCTACTCCCTGCCACTGGGCTCCCAGCCAGCGCTGGCCTTACCATGAGGCGAACTGAGGCAGCCACTTCAGGTGCCAGACTGTGTGTGTGTGTGGGGCGGGGGGGGGGGGTGCCACTAGGATCTAGAGTGCAGAAAATTGTGTCTGTTGCTGGTGCATATGTACTCTCCCTGCAGTGCCATGAGAGGAGTAGAACAGGAAGAAGGCAGAATTGAGACCTTTCAAAGTTTTGGCCCAAGCGAGGGGGCACAGAGGCATCATTGGAGCTCTCCGCCTCAGGTGCCAAAATGTTGTGGACTGGCCCTGCCTCCAGCTCTGCAGCCAGACTCAGGATGGCTGGGGCTCCACTATCTCACAGCCCTACGGCCACTCAAACTCTGCTGCCAGCCCCTGGCCACTATTGCATCAGGAGCCTCCTTCATCATCAGCAGCAGAGATGGTCATATATTATGCATAGACACCATTTTTTAAAAAAAAGCAAAAACGAATGCATACAATGTGGATTTTAAGCTGTCTTAGATTCCAGACTTTCATACCCCACAAGGTGGTTACGTCTTTGACATTCTGGGAGTTTTATCTTCCAGATATATTCTCAAAATGCCACCCACTGTTTTCATATTCTTGAGATATATTTTCCATCTCTATATTATGTACTGCCTACCTGATTACTATGGAACCATTTTGTCAAATCAGCAGGTCTCCCTGGCCCATCTAAAATTATTTTATTTGCTAACATTAGGTTCGAAGTAACTCCTGTGAGACTCTCAGAGGAGAAATCTTTCAATTCTTAGCTATTTGCTAATACACTTAAGCTACTGTAGCAGATGTCAGGGCCCCTCCTTTTGTGATATTAGTTAATTAGTCTCTTATTCCAGAATTCTCTGGGTTAGAGTAGTCCCAGAACACATGCTTATAATTTCCTCCTGAGCTGAAAATGTTCCAGCATAAATTATTTTCTTGTGATCCCAATTTGGGTAAGTGTTTGGGTGTCCAGGACCATCTGTGAAGTGCACTGAATTGTATTTCCTCTCAGTTAACAATCCTTGTTGATGAATAGCTCTTAACCCATCTCCTGATACAATTTTCTCTAAGTATTAGACCCTAATCCATCTTCCCTGCCTATTTTAAATACGGGCATCATCCTTCCCCCAAAAAATGACACCAAGAGTCTCCTAGCTCCACCCAATTAATGCAATATCCCACATTGCTTTCTCCTAGCTGTCCTTAGTTACACTATCCAGTCCTTTAATTGATTTCTACTCCCAGATCACTGATCGCTTGCTGCTCTTTAGAAGCTTTTCTTTTTCTTGGCCTGTCCCGAGTGACATGCATAATGGGCACCAGCTACAGCAGATATGGTATCATGACTAATTCTGGCCTGGTTACTGGCATAGAAACTAAATGGGCAAAGCTCAAGAATTAGAAGCAGAATTCTGGGAAACATTTTCCTTGGGTTTTTCAACTTAGCCCTTTAATCAAAGTTATGGATATTTCTAAAGCACTCATCATTGGGAAAGGCAGATCATGAGATTGCAAGTTAGGTCTGCACTAAGTACAGTGAAATGGATGCAGGCATGGAAAACTAGCAGGTCTGGGATTACAGTTCAGCCTCCTCTTCAAATATAATTCAACAAACTTCCAAGTACATTATCCTTTTCTTTGTTGCCCATTTATTGCCTCTGTTTCGTCTCAAGTGTTTTTCTTTATAGATTGGTTAACTGCTGTAACTAAGATATCTCACTTGTCACTTACGCTGTGGATCGATAACTCTCATTGAAGTAATTGGTTCACAGGCACTTTGTTTTAGCCTGACTGCAGTAAGATGTTGTAAACAAACAAATATAGTATTTAAGAGTTCTGTCTTGAGGTGTGATCCTACAAACCTTTGTGTATGTGAGTAGTGATTATATCAGTAATCCTATTAACTGCAATGGAATAGTTCATAGGAGCAAGGGTTGGCAGGGTCAGGTCATTGCCATGGTAGCAATGCTCATCCCTGTTTTCTTTCATCTTCCAGGAGCCAGTCTTGAGGTGCAGTGTCCCCTCAGCTTCCACTGAAGTTACTTGCAATTGCATGCTCTGTAACTCATGGGTTCAGTTCCTAATCTCTGACCAGAGAATCGATACTGCTCCCCTTTATCTGAAATAACAACACACTCTCAAGATGTAGGATTGGGCTTCTAATTAACACTCTAGCTCAGTTCACCACTTCCATGCACCTTCTATCCTCCAAAAGTCCTTGTTTTAAGATTACACTTTGCAGATAATCTTGCTAGATGCTCTCAACTCACACTGATGTTAATGGCAATTACGGTCAGATTTTTAAAGGCTGTATAGGCACCTTGTCGATTTTCAAAAGTATCTTGGTACCTAACTACCATTGAGATCAATAAGAGTTAGGTACTTTTAGGTGTTTTTAGAAAAAACAGTAGCGCCTTAAGTACCTTTAAAAATCTGTCTTGAAAGGTGCACAATATCTTAAATGAGGTTATCAACACCTTGGAGAACTGGGGAATATATTGCCTGTCATTTTAGAAGAAGTTTGGTACCTTGATTTTTCCTTTTTGCTAATCCATCCATGCACATACTTTTTGACCTCATCTGGAAATCAATAGAAAAAAAATCAGGCCTGCATGAGGAAATTAATCTGCCTGCACAGTGATGGCTTGCAAACTGTTTTCAGAGCTTTACAGTTTTATTCATTCTATTGCCCAAGCCAGATAAAGGTTTGCTGGAGCCCTGAAAGTAACACTGCACTGAAGGAAACAATTTATCCTGTAGTAGCTTTGCTATTTGATGCTCATTTTTGCTGGACACATGAAAACTTCTGACAGTCATTTAAGATTTCGAAACTTATTTGTCAGGTTACATTAGGAAAAATAATTCAAAAATATCAGTGGCCCCCCACAAGACATGGGAGGACATGGGAGTGGCATGTCACCAAAAATAGTGATTATACACATAAAAAAGAGCTGAAAACATTCATTTAAAAACTAAAAGAAACCCAGCGCTTATACAAACTGGCTGCCAAATCTGTAGTTCTCTGATGCATCAGTAGGCTGCAGCAGAGAGCTGAATACAGTCTGAAATCAGCACTTAAGGATATGTACAAAGCAAGAGAATTCTCTGACAAAACAAATGTGAAGTGAAAATGACAACACATAGCTAGGTAGAAAATTTTGTGCCTATAAAGATGTTGGCTCAATATAACACACGCAGACACATACTTTGCTTATCGGTCTATAGCCTCTTTGCTGAAGGACCGAAATGTGATCTTTTCTACTAGTTCCAAGGTCCAAATACAGGACTAAATTCTTCAGTTTCAGTTTGCTTGATTAAGGACTAGGGATTTTCCCCCCAAATTGCCATAGGGGAATCCAGCAGTTTATGAGAAATTTGGTTAATTTGAGAAATGTGGCTGTAAAAACCAGTGTATGATGCAGAAAAAAAGTGAAATTTGGTAGAAAAAGAGCCTAATTTAGTACTTTGATAATAAAGCCACCATATGGAATTGTTTCTCTATTGATGATGCATTTGGATATCAGAAAAAAGAAACAGTATTTCAATCAAAGCTCTCAGTAGTTATTAGCGGGGTCTCTGTTCCCGTCAATTGTTCTTTTTCTCTAATTTGGTTGTAAGTAATAATTCCACAGCTGTGTCTTGTGAAACCAATTGCATATCTATAGATCTCTATATTTAGATTTCATACAAACACACATAAAGATTAACAAAGACATAAAGAATACTGCTTAGCCTTTAGCAAAATCATACAAAGGAGCTAATGAACCTTACTCTAATAGGCTTTGCAGAGTGACCAGCTGTAAACCTGCATTTGTATTCCACAATAGGGATACTGATTCAGGAGAAAGTTACTCTTTCATGACATGAGCAGCATCACATGAGCACCAATTCCTTGCCACCGAGTCAATGTAACTCTAAAAGCTGGTAGTGTTGGCTCCCCAAAACAGCAAAGCTTACTATGGTAAACATGGCACTCACTTTCACTCCTGGTCTTTCTGGTTTAAGACAAGTAAGGGTTTAATTAGTTAGCTAGGGCTGTCCAGTACTACAGGTGTGCGGTGTTGGAGGTGATGACAACATTTGTCCATTCTTCCATTACATCCTGATCTCTCCGAGCCACCCACCTCAGCACCACCCCATCCAGCATATGCATCACATCTTCTTCTTATGGTCTCTCTCTTTCTGCTCTGTTATGTGTAATGACAAGCTGAAGCAGGAGGGAAGGATTTCCAAAAGCAAAGAAAAGAGCTTAAGGTCTAGCCTCTTGGTAAATGCTATTCTGTCATCCACTTCCACGAAGTGCCCTTAGCCAGCACCTTCTTATATTATGCCTAAGCTGTTCCTTCTTTGCACTAACAGGGAAGTTAATTCCATGCATGTTGAATGCTATTTTGCCAGACAACTTATATACCAGTGTTATTACTCTGAAGTCAAATTTAAAATAAAATTTGAAGAAGGATATAGAAACGTAAGAATTAGTGTGTCATTTCAGGCCAATTACAGCTGCCTGCTGTCAAACCTGTAGTTGCCTGGTGCATCATTAGTTTGCAGCAGAGTGTTAACTACAATCTGAAAACAACTCTTTCCATCCCACTAAGGTCCTGGGCCAGCCAGCACATGATCAAAAGATTGTGGCTGAGCTGATGGATAAATTCTGAATCTGTGGACTGGAGAAAGGATGACCATACTCTTGTCATACACCGTAAGGCATATAATAGGATACTTTTATCTATTTTAGAGGCATAGTAGGTGACAGTTATCCATTTCTACTTGCTTGGAATGCTGTAAAAGCTTAAACAAAAAGGGATCAATTTCAGTGCATACCTGCTAGTTGTCTGAAGTGGGACCCTGGTATCCTACTGGAGTGCATAGGAAAAGGGTAGTATCCCTTTAAATAGTCTTTAAGCCCTCTAATAGTACTCACTATGGGTATGTCTACACTACTCCGCTAGTTCGAACTAGCGGGGTAATGTAGGCATACCGCACTTGCAAATGAAGCCCAGGATTTGAATTTCCCGGGCTTCATTTGCATAAGCGGGGCGCCGCCATTTTTAAATCCCCGCTGGTTCGAACCCCGTGCAGCGTGGCTACACGGGGCACGAACTAGGTAGTTCGAACTAGGCTTCCTAGTTTGAACTACCGTTACTCCTCGTGGAATGCAGGTAGGAGTTCGAACTGCTGCACGGGGTTCGAACCAGCGGGGATTTAAAAATGGCGGCGCCCCGCTTATGCAAATGAAGCCCAGGAAATTCAAATCCCGGGCTTCATTTGCAAGTGCGGTATGCCTACATTACCCTCCTAGTTCGAACTAGGAAGGTAGTGTAGACATACCCTATGTTCTATAGGCCAGTCAAATCCGGAAGGGAGGGGGAGAAAGAGAGAAAGAAAGAAAGAAAGAAAGAAAGAAAGAAAGAAAGAAAGAAAGAAAGAAAGAAAGAAAGAAAGAAAGAAAGAAGCTAGGCATTTCATATTGTGTATATTCAGCAAATACATCTAATTTATATTCTACTATGCCCATGTGGCTCCTCCATATTATCTTAGTTCTATAAAGATCAAAAGATACAACACCCAGGATCAGCAGGGTCAAAATGCTTTCTCTCTCCCACCTTATAAGAGCAAGAGCAAGGAGCCATAGGAGGAAAGTAATAAAACACCATGGTGACAAATACAGTACTAGCAACACTTGGAGCGTACTAAGCCCCAGTATCCTTTACTTCCAATACAATTTACACTTTCTCCAAATAGCCCAGTCCCAAACTGAAATTAGCACAAGAACTCAAAATAGCACTCTCAAGTTAAACCCAGGAAGGAAGTAGGTCATATCTGTGGGAAGAGTGAGAAGAAGGAAACATTTCCAGCTCAAGTTTAAATGATCAGTGCACGCCTGTTCTGAGGGTGGCTACAAATCATCATTGAACTAAGACTCTCCAGTCTACTTTCCAAAATTATTTTTGGCAATTAGGTTTTTTTTTAGAAGTCAGCATAGGTTCACCATGCAGTTCACCAATGAAGAAACATTTTTGACTCTGACATTTGTTAGCAACTCATCTGTGAGCATCTGAAAGGTCCTTAACGCCTTAGTCCTGGATATTCCAATAGCCAGGACTACTACTAATGCCTTTTCCCATTGCACCTAGCGAGGTCACCACTATGCCTTGTCTTGTGAGACAATGGCTGGGCCACAGCGAGCCATAATTTGTTAACCTCCACTTTGGCTTATTTATTGCATCTCACTATACTTAGGAATGAGCAAACCAGAACTAAAGAAGCTTCCTTTGGGCTCATACATAACATCAGGCATCAACGCAATACTCTGTGCTTGCAGTACTACAAAGGGCTAAGAAATGGGAACAGACAAAGAGGCTGGTAAGGAAGTATAATGAGCATATCTAACGCGGATAGCACAATGGGAGGTATTCTATGGGGAAAGATCCCTTGTCCTCTACAGTGAGGGTACATCTAGACTGCAAGCTTCTTTCTAAAGAAGCTTTTTTGGAAGGGATTTTCCGAAAAAACTTCCTAAAGAGAGTGTCCACACTTCAAAAGCGCATCAAAAAAGTAATATGCTTTTTCGAAAGAGAGCGTCCACACTCATTGGATGCTCTCTCACATGTAAGCTGTGATTATTATGGACAGAGTGGCCACTAGGGCACCTGTGCTTTTTCCTTTTTCCTCTTATTTTGAAAGAACTCCTTCTTCTGCGTCCACACACGCCTTTTTCCAGAAGAGCTCTTTTGGAAAAGGCATTCTTCCTCACAGAATGAGGTTTACCAATGTTGGAAAAAACTCTCTGTTCTTTCATTTTTTTCCAAAAGAATGCACTTGCAGTGTGGATATAATGGCCGTTTTTCCAAAAAAAAAAACCTGTAGTCTAGATGCACCCTGAGGCTGTGAAATCTGTCTGACAGGATATTCTGCTGTAGGCTAGGGCAGGCCCTTACTCAACTTCAGTACTCTGGCTCCTGGTAGGAGGCGGCTTTGCCTGGTGCTGGGTGGTTTAATAACCCACTCAGACAGCAATGTGTTCTGGTGAAGGGTCCCTGAATCAATGGTAAAGGTGGGTTGTCCATTCTCAACCCAATTCCCAGGGTCCTCCTGGGTTCTTCAGAGATCGCTGAAAGTGGTTCAATTCCAGCAGCTATATGGTCTGGTGTGGGCTCTCAGCAGGTGCAGTGCAGGAGAGGTGAGGGTGACAGCCTGCAGATCCTGACCACAAATCTCAGGTTCTCCTGGGTGAAATATAAAATTCACTTCAACTTTCCTTCAATCATAGCTAACACAGCATAAAGATTATGACCAGAAGAGGAGGAGTAGGAAGAAGATGACAAGAGATGGAAAGGACAGCTTTAAAAAAGTCCTCCTAACTGCTTGGAAAAATAGGAAACTAATGCACAGACCATTTTGGTTGTCACAGAAGTAAAAGAGAAAGCAGTTCAATGCTGTGTAGGGGTTCTGTTTAAAACAAATACAATGTTTGACTCAAGCTCTTATTTAATAGTTTTTCACTCTTAGAAACAAAAAATCTAGCATTTCCTGCCCCCACCTCCTACCCCCAGTTACCTTACCAAACATTTCTGCTCACTCGGAATCACTCAGGAATCCTCAGAAAAATAAAGGGTATTTGCTGTTGCACTTGAGAAAAAACCCCACAATAACCATATGTTTGTGTACAATAAAATGGACAAAGCCCAAACAATGATATAGGGATGTAGCCAGCTCCCATATCCTAGTTATTGATTGCCTGATTTGAGAAGGCCCAGAATTCTCATTGGCAATGCAATCCCACCCACCTAAAACCTCACTCAAGAACCCTGCAAGACCCAGCATATAGAGATGGTTGGAAAATGATCTAGCAAGTTCATCAGCCAGTGATTTTAAAATTCTTGGATGCTAGTTTTCTGGACCTGGTATAAAAGTGCTTCACTTTAGTAGCTTCTATTTAACATCCTCTGGAGATTCTAGTGAGATGGAAAGAGCATTATCCCAACCATATGATGCTATATCATGTTTTTTCTCCAAATATAGAAGAGAAATATTTACTGAACACTTCTGCCTTTTCTGCATTTTTATTGATGATCTTAACATTTCTGTCTAGTAATGGACCAGTATCACTCTCAGGATTCTGTTTGTTCCCAATATATTTAAAAATGTCCTTATTGTCCATTACTCTGTTGATAATTGATTTCTCATTGTGTTCCTTGGTTTCCCTTTTCAATTTTCTATAATTCCTAACTTGTGACATATTAATTATTACTCTGTATTATTATTTTTCACAGTAACCTGTAAAGCAGGTTGTTTTTTTTTAATAGGACGGCCTTCTTCTTCAATTGTAGGATTGTGCTTTTTGGGGCATCTAGTAAGGTGTCCTTAAACGAGTCCCAATTATTCACATTTTTCTGATTAAATCCTTTTCCCAGCAGATTTGGCTCATAGTCATTTTCAGCTTTGTGAAACTGGCCCTATTAAAAAAATCAGATATCCTTCCTCTTAACCTTTATTTATATTAAAAATCCTACCCTTATTAACAAAACTTAATTTCATATGGTCCCAAAACCATGTCTAAAAGAATAAATTTATCTCCAATCCACAGGGAAACTTATTACATTAAATATAATCCACTTATTACAAAGTATGTACAAAAAAGATTCCAATAGATGGAAAAGCTTTAGTCTGTCTCTCTAGAAATTAAATGATTTATTCAGGATGTGCATATTTTCATGTTACTAGCTTTCTCTTGATGAATATTCCAGTAGGTTTCCAAAAGCCCTAGTTTAATAGATATGAAAAGATGTTCTCATTTTTTTTTTTTTTTTTTTTTTTTGTTAAGGAAAAATGCCAAGAATACATCTAAATAGGCTGGGATTTTAATGAGGGAGAGTCAGTTTGGGAATTCCTGATTCCCCTCTATTTTTCTGGCAGCCAGTACAGGATTTTTAGTAGAAAAAATCCTCTATTCAGAACTGAAACAACTTTCCCATGGCTTTATATTCAGAATATATTTTGGGGCCCCAAATATGATGGTTATCCTTTAAAGACTCTTTGGCACCTACAAAGAAACCTGAGCTTATTGAGGTTTAGTAAATCTGTTCAAGGGATACGGTTGCAAAAAGTTAGAGGGCCTCTGCTTGGCAGCCTACCACTGTGGAGAGATGAAGATTAGGGTCAACAGACAGACAGATGTACAACTTTGAGTATTGAGAAATAAAAGAAAATGGATACTCTCGGATATTCTCCAGAAAGAAACTTAGAACATTTTTAAACAAGTGCAATTAGAATACCAGGTAGTGAATAAATACTCAACAGCACATGTGCTGTCATTTACAAAGGTATAAATTTGGAGTGATTCTATTAGTGTGCTTGGTGTTACCCTGCATTTATCCTTCTGTAATGGAACACAATTTAGCCAAAGACATTTTATTCTCTGTATGCTATAATAAAGCATTGTGATAGAGATAGATAGATAGATAGATAGATAGATAGATAGATAGATAGATAGATAGATAGATAGATAGATAGATAGATATAAATAATCAAAGGATGGTACAGGCAGTCCCCGCGTTACGTACAAGATAGGGACTGTAGGTTTGTTCTTAAGTTGAATCTGTATGTAAGTTGGAACTGGCGTCCAGATTCAGCCGCTGCTGAAACTGACCGCCAGTTCTGACTTACATACAGAATCAACTTAAGAACCCCAGGCGTCCCCAAGTCAGCTGCTGCTGAAACTGATCAGCAGCTGATTCCAGGAAGCCCGGGGCAGAGCAACTCTGCCTCGGGCTTCCTGTAGTCAGCGCTGGTCAGTTTCAGTAGAAGCTGACTTGGGGATGCCTGGGGCAGAGCAGCTGGGGTGCTGCTGGGTTGCTCCAGTAGCACTGCTCCTCAGTGCTACTGGACCAACCCAGCAGCACCCCATCTGCTCTGCCCCAGGGTCCAAAACAAAAGCCTGGTCTGCTGGGGGGGGGGGCACACTAGCTGCGCCCCCCCCAGCAGACCAGGGACACGGGGAGCAGAGCCGCAGCGGCAGCGGGGTGCCGCGCCTCTGAGACCTTGCTCTGGCAAAGTCTCAGAGGCGCGGGACCCCGCCGCTGCTGCAGCTTCAGTCCCGGTGCCTGTGGTCTGCTGGGGACGGTCTCAGAAGCGCGGGAACCCGCCCGGTGCCCCTGGTCTGCTGGAGACGGTCTCCAGCAGACCAGGGGCACCGGAGCAGCTTACGAACGGGGCTTTCTCGCCCCGGAGCTTGCAGGTAGCAATCCGCCACCTCGACCTCCGGGGCGAGAAAGCCCCGTTCGTAAGTGCGGATCCGACATAAGTCGGGGACTGCCTGTAATGTACTTGCTATTTAACATGGGTTTATGGAAAATAGTCCCTGTCAAATTAATTTGATTTTTTATGACATCACAAGTTTGATTGATAAAGGTAATAGTGTAGATGTAATATATTTAGACGTATGTAAGGCATTTGACATGGTGTCACACAACATTTTGATTAAAAAACTAGCAGAAACACAAAATTAACAAGACATTAAATGAATTAAAAACTGGCTAACTGACAGGTCTGGAAATATATTCATAGGGAATCATTGAATGGATGTACTGGGGTCCCTCAGGAATTGGTCTTGGTCCTATGATAAAAATGATAGATAGCAGTGACATGAAAGAAAACACAAAATCATTGCTGATTACATTTGCAGATGACACAAAGATTGGGGCAGTGGTAAATAATGAAGAGGCTAAGTCACTGCTATAGAGCAATCTGGATCACTTGGCAAACTGGGTGCACACAATGAATACACATTTTAATGCAACAAGATATACAGTTAAACACCTAGGAACAAAGAATGTATTCTGTAGTTGCAGGATGCGGGACTTGACCTTGGGAAGCAGTGACTCTGAAACAGACTCAGGAGTCATAGTGGAGCCAAAGATGAGCTCCAAGTGCAATGCTGTGGCCAAAAAGGCTAATGCATTCCTCCAAAAGGGGTAAAGAGTGTATGTAGCACTAGTGCAACAATAGCAGTTTGTATGTAACTACATGGGGGACAAATGTTTGACAGTGGGCTAACTGAGCTATTACAAAGTTCAGGGGCCAATAGTTGAAGCAGGACAAATTCAGACTGGAATTAAAATGTACACTTTTAACAGTGAGGGTAATTAACTGTTGGGATGACTGCCCAAGACTACTGTGGCGGATTCTCCATCACTGGTGATTTTAAATCTAGTTAACAGGACTTATTTGAGGAAGTGCTATGATCTAAGTTACGCAGGAAGTCAGCCTAGAAAAGATCACAGTGATTCCTTCTAGCCTTAGAATCTATGTAGTCTCTGCTCCAATAAACACACCATCTAGAGGACTCCAAACTGTATTCCTTGTGCATTCAACACTGGCATTGACTTCACTGAGAATTTTTCAAGCTATGCAGGATCAGCCTATAGCACGTATAATTTTCTACTTCCATTCAAAAAGCAAGGCTGCAGAGTTTAATATTGCATTGCACAGTTTGGATTGGGAGATATGGAAATAACATATGAAAGCCTCCCACTCAGGAAAACAAAAACGAATTAAGTGCTTTAAGATCTTTGGGACTACTTCACCCATTCATTGGTACAGTGGGATACCAATTCTGATTAGTGCATCTAGGTAGACGCATAATAAAATAATAAACATTACAGCACACTGATCAGATTGTACATTGTTACACAAACCACAACAAAATTCTCAAAAAAATATGGAACACGCTATAAGGAAATTATATCCTTAGTTATTGCAGAAGTTGGGGGCTGTCATAGTTCCTTCAACTTTTTTTTGACTCTTGCAGGTCTCACACAGAGTAACATTCATGATCCAATGATATAAGACTAGAAACTAATAGCCTTGTTACAAGAAATCAGAGATAAAATTATTGCTCAAAGAATTACACACATCACGCTTTAGACATACAAGGCCATATTCACTCCACTATTGCATCATTGCAATGCATTGTTTAATTTAATTATAGTCAGTAGTTCTTAGGTGCTTTAATAGCAAACTGTTTTCAGTCATTACTACCAATGCATATAAATTGAGTGGTTGAGGGTCTGGGGTTGGAAGGAATCAACAGTTAAATGCAGAATCTGCATGTTGTTTAGGTCTTTATTAATTATTGAATGTTAATGGTGTGTGCTTAGCATTGTATTGATCAAAAATCTCTGCCTATTACTCAGTGGGTTACTCATACTGAAGGTTTTAGAGGGGTTGCTGCGTTAAGTCTGTAACTGGAAAAACTTAAAAAACAACAAATAGTCTTGTAGCACCTTAAAGACTAACAAAACGAGTATATGGTATTATGATCTTTTGTGGGCACAACCTGAAGAACCTGAAGATGTAGGTTATGCCCACGAACACTCATGATATTGAAGGGTAAGATGGAAATATAAATAGTAAGAAGTGATGACAAATAAGAAAAGAAGAAAAAATAGTTTAAATGTAGAATTTAAAAAAGTATGGATGTCAGGAGTGAGAAGGAGCAGAGTCCATGTCTAAGGTGAGAGTTATGAGTGATCCAAGTTGTTTCTTGGCAGAGTGCAGATGGCATTATCTGCTTCCCAGTGTTCAGAGTTCACTCTTGTTTCACTTTCTCCTGTTCCATTTGCACTCATGCTTAGGTGAGTGGCTATAGTGTAGAGCAGCTGCAGCAGAGAGAGGAGGAAGAAAAATGTCTGGTGGAAGGCAGATTTCCACATCATGCTTTGGTAATTCCCCAGTTGGGGGAATCACTTCTCTTGTTTTGTTTTTGCTGACAGCAATTTGTTTTGATTTCTTACTCTTGCTGAATCCTGCTATTCAGTTTCTGCTGAATCAGAATCTCCATTGTACAATAATCTTCTACATGATGAGTGTTAAGAACATCTCTTGTCTCCATTCACTTAAGGAGAAAGGATCTTGGACTTTGCAAAGGCTCAGGAGACCCAACTTGAAGAGGGTTATTTTGTTTGTTTGTTTGTTTGTTTGTTTTTTAAGATGCTAGACTATATAACACAGATAGAGAAACAATTAACTAAATTCCTTCAGGAGGCAATAATTATCCTGATTTCAAAAGTGCCGAGCCCCCACAAAATCAATTGACGGTGTACAGCAAATTGCTCAAATATCAAGATCAGAACAGGGAAGGAGAAGAGGAGCTGGGGTGCCCAAATCACCAGTTCCATACATTTTTCAATAGACAGATTCATAAATCAAAAGTCCTGTCAAGACTCCCACCTGATTTAACAAGGATCTTTCTCTCACTCTCCCTGCAATTCTTTCACCTTCTGCTAGTTGCTCATTCCCTGGTACTAGATTTAGTTACCTCTCCCTGGAAATAGCAAAGTTAAATGCACCAAAGCCAGTCACTTTCACTGTGAAGTCCTGCAGAGCAGCACAGCAGGACCTGGGCTGGATCAATGGCAGGAGAATGAACAGTGGAAGAATGAGGAAAGGGGGTAAAGAGGGAGGAGGAAATGATGCAAAAGGAGAAAGAGGGAAAGAACAGGTGCAAACAGAGTAGTGATGGGAAGGAGAAGAGCAGATAGAAAGAGGAAGAACTTACAAAGAATCAAAGAACAGTAAATTGTAAAGCATTGATTTACAGTAAAACAGGGGAAATATTCAACTGAAACTCCCCTCCCCCCGAGACACGGAATCTGGGTTTTTCTGACTGCTACCTCTCTGCTAACCGTGTAAGAAAACTGCAGCGTAAGAATGCAGGAAGAGCATCTGCAGCTCTCTTCTCCCATTCACTCTAGTAATCAGTGGAATTCATACGCAGTCACACTCTGCTTGACAGATAATTGTAACTTCTTTTCTCTGGCCAGCTGTGACTTACAGCCCCACCAACATTCCTACCCTCCCTTGATGTTTCTGCCTACTTTTGTGTTCACCCACCACAGACTGATGGTGGTACAGATCACTGAGGGTACTGAGGGAGTCTGCAGAAGAGAAGAGTGAGGGGGGATTTGATAGCAGCCTTCAACTTCCTGAAGGGAGGTTCCAAAAAGGATGTAGAAAAGCTGTTCTCAGTAGTGACAGATGGCAGAACAAGGAGTAATGGTCTCAAGTTGTGGTGGGAGAGGTCCTGGTTGGATATTAGGAAAAATTATTTCACTAGGAGGGTAGTGAAGTGCTGGAATGGGTTACCTAGGGAAGTAGTGGAGTCTCAATCCCTAGAGGTGTTTAAGTCTTGGTTTGACAAACAGAAGAATGCTTCCAAGTTGTTCCCACACCAATGGATAATTCCCACCTCATCAGTGTAAGGCTGAGTTGACAATATAGTGTTTACTGGCATAGCTACAAAAATGTAGGTATATCTATATAGTCTCTGTAGCGTAGATATTAGCTTTCTGGTATTATTCAAAGTTCGTACATTTCAGGTGACTATGGAAGCATTAGATTTGACTGTCAGAATTTGGTACATTGGGCAGATGACTTCCCAAGGACTTCCATCATTTGCTGTCATAATTGCATCTTCTTCAGACCGAGGAAAAGATTTCATGGTAATGTGAGTAGTTTCTGTAGCTTAAGAATATTTTATGGTGAAGGGAAGCTACCCTGTCTACCAAACCTCCTCCTTTCTGATCTGAGCTTTGGACTAGCACTGGCAGAGTTAAAGTGTAGACATACCCTTATATTAAAAATCAGGGTTTCCATTTCCACCTTCCAGGAAATGGCCCACCGAGAAAGAGAAAGTCTTTAACAGAGATAAATGCTTTTTAATGGGTAAATTGCCTAGCACATATAGGGTATGTCTACACTACCACCCTAGTTCGAACTAGGGTGGTTAATGTAGTCAATCGAAGTTGCAAATGAAGCCCGGGATTTAAATTAGGCTCCATGAGGAGTAACGGTAGTTAGAATTAGAAAGCCTAATTCGAACTACCTACTCCGTGGCACGGAGTCCGAACTACTGGGGATTTAAAAATGGCGGTGCCCGGCAAGATGCAAATGAAGCCCGGGATATTTAAATCCCAGGCTTCATTTGCAACTTCGATTGACTACATTAACCACCCTAGTTCGAACTAAGGTGGTAATGTAGACATACCCATAATGCTTTGAACAGACTGTGACTATAATAGCCCCTATGTGCCAACTGGCAAAGGGTTCATTGTTCGGTCATTAAGTCCCATCATGCTTGACAAACTCACTATACCTATACTATGCTGTCATATTTATCTGTAAAGAATGTTGTTTGAGGTGTCAAATGAAAGCCAGTGACACACTGGTCATTAATATCATTCTGAAATGTATGTATTAACATTACACGAGCAATATGTACACCTACTGATATTATACTTTAAAGATTGTACCAAACAAAAGAAGAAACAGATTTCTTCGAGATAGGAGGGAAGGCAGTTATCACTATGTTAAATGCAAATTAAGCATGGTAAAGCTGACAAAAAAGGAAACCCTGTTTGCATGCAATCAACAAGGAAAAGTTGACATGGGGATGTGAACTCAACATTGCACCAGAATTCTGGAGAATAAGCAACAGGGGAAAAGCATCCTGTATGGCGGTGCTCTTCAAAAAGACACATTTCAAAGTTGTACTGGACTAAACTATGAAGAAGAAATATTCCCTTTGTTATCCATTCCCTGAGGAACACCTTTGTAGGAAAGTCCTATCACATGTGTAAAGGAATACATTCTGGACTGATTGAAAACCAGGACATTCTGCAAAAAGACGTGGAGGGTGAGAAATTGTTTTAGGGAAAGGATGTAGCATGAGTTAAACTTCAGTCTCTAGAAAGCTTGTTAGACTTTCACACATAATTTCTCTTTCTATTATTCTTAGTCAATACTCGCTTGAATCGGAGAATCTCTGTCCTTTAATAAACATATTTGTTTTCACATACTTGTTGTTATAAAGAACTTGATCCTACCCTGCAACCTTCCAGTTATATGTACATGTCTTTTTGGGAGCATCTTATCTGGTAATTACAGTAAACACCTCATATCAAGGGCTGATGGACACTGTAAGGGATGCTTTTGGAGAGTTTGGAGACTATGGAACACCAAGCGTCAATCAGGAATAAAAAAGTAAGAGTTGGCAGAGTCCCAAGGAGCTTGTTGAGGTGTCTGTGAGTGCCAGGGAACTAGCACAGTTTAGCATCAAGACACAGTCTGTCACAGAGGCAAGAAGGTGATACAGTGACCTATGATTCTGGAAATATCATACAGACTGTCTGATAGCCAGGTTTAGTCAGACTTCTTGGCAAACACCTTAAGCAGTGTTTGGTTTCTCCCCCCCCTTTCTTATGAACTATGAATTATAGGCAGAGGCCTATATCCACATCAGCAGTTTTTTCAGGTGAGGAAAGCTGATGTTTGGATTGACTGTTGGAGAAGAGGTCCTGGCAGGTGAATGGTCACTCTACCAAGGGAACTGTGTCAAGGAAGGAGATAGATATGCAGAAGCAGCAGATGGAATTCAGTCAAAGCTCAAGTGTACCAACAGAAATAGAGGGGAAGGAAAATATATCAGAATAACTATCTGAGAAGTCTCTCCTCTCTTTTTTCCCCACTTCCCACTGCACAGAGAGTGAACGTACAACCTTGCATTAGCTCTCATAAAACCTTTTGTGACATTATGGATCATATTTTAGCCCAGCCATGTTGTGCCATATGAGTGCAAATAATTACACATGAAAACAAATGAAGAAGACAGCACTTGTAAATCTGGCTCTATATCAAAGATCCCCAATCCCATAGGATAGCAACAAATTAGGAGTGGGCAATCCATGCCCTGTAGGAAGGAGGTAAGGTGCTGCCTAATGGTTGTAAATCTCATAACTCTACCAATAGGGTCTTGGTCCATGACTAAGGCTTCTAGATGCTGTGGTAATATAAATAATAAATAATTAAAGCAAACCCAAGCTGGATTTCAGGTTGGTAAGAAAACCATTCAGCAAAGGTGGGCTCCAGAGGACAAATGTGATTTGTGAACCTTATTGAACCTGTTTAGAGTTTCTGGATGATAAAAGAGAACTGGAAATTAAACGAGTTTCCACTGGATTTTCAGTTTCACTCTGAAAGGCACACAGCTCCCGTAGAAGACAAATGCTGCTTTTGGGTTATTAAAATTCCCAGCTCCTCAGCCCATAAAAAATTAGAACATTAAATAATTAAAATAATGACAAATAACATTGTTGGAAAAAAATAAATCATGACACAAAAATAGTCTGAAGTTCCCATCTGTTCAAGATGAGAATGCTAATGAGAACTGGAAAAGGCAATTGTATTTTGATTTTGTTTTTAGTTGCTCTTTTTATTTATACACAAAGTGAAATTGGGAAATCTTGACTGCTTTGTCACTATTTTATATTCTTGCATGTGATCTCTACAAACACCAAGAATCCCTTTCTCTTTTTTCCTCTAGGTCCTCACGGCTCTAGTAGAAACAAATATCTATGCATTTTCATTCAGAATCTTTTGCAATTTGGCCATTGACACCTATCCTCTCAGTTGGCTTTGGTTGCTGACCTGAACTCCAAATGTTCTCAAACCCACCTTAGCTTGTGACAGCATCTTAATCAGAGATCTCCTCTATTTTCCTGCAGACAGCAGCAAATAACTGCTCTTCAGCTATGGACTGCACATTTTGCACTCTTAACAGGGGCAGGAAAAGGAAAAGCATCACAGAGACAATTTCTCCTTCCCTCTGGATTTCCCTGTATTCTAATGGCCACTTGCACTCAATCCGAATTTTTTTTAACAAATAGATTTTGGTTACTAGCCCACAGGAGCAACTAATGCCCTAACTTGGGCTTGAGATCTGTGTTGGAAAACCATGACACAATATTTTTAATATAATACTATGCTGCAGAGCATTGGTGGGTGGAATTTCTGTAAATTGATCCAAAAAGGCAAGCATATCTCTAACTAGGATTAGATTCTCTCTGACTCTTGATCATTTACTTTTATTAAAACACTTATTTTTCTAATTCAACTCTGTAATCTTATCTACTAATACTTCAAAAAACAAAGAGGGAAGATGCCATTTTAATTAGGGAAATATTTCACTAATGCAAAGTCTGAGAATAAATTAGTGTAACAAGAGTGACAGGTTTACACCAATGGCAATATCAGAGGTGTGTTCACTCAAAAGCCATTCACATTACAAATGACAGACCCTAATTTTAAATACAGCATATGTAGAGAAATAATTAACTGCTCCATGTCTTCACAGCTGAGCTGTTGCACATTGTTTAGTGAATTATAACTCACTGTCATTTGAAGATGCATTTTGGCCAGCAGCAGGTGGAGCAAAAGAGTTTCTGTTTCCTCTCTTGCTGTTTCACTGGCTGGTGTGTTCAGGCTGTAAGCTGTTTGCCTCTCACCATGTGTTTGTACAGTGCCTAGCACACTGGGGCTCTGATCTTCATCTGAAGCCTTTGGGGTTACAGTAATTCAAATAATACACCCTGTTAGCAATATTTTGCTTTAATTATAATAGAAAAAAATAATAGACGCCTGTCTTGGTAACTATCCTAAGGCTTTGCCTCAAGCTAAAATACATGGTAAGTGGGCTAGAACTAATAATGTCATATTTGTGATTGCTAATGCCTTAGTTAAATGACTATAGTTACATTCAAATAAGTATCTGAATCTCATTGTGTAAAATACACAAAAATTGTTTTAATTAAACCTGATTACAAAACAACTTATAGTGAAAAAGCACTCTTTAGTACTTCAGCTGTTTAATGGAGTATATTAATCACTTTGATCGTCACATTTGAGATAGTACACAAATAACTGGCAGTAAATGGAATTGTTTTCATGTCCTATATAAATTTATTGCCAAAAAAACCACGTGACTGGAAAGTTATAGCTGAGAAATTAAATGCATGAATCTGGAAACAGTAACCGTTTCCCCAGAAAATATATCTTTCTGTGCACATGTAATATTTTGGATTATTATAGACAATGTTAAATTTTAGGTCTTAGTAGACACCATATGTATATTGTATATGTGCTCTGTGGTGGAGTTACAGTTGCTGTGGGAACCACTGCTTTGAATTTTCTAACAGCTGTGTTTATATTCTCAACCAAATGGCTGAATTAAAATAGTGTTTGGCATTAGTGTCTTTGTTTGCCTTTTTTATAAAGTAAAAGAAAATAAATGTTTATTTCAATGATTGTCCAAGAACAGATTCGAATCAACACACTAGTGAATTGTGAGAATTTGAATATTCTCTCATCTCTTGTTGGTCACCCACTGAAATAACATGCAGTTGGAAATGAATTAATTTCTTTGACACATTGACCTAAATGTCCTTATTTCACAATAGCAGGATTCCTATCTGGAGTGACATGCTTCAGTGTGCTACGGTGACTGGAAAACCACAGACTGCACATGTGCAGTAAGAGCCTGATTCTGTCATTCTGATTTCTCACCAAAGCTACTAGTGAAAGACAAGGCTTAAGAGATTCCACTACTAAACTGTGTTCAGTTTGACTCTTCCAGAGCCCCTTGCCTGCAGGAAAACTATGGCCTATAAGTAGCTATGGAATACTTATGAGGAGGGAAGACAGAAAGCTCTTGATGCAATTGCTTACAATGTACAATACCTGAACTTTAATTCTGAGTTCATTTTCTTCTCCGCGACACACATATCAATTTACAAGTTAAGGCCTGGAAAGTTTTCTTTGCAGGCACATGGCTAAAAATGATTTTTGAAATGTAGCCCCTGCCGCATAAATTCTACTACAAACAACTATTCACCATCAGTGTAGGCTATTGATGAATTCTTGAGAATATTCTACCTTTTCGTGACTACCAGAATTTGTGTTTCCAACATACACATTCAACTTTAACTATTTTTGAAAATGAGAAGTCCTGTGGCACCTTAAAAACTACAGATTTATTTGGGCATAAGTTTCTGTGGATAAAAAACACTTTATCAGATGCATGGAGACTCCATGCACCCACAAAAACTTATGCCCAAATAAAGCTATTAATCTTTAAGGTGCCACAGGACTACTCATTTTTCAGATACATGAACATGGCTACCCTTCTGAAACTTTTTTTAAAAAGACATTAAAAGTCATTGGTCCTCAGATGAGCCTATTTCTAGCTAAAATATCCTACAAAAATGCCCCCATATAAATTGATGGTTGTTTTTGTAGATTATTAGAATGAAGTTTTTTGTAGATAAATAGGACTGGAAGGGATGTTGAATAGTCATCAAGTTCAGGCCCCTGTACTCATGGCAGGACCAAGCACCATCTAGATAATCTCTGATAGGTGTTTGTCTTACTTTGTCTTAACCCCTCCAATTATGAAGATTCTACAACCTCCCTAGGCAATTTATTCTAGTGCTTAACACCCTAACCCATTAGAAAGTTTTTCCTAATGTCCAACCTAAACCTCCTTGCTATAATTAGACCCTTTTGCTTTTTGTCCTATCCTTAGAGGTTAAGGAGAATTATTTTTCTCCATTTTCCTTGTAACAACCTTTTATTATCATGTCTCCTGTCAGCCTTCTCTTTTCCAGACAAAACAAACACATTTTTTTCAACCTTTCCCCATAGGGTCATGTTTTTTAGATCTTTAATCATTTTTGTTGCTCCATGAACTTTCTCCAATTTGACCACATCTTTCCTGTACCCACCTGTAACACTTTCTTATAACACTCATGTAAATACATCCCAGAATGATGTTTGCATTATTTGCAATATTGTCACACTATTGACTCTTATTTAGTTTATGACCCCTAGATTCTTTTCTGCAGTAATCCTTTCTCGGCACTTATTCCCCATTTTGTATATGTGAAACTGATTGTTTCTTCCTAAATAGAGTACTTTGCATTCAATCTTATTGAATTTCATCCTATTTACACCAGACCATTTCTCCTGTTAAAGCAGACCATTTAGAATTATAGTTGTACTCTCCAAAACACTTACAACCCCTTTCGACTTGGTATCATCTACAAACTTTATAAGAATGTTCTCTATGCCATTATCTAATTCATCGATGAAAATATTAAACAGAATCGGACCCAGAACTGATCCCTGTGGAACTCCATACGTTATGCCCTTCCAGCATGACTTGTGAACAATAACTACTCTTTGGGAATGGTTACTCAACCAATTATGCAAGCACCTTATAGAAGCTCCATCTAGGATGTATTTCTCTAGTTTATTAATAAGAAAATAATGCAAAACTGTATCAAATGCCTTAGTAAAGTCTAGATAGACCATATCTACTGCGACCCTCCTATGCAGAAGGCTTGTTATCTTGTCAAAGAAAGCTATCGGGTTGGTTTGACATGATTTGTTCTTGACAAATCTATACTATTACTTATCACCTTATCTTCTATACATTTTCAAATTGATTTATTAATTGTTTGTTCCATTACTTTCCTGATACAGAAGTTGAACTCACTGGTATGTAATTCCTTGGGTTGTCCTTATTTTCCCCCTTTTTTTTAAATAGATGGGCACTATATTTTCTCTTTTCTGAGAAGATTTGACTTTTATAGATCAGTTCCAATGTAGGTACATTGATAAAAATTAGCTGAAAATCCAAATGGAAGTTTGTTTCTATGCTTAGTGGATGAAGTGTTACAGAAGTAATGCTATATCTCACTGTCACTCTCTTTCTGTACCGAACTGTCCTTTAGTAATTTGAGTTGAAATTTCATTTCAACAGTGGGATTCTGGTTTTAATTTCCTAGCCAGAGCAAGACTTCCTTCCATTGCATCTCCCACAGCCTCCCCAAAATATGTGTCTCTCTGCTCCAATATTTGTAGTTATTGCCTTTTCTGCAACCCCAATACCTAAAGGTAATGTTAATGAGGACTTGTGGGGTCAGTGTGCTGATTTTTTATTTCTGTGGCTTTGAACCTTTGCTGCTACAAATTGGGTCCCCAGCTCCTGTTAATTCTTATGGTATTAACCATGAGCAAACTTACTTTTGAGCTCTCCAAACACATGACTCCTGGTTATCCCAGGCAAGCTACCTTGATATATCTGGAAAAAAAGAACCAACAATTACTCAATATTTCTACCCTTTTTGTTCACATAAGCTACCATTCACAAAGAAAGGATTCCTTTTTAATCTTTTTTTTTCTATCCCAAAATATCACCACAACACGGCCATATTAACTTGTTTGAGGAATTGTGTGATCTCTGGTCACTGTCAGGAATTCAGACAGTGAACTTGGTGTAATAATCCAAGCCTACTAAAGCATTAAGTTTCTCACTGTTCAGACAACACCTCACTTGCGGCAAAAAAATTCATTATATTTTAGGAATATGTCTTTGGCAATCTTTGAGGTACACTGGAGGAGAATTTATAGACTTCTGTGACCTTTTGTTCCTTTCCCCCATAGTTTTTACTTCTAACTTGGCAGTTTTTAGTCACTATTTTTTCTGCAAATAAACCACAGACTGACTTGGAAGTGACAGAATTTCCTTGTAATCTTGTTGTTCTGTCTGAGAACTGAATCTTGCGAATCAAGCATCAGTGATATCACAGAAGGACTTAATTTCTATACTTAGTGCTGCAACCTTCATCTCCCACAAGTCCTGTTGGTCCAGCTCCACCCTGAAAAGGTTGAAATGCTAGAACAATAATTGCTACTGATGTTCTAGTGTCATGCCATATGAGCTGCTTCCTGCTGAGTGCTCGGGAAAGATTAACTTGACCATCCTGGGGAATTAGATCAGCTGACATGGTAGTCCTAACTATGGTAAATCCCTAGTTCTCCTTCCCTTTCCCTCCTACTCAAACAAGAAACTTGTTGCTTTAATTTGCAACTCCAGCAAGTAAAAACTTTAAGTACTAAAAACAGAGAAACAGCAATGTGGTGAATTACATCTATTTGACGTTGCCCAAATTGTCCAACTTGGGTGAATAAGGCTGATCTACAGTAGGGGTGCGTCTAGACTGGCAAGATTTTGCACAAAAGCACTTGCTTTTGCGCAAAAACTTGCCAGCTGTCTACACTGTCCGCTTGAATTTGCGCAAGAGTACTGACATTCTAATGTAAGAATTCAGTGCTTCTTGCGCAAATACTTTGACACTCCCGCTCAGGGATAAGCCCTCTTGCACAAGAATACTTGCACAAGAGGGCCAGTGTAGACAGGCACCTTAATTTTTTGCACAAGAAAGCCCGATGGCTAAAATGGCCATCGGAGCTTTCTTGTGCAAAAGTGTGTCTATACTGGGCACGGATGCTTTTGCGCAAAAGCACTTTTTGTGCAAAAGCATCCGTGCCAATCTAGATGCTCTTTTGCAGAAATACTTTTAACGGAAAAACTTTTCCATTAAAAGTATTTCCGCAAAATCATGCCAGTCTAGACGCAGCCTAGGAGTTTAGGTCAAACTTAGCCCCATTAGTTCAATTTTCTAAACAATGAGTCCACACCACCAAGCCCATTCCATTGATTTTAAGAGTCATTAAAGTCAATTTCCGTACCCCTGCTTTCATGAGGAGTAACCTCTACATCTGACTTTGCACGGTCCACTTTGTGGTAGGGCAGATGTAGCACTTTGAAAGACAACATTTTTTGCCTCTGGGAGGCGTCCCACAGTGCCCTGCATTGAGCACTCTGGCCATGATGTTCAACTCTACTGCTCTCCAGGTGAACAGGAAAAGCCCCAGGAAAATTTGAGTTTAATTTCCTGTGTAGCCAGCAGACTTCAGAGCAGGCAGCGCACCTGACCATGAGTTCCATGAGTTCAAGTTCCATCTGACCATGAGTTCCCTGGGTGACAGATGAGCACCAGCATGGAGCATGCAGGATCTCCTTCATCTCATTGCTGAGTGGAAAGAAGAATCTGTTCTCGCAGCACTACGAAGCAGCAAAAGGAAGGCAGATATCTATACCAATATTGCAAAAGGGCATGGAGGAGAAGGGATTCACCAGGGACACCCAACAGTGCAGAGTGAAAATAAAGGAGACGGTTTGGAGCATCACCGCAAACATGTTGCTTCTATGAGCAGCTGCGCGTGATACTTGGGAGTGGAGGAACCAAACAGCTTCCCTAGCTAGTCAGTGGATTCCTCCCAAGACACTCAGGCAGCCTGAGGCAGCAGTGTGGGAGGACAGCATTGTAGAGTAGGAGGAGATGACTGGTCAGCAGGTGGGAAGGGCAACCAATGCCGCTAAGAGCCAAGCACGTTTTATAACCTTCCTCCTAGGATGTCCCACAGTCGGACACTGATCCTGGGGTGGGGCACTTGTGGTGAGTTCACATTTTTTATATTGCTAAAAGTGGGTTAAGACAGTTGGCTGTGATCTGTGGTGACTACTGTGCCTACGTAGCAGGGAGTCCCCAGAACAGCCTGTTAATGTGTCTGAAGAAAGAGCAGGAATCCTCCCTGAACATCTCCATAAAACTCTCATTCGGGAGCTCTTTAATTCTTCTCACAAGGTTTCTGGGGAGGCCTGCCTTATTCTGTCCTCCACAGTAGGACACCTTTACATGCCAAGCTAGCAGTAAGTGGTCTGGTGTCATTGCAGCACAAAGCACTGACGTGCAAGATCCAGGTTTCTGGCCACATTCAGTCAGCATCCACTCCCTATCACACTGTGTGATTCTCGTATGGCAACCTGGATGAAGCAGGGTGTGATGGGGTGGACAGGCCCCGCACTGAGGAACAGGGCATAGCCCAGGCCCAGCTGGCAGAGGAAGCCCCGCCCCTCCGACCCTGCTGGGCATGCTCCCAGCAGCGGCTGGGTATTAAGGCAGAAGGAGCCCTGCAGTCAAGGAGGCCACAGGGTGAGGGAGGAGACCAGGCCGGACCCGTGTTCCTGCAACAACTAGGACCAGAGGCGCCGCTGGTACCTGACACGGAGGGAGCAGCCGCCGACCCAGGACACCCGGAACGCGCCCACAACCCCGGCAGGTACTGCCTCAGAGGCGAAGGGGCCCCAGGGGAACCGGGGCGCGGTAGGAAGCAGCCCAGGGCAAGGGCTGCAAATTGTGGCTCGGCGTGTATCGGCCGGATTCCCTGCCGAGCCGGCAGGAGCCACAAACCCTGCCTAAAGGGCCCTGGGCTGGGACCCGGTGGAGAAGGAGGGCCCTGGTCCCCCTACCACACAACCCTCCCCCCCGGAGAACCAAGGCTGGGGCCAGGAGAGGCTTCCCAGGAGGAATAGGCCTCTTATACCGTATAATCCCTGATAAGCCCGGACTTTTGCCTTGAGACTTGGTATACCGTATAACCCCTGATAGAGGGGCCCGGACTTTTACGTTGGAACTTTTGGGGTACTGCGTAGACCCAGTAAGAGGGGGCCGACTCCCCTGACAGGGGCGTAGCCCTTGACACAGGGGAAGCTATTATCTGATTCCTCTGCAGTACACTTGCATTTGCTCATCCTCAGTGAAGCATGGCTTGAGCCTCTGCCCTACTGCCATGTCTGGAAGCCCTCTCCTGCCTGCCCATAGGCTCCTGCATGAAGGGAAAGTTGCCCTCTCCTAGCAAATGGGAGGTGCAAAATACACGGGTGTAGTGGTCAATTGCTGAAGAACTTTGTACATGTTAGTTTAGGGGTGGAGAGGCCTGAATTCTTTTCCCCCTTTCCTTTTTCCCTATATCTGATGAGCCAGAAGCAAGTCTTTGGGAACATACGCCACTAAGATAAGCATTGTTGCCAGAATAACAAGAACAGGTAAAGATAAAGGTAAAGGGCAAGAACGCATAAACAATTCCGTTTACCCTAACATACTGTTCACGTAAACAGGGCCAAAGAACAAGAAGATCCAGATCAGAACCAGATCGATAACTAACAGCTAAGCCCTACATCAGCACTAATGAGTAAACCCTGGAAATTTCCAAACTGCCAAACAAGGCAGGAAAACTGTATTTAAGGCTGCCTCAGAGCCTAGCAAATCGAACCTCACCGATGGGCTTTGGGTACCGGCGCCTCAGAAGCTGAGACAACCTCCCACTTCGTCTGTAGCCTACCCGGGGTCCCAGGCTTGCAGAAAGGGACGTAAGATATTCCGCTTCTTTGTTATATTGTTCTTCCATTTATGGGGCACAGCTGTTAGCTGTCAGGAAATAAACTACTTGTGTTTGACAGATACCTGTGTGTCGAATTTTGTACTTTGGGAACCCAGTGTCAGACCTGAGACTTACTCTGGCCGGCTACAATGGGCACCACATGAGCTCCTGCCCTCCTTCCACACCCAAACCTCTCTCCTCCCACCTGTAGGCTCATGCCATGACCTGTCCCTTACCATGCCTGCCACCAAACTGAATCCAGCTGCTCCTCTAAGAACTCTGATGTGTTCCTGCTGCATGCATTGGAACTTAGAATAGGATTATTAAAAGCTCTGCCCACAATGTGGCTTAAACTAAGTTACAAAATCATGCTTATAAGAGCAGGATGTGGCAAGGGCAAATAAATGACATGCCTGAAGCAAATGAAAATGAAAATTCGCTCAAGTCCAGTTGTAAGTCTATGAGAAAGTTGTTCTTCTCCTCCTTCTTGAAAGGACAATTGATAATTGAATGCAATTTTCTATTATCCTAATCCAGAAAATCCCCATTCAGGAAATTACTTATAACACATGATTAAGCACTTTCCTGAACCAGAGCCTAGATTGTCATTTTAACAGAGCTTTCATGGCAGCATATGTTGTTTAAAAATAGAAGGCTGAAGAATATATGGTATATACTCTGACATAAACTGATTTTTTTTGGTAAAAAAGTTACACATCAAAGAGCAGGACTTAGCTTATCCATAGGTCTACATTGTCACTTTAGATCATGAGTTGGTAAACTTCATTTCCCAGCCCATCAGGAGAATGTTTTGTGTACATGGAGCCTCTGCAGGCATGGAGACCCTCATCTCCCAGTGGCTGTGATTCACCATTCCTGGTCAATGGGAGCTACGGGAAGCAGTGTGGGCCAAAGGACGTGCTAGGCGCCACTTTCCTCTGTTCTAGTGGGCCAGGAATGGCAAAACACCAACACTGGGAGCTGCAGTACTCCATGTCTGCAGATGCTCCAGGTAAACAGAATATCCCAATATGTCAGTGGCTTTCTCTGATGAGCTAGTAACTGAAATTTGCCAACCATCAAAATATAGGGTCAGCTTATGAAAGGGTTATGGCTGTTTGCCATTTTTATCTATTCCTCTTGGGGAGGGGAGGGGTCGGCTATAACGGGCTAATGAATGAGTATATATGGTAGTTTCTTTCCAGCCTGCTGGAATTTTGCCAACAAGAAGGATTTCATAACTCTTTACTCTTTAAAAAGGAAATTGCATAGCCCATTAGACTGTGAACCTTTTACTCCCATTGGACCTGGGACTAACTGCTGTGAGGGGACCGCTTGCCAGTGACTGTGAGGGATTCTCCAACCGGCTTTCTATTATTAAAATAAAACACTCCCTGCTGCATTTCTTGTCTGGCTCACTATGTGCTCTGTTGAATGTAAAAAAATGTTATTTTATGCAGTTCCTGCAATCTACCTTTTTCAAAACTAACTAGACATTTGTGCGCTGGTGAAAATTAACCATAATGCACAAATTGATTACAAAATAAACACACTTTGCATACAGTGTTTTAACGTACATCTGAAAGTATTTTCTTTATCAAGGTAATTGAATGATCTGCTTCCTGCATAGTCCCTTGGCAGCGAGCTTTTTAAGTAATCTAATAATGTAAAATAATATGGCTTTCCCAAATCAGTTTGGCATTCTGCCATGCTCAATCTGCTAGTCAATTGTTTAGTATGCAGTATGTGAGGTGCTCAAATGTGATCAGATGAAGGTTCTTCTTTTGGCTTAAATTCACCTTTCTGTTCACCACTAAGTGCAAATAAAGGAGCCAAATTCTGCTCTTAGTTATACTTCTGCAATTCCTCTCAAGTGAGAACAGAAAAACAGATATTGGCCCTGTGTGTTCAATCCAGCTTTGATAAATATGCAATACAATCATGAGCAAGATAATAGTTTCTTGTTTAAATTGCGTACAGTGTATAATTTTACTAATATATATTAAGTGCCAGCAATCTGTATAGTACTTCAGAGATTAAGAAGAGGACAGTCTCTGTCTGAAGATGCTTATTCTCGGTGTTCTTGTCTACATTAAAACTTTGCATTGGTTGAATGAAAGAGGTGTAGTTGCACTGGTGCAAATCTGTGGGCTCATTCTTATTTCCATTTAAGAGTGACTTATTGCAATATACAGTAAAACTCCAGTGGTCCGGCATCCAATGGTCCGGCACCATCTGGAACCCGGAAGTGCTCCGGGCAGCCGGACAAATGGAGCTGATCTGTCCCCGGCTTCCCCGATTCAGCCGCTGCTGAAACTGACCAGTGGCTGACTCAGGGAAGCCCGGGGCAGAGCAGCTGGGGTGCTGCCGGGTTGGTCCCGTAGCGCTGCCCCTCGGCGCTGCGGGACCAACCTGGCAGACCCCAGCTACTCTGCCCCAGACTTCCCCAAGTCAGCTGCTGCTGAAACTGACCAGCGGCTGACTCCAGGAAGCCCTTAAATTGATTTTTGTATCAATTTAAGTAAATCAATGTGTAAAATCATATCTTAAGTGAAATTCATGCAACACTGAGCCCCAAGAAGATTCTGCTGTCAGTGACATCTGTAATATATTGCAGATTGACCAAAGGGGAAAATCTGGCCCAGAAATTACAATCCAAATGTAATTGTGAGCATATACAATAAAGCACTGTGGACTTGTGTATAAAACTTTCATCACAATGGAGTATTATTTTTAATTTATAAATGTATGTTCAGTATTTAGTGGATCATCATTAAAAGGGCTCATGGACAAAAAGTTGCCCAATAGTGGAGAGAGGAATTTCACACAAACCAAGAGCCATGTGAAGTATCAACATCTAAGCAATCTACATACTGTTACCTCTCTCTCTCCCTCTCCCTTCCCCCCCCCCCCCATACTAGCAAAAGGAGAGAAGATCCTCTCTCCTAGCTCAAATGGAGAGAAAGGAAGCAGAGAGCTCCAGTCAGGCATGGCATAGTCTTTTGACCCAAATAGAGATGGATGAAGACATTGCACATAGAAAATGCTGTATATACCTTACACTAAGCCCAGGTAAAGTAAAGTACCTGCAATGTCTTACTCGCTGACCCAAGGTACGTGACAAAGAAAATTCCCAAGCTTGGTAAGTATAATTTCCTTGGTCCAGCTGAATCAGAAAGAAGACGTTTCCATCTCTACCACACACCTTTTCCAGCAGTCTTCTAATTCTCACTCTCTGGACTCAAAAACAGTGGAGAGGAATGGGTAAGAGAAACCCTGATATGCCAGGAACACCATTTCACTGCTGCAAGTTCCCCGATTAATTTTGGGCCCCATTGTGGATCCCTTAAGCTACGTCTATACTACAAGCCTCTTGCGGAAGAGCAAATAGAGTGCTCATTTACATATGCAGCGCTCTCATTAGCATTTCCTCTTCCTTTCCTTATTGCGCAAGAGGTTTTTGCACAAAAAACCGCTGTATAGCTGGCGCCTTTTTGCATAAAAACCTCCTTCCTCAGGAGGAACAGCTCTTGCACAAAAGGGAAAGAAAGAGGAAATGCAAATAAGAGCACTACATATGCAAATAAGCTCTCCATTTGCATTTGCTTTTCTGCAAGAGGCTTGTAGTATAGACGTAGCCTTACTGGTGAGCATCAGTGGGACTAGTCAGAAGGGGAACTGCTTACCCCTGGACAAAGTTTTACATTCCATCCAGCCTTGCATTTGAAAGCACATTACGTACCATGTAGATTCATGCAGAAATGCTTTGTTTGTAGAAATGAATCTAAAATTAAAAAGTACAAGACCCTAACTCTATGGAAAATTAAAGAAATAAGATTCTCTCCTGTCCCCTTTGATAATGATGGACTCTTGTTTGGTGGAGTCTCATTTTTGTACCTGAGGCAAAACTATGTCTGTGATCCTCTGAACATATTTTGCATAATCCAAAGTAAGATACCACTTCAAAAGCACTACTACTCTCTGAAGTAGTAGTTATTGTGCATTACTATCCAAGGACTTTCTCTTTTTCCAATATCTGAGCATCAAAAGCATTAGGATCACATCCAACTACTTGTATACAAGATTCCTTGCCGAATTGGCTTCTGGTGTATTAGATATTTTGCAAACAGTTATTGTTTAGGATCATCTTTTCTCCCTCTGTTTGTTAATTAAAAGTAGTTAAATCCCAAACACTAAGAAACCTGGCCATCCTATCTATAGTTTCTAAAGCCTTGTTTCAATAAAATGTATCGAAAATTGAACATTGACATTAATTGCAAGCATTTACCATTTGAATTAATTTAATCATACTGGGCCAAATTAACCTCTCCTGTAACTCTCTTAGGGTATGTCTACACTACCCCGCTAGTTCGAACTAGCGGGGGTAATGTAGTCATCCGCAATTGCAAATGTAGCCCGGGATTTGAATTTCCCGGGCTTCATTTGCATGAAGCCGGCTGTATAGCTGGCGCCTTTTTTAAATGCCGGCTAGTTCAAACCCTCTGCCGCGTGGCTACACGGGGCACGGAGTAGCTAGTTCGGATTAGGCTTCTAATCCGAACTAGCTGTACTCCTCGTGGAACGAGGAAGCCTAATCCAAACAAGGCTTCTAATCCGAACTAGCTACTCTGTGCCGCGTGTAGCCGCGCGGCACGGGGTTCGAACTAGCCGGCATTTAAAAATGGCGCCAGCTGGCTTCATGCAAATGAAGCCCGGGAAATTCAAATCCTGGGCTTCATTTGCAATTGCGGATGACTACATTACCCCCACTAGTTCGAACTAGCGGGGTAGTGTAGACATACCCTTTGAGTCACTGGAATTACACAAAGAACTAAATTACAGAAAGAGCCTTAAAAATACAAGTCCTGTCCTAAATTGCTGGCAGACAACAGACAAAGGAGCAATAGAAAGTTTGTTACTTTTTTCACATATTATTAGGTGATGGATGTCTTGGAAAATAAAAAGTAGGTTTTAAGGAGGGGTTTTAAGGACAAAGAAGAGGGTGGGTAAAATACAGGTTCACAGAGGGCTTTCTAGTCAAGAGGAGAGCATGGCATGGGGTGAGGGAAAGAAGGGAACAAAATAGGGTGAGGAGAGTGGTGGAACTGACACAGCAGAATCTGAATGGAGAGGAATGGCAAGATATAGGTAGGGCAGAGCAGCCCAGACCCTTGAATATGAAGATAAGGAGTTTGAAAGGGATACGGAAGGAGATGTGGAGCTAAGGAAAGTGGAAAAAGCATTATACTGGTATGTGGGAGGATGGGAGAAGCGAGTGTGGTGACAACACTTGATTGAGAAGAAGAAACTCAAGTCAGATTTTGGGAATTTGCGCCATGATTAATAGGATACTATTAATTCTACTTTGCTTCATGTCTACTTCTGACCACTAAGAAAATCTTGCATACATTTGCAGTGACAATAGCAAATCTTTGGTGCTCCTTTTTCACTTGCAGAATTTCAACAATTCTAACCATTAGCTCTTGTTACAACACCAGCATCATTACATTGTTTATCCGGCACTGATGTTTACGGTTCAAATGTTATGTTTTGACAGCTCACAATAAGTCATCATTGGTCTTCATATATCTAATATGGTTTTCAGCTGCTTTAGTAATCCTCAGGGATTTATCTTGAATCTCATTTAATTTTACTTTTCCTGCTCTTACTGTGTGGTGTCATTCAGGCTCAAGGTCTCAGTGCCAATAAAGTATGATGATGATACATAGTTTTTCTCTTCTGTCTAGACTTCACAAAAGCTCTCTCAGTGCTATATGATTGTTTGTGTGACACTGGGGCTTTGATGTCTTTACGTTTCCTGAAGTTAAATGTCAGGCAGTTTAAATTATTATCTGTTGGTTCCCTGCAGCATCCAACTGATTTTTCATCTTTGACAATAAGTCTAGAAGTAGAGAGCACAAAACCTTTGGGTTTCATTTGAATTGTCTTGCTGAAAGATTCAACAGTGTCCTCTTCAGTCTTTACCTAGATTCAGCTTTATTGAATGAAGCCTGCATCCAATTTACTCAGAAAGTAATTTCTATCCTTTCCATTGCCCTACAGAGAATGGTCAATGGACAATTATCTTCCACCTCTAAAGGAGCAGACTCCACTGCTTTATTTTTAGGAACAAAACTATGGTGACACTATAGCCTTAGTGGCTTAAAATGCAGAAATAACTGCATTTAGGGCAGAGGCTTAGCTGTCTATCATGGTCAGACATCAGGTCACACATGCTTCCATCTCCCCTTATCTTGTTGCCTCAATTTCTCCCTCCTCAGGTACTTGGAAGCTCACACATGTTAGTGATAGAAAAGAGACATACAAGCCAATGCAAAAAAGAGTCTTCCCCTTCTAGTATCATAGCCCAGTTAAAATTCCAAACAAAAATCCACAATCTTCTCACTAGTCTCTTCACTGGGTCACAGCCTTTCAACAAGGGTCTACTTGCCTTCTCCCATCTCTGGGACATAACAGCACATCTAGACCACAGCTTCCTTTCCTAATTTTACCTTTGTTGCCATGAGCTTCCACACCACTTCCTGGTGGCACTGTAGTAGAGCCTAGGCAATCCTTCTAGGCCAAGGTCTAACCCTCAAATTCCAAACCATACTTTACTTTTTCCAGTGCAGGTTCTTTCAGTGCCTTTTTCTAGACCATCTACACAATCTCCTCCCTGTAATCCTCTGCTAAACTACTGATGTTCTCCAAGTTTCTCCAGGTCTCTTCCTTTGGCCACTGGGATGAGCAATACACCAGATCTTGTCCCAATCCATATCTCTCTCCTACCAAAAGATTAACTTTTATATGTCCCAGTATGGATCTCTGGAGTGAGTGAGTGAGTGAGTGTGTGTGTGTGTGTGTGTGTGTGTGTGTGTGGCTAGAATAGGGAACCAGGTTAAGTTCAAAGCTGGGAACTGAACGCTTGAAGGTCTAGTTCACTCCGTTACAGAATCTCTGAGGACTCAGCATAAAGAGTTGACTTTATAAAAGACAGAAAAGATTTTCTCTTGCTGGTGCTTCATCCTCTTCCAATAATGCCAGGAGTAAGTGACAAGAAAATGGTAAGAGGGGGGCCAGTTAGGAACAGCACTGTAGCAGCAACAGAAAACAGATGTCAAAAGCAACACAACTCAGGGGTAGCCCAGTGTTGAGCACAATCAGTTGGATCCATTATAACCCCAACTATTACATGGTCTACATTTAACACATAGCACTTTGATACTTACTAATGGAATGAAATAAATAATTGTGCAATTAGAAAGACTAATTAGATATTCTAATTATCTCTGTCACTCCTATATTATCCATGAGTTGATCTAATTTCACAATGAAAACTTTAAATTTTTCTCTTTACAGACTCAGCCCCAATCCTATCAATTTCAGTTTATCCAAAATGCTATGGCCAGGTCTCCTACCTACACATGAAAACTCCAGCTATATCCTGAGAAAGCTTGACTAGTTTCTTGTTAATTTTAGGGTAAAACACTAAATATACTTCCTAACCTTCAAAAATTTTCATGGTTATAATCTACATCCCCCAATCCTCCTATTTTCTGTCTCTTTCATGGACTACTTGAATGCTACACATCTTTCTGCTCCACACCACCAGCTTCCTTGTAAAGAGCTGATGTAAGGCGTTCCCAAAAGAAGCCATTTGCAGTCTGTAACGAGAAGAAATTTTATTGATCAAAACCCAGGAACTATGCTACATGTTCTTAAGCACCACTTGCAGGCACCTTATCTATTTAGATATATACAAACATAGAGCATTCTCATAGAATTCTTTTTCCACAAGCACAGGTCCTTTTTAAGCTATTTTTCCTACTACAGGTTGAACCTCTTTAGTCCGTCACTCTGTGGTCCAGCAACATCCATGAACCAGTATAATTTTAGTTAGCTGATGTCCACTTATCACAGGGATAGCCAAGTTTCCTGTGGCCCAAAAAGGTTGTTTACAGCCACCAGTCCTGGCTTTCAGTGCTGTTATTTAGTGCTAATTTACCCCTAAATGTCTTCTAAACAGCCCAGTAAGCAGTGGAAACATTGGTAATGGTGCTAGACAATATTGACCTCCCATGGTTGGCAAATTCTCTAATTTGCCACTGGTCTGATCCCAAGAATGCCACACTAGAGAGGTTCAACCTGTATATAGAAAAGCCCTCTGGTGCCTAACTATTTTAAAACTCTTTCAATTCCAACTCAGGATCCATCTTTCCCCTTCCATATGACTCCTAACATTATCTGTAACAAAACAATCACATCTTTCTATTATTATTCCTGTGCTTGCTTCTTTCTCTTCAACTTGGCTTTTCTATCCTTCATACCTGCAATCTGTTTATAAGGGCTAGGTATTTTTCAGATGTCCTGTTATTGTTAGGGCACAAACATACAGTATCTTCTAATTTACACGTGATTATTATAATTACATGTAAAGGTTGTGGTCAGCTGAGAAAAGGCTATTGATATTTCTCAGTGAAAGCAGTTCTTCAAAAGTAAATAATAGTTGTAATAAGTTTCTCATAGATGTACAATTATTTTACATAACTATTTTTGAAAGCATGTAGAAATAATAGATACATGTAAAATATTTTAGAATAAATATATTTGTATTATGTTTATGTTCTCAGAGTGGAATATTTTCGCATGCTTCTGGTAGAGTAATAGCAATAATTTATTTTTAGTCACTATGTGCCCCCCAGCTACATCCCACTGTCCATGATTCTACTGTGTCCAAGTTATGGTCATAGATTTCTGGCCAAGAAGGAATGGCCGTGGCTCCCACCATGGTTTATCATGACCCCCCCTTAATGAATGCCGAAAGCACTCTCTCTACCAGGAATCAAGTGCACAACATGCAAAAATACACAACTTCTGCATGGGAAAAAAGAACTTGTACTACTGCATGACTGCTACAGCCTACTTCCTTTATCTATTTGCTACCTCTTTATATTTTCTAATTTAAAATACATAACTGGCTGGATTTTCCCTGTTCAGCGAAACACTGGCAGTGTCACTGCTAATCTCTTTCTCTCTTATCCCTAAACAGAGCTCAAAGTACATGAAAATGCATAATGCCTGCAGCCATACTACCTTAAACTGTGATCTTGTCAGAATTCATTAGAGCAACTGTATTTGTATTTGAATGGCAGATCTCCAAGAGAAATCATAGAAGTTATGTTGGTAAATCAGTAGGTGGCACTATACTTTCAGAGGGACAAATTCTTTTCTGATACACACTCATCACAGTGCAACAGAACTCAACAGATGAAACCAACCCTACCAGAGTTTGGATCAATAAGATCTCACAGTGCGTAAAAGAGGTCAGAATATAGGCCAACAGTGATGCGAGATCAATAGCCCATCTTTGTGTAGGACAACGGTGGGCAACCTGTGGCCCATCAGGGTTCCTGGTGTGGTCCACAAGACATTTTGTTTACTATTGCCCAAGTGCAGGGTTGCCACATTCCACTGATTTCTGTCTGCCTATTTTTTTCCTACCAGCATTACTAAAGCAACACGTGCATAAAGCAGGGGCACATGAAATGAAGTGTGTGCTGATTACACACACAGCATTGAGAGTAAGAACCGTGTGCTCTCTCTGAATCCAATAAAAGTGCTGCTTTGGTTCAATCAGTACACCTGTCAAATTCTAGATATAAGCACAGATACAAATGGCAAGTACAGTGAGCAAATCTACCCTATTCTGGGAGACTGTCTTGGTTATGACAATTTTGCAGCCCACTAAGATGAAGGAGGGAAACTCATGAGGCCCACTCACTAGCCTAGGTTGCCCATTGTTGGTGTAGGGAATCATTCTGGGAGGAAGTGCTGTCTTCTCCATGAGCTGTAAAATTAACATCCTTGAAAGTTTGTGCCAAAGACCCTACAAGACTTTTTGCAAGAAAAGGCTTGTTAATTTAGACGCCTGTCTGAATTCTAATTTGGGCAATTCTTCCTCTGTAAATTCCTTCTGTAATTCCAAGTGGCTATGGTACTGATTTTGAAGTAATTAAATACCATGCTGTTAATATGTTGCTGTGTTTTCTCCAGAAATGGCTATGTGATTTCTAGACACTGCCTATAGTCTAAACAATCTGTTATGTTTAAAGTTTGTAAAGTACCATGGGATCTGTTTGGATGAAAGCTGCCATGAAAATGTAAGATTATTAGCATTGTTAATATTCATTGACTGGGCCAGTATATATTTAGGAAGAGCTACAAAAATAAAAACTGTGCAACAGGAATATTCAAATTATAGATTTCAATAGATTATCCATCTATTACTACAGGTACAGGAGTGCATGGAACAGTGTTTGGGTTGTACTTCTTATCAGTACCCATCCCACCTGAGGCACATTGTGGATATGCAAAGAAGAAAACTACATCTACAGATAGACCACGTCTCCTGTGGAGTAATGATGTATTTAACCAAGTCCTTTGGAGGCAATAAGCCCTTTCTTATGTCAAAGCAGTGCTAAGATAAAAAGTTCTCTCAGAAATGAGATTTTCAAATTGCACTTTCAATGTCTCACATTTTAGACAACTCTGAGTAAATGGACCATATTTACAGTTTATTTTTGCATCCCAGATATTGTCCCCAATCCTCTGTTTCTGCCCAGAAGAGCTTAGGGGCTGGGGAAGGGCAAAGGTAGCTTTAAATCCTCACTTTCCTCAGCCAATTATTGGATTGCTCCTCACTGGATCAGACAAATCAGAGAAAACTTCACTGAGGACCAATGGCCACAAGAGGCTGCTCTAGCAGCCAGTGTTCTGCAAGGCAAATATCAGTCATTGACATGCCTTTTTTTCCTTGGCCACATTGGATAAAAGTCAGGAGCCACATTGGAGTCGATAATGCAGCTCCCCACCATCCACAGATCTCTTTTCCACTCCTATGGCTGGTTAAACCAGTAGGCCCTTGTCTACAGTAGAGAGTTATTTCGGAGTAACCCCCCTTATTTTGAAATAACAAGCAGAGCATCCGCATTACCAAGCCCATTAGTTCAAAATAATCTGGATCCAGAGTGAAAGAAGCTCCTGGCTTGCAGGCATGATCGCTGGCTAACCTGCTTCTTTTCTTCCTCCTCCACAACCTTGGAACATGAGTTTTTGAAGATGTGGACATCGTGCGCCTTCCCTAACCACCTGACATAGAGGTCTGTGAAGCATCCCTTGTGGTCCACCAGGGCCTGCAGTATCATCGAGATTTACCTCTTCCTGTAGATATAATCTGAGGCACGGTGGTCAGGGGCCAGGATGGGACATGTGTGCCGTCTATGGCCCCCCTGCAATTGGGGAAGCCCATGGGGGCAGTGCTCTCCATGATGGTGTCAATCTTCTCCAGGGTAATGACTCCTTGTAGCAAGATGTTTGTTGATGGGCTTGGGTACCTGCAGAAACATGCCATGACTGTGGATTTCTTTATCCTGAACTGGATCCCAATGGCGCAAAGCTGTCCAGGGTGGCAAGCTTCCACAGGGTAATGGTGAAGAGCTTCTGCATGGGGATGGTGGATCGTAGTTGGGTGTCCTGAAGGCAGAGGTGAGCCATTCCCAGAGTTCCAGGAAAGAGGACTTCTGCATGTGGGAGTTCTATCACTGTATGACGATGTGGTCCCACCACTTGGAACTGGTCTCCCTCATCCAGAAGTGGCATTTGATGGTGTCCAGAGGATTTAGGGGAATTTGCAGCAGCGGGAGTGACAGGACCTGGGTGAAGAGGTCCTCTGGTTTGGGCTGGTCATCATGCTGCTGGAGCGGCATGTGGGCAGTTTGGATGAACTGCGCCATGAGGCACAGCACAAGGCCTGTGAGCCTGGCACTGTTCTGCAGCAGCTCTGACTCCATGGTATCAGTGCTGTGGCATCCACAAGGACAACCAGAGCACACTGCATCCCTTTTGTGTCCCGTGAGGGGGTAGGCAGTGGAGGAGAGGTATGAGAGATGTGGCCATAGAGAGGAGCCCCTGAAAACACGCATCACAGCTTGCCTGACCAAACAGCTACATGAAGTATCTGCCCTCCTGGTTACCTCCCTGGACTGTTTCTGGGGGTTCTAAATCCCAGGCAGACTCCAATTAGTGTGGACGCACTATTTCAAAATAATTCTGAGCAATTTTGATGCTCCCCCATAGTGTGGACTCGCTATTTTAATTTTCTTATTTCTGGAGTTACTATTTCCATTTTACTTACATTGAAATTATTTCCTAGTCTAGACATGCTCAATCAGGGCAGCTGTATCACAAAGTTGCCCTTATGTTGGAGAGGATCAAGCAAAACATATGTTGCTCTTTCTCTATGTGGTAGCAATACATCTAAAAATGCTTTGAAAAACACGAGACCCATGGGCACAGTGCAGCAAACTCAGCAGAAAAGAAAACATATCAGTCATTTATTTTTAAATAACTAACAATATTAACTCATTGTAGGGACAAAAATCCTCCTAAAATATTTTTTTGCGTCATATGGCAATTTTGAAATACATAAAGCAGATTCATTAAATGGATGTGATACCCCAGCTTGAGTTCCAATGCCCGATTTCAATCTGGAACATTTTATGGCCAAATGCTAATTCTATCAAAATAGAAAAATTTAAAATGGAAGGTCTGATGGCTTCTAGAGTAGTGTTAAGAAGGCTTCCTTCATAATAACTAATAACTTCCAAGCTAGGAGTATCATGCATCAAAGAAAGAAAGTAACAGGTATAATAAAAAATACTCAGTGGATGTCATAGATACAATGGAAATTACATTTCATGTTGTAAGCATGCATGTCATTGGGTCAGATTTATGTCAGGTGTAATAAAGGACATTTTGAAATCAGTGATGTTAACACCAGGGATTTATTTGGCCATAAGGTTAACAGCTTAATATAATAATATCCTTTTCATGTGCCTGCTGCTAAGTGATCTATTCGCCCCACCCCCTCATTTTTAGAATGCTCGGAGGATGTCTGTGTACATGGGGTTAGGTCAATTGAAAGATGTTTTTTAAGTACTCTACCTTTTTTCATTCATGGGTCTTAAAGCACATTGCAAACATTCATGCATATAGTTTCAGAACACTCCTGTAAGATATGAAACAGAGATTTAAAACATAGTGATTAGCATCTTTGGAAAGCTTTCTGGTACCTGTAGAATTGTAAAAATTCTAGACTTGTGTATTTCATAGGCCCCTTTTCAGGGCCATTTCAAAGGCCATTGAAGCCTATGCATCACAGGAGTTTGTTTATTTTAATAGGCTGGGATTCCCTAAAGGATAACAAATACTGAAAGCCCCATGAAATTGGAAGTTGGTCACTTCAGTCTCTTAGACTTCTTTAGGAGCCTTACCCTTGGGCTACGTCTACACTGGCCCCAAATTCCGGAAAAGGGATGCAAAGCAGGTAAGTCAGAATAGGGAAATCCGCGGGGGATTTAAATATCCCCCGCGGATTTAAATAAACATGTCCGCTGCTTTTTTCCCGGCTTGGGGAAAAGCCGGAAAAAAGCGTCTAGACTGGTGCGAAACTTTCAGGTAGGAATAAGAGATCCTCTGGAAAAGGGCTTTATTCCGGAGGATCGCGCCAGTCTAGACGCTTTTTTCCAACTTTTCCCCAAGCTGGAAAAAAAGCGGCGGACATGTTTATTTAAATCCGCGGGGGATATTTAAATCCCCCGTGGATTTCCCTATTCTGACTTACCTGCTTTGCATCCCTTTTCCGGAATTTGGGGCCAGTGTAGACGTAGCCTTGGTGACTAATTTGTCAAATCCTGTGTGGCGAAGTAGTTCCTTGTTCCTTTTATCATCTATGTATCATAATATTATGTGGTCTTATGGTCAATTCATATGCCGTTTTATATGTGGGTGGAATCTCTCTGGAAGTAGGTGGGAGAGCTACAGGAGGAGGTGGCCAGGCTGAGGAGCAGCCATGCCCTTGAGAGAATATTCACATAGAGTCATAGAATCATAGAGCAGGAAGAGACCTCAGGAGCTCATCAAGTCCAGCCTCCTGCCCAACGCAGGACCAATCCCAAATAAATCAACCCAACCAGGGCTTTGTCGAGTTGAGACTTAAAAACCTCTAGGGATGGAGATTCCACCATCTCCATAGGTAACCCATTCCAGTGCTTCACCACCCTCCTAGTGAAATAGTTTTTCCTGATATCCAGCCTAGACCTCTCCCACTGTAACTTGAGACCATTGCTCCTTATTCTGCCATCTGTCACTACTGTAAACAGCCTTTCTCCATCCTCTTTGGAACTTCCCTTCAGGAAGTTGAAGCCTGCTATTAAATCCCCCCTCACTCTTTTCTTCTGCAGACTATACAAAACCAAATCCTTCAGTCTCTCCTCATAGGTCATGTGCTCCAGCCCCCTAATCATTTTGGTCACCCTCCACTGGACCCTCTCCAATGTGTCCACATCCTTTCTATAGTGGGGAGCCCAGAACTGGACACAATACTCCAGATGTGGCCTCACCAGAGCTGAATAAAGGAGAACAATCACTTCTCTAGATCTGCTGGCAATGTTCCTCCTAATGTAACCTAATATGCCATTAGCCTTCTTGGCTACAAGGACACACTATTAACTTATACCCAGCTTCTCATCCACTGTAATCCCCAGGTCCTTTTCTGCAGAACTGCTACTTAGCCAGTTGGTCCCCAGCCTGTAACAATGCTCGGGATTCTTCCGTCCCAAGTTCAGGACTCTACACTTGTCCTTGTTGAACCTCATCAGATTTCTTGTGACCCAATCCTCTAATCTGTCTAGGTCACTCTGGACTCTATCCCTGCCATCCAGTGTATCTACCTCTCCCCCTAGCTTAGTGTCATCCGCAAACTTGCTGAGGGTGCAAGCCATCGCCTCATCCAAGTCATTAATATAGATGTTGAACAAAACTGGTCCTAGAACAGATCGTTGGGGCACTCCCCTAGAAACCAACTGACAACCTGACATCGAGCCATTGATAGCTACCCATTGGGCACAACAGTCTAGCCAGCTTTCTGTCCATCTTACAGTCCATTTATCCAATCCATATTCCCTTAACTTTCTAGCAAGAATATTGTGGGAGACTGTATCAAAAGCTTTGCTAAAGTCAAGGTATATCACATCCACTGGCTTTCCCATAACCACAGAGCCAGTTACCTCATCACAGAAGCTAATCAGATTGGTCAGGCACAACTTGCCCTTCATGAATCCATGTTGACTGTTCCTGATCACTTTTCCCTTTTCCAAGTGCTTCAAAATGGATTCCTTGAGGATCCCCTCCATGAATTTTCCGGGGACTGAGGTAAGGCTGACTGGTGTGTAGTTCCCTGGATTGTTCTTCTTCCCTTTTTGAAAGATGGGCACTACATTTGCCTTTTCCCAATCATCCTGGATCTCTCCTGAGCTCCACTAGTTTTCAAAGATAATGGCCAAAGGCTCCACAATGACATTTGCCAACTCCCTCAGTACCCTTGGATGCATTAAATCCGGCCCCATGGATTTGTGTATGTTTAGCTTTTCTAAATAGTTCCTAACTTGTTCTTTCCCCACCAAGGTCTGTCCACCTCCTTCCCATACTGCATTGCCTAGTGCATTTGTCTGGGAGCCGACCTTCTCTGTGAAGACAGAAGCAAAAAAAGCATTGAGTACTTCAGCTTTTCCCACATCATCTGTCACTAGGTTACCTTCCTCATCCAATAAGAGCCCCACAGCCTCTCTGATCATCCTCTTATTGCTAACAAGCCTGTAGAAACCTTTCTTGTTACCCTTCACATCCCTTGCTAACTGCGATTCCAGTTGTGCTTTCGCCTCCCTGATAACTCCCCTGGATATATTTATACTCCTCCCTAGTCATCTGTCCAAGTTTCCACTTCTTGTAAGCTTCCTTTTTCTGTTTAAGTTCACCAAGGATTTCTGCCCTCAGTAAGGCTTCTTTAAAATACTGCCAGCTGTCCTGGACTCCTTTCCCCTTCATGTAACCATCCCAGGGAATCCTGCCCATCAGTTCTCTGAGGGAGTCAAAGTCTGCTTTTCTGATGTCCAGGGTGTGTATTTTGCTACTCTCCTTTCTTCCTTTGGTCAAGATCCTGCAATCTCCCATCTCATGATCACTGCTTCCCAGGTTGAGGTCAAGCTGTGCATGGCCTCTGATCGGTTCCTTCAGCACTTGTACCAAAAAGTTATCCCCAACATTCTTCAAAAACATCCTGGATTGTCTGTGTACTGCTATATTGGTCTCCCAACAGATTTCAGGGTGATTAAAGTCTCCCATGAGAACCAGGGCCTGTGATCTGGAAGCTTCTCTCAGTTGTCTAAAGAAAGCCTCATCTACCTCATCCACCTGATCCAGTGGTCTATAGCAGACACCAACCATAACATCACCTCTGTTGCTTCCACCTCTAAACTTAATCCATAGACTCTCCACGAGTCTATGCTTTTTTCCCTGTATATACTGGAGCTCAATCATACTGTTCTCTTACATATAATGCAATTCCTCCCCCACCTGTTCTTCCTGAACAGTTTATACCCTTCCATGACAGTGCTCTAGTCATGTGCGTCATCCCACCAAATCTCTGTTATTCCAATCAAATCATAGATCTTTGACTGGGCCAGGGCTTCTAATTCTTCCTGTTTGTTTCCCAGGCTTCTTGCATTCATTTACAAACAACTTAGATAACCAGTTGTTCAACCTACCTTCTCCATTTGAATCAGGGGTCCTCCTTTGTTGCTTGTTCCTCCTTGTGTTTCTTCCCGGTATCCGACTACCTCAAGGCTTTTGTCACTGTCCCCCACCAAACCTAGTTTAAAGCCTTCCTCACTGGGTTTGCAAGCCTGCCCTCGAAGATGCTCTTTCCTCTCTTCGTTATGTGGATCCCATCTCTTCCTAACAATCCTTGTGCCCGGAACAGAGACCCATGGTCAAAGAAACTGAAGCCCTCTCTGCAACACCACCTATGCAATCATACATTTACTTCCTCAATTCAACCTGGGCCTTTTCCTTCAACAGGGAGGATGGATGAGAACACCACTTGCACTTCAAATTCTTTGATCCTTCTTCCCAGTGCTACATAACCCGCGGTGACCCGCTCAAGGTCATTCTTGGCTGTATCGTTAATTTCCACATGAAGAAGCAGGAAGAGGTAGTGATCCAAAGGTTTGATCAGTTTTGGAAGAGTCTTGGTCACATCCTGAATTCAAGCTCCTAGTAAGCAGCACATGGAGACATCGACTGCTGAGGAAGCTATCCAGCTATAGAGGACTGCTAGCACATGACTGTTGGAGGAAAAGATGGCTGTGTCTCAGAGAGGACACTGACAGCTGGTTACTTCTGGCAGCAGGCAGTGCTCCATGCTTGCTCCCAGCCCCAACCACTGTTGTTTTGGAGAACTGGTATTCTGCCCTGGATATGAGAGAAGAGGAATCACCCCTTGAGGAGAGAAGCCATGTACTCCCAAGACTAGGAGGTCTGCAGTCACCACTGACAAGAGGAAATGTAGGGGTAGTATCAGTACAGAGGGATTGTCGAGGATCATCCGGCCCTATAACTACTACCCCATATTACTCATCAATGTGGTTATGAATGATACTGAAAAGTGTGACCTTGAGCATATCAGAAGTGACTACAGGGCTCTGGAAGAACTTGAAATGCTAATAAACACAATTATGACACTTGGTGGAATAATACACATGAGTGGAATATGGTATAGAAGGCTACTGCTTGCTCAGGAAGGATAGGGAAAAAAGGGAAGAGATATTGCCTTATATATTAAACATGTATATATTTGAGGTTGAGAGGGACACAGGATATAGACTTGCTGAGAGTCTCATGGTAAGGTTAAAAGGGGTAAAAAAACAAGAGTGATGTCATGGTAAGGGCTATTGCAGACCACCTAATCAGCAAGAAGAGGTGAGGTGATGGTAAAATTGATTGCAACAAACCATAATGCATTGCCCTAGATCATAAGACAGTCAATTTTAACATCGTTGAATGTTTGTCCTGATCTCAGGGTTCATGTTGTATGTAGATGCTATTTAGACTAAAAGAACCAGGAACAACCTATGAAAAATGGAGCACCCCAATATTAATGGGGTGTGAGAATATAGATAAGGAAAAGAGGGTCATTCATATGCATCAAGTGTTAGGTGTGGTCAAAATTACACCTATACAATATAAAAGAGAATTCCATGGTTGGATACAAGTGGGTAGCCCCAAGGGACAACCCCATGGGAAATCCCAGCAATAGTTGGTTATTGGGAGCTCAATCTGACCTTAGAATATCTTTAAGGATGTAAGTATGACTAGAGCATAGATTTTTACAGAATTTTTATATGCATGGGTAAGCGTAACCTTACTTATTGCTTGAATAAATCTTGCAGTGCAGAGAAGATTTTGTACTTGTGATTGTGGCCACTGTCCTTGGACTTCATGGCTACGTCTACACTGGCATGATTTTCTGGAAAAACCTTGCCAGTGTAGACACAGCCCATATGTTTATAGAGTCTCCAAACTGAAATAAGTACTAGAGGTGATTTCCACTCAGAGTTTGAAACTGTAGCAAATCAGTGTCGAATCCCTGGGCAGTGTTTATACATATCACTAATTTCTCTCTAAGCAAAATAAAAGGCTACATCTGATTGGCCATTGGGTCTTGTAGTTCTGCAGCTGGAAGAGAGAATTGTTTGGTAGGGCAAACAGCACTAGTCCTCTGATGGGGAACAATATTTGTAATGTTTGCTTTAGCCCACAACATATACGCTAGTTGGCTGGAGACCTAATCATACCATCTTACCTGCTATTTATGTGCCCATGGTGATATGTACCATATGTACCTGCATAATCCTGTACCCATAGAAATCTGTGGAGTTATGGCATTAACTTCAGCAGAAGCATGAGAAAACCCTGGGGGCCCAGGCTAATGTAGTCATCACTCTATCTCTGAACAATTTTGCTATGAACAGCTCCTGCTCTTCTGATAGCATGAGTAAGAGGCACTGCTTTTCCTGTTCTTCTTGAAAGTGCAGCAGGATTTTCCTTAATGTTTCAGGATACAAATTTGTCAAGTGCAGATTGTTAATCTTATCACAGAGTTCCCCAGAGCAGGATGTGTGTTTAGTCTGTCATTTTGTTTTCTGAACTATAGCTAAGTCAGTGCATACTCATTGATCTCTCTGTCTCTCCAGGTACTTTTAAAATGTTTATCACTATGATACCAGCTGCTGCTGCTGCTGCTATTGGTCTAAGTTTCCATTAGAACTGGGAGAATGCTCTGTTTTGTTTGTGATTATAGATGACTAAAGTTCCATTCTAGAAAATATTTACAAACAAAAATATGCAATGTATTCACAAAAATAGTGTAATGCAGTGCAAAATGCAGCAGCAATGCAGAACATGCCACGCTATTTGCTGTGTCTCTCAGAATTTCTTTTTCTTACATGCAGGAAGTCAAAGATGTCAACCTGCATGACATATGAGAAAGACTTTGTTATCCTGTGATGAAAGGTTGTCGAGTTCCCCAGATATTTACAGTGATTGCATTATATACAGGCAGTCCCTGAGTTATGGGGATCTGACTTATGTCGGATCCGCAGTTACGAACGGGGCTTTTCACGCCCCGGAGGACGGGAGCAGCGGGACACCTAGATGCACCGCGGTCCACTGCCCCCGTCCTCCGGGGCGAGAAAAGCTGCTCCCCGTCTCCCTGGGAGATGGGGAGCAAAGCCTTGGAGCACGCCCGGAGCAGGACAGCCCGGGCGCGCTTGAGCTGTCCCCTGCGGGCGTGCTCCGCGCCTTTGCTCCCCGTCTCCCGACCAGCAGACCAGGGAGATGGGGAGCAAAGCTGCGGAGCACGCCTGCAGGGGGACAGCTCAAGCGTGCCCGGGCTGTCCCGCTGCGGGTGTGCTCCGCGGCTTTGCTCCCCATCTCCCTGGTCTGCTGGGGGGGGGGGGGAGGTGGTGCAGCTAGTGCCCCCCCCCAACAGACCAGGCTTTTCTTGCCTACCCCTGGGGTAGTGCAGCTGGGGGCTGCCAGGTTGGTCCCGCAGCGCCGCTCCGGACCAACCCGGCAGCACCCCAGCTGCTCTGCCCCAGGCGTCCCCAAGTCAGCCACTGCTGAAACTGACCAGCGGCTGACTACAGGAAGCCCGAGGCAGAGTTGCTCTGCTCCAGGCTTCCTGGAATCAGCCGCTGATCAGTTTCAGCAGCACCTGACTTGGGGACGCCTGGGTTTCTTAAGTTGAATCTGTATGTAAGTCAGAACTGGCGTCCAGATTCAGCCACGGTTGAAATTGATCAGTTTCAGCAGCGGCTGAAGCCAGTTCTGACTTACATACAGATTCAACTTAAGAACAAACCTATAGTCCCTATCTTGTACGTAACCCGGGGACTGCCTGTAGATTTGTTATGTATGTGAGATCTTATTTATACTGCCCCACATTTAGAATTCTTCTGAATTCTCGGGCTACTGCTACATTGCGCTCTCTTGCGCAAGAACATATGCGAAGGAGACGCGGCAATGAATATTGTGCCTCATTTGCATACTGAATGAGCTGCCATTTTTGCGCAAGGGGCTTTTGTGCAAGAAGGAGCAGTCTACACTGCTTCTCCTTGTGCAAAAATCCCCTCTTTCACAAGAGTCGTTCTGTATGAAAATAAGCGGCAGAACAGCTCTTGCGCAAGAGGGTTTTTTTTTGCGCAGGAAGGAATAGTGTAGACTGCTCCTTCTTGCTCAAAAGCCCCTTGCGCAAAAATGGTGGCTCATTAAGTATGCAAATGAGGCGTGATGATGTTCATGCATATATTCTTGCACAAGAGAGTGCAATGTAAACGTAGCCTTATGGTTTGATGTACACTTATTTAATAATGGTTACTGATCTAACAAACAGATATACTGATCTTGGTGAGAGGCAGAAAGAAAAGATATTTATAGTACTAAAATATATAAATTAAAACAGGGATTTTCTTGCTGTATCAAAGAGACCTAAGTTAAGAACCTTTTCCTTAAACATATTAGTTTTTACCAACATTCTTGTTTTAATATTCATTTAAACTCAAATTCAAATATGCATGAATTTGATAAACAAAAAGGTGAAATGCTGTAAGCTACAACAAAGGATACCATTGAGGCCAGACATGCACATTCACATTGTATTTTTGTTTTTGTCTAGATTGTTGACCGGAATGTGAATATTTTTAAACTTCTTTCAGGATAAAAATATGAGTGGATCTTGAATTTTTTAACTGAAGAGGTTTATTATCAACATAACTGGAATTGCTCCTTCAAATCTGCCTTCATAATCAGATGAGTCATTTGTTTACTTCATTCTTTTCAAATCTGCAAGGGGGTTTCCAAGCTGTCCCTTTTTCAGCAGATGGAATACTCGTATGATTCTATCCCCATAGCAACCACAGCTGCACCAGGCAACCAGTGCTCTGTTGATTTCTACACAACACGTGAGGTCACTGGAGCCTGCAAAATCTTCTTTATACCGACCGGTGTTCTCTTTGATTTAATGCAATTTAACATTTGATTTGTCCCATATCTCAGAAAATATTGCTAATATTGAGAAATAGAATATTACACTCATCTTAAAAATATGGCTAAATATTTAGTCTTTGGAAGTGCCATTTAAAAACAGCAACAAAGAAATTTATAGCCACTAATAATTAATAATAAATGCAGTAGAATTGAACTTTTCACTTACAAAGCACAACTTACAAACAATATTTAAAGGAGCAACTTATGCAACATTTGATTTCTGTCCTATCAAAAAATACCAGATGCTTCTCATTACCTTGTTTCAAATGAAATTAAATCAAAATTTGATGACAGTTATGTAAATATAAAGCACTGCTGTTCTGCTAAACTAAATGTATTTTTTATATTTTTCTGCACAAGGTAGCTAGTCTTAAAATCAGTTTATGAACCAGAACACTAATGATTGCTCTCATTGGCAAAGAAAACAGTGGTATATTATTTTGGGTGTTTTGTTTATGTAGACCAGTTATATTTTCCCTGCATAAACATACAATAGCACAGTCTGCAGTGCCTTCCTATGGCTTTATTTAATATTGTAACATGTCAATTACCATGTATATTAAAAAATGAGCCATTCTCCTCACATGAAATGTTCTCTTTTGGTCAGATGATTCCCAGATGGTAGATGATTGTAAATAGTCTAAAACAATGACATCATTTGCTAATGCATGATGTCACCATAACACCCTTCATTTATTGTACATTGTTACCAAATTCTCTCCATTGACAAATCATAACATTTTGTAAAATCTGAGTCTTACATATGATTTTTAAAAATTCAGATTGGGTGAAGCCCTGACCTCAATGAAGTCAATCCCACATTAACTTCAGTGAGGTCAGTAGTTTACCTGTTATTCCTTGTGGGATGTGGGGCATACATACTAATGAAGCTGTGATGATTTTTTTTTCCTGAGTACTAAAACTTTTTGTTCTAGATACTTTTTCTGTATGTGGAATCCAGCAAAACTCACTGCTGCAGACTGTGTCAGAGGAAGTGCACACTGTTGTGCACTTTCAGGGAGGTTTTTTTTCTATTTTCATCATCAGATAATCATAATTCCATATTTATTTGCTCTTCATGTACAAAAAAATTGAATTGTAACACTATTATTTCCAAATGGCAGAAAACGAATTTTGAGAAATTGCCATTCAAAACGCTTGAGGAAATTCACTTGTTTTACACCACCGAGAGCACAAACCCCATCAAAATATTTTTTAATTTTAAGATTCAGTGTAGTTCATAGGTTGCTGTATATTTGTGAAAACAACCAAAGTAACGTTAACATGAATCTCGATATGCTGATGAATGGGATTATATGGTGGGGTTGCTTGTAAAACTCAGTGACCCGGGAGGCCCCTTACAAATCTATGTCCCTATGTAAAATACAGATGTAAAATAGACTAGAAATTTAGTAAAAATTTAGGAAAAATTTAGGAAAAATTGTCATCAGATTTCTATTGGGTTTTGACAGATTTGTCAGCTCTTTGAAGTGTGTAACACAAGGAATTCATTATAACACCAGGTGCTATTAGTAGACATTCTGGATTCACTGTATTTTCCAAGGCATCACACTAAGGCTGCATCTAGACTGGCATGATTTTGAGCAAATGCTTTTAACGGAAAAGTTTTTCCGTTAAAAGCATTTGCACAAAAGAGCGTCTAGATTGGCATGGATGCTTTTGCGCAAAAAGTGCTTTTGCGCAAAAGCATCCATGGCCAGTCTAGATGCGATTTTGCGCAAGAAAGCCCCGATCGCCATTTTGCACATCAAGGCTTTCTTACGCAAAAAATTCCTTCCCTGACTACACTGGCCCTCTTGTGCAAGTATTCTTGCGCAAGAGGGCTTATCCCTAGCTACGTCTAGACTGGCAAGTTTTCCGTTAAAAGCATTTGTGGAAAAGAGTGTCTAGATTGGCATGGACGCTTTTCGCAAAGCACTTTTTACGGAAAAGCATCCGTGCCAATCTAGACACACTTTTGTGCAAAAAAGCCCCGATCGCCATTTTCGCGATCGGGGCTTTTTTGCACAAAACATATCTGAGCTGTCTACGCTGGCCCTTTTGCGCAAAAGGACTTTTGCCTGAACGGGAACAGCATAGTATTTCTGCAAGAAGCACTGATTTCTTACATGAGATCGTCAGTGTTTTTGCGGAAATTCAAGCGGCCAGTGTAGACAGCTGGCAAGTTTTTGCGCAAAAGCAACCACTTTTGTGCAAAATCTTGCCAGTCTAGACACAGCCTAAATGTTTATGGCTCACTGTAGTGTCCACTAACATTTCTGTATGGATAGTTTTAGATGTGCTAAGCTTAGTATTACACAAAATTATGTGAGTGCAGCAGAGATGAACACATTTGCCCTAATTTAAAGTATGATATGGTAGATTAAAGTTTCACATCTGTTTCCAGCCTAATGGCATCTTGAAGATTGAGAATGTGCACACTATTTAGAAACCTGTAGCATCTAAACACTAGTCCTTTATTAAGTCTGGATTGGAATTTTTAAAAGGGAAGCAGTAACAGTACTTTGCTAATTCCTGTGGGAAAACTTTGCACTGTTTCAGTTGTTAATGTGTCACTAACAGTCTCCTTGAGTCATTTTAATAGATAAATACTTAAAATGGAAATTTTATTAATAATCCTGACAAAGGTCAGCCAATTAGATACATACACTGTCAGGATTATATCACATACGGAATTTGCATATTAAACACAAGCCTCGATTAGGATTTCACATAGGTCCTTTGATTCAGGATTTAGGTTTGGGTTCAGAAGAGGCTTGGGAAAATCTGGCAGTTGAATGAGTGAGGTTATTATTTGCAGTATAGTAGTGTCTAGAGACTTCAGCCAATATGGGGGCCCCCATTGGGTTAAGCACTGTGCAAACTCAAAGTAAAAGACAATCCCTACCTCTAAAGAACTTCTGGTCTAAAAACAGAAATAAGCAGACAGGCAATTGTCATCCCGCATCTACACTATACAGTGTATCAGAAATAGAGATTTTTCTATTTGCATGTTCCTCCTTTTAAAATTTTCCTGAATCAAATCTTCCACCTACGCCTGCTCCAGCAAATCCCAAGAGCCCTCCATTTACCCTCCACACCCCCACATAAGCAGCATTTGGGGGTGGGAGAAATGGGGAAGAAGACAGCCAAAACCCCTATAAATCCAACCAGAAGTGTTGAAAGGCATGTATGCAAACTGCATCTTTCCCTGTCCCCTTGCAGAAGAGGATTGTGTCCACTAGAGGGAACGCGGGATAATAGGCAATCGGTTAGCTAAGAGCTGAACTTTGAACAAATTGAGTTGTCCTTCAATAAGAAGTTTTACTAACTGAAGCACTTGACAGAAAGTATGCCCCAGAACAGCAGTGTCTGTGGGTTCCCCGGAGGCACAGTTCCAATTATTGTGTCTATTATTGTGACACCTAGAAGTTGCAGTCATGGACCAGGATTCCACTGTGCTAGGCACCATACAAATGCAGAACAAAATGAAGGTCCTCTGTCTCAAAGAACTCCAGGGAAGTAAAATACAGGACTATGTAGCACTTTAAAGACTAACAAGATGGTTTATTAGATGATGAGCTTTCGTGGGCCAGACCCACTTCCTCAGATCAAATACTGGAAGAAAATAGTCACAACTATACCAAAGGATACAATTAAAAAAAATGAACACATATGAAAAGGACAAATCACATTTCAGAACAGAAGGGGAATGGGGGGGGGGGAAGGAAGGTGAATGCCTGTGAGTTAATTATATTAGAGGTGGGGAAGGGTAGATGTCTGTGAGTTAATGGTATTAGAGGTGATAATTGGGGAAGCTATCTTTGTAATGGGTAAGGTAGTTGGGGTCTTTGTTCAGCCCCCTGCGGAGAGTGTTGAATTTTAGCATGAATGCCAGTTCAGAGGATTCCCTTTCAAGTGCAGATTTGAAAGTCTTCTGAAGTAGGATGCATGTGATTAGGTCATTAAGACAGTGTCCTTTCTGGATGAAATGGCAAGAAACTGTTTTTTCTTTGTGATCCTGTCTAATGTCTATTTTGTGGGCATTGATTCTTTGGCGAAGTGTCTGAGACGTTTGTCCAATGTACATAGCAGACGGACACTTTCGGCACATGATAGCATAGATTATATTTCTGGATGCGCAGGAATATGTATTCTTGATCTTATAACTCACTTGGTTAGGCCCAATAATGGTGTCAGCAGAGTGAATATGTGGACAAAGCTGGCAACGGGGTTTGTTGCAAGGGAAAGTACCAGGGTTGGTATTAGTGTGGTATGTCCTGTGGTTGTTGGTAAGAATCATATTGAGGTTAGGTGGTTGTCTATAGGAGACTATGGGTCTGTCTCCCAGAGCTTCTTGGAGTTTAGTGTCCTGTTCCAGTATAGGCTGTAATTTATTGATAATATGTTGGACAGGTTTAAGTTGAGAGCTGTAGGTTCCTGCGCATCCAGAAATATAATCTATGCTATCATGTGCCGAAAGTGTCCGTCTGCTATGTACATTGGACAAACGTCTCAGACACTTCGCCAAAGAATCAATGCCCACAAAATAGACATTAGACAGGATCACAAAGAAAAAACAGTTTCTTGCCATTTCATCCAGAAAGGACACTGTCTTAATGACCTAATCACATGCATCCTACTTCAGAAGTCTTTCAAATCTGCACTTGAAAGGGAATCCTCTGAACTGGCATTCATGCTAAAATTCGACACTCTCAGCAGGGGGCTGAACAAAGACCCCAACTACCTTACCCATTACAAAGATAGCTTCCCCAATTATCACCTCTAATACCATTAACTCACAGACATCTACCCTTCCCCACCTCTAATATAATTAACTCACAGGCATTCACCTTCCTCCTCCTTCCCCGCATCCCCCTTCTGTTCTGAAATGTGATTTGTCCTTTTCATATGTGTTCATTTTTTTAAATTGGTATATATGGTTTGGTATCCTTTGGTATATATGGTTGTGACTATTTTCTTCCAGTATTTGATCTGAGGAAGTGGGTCTGGCCCACGAAAGCTCATCATCTAATAAACCATCTTGTTAGTCTTTAAAGTGCTACATAGTCCTGTATTTTGTTTCAGCTACACCAGACTAACATGGCTACATTTCTATCACTATTCCAGGGAAGTACTGAGGGGAAGGGGTAAGTCCAGGCACAAGAGCTGTTATAGAAACACTGGGTCTCTACCTGAATGGTTCTGGCCTCTTGTCAGGCCCACTGATGGGGGCAGAGGCAAAGGAGGTAGTTGCCCAAGGCCTGGTGATTCAAAAAGGACCAGGGATCATGGCCACTACCACTGTTGCTACTGCAGGAGTTGCAGTGGCTGGCACCCCAGTCCCTTTAAATCAATGCTAGAGCCCCACATGGTGCACTCCAGGTGGCTTTCAGGGCTGGCTAATTGGTGGAGGTGCCAGTGTGGCGGGCTCCAAGTGGCACTGATGGATGGCTGTCACCAGCCCTGCCCCTTTCATCCAAGGCCCCACGCCTTCTGGGATCGCATAGCTGGCCTACCCCACCTTAGCCAGGAGCCCAGCAAATCTGTTGGTTCCCTTGCCGCTTGCTGACAATATCCACAGTTTTAAGGGGCAATCCTGCAGCCTGTTTCACGGAGAGTGCTGGGCAAATCCTGGCCCACAGTAGAGCTCAGTGAGGAAATCTCAGAGAGTTTGGTTTTTAATTGCAGGTGGAAAGTAATCCAGCTCATGGAGTTTGGGGGACTTGTATTTTCATAAATACCTGGGACCTGTCTGATTACTCATGAAAAACAAAAAAATATGACCTAGAGGCTTTATTCACAAATCACTGTGCATTACATTCAACCAGTGCTACCAAATGGAAAGGCACGTGCCTTCCACACTTAAGATTCCTATTCACCTCTTCTTTCTGAAGCTTACTGCTTGAATTATTATAAAGTAAATCTCCCAGATAGCCTTTTTGATGTGATTAGAGAGGAGTTATGGATACAGCTGAGTCTGAAAGAATGACCATAGATCATGCTATTTATCTACTATTGTTACTTTAAGAGATTGTTTGGACATGCTGTCAAAACTGATCCAGGAAAATCTCTCTCATGCATCTTTGGAATCAGTTAAATGATATGATCAGCAGACACTGGGGAAAAGCTTTCAAAAAAGGTGTGTAACTACAAAATAAACACATACATCCAAACTCAGGGCCTTTCCATACAGAGGCATTAGTACCAGAATGATATAAAAATATCATCTGCAGAGGCAGAAGTCTCTATTAATTTGAAAGGTTCCTATAAGATTTCTCAAAAAACCAAACAAAACAACAACAAAAAGGTGTTTCAATTATATTTGAACTTTTAATTGCTGCTTGTGCCTAAACACTCTGCAGTCAGACCTTTGAAAGTGAGGTTTCAGAACACAGAAAAATGTATGGTAAAATCTATTAAAAACCCTAAAATTATAAGATTATGTTTGCTATCCAAAAACACAGTGTATATGTGTGCAATATATTGAGTCCTAGTTTAATCAAGCTGATATGGAATTCAATTTTGAGACATTAAAGGAAACCAGAAACCTCAGTGGTTAAGGCAGCAGTATAATCAGGTAAGTGCAGCCTGTTGGAATGAGTTTAATTAGAAATCAAAAAGAAGATAGAAACTCCCTTGCAATGAATGGAACTCACAGAAGAACAGCCAGTAGGTTGATGTCTCAGGAGATGTAGAGCTTTTCACCTTTATTTTGCCAAATCAAATCTTTCTCATTGTTGGTCAAAAGTTGTTACCACCAGGATATTGATCCTGCATTCCTGGCCCACTTATCTCTTGTTCAAAATGATGTGTGAAAGGAGTATACACAAAACAAATAAAAATAAATGCTAGACTGTTTAAGCATTTTTTTTCAAAATGTAGAAGTTTCCTGGAAACATGTCAATTCAGTGACTTTTTGGTATTTAATATTCTATTATACTGCCCATAGACTGCTGAAAACAGAATGTCTATCATCTTACAGAAAGAAGTATTTTTACCTTTTAAAAGCCAAAATGTGTAAATTGTCCAGATTTTTTTTTTTGTGTGCCATGAAAATTTTTGGCTTTTCATTCTGATTTAAAATTTTCATTTCCAGTCAGCTCCACAAAGGAATTTGGAAGGTCCATTTGTTTTCAGAGTGGGTAATTTGTTCACATCACTATCCTGCCATTAGCACTAATTGGTATCTTTGTTGGCAGTCTCCTCTGAGAGACCAAGCACTGCCACTGGCACAGAGAGCATACTGTTCTTTTATTTCTTCGAAGGACACTTAGCATGTTGGGATTGAAGCTTGCATTGTTATTTCACAGGTAGTTACCTGGACTGTGACTGAACAGAGGACTTTTCAGGGCTGTCAGTTTGGCACCTTTCCTCAGCACAGAAGAAAACAAAAGCAGAGAGCAATATTGGAGAGCTGAATGCAGAGTGCTGTGTTGAGGTGTGACAAGACTCATAAAATACAGAGTTGTCAAAATGGCCAATTTTTTTGGATTGGCAGGAGATGTCTGGATTTTGATTGACAGGAGATGTCTCTTGGGACTCAGATGTGCCCTTAAGGCATTGGCCTGCCCCCGTATGAGTTCTGGGAGGCACAGTACCTGCAAACACAGGCAGAGGGAGGGGTAAAGGCTTGCCAGCTTCTGAGTTCCTCTCCCTAGGAAGGTTAGCATTCCAGGGAGGGCAAATAACACAGCTCAAGCTAGCCTCTGCACAGGTTCTGCTGTATTCTAACTTCACTTATCCTGCAGGGGCTGGCCATAATTTGGCCTATAGTCAATACAAAATCACCATAAGAGAAGGAAAATGAAAAGCCTGACATACTGAATTGATATATATTATTATGTCTGTCCAAAATTTAGGACCTAATCCAAAGTCCATTGTCACAAACAGAGGTCTTTCCATTGACACAAATTGATTTTGGATTAGGCCTACCGCTGAGCCAGTTGTCTCAGCCATATAGAGCAAAGAAAAAACAAAATTGCAAAATGAATCTACATCCAGATCGCTACATTTTAAACCATGCATTATGATTTATATAACACCAACAGTATACAAGTATGCTCCAAGCAAGGTGCTATAAAAGACAGCCACAACTACGTGGAAATGGGGAAAACATGCTGATATTTTTCCACCCACCAAATAAACTCCACTTATAGGAGTAATAAAATGCTACTGATACTGTATTATGAATATATTCAAGATACAATTATGCAAACAGACTAGTGGAGCTCAGAGAGCTGATATGAACTTCCACTCCATGGGTCTTGAATATGCCAGAGGCTCTGCTAATCTCCTTGGACTTAGGTTTCTCTGATTTGTGAAAAAAATAAGCAGTAGTATGTATTTCCCAAACACCGCCCAGTAGTGGCACCAAAATAGTTAACATATATCATCATCACAAGGAATGCGAGTTAATCTCCTTATTGAGAAGAATGGGTCAGTTCTTGCCTCTCAGAGCTGTTATTCCAGGCTGTTTGCACACTCACTTAGATACACTTACTTCAGTTTTGCTCAGTGCACATTTCTGCATCACACATACACACACACACACACACCCCACCATAGGAACTAGAGACTTTTTTTGAAAAAACAAAAGGAAACAAAACTTCAAAGCAGAGATTTTGGGGAGTAAGATAAACTGATGCCGTGCTGTTGTGCTGTACCATTTTTCACTAGCCCTATGTGAGCCCTGCCCAGAAGCATGGGGTAGGGTCTTCATCAATAAAATGTAACACACATATCTACATTGGAGATTTTATATATATATTTAATTTTGGGTTTGATAGATAAAATCCTACACCCACACAGTGTAGTACACGATCCTTCTCTGATGGTGGCCAGGCTACATATGGAAATTGATGCATCAGTTACAGCCTTAGCTAACAGAGTTGGGTCTTTTAACTAAGGCACTAGATTGATTTTCACTTTGGAGGTCCCATCTTCAATCTCTGTAGCAGATGCTCCACCATATATATTTAAGTCTTTTAAAGAGGCATCTCATTCCAAAATTGTAAGATTTAAGCAGACTTTTGCAGTTAACTTGAGGAGCTATGACATCACATTTCACAGTTTTTATTTTTTTTAATGTAGAAAGCTTTTATAATAATTTTTCTTAACTCCACAACACATTTTAAAAGCATGTTGTATTTTCTGCTTCACGGATAGAAATGCAAGCTGATAGTACAGTAACATGTCTCTTCCAGACAAATTGGCATTCATCATTCAAGCAGAAAAATAAATTAAGTGCAAAATTTAGACTCTCTACATTATGCTGTTAAAAAGCAACAAAAATACAACAAATCTTATGTCAACTATTGACTATAGAAATGGGATAACCGAGGAAAATGATTTGCCTACATTTATAGTCATATAATTCAGTATGTACATAGAAGTATGAGTGAATCAAGTAGTTTTTGTGGGGATTAGCATTACGCTTTTTTTAAAAATTGGGATCTGCTTTATAAGACATAATTTCAATGATTGCAAGCCGATTTAAATAATTCAATACTATAATAGAATCACAATGTTATTAGCACAGAAAATTTAGCAACTATTAGTAACAATTTTGTTTACTTCAAACTGTTAAATTGAGGCTATAGCTCACATTTCTATAGGGTCATCTGCACTTCAATCTCTACTACAGTAAAGACCAGGAATTGATGAGTACTGTGAAATGGGATGGTGAAATTATTTCACAATGCACTCCATTCCTGAGTTTTCACATTTTAGATCCTCATCTTGCAAACACTTACTAGAGAGCTTAGGGCCTATTCTCACAAAAGTCCCTCTCACTACAGTCATCACCATGAGGTACTTTTACACAACTCAAAAGCTGGGCTAGTTGTCTATCCAAAAACAGAAAAATATATGATTTGAGTGGTTCAAATTATTTCTTCCTATGTGCATTATGCCAAATTTCATTTACCACTTTGCAGCCCATTCACTTTGGCTACATCTCTACTGCAGCCTTCTTCAGCAAAAGCTTATGCAAATGAAGCGTGGAGTAGAATATCACCACACTCCATTTGCATAATTAATTAGCAGCCGTTTTTGCGCAAGAGGCTTTTGCGCAAAAAGGAGCTGTGTAGACTGCTCCATTTTGTGGAAAAACCCCGTTATGCAAGAGGTGTTCTTCCTCATTTTTTTCAGGAAGAACGGCTCTAGCAGAAGAGGGGATTTTTGTGCAAGGAGAGTCACTGACTCTGGACTAAATTAATTAATTTTAGGTCATTTTTAAAGTTTTGTCACTTCACTGTTCAATCTCTTTTCCAGATCTCTGATAGAGGTATTCTAACACTAGTGCAGAGAACCATGGGTCACCCCCAGTGTTCCCTCTAAGCTGTAGGGCAGCACAGCTTCACAGCATGGAGCTCTGAGCCTCTAACTGGGTGGGGCTGATTAATCACTTGTGAAGCTGTGTAGCCACACAGCTTAGAGGGAAACACTGGTCACCCCAACCTCTAGCTCTCTAAAAAGCTATAATTTATTTCTATGCTTCTGCAGTTGTGGCCATATGTCCTAGACATAACTCTGACCCATGAAAGTGAGCAGCAGCCATCTTGCCCTTCTGTCTCTGGCAGGACTGATGATTTGAACACGTAGAAACTGCTCCTATAACTTTGGAAGGGGGAGGGGCACTATGGAAAATTTCTGTCACCCTTTCCCCATTTATCCATTTCTGTCCACCATAATGACACCACTATTCAAAACAAGAGCCTAAAAGTTTTGGGCAGGATAAGCCACATGATTTTTGGAATAAATTCCAAATGTAATGGATTTATTTTACCTAAGGAGTGCCCGCATTAGGGGAGATCCTGCTATCTAAGTTAAGCCCAGTTGCTCTTTCCTTTCCACCCTGGCAAATCAGTTTACAGGATTTGCATTGCTTTCTATTTTCAGTGCTTTTGGAATCTAAGGGTGAGGCGTGTAAGTATCAGTGCTCTGCATGACTAGAGCTATAGCATAACGAGTGAACTGACACAACTAGTATAGTTGCTAACACATGAAGATTGTGCATGGACAGTTCTCCAAATAAGCCAAGCCCCTATCCACTGGAGGGTTGTGCATGTATCCTGGTAAATTTTAGATTATTTGGATATCATAACTATAAAGAGGTTGGGGTTCACAATTATCAGAATTAGGGTTACCTACAGACAGTTTCACACATACAAAATGGGAAATGACTGTGTTGGAAGAAGTACTACAAAAAGGGATCTGGGGGACATAGTGGATCAGAAGCTAAATGTGAGTAAAGAGTGTGACACCATTAAAAAAAAGCAAACATAATTCTGGGATGTATTAGCAGAAGTGTTGTAAGTAGGACACCAGAAGTAATTCTTCCACTCTAATCTGCACTAATTAGGCCTCTACTAGAGTACTGTATCCAGTTCTGGGCACCACATTTCAGGAAAGATGTGGAGAAATTGGAGAAGGTCCATAGAAGAGCAAGAAAAATGATTAAAGATCTAGAAAATTTGATTTATCAGGGAAGGTTGAGGGAATTGTGTTTGTTTAGTCTGGAAAAGAGAAGACTGAGAAGAGACAGGTTAATAGCTTTCAAGCATCTAAAGTGCTGGTACAAGAGGAAAGTGGGAAATTGTTGAAGACAATATTTTGGACTGGCAAGGCATTCTAACAGCGTACGCTTTCTTTGTCACCAAGAACCACTCATTTTATGAGCAGGAAAGATGATGATATATGTAGCACATGGCAAAGATAAGTAACACGATGCATTATCTCTACTGAGCAGTAGTAAATTCAGTCAGTGTTGGAAGCATAACAAACTTTATAGAGAGGAGAAGGGTTATAATATCAAGGTAAGTGTGACAGAATAAGTGGATGACAGAGGCAGAAACTAGGAAGCTCCAACCAGAGACGGAAGTGTGCACGCGCGCACGCACGCACACACACACACACACACGCACACAGGGTACATCTACACTTGCTGCCTAGTTTGAGTTAGGGATGCAAATGTAGCTGACTGAAATTGCTAATGAAGTGGGGATTTAAATAGCATAATCTCATTAGCATAATCTCGCCTGTGCGTTATCTCGTCTGCGCATAATCTCATTAGCATAATCTCGCCTGCGCATTATTCCGCTCAACAGCTGATTCGAACCAGGAAGTGCACTCTGGGACGCATTAGTTTGAATCAAACCCCTTGGTTCAAACTAACGTTACTCCTCAAAAAATGAGGGGTTTGATTTGAACTAACTGGCTGTTGAGCGGAATAACGTGTGGGTGAGATTATGCTAATGAAGCACAGGATATTTAAATCCCCGCTTCATTAGCAATTTTGGTCAGCTATATTTGCATCCCTAGCTCAAACTAGGGAGCAAGTGTAGATGTGTATACACACACACACACACACACACACACACACACAGAAAGGACAACCAAATGTATGGGCTCAGAGATGTAGGATTCAAAATACAGACACCTTGATATGGTATCAGAAGTATCTGGTGAAGCTGACACCTTCTTAATATATTAAGAGAATGCAGAATTTCTGTCTTTTACATATACCTATTAATCTGATAGGCATACAGAAGACTAGGTTAGACAGTTTGCAACCTGTCTTAGGCAATGCTTTTGGTAAAAAAAACTCAGCCCATATGCCACCTTTAAAGGCTAGGACAACTACAGTATCTTCTTTCTATAAGCTCTATCCTGTATATTAGCCTTGTGCTAATAATTGTCTCAAACTTGATGCCTCTTTACTTTACTTGTTGGAGTGGAAGAGGAACTCCTTTTCTTCATCTTTTTCTATAGCTACTCTGTTGCTGTGAGTTGGGGAACTCTGTACTCTGCTCTACACATAGCTGAACAATATTTTGACAACCAAATCAATGGCTATTTTCTGTCAAAGTTGAATAATTCAATTTTTCTTCTTATGTGACCAGCTTTACCATGCACAAGCTGACAGAACAGGCAATTATCCTGCAACTGTCCAGCCTGGCCTAATAAATGACACATAACTCGTGTGTCTATGCATCCTAAAGAGTCTACATAAAACCACATCTCATGAACACCTACCTGCCCACTGTGACTTCCACTGTCATTTACATGAGGCTTCACATATGTATGTTCTCCTTGTGCACAAGCACATTTTCAGCAGGTACAGGATTGACACCATTGTGCACAATAAGGATTAGCTCCTTATTATTCTATCTTTTTGTCAGACAGCCTGACTAAAAGCCTAACACATCTCCCATTAAAGTCAGTGGAAAGACTCCTACTGACCTCAGTGGAAGAAAAGTGGTCCATTAATTTTGCTAAACAATTTTAAATGAACAACACTGTAGATTTCCTTGTTGAAGTTGGTTATCATAAAGTAATTTAATTTATTATGAATGAAGAACAATTGGCTGTTAACACTGAATATTTTTCTTAGCATGTAAAGCTAACCTTTGTAGTGCAGAACACTGTATTGAGAAGCTTGTATATAACTGGAATACAGTACAGCCAACAGCTGTTATTCGAAAGGCCCAAAGAAAAAAACCCAGACACAATAATTCATCTGACCTACATATTTTTGTTAAAATATATAAAAATATAGTTAGCAGCCAACTTGACAACTTTTTTTCTTAAAAATAACATTAATTATTAAAACATATAATGTATGGAACTTTTATGTTTAACGTTGTAATTAATTTTTATCCTTTAACAGTCTATAGATACCATTCACCATGTACTTGAACTCTGGATGTAGAAGACAGATGGACCAGCAGATGGACTTTGGAAAGGATTGGTTATAAAATGTCAGCAATAAAATAACAACATGTAACATTGCAAAAGTGAAGAAGGCATTCAACTGAAAAGCTTGTCTGCAGAAATGGGCTTTATTTATATTTTGTTTTAATGAACACTTCAACAAAGCAGGTTTGACATTTTCTGCTTAGCAAATCTTGAACTCAAACTGATTTAGCTCAACTTTTTTGCAGATTATTTTTTTTGAAAATTCAAAAGTGACCTCTAATATTATGTTTGCAGCTATTAGCCTGCACAAAACTTAAAACATTTGCGCAGGCAAATAGGTAACTGTGTGTACAGACCATAGATTTACATGCATAAATTCAGATTTTGAATATACAGGTCGATGCGTGCACAAAATTTAGTGGCTAGCTAAAAAAATAACACTCAAGGTCAAGGATAAGCGTGAACTTCTGAATAATCCTAAAATGACTTAGCCCCTGATTCTTCAGATACTTAGTGTGTTCTCAACTTTATTCATGAGAGCAATCATATTGACTTTAATTGGACAAATCTTGTGAGTCAAGTTAGGCATATCTGAAAAATCTTTGCAGGATTACCCCTGTAGTCATGATATGTATATATATTTTTCCATTAAATATGCACCAGGAAGCATAGTAAAATGGGGCTAATGTAGATTATAAGAAGCTGTGACACAGAGTTAACTTGCACAATAATACTATTTTTCTAATTGTATAAAAGTTGTTAATTTACTCATTGAGGAAAATAACTTTCAACATATTTCTTTACCATTGTCAAATGACTGATTGTACTTTAGCTACACATTGTAAATATTCCTACCCTCAAGCACAAGTACCAAATCTTTGGTGATATCTGGAAAAATCATTTTTCACAAAGCTCCTAATTGCCATGTGTATAACTGGTCAAGAGAAAATAAATACTTTCTTTTAGGGGTATGGGAAATAGAACACAATTTTTTTAGAAAGTTTGGCAAATTTGAAATCATTTTCCATCCTATGGAGTTTTTTAATGTTTTTTCTTTTCCCAAATGTTCTATATTTTTTCCTTAAATTTGGACATTTGAAATAGTCAATATTTCAAATAAAAATTCTTTGTTTTGTTATTTGACACTGTTTTACTATTTACCATTTTGAGGCTTTGTCTCCTAAGGATTGTTCCCTAAATAAATGGCATATTTATTTGCAATCACTTGCGTTGATATTTTACCGTCATTTTGTTACTACCTTGTAAATGGAGCACCATTTTGTTACCACCTTGTAGATAAAACTCCTGAGATCTGATTAACTGAAATCAGTTGAATTAGACTAGCATAAAACTGGTGTGAGCTCAGAATTGGGAAACTTTTTCAATCTTTGGAGTATTTTTGGCTCAGGTTTTCAAGTTTTTCTCCACAACCACAGAGGCTAGAAATTTACCTTTTAGAAATGAATTCTCACATTCACATGCTTGCCGTAGCTGAGGCTTTAAGAAAGCAACGACATAATTTGAGACTCAGGATAATATTGTGAGTTGGCAACACTATTTCCAGCAGCTTGTATGTATACATTACAGTACAGATTTTTTAGTACCTGTATATGTAACAATTGGCAATAACAGCTTTATATAGTGGTGCTGGGACAGAGGGAAATACAGAGAGAGAAGACTTTCAGAATTAAATCTCCATTTTTCCTTCATGATGCATTTAGAGCTGAATGTTACTGTCTCCAAAACTGGCTCCCCTCCCTAATCCTAGTTACCACCTTGAGCTTTCTCCATGAGGTAACTAATGACTGGATTAAAAATGGTTCAAGCAGCCTGTCCAGATTTCTTTTTGAAAGATGAGCTGGATACAGAAGCCAGATCTACAGGGTTCTGCAGCAGGGAAGAATATCATTTCACCGAACATTGCCTTGGGTTATTAGCTTCCTCACATAAAAAGTACTGGCACCTCATATCATACTAAATTAAATGAGAATGCAAACAACAGTAGGATTTTCAATTTGTAAATCACAGAACCATACTAACTGAACTAATAGGATTTGAACATGACTCATAAGTTGTATTTTGAAGTACATGATTATTATTTTGAAATGTCACATTCCTTTGCAGCACAGAAGGAATTATAGTTTTTAAAGACCGTTAGCATTAGGTAGCATCCCAACTTAAAAACACTTTAACATGGTATAGAGACACTTAAATACAGGAATGTAATAGGCCAAATAAATAATATTTGTGTTGAAAAATTTTATAAGGTTGTAGATTTAAGCTAAGCATACAGTCAAGCTTATTTATAATGTAGCTTAATAGTAGTATCACGTAATCTTACAATGTAGATTTGTGGTGATGAATAAGACTTTCACATTTCTATGATTTATAGAACAATTTTTATAAGCCCTCTGACCATCATGCAATATACGTGTGTCCATTAGGCATCTGTGTGTTGGTTCTCAGGGTTATCAAAGGACTGTGAGTCACCTTGTTACCCCATGCCTTCACCGTGAGCGAATCTTGCTCGAGGTAAGTGGGTGTTAACTTCCTACCACTAGCAGCCTTTCAGCTACTCAAGAGATCTCCACTGATTTGTGCCAGTCCTATGTACTTCTTGCAGGTTACCAAGAGGCGCAACCCAGTCCCCAAGTCCCTTTGAATCATTCTTCTGTAATATTCAGCTCCTGACACTGGCCACTCACAGAAAACCCAGATACTTGAACTCCCAAAGGAGTAGTGTACCCCAATTTACCAGGTTTACCTTAGGGCACTGCTCCTGTGTAACAAAGTAGTGAAACAAAATAAGTTTTATTTAAGAAACTATGGAGATTCCACTAAATAAATAAAATATAAATATAATGGAGATTGCCTATCTCCTAGAACTGGAAGGGACCTTGCAAGGTCATCAAATCCAGTCCCCTGCCTTCACAGCAGGACCAAGTACCACCCCTGATGAATTTTTGCCCCAAATCCCTAAATGGCCTCCACAAGAATTGAACTCACAACCCTGGGTTTAGGAGGCCAATGCTCAAACCACTGAGCTATCCCTCCCCACTAGAAGCACAAGTGATGGGGAAAAAATGGTCACAAAAGCAAAACAAAAATCAAAGCGCATAGTAGGTCCTACACTTAATCACTTTTCTATCTAATAAAGTAGGTTCCCTCCAAGGTTCAGTCTGTTGTAGAGCTGACTGGTTTCACTGGCACCAGCATCCATGTTTTCATGAAAACCAACCCTGTCAATACGATGGCTACCCAGGTGAATGGATACAGAATGTCTCCTCCCACTGGCTGTTATACTGAAACAGTTTTTGTCTTTATTCATCGACAGCACAGACTCATCTCTCTCATAATGTTCCTTTCATATCTCAAGGAGCTTTGCCTGTTTGCCATTGTCTCTGATGATTTTCTATTGACCATTCTGTGATAGGGCAATGGTAGACAACTGAACCTTGCATTACGTCATTAGCTAGCTAGGGAATAGTAGCATGACTAGGCTCTCACCAAGCAATATTACTCCCCAGTGACTTCTTTTAATCTGAAGGGCATGCACTTCAATACAGTTACATTATTCATTATACATTACCCATGCACATATCACACCATGGTTATGAACATTGATAAGTTGCAAGTTCAGTGGAGACCCTACATGTTACCCTTTATGCGCAAATACCATGTCAGTAATTTATTCGATGCAGTGAGTTTGCAGGTCTAAGATGAGAATTTGGAAAGAATAGGGGGACCTTTGACAAGGAACCTGTGTGGCACAATCTGTCAAACAATATGTATTTCCATTGTGTATCTGATTTCCTATATTTGATAATAGATAAATGGTTAATAATTTTTGCTAATCACTGCTAATAGGATCCAATATTAGAACCATGGGATATTGTCTAGCAGTACCAGCAACTCTCAAATAAGTGCAGTAATAGATTCTTGGACATTACAGCTAATAGCTAAGACTACGTGGCTATTAAAGTTACTTGCCTTCAGCCAGCAATGGAGAATGTGCACCTACTGCATTTTTTGAAAACATAAAATCCTCTGGTTATCTTGTCAATGTAATTAGCACAGATAATCATGGATCCAGTTTTCAGATGAGAGAAACCTCATAAACAATTAAAATAGTCTGAGTTTTTAATCCCAAAATTTTATATATAATTTTATTCTTCATTATTTAATGAAAGGTCCCCTTGGTTTGTTTGGGGGAGTTCATTACTGTGAGCACTACAGATGGTAGTAATAAGCAAATGGCACTACTAATCAAACCCCTAAGGTAATTCTGACCAAGAGATGATAAGTGCTGATTATCCAATTCATTATATTAGTGTGGGTATCGCATGATCTCTGCATGTTTAGCAGTGAGGCTCAGCACATTTCCATTGCTTAAACAAGAAGGAACATTTTCCAAAGCATCTAATCGATCTGGGAGCTAAGTTTCATTGACCTTCAAGGAGACTTAAGCGCTTATATCACTTTTGAAAAATGGAATTTAAGCCTTGTCTGGACAGCAAGTTACTGAGCAGCACACCAGGGTGTGAATGAATCTAGAGCATACCAACTTGCCGTGAAATAACATCCCACACAGACACTGATTCAGTGCAGCGAAAATCCTGGAATGTGGCCCATGACAGTCAGTGAACCGTAGCGGTGTCCACATGAGATATTATTATGCAGCAACCTGGTGCACTGTAAATTCATACCATGGCTTGTCACACAGTAACTTGCTATGCAGACAAGCCCTAGAAAAGGTTTTCTGGGGTCGCTATGTAGATGTAGTTCTTCTAGTAGAGGTGCAAACTATACCTTTTTGCTAGTGTAACTACATCCACACTAGGGATTTTGCAGGTACAAAAATGTCTTAAAACCATCAGCCCATTAACTAAAATGATATACCAGAAAAAGGGTAAGAGCTGGCTTCAGCTACATCTAGAGTAAAATTTTCAGAAGTAATTTCTAGCATTAAAGCAGATATGGACAATATTTTGCTGGGGTTTAGATTAATATCTGAATCTGGATGTTAACTCGGCATTTTGAGTCAAGCAACAATGTTGTCATGGATAGGAGGCGTGCTAGCCAGGACTCGGTGACTAACGGGTTAAACTCATGTGGCTAAGGGTGTTGTTGGCAGGGATCCAGAAGAATCAATGGGATACAATGCTGAAATTTAAATTGTAAATATGTAACGACTGCCATTTCTCTTTGTGTGAATTTTAAGCCAGGAGTTGTGAAAAAGAGTATGATTTAAACCCAGGCAGTAAATAAGGGGGGAAATGTATATTTAGTCACAATGAGGATATTTTTCTTTGTTTTGGTTGTTTGGTTAAACTTCTCTGTGTGAATCCAAGCCTTCCCTCCCCCACTCACCATATTTAAGCTACAGCTCAGAGATACCATTTTACTTTGTGTTTTTTTCTCAATTGCTCTGAAACACCTAGCAACCAAGTATGCTTTATCAAGGAGTACGGCAGAAAGGGATCTAGAAGTTATAGTGGACCACAAACTAAATATGAGTCAACAGTGTGACTCTGTCGAAAAGAAAGCAAACATGATTCTAGGATGCATTAACAGGTGTGTTGTGAGCACGACATGAGAAGTCATTCTTCCACCCTGCTCTGCACTGATTAGGCCTTAGTTTGAGTATTGTGTTCAGTTCTGGGCACCACATTTCAAGAAAGATGTGGGGAAATTGGAGAAGGTCCAGAGAAGAGCAACGAGACTGATTAAAGGACTAGAGAACATGACCTATGAATGAAGACTGAAAGAATTGGGCTTCTTTAGTTTGTAAAAGAGAAGATTGAGAGGGGATACAATAGCGGTTTTCAGGTATCTAAAAGGGTGTCACAAGGAGGAGGGAGAAAACTTGTTCTTCCTGGCCTCTGAGGATAGAACCAGAAGCAATGGGCTTAAACTGCAGCAAGGGAGGTTTAGGTTGGATATTAGGAAAAAGTTCCTAACTGTCAGGGTGGTTAAACACTGGAATAAATTGCCTAGGGAGGTTGTAGAATCTCCATCTCTGGAGATATTTAAGAGTAGGGTAGATAAATGTCTATCAGGGATGGTCTAGACAGTACTTGGTCCTGCCATGAGGGCAGAGAGCTGGACTCAATGACCTCTCGAGGTCCCTTCCAGTCCTAGTATTCTATGATTCTATGAAGTACTGTATATCTTTTTTTTGGTTAATAAAAATCACCTTTTTAAAGGTGATGATTGATTCTTGTATCCTGAAAGGTAACAGGAGGTCTGTGTGTGTGCCTGCCTAGCCTCAGAGGACAGCTATCAGGGTATGTCTACACTGCAGCATTTTTCCTGGAAAATGGCCATTTTTCTGGAAAAACAATAGTTGCATCCACACTGCTATTGCATTCTTTTGACAAAAAATCAAAAGAATAGAGGGATTTTTTCGATGGCAGTAAACCTCTGTCTATAAGGAAGAAGGCTTTTTTCAGAAAAAGGTGTGTGTGGATGTGGAAGAGGGAATTTTTTTGAAACAAGAGGCCTCCAGAAAAATAACACAGGTGCCCTAGTGGCCACCCTATCCAAACTAATCAGAACTCTATATTTCCTGTCTCCTGCAGGCACCCAGGACAAGCCTTGTGGCAGGAAGTCGGCCCAGACAGCTGCACCTGACCACGCGGCTCTTCCTGACACCAACATTTGGACCCATGGCCCAGCCACAAGTCCCCTGAGTCCCCCCAGCCTTCACAGGGAGCACCATCAGGGCTCCTAGGACCCATCCAGGGGCACAAAAAGGTGTGCCCCATCATGGTCTGGGGGAGAGATCCTGTCCTCCTGGAGCTGTGGGGTGAGGAGGAGACTCTGTAGGATCTCTGCTCCCAGAGGTGGAATACTGACTGATACCTACAGCCAGATGTCTGAGGCTCTTTGGCTCCAGGACATTGGAGCAAGTGAGGAGCAAAGTCAAAGAGCTCTGCCAGGGCTATGTCAGGACCATGGAACATAGCTCTTGCTCCAGGGCAGGACCCCAATTCTGCTCCCACTATCGGGAGCTCCACCAAATCCTGGGGGGTGGTGCAGCTTCTTCCCCACCCATAGTAGTGGACCTGGGGCTGGAGACGCCCGTCGTTGCCCAGCCAGGGTTCCCTGGTGAGGATAGGGATGAGGATGAGGATGAGCTGCAGGAGGAGGAGGAGATAGCCAGCATGGTCACCCTCACCCTGGAGCCAGTACCCCAGACCCAGCATGTCTTGCAGGCATCCTCTGAGGGTGGGGAGGGATCAGCAGGTGAGTGGTATCAATTTGTCACACACACAGGCCAGGGGAGGTGGGTGCAGAGGGGATGGGGTGCGATCAACACTTGGCCTGCTCGGCCTGGACATCGTGCTGCAGTCCGTGCACATGGAAGCACGTGCTGTGCCAGTCTGTGCCACGTGGCCTTAGGAGGCAGCTCAGGAGCCCCCCTCTCCCCTGGGATCCTGCTCACACTCTGCGGAGGCCACACACATGTCTGACCCCTGGGAGGCACACCTTCCCACCACCAGCCACTGCTGGAAGCAGGCTGGGGACAAGGGCACATGCACAACCCCTCAGATTGAGGAGTGCCGCACATGGCATACAGGCATGCCTGCATGTGTGAGGCCCCACCCACTCCTGCGGGCCCCATGAAAGGCCAGGCTGCTCCAGGCCCCTCTCCCACCCATGGGATCCCAGTGTGGATGCTTGTCCATGGGATGGGGGCAGGGGCCGGAAGTATGGTCTCCTGGGATATCCCCGTCCTCTGGCCCTAAGACTGTTGGTCGCTGCTCACAGAGGAGGGCACGGCCTCAGGGACAGTGTCTGCATGGATGACTGAGCGCCTCTCCCACTTTATTCTTCACAGCTGGAACAGCCATTGATGATGGTGTAGCTGGAACAGCCAGGGATGGTGTAGACGGAGCTTGGTCCTGCCTTGAGGGCGGGGGGCTGGACTCGATGACCTCTCGAGGTCCCTTCCAGTCCTATTATTCTATGATTCTATGAGGGGCAATCACCGTCATCTGAGGGAGCCGCCTGGCCCGGGGGAGCCACAAGTGCAGGAAGGTCCAGGAGGACCTCATGAGACAGTACATGGCCGTCCTCTGCAACATGCAGCAAACCCTCGCCCAGAAGGTCCGGGATGATGCCCAGTGGCTGACCACGGCTTTCTGGGGGGGTCCCTTTAAGCACGTGTCTCAGCTAGCCTTAGGCAACAGCACCCGGAAGCAAGTGCTGACCTAATGCCCTGCCTGAAGTGGTTCCGGGTGGCCTTAAATGCAATATAGTATCCAATGAGTGTGGACGCTATCTTTCAAAAAAGGAGATTGCTATTTTGTTTCACTTTTGCTATGTAGACGTTCTCTTTCAAAATAAGCTTTTCTGGAAAATCTCTTCCGGAAAAACTTCTTCCAAAAGAAGCTTGCAGTTCAGATGTAGCCTCAGAGACACAGTTTGTTGGGGGTTTTTTTCAAGCTCTCTTGTGGGGTACCCCTTGGGAGGAATTTCAAGTGTTTCTTCCTGGGGTTTTTTAGAGATTAAATCACTTGATGGGGACTGCTGCCTCCCAAAGTCTGTGACTCTGGGGAGTTTTAAGGTCTCTTGCGGGCCCCACCTTCTGCACTCTGTGTGCCAGAGTAGGGAACAGCCTATAGAACCTTTCTTCTTCCTATAGAATCCTAAAGCCCTTTTCTGTTGAGTGTACAAGCTATTAACAGTAACTCCTCATTACCGCTGAAATGCCTCCCTAAGGTTGAACAGTGAAACTGTTCAGCAGCACACAGAAACATTATACAGTTATTTAGGTCAGGGAGAGAAGTAGAATGCAACACCCAATTGAAACCGTAGGAGTAATTTAGACAAGCATGGTATAATTACACAATTTGGAAGGCAGCCAGGAGAATGGGATTAACACACTACTTTTAGGAAAGGACAATGCAGTCTTTAATTACCATAAGAGCCGAGCATTAGTGATGGGAAAATATTCTATTATTTGAATCTTCATATTTAGGGATGTTAGCAGTAAGGAAATATTAAGGCCCCCCCAAATATGAACTTCAGCCAACTGCTTTGAGTCCCATTTCTCTCCAACAGACCTTCCCCTCTTCCCAGATTCGATTTCCCACTCCAAAAAAGGACAATCTAGAGAGTTATCAAGGGTGGATATACAAGCACCCATGCCTTTGGACACCTTACTCTCAGTATCCTAGTATGAGTGTGCACCTACCACCTTCCATCTGCTGTCCTATGGTGACCCCATCCTGCATACCTTGAGTAATCACTGCTTGCCATCTAGTGACTTACATAAAGTACCTCCCCCTGCACCAGCTTCGTAAACCCCACCTGCCAGTGACAAACTTGGTGATTCTTCTACTTGTAGGGCAAAATATTCTCACACATCCCTACAGTAGTTTCCATCATTTTTAGTTCCACCATATCATTCAGTTTAGTGGCTCTCAGCAGCCCCTCAGCAGCTTGTTCCAGCACCCATGGCCAGCAGTTCACTCTGCTTTATGGTGGGAGGATCACTGAAGTGCACTCAACAGCATTTTCTACCATTGCTATTAGATGCCTTGTAGCAGAGCATACACTGCCCCATATGTCTCCTCTCTGTCAGTGTTGGAGGGAGAGTTGAACTGGACCTACAATGCATTAGGCAGCACTGTAGAGGTTAAGTTAGAAAAAAACACATAGGCAAAGATTCTGTTCACTGACACCTATGAGACCCTTTTGAAGTCAATAGGTTACTGAGGATTCTGTGTGGCTGCTAATTGTAGGTGCTCATTGATAGAAGGGCATAAAAGCCATTAGAATTAGTCACACGATTACACAGTGTCATTTGCAGAATTCCTCTGATGTTTGATAACATCTCTAAAAATGTATAAGAACTGTAGGCTGTTTCCCTAAAAATAGTATCTATGGCTTTGCTATCTTCCTCAGTAGCTGACAGGATTAAATATATGATAATTCCATGGAGAGCCATTCATTTGCATTTAGTTTAATTCTTAGAATAGAAATTTGGTAAGGTTTTTAGAATTTGTGATCCAATAAGGATGATGAAGTTAGTATATTGTGTGGCAATCTCTCCCCATGGACACAGGAATAATCAAATTGGTAGTTGTGTTATAAAAAAGTCACTGCTTCTGTTAAATGTGAATTATTCTTAAATTATTGTTATATATTACAATAGTACCTCAAGGCTCCAAACAACATAGGGAACCACTTTGTAAGGGACTGTACAAATATGTAATAAGAGAGGCTCTGTCCGAAACTGTTTGCAACCTAAAAAGAAAAGTCTGGAGGAAATAGAGGTACAAAATGACCAATCCAAAGTCTTGCAGAAGGTCAAGTGACAGAGCCAAGCTCAGAACCCACACACTTCCAAGCCAGTGCATAACCTACACAAGCTCTTGATTAACTGGAATCATCTTCTCATGTATCCTTGATTCCTCTTACAGGTAACATTCCCTTACTCCTGTGAAACTTAATTGGAATTTAATCCCTAGGACAGAGTGCAGGATCAGACCCTGAGAACATGATATGATTTGAATGCATTACCTCGGGCCAATATGTTGGATCAGATATCTGCTTCTTTAAATGATTAAAGTTCACTTGTCATTGTAGTCATGCAAGAAAGCATTTGTTGGGATTTTGTCAGGCCAGAAACATTTGCAAGGATTTTTAATATCCTTTGCTAGATTGTTCTCGGTGCATATTTGTTATTCCCACATCTTGACTTTTAATAAAAACGGCTAAGCCATTACATCTGCAGAAGACAGAGACAACCTGTTTTGGACTCTCATTCATTATTAATGAACAGAACTTCTAGTTATTTATTAGAACTTTATCCTATTCACTTGCATATCTCCCTTTTTTTCTTCTTCATAGAATGGTTATTATGGAATAATCGTATTTTTATTTCTGTGCATCCATGTGCTCTGAAATGTAGGGCTTAGCAAATGATTTAGGGTCCTTGCTTACATTATGAAACCATATTAAGTTGTTGTTGTCCTGCTACCCATATTTACTTATAAACTGGGAATAAGATTCATAAATAAGATTCGAATTCTGTTAATACTGAGAGTATGATCTATCAGAGCACTTATTTTTCCTACAATACACAAACACTGACTGCTTCTCATTTTCATACACATTTTGCAGTCATTTTAAATGTAAGATATGGTGATGGCTGGAGTACATAAAGGGATTCCAGATTTTTATATTTTGTGGGGCTAGATGCTCAGGTGGTATCAATAGAGTAGTGTTGTTGACTTCAATTAAAGATATGCTAATTTACACCAGCTGAGGACATGGTTCTATATTTTTGTTTTTAAGGATGCACATTGTTCTATAGTGGTCACAGTGTGTTTTGGATACTCTCTGAGATAAAAATAAAGGCCCAAAGGCTGTAGTGAGCTCTACACAGGGAGACTTCGATGCCTTTTCTGAACCCCATAGATTTCGTTCGGGATCTGTGTGGGAACGAAAGTCTGCCTATGGAGAGCTGTTCCAGACATAAGAGGGCCAAATTCATCTGTTACCAGGCCTTGGGCAAAACCTCCTCCTGTCCATTCCCCCAAGGCTCCCCACTGCCCCTCTTCAGGCCAGCTGCCCTGTGCCTCAACTCCCATACTTGTATCTGGTATTGACGCTAATGCTGAGCAAGTCCTGCAGGCTGAACAGAGGGTATTCTGGTTCCAGCAACTAGTGAAAAGGCAAGAAAGCCCTCAGGCGGGAACTCTGGTGCAGAAGGAAGGACCAAATTTGAGTGATTGCCATTGGAACCTGGTACAGTATCAAAATTCAGGTTTGTCTCCTGCCACAAACTGGGCCCTAGTCATGTGCCAAGGCTGCCTTTTCATCCAGTCTGCTACCTAAACAAACAGATAATAAAAATTTAGAGATTATAACAAAGTATATACAGTTGCTAGGACATGAATCTTTGAGGCATACACACTGATTTTGCAAGTAATTTTGCACAATGTTAAGAGAAATGTCCCTAGAAATCTAAGAGAAAGAACAAAAGCTACTTTTAAATAAATTAAATTACCAAAATAGCAACAAAAGATAGTTCTTTGGTATAAAAAGTTTCCTTTTTCTTTAGAAAGTACTTCTTTTGGTTTCTGTACTATCAAATCTATATGCAATTGTATGTGCAAGTGACATCCTGAATAATACTATCTTACAAACCTCTCTCTCTGCATTTTCCAAGATCAGGTGTGCAATTATCTACTCAAGATATATGAGCAGTCTGCAGTGCAACCGATCAGTTTATTTGAAGTGTTGTGGGGCGAGAGGGTAAAAGAAGTAAATAATTCCATAGGAAACATTCACAATGAACATCACACTTACTCTAGGGCAGCTTGGGCTAAACTTACTGCCACTAAAGATGGAACATCTTCACACAGTGAAAAATGTGTGAACTGCCCAAGAACTGAAGAAGGCAGCTGGCCATATAAAGATGTAAGGAAGAGACGACGACTAGGCACTGCCTCCAACTACAACCTTGCTCTATCAAGATATCCAGGTTAAAGAGTGGATTCCTGAAGCCTTTCTGGATGGAAGTGGATCAACTGATGAATACAGAAGCCTCTTCCAAACGTACAGGCAGAGCCAGAGGTTCTTTAGGATGCTAGAATTTGAATTCCAACTGCCAAGCAGCAAACTCTCCTGAACTGATTTGTTTTTGACCTAATGCAAATTGAAATGGAGGGCTCTCACAGTGAAATCCACAACGAACTCAATCCTGCAGGATATGCACAGCTCATATCACAAGACTGCTTTTTTCTCTGACCTTGACTTAATATTTTCAGGCCCTTATCCAGAGAGATTTTGAGTTGCCCATTGAAAGCCAAAGAGAGCTCTCAACACTGGAATTGAAGGCACTCAATTTCTCACTAAAACAGGCTCCTAGACATTAAGGCCTGTTCAAGGCACAAGGGGATTATGTACTTAATTCACCTGCATATTGATGCAGGACATCGACCATTAAAAATAAGGCAGCTAAAGGCAATTCTTCTAATCATTAACAATTATAATCAGAATTACTTTGAATTTAGTATTATGCTACTGATACCAAGAGAGCTGTGGAACTCTGGCTTCGTCATCTTTTCAGTTTCAAGGAGACTTGAATTAGACTTTGATGTACTGAGTAAACTATCTTCAATGACTTCATGTAGTATTTTAAAAAAAATTGTGCTAAGTAATGTGACTTGCTTTCACAAACAGAATATGGATTCCAGAAATGTTGGGAAAGTTTGCACTAATATTACAACCACATGTCTTGCATTACCTACTATAGATTAAAAAAAATTGTGTGTGTCTGTCTGTCTGCCTTCCTGTTTGCTCAAGAACTTCCCCTAAATGGTAAGAGCTAGGACCACCAAATTTGATAGGCAGCTTCCTCTGATCATAACTTAAAGAAAGGTAAGGATTTTGTAGTGCCAAGAAAAAGGAATGTTCCTGGGATGGGACTGCTTCTCATAAAACCATACAGAAAAGAGACCGAGTCACCAAACAGGTGAAAGAGGCTGGCTGGAGATGTGCCCTCCCATCTGAGATTGCCCTACCCCCAAGCCTCCTGCCCCCAAGGTGCCCTTTAGGGAGGGCAGGAAGGGGCAGAAATCCTCCTCTCCTAATTTGTACAGGAACATTGCTGGCTGTTCCCCTTCATCAGGGAGCAAGGGGAAGTGCAGTTTGCTGCAGTCCTCACTCTGGCTGGGGAGTGCAAGGGGCAGATGAACATGGACCTGCCTCTGCCAAGGAATTTGCACTCCCTCCCCTGGTTGTGCCTGCTGCAGTGGCCATGGAGAGGTCCTTCTCACCTGGCCCAAGCAGCTGCTATGACAGAGGGTTGGGTAGTCCTCTCTCTCCCCAGGGAAGCCAACATACTGAGCTCCTCATCCCCACTCCTATCCCAGAGCAATGATTTAAATGAAGCATATACATTTTCATTTTATTTTTAAAAACAAAAATTGAGTTAAGGTCCTGACCAACTAGTTACATCTTCCAGCTAACTCTATTTTAGGAGCAAAACTTTCGCAGAAAAATATCATAATTATATCACCTTTTCAGTATCACACAATGGCTGTAGTTTTAATTAGATGAATTAGATCTCTGGATGCAAACATGCTCCTCTAGCCTTAAGTACATCACAGTAAGCAGCTATATTGGTTCTACATTACCAGGTGCTCTCCTTATGTCAGGCTGACTCACTTATACATTTGAAATAGATAAAATGAATGAAACAAAGAAAGAGCGCGACTTCCCACGTGAACTGAAACACTGTTAAAAACCAAGCTATATTGTGGGCTGGGATTGTAATTCATGTAAAAGACACCTTTCAATTCAGATTCTGGTGGCTTTTCATACACCGACTGTTGCACTCTCTTATTTCTCTTACATTTTTAGAAGCTTTCTTGTTTGACAGAAAAAATCATGCAAATTATCTTTCTAAATCACTCTTTAAACATTTGCCTTCCTTTTCATGTTTGTCACTGACCTACTGTAGACCCCCTTTACATGAAAAATTACTCAAGCACTTCTTGCACATCAGCATTCATTAACAGCTAAGGGTTCCTGGCACACACTGGGGGTTTTGCCTATTATGCAGTTTTAGAATGTTCTAGTCAGAAACGGGCAGATAATGAGAGAGAAATACAAATCTATACAATTTATATCACCAGTGCTCTCTTTTCCCTAGGCAAGAAATAGTGGGGAAATATTTTCACAAGCCTGGCTTTTTTTTGTGTAGTGTTATAGTCGTAAATATAAATATGTTCAAATCCTTCTTTATGAGCTGTTATTTTTATACAGGCTCTGATTCATCAAGGGGCTTGGCACACATATCTAACTTTAAACATTGATTTCACTGAACTGTAACATGTGCAGAAATATTTGCAAGATTGGATTTCTAATGGCTAATTATTGGCTTACTTCAGTTTGATTATAGAACAAAACATCCATTTGTGAAATAATCACTACTGAAAAGTCTTCCGGGATTTCAGTAAAATGGATTCCAACAAAAAGGATTCCTCACTAGCCCCTTTATCGGTGCTAAGGTGGATAGAAAGTGGGTGTCAGAGGTGAAGCTGGACAGGATGGAGGCAAAGTGTGAACAGAAGGTGAAAGTCTTGATCCAGAAATATCAAATGAACTGGGCTGAAACCGAGCTACAGAGAAGTCAGTGATACGAGTATGCATGCTAGATTATCACATTTTTAACCAGGAGGATTATATTATATAAAGTGAAACTTCTTCAGTGGCTGTCCTTATTAATATACTTTCTTTAGAGACTGCCCCAAATGTATTGAGGGCAACTACGTTTCATTTTTATTGCAAATTTTTTCAAGCTGCTGATTTTTATTGGGTCTTGGAAAGGTGCAGAAACACAGGGCCTCTATATAAATGAACCTTTGTTCCCAAACCTGTCAGAAATACGGGCGATGGCACCTAATCTTTTACCAAGGGGAAGTAAACTGTGCCCCCTTTCCCCACCAGCAAGTTGTAGGGTATTCTCTACAAGGGAAAATATCTCATCATATGGCTTCTCATGCAACTAACTGTCAGAGAGTGACAATCCAATCTCTTGTTTAAAGAGCAGCTAATAAAAGGGGAAACGTTCACTAAGTACTGTACTGGGAAACAGCAAGGAGGGTGGGGGAGTCAGATTAGTACAATATACTTTAAAGTTTGGGTAAGAACGTGACCTGTGAGTCTAAAAGAGAGACAGTGGTGGTGAACAGGTGAAAAGGATATCCAGAATGAAGAGATGGGCTTTTAAGATCACTTTAACCACACAGTTTTGCATTGCCAAGCCTATTGATCTTGGTGAAATCAAGGGAAGTTCACTGAATGTGGTGGGTAAGGATTACAGACAATCAGGCCCTTAACTGAATTTTAGTCAGACTACAACTATAGGACACAAACTTTTTAGAATCCCACACCACTATGCATGGTTTCTCCTTGTATAATGCACAGAGAAAATAATCATTTTAAAAGTTACCATTCATTTTACAAGCTCTTTTTTTTTTAAAAAAAGTCCTTAATTACTTATGACTTCCTAGCTGCCCTTCTCTTGCTACAGTACTTTGTTTCTAGAACACAGCAGGAATGTCACAGATGACATGCTTAAGAAATTTCCCTAATCAAACTGTTCTTTTAATACAAATCGGCTTAATATTTCCCATATTCCTTTAGAGTAGTATATTCTTTACGTTTTGCAGACTTATCACAACATGCTAAAACTATGTCCAAAAGTGACTGTCAGTTTGAAATATTAGCCTTACTTACCAGACTCTCTACATTGGAAAGGAAAGCCGATGGGTGCATCATCAGCATGTATTGGAGTGTTTCTATGATTAAGCCCTTGAGTTCACATCAGAGCAGATGAAAGGATTAAAAGGCTTAAATCCTTTTTTTTTTTACTCCTAACTGAACTTTAAATATTTAATGATTCTTAGACGACTTTAGGTTTGCATATCTTTTTGCAAAGTATTTTAATAACTATTTCAGAAGGTCTTTAATTTCTTTTTCCATTTTCTAGCCCATTCCTTGGTTTTAACTAGAGGAATCACCTATTTACTTGAGAGAGGGGTATAGATAAAACATCATCTAGGGCTTAAAAGCAAAGCTAGGTAGAATCAGAATTCAAACAAGAATTGCAAAAAGTATCCCAAAATTGTCTTTTAAAATTGTTTAGCCATATTTTACCACACTGAGCATAACTCCTTTTCAGAATATATATATTTTAAAAGCTCTTATGTGTGACCATCTCGGTCTTCCAAGGCACAGTATTTTATCTGGGCCCTTGGAAGTGACTCTTCCCTCTTTGGTAACATATTGAATTGTTGGCCAGATGTAGTCAGAGCCAAAACCATTGAAGGACTCAATGAGCTTTTGTTCAGAGCCTTATCTTGTTGTCTTCTTCTGAAATATCTAATACTAGGGCTGCCAACGTAGACTGGATTGAACAGATGACATTTGCGGCAATGGCGTCTGGTCCGTCCAGTTGGGAAAGTGGCAACCCTATCCAATATTGCTGCTGGAGGTAGAATACCACACTAGAGGGACCAACTGTCTCCACAGTAGGAAAACATTATTACCATACTTGCACATGGACTTGGTGCTGTCAAACAGGAATTCTAGTATTTTAATTAAACAATATTTTTCTACATAATCTAGAATACTGGCTGGTATTTTGATGCAAAGTGCTATTGAAAAACAAACAGTACGTGCACCAGTCTAATTTTAATTAAACTCAGTTTTATAAAATAATCCATAATAATAATAATAATAATAATGATGATGATAAAAAAATCACATAATGAAACTGAGGCCCAAATTGCTCATAGACTGAAGTTCTTATCAGATAAGACACTCCACTAACCACATATTCCCTTACTACAAAATACCCCTTTGAAATCAATGATGCGGCCAGTCTCCTGATTTCTAATGGAATTCACATAATAAAAATGTTGTGTGATAATATTTTATAATAGAACCATGCAAAAAAGGAAAACATATTGTGAAAACTAACCATTATGCCTGTGTGTTAGCAATCAATCTCTGGAACATAAATCACTCAAATTCATTTTTCAAAAATGCCTTTATTTAAAAAAAATCAGGAAAAGGGGAAAAGAGAAAGGCAGCAAAAGAAAAGACTCATTATGTGCTGAGCATAAACTGTGGCATGGTAGGTTGAGGGAGGGTAGGCCAGACATCAAGGCCAACATGGTGGCTACGTCTAGACTGCAAGCCTCTTTCGAAAGAGGCTTTTTCAAAAGATACTTTCGAAAAAGCCTCTTTCGAAAAAGAGCCTCTAGACTGCAAGCAGTACTTTCGAAAAAGCAAGCCGCTTTTTCGAAAGAGAGCACCCAGGCAGTCTGGATGCTCTCTTTCGAAAAAGCCCTGTTTGCATTCAAAAATGCCTTTTTTCGAAAGAGCACTTTCGAAAAAAGGCGTTCTTCCTCGTGAAATGAGGAGTACCGTCGTCGAAAGAAAAGTCGCGTTCTTTCGATTTAATTTCGAAAGAATGCATCTGTAGTCTAGATGCAGGTGACATTTTTTCGAAAAAAGGCTACTTTTTTCGAAAAAACCCTGCAGTCTAGACACAGCCGGTGTGCTTGCACCTACCCATGTTCTAGTTATTTTCATTTTTTATAATGGCCGTAGGAGGCTTTGACTTATACTGGACCAACCCCAGAATCTTTACATCAACTTTGCCTGCTACCTTTTTTCTTGTGACTAGCTCAGCGGTCATAACAGAGATTTGGGGCCAAGATACAGAATGGAAAGCATGACCAAGCTTTACAAGAAGTGTCTTCCCTAGTAATGGCATCTTTTCCTAGTAAATAGCATCTTTTCCCTTCAGATACTTTTGTATCCCCCCTCCCCATTGTTCAATAAAACAAATGAAAAGTGGTTAGCCAAAGTAGTTAGATTTCTTTTAATAGAGCATTTTGGGTTTGATTCACATTTAAAGAAACACTAGCTGTTTTTGCAGCAGCCACAAAACCAAAAATAAAACCAAACCCACAAGCCTTGTATTTTTCTGTAGTTTGCTTTCTGCAAACATGGTATGTCATACTAGGAATCTCATATCAGCTTGATGGATAACAGTGTATGTGGTGGGGGATGTAGCACTTATTGGTTTCAGGTTTGTTAATTAGCAGGTTTACCAAAAGTGAGATAAAAGTTCAAAGACAAAGAAATTGTGTGCCACATATGAACAGCCTATCTAATTATCTGGCTGAGGCAATAATGTTGCATACCAGCAACAAAACAGCATTTAATTATGTTGTCCGGAATATTACAACCAGAACTATTTATAGAATACACGCAAACCAAATGTTGGCATCATCGTTTCATAATGTACTTAGTCCCAACAACAAGAATGATTCGTTAAAATGTTAGCTTACAAAATAGAAAAAATTCACTAAAAGTATCAGGCCACATGTTCCCGCCTTGGAGGAAAGTCCATGGGAAGGGGAGATACACTCAAGACACATTGAGGCTTACCGACCAGGTTCTTTCGCATTTTTCTCTCAAAAGAAGGAGCTCCAGGAAACCAAATCACAGGCAAGACCTGTGTGTGTGTGGAGGGGGTGAGGGCAGAGGGAGGGAGGGTAGGAAATCTATGGACGGATAGTGAAATCCTCCATCCCCACAGTGAAATCTATAACTAAATGCACATAGACTTCAATGGGGCCAGGATTCACCCAGTGTCCATGTGTGTGAATCACAAAGGAGTTGTATGAGAGGCCTGGCATCTTCATAGTACTCCTGGGCTGTGTCTACACTGGCGCGATCTCGCACAAAAGCAGCTACTCTTGCGCAAAAACGTGCTGCCTGTCTACACTGGCCACATGTTCTTGCACAAGTAAACTGACGTTCTAATGTATACAATCAGGGCTTCTTGTGCCAGAACTCTTATGCTCCTGCTCAGGAATAAGCCCTCTTGTGCAATCTTCCAAAAGAGGCCAGTGTAGACAGGCAACATGAATTTCTTGTGCAAGAAAGCCCTAAGGTTACAATGGCCATCAGAGGTTTCTTGTGCAGGAGAGTGTCTACACTGGCATGGATGCTCTTGCACAAAAGCACATGCCAGTGTAGACACACTCTTCTGGAAGAGTTTTTGCAGAAGAACTCTTCCACAAAAGAGTGTTTGCATGAGAACATGCCAGTGTAGACATAGCCCTGGACATTCTGTTCACATGGCATTTATCACATAAAAGTCATATATAGATCCTGCAGCTTACCAGGCCTGGGATGGAAGTTTCCATCCCTGCTGTACCCAGATTAGCATAGCCTGGGGCCCTGCAAGTGCAAACAGCAGCTGGGCTTTATCAGCTTTAAGCCATGCCTTGAGCTGGGAAACTACTGAGCAGTAAACAAGTTGACATCAGTCTCAGCTCATGAAAGTGATAAGAATGGCATTGAGCCAGGTATGTGCACACCTGGTAAACAACTGTAGTTTAACTAGTGTAGGGAGTGCCGTGTCCATTGAGTCTCACCAGAGATCTAGAACTCGGAGAGTGTCCTGGGTCCCCCTGCTGGAGCCATGTCCACTGCAGCCTGGTGCGAGGTGACCGGAATGGGATTTCCTGCAGACCTGAAGGGGCATAAGCATTTCCAAGTGTCTGTTCCCCTTTTATGCATTGCTCTGCCTATGCTTATTGGTGTATTACTTTGCAGTAGCTGTGTAACCATCTGGCAGTATTAAGCCTGTAATAATAGTGACACAGTAAGATTAATAAAAAGCAACTATCTATCCCTAATTGACTCTGTCTTGAAGCGAATCTACAACCCTGCCCCATGAGTTGACAGCATTATGGCTCCTTCCAATCCTATTCGTTATGCTCTGAAGCCAGTTTTTAGTTTGTACCTTCTGCCATCCTCTAATGTTCTGCAATGTTCCATGTCTATGGCAAGCATGTAACTTATTTCAGATATTCAGAGAAGAGCTGTCATTCATCATGAGTTCGAAGGGATCGACTAAGGGGAAACCCCACAACAGGATGAATTCACACAAAAAAGGTAAATTGCTCTGAGAGTTAGGCACAGAATGGTAGCCTACTAGCAGTGGTGATAAGTATAGATAATTGAATACGTTAATTAGGCAATGGACAGGAGATTGCAAATAGAGAAGTTGCAAAATATCTTGGCCTTGTTTTTCTTTTCACTTGACTTACCCTGGTTTTACAGCTATGTAGCGCTGTTGGCTTAAAAGGAGTTCCTTCTTGATTTTCTCTGGTGCAGTGAGAAGAGAATCAGGTCCCTTGAGACCAATAGGTTCCAACAAGTAGTGAGAGAGTCTGAATTAAGGAAGCAACAGCACTTGTAAAGAAAAGCATTGACCATTGAATCCCAGTAGCCTGATGAGGAATATGTCTTTATGCACAAAGACTATAAGGGCACAAAATGAAAGCTGAAGGAGAAAAAAGTGGAGATGCTGGACTGTTAGGTGAAGTTAGAGATAGAAACAAAGGCAGCTAAATTACAGAGGCCACAGTGACTGACGAGTTCCATCTTTGATAAGATGGGGAAGGCTAGATGGTAAAGAACCCAAAAAAGGTCAATAGTCCAGCCAGTGACCAAGAAGCAGGCTCTGAAAGGGAGTCATAGCAAATAAAGAGACAAGCAAACCTAATTAGCCACTTGAACTTGCTTAAAAGCAGGCTGGAGGGAAGTGCAAGTCGTGGCAAAGTGACATGCATGATGATCCAAGGAGTGCCCAGACTAAAAAGGAGCCTCCAGCTGTAATTCACCTGGAGCAAGGGGCAGATTTTGTAGCAAATGATGGGGCCACAGAATACATGCTCCATGTCTCAATCACAACATGCATGACAGGTGCACTTCCAAGCTCAACCCAATGTGGCTCCAGGAACCAACAATAGAGAGGCATGAACATAACAAGCACTATGCATCTTTATAGTGCCATCAAAAACCAAATATTTCATCTCCACCATCATGTTCTAGCTGTTAGCTCACGATCAGTTTTGCCTGTTTCTACTTTACCTTTGTCAGCTCTCTGTTATTTGCTCTGCTGCTGTTCATTCACAATAGTGCATAGCATGGTTTGTAGGGAGTGGGGGAAATGGCTAACCGGCGTGTCCTAGACACTGCTTGGTATTGCTTTTTAAGCTACATATAACCTTCCTTTACACACGTGTCTTTAGGTTCTTAATGGTGAATTGCAAGTGGAGAGATATGTACTCTTCTCGGCTCTTTCCTCTCTTAAAATATATAGTACTTTACCACTGCAGGAGCACAAGTCTGTCATTTCTCTTAAATCATCCTGAGCTTTTAGTGTCAATTCTAATTCTTCAGGGCTGCAAATGACTTAGTTGTCATAGGAGACCGATTTAGGCAGATATCACTTGCAAATGATTTATTTTTATAAAGTACATAAGTCATTTTCCAACACATAGGCATAATATGCTGGGGTTATGCTACTGAATAAAGAGGGGGAAAAACTTTATTTGCATGAGGTATGTTGAGAGAAAAATCTCTTGTATTAAAAGAACTACTGATAAACTGGGGCAAGGCATTTTCACATTTTAAAAGGTCCATATGATTAAATCACTGGAGGGGATGGAGGAACAAAAGAATGCTACACCATACAGGACCTGCAGTCCATCAAGGCTGATTTCTTGCCTGTCAAAGCAGCCAACACTTGATCAATCAAAAGACGACATTTCCTACGCAGTCCTCCAAACCCCTCAGTGAACCTGGACAGTTGTGCAAAAGTGATATAATCCATCTTTGATATGATAGAGAATAAGACTGAAAGACCAGCTCAACCCTTTAGCATTTTTTCTGACCCCGTTGAAGTAATTTTAGATTCTATCACTTTCCCCTTTTATTCTCCACGTACTCAAAGGCACTTCAGAGATGACTTAATTTCCTGCCACAGAAGGAGGGCGGGGAAAACAGCTTTCTCCATGGTGTATCAATATTACAACTGAATCAGAGAGAAGAGGTCACTTGAGAACAATTCAGAATGCTCTCATTCCCCATGGACTGACTGCAATGTATGTGCACACTTCCAACGTCTGCCAGTTCAAGCCCCGAGCACAGATTTTGAGAACTATGACACTGCTGTACAGCACACTGCTGTTAGACTGCTGAGATCTGCCATCATGGACTGGTTTTGTTTGTGGGCTTGTTCATTTTTTGAAGGCCATGTTGTTTTCTTATCAGATTAATAGTTTATTGTAGGGAATCAATAATTACCAATGATCAGCACTGCCAAAAACTGATAGTGAGGCCTGGTAAATGTAATACTGTCAGAAAGAAAAGGATCCTCATATAATAGCTGAGGAGCATTTGCCTCCAATTCGCAGTTACCTTGAGAAATAATGTTTTCTACTAATTATCATATGCAGATGTAACACGGTATGTACCTGTGCAAGTACCTGGAATGAAAGGTAGCAGTTATGCCCTCAGGATATAAGGTTTATGCAGGTTAGAACAGACAGTGGGGTAAGTCAAGTGACCTGAGCTCTTCTCCTGACTCAGCCACAGTAAGATTTGGAAACACCAAGTAATACACCACACACACTGTCCACTCTTTGCTGTGGTTTCAGAAGACTGACAATTTACTCTCCTCTCTCCCCACAAGTCATCCATAATTAGGCTTCCTTTTCAAGGGTCAGCTCAGAGGCCTTTTTCATCCCCCCACTGCTTTGTGACCTCTTCATTTGGAGAACCTTATGCTTCTGTTCTCCACTCTGGGTCAGGCCCTCTAGCTCAGTGGGTTTCAGACTTTTTCTCATGACCCAGTTGAAGAAAATTGTTGATGCCTGCAATCCAACATAATTTGACTAGAGTGTGGGGTGGGGCTCAGGATGAACACTTTGGGGTGTAGGAGGAAGCTCAGAAGTGGGAGGGGGCAGGGCAGGGGCAGGAGGGGCTTACCTCAAATGGTTCCTGGTCAGTGATGCAATGGGGGTGATAAGACAGCTTCCTGCCTCTTCTGGCACCGCAGAACATACTGTGCCCCAGAAGTAGCCATCAGCAGGTTCCCAGCCAATGGGAGTGCAGAGCTAGTGCCCAGGCTGGGGGTAGCGTGCACAGCCCTGTGTACTCTCTCTCTCCCTCCCACCCCCCACGAGCTGGGGGCAATGCAGTCTGTGGTGCCAGGACAGCCAGTTAGCCAGCCACACCTCACTGGTCACCTGGTCACCCTCCAGCACTGAGATCCAGTGTCTGACATTCCTTGACCCGTAGTTTGAAAACCACTGCTCTAGCCAGACTACATCTCCCACGATGCACAATGATCAGAGTCTTTTATGACACATACCCCTCCCACCATCGAGCAGGGAGAAAGTGGTCATCATCATCAGGGTGTGTCCTCACAATCCCACTGTGGCTCTCCAGTACACTCTTCACCCCCTACCTGCCCAGGTGAACAGTGTTAAGCTTTTATGCATATAAAAGGACATATCGTAGGTCATTTATGGAAAGAAAACAAAAAACAAACAAACAAAAACGAAGTGTCTCTGCAAGGGAGCAGATTGTGTGTCTCTCCCATTACAAAATACAGAAATTCTAAGAACAAAATAGCTGCTCTTGATGCACACAAAGTTTTTAAAAAGTCAGTGCTCAGGACACAAAGTTCACATGGTTTCATAGTCACTATACAACACAGACAGTTAAAAAAAAGAATTTTTCCTTCTCTCCCTTTTTCATTATTCATGAGACAGTGGTGACAGAACTCCTAGTTTCCTCTGTTCTCCACTTCTACTGTCCAAAGCAAAGAGGGCACGAGGCTCCTGTGCCTTGCTTATAAGGCCATCTTCCCTCCATGTCACATGGCCAGTGACTAAGCCTTGTCCCCCATACTTCTGCTTATGTTTTCCCCTAATCCCATAGGCATAGGGGCTGGCAAATGATTCCCTGGGATTATTCAGACACTGTCAGAGTCTTGGGGAAAGTTGAAGCAACTGGGTATTTCAGGGCTTCTTTGGGCTCCAAGAAGCCATGCCTAGTGAGCAATTTCCAATGGGATCTGGAAAACTGCTCATTTCTGTAAGGGAGAGGGCAAATGATTATTTCCATGCAGGCCTGCGGATGGAGCTGGGAAGGTTAAAGGGAGCAGTTGCTCCAAGGCCTGGCGATTCAAAGGGGCCCAAGGATCTGTCACCACTGAGTCCTTGCCCCTTTAAATAATCACCAGAGCACCGTGCAGTGCATTCCATGCAGCTCAGAAGGCTGGGCAAGGTGGGAGAGGTGGGGGTGCGAGGAGGCACAGGGGGCTGGCTGCTCCTGGCCTCACCCATTCTGCCTGATTCACTGCCCCTTTCTGGATTGCAGAGCCTCCCTCTTCCGAACCTTGCTCAGGGGCCCATGGAGACTGTCGGCTCCCCTGCTTCCATTTCTTTTTAAGCACAAAAGAAATCTACTGAGAGCAGCTAATCTCCGATCTCTCTCATGTTCCAAAATGACAGAAAAGAGAATGCAAGACTTCAGTGATGTTGAAGCCCAGTTCTGTCCTTCATGCTATATCAGCCTTGAACCTGAACTTTGACCTTTTCTGTAAATTTAACACTGATCCACATTACTGCTCATTCCCAATCTTTATTTATGAATGGCTGTAGTGAAATGACCCTGATCCTTCCCAGTAGATGATGTTCCACAATCATTTTCCTATATGTTTGTTCTTTTGGTTGATTTGACTTCAACACGTCTCCCTCTGCATGCTTGGGGCATCAGAAACAATTCATTTCCCTCTCTGGCAGTCTCACCTTTCAACTACTTGCTGACAATTGCCATATGCTCTTCTTTTACATTATTTAACTATTTTATACATACTTGATTCTTTAGATCATCATATATTTAATCACTGGCACTGAATTCCCTTTCAAATGGATGGAATATCAAATGGATGGAACCTCACACTGTATGAACCTCTGAAGTGGGATGTTCCCAACTAACAGTAGATAACTGGTAAGGATACTAGTAAGACTTCACACAGAAAACTTCCTGGAAATAACAGTTCTGTTACGTTTCAGAGAGGCAGCCTTGTTAGTCTGTTTCAGCAAAACAATGAAGAGTCCTGTGGCACCAAAAAGACAAATGCTGATGAAGTGGGTTCCAGCCCACTCATACTGATACCCAAATAATGTGTTAGTCTTTATGATGCTACAGGACTCCTTGTAGTTCTGTTATGGAAATAGCCTTTCACCATTGCACAGGTATATGGACTGGGAGTAGCTTCCCCAATTGGCCAATGACTCTGGATACAGCAATTCCTGTTCTCTGGAGTGGTTACCCCAAACCCATCTGTCTGAGTATTTCCAGGGATAAAATCCATCCCGATTGTGATCTTATTTCTGTCTGATGGAGCACTTATATTCCGAGGACTACTCATGTGCACTCATCTCATGGAAGAATTTGGTGATTAATACATATGTGGATAAGTCCCAAAGTTCAGATCTGGTCTTTGGACCCCAAATTTCAGGAATGTTTGAAGCAGCAGTTTGGGTTTGCCTTTTATAAGGCTAGGAGCCATTTGCAAAACCGAGCATCAGACCTAGGTTTGGATTTCAGCCCCTCTTGTAAAATATGAAGCTTTACAATTAACTGGCTCAATTTGGATTAATTTCTATGCATTAGGAATACTGTATTTTAAAAAACCCAAAAGCTTACAAAATGCAGGCTATAAAAAGGCTGTAGAGAATATCCTAAATGCTCAGAATTTGTTCACTTTCCATGTCTCTGTGTTGCTATAATCCTTTTCCACCACCCTTTATTGTATTGCTGCTGAAGTTGTGGGAGGGTGTTTGTTTATTGGTGGATGCAGAAATTCACATGCTTTCAGGAGAACTAATGTAAGGCTTTCGTGTACATGTTACAGCTACAAGGCAACTAACCAAAATAACCGGGATGGTCTCAGGGAATACTTCATTGCCTGCCATCATTTTTAAGTGTCTTTAAAAAAAAAAAGGAGTGACAGAGAGAGGACTTCAGAAATATATAATGAAGTTATTCTGTTTGTACTAGAGATCCCTCTGCCACTCTGAACTAAACTGCTTTGTTAAAAAAAAAATGTGTTACTCACCACTCACTGGCAAGGCTTGAGTGCCATTGTTTACATTTTGCTACACTTACGGCATGAAGGGCTGTGACATTTCATTCACAGTTGCATGGAAACAGACTTTGCAATGATGCGGTCTTTTGAGTACATGCTGCTTAAGAGTCTTAAAAATACACAGGGAATGTGTATTTCTTTATCAGAAGTAAATTGCCACATGATAAGCATTCTACCTACATCCATGAGTATTTTTGACTGGTTAACAGCTGACTTCCATAGGAACTGTTTTTACATAATATTGGAAGCTTTATCCCCTGGAAAATGCTGTAGCTTTCAATTTTTCATAGCTCTCTCTTGATAGATTAAAGGTAAATGAAAAGTATTCCCTCAGATGCATTAAGGTGGAGTATGATTCATTCTGCTCCAGTTACTGGAAAGACCAAAGCAGTGGAAATAACTGAACTAAAAAATCCTATGCAATACACAACTCCTTCAGCTTCTATAATCTAGGATGCTTTTCTGAAATCAGGATCCTCAAAAGCTCCTATAAAATCCTAACCAGTATAGCAACCAGTGCTTCAGAAAGGACTCTTACTACATAAAACTGCAGTAGAGCTATTAAGCATAAATCCTTTTCAGGTTTAGCTATTTATTTGACAGGTAAATTGTTACTGGCTATTTAAAAGAACCATCTTATTGAATAGAATCATCAAATAAAACCAAATTCCACAGTTAAGGAGAGTGCAATGAAAACTTTGCATTTATAAGAATAGCTTCTTATTCACCCTCCCAGAATATGCTCAGGCAAACCAACATTATACAATAAACTAAGCATAGGCTGTGGGGGACAAGATTCCCCCTCCCCCTCTACAGGTCCTTAGGCTGCAGGCCTGCAGCCTAGCTTGTTTCCTGCAGTTATTTCAATCTATGGATTGGAACAGTAACAGTTTTCCTTCATCCACTAAGGGAAATGTCAGTCAACATTCACAGGGGCTGAGTGAATCATAATTAATAGTGGTGCTTAGAAACTGAAGCATTGTCCAAATACACCATGGAAAGAAGCAAGGAGTAACTTGGGTGGAGTTGCAAAGGTCAGTCAGGCAGAAAAATATTACAAAGGGATTTAAAGGTATTAGAAGACTGAGTAGAAATAAAGTTTGGTTCAACTTGAAAAACTGCCAGTCAGTGTATTGAGAGGAAAATGATCCAAAACACATACTTAATGGTGTTAGAAGCTTGGGAAGATTGAAAGAATTGTGAAACTAGGCAAGGTTATAAGACTAGGCAACAAATCAGACATGAGCATGAAATGTGATGGAGGCAAATGCAAGCAAAAGTCAATATGATTTGGGGTTACATACATAAAAGGATCACTTCACAAGGCAGACAAAGGTCTCAGAAATGTTTGCACCTAGAATATTGTATTCATCTATGCACACTATTTACCAGCATAATATTGAGAAATTGGAGGTAGTTCAGAGCAATGGAAATGAATTAGGGACTGAAAAGAACTAATCTGTAATGTTAAAGCATGCTCTTTTTGGGAACAACAACAAAAAGAGAGAAGATATATTAGAATGTAATACTCACCAGCTGAAAGAAAAGTAACTGTGGCAAACAGTAACCTGCTACAGAATATCTGCTATAGGGCCACAACTGTTCAGGTCTCCTGAATGTAAAGGGCAAGTCCCTGCAATGGGCAGCTGGGAGGTGAAGTGGGTGGTGGTGAGGTGAACCCTATGAAAAAGTAAACCTGAACTGGAAGAGTGTTGGCAGTGAGTAGGTAGTCACCTCAATTATGTGCTTCTTGTTTGGTGCATAGCATTCTTGGATTACATCTGAAGAAAGGTTATGAATTAAATGTAGAGTTTAGCTAAATGAAGTAAGAGCAACAGCAGCCTACAGATAGCATATTTAAAGTAAACAAACACCAGTGAGAACAAGGAATTATTTAGTGTAATATACACGAGTATATTGAGGTCTAATGGGAGGAAAGGAAAAAATATTTTCAGTATCGGGGAAAAAAAATTCGTGAGTATTATTTATTAGGCTGCAAAATACAGCCTCTAAGGAAGTCATAGAAACAGAATCACTTGAATTTTATGAAACCAAGCTGAATAAAACTGTGGGGAACAGTCATATATTGCCAAAGGGATGTTCTCTATTCTGTACTTATTCTTTTGAGTATAATAAGAGGCACCTACCATATTCAGACTACATACAGAAAAGTGAAAAGGAATATTTTTTAAAAATCTATCTTCATTTCCAGATTAGATTTAAATCTGTTTTTATTTTAGCCATATTGTTCTGTGAATATCTAATAAAGGAAAGATACTCCAAAGACTGAATATTTGTTAGGCTGATGTTATTTTTTGTTGCTAAGCTTCAGAGGGGTAAGCAAACACTGTGTCCTCAGTTCCCCATCCCCCCCCCCCCGCACTCCAGCACCCTCCATCCCTTCCCTGAGCAACCCAACCCTCCCAGCCCCTTGCCCTCAGTCCTGCCCCGACCCCCTTTTTATTTTAGAAAAAGACATAAACTGCAAATATTGTCTACCAACAAGCTCTGTTTGAATCTATTTCCTTCTTTTATTAATACAAACTTCTTTTTTTCCTTCATTTAACTAAAGCATGTACATTTTCCTTTTATTTTCCACACAAACCCCAAAAAACATTAAGACCTGAGCAATTCTGGGTACATCTACTAGTACTATATATTTGCGTTTGTATGTTGTGAAACTCTACAAGACCACGAAACCTGTAGTGAAATCTTTGGTTCCATCTACATTGGCAGCTTCTTGCACAAGAACTCTTTTGGGGAAGAGTTCTTGTGTATAAACTCTTTCAGAAGAGAGCGTCTACACTGGCATGTGATTGTGCTCAAGAGCATCCATGCCAGTGTAGATGCTCTCTTGTGCAAGAAAGCTCTGATGGCCATTTTAACCATAGTGCTTTCTTGCGCAAGAAATTCATGTTGCCTGTCTACACTGGCCTCTTGCGCATGAACAGTTGCACAAAAGGGCTTATTCCTGAGTGGGAGCGTCATAGTTCTTGTGCAAGAAGCCCTGATTTCATACAGTAGAATATCAGTTTACTTGAGCAAGAACACATGCCCAGTGTAGACAAGCAACAAGTTTTTGCACAAGAGTGGCCGCTTTGGCACAAGATTGCACAGTGTAGACACAGCCTTTGAGTTTCTAACGCAGACTGGTGGCCTGCTGTTTGCAAACCAAGCTAGTAGTGCATGTTTATTCAAGTTATATGTCACTAGCACCACTGACTATACAGCCCTTTTCATTAGTAGGTCTCAAAGTGCTTTAGAAATAAGATAAGTAACATTATTCCCGTTTTACAGAGGGGGAGACTGAGGCACAAAGAGACAAATGAACATGCTCAACATCATTCAGCATGATAGTTGAAGAGCCAGGAACAAAAGTTCCAGTTCTGGGTTCCATCTCTACCCCACAGTGTTCATAGTGTCAGAAGACAGGTTAAGAACTGAACTGGCACAAAGTGGTTCCTTGTAGGGTGAAGTAAATTAGCTAGAGAGGGTGGAGAGCTTGCTCTGTTTTCCCTGGTGTGTTTGTTTCCTGGTCAGAGAATTTTAGGCTGAGGCTGCCTAATGGATAGCGTTGCCCAATTTCCATTACAATGAATGCAGCCATATTCCCAATTTGAAACTTCCACATAGGGGCAGATGACGATTTTGCGGGGCTCAGGGCAGCACAATTTCGTGGGGCCCCCCCTTTGACACGGCGCATGCGTAGGGCTTCTTGAAGCGTGGGGCCCGGGGCGGCCGCCCCGCTCACTCTGCCCTATATCCGCCCCTGCTTCCACACTTACTTTCCAAATTTTCCAGTGCTATCAATCTGTCACCTTTTATGAGCTCTATGGTCACTGGGGGGAAAAATCATTATAAAGAATGCTGATATGAGAACAAAGCAATATGTCCTACATGCACTAAGACCGGTAAGTCCATTTTTAAGCAGCACAGAAGGGGTTGAAATGAAACATCAGAAAAATATCTCTAGAGGTTCCCGTGATAAAACACTGTACCTTGTGTTATCATGGGACATCACAGAAGTCTTTGTATAATAAAATCTTCTGCTGAAGTCCTTGAGCAATTGTCTCATACAAGGACCCTCCCTGTGTTCTCTTGCATAGTAGGACATCCACGATCCCTTTATTGCAAAAGAAAGGGTTATGGTACAAGAGAGTGCACTTCAAGGCTAATATAATAATTTCTGTAATTGCATTTTCCTCAGTACTTGATATGACTGTGTTCTTTATGCTCATGCCTTCCATTAAGAGGCATTTCTGTAGAAATGAGTAACAATTGGGAATGCTAATGGGATTCATCTAGTTTATCTACTAAGTGTGTTGTATGCCGGGCTTTCTGAGAAAGGGTCATGTTTTCCTGGCTATTTGAATATAGTGACTATTAGCAGCATCTCTAGACAATGTAATATCTTACATATCATATGCTTTGGGAAATAATCCATCCCTTTTATCATCAGGCAATTAATTTATTTACATTCCTCAAGTCTCCATTCAGCAGCACCCACTGTCTAACAATGAGGACGTTAAGACCATGAAAGCTGCATCATTGGAGGGAAAATGAAGTAGATTTCTCTGACAATCTTCTATCGGCCGAACCTATCATCACTCTAATGTCTCAGAGATTCATTCCCTTTGTCCCCTGGAAAAATTATTTTTAGCATATCAAGAATATTATTTTTTTGGAGTTCCTGCTGTACTGTACTTGTGTCATTTATACGCACTCACTTTAGTTACTGTAGGGAGACTAAAATTTGCTGTTAATAATAATCAAAAGCTATTCCAAACATTGTTACTGAAATTACAGCTCCACACCTTCCATTTCACCAAGGAATTCCTCTGGAACAGAACAATGGAACAAACATGCTCCCTTTTATACTACCAAACTTTTCAGATGCGGCTTCTGAATGTTTAAATACATTGAAATATTGGCCCTGCAGTCTACCTCCAAGCAGATTGCGCTCAAGTACTATTGCCTCTGAAGTAGAAAGCAGAGCTAATTTTCTCCACCTTAAGCTCTGTGGAGAAGCCAGAGGCAAGTAATGTTCTCCACAAAAGGAGGCCATAGAAAATGGTTTTCCCACCACAACATAGTAAACAAAATGCTTCAAAGAGCTGCTACTGCAACTGAAACCATAGGAAAAGAGGAAAACTGTTCAAAATTCACTCCTAGATTTTATCCATTTTTCACTGAACACCCTGAAATGGTTCAAGAAATGAAGCAGAAAAACTCCTGAGAGAAATATACCACTTATAAAACCACACCATTTCCAGGCTCAAGTGAAGAGCTGTCACAAGTGAATTGTTCCTTACACTCACTCCTGGGACATTTACCACCTGTTTATATTCTTGCTCTTTAGACCAAAGGACCACTGAGAGCAAATATAAAGGCAGCAGCTTCTTGGCTGATTGCTGGTAGCCATACAAACTCAAACTGTGATCTTATCAGCTCTTGTAAGTTAAACAGCAGAAGCTGTGCCAGAGCTTGGATGGGTAACAGCTAGGGAAATCCCATATACTAGAGTAAATGTAGCTGGTAATTCACTTTGGGGTACTCTTCTCTCTGAGGCAGAACTGATGCCTGGCTATAGTGTTTAGAGAGAATGAACTACTGGAATGATCAACTTTCAGTAGCAACTGAAAAGCCTGGTTCTGACCATTTGAGGTCAATACAAGACAGATTTTCTCTGTCCCTGCAAAAACACACAGATATTTGGATATTGAGTTGTTACTAGCGTACTAGTTAGTTGCTAATAACTGCAGGAATTGCCAAAATAGCATATGCAAATGGCTGCATGCACATAGTTCTGAAAATCCAGCCTTCGCTATCTCAGGGCAATATTCAGAAGAAAGAATATTAGTCCTAATTATTTGGCCATATATATCTATCAACTTGTGAAACGGTATTATGCCTAACTACAAATCCTTCTACAGTTTCAGTTGGCTTGGGGCAGTTTTCTTCACTTCCCAAACTATTACCTGGTGTTACTTTGTATTGTGAAATAGTGGTTGCAGAGCCCTACATAGTGAATTCATTTAAGTAGTAGAAAAACCAATTGCTACATACAATTGTTGCTACTAAAGTTTGTAATGCACTTTGGGATTCCTTTGAACGTGGGACACTATATAAATGTGTAACAGAACTACTGGAATTCCGTGGAAACCATTGACTGCTGTCATTGGACAAGAAATTTTCTCATTGAAAGAGTTTTTTTGATGGTGAACTTCCACAACCCGTGTCTGTTTTCCATGGAAAACTTCAAGTTTTCATAGAAAATTTTTTGACTGAAAGCTTTTGGTCTTCATTTTTTAATGAAAAGTTGCCCGTTTTTAGTATTAATTCTATCAGCTCTAATATTAACCTCTGTAATCCTGATTTGGTGCTTGAACCCAGGAAGTAAAGTTCAGTCTCTTGTCCTTTCATCTCTCCATCTAGACACATTTTTATTACAAAATTTAAGCTCACAGAACTTTCTAAAACTGCCATACAGTGTAGGCCATATCACAGAGAGAGTGCCTTTTGGAGTCTGGGAGATAGTCCATGTAAAAGCTCTCTTATTAAGGGGTCCAAAAAATGAAAAAGAAAACTTTCCTGGGACTACTCAACTGCAAAATTAAACATGTTTATAAATATTGGTGGGATGGCGGGGCGGAGGGGGTGCCTAAGTTTCTCCTGGGCAAAGTTGCTCCCTTCTGGGAACTATTTCTTACTAAGCTTTTCTGAAGCAGTCTTTTCACTTTGGCACAGCCAATCAGCTAGGATCCTAAGTAGCCATTTTGTAGCTAGATGTTGTCTCTCTTAGCTGGTAAGCGTTCTTAACTTTCATAATATTTCACTTTTTTATCCCTGATGGTACATGCTCACAAAGTGACTCCAAGTTAATTAAAATTAATAATTATAACTAAATTATACAGCACCTTGAATAGATTGTCTGGAGGTGGGAGAAATACAAGGCACAGGTTCTGCTGGTCCCTTGTCTTGTGCCTTTATGCAGCAGCTCAGTAATATTACATCCTTGTGTTCCCTTGAGCCCTCCGTAAGGGTAGGGGTTCAGGCTGCACTCCACAGTCCCCAGAGTAAGTCATCTGAAAATATGGGGTATGGTCATGATTTTTGGGTGCATAATACTGACACAGATGCTTGAGGTTGTTTATTATTCAGCCATGGCTGCATACTACAAATAAGCAAGAGGGAACCTTTTCCATCACTCATCACGCAGACAGAGTTTTTATATTGTTGGGTTCCAGGAACATCTGATCCTCTGTAGATACAATGAATGATAAATATATGAACATGACATAGATGCCTATTTACTTTTACAACATATGTTGGTGTGGAACAGCTTGCAGAATAGGAGCCTAAGTTCCACAGTTTATTATTGCTTAGCTTGTTGTTGTTTTTTTTACAAGCACTTTACTATTTGAAGTTTTAAGGCATAAGGTGAGAAATCAAAACGTAAAGGACTTTGTCTTGAAGCTGTACTTAAAATTGTATTAAATCATGAGAAGCAGTGATATAAGGGATGGGTAGTTAATACTGTTCAAGATATATTAGAATTTGACAGGTCCACCAACTGGGGGGAAGGTGGGAGGAGGGGACAACTGTAGTGGTGGCCTGAGCTCTTTAAATAACCACTGGAGCATCATGTAGCATGCTCCAGGCGGTTCTGAGGGCTGCCTGTTGAGAGGGATGAGAGGGGCAAAGTGGCACAGTGCATTCTGGGTGGCTCTGAAGGCTGGCTTCCCTCAGCCCCATCCCCTCTGGGAGCACAAAGCTGCTCCCCTTTGCTTAGGGCCCAGCAAGTCTGTTGGCCCCCTGGAAGCTGAGGTTTCAAAGTAACATTCTGAACAGATCTTCCTCTCCTGTTCTGTGGAGGGGGCAATTTCCCATCCATTTACTTTCAAGTATTACTGTTCTAGATTCCTGTGCCTTGCAGATTAGCTTCATTTGCTTTTTGAAAGAAGATGGGTTAATTGGTGCTCCTGTATTCTATTGTGGATTTGTGTTTGTAGATTATGCATTTTCACTCACGTTTGTCAACATTTAATACGCTGTGTAAACAAATTAGTGTGCTCCTTTAAAATATTCTATTTCAGTTGACATATCTGCTTTATTTGGTAAAATAATATTTTGGGGGGGTTGGTACCTGATGATTTTTCAATAAAACCCCCTAAATTCACGGTATGAAACCTGACTGTTTTTCCTTAATAAATTGGGATATTTTCTCTAGTTGAAGTACAATTAATAGTCACATAAGAGGAATGAGTAAGAGGGGGAAATGTTTTCCATAAATGTGAGAGAAACAAGGTAGACAACGTAATACCTTTCATTAGATTCATTTTGGTTGTTGGAAGGGACAAGCTGTCATGTTTCCTAGACTTGAGGATGAGCTCAGTGAAGCTCAAAACTTGTCATTTCCAGCAACAGAAGTTGGTTAAATAAAAGATATTACCACATCTACGTTGCCTCTCTCAGAAGCTCGGACCAACAAACATTTTATAAAAGTAACTTTCTGGCTATAGCCTACACTCTATGGTAAATATCAATGATAAGCAATTTGTGTTCATAAATTCTTTGGCCAAGAAAAGATTGTTAAATGAGTTCTCATGAAAGGAAGATTTCAGCTGATCAACATCCAAAAATATATAGACTGTCTTGGTGTCACCATCACCTTATGGCAAGAGTGGCATATCACCCTTTCTTAACAACTGCCAATGTGTCTCCCAGTACCAGTTGTGTGACTGAAGAACAAATAAAAGTAGGCCAGGAAGGCATGTCTGTACTAGGAAATTATTTTGAAATAACTACATTTGAAATAATAACTCCCAAAATAACTATTTTGAAATAGTTTCCCCAAGGAAAGCAAGAGTACCAATTTTGAAATAACCAGCTTGTTATTTTGAAATAATGGAGTTGATAGTGTGGACACTCCGCTTATTATTTTGAAACTAGCCAATATCCTGTCATAAGACTGGATTTTCAGGTCTCTCTTTCACGTCTGTCTGTCTGTCTGTCTGTCTGTCTGTCTCTCTCTCTCTCCCCTCCTCCTCCTCCTGATGCCCCCCCCCCTCAGCTCTCTTCCGCCTCCTGCCTGTCTCTCCATCTCTCTCTTTCTCTTCTGCTCCTCCTCCTGCCTCTAATTCGGGGGGACCATGAAGCCCAAATGGCCGTTTGGGCTCTGTACTCCCTGTGCGGGAGCAAACGGCGCAAGCAGCTGTTTGGGCATCGTGCTCCTCGTGCTACAAATGGCCACTTGCACCGCTTGCTCCCCCGCAGTGGAGCACCAAATGGCCACTTGCACCGCTTGCTCCCCCGCAGCGGCCCAGCTGAGCGGCGCAGAAGTCAGCCAGCACCATGGTGGGAGGCAAAGGACGTGACTCAGGCAACAACGCCTCCCAGAGGCAACAGCCAGCATTTCAGCGTTACAGAGTCACAGACATTGGGCTACTATATATATGATAAGGGGGGTTATTTTTAAATAACTCCCTAGTGTAGACCAGAGCAAAGGGTGTAGGAATTAGGAATAGGGACTGAAATGTTGGGGGAATAGCACAACAACTAGAAACAGCAATGCAAACCTGGAACTTGGATTAAAGTTAGGAAAGGCTTCCCTTTCCCCTTTATTAGACACTCTCTAGTTCCAGGTCTCTTTGTTATAAAATTTTAACAGTTTTAGGACTTACCTACACAAAAAGGTAAGGCACACTCTGAGATTGTGATTTGTAAAGTGCACTACTATGTTGTGCATTAATTGGTCTATGAAGATCCTGCTGATACATATTCAAAGTTCGCTAGAATACATTAACATAGTGTGGATTAGCAGGTCTGCATGCATTAACTAATGTGCCACACATTTATGAGCTTCAGAAATCATGCCCCCATAGTGTCTGTGGCCCCACCATGTAGACAAGCCCTTATTTAATTGCCTGTATGAGCTATCATACTCTATATGACATCTAGAAGGCAACACCAGACAGGGACTGTTTGGTTTATTATTGCTACCACATCCCTGCCCTTTTTGTTTTGCCTTGATGACAGCAGGTTAGCACAAAGGGACAATATTGTCCCTGCTTTTCCCACCTGGCAGTGTAATTTGTCTGAAATTTGTCAGGTATTTGCCAAAAAAGCAAAAAAAAGCATCCATCCCAAGGTGCACTGGGGATTTTGCTGGACATGGGCAGAGAGGCACAGTTAATAGTAAGTAAAATTAAAAATGTTTTCGAAAATGCAGGGTATGTGTCATAGGCCAAATCCCTGAATTCAGTTTGTCAGGAAACTGTTTACTTCAAAGTAAATTTGTCTTGTGGGAAGGACCGGCACCACAGTGACTCTAAATGCATTTCAATTGAAACTCAGGATCTGAACCACTTCGGGAAAATTCAGATCTAGAGATTCGAGATCCAAATTTCCTGGTTTGGTGCTATCTGCATAATGGCTTTGAACTGGATCCCAGGGCCTGCATACTGTTCTGGAAGTGTTACATATGAATAGAAAACGCTGTTGTTTTTGTGTGGTGAATGCTCATCATGGGGGTGGGCTGCTCTTAGACAACAACTTGTGGGGACTATGGGCATGTCTATACTAAGAAATTATTTCAGAATAGCTATTTCGAAATAGTGTGTCCACACTAAATGGAAGCTTTGAAATTAGTCGGAGACAGGCTCCCTTAATGTGGATGCGCTACCTGGACTTAAGACTCCCAGGAAGCACTGGACGGTAATTACTTTGAATGACTCTGGGGGAGTAGTTATTTCAAAATAGCAGCAGTGGGAGCATCCACACTACCACTCTTTCAAATAACTATTTTGAAATAAGCGTTATTCCTCATGGAAAACAGGAGTTATTATTTTGAAATAACCAGCCCCTTATTTCAAAATAATGGGCTTAGTAGTGTGGATGCTATTTAGAACAATGCTGAGAGAAGAAATAGAATAGACCGGGCATTAGTTCCTGAGGCTTGTGTATCATGCAGGTGGGCAATCATCCATGGTTTTCCTATTCCCCCAAAACAATAGAAGAGCTTATTGTTGCTGATGATTAAATTATGATTATGCATGTCCCTCATTACATAAATAGAACAGGAAGAAGCCAATTCCAAAACCTGAATGTGTGGTTTAGGCCTGTCTCTAATTGTGCTTGGTTATGAAATTGCTCTCTTCCTCATAAAGGAGCAGTCTCCTGAGCCCTGGTTTAGCAAAGTACTTAGACATATGAGTGGCTCCAGGACCCCACACAAGAAAGAGCAAGTTAAATTAGGTTAATTCATCTTATAGGTTACACCTGGGGACAACCAGGGCTTGAAAGGCTGATTGAAGATGCAGCCCAGCTGAGAAGGAATAGGCAGACCTGATATAAAGCTAGACAGTTAGTAGCACAAGGGGGCTATCAGGGAAATAGTTTATAATAATTCAGAGAGACTGCAACAGAGGTAGTCAGGGGGAGGGAGTTTTGGTGGGATAGGGGTGAAATTGAAAAATATAGGAAGGAACCCTGTGAAATTGTACCAGGGTTTGGGAGAAAGCAGCCTTTGGCTGCTAGACAAAGGGTACCTGAGGGGAATCTGTGCCCTTCTATTGCTCAAGGTTCCAGTCATCAGTTACTGAGGAAGTAGTACAGCCAGACAGTGGGAGAGAAGATTTCCTGGGTGAGTTGTCCAACAGGATTCAGCTACCGCAGAAGGGGAGGACTATAGTGAGTGGGGTAGAGCTGTGCAGTAGGAAGCTATGGGATGTGAGAATGAGTAATTGGTAAGGGCTTCAGAGCTGGAAGAAGCTAATTCCCCTAGCAACCAGCAGAAGGCTTCTTAACAGGGAGAGAACCCCATGACAAGGCCTTAGGGAAGGAAGATGCTTATTGTTTTACTGATTATGAATTTTCTATACTACAATTGTCCTTCAGTACATCTGAACATCATGCTATGTGTGTCTCAAGTGTCTGCAAGCTATTTTTAATCCATCATAAGGGATCACAGTTAGTATTTATGGTTTCTGATTGAAACTCTAGTTAAGTTGGGGGGAGGGAGGAGAGAATCTTGACGTGGGCAATGTAGCGTATTTTTCTGTAGATCATCAGATCAAACGTTCAGTGAGGAAATTATACATCTAAAGGAAAAAAGGCAAAAGGCAGCAGAAATGAACCATCTGGTGGGTGATATGCGGGTGAGCAGGCATTTATGCATTACATTCCCATATGATCATGAGGCAAATCACTGCATTTGGTATGCAGAAAATAATGGCGGGGGGGGGGGGGGGCTAATTCTATATATACAGAACTTTGTTAGGGAAGACTGGAGTGGAGAAAGCACCTCAGACCCTTACTATGTATAAACTTTTTCCTCTCCCACTGTCTTGTTTCAGAAATTTAATGTGGCAGCTTATTGGTAATTCATACCATGGCATAGATGTGCATGGCCCATTACACAACAATATATGCACAGATCCTTACCCCTAGGAGAGCACAATCAAAGTTAGGTATAGCCTAAAAATAAGCAAAAGGAGGAGGAAGGGGGGAAGATAGAGAAGAGGGAACAAGGGTTGTAATGGGGTGTACAAACCCAGCTAAGGAGCTGCTGTGTGGTCCAGCACTACTGTCCAGACACATCCACAAAAATTGTGAGAACGAGAAGAAGGGCCCTAAAGAGGCCTAGTCAGGTGGCTGTGACCTTGGGAGGAAGACAGACCTCCAAATCTCAGCTTCTGGACTAAAGAGTGGTAGGAAATAGAAACTGCTAATATGACTATTGCTTGTCTGAATGCCTTGAGGGGCCGGACACACAACTGATAATCCAGAATTCTTACTGCTAACTCGCCAGTGGATGTTAACTGTGATGGGGCCTGCTGAGGGTCCCTTGAATGAAGAGGTTCACAAATGGTAGTTCATGTTTTCAGTAATCCTAGAAGGAAAGATTTATGTGGGACTCAGAGTTGAATGTCCTGACCTGTATCTTTTGAACACTGGATACTGAGGATTAGAGTCTGGATGAGGGCATTGACTCACCCCAAGAGGGGGCGTGTTAAACTAAGTGCATGACATGCTGCCTCAGTGCAAGATTATCAAGTGCTCTATTTGCTTTTTGTTTGTTCTTCTGAGAATACTGATGTTCCTTTTTAAGTTTGCAGCAAGAAGCCAGGCAGAATAGAATTAGGGAAGGTCCTAAGCAAAAGCTCTGTCATGAAAGAGAGAGAGATGGACTTTGCACACAGCTGTTCTATTATTCTAATGAAGGTAAAATGTTAGTCTCTGTGACTCTTTTCACATAACAAGTATGCTGTCAATTTAAAAATTATTTTCAAGTTCCTGCTTCACAAGACCAGTTCAGGATATGGAAGCATGGTCCAGGTGTAAAAGGTAGCATGGGAAGTTTGAAGTTGCTTCTTGAAGAAGGGACAAAGGGATTAGCTATGAGAGATGAGTTGGCTATGACTAATGGTGGTGACCGGAGAAATAATGAGATGAGAGACTAGTTGAAGAAATGTGAGATGCACGTAAGGCTTTGAATGTGATGTCGAAAGATCAGATGTCAGTCCAGGATCTTAAGGAGAGGGTAAAGTGACTTGTGTGGCAGGTACCTTAACTGTACTAACAGTACATTGGATAGTCTGGAGTGATTCCATGGGACTGAGTAGAAAAGCTTGTATTGTCTTATGTCATGGGGGAGGGGGGAAGCTGTCACAGGAATGGACAGGAAAGGGATTTGGGAGATTCAACAGAAGCTATGCACTTGTTTACTCAATGTATTTGGCAAATGCCCCTATGCGGACACCAAGGAACAGGTAACTCTGGTGCATATACACAAAGGGAATGCTACAGAGGTAGAGTGAAGAGGCCCTGATCCAAGGATTTTCCAGGAGGATTGCTGAGGCAGGGAGAAGGTTGTTGGAGTAGTCAGACATGTGCCAACGCAATCGTTAAATGAAGTAGAATTTGTTGAGCTTTTGCAACTGGATGAGACATGAGATTAGTTGATTAATTACAATAGTCAACTGACTCTTACAAACATCCAGCCAAATATTTTCAGTGCTTGTAGTTTTCCTGCTTCTATTTCTCACTTTCCTTTCATTTTTGTACTTTTTTTTCCAAACTAGAAAATGTGCCTCTTGTAAGAATGAAATTCTGTGAAGGTCTTCTGATTAATAAATGACTACTTGAAGTTCTACTAGATATATTTCTTGAAGTTTTATTAGAACTTTTCCCATTTTCCTGGTGTCCGAGTGGTTTAATTGCTCTGATTCTTGCACTCCACCAAGCATGAGACAAACTGTGAAGTGAAACTGAGTCCTTCATGTCCTTGAGCTCCTATTTGCTACATTGGCGCATTTCAGAGTTCCTTTGGTCATTGTTTGTAGAATGGGATCTTCACAGTTTATCCAAGCCATGCTCTCACTTCTGAATTGAGCTCCTCAGAGTTCCAGATGCTTGGTTTCAGAGGGTTTGCCTGTGGTAATTCCTAGTTCTAATCTTCACATCTAATTCCAATTATGTTCCATAAAAAACAAGAGTTATTGATGAAGCCTAGAGAGAAATTCATCCAATGAGTGGTGATGGTTATAGAAATGTCCTTCACTACATCTCATGACTCATACAAAGTTTTCCTTTTTTAGCTAAGCAGCATAATTGTACGGTCTAGTTCTCAAACTGAATAGTATCTGTTGCTTACTTCACCGAGTCCCTCTCTGCGACTTATCTTTAATGGATTTTCACTTCTGCCATTGTAATCCTAACCTACTTGTGACCAATTGTTACTGCAGAACTTTTCCCTGTTAAGACTACAAATGGAAAGTAATATTCTCAAATGGTCAATGAACTGGCATGAATAAGGTTTTGTAAGATCTGTTCAATTAGTATCATCCCTCCAGAAGCATAAATGACATCCATGTCACAACTGATCAAAGTCACCCAGATCTCTCTTGCCCTGGGTTTCTCCCATAATTGATGCTGAGGGGGATTGTATACTTGATACTTTCTTTTTTTAATTTGAAGGAGCAGATGCGTATATATGCATTACAGTGAAATGGGCATAGCATGAATAATCTACATAGTGAATGTTTTCTTGTAGAAAGAAATTTTAAAGATACACACATCAGACAAAACTCTTTTCTGATTTATGCAACATAAGAACAGCCAAACTGGGTCAAACCAAAGGTCCAGACAGCTCAGTATCTGGTCTTCTGACAGTGACTACTTCTGGGTTCTCCAAGGGAATGAACATCAAATGATCCATTATCTGTCATTCGCAGCTTCTGGCATAGGCATCCCTAACCATGCTGGCTAATAGCCATTCCTTCCTGAAATTTCCTGGCTATTTATTGAAGTTATACACCTGAGAGAGACATTCCTGTCAGGATCTTTCTGTGCTTTTTACAAGATCCGTTACGAATGCGATGTGTAGATCTGCACTGTTCCCGAATTAAAATATGCATAAAGTATCTTGCATACATTGTGTAGGATTTTCTTTATGACTATTGCCCAAAGGCTAGAATTCAAAGCAGGGGTTATACTCATCTCTTCATTAACTGCTTGAATTACTCTGGCATTGTTGCTAATAGACTATAGTACTCAGTGACATTATTCCAAAATTCAATCGAGTCTGCATTCTGCACTTGTTTGCTATAAATCACTATGCTTTGCTTAGTCATAGTTGACTAGTACGGATGTAGGAGTATCTCTGCTGTTATAGTAGTGAGAGTAGGTTACAAAATAGTAAGCAATTAGAGGAATGTCTGTGGTTGTCCATGTATCAGCTTTAAAAACCCAATTCATGGTGAGAGAATCAGCACTTCTCTGTTCTGACCAGCTAACACAGTCAGGTTGGAGGATAATGCACAAGAGTATTTTTTGGGGGGAAGACTTAAAATACAATGTATTTGGAAAAGCTGCGAAGAAGAAATTTTATATTAGCTTCCATCTAGAAGGTTTAGAGCAAGATGCAGGTTGAGCTCTAAGTCAGTCACTTTTTCAGTTATACAAATGCCGTAAGAAGTATTTAATATTGGAAGATGAGGATATATGTAGAAATTGTTACTTTTTGGTTACGTCTACTCTGCAGGCTTTTTGTGCAAGAATGGTCGTTCTTGCTCAAACTTGTGGAGCATCTATACTTCATGCTCATTCCGATGCTGTACTGTAAATTTACTTGTTTAAGAACAGAGGGCTTCTTGCACAAGAGTTATTCCTCTCTCCAAGAGGAATAAGCCCTCTTGTGCAAGAAGGCAGAGTGGATGGCCAACGGGCTTCTTGCGCAAGGAAACCCCTATGGCTAAAATGGTCGTCAGAGCTTTTTTGCACAAGAGCGTCCACACTACCATGAATGCTCTTGCGCAAAAGCACATGGCAGTGTGGACATGCTCTTGCGTAAGACTTTTTGCACAAGAGCTCTGGCATAAAACAGTTCTTGTTCAAGAAGCATGCAGTGTAGATATAGCATAAGTGTATTTCTACAGCTACATTATTGAAGAGCTAGAAACTCAAAAGCACATTTTCAAAATGAGATCTAAAGAGTTTCTACAGAAGCCTAGGTAATGTAGCTACCAGCTGAAGGTGGTGCAGCATTTGTAGTCTGAGGATATGTCTAGACTACGTGCCTACCGACATAGTCAATGAAGCAGGGATTTAAATATCGCTTGCTTCATTAGAATAAAAATGGCCACTGTGTTGTCAGCTCAGCTGTTTGTTGGCACAAAGCAGCAGTCAAGATGGGGACTGGTCGCCAAGGAAAGCCTTTGTTGACCAATCCTGTAAACCTCGTTTCATGAGGCATAAGGGTTCGGTCGACAAAGGCTTTCCTTGGCAACCGATCCCCATCTTGACTGCCACTTTGTGCTGACAAACAGCTGAGCTGGCACAACGCGGTGGCTATTTTTATTCTAATAAAGCAGGGGATATTTAAATCCCCACTTCATTGACTATGTCGGTATGTCCAATTTACATGCCTCTGTCGGCAGAGGCATGTAGTCGAGACATACCCTGAGAGAGATCCTTTAGTTGAACAGACTTCCCATCCAGATTCCACAGGAAGCTTTGAAAACCTCCACCATAATTTTATTAAAGGTGGTCCTAAACCACAAATGTCAGAGTTAAATCCACATCCAGATTAATTCCAAATTTTAGGCAGCATGGGTCCAAGTTATGACATCAGAAAGCTTGGATTTCAAATATTCCTACTGTTTATGGATTTAGGGATTCGAGAGTTTACTTTGGACCATTTCAATGGTGATAAGAATACCAGTTAAGATACCAGTATAAGAAAAATGATGTGCAGAGGGTTGCATTGGATTTTCAAAACTGTCAGTAACCATTTGTTCATAGACATGCCCTCAGGATGAAATCCTGGCCTATTGATACCAATGCAAGTGATCTCATGGACATAGTAGGGCCAGGATTTCACCTTTCTCCCCCTGACTCCATTTTGAAATACTGTGCTCTAAATTTCGCCAGAAGAATAGATATATAAAAAAATCCTAAAAACTGATCTATATAATGGAATCACACTTCCATGGTAGCAGTTTTAGGATTGGTCATCATACAATGTAAGACTTCAATAGATAATTTTATAATTGCTAGAATTTTCCTATTTTTTAAATCTACTTAATACAAATGGTAAGATAGTGTAGCAAATTCAGCCTGATCAAATGAAGTGAACCATTTTTGTCTTTCTGCACTATGGATTGCTACAATATCCACAGATACTATAGATTAATCATTGAGTGGAAGCCTGCCAGTCCATATAAATCCCACCAGTATGGGAAAAGCCACTATACGAAAGAGGTAAAAGCCAAAAAGGATTTAAAAAAAATACACCCCTACTAAGTATTAAAAGAACTGAATAGCTATTAAGTGGCTTAAAAACATCTGTTTGGTCTGCAAATGATTTTCTAATTGGCATGCATGGATCTAGGCCAAGAGCACTGACAAAGGTAGCACAGAACTACAGCTGTTTGATTCATTTAATACAGACAAAAATGGGTGGAGAATGTCATTAAATATATATTCGTTAGGTCCCATTCTCTCACACACAATTCTTTCTGGCTCATTGCTAAATGAAATTAAGTTAAATTGTTGGAAATCAAATTTATATGCACCAAGAATTAATTAATTAATCCTGATTAGTTGTTAAAATGCAATGAAAAGTAGCACTAGGAGGGGGAAGATCTTTAAGTTTCTGCTATGTATCTTGGGAAAATGAAAGGGTCCAAACTAAACCTTTGGATCTCTAGATCCATAAACATTAGGGCTACGTCTACACTGGCCCCTTTTCCGGAAGGGGCATGTAAATTTCACCTATCGTCGTAGGGAAATCCGCAGGGGATTTAAATATCCCCCGCGGCATTTAAATAAAAATGTCCGCCGCTTTTTTCCGGCTTTTAAAAAAGCCGGAAAAGAGCGTCTAGACTGGCCCCGATCCTCCGCAAAAAGTGCCCTTTTCCGGAGGCTCTTATTCCTACTTTGAATTCCTACAGACCAAGCCACATACCGCTCTACAGCCCCAAAATGAGGTGCTGATCTAAATCACAGACAAGGCGCTGCCTTCTTTCCATCAACTTTGAAGTAGGAATAAGAGCCTCCAGAAAAGGGCACTTTTTCCGGAGCATCGGGCCAGTCTAGACGCTCTTTTCCGGCTTTTTTAAAAGCCGGAAAAAAGCGGCGGACATTTTTATTTAAATGCCGCGGGGGATATTTAAATCCCCTGCGGATTTCCCTACGACGACTCGTGAAATTTACATGCCCCTTCCGGAAAAGGGGCCAGTGTAGACGTAGCCTAGGAATATTTGAAATCCAAGCTTCCACTATGATCAAAATTTTTCTGTTGTCGGATCTTGGACCCATGCAGTCTAAACTTTGGGATTTAATCTGGATGTGGATTTAACCCTGACACTTGTGGCTTCGGACCACCTTTAATAACGTGCTATGGCCACTGCCTCAGTCCTTCAAACAATGTGACTATGCAGGGTGAAGAGTTTAAGGATGCCCATCTGTGTAAATGGGACAGGGGTGTATATTTGGTAATCTCACAGATGAATAAAATTAGAAAAACATACAGGCAAAACCCAGACACAAGACACCAAAAACACAGATGTATTTTTATTTTTAAAAAGCAGGCATCTCCACCTTGCTAACAGTTCAAGTTACTGGATTTTTGTTAAACATAACTTACAATTATTATTCCCCAGAAGACTAGTTACCAGGTTTATGGATCTCGTGATGTAGAGCAAGAGCTGCACACATTTCATATAGCGTGATTTCATTTGCTAAATTGTGGGTGATTAAGAGAACACCCCTCTAGAATTTTGACTTGGCTTCATAATGATAAAGATGTCAGGTTTTATTATAATCCTGTTCCATTAGTGAAAATCCTGCTCCATTCTCCAGAGGTCCCCAGATGCAATGAAACAGGTGCTGTGTGAACAAAAGACAGGACTATGCAGCACTTTTAAGACAAACAAGATTGTTTATTAGGTGATGAGCTTTCGTGGGCCAGACCCACTTCCTGTTGTGTGGGCAGCCCATAAGGAAGGAACACATCCCCTTTCACTTTTGTATGCAGAGGATAGCTGCAGAGCAGGGGTGGGAGAAGCAAACCTGATAGTTTTTTGCAGTAGAGATTAACCAGACACTGCTGCCCATGAAATGGGAAGTTGGGAACTAGTAGTAGCTTCAAGGCTACAAGCAGGTTCCTTGGACTGGGTGGGATACTAAATGACATATTCTACTGAATTCCTTCTCTCCCACTTCTCATTGTCATGACCCACATGTCTCTAACCTAGATCTTCCTGGCTTTTGAGGTTGGGTGATCATTATGTTCTACCCCTTCTCTAGCAGGTTTATTGGCATCACCTAAAACTAGGACTCTTTGAAGTTCAGCTCAGGTGACTCCACCCCTGTATCCTAATTGGTAGAATCCCACATATCCTGACTGGTCTATATGCTAGCCAGTAGGGATGGCCACCTATTTTCCAATCCTACCATTCATAGAGACCCAGATTACTGTACTGCCACACAAAGTGTGCTATAAGTCAGTGCATTGTCTCTTAGGAATTCCTAGTTCAGCAAAGCACATTGAATGAGGACTTAATAACATGAACTGGATATTTGATTGGTATTACCACAATCAGTCACCCACAATAAATTGTATTATGATGTGTGTTGATTTGGTTTGTTGTGGATTAGGTTACTTGAAGAGAAGTAGAAAGCAGACTGTAAGGTCTTTGGGTCCATCTTTTTCTTCTATGTTTTGTGCAGTCAGTAGTGGTCCTAGTGGTGTGCTACCACAACTCATCTAATATATTAAAATGGTCTGCTTGCCAAATGATTTTAATTTCTTCTAAAATCTATATAACATTGCCACACACAAAGAAATATCTTACAGCTAGGTGAGCCTATACCCAAAGTTGCATGTATAAATATTCACCAAAAGAGAACGTCCTCTGTGCATTTCAGTTTGCACCAGGCATTCTTGTGCAGTCCTCATTCAGAGACCAGGAACACCAGTAGGTGACTTTCTTGAGCAATCACAACCAGCTAAGACATTATGAATAATAAACACCACAGTACCACAAAAAGCTTTTTGTGAGTAATCAGCCGAGTAAAGTAGATACAATTGAATAATAACTAAATGAAATGGTCATAACTTTTTATCACTGTTGACCAGGACTTGATTGAAACCAAAAGCTTAGCAGTGAAAGGATCTGTAACTCATTACTAGTCCCTTGAGTGATCCAATCCTCCTGCTGTCAGGATTGCACATAAGCAGCCCTTCCTTTCCCTCCTCCTGCCCCCCCAACCAGCTGACAAGCTAATATAAATGGTATGAAACAGAAGGGTAATGGGGGGAGGAGAGACTGATTCAACGTAAACAAATTAGAGCTGTTGACAGTGTGGGTGATTTTGAGAAGTGCATTTCCATTAAATTCACAGACACAAATCCTGACAGATAACAAGCCATGGTAATTTATATAAACAAGGGAAGAGGACTCAAAAATGAATGGATGTTAAAGTCTGACAAGAATTTGGTGGCTAATAGAGCTCAAACCATTTTGCCAATATGGTTAGAGAATGTTAGAAAGCACTTGCCCTTGTAAGGCCCTGTAAAATTCCCATATGAAAACATATTTGCAGCATGACACTAGTAAGCGAGTGCCCAGTCCTAGAAATATTTCCTTCTATTGAACATGTTAAATTGCCAATCGCCCATACAATTATTACCGCTATTATCTGAAATACACAGCAAAGACATTCAGTCACCATAGATTCGATTGTAAGGTCTCCAGTTATTAGACAGCCTCTTGTTGCGACTACAATAAAAATAATCTATAATACAGAAGATATGTTAAACTGTTCCATTAATTCAGCTAGCAGCAATGGTGAAAAAATCTAATCAACAGACCCACTGCCCACCTACAAGAAAGGAAAGAAGCCAGAAGTTTTAACGCCCAGTTCCCTGCTCTAACCCAATGCATCCACCCCTCCCCAAGAGCCAGGCATCCTCCAGCCCTCCCACTCCAACCCAATAACCCACTTTACTTGTGTAAATAGTAAATAAAGACTGCAGGGTGAGTTCTTCAGGCCAAGAGTTCCAGTCATGACTAATGAATTTAGGGCTCTCGGTTTTTGAGGTTCTAAGTGAAGTTGCCTTAAAAGGAACCTGATTTTTCAGCATATGCTGAGCACCTGTTTTTGAAAATCAACCCTCTTAAAGGTATCCTGGCTTGAGCACACAAAAATGGCAACATCCAACATCCCTGGTCACTTTAGAAACCTTGACTATTAAGCCTTGCTTTTGATAATGCTGTCTCAGTGCACAATCCTGTGATGAGGTGGAAGTCAATGAAGTTGTGGATGCTCACAAGCTTGAGCTAGAAGTGATTCTGTGAGGCAAGATGGTTCTTCATCACTTGGAATTTATTTGATCATCCAGTGTTTCACATAACTCAAGTTGAATCTTAATGTTTGCAAGCTCTTGGTTCAACGGTGATCCACTAATAATAAATTCAAAATTACTCCCTTCCCCTGGCATGACACAAGGCAAATCTTCATCTGTTTTATCTGAAATTCTGACTTTTTATTGAGACTATAAGAAATGGGCACAGCTACTCAAAAATTCAAGTTCCTTGTATTTTTTTTTAATGAATACTATTAATTATAAATTTCCAGCCATCTGGTGGTTGGGATGCACACTAGTGGGAACAAAAGAATGCGTAAAAGGAATAACAAAGAATTCTTTGGGAAATAGTCTCTGGTACAGAAATTTTATTTGCCTAATGATTTATCTAGGTTTAACAATGGCACAGCGGTTTGTAGCCTGCAGTAGTTTTGATTAAAGAACATATTCACTTTTCTTTCTGTATCCTTTGCAATTGAAGAACGTTTATTAAAAAAACAACCAAGGAAAGCCAGATGGCTGAATATCAGTACCTGAAATGAAAACAAAGTACTCCACAATGCATGTGTTAAATACAAGTTTCAACTGCAGTGTCCTAAACAAACTGCTTTCTGTACTGCTTTGCAATTGTGCCTTTTCATATTTTTTTTTTGCATATAGTGATCAACCTAAAGCAAAAATATGGCTAAATAAACATTTATGGGTATTCAATTTCAGCCCTCAAATTACAGATATTCAATTCAGATTCTGGTATGGAGTCATATTGTAGAATAGCGGAGGACTTTGCAGGTAGAAACAGATTTGTTGTTGTGTTCTTGCAACTTGGAATTATTCTTTTTTGGCTTTGGAGCTGGACAAGGAGGAATTTATAAGAAATGTTTGAAGGTGTTACAACATTTTCTAAGGATGGTTTACTAGTAGTTACTACTTTTATCATTAGTACTGAAAGTCTTTCATCGTCAACTCATCTTCATCTTCACTAATGGCCTCCTCCTCATTATCTGGTGTCCTGTTTTTGGAACACAATGAGCAATTCTGAAAAACAATTGTAAAGATAAGTACAAGGTGCATATATCTATAAAAACATCTATATGTTTCTTTAGAAGCCCAGTCAAATTTTTCAGCAACTTACAAAATACCCAGCAGAGATCCAATATTTTTTATCTGACATATTCTGTTCTGAAGACTCCAGTATATTCTTACTTCCTCTTTGGTGGACTAGCTTTTCCATTTAATCTTCTCTTTATTTTTAGTGCTGAAGAGTTTAGGAGGGATATTTATAGCCAATGATCAACAGAGCATAACCTAGACTTATATGTTCTGTTTCGTGCCTCCCCAGAATTCCTTCAACTCCCTTATACTCACAGACTGGTGAGTGAGTATGTGGGAATTTAAACTGGTGTCACCTTGAGGCCAAAACCATGGAAGGAAGATAAAGTTCTTTTATCCTCTAATCTGCAGTGAAACTGCCAATCATCTGTGGCCAACAATGCCTGTGTTAACCCCTTGGTTGCTTGCCCAGTATGGAAGCTTAACCAATGTCACCTGTATCTGAGTGGTGACATGCACCATATTATTGGAAATCTAATCACTTACCGGTCTGGATTGCACTCCTCACCTGGCAATAGGCATCAAGGAGTTTTCTCTTTATATGTGCATCTTCAAGTTGTTCTCTTAGATCAGTGTTTCTCAAAGCGGTCTGCGAAACCACCTTGGGAAACCTGCTAACTGGCCACTCCGGTGTGTTTACTTAATGGCTCCGTGGTCACGGAGCCTTGCAGCTCCCATTGGCTCTGATTTGCCATTTTCAGCTAAGGGGAGTTGTGGGAAGTGGCAGCCTGGCCCACACCACTTCCCGCAGCTCCCCTTGGCTGCAAATGGCGAACTGGAGCTATGATGGGGCATTTGCTCTGCACTGGCACTTTAAGGGTAAAACCCAGCCCATGGCTGAGGCAGATACTACCAGTTAGGGCCTTCTGGGGGCAGTATAAATAAGGGTTCTGGGAGGGAGGCGAAGACAGAGACACTCCTCCCCTAGCTGGGGAGCAGGAAGGACCTGGCTGCCAGGGAAGCCGGATGCTTCCTGAAACAGAGCAGTGCTGAGGAAAGGCAGGAAGAGCTGGGGAGTTCTGGCTTGGCCTCACTCCCAGGCTGTAGGGCCTGAGGCAAGGCCTGAATATATTATGGCTGCAGGGAGACAGCCAGGCTAGAAAGAGGCAGCAGATCCACACCCCCTTGCCAATGATGAGTGGCCATTTCAGACCACAGTTTGCAGGGGCTAGATGAAGACTGGTAGTGGGTCACTGAGGCAAGGTGAGTATAGGGAAATTAGGGGTTCCCTGGGAGGGGAGAACTCCAGAGTGCAGAGACACAGGACTCCCGATAAATACCTTATCCCCCCTGCCCTCAGAAGGGGGATGGGAGACAACTGTAGTGGACACTTCTGGAGGGCAGTGTCCTGAAGAGGACGCCATGGTCTGGGAGCAATATGGATCTGGAAGTGGAGTAAGGACACGGGGAGACACCAGCCAAAGGGAGGCATCAGGTGGGCAGATAAAAGCTAATTCCTAGTGCTGCCAGCAGGAGACCCTAGTGGTGAGTCTGCCCCATAACGGGAGCCAGTGGGAGCCCCGCGGCTCCGTGACTGTGGAGCTGGTGAGTAAACACACTGGAGCAGCCAGTTAGCAGATTTCTCAAAGTGGTTTTGCAGACCACTTTAAGAAACACTCTCCTAGACTGACAACTAACAGGTACCTCATTTGTGTTTTCTCAAGAATGCTAATAAGCAGGATTATTACTGATCCAAATGATGAAAATGTAATGCCAACATCAAGCAAGTTTGAAGAAAAGAACCACTGGCCGCCTATTTGTCTTTGGCCTGAAGAAGTACATTCTTCCAAGGTGGCCCATGCTAAAAACACTATTTTTAACATCATTGCAGTGGAGAATTTTATGGGGTTTCTTTTTGTCTCCTAAAACCATGACATGGTGCATCATCAATAGCATTATTACTAACCTGCCCTTCTTTGGAACATAGCAAACCAGGGTGAGTGACCCAGAAAACCTGAACACTAACTGCTGCAATGTGGATATATCTAACTGGGTATATCTGCCTTGTTTTGTCAGGTTGTTCCAACACAGATCAAATTTTTGTTAAGTAGATCCTCAGCAAACTGAATACTAGCAAAGAAAGTATCTCTAACTGCATTTTATCAAGTCTTATGTCAAGACAGAACATTATATCATTGTCTGAAGATTAACCTGATGAAAAATCAATGGTCTTCTGAGCAACTCTTGACATAAGCTGCCACAAAGTCACTATTGTCTAATATGTTGCCATCACACGACAACCCACTTTCTGAATTTCAAATTATTTTGTAACGTGAGAAGCAGGACATCATGAACATTAAATGGTGCAACACAGAAAATTCCCTCGAGTCTCCTGAGTCTGCAGAGTTTGGAGCACAACACCCAGTCTGAAAATCCACTCAAGAAAGTTAGCTATGGAAAGCCAGCATCAGTCTAGTCTCTGCTGAGGATATCTAACAAGCCTAGATTTGAAGGGACAAATGTCCCTGAAGCACCTTCTACCTTTGGGTGTTGATATTCAGCAACCCCAATCATTGCAGAGCTGGAGGACAGAGTGGTGTCAGCATCCCAAAATGACCACACCGCACCTAAAGCAGGGAATGGGGAGGCTGTAAGTGAGTAAAAGACTTTGAACAGGTGTTTCACATTTGATGTGCAGAACTTATTGCACTCTAGAGACAGTCTTACATGATAGCTCACCTTAACTCTGCTGTGAGGGGTGGTGAATAGCTAGGTCCTAGCAAGGGACCTGGATGGGAAAAAAAGGAGGAGCTGGTTGAAGCCTCCCAGATAATTATGGAATAAACATGGGGTTACTTGCACTGTACTATCTGATGGGTAATCCCTGACTTCTAATCATAGAGCTGGGGCTTGATTAAATCCATATCACGTGTCTCCTGCCCTTCTTTTGGTATATCTGGGAAATGAATAGTTAACTGTCATGAGAAGGGAATATAACTGATCAAGTATGTAGAGGGGGCTTTGCCCCAAAATTGCACTCAGAGGTAAGGTGGTTGCTTCTGCTATGGAAGTATTTTCCCCAGTGTATCTGTCAGTTTTCAGGCATAGGATGCCTTGGGCCTCCTGAAGTGTTGCTTTGGTTTTGGAAGGAGTTTCCAGAGGCAGGAGATTTGCTTCCATTTCTGGTTATGGAAATTCATGGCTCTCTGAAATTACCATAATTGGTCTTTTGCGTTTCCTGCAAAGGTCTCACTGCCCTTTGCAAAAGTGAGAAAGCATCATTAATCATAGGGTTGACCATGATATGATGGCCAAGACTTTCAAAAATGGATGCACAGAATAGGACTCCTACATTTATATTTAGGCATCTACATTAGTAGCTCCCATTGAAGTCAACAGTATGCCTGTGACTTGTACGAGTCACTTATAACTAGTCATTGTAACAAGTGTTGGAGGCACTTATACACAATCAGGTTTTGATATACTTCATGTAACTACAGTATACAATAAAGTCTTAGAAAATGTGTTCCCTCCTTGTAGATAGTGTGTACAGAAACATTCATTTTGATGCTTGCAAGAGAGCTGTTGACAAGCTTGTATTACCACTGCAGCACAGGGTTTAAAGCAGTCATAAAGGATGCTAACATCTGAGGTTACTGTTCAGAGAAATTTAGTGGAAAATCTATAACGGGGAAAGGATTCCTGTGCTCTTCCAAGTGGGTCAATGCTGTCATGATCTATATACTTTGATTAGTGCCAATCATGTGAGACTGTCTCTAGAGTGCAATAAGTTCTGCACATCAAATGTGAAACACCTGTTCAAAGTCTTTTACTCACTTACAGCCTCATGCAAACAACTGGTTTTAGATCAGCCAGGAGCAGAGGATGAAAGGTTCTTTCCGAGACTGCTGTCAGTGTCACTGCATAACTTACCCATGGGTTTCTCATAAGAAAAATGTGCATGTAAGAAATCTGTGACAATCATGCAAATGATATGTATGTGGGGACAAGAGTGCTGTTGGCAAATTCAGGCCTCTATCCATTGAACTAAGAAGAAGCTGACTCTGCAGATACTGACTTTGTGGGTGCTCTATGGCTCAAACACCCACCAAAATGCTTATAGGGATTGCTCATTGTTCACAGATTAATCCAGACTGTGGCCCCACTTTGCTTCCTGCTCAGCCCCAAGACCCTGCTCCCACTTGGTCTCTTTCAACTGAGACTCACCCCCAACTGGCTCCTTCCCACCAAGGCCCTGTTTGCACAGGGGAGGGAGCAGAGAGGAGTACCTACCAACAGAACCAAAAGTCGTTACCTGGAGTTAAGTCCTGGTCCCTTTGCTCCACTAAGATGATTCGTATGTAGACATATCAGCCACTACTCATTTTAATCTATGAAAATCAGTTTATTTCATAGCTCACATCCATTCTAATTTGGAACTCTGGTCTCTGTAAGAGAATACAAGTGGTCAGAGATTCAGAATTGCGTGCCAGTTATATTAACGTTTGTAACCAAGACCTAAGTCAGGTGACAGTGACCAAGAAACTAAGTTGTTCTCAGCACTCCTGAGTGTCATAGCATTATTCAAGTACTCATTGAGTTAATTCATTTAAACTTGTGTGGTAACAACATTTTGCTATTTCAAAATTAAATAAAAATCCTTCAGTCTGTGTTTTGCTTTGTTGTCTCTTCTTTAATCCCTTTCAGATATTTGTAATTAAACTAGTAAAATATCTGACATCAGGACTGTTAAACTATCTTGGCAAGGAAGCAGAACAAAACAGATGAATAATGAGAAACAACAGATAAGAAGTAATAATGCCCCTTTCATTCAGGAGTTGACGTATGCTCACAAAAAGTTCATGTCACCTTTACAGTTTCATATCCTCTCTATGAATCATTGCCATGATTAAAAAGAAAAGCCCCACAAAAAAGAACACCGGTTCTTAGGTTTCTGTTTAAATTATGGAAATGTTAAACTTCAAGGCCTGCTTTGCTGAAGATTAGGGAATCCTGTTGTGTGTTCTGTGGAATTAAATTTAGGGGAAAAAAGTGCTTGGATAATGGACAAAAAAAGAGAGAGGACTTACTGTACCTTTCTTCTATTTGTTCATTTTGAGGAGTGAATCTGTGTAGCTGGAATAATATCAGAGAGTTTCTTTTTAATTTATTCAAGTGCTGAGCTTAAGATATCCTGGATAAGGATAGCAGGTATGTGAGTGTTTGTGAGTTAAATGTAAAAACTAATTGTTGAGCAAAGAACATTGAAGAGGAGGAGATCATCTGTTTTGAGGGGTTTCCAAGACAGTTCCCTTGGGCTGCATACTTCTCTGCATGGAAAACACTTGTAGAATCTTTACATGTCTGCAAACCAGAGTCTTCTCTACACCAGTTTACAATGGCATCACTCCATTGAGGTCAATGGAGTTGCTTTTAATTTATCCTAATGTGAGAGGTCACTCAAATGTATTGTTTAGCAGTGCAGGTGTTATAAAGCTATAAGCCACCTGGCTCTCAGTTAAGGCTAGAAGAAACTCATTCTTTCTCTCTGTAAGTGGTCTAAGTGCCACTACATGGGACAGTGAACCACACCTAGTAGGTGTGTGGGTTACGTAGGCCCTTATAAGGTCTCATCAAATTTTATACTTTTTTTGTGGGACTAAAACATTACTGCCCTATGTCCAAGGCACTTGTCACTATAGGATATGTTGGGCAGGATTCAGGATTTACCCTCTAGGTATTTGAGAACAGACTTTGATATTACTATTGTAATATTTATTTAGCATTGTTCTTAATTATTTGGAAGCAGGGATAACCTGCCCATTAAATAAATTTGTAGTAGATACTTATGTGGGAGGTTTTACAAGTTCTAATGAGGACAAAGGAATAATGCAAAAGGACCCTTAGGCAGAAATAAAAATACTGGGCTTCTCAACATCAGAAAGATGTCAACAAATGGGGGAATGTAGAAAAGTAAAGGCTGAGTGTCAGGGGAGAAAAATGTAGAGGGAAGATCATAGACATTAAAGGTGAATAGTTTGGCTAATCAGTAGTTGAGGTTTTAAGGGGAGGTGTATTTCAGTAAACTAAAAGTACTTCAGATATTTGATTGGCATAAACACTAAGGAAATGAGAAATTATGTAGAGTGTTCCAGGGAATTATAACTTGGAGTGACAGGATAAAACCAAGCTAAAGAAAATGGAAGTGTAAGGGTTGTCTTTTTGATCCTTAATGCAATGAAAACAAAACCTTTTGAACATTGTCACAAAATGGAATTGTGTTAAAACATCCATTTTTTTTAAAATAAAAAAGCAAAAGTTATCATTTTTTTCTCTCCCTCTCACACTCTTTCTTAAAACTTCTGAACAGAGAGCCCTGGGCAGTGGGAGGTGGGGTAAATTCTTCACAACCAAAAATGTCATCAAAACCAATATGGCTTGGCAAAACATTTTGACTTTGATGGAATTTCATTTCACTATAAGGCTATGTCTACACTCGCGGGTTCTTCCGCGAGTAATATGCAAATGAGGGTAAGCGTGGAATATTGCCGAGCCTCATTTGCATACCTAATGAGCCACCATTTTTTTCAGAAGAGGCTCTTGCGCAAGAAGGAGCGTCTATGCTGCCCCTTCTTACGCAAGAAAAACCCTCTTGCGCAATGCCGTTCTTCCTGTCAAGTAATAGGTGTAACGGCATTGCGCAAGAGGGTTTTTCTTGCGCAAGAAGGGGCAATGTAGATGCTCCTTCTTGCGCAAGAGCCTCTTCTGAAAAAAAAGGTGGCTCATTAGGTATGCAAATGAGGCTCGGTGATATTCCACGCTTAGCCTCATTTGCACATTGTTCGCGGAAGAAGCCGCGAATGTAGACATAGCCTAAATGTTTCAGCTACTTTTCTACCCTACCAGTTTGCAGCTGTGTATGTGCACAGCTATCGTATGCACTCTTGCTATTGGAGTTCAGTTGCTTAGACTCTTCTAGGCAGGGATTTTTGTCTTCATGTGTCTCTTCAGTGATACTATATGAATGATAAATAATTATGGACAACTAGGAGCACATACTGACCCTTGAATTTGTGGCCCTCAATCTATTAAAGTTACTAAAGGGTGGACAACAGCAACTGCCCCCACAGGTGCTTTTGGCAGATCTTCTTAACCCTTCTAGTAGATCGCTTTGTCCTCTGCTAGATATTTGGCCAGTCACTTTCTTGAATCAGTAATGGCTCCAGCAAGAGCAACATGCTGTTTCATAGTGTTAGTTCTATGACAGTTTGGAATAAAATAAAATAAAATAGAATAGTTGACATGTTGAAAATTGCTTTGCTGACTTTTCCAAACCCCTTTCTAGCTAGCACTCCCTACCCAAAAGCTCGCTCTTAGCTTTCTCTCAGGGCTACATTCCCAGCAGATTTTCATGCTGTGTCTGGAGGTCCTTTGTTGCCTTCTCTCTCTTTTTCTCTGATCTTCATGCCTCTATCTCAGACACAAGAAGCTTCATAAAATAATACCCAGAGAAATCCCTCTGCCTACATGTGCCATGCATGTGCCTATGTTTTGGATGGCAGCTGCTACTGTTTCAGCTATCTGATTCCATAAAGGAGCTTAACTACTGCTTATATTTATCCCAAATGAAGGGCAGCTGTTACATCCACTAGTTTCAACAAGGTTTAACCCACCCCATCACACTAGTTTATAGAATTCTGCAGTGGAGTGCCTGTATTTCTACTCTGTCACCACCATACATTCACTATTTCAAAAAAAAAAAAAAAAAAAGCTGTAGTACAGATCTAGCCTGAGACTTTTTTTTTAGTTTGTTTTTACTGTGGGTTAAGTGTTATGTATTCAGGGCATACACATGTGTGTTAAAGCTCCATGATAAAAAAAAGTTTGTTAGTGTTAGAAACGAGGTATAGCTAAATTGATAAACTAGAAAATTAGGCTCAGGATATTTGGTCGTCATGTAATCATACAAAACGTCTCAATCTTGCAAAAAAAAACTTGTGTATGGTTCAGGAAAAGGAGTAATCCCATTGGATTCAATGGAATTGCTCTTGGTGTGCAAAGTTAAGCATATCTATGGAGGATCAGAGTACCTGAAGGCTATATTTTCTGCTTCTAAAATTTGAGGGGTTTGTGCGCACAAACTGGGCCTCAAATTAAAATTTAGTTCTTTTAATTGATATTTCAATATGCCTAATGTACATAAGATATGTTGAGATTTTTAGTTTATCCACATACACCTGGTTTAAAAAAAGCTAGCCTCTTCAAAAGTCAAATATTCTTTATTTTACTCTTTTCAAGAAGTGAGCATATTACATCTCTTTGTTGCTCAGTGGTAGTTCATTTGCATGGGCTGGATTTAATCAGTTCACATCAAAGCTGCATTGCCTCTGAGTGAGAATAAAGTTGACCAAAGAATAAGTTCAGTAATTAGGTACAAGTTAAATACTCAAAATGTTGCCAGTGCATTTTTACAAACCCTGGTCAATACCAATATGAACATATTGAGAAATATGCAAGTTAAATCAAGAGTTAAATTGTGGTTTAGAATTTACCTCATATAGCCTTTTTCCTGTCTGTACAACCAATACCTCGTATTTTTCTTTTCCCTAGTCCTCTATAAAATGTTTAAATATGTTTTCAATGTTTCAAGGGCTGACAAATGCAATATATATGAACATGTTAAATGTGTAATGAATTTGACATACAAAAATCTGCATTACAATAATGAGAGTGTGGCTTCATCATAAAGATGTCAGGGGATTTTGAGCTATTAAGGTTGAACTCTTGTCCTTAATTCACCCTGCAGTGTCTAGGAATTACAGTACAAAACATAACCCACTGTCCCCAATCTCTTGGAAAAGGATCATATCATCTAAATACATATTGCTTGAAAGAAGTCAGTTATGGACAAAGCTTCAAAGTGCAACTTTTACCAAATTAGTTTGACATACCTCTACAGTTATGTGAGGATTTTTTGTTTTGTTTTGGTACATGAAATAACTGTACAAATGTTGAAAGAAAACCATCTTGCAAAGTTACACAGCATATTTTAATGCACATTAGTTGATGTGTACTTACTTAGACAGTAATGGCTCAAAGTAAGGTGTATCCATATTTTACCTCATTTGAACTCTGTATGTGGTACTGTGTAAATCCATGAGTATGTTTTCAAGGTGATTAGCCTGGATTTAGCTCTGTAACAGTGCAGGGGGAAAAGGTATAATGGAAATGTTGACAGTCCATTAACTAGAGTATCACTAATGGGAGCTATAATAGAGAGGGATATTTTTAATTGTAAAGAGGTTAATTGGTATTCCACATTTGCATTCTTTAATTCTTTTGTGAGGGCAATTTCAGCACATCCACTGATAGGAGTAGCTATTATAGCAAAAGAGTACAGAGGATCACAATATTTTCATAAAGAAAATAAGGGGGAGGTGGACAAGCAGGAATATGTTAAGCTGCCATTATCCAATTATTAGCTGTCTGTGGCTATGGAGATATGACTTTCTTAATTGTTTATATAGAAACTGACCAGGAAATATTTTTTTCCTTCTTGGTTTCTATAGTACTGTAATAAAAAGAATGTAAACTTCACAAAAAACTGAAATGTGTTTATATATATATATATATATATATATATTGCTCTAAAGTTGAAAATCACTCTATTTTGTAATTTAATAAATGGCATTTGCCATTTATCTCCCACTTTCTTTCTTTTCTTTGAAGCTCCAGTTTATTTTCCTGATGTTTCCTCTTGTGTGTTTCCTGCCCCTTTTTCTCTAATCCCCATTGCATTTTGTATTCTCTTTCCTCAGGTATCTTCCATTTTTTCTTTCTTCTGTTTCCCATCTCTTTCCTCCTTGTTGAGTTCTGACCCACTTCATTTTTGGTTGTTTCCTACTCACTAAGTGCTCCCCTTATTTCGAAATAACAAGCGGAGCACCCACACTACCAAGCCCCTTATTTCGAAATAAGGGGGCTGGTTTTTTTGAAATAATAATTCCTGCTTTTTTTGAGGAATGGCACGTATTTAAAATAGTTATTTCAAAATAGTGGTGGCGTGGACACTCCACTGCTGCTATTTCAAAATAATTACTCCCCAGAGCCATTCAAAGTAATTACTCCCAAGTGCTTCTTAGAACACTAAGTTGAAGTAACATGTCCACATTAACGGAGCCTGCCTTGTTCTAATTTCAAAGCTTCCATAGTGTGGACACTCTATTTCAAAATTATTATTGTGGGAGTTGCTTTTTCAAAATAAGTTATTTCAAAATAATTTCCTAGAGTAGACATGCTTTAAGAATTCCATCATGTTTGAAGAGCTTGCCTACAATTCTCATTGATGTCTCTGGGATGTCCACATCTGGCCCTAAAATATGGCCCTAATTATAAAACATGCAGTTCCAAAAGATGACAAAACTGCTGTGCTCCAGTAAAAGTTTGACTGGATATGAGGCATGAGATCAAGTAAAATTAAATATTGTGCCTTGTTCTCTATACCTAACGAAAGTGAATCTTCAGTTCTTCCTGCTCATGCCCTCTTATTAACAAGGGTTCAGGGACAGTGTGTTTCTGAGGGGACTTAGAATTAAATGTGATGGCTCATAGCATGTGACTTGAGTGCTTAATTATGTGCTGGTCTCTTTGGCCTGCTACTAGGAAGAAGTAACCTAGGGTATGTCTAGACTATATGCCTCTGCCGACAAGTTTCACGAGGCATAAGGGATCAATCGACAATGGCTTTTCCTGTCAACCGATCCACATCTTGACTGCCAGTTCACGCCGACAATCAGCTGAGCCGGCACAATGCAGAGGCAATTTTTATTTTAATGAAGCGGGGATATTTAAATTCCCGCTTTATTGACTATGCCGGTATGTCTAAGTTACATGCCTCTGTCGGCAGAGGCATGTAGTCTAGACATACCCTTAGTGATGGCTCGTAATAGAAAGGTAGCCATGTTAGTCTGATCTTGCTAAAACAAAAGGAAAAACCATGTAGCACTTTAAAGACTAACATCTTGTTAGTCTTTAAAGTGCTACATGGTTTTTCCTTTTGTTTTAGTGATGGCTCATCACTTTTCCCCTTGTGCTCATATGAAATGTGCAGTACTCGTATTTACAGCATCAAAGAGCCTTCCTTTTCCATGTAAGCCACTGTTTCACAAAGTATAGAGTTTCACTCTGGCAGGGAAAGCAAAAAGACTTGCTGGTGGGTGATGGATATGTGGATCACCTTCTAAATTGATCTCTGATGTTTCAGATTTCATTTAAATGAAAGCAAGTCTCTCTCTGGTATGTTTGTGGGAAAAAAGCCCTTTAAAATATGATACAGTGTTCACTGATTCTGACCTGTCTGCCTGAGTTTGCAGAGAGCCTGAAACAACAACTCCAGGATTTATTCATGTCAGTGGAGTCTAACATCCATCTACAGTGATTTAATTGTCATCATGGTTAAGAATGCCACTTCACATCACACTGGAATTAAGGAGAGAACAAATATTATGAAGATTTACACTAGCACATAATTAAGATGGTTAGTCCTTTAACAACACATAGTGAACGTCCAGTGAGACTCAACTGGTTTCATTTTCCAGGAGTGCAGTTCAGTTACCAAGGGCTTGCATAACACCAACATAAACAAGTTTGTAGCAACAAATATCTGATAGTGATTTTATTGGCATCAAGTATCAGAGGGGTAGCCGTGTTAGTCTGAATCTGCAAAAGCAACGAGGAGTCCTGTGGCACCTTATAGACTAACTGAAGTGTAGGAGCATAAGCTTTCGTGGGCAAAGACCCACTTCGTCAGATGCAGACGAAGTGGGTCTTTGCCCACGAAAGCTTATGCTCCTACACTTCAGTTAGTCTATAAGGTGCCACAGGACTCCTCGTCGTATTGGCATCAAATACTTCTGAAAACCAATATGTGTTCTAGCTTTTTAAAAAGCTAAAGTAAATTAGACTGAAGAAAGTATAATAAATAGTCTGTTTTAATTTCATTGTAAAGCTAAATGCATATTAAAAATAAATGAAAAGTGGAGTTTAGCCAACAGCAACAATTTATTTTTAAATATGTTTTTAGAATATATACCAAAAGTGATCAATTATTTATTTAGTAAATACATCTTTTATTTTGTCTAGAGAACATTAGTACAAGACGCTGTCTCTTCCCTGAGCTCTTTCATTCCCTTATAATCCCACCATTTTTCTATTTATCTAACAGCCTGATACTTTGAAGTATTGAGCAACCACAAATCCTACTGAAATTGTAATGGATGCTAGATACTGGACAAGTGCCCTAGCTAGAATGGGACTTGGTTGTCTATAGTGCTGCACAAAATGTGTGTAGGTTGTATTAATACAAATCATAAGATTTCAAGTTCCAAGATTTATGAAGGTAGGTTCAGGGGAGAAAGAGGAAGAAAGAAAGTAGTATAGTCTTCTAAACGCCATCCACAAATCTATTCCCACTAATGTGAGACACCAGAATGGGATTTCATTCACAGTAGATTATGAAGATGTTAAAAATATGACTGTGACCTTTTGGGCTTCTCACATTTGCTTTTCCCTATGGGGTTCAGAATGTGGCTATTTTTCCTTGAGGGTTGGGTACATCCGTGCACTCTGGAGGACACCCTGAGTCTCAAAGAACAGCCATTCTGTACCCTATGGAGACTGTGTTAGTGCAGCAGGCTGGTATACCTCTTAGAACTGATACATCTGAAACTGGCAAGAAGTTTTTCTACCACCTCTCCTAGGGCTACATCTACACTGCACAGTTATTTTGGAATAAGCTATTTTGGAATAATTATTCCGAAATAGCTTATGTTGAAATAGCACGTCTACCCTGCAGGGAAGCCTCAAAATTAATCTGAGGCAGGCTTCCCTAATGTATATGTGCTATCTCAATTTAGAGCCCCAGGAGGAATAACTTAGAATGGCTCTGATGGGGGGCTATTTTGAAATAGCAGAAGTGGAATGTCTACACAAGCCTTATTTTGAAATAGCTATTTCGGAGTAGAGGTTATTCTACGTAGAATGAGGTTTACAGAAGTCAGAATAAGCCGTCCGTTATTTCAAAATAGTGGAATTACTGTGTAGACGCTCGTATAGTTATTTTGGAATAACGGCCATTATTCCGAAATGACTTTGCTGTGTAGACACACCCTCAGTGAAATTAGCTGTTCTGATAGTTACACTATTCTGATGGCACAGTTGCCTACACTAGGGTTTTTGTCAAAATAGTTATGTCGATCAGGGCTGTATGTGTTTTTCTTTGTTTCCTCCCCCCACACACACCCTCGCTACCTTAGGGCATATCTACATAGCAGGGCTAAACTTGAAATTAGCAACTTGAGGTACATTAATTGCGTAGCTTAAGTCGAAATATCTTTTTTGGACTTTTGGCACTGTCTACACAGCAGTTATTTTGAGAGAGAGCACTCTTCCCCCAACTTCCCTTACTCCTCTTACAATGAAGATTACAGGAATTGGAGTAAGCAGTCCTCAAGCTCAACATTATTCTGATATTATGTCAAAATAACTGCTTGTCTGTAGACATGGACTGTTATTTTAAAATAATGTTAGTTATTCCGAAATAACACAGCTGTGTAGACATACCCATAGGTACCAGTGTAAGTTTTAAGAATTGTCCATTGTGCCAAGGTCTCTGAAAGGTCAAGCAGACAAAGTTTTCCAGACACAAGTGCTGGTGGCTTAGTCTGATCAATGATTCAAACATATCTGTAATCTGACCAATAGAATTATCCATAAACAAAGTAAAACCCGAGGCTACGTCTAGACTGAAGGCTTCTTTCAGAAGAAGCTTTTCTGGAAGAGAACTTCAGAAAAAACTTCTTCTGAAAAAGTGTCCACACTGCCAAAGCACATCGAAAAAGCGATCTACTTTTTCAAAAGATCCATGCAGAATGGATGCTTCTTGCATTTAAGCTGTGATTATAATGGACGGAGTGGCAGCTGTGCTCTTTCCTCTTCTTTTGAAAGAACTTCCTCTTTTGAAAGAACCCCATCCACACATGCCTTTTTCCGGAAGAGCTCTTTCGGAAAAGGCGTTCTTCCTTGTAGAAAGAGGTTTACCAATATCGGAAAAACACCTGTTCTTTTGATTTTTTTTGGAAAGAACGTGATTGAAGTATGGATGTAAATGAAGTTTTTTCAGAAAAATGGCAGTTTTTCCGAAAAAAAATCTCAGTAGTGCAGACATAGCCTGAGTAAAAAGTGTAGGATTAGGACATGATGGGTTTTTTTAAGAAAAACTGAGATTGTGGAGCCCTGAAGTGGCAAGCTGGCCTAATACAAGCTCTGCTAACATTTTTTGACACACATTTCAGGGTCCTGTATAGAAATGTGTCTTTTTAGCTTTAATATATATTTAGGCAGGAGCTTTAGGGGGTGCTACTCAAAGCACTGGACATATACTATCCAATAATTAAAAGGTGTGGAGAGCAACCTTGAATCTAATCTAAGAAAGAAATCCATTGTCATTAACATAATTGAAAAGAAATTAAAATGGCCAATACAATATCATGAAATATTTTATATCACAGTTCAATTTTAAAGTAGTCCAGCTGCCCCAGACATCATGTGGAATAAATAATCTTAATCAGGGAACGATCTTTGTGGTGGATGCAAATACATGTAGCACCTTGTTCTTCACTTCTTAATCAGGCAAAAGTCTCCATGGATTGGACAAGGTTTGCATGAGCAATAAGCATGAGTTCAAGCTGACATGGAAAACTTAATCACTCAGGACCACTGGGAGAGATTTTCCATATCACAAATGGCAGTTTGGTCCCTAACTCTCATAGGCTATATCTACACTGTGGCACTATTTCGGGATACCAAAGGTATCCCGAATAGCTATTCCGCATCTTTTGAGCGCACCCATTATTTCGAAATAGATTTCAAAATAATGGGCACGCTTTTCTGGCATCCCTGTAACCCTCGTTCCATGAAGGTAAAGGGACGTTTTGGAATAGCATTTTATTTCAAAACTACCTCAAAATAAGCAATGCAATTTGCATAGCACAAATTGTGTAGCTTATTTCAAGATAAGGGTGCCCCCACAGGAACCTAATTATTATTTGTGGTTTTGGAAACTACTCTGAATAGGGTCTTGCTGGGATGTGATAATAATGTGATTCCTCAAGCATCCTAAATGCCAATTGACTCATTGGGTGTGAAGGATAGTTGGCTTCTTGCAGGGAAAGGCCTGAGGTGGCCAGATCTAGTTTTGGTTTTCCAACTGTCAAAACATAAGAAAGGTTGAAGTTCTGCTCCTATGCAATGGAAACTTTGCTATTATCTTCAGTCAGAGCGACACAGGGCCCAGGTGAGAAGACCTTATTCACATTTACTGAAGGTTTTCTGTTTTGTTCTTTGTACATGAGCATGTAAGCTCTTACAAAAGTAGTTCCAACTGACTCCCTATGGCTTGCTCCTGCTAAATAATGAACAGTTTATAGGATTGCATCCTCTACCTCCATAAAACCTGATCTTCCGTTCTCCTTGTACTTAACCAAATGAAATCAGAAGCATATAATAAAATGCCCACTCTTCATGTACTCTTGTGTACCTCTGAACAACACTAACATTCAAACCTTGCATTGAATATTTTCTAGTGTTGCAGGCAGAGAAATTTCTCTGGCGCCCCCTGCTGCTGCCTACATATCACAGGCAGCAGCTTCACATGCTTTCTCTGTTTGGGTACAGCTCAGCTTACAGAAGCCACAAAGCATGTGACCCTCCGTCTAGTAATATTCTTTTAAAGCCAGCGCCTCCGAGAGCTTTAATATCAGCTCACCCAAGCAAAGAAGAGGCTGGAATGGATAGTCTGGGTCTATTTTGACATTAAAATACTTGTTCTGGTCCTTACCTGTAGAAATGTTTGGGGTTTGTTTATGTAAATTAAAAGGAAAATGTGCTTGCTTTATTTATATGATTGTATAAGGCAGGGTGATGGGAAAGAGGGTCAGAGCAGAGGTTTGGGTGTGCGGGGGGGGGCGGGTTCAGGCATGGGTGAGGGTGCAGGAGTGAGGGCAGGGCGTGGGAGGTGTAGGACTCAGGGGAGGGTGGTGGCACTGCTGTGGCAGCAGATCATCCCAGGGGGCCATGGCTGTGCTCTCCGGTTGGCGGCTACTCCTGTGGGGCCAGGGCTGTAATCACTGGCTGGTGTGTCCTCCCGGGAGTCCGGGGCTGCATGGGCTAATCCCAACCTGTAGCTTTGCTGCGGGGTATAGGTGTTGGGGGGAGGAGGAAAAGGCTTGGAGCAATGGCCTCAGTTTCCAGCAGCTGCTCTGTGGCCTGTAGCCTGTCCGGGGGCAGGGATGGGTTGAGGTCTTGTTCCAGTCTTCAGCAGTAGCCCTGTTTCCTGCAGTCTGCCCCGGAGTAAGGAGGAGTGAGGCTCTGAGGGCTGGCCCTATCCTCCAGCAGCCTCTTCCTGTGCTCTGCAGGCTCCCTGTGTGGTGGGTACAGGATCTGGGGGCTGCTCCTGGCCTGCAATGCCCTTCCCACTGCCCCAATAGCCTTCTGTGGGGTGGCAGGCTCCAGAGGCCAATTCAGGCCTCCAGGGGCCCTCCGTGGCCTGCAGGCTGTAGGCAGGGGAGGGTGAAGGTCTCAGCCAGCCTCCAGCCCCTCTTCCCCCATGTCCTGCAGCCTGTCTGGGAAGGGCGAGGTTCGGGGTGGCTCTGAGTAGCCCCTCTGATTTCTGCTACCTGTTGGGGGAGCTCTGAGGGTCAGCTCCAGCCAACAGCCCTCCCCCTGAATGAACACTCTGCAGGATAGCTCTCCCCTGCAGGCTCGCTGCCTCCAGTGGCCACTCTCATATCACTTCCCTCTGAAAGGAGCCCCTCCCTTTTAATGTTATAGAAAACTGTCTTTTTCCTGGGGCTTCTGGCTAACCTTGCTTTAAGTTGGGAGGAGAGATAGATGCCTACCAAATATGGTGAACTTCCTGAACAAACGGACTTGCAGACAGATACACTCTAAAATATATATAGATCTAAACTAAATACCATAGTATGTAGCATTTACAACTGACAATATTGTCCTTCAGTCGTCTCTCACAGTGGAAGAATGATTACAGAGCTGATGTCAAGTTTCCTCTTGCATCTTTGGCACACTCTATGGTAACTTCAGTGCAGCTGAAGTTATTAAGTTGTAATTTGCTTAGCATCGTAAGAGACTGGTCCCAATTGCCCAGTACAAAACTGAAAGTCACAGTATAATTTAAATTCAGACAGACAGGTGCGACTAGCATTGTCTTTTGTGGATGGACATTCATACTAGGTTGTTGTGGGTTTTTAAAAGAAATGATCATGCAAATTAAGATTTAGAAATGCCTGGTCATTATTAATTATATTTCTCTTTTCACTGAGTAAGGTCCCAATTGGGATTCTCTCCCCTTCCTTAACTCTGCATCTTAGTTGAATTTTTCTACCTAAAATCCTTCTCAGACAGTCTTGCCGTGATTAATTAAAAAAGAAAGGTGATGTAATAGAATGGAGTGGCACACAATATAGACTAAAGCTTTCCTTTGTTTCATATACTTGCCCCTTTAATTAGCCCACTCGTGTTCTTAAATACTTATTAACTCAGTTGGAGCTTAAATAAAGTATAACAGCCTTCTTCAGTAAAAACAATCTGCCGCTTTTTGCTTTGCAGGGCTGTGTGACATGCAAATCTTGTCCTACTTCTGACAGCTGAGGAAGGGTGAAACATTTTTATTATGTTTAGTGTGGTAGTCTCTAGGAACCCCAAAGCCCAGGCCCTGTTGTGCTTGCTGTTGTACTTACCCAAAACCAAACGACAGTTCCTGCCCCCAATGCATTTACATTTGAAGACAAACCCTGACTCAGACACAAAACTAGGGATTCTTGAAGCTAGTCACCCTAACATTGAGCTTTTAACATTTCAGAAGTCTTCTCACACATTTCTGCATACACCTCAGTGAAACATAGTGAGCAGGAGAGAAAAAAAAATATCCCTAGTTTCTCCATGGTAGGAAGTAATGCATACTGGCAAGAGAGGCACACATCTTGGAACATTACAAAAATAGTGGCTCTTTTTTTGAGTTCTGTGCTATTGCCTTCTCTATGGAACATCAGCCTATCCAGCTCAGAGGCTATAGCTGAGTTGTCAGTTGCTGTTCTGACCATTTCAGCCCCAAGCTCCCATGTGTCTGTCTCTGTCCCCTCTGTGGCCTCAGTTATGCTCATATTGAGCAAACCGATGTCAAAGCTCTATCAGGAGGGCAGCCAGTGCTCAGCTCTACCAGCAACTGTCCCAGATAGCCAACCACAGATCGTTCACCAGACTGGGTCTTGGTCTTGAACCAGGCCAGAACCTCCAGACCTGGGGAAGTATTTCCTGAAAATAATCATTTGCTCCCTTCCCTGCCCTTTGGACCAAGACAAACAGGCTGGACACTTTCCAAGTTTGTTATATACCAGTTCCCCTCCAATGGTTCAAGAGTACCGTCTTGTGCAGCAATATTACCAGTGGACATAAACTTCTCCATAGCCCACACTCCAGGGAGAGAGAGGAATGATCTCCTCACCCTGAGATCCTGTCTCTCCTGGCCGCTGCCAGCTTTCCCATATATAATCACAGATCCTTTCTGATGGTCCCTCACTTATGCTCTTCCTCTATTCCAGTGGAGGGATCTCCGTCACAACACTTCTCTCCTAGTTGAAGATCATGCCCTAACATGGAAAAAGCTGATTCAAGGAGGGAGATGATAGTGCTACTCCCTGAGTCAGCTTCAGGAGCATCTTTTCTCCTTTCCCTGCCTTTGGGGGCAGAGTTAAGGTTTACTGAGATGCTAGGTTGTAAGAATTCCCTTGGCTGTGCAGATCCTGATTTTCTCAAACTTTAATAAGTTTACTGTGATGTTCTCTTAGAGATACATGGAAGGATCTTATCTGAGCAGATCCTAGTTTTTCAGTTCAGGATTTGGCAGGCTCTGAAATGGGGTAGGTTTAGAAGATAAAATAAAACAAGAACAAGTTAAAATTACTTAAAGTTAGATGTCTTCAAGTTACCAGGGCCTGATGAAATGCATACTAGAATACTCAAGGAGCTGATAGCTAGAGGCTCAGATACCTCCTATACTCCTATATCATCTTTGAAAAGTCATGGAAGTTGGGAGAGATCCTAGAAGACTAGAAAAGGGCAAATATAGTGCCCATCTATAAAAAGGGAAATAAGAACAACCCAGGAAACTACAGACCAGTCAGCTTAACTTCTGTGCCAGGGAAGATAATGGAGCAAATAATTAAGGACCTCATCGGCAAATATTTGGAAGATAATAAAGTGATAGGTAACAGCCAGCATGGATTTGTAAAGAACAAATCATACCAAATCAATCTGATAGCTTTCTTTGATAGAATAACACGTAGATAAGGGAGAAACGGTGGATGTGGTATACCTAAACTTTAGTAAAGCATTTGATACAGTCTCACATGACCTTTGCACCAATAAACTAGGAAAATACAATATAGATGGGACTACTGTAAACTGGTGCATAACTAGCTGGCTGGATAACCATTCTCAGAGAGTAGTTATTAATGGTTCACAGTCATGCTGGAAGGACATAACAAGTAGGACTGGTTCTATTCAATATCTTTATCAACAATTTAGATATTGGCATAGAGAGTAAGCTTATTAAGTCTGATACCAAGCTGGGAGGGGTTTCAAGTGCTTTGGAGGATAGGGTCATAATTCAAAATGATCTGGACAAACTGGACAAATGGTCTAAGGTAAATAGGATGAAGTTCAATGAGCACAAATGCAAAGTACCCCACGTAGGGAGAAACCGTTTTATACATACAGAATGAGAAATGACTGTCTAGGAAAGGGAAAGGGACCTAGGGGTTACAGAGGACCACAGTCTAAACATGAGTCAACAGTGTGATACTATTGCAAAAAAAGCAAACATGATTCTGGAATGCATTAACAGAAGTGTTGTGAGCAACACACCAGAAGTCATTCTTCCATTCTACTCTGTACTGATTAGGCCTCAGCTGGAATATTGTGTCCAGTTCTGGGTCCCACATTTCAAGAAAGATATGGAGAAACTGGAGAAGTTCCACAGAAGAGCAACAAAAATGATTAAAGGTCTAGAAAACATCTCCAATGAGAGAAGACTGAAAGAATTGGGCTTGTGTAATTTAGAAAAGAGAAGACTGAGAGGGAACATGATAGCAGTTTTGAAGTATCTAAAAGGGTATTACAAGGAGGAGGGAGAAAAATAATTGATCTCCTTGGCCTCTAATGATAGAAGGAGAAGCAATGGGCATAAATTGCAACGAGGGAGGTTTAGATTGGACATTATGGGTGTGTCTTGACTACATGCCTCCGTCGACGGAGGCATGTAGATTAGACAGATCGGCAGAGGGAAATGAAGCCGCGATTAAAATAATTGCGGCTTCATTTAAATTTAAATGGCTGCCCCGCTCTGCCGATCAGCTGTTTGTCGGCAGATTGGGGCAGTCTGGACGCGCCGCGTCGACAAAGAAGCCTTTCTTGATCGGCACAGGTATGCCTCGTGAAACCAGGTTTACCTGTGCCAATCAAGGAAGGCTTCTTTGTCGACGCGGCACGTCCAGACTGCCCCGATCTGCCGACAAACAGCTGATCGGCAGAGCGGGGCAGCCACTTAAATTTAAATGAAGCTGCGATTATTTTAATCACGGCTTCATTTCCCTCTGCCGATCTGTCTAATCTACATGCCTCCGTCGACGGAGGCATGTAGTTTAGACGTACCCTAAGAAACTTCCTAATTGTCAGGTTGGTTAAACACTGGAATATATTGCCTAGGGAGGTTGTGGAATCTCTATCACTGGAGTTATTTAAGAGCAGGTTGGATAGACATCTATCAAGGATGATCTAGATCATGCTTGGTCTTGCTGTGAGGGCAGGGGACTGGACTTGATGACCTCTTGAGGTTCCTTCCAGTTGTAGAGTTCTATGATTCTATGCTGGAAGAACATGCAGCGCACAAGGCACTATGGCGTGGCAGCAATCTTAACTCCTCTTGAAGCTTGTGTGCTGATCTACCAACTGAGAGAGGGAAAATAATGCTCCAAAGACTGTCCCAGTTCCTCTTCTCGGGGAGTTTCTTTATGCAGTTAGAAGCAAAAATGCAAAACCTGGCAACCAAACAAACTTGGTGCCCCTTAAGTTCTTGTCCTAGTCCCTTTCCCCAGACCCGGAGTGAAAGTAACTTAAATTTCTTACAAGTACTGTCCTATCACAACCTGCCCCGCTTGGGGGGTGCCTCAGGTTTGGGAGGGTGTTGCAATACCTGTAAGAAATTTCAGCATGAGGTAGTGTGTGGGACTTAGGGCAGAGGGTTCAGGTGTGCGGGGGTGCAGGAGTCAGGGCAGGGGGCTGGAGATGTGAGGGTTCAGGTGTCAGGCTAAGGGACTAGGGACATGGGGGGATGCCAGAGTCAAGGTTGGGGTGTATGAATGGCTCATGGCAAGGGGCTGGTGTGTGCAGAGGGTGCAGGAGGCTGAGAGTGGGGGTTGGGGAGCATATGGGAGGGGGTCCTGGGGATGGGTTAATTTACCAGGCCAGGACTGGGATGCTACAGTCAAGCAGCCACAGATGGACAGGGGCCAAGCCAGGATCACCGCAGCCAATTTCACCTCCCCTTCTACCTCCACCATAGCAGGAGCAGCCACTGAAGCCAGATGGGGGCTACCACCAGCCCCTCTTGAAGCCAGATGAGGGCTAGACTGCGGGGCTCCTTCCTTCCCTCATCCCTGCCCTGCCCAGCTTTTAAAGAGCCCACCCCAGGCTGGCTCTTTAAATAGTGCATCCCGGCCTACTCTTGCCAGAGTGCAGCCAGCTCTTGCTGGAGTGATGTACCAGGATGTGCCTCCTTACTTTCACCTCTGCTCCAGACACTCATCATCATTACAGTCCTATTACTTCCTACAGGTGTGCGCTGGCCAAGTCTTCCACCTGACATGTGCAGGGCCTCTCCCATATCCTCCTCTGCACCAGTGTCTCTCCAGCCTGCTCCTTTGCCTGGCAGCAGTATATGGAATTTTCAGTTGGGCACGTGGATTACAAACTACGGTTTCCGGTTTTAACAGGTCCATAAGCCAGAGCAGCTGCATGTATGCACCCTGAGGCTCAGTGTGTTGTTACAGCTACATTCACCAAGTATGTTGTAACTCAATTATTTATTATTACTATTTAAACAGTTTGGAGTAGCATGTCATTCTCAGGCTGGAGCTCAGATAGCAAGTTATTCCACTGTTCAGGAAGCTTGCCAGTTGAGTTTTCCACCCGTTAAAGCTAAACAGAGCGTACTACAATGTTCCAGCACAGACATAATGAATCTGCAGAAATTATTCCTACCAGTAAGGTATGTGGGTGTCCTGTCTAAAGGGCTGCTTGCAAATGGTATTTGGGTGCATAGTAATACCACTTTTGCAGGCTATATGCTCCAGTTTGATGGGAATTTATCCAGTGAGTTTTTTATTTTTTCTAAAACTTATGTCAAACGTTACTATAACATTAGATTTAAAAATCATGGCAGGTACAGAACATGCCTGAGAGTCAGTGTGCAGGGGCCAGGATGAGAGGGAAGGAATTTATGTTAGACAATGGTGTGACTTTCTTTCTTATGTACATTTTGACATCTCCATTTTCACAGCCTATGATGGAGTGCCTTTGCTTTGTGTCTAATCTAGCAGCTTTAGCTGACAAAAACAAGCTGCATTAATTCTAGGAAAAGCAAACAGAATATGAGCAAATAAAACGATATAGTAAAAATAAAGAAAGGGAAATAAAAGTATTCCTCGAGAGAGTGAGTTTGAAATTTTAGGGAGCTATGAAACTGCATAGTTACATTCTAGATACTGATAATGCAGCATGCTGAATTCTTGAGTGCATCTCTCATGGGGGGGGGGGGGTTCAAGCAATGTATAGACCACTCTTATTCTGTCCAAGTAGGATAGTTTTGTTCTCATGCAATGGGAGCAGGTGGTAGAAGGTTGTTTTGATGAGGTTAAAAAGCTCCTCCCCTCTTTCCCCAAGCAGCAGCCTAATCGGCGTCAGCAGTAATTGTGTGCCTTGCACTGCTTTACAGTGAGGGTGAGCTGAAAAGATATATCAATATGAGATATCAAATTGAGACCTAGATGTTCCATTTTAAGTGGCTGCTCATTTCCTTGAGCCATAATATGGGCTAAAGGTTAACTTACACATTCTCTGTGGGAGAACAGCCTTTTGCTTTCTTTTTCTTTTAAGGTGTGTATATTTCATATTCTTTTCTACCTACAGAGGCAAACTATGATGTACAGTGTTCTTAATACAGATTTTTTTCCACTAGATTATTTGCTAATCAGACTACAGTACAGTGGAGATAAAAGAGAGAATCTGTTGCCTAGATAGTTGGCTTTAATGAGCAACTAAACCCCTGGGAGCTGAAATCAGAAATAGAATGATGCTGTTTCCCCGTCTCTTGTCTTTTCTTCACTTGCTTCTTCTCATCCCTGTTCCAATGGGCCTAGTGAGCGGGAACTATCCAAGGTCCTAGAATGCTGGCTGCTTGGCTGCTGAATACAAACAGATTGCGGAAAGAGAGGAGCACCCGATTACTGCTTGTATCAGAAGGTAGGCATGCTCTTTGTTTGAGAATCCCTGATTAATCAACAGCAGCATCAACAGACTAAGGCAGCTGGAGAGAGCAAGCCTGCCTGTAGTCACAGGGGAGAGAGTCGATGCCACAAGCTAGGCTGCCTCAAACCTTCTGTATCTAAGTGGCAATGAGAGAGAGAGCATCTTTTCTGCGGCAAGAAGCCATTTGGATAGGATGTTTTCTATTCCTTGTTTTCATTTGTTTTTGTCTCCACAGAATTCATTCAAATGAGGCACCTTAGCAATCTCTGTGTTATTGCATATGATGGTGGTGTAATCTTCTGCGTTGTAAAGTGGGTAAACATCATCCAGTTTCTTCTCAGCTGGACCTCAAAGCAGGGTGCTGTTTGTACCCTCCCATTATCTATGTCCTCTGTTCTCTGAATGTGGATTTAAAGAAGCCAGCACCTGTCTTTTGCCACTGCATTTTTAAAAGCCAAACTTGAAAGGCCATTTTAATGCTACATTAAGAAGATCTCTGACATAACCCACTGACTTCTAGTGATGCAGAATTCTACAATCTGGGCTTCTTTGCCAACAAGATTGAATGCACTTTAACTGAAGAAAAACTGAGCCTAATTGCAAATCTGTTTCTTATGGTGCTGAAATATTCCTTCAGACTGCACTGAGATAACCACAGGAAAGGGCTTTTACAGACAAAAGTCACCTTTGATTATTGCACTTAGCAGTCCCCGTGGACTTAAATTTTGGTATGTACATGTTTTCTAAAAATTATCTGAGCATGTTAATAGAATACAATGCTAATTAGAGAAGGTTAAGACAAAGCATACTTACAAAACTGTAATAATTTGTAATCAGGGATATCTAATGCAAAAGTTTGCTTTTCTGTTTTGGGCACCTTAATTAAGCCCTTGCTTAACTAAACAGTGCTGTAAATGTGTATCAGACTATTTTATGTACCTACACACATTAGCTGCATTTATAATAGGATAATTTTAAGCAGGATTTTTCATTTGTAAAAATCAGTGCTAAATTATTAAAACATTTTTGCTATATTCTGATGTATTAATTGACATTATTCATATCCGTGTTAGTTACTTATCAGACATGCCACTATATTAATATTTTACATTACTCTTAGCAACGAAATCTCCATTTCATTTTCTTAAGGGAGGAAAGAAATGCACATACACAAGAAGCTGGTTCTTTCTTCTGAGTTCAAATACACATCTCTGTTTGCCTGTAATGTTTTTCTAATTCTCTCCAGTAGTGTCTGGGTAAACTAAATCTCAGAATTACACTAAGTGCTTGCTGTTAAGAAGCACTGAATTTTGTTTCATTTTAAGAAATCATGTATTTGGGATGAAGCATATTTCTTTCTTTTGGAAAGGGCACCTTGATCAAACTGTCTTATTGCAAAGTAAAAAACCACAGCTCTCTAAATTCTAAAGACAGAGAGGAGACATTGTAGGCAATGATCTTTCTGCTGCCCAAAATGCATCATGAAGTGACCCAAATTCCAAGATTTGGATGGTATTTTTAGTTCTTTAAACTATTGATAGAATGACCGGCACACTTGAAAGGAGTAATTTTACAGACACAGGTTATTTTCTTAAATATACATAAAAGGTTTTTTTCTTCCTAAGAAGCCACTTTTAACCTCTTTAAGTGAATGTTTTAGCAGCACTTACCTTCTGTGGCTTTCATTCAGATACTGGTGCTCGTTGTGTAATGTAATAAGTGCAAGATGGGCAGTATGTAATCTTAGCAAAAATAACTTGTAAAAATGATTTGCATTTAAGACTCAATTAGCCTCTATTTAATTTTTAAAAATGACCAAACTACATTGTACAACTTAGGAAAGCCCGAGTGCCTAATTCATAGAAACTTTGCTCTCTATTTGACATTAGAATTTCTGTAGTACTACTTAGGCAAACAACATGCCTGCTCGCTGTTTGCTTTTTATTGATGCACTCCTTGTTCATGCTTCTCCTTTTAACGATTAATCAGATCAAATATTGAACATACGGAAGCTCACCTGGCATAGGGGTAGAAATATTGAGACAGGTGTAGAAATGATTTCATGGAAGACAGCATCTCTTTCCATTTGCTGATGTATTTGCAGTCACTTATTTTGAAGAGGGATATGTGTACTTCCTCCCTACACATAAACACACACATACACTACCATGAGACAGACACACACGCACACACAACCACGAGGCCTTTATTAGTGGGGTTGTAGTTGTCAGTTTGTGAAAATCAGATGTGGTCGGTCTACTTTGCACTTACTACCTTGAAAGCAACCAGAACACTGCAGCACAAACTCAAAGGGCATGGTGGCCATTTAGCATTCTTGATCTGTGCAAAAATGCTTTTTGAAATGTTGCAGTTTGCTGATCGAGCTGACAAGGCTAGAGTGAATGAGGCGTAAAAGAAAGCAGTGGGATTGTGCAGTGAAGAAAGCAGGAATGAGGTGGAATACAATTCCCCCACCCCCAACCAGGAATCCAGGGTTGGATTCAGGACATGTACTATGAGTTGTGTCTGCATCAGTCCTCCTATGTTTAAAAAATAAAATGCCTCCCATTGATTTGAGAAGAAAGCAGTCAGAGCCTTTGTTGCTATTTGAACAAGCTCCTTCAGTTTAATGTCAACATTGCCTATTTTCAGCGAAACACAGCTGCATTTTGAGGTGATCAAGCAAGGTGAAAAGCCAATGTGAAGATTCTTGGGATGGCCTAAGCATGAATAAAGATGGAGCTACTTCTTTGAATGTTACAATATAGCAATACAGTATAGCATGAGACTACACACAATCACTGCACTTAGTAGTCTGACTCTAGCATTCCCTGCACATGGATTGTGGATTTGCTGGATGAATGTTTGTTTTTAATGCAAGGATTTTTTACATTATGTATCAGATGACATAGATAAATTATATTTTAAATGTATAAAAATGTCACAGATTTGTGATACACCATGCATTATTTCCCCACATTTTCAAAAATGACATCTGAATTAGTAGAATTCCCTTACAGTCTGCCAAGGCAAGAGGCAAAAATCAGTCAGAAAACTGCTTGCCCTGTCCAGTAAACTGTATGAATTTGTAGAAGAGTTAGAAGAAAAAATCTCTAGTTTAATATCTTTCATGCTGATAGTTGATTGCATATACGCTGCTCCATGTTGCTTTGGCAATCGCCTTTCAACTTTGCCTCAGAGGTGAGGAGAAGGTGAGGAGACTTTCAGATCTTGATGTTTTTTTGAAAAAGGGATTGTCCTGCCTGAAATGCAAAAAACTCTCCTACAGCGATTAACTTCCAGGGCTTTCCCCAAAATACTTACTGATATTTTGGAACATCAATATATAACATTTTTGTATTCCATTATTATTATTATATTGTGTACTCTAATAAATATCATAGCATTCACAAAGCATAGCATATTTGTGCATTTGGATAAATACAGGACCAGTCTTTATAGAGCTATCAAGTCATCCAGAATATACAGCTACACTTGAGAAAATGTCCACATTTACTGCAGTCATAAAAGCATCCATACAGTAGTTGAGAAAATGAAGACAAACATATGGACTGAGGTAGTTTATAAAAACACCTAAACCTCTGGTGAACAGAGAACAATAAGAGCTATAGCTTTGCTTAAGATGAGATTTCTCATGCAATTGACACATGCGTCTTTCATGTAATTGATATGAAATAAAGTGTAATCCTTGGACACCTTTTTAGCTAAATCCTCATTGTAGAATAGACTGTCAAAAGTGCTCAGTGAAATCAGAGACATTGACTTATAAATAGCTTTCTATACTATTGACTATACCAGGAACAGAATTCATCTGACACTAGATGTTTTGAAACAGACCTCTCCTATGTATAGATGTCTATGCAGAGAGGTGTGCAAAGTAGTACAAGAGAATTTTCCAAATTAAACAATCCCCATGTAACAATTAGCCTGTATTCTCCAGTTTCAAAAATCAAATCCACTGAAAACAGACTGATTATGCAAGTGTCCTTCATCACCAGCTAATTAAAATTCCATGAGCAGTGTATTCACAATCCGGGTGCCAAAATGTGTATTAACAAAATCAGTCTGTCATACTACACAGGATATGTTAATAAAGTAAAAATGTTTACAGTAATAAGTACTTTAAGCATTTACTATTTCCAGTTGTTGGAAATGTACGCCTATGTAAGCATGGCAGGCACAACTTTCTAATACTGGCAAATGCCATGAGATTGCAAAATTCAGAATTATGCAAGATTCTTAGGGTCAGACCCAGCAAACAATTAATTGCTACTGATCTTTCTACTTGTTTCAATATGTAGTGCTGCTGATGTCAATACAACACACTGAAAGGTATGAGACTAGCCAAGGCACACTGTGCTACACTTGCTATAAAGTGATTCCAGAAGTTAGCCAATGAGACAATGATAGTAGTTAGAACTGTAATCAGTAGAGTTTGCAGAACTGCCTCCTTAAATTGTAAGCTATTTGTGCCAGGGAATGTGTCTTACTCTGTTTCTAAAACACCAAAGAACAAGGTGTTATTTACATGATTAATAATAAACAGTAACTAATACAACAACACAATATAATAAAATATTGGGCCATTGCATGCAACAAAACAGAGACTCATCTCTATTGAGCATATGTGTGTCAATATTGAGCCTTCTCCATATTGCTTCAGCCTAGGGAATAATGTACTCAAATAAAAAATATAATGATTTGTAACATCAGCCTTAGCTAAGCACCTCTTTCATATTCTTAAATTCCTGCATCTTTTATACCTCAGAAAAAAAGAAAATGCAATACAATGCAATAACTTATCATGTAGAGGTCATATAATAAACAAACTTGTGTGTGCCTCAGTGAAAAAAGATCTAATTCTCCATTTAATAATTGTTTAGGGCCTGATCCAAAATCCACCAAAGTCATTGGGACCAATGAACTTTAGCTCAGGTTCTGAAGACTCATTAGAATACAATAAATGTATACATCAAGGGTGAAATTCTATACCCTAATGAAATGGCAAAAACTTCCTTTAACTTAAAGGAGACAAGATTTCATGGTTGGATTAACCTTACCTTAAAGGGATTCTGTCACAACCACATGTGTTATTGTTTTATTGTACACTGAAAGGGTGTGTCCATGCAGCATTTTGGACCAAGTGGGAGCAAGCCTTCCAGCTCAGGTGAACAGACTTGTGCTAGCACTCTAAAAAAGGCTGTATAAACAGCACTTGGAAGGTACATCTTCGGCTCTGAAGTCTATTCCCCTTCCTAGGCTTCATAACTTGAACTGCAGCTGCAAAGCTCTGTCTTTACAGCTATGGGTTGAACCCTGGCACAAGCCCTGCTGGCCCAAGTCTATTGCCCCAGGCTGGGAGGCTTGCTCTCAAATGTTCCAAATTGCTGTGTAGATGTACTAAAGTGTTTAAGCCTAAATGTAAATGGCCTTAAAATAATAGAAGGGACGAGATCCCAAATATCTAGTTAAAAGAAAACAAGCTCCCTTCAAGAGATCTGTAGGCCTTAGAGACAGAATGATTCTGAGTCAAGTTCTGTGCTCCATAATCAGGCAGAATTTAAAAGTAAGACAAAAGGAACTTTGTCTCAGTAAGGGCTGCAGCATCAGGCCTTGTGGTTTCATACCTGAAAATATTATAGCGGTAGCCAGTTTAATCCAAATTCACCCCTATTGAAATGCCATTGACATAACAAGAAGAACAAGGCTGCCAGTTGGACTCTACTGTTGGGGCCTACAAACAGGTGCTGATCCCACACATTGTTCTATGCCGACTTCTGTGCCCACATAGAACCCCAATGGATGTAAAAGTGAGAGTGGGGAGAGACTTCTGCATGTGTGCAGAGAGCATGCCTGCAGGGTACCGGTTTCACAATTGAGACTTCAGTAATTTTTGACTTCTAATATTTCATCTTTCCAACTTTAACATTGCTCTAGAGTCATTTTTATATGTATATTATTTGTTTTATATAAAAAAGAAAGTAAAGGCACTGAAATGATCTATATTTAATGGGACACCAAAAATATTTCTGTCTAATACCAGACTTGCTTTTGCTACCAGTACCAAGAAAATTATGAAACAGAAAAGATTTCTCTGTCTTTCCCAGTTTTGTTTACTTTGTGAATTTAAAAGCATTATGGCTTCATGCTATAGGCTGTGCCCAGAGGTTCATAGTGATTATTGGACTCTATCAGAGATTTTCATTATATGTTTAAAATTAATAATTGTCCACATCAGAATTTTAGCTATAAAGCAGCATGAAACAATGCTGAAATAGGCCAGGAAACGTAACATTAGCAAATAGAGGAAATATTTTGATGCTAGTTAAAAGTCGCTCCTACATTACAGTCCTCGTGCAGACAAAACTCCCATAGCCTGACTAGTGAGATCAATTAAGGTATTCTCACTGTCCTGCCATTGTTCTTATGTTGCATTATGGTTACATAGACTTGGTACTTGTATGAAAAATGTTAGTATCCTTCTTCCTTGTACTACCCAGACCCTGCAGGGCCTGGAACAAGTTGCTTTAGTCTGTGTCTAAATTTTTCCTCTGTGAAATGGGGATAATAGTACTTTTCTCATAGAGGAGTTGTGAAGATAACTACATTAAAAGTCTATGGTTATGTCTACATTATGGGACAAGGTCAAATTCAGTTACATTAATTGCTTAGCTGAAGCTGAAGTAGCTTAACTCAACTTTTGGTGCTCACCACACGGCAGGAAGTTGAAGGGAGAACACTCTCCCTTCAACTTTCCTTACTCCTCGTGGAAGCAGGACTACCAGCATCAACCAGAGTGCCTCTCTCAGTTCGAATTAGCTATCTTAACTAGACCTGCTAATTCGAACCCTGGAAGATCGACAGTGGATATGTCTAAATAGCGGCGCTATTTCGGGATACATCTGGTATCCTGAAATAGTGTTTTCCATGTCTTACAACAAGCCCATTATTCGAAATATATTTAAAATAACAGACTTGCTAATCTGACATCCCAATAAACCTTGTTCCACAAGAATTAAGGGACTTGTCAAAATAGCAATCTATTTTTAAATTTGGTGCTGTGTAGACAGCGCCAAATTTTGAAATAGACTATCTCGAAATCAGCTATGTGTAGCTTGCATAGCTTATTTTGAGCTACATGGCACTGTATAGATGTACCCAGTGGCAGGTTCGATCATTCTCTGTAGTGTAGACACACCCTAAGAGGGGATGCGTATCAGAGGGCTAGTCCTGTTAGTCTGTATTGGCAAAAATAATGAGGATTCCTGCGGCACCTTAAAGACTAACAGATTTATCTGGGCATACGCTTTTGTGGGCAAAAGCCCACATCATCAGATGCACCTGATGAAGTGGATTTTTGTCCCTGAAGGCTTCTGTCCAAATAAATATGTTAGTCTTTAAGGTGTCACTGAGCTCCTTGTTTTTATGAGGTGATGGAGACCATTTAGAACCTTTATATGAGATTCTATTTCTAAAAGATTGACAAATGGGTAATATATATGAATAAATAATCAATTGTTATTGAGTCCAATACGTTGCTTGAAATTATGGCTTACAGCCAGGTATAACTTTTCTACGGATATGCTTATAACCTTATATTATGCATCCTACTGACAATTAGTATGTCACAATCTTTTATTAACTCTTTATAAATGGCACTTCAAAGTGTGATTAAAAAAATTGTAAATAATATGAACCAAGGACATGAGGTGGGATCATGCCTTCACTGTTCTGAGAATGGTATAAACACAAAGGGATCCAGGGTCCTTGCTTTGAAGGATATATAATCAAATCAAGAATGAGGGACAATTTAGTGAATGTAATAAATAACTGGAAGAAGAGTTAAAGGGGACAGAGAGATAGTATTAAGATCACAGGATAACACAAGCTTATAATGTCCATAATTTGTTAGTTCTGGATAACATAAAAGAAAAAGGGATTTTTTTTTTACCAGGTTTGCTATCATTTTAGGTGGGAGCCTGGCCTCAAATATATTTCTGGCCAAGCATTGCAAATTGCTACTGACAACGTATTATCTGTAATAAATTGCAAGCTATTTGCTCACTGATTAAGGTATCATGTGTCTTTCAACTTGCAGGAAGTGTTGCTTTCCTTTGTCCATTATCTCCTGCAAGATGATGAGTTCTAATCAGGAGGAGGTCACGTTGGGCACTTTTCTCCAATATATTGAAGATATGGGGATGAAGGCCTATGATGGCTTGGTTATACAGAATGCATCAGACATTGCTCGAGAGAATGATCGCATGAGGAATGAAACAAACCTGGCTTACTTGAAAGAAAAGAATGAAAAACGCCGAAAACAAGAAGAAGCAATAAAACGGTAAATATATCAACAAAAACATTGTTTGCCATGAAGTGGCCACGAGAAAACAATCCCATTGACTATTGACTTTAGTTGTATGACTTGTAAAACGGATTGAAAAGTATAGAGCCAGACCCTCATCTGGTACAAATCAGCATGACTGAAGGGACATCTTTGTAGCAATGCTGATTTACACCAGCCGTAGGTCTGGCCCCATACTAAGCTGTTCATCTCATATGTTTCACAGTATGCATGAGTGGCTCTGTCCTCAGAAATGTGAGATAGTTTTACCTAACAATGTATCTCCAACCAAATGCTGAGTTTATAGCATGAGTGTGAATGGGACCCTCACTAGTGTGATTCATAAATAAAAGAAGAGTGCATGCTGATCCTGCAAACACTTTTAAATGTGTAACTTTTGCATATGGGTAATCCCCAACAATGGAACATCTCTTGTGTAAAGATAAATGCGTGCATAGGTATTTGTAGGATTCGTACATTCCTTGTAGATCAGAATAGATTGTTCTTGATTGGTGATTTTAGTATAAAAAATGTGTTTAATTATATCAGAGAACTTTCTGAACTTATTTATTTGCTATTTATGAGGTTACATCATCATCCTGCTCTCTCTGAAACCATCAGAAGCTTTTTATCATTCATTGTAATGGAAATGAATTAGACCCCCATATGTGCAAAAAAAGGTTTGATTCTGTAAATGTTTTATATACAGATCTCCCATAGATTTCATGAACATCTTATGAACAGAGTGTTTATGGGATTTATCCTCACATTCCAATGGATGTCAATGAGAACTATGCACTTTCAGGGTCAGGAAAAAAGGAAGAGCAAAAGGCATATTTACATATACAAATCTTACAATGCTTTGTGAGAAAGGATAAATTGTGTAATAAAAATTAGGTAACCACCCATCTGAGTAGCCAATTTGCATATGCAAATGAAAGATTTGAACACACACAGAGAAGAGGCACTTTGAATATTTCCCCCAGTGTGACTCTTCAGTTATGTTGCAAAATGTACCATGCACTGTACAGGTGAAAGAGACCTGCTGAGCATTCCAGGGACACCTTAAGAGTCCATTAGTTCTGATAGAATGTTAATAGGGCAATAGAAGTAGATCAAGCACTCTGGGTAGAAAATCAAAAAAAGCTGAAATTGTGACTGCGCTGTTTCCTGTTATCTTTCTTTGATTTCAATTCCTGTTTTCGGGGAAGGGGGGAAAAGGCAATAACTAATCAGATGTAATCATTTTAGGATCTTCTGAGGCTAGGAAACCTGATGGATTTTTGGAGTACAGTGTACACTGTAGAGTATTTCAGAATAAAGTTTTTGTGGTAGTTCAGGTATAATACACATGAAGTTATAAAGATTAAATTAACTGGATATAAGGAGGCAGTTTTCTGTGTTAGTGTATACTGATTGAGCTTTTGTTTAATTGTGCCATTTTAGTTTCTTTTCTGTTTTCTCTATGTAAGTATACTAGCTATATTAATGTATATATTTTTCTTTCCCTCCCTCCCTCCCTCATACAGACACACACACACACACACACACACACACACACACACACACACACACACACACACACACACACACACACAGTTTACTGACTGTTGGATTTTCACAGGTGAATGCCTGTACAACACATTAATACAGACAGTCCCTGTCCACAGACCTCATACTTAGGAAGGAAGAAAATATACAGAAGCAACATCTGCCCTAAAGGAATACTGCCAAAAATGGCCTGTTGCTGCTAATGCTGGCTAATCTGCATATTGAGCACCCTGGAGCTCTAGTGTAAATGAGTTATTAGTTACTAGCACTCCTGTTCACTGTCACCTTCATGCCATGGTAGCAGGCAGCCTGTCTAGAATAAGATGCCTCAGGTGAAGCTAAACTGATTCTAGCAATAGGGGAAACATGTTGAAATCTTCCCTGCTGTGGGCAAGGAAACAAGGGAAACCACAAGAGAAGTGTTAACTTCTCGGCTACATCTACACTGGCATGATTTTCCGGAAATGCTTTTAACTGAAAAGTTTTCAATTAAAAGCATTTTCGGAAAAGCACGTTTAGATTGGCAGGACGCTTTTCTGCATAAGCACTTTTTGCGGAAAAGCGTCCGTGGCCAATCTAGATGCGGTTTTGCGCAAAAAAGCCCCGATTTCCATTTTAGCCATCGGGGCTTTTTTGCGCAAAACAATACTGTGCTGTTTACACTGGCCCTCTTGCACAAATGATTTGTCCAAGAGGGCTTTTGCCTGAACAGGAGCAGCACAGTATTTCTGCAAGAACACTGACGATCTTACATGAGATCATCAGTGTTCTTGCGGAAATTCAAGCAGCCAATGTAGACAGCTGGCAAGTTTTTCCGCAAAATCACATGATTTTGTGGAAAAACTTGCCAGTCTAGACACAGCCCTCTTGTTTTGTTTTTAGCTAGTGGATGGCAAATAGAGTGTTTGGTGAACTTTCAGCTGGGGGGAAAATATATATATATATTTTTAAATGTCAAATTCATTCAAGCCATTTGGACACTTTGTTTCTAAACAATACTGTTTCAATTTTCTGATTCAGTGATTAAAAAAACCCTAAAAATATCACTTGAGTCAAAATAAACCAGTTGTTCGAGGGGAGAGGGGGAAGTAGCTAGAAGGGTTATGTTTCAGTTCAGCTATCACACAATTAAACTGTGACCAGAAAGAGATATGGGTGTGGCACTGAATCCTTCCTGGGCTGAGGAAACGAGCCAGCAGCCCATTGTCAGGCCATGCTTCCCAGATTTGTGTGCTAGGTAGGGGTCAGTGGTACAATAATTTCTCCTATTTCAATCAGAAGTGAGCCAGGAGCATGTTGGGTGGAGGTTGATGTGGGCAGGGCCGACTTTAGGAAGTGCTGGGCACAATTTGAACAGTTTCGACGGGGCCCCGACAGCCAGGATTTTTCATTGAGCGGGGAAGCTGCCGCGCTCCTCCTCCAGGGCCGATGACCTTTCCCGCAGTGCGCCCGGCATGCCAGCACACTTCCGGCTTTAGGGCGCAGGGCCCTCTTCGGTGCGGGGCCCGATCCGGGGGAATCGGCCGAATTGGCCTAAAGCCGGCCCCGGATGTGGGGATGGATTTGCATCAGACCACCCACCACCCACCTTTCAGAAAGCACAAGGAAACCTGAGGTGTCACTGCCATTCTGTTGGGTCCTCCTGTGGGTTCTTGCTGGCTACAGAAGCACTCCCGCTGAGGCTCCAGTCCGAGACACAGCCGGGGAGTGGGTATGTCTGAAGAACACCATGTCTGCATGGAGGCACAAAAACTACTTGAGACTGTCGCTGCTCTCTTGCTGAATGTTCCCTAGGGTGGGAAAAACAAGTTGTAAGGATTTCCTCAAAGGAATCCTGATTGAGTTTCCCTTCCCTTCCCTTTAGCTCCCTCCTCAGGTCTACCTGCACATCAGGTCTCCCTGCACATTAGGGGTAGGGAACTTTTTTTGGGTCGGAAGGCAGCAGGCCAAGGATAGGACAGGTGTTGGATTTTCTGGCAGAGTGGGCCACCCCTGATACCCCGCTGCCCAGTCTGAGAGCAACTGAAACTCCAGTCCCATTTCCAGCAGCAGCTGGTGAGCATCTTGGCGCCCTGCACGTGGGGTGTTGTGTCCTGCATAGCCCCCGGCTGGCTCTGTGCCGCTCCCTGCACAACCCTTGGCCAGCCTGTGCTGTGCCCCACATAGCTCCATAGGTAAAACCTTTTAAGATAGATAAAATAGTTCAGTGAAATACATTAGATGATACCAGTGTTCTGCAAATATAATGTGGAAAATGACCTCCTAAAATTAAAATGCTGTTTTATTATACATTTTCCTTGTCCTTCATAACATCCTCTGGCAAGGAATCCTCTTCCAAGGGTTCACTGTGCATTGTGTGAAAAATACTTCCTCTTGTTTGTTTTACACCTGCTGCCTAATAATTTTATTTGGTGACCCCTAGTTCCTGTGAGAAGTAAATAACACTTCCTGTTGGAACTCAGTAACACTTCCTTTATTACTTTATCTGACATGATTTTTATAGTCCTCTATCATATCCTTCCTCAGTTGTTTCTTTTTCAAGCTGAAAAGTCCCAGTATTATTAATCTCTCCTCATCTTGCAACTATTCCAAACCCCTGATCATTTTGTTTCTCTTTTCTGAACCTTTTCCTATTTCAATATACTGTATATTTGTGAGATGGGGTGGCCACATCTGCATGCCCCAGTTAAGATGTGGGCAGACCATGTACAGACCATGGCCATATTCAGCCTCATTGGGGCTCCACCTGCAGCCCCCCGTCTGCTCCCTTCCCACACACACCTCTTGAGCAGGAGGGCGCTGCAGCCCCGCACTTCCTACTCTGCCCCCCCTTCCCAGCACTTTCAGAGAACCATGTATCCGCTCATTTGCACTCCATCCCCATTCCTCTCCATCCCTCCCAGAGCTGGAACACTGTGAATCAGTTGCTCATGGATGTTCCAGCTCAAGGAAGGCGGGATAGTAGTGGGGGCAGAGCGCAAAACAGGCAATTCATGACATTCTGAAAGTTCTGGGAGGGAGGGGCAGGAGTAGGAAGGGCAGGGCTTCCATGTCCCAGTGTGCAAGAGGTGTGTGGGGGAGGAGGACAGACAAGGGGCCTGTGGGCCGCAGGTGGAGCCCAGGTAGGCCCACAGTCTATTTAGGGTTGCCAAGTGTCCAGTTTTTGCCTGGATAGTATTTTGTCCAACCAATTTTTCCCTGCCTGTTCAGGATTTTTTGTGACAGTATCTGGCAACTCTACTATTTTTGCTGCCCATCACTGATTTATATTGAATCAGTATAATTTTTTCTGTCTTATTCTCTATTCCTTTTTTCAATGATGCCTAACATTCTTTTTTTTGTTTTTTTGTTTTTGTTTTTTGTTTTTTTACTGCTGCTGCATGTTGAGTGGATGTTTTCAGAGAACTACCCACAATGACTCCAAAATCTCTTTCTTGAGTGCTAAGCTAATTTCCACCCCATTATTTTTTAGGTAGCAATGGTATTATGTTTTCTAATGTGCATTGCAGTTATAAAAGATGGCATTGTTTTTTGCAGCTATCTTCAGTATTTGCACTATTATTCACTCTTTGGACTTTTAGGTTACTTTTTATTCCTGTACTTGTAGTGTACAGGAGTGACCAGAGAGTGACAGTGGTTGCTAGGGAACACATGCAGGTATAAAATAATGAAAAGACCAGAGACCACATGAAAAAGCTTGCCAAGGTAAAAAAACTCAAAACAAATATTGTTGTTTGGGTTGGAAGTGTTTCTGACTGATTCAAAATATCTTTGAGAGCTATTCATTTATATGAATAAAATGATTATTTTCAGAAGGTCAGTCCTGGCTGTTAGCAACATAGCTGAGAGTAACTTATTTATTTTCACAGTTACGTAGGTAGGACCTTTTAAGACACATAACATAGTTCAGTGAAATACATTAGATGGTGCCAGTGTTCTGGAAACACAATGGCTGCATCTAGACTGGCAAGTTTTTCCGCAAATGTGGCTGCTTTTGCGGAAAAACTTGCCAGCTGTCTACACTGTCCTCTTGATTTTGCACAAAGCACTGATGTTCTACTGTCCGAAATCAGTGCTTCTTGTGCAAATGCTTTGACGTTCCCATCCGGGCAAAAGCCCTTTTCCGGAAATGCTTTTGCGCAAAAGGGCCAATATAGACAGCTGAAAACTGTTTTGCGCAAAAAAGCCCTGATGGCGAAAATGGCGATCGGGGCTTTCTTGTGCAAAACCGCATCTAGATTGGCACGCTTTTCCACAAAAAGTGCTTTTGCAGAAAAGAGTCCGTGCCAATCTAGATGCTCTTTTTCACAAATGCTTTTAACGGAAAAACTTAAAATGCTGTTTTATTATACATTTTCCTTGAGAAACAATTGGGAATGATACATTGCATTGTATTTGTGCTGTAATAGTGGCACTCATGTACCTTTTGGTATGCTTGCTGATGTTGATAGATTAATTATGTAATGATTGGTGAATCATTTATAAGTTATAAGAGAAAAGCATATCTTATATTGGATTGATCAAAAATTTAGTCTCTCTCTCTCTTTCTCTTTCATATTACTGGACCAAGTCAGCTGATCTGATCTGAATTTTTGACCTAGTTTTAGCCTAGTATTTAGTGATTATGTAAAGAAAACAAAGATGACATGCTGATAAGGGGCTGAGATTGAATAATAAATAGGTCATCATACATAGTTAGCACCTAATTTCTGGACGTACTGGTTTTTTTGTATTTTGGGAGGGGGGTTACAATTTTATGGAAGACACAACATTGGTGAGGTAATATATTTTATTGGACCAACTTCAGTTGATGAGAGAGACAAGGTTTTGAGCTTGCACCAAGCTTAACTTCAAGTTTGAAAGCTGGCATATGCAGCATAACAGGAAACTATTGTTGTAACACTGCCATATTGCTTACAGCATATATATGTTACAAACTTAAGAAGCATTCTAGTTTTCATTATGGATCTCGTTGCAATGCTGGAAGATGCGTGTTGGCCACTCTTAACAGACGACACTACAATACCTCTTGGAAGCAGTACTTCTGGAATAAAATGCCGGATTGACTAATCATTTCAAGGCGCCGGAGGGAAGGTTGAATATTTTGGGTTTATCCAGAGGCACTCAAGATAACAGACATTTCCTTGCCAGTTCATTCATAGCTGAAACATAAATCCAAAAGGCTTTAAGCCCATTAAACTTTCTCACACTTTTCCATGCTATCTTGCCCTATATACAACTCTTCTGGAAAGCATTTTTTTAATGCACGAATGGAAATTCTCTCATGAAAACCGAAGTAACAGTCACATCAGTCATACTGGGGTAGCATGACGAATGTAAAAACAGTATCTGTACATTCAACAATATTGTCCTTCAAGCTTCCACTCCTCACCTACCAATTCTCTAGCAAATACATTTATTTTGATGCACACGTAAAAAGCATAACTCCTCTCATGCTAATTTGATTATGTGAGTTACTATGAATCGCTACCCATCGAGATTTAGACATAGTAGTAAGAGTTTTCTTCCTGCTTCAAATGGTTAACCTTGCTCATAGCCCATTTCTAGCACTGTGGAAAGCCTTGTTTTCGCTTGTTATTGGGAGTAAACAGACAGATGCTGACATGAAGGAGGAGCTTTTAGAAGTGTTGTTCTGTGCTAGAGCTAGCAGATATGGGCCAGCCAGCCAAAAGCAGAATTAAGCTCTTCTAATAAAGAAGGAATTGTAATGAACAGCTGTCATCCTAACCTCTCCTCCCCATGGCAGATCATGTATTGAAGTTGAACCCATCGGCAAAATGTAAGAGAATATTCTCTCTGTCTCGCTAAATATGTATTTTAATGGGTTTGGAGGCAATTGAGTGAAGGCACTGTCTATCATTTTCAATGGGTATGTCTTTAGTTTTCTTTATAACTAAGGCATAGGGCATCCTTCAGCTAAAAGCTAGGCATTAGTGAATGTAAGCAACAGCAAAGAAGGATGAAAAATATTTTGGTCCATGGATTTATTTACTGCTAAAAGCTCTATTTAGCACAGAAAATAATGTGTTATCTTAGATTAACCAATAGTGTTTATGGACATGTTGAAGTGCTTTTACCAAAATGTTTATATCAGAATAAAAATAGCCTAAGGAAAGTCTTTTCATTATTAACTTACAGTTTACAATGAACTAAAATTTCAGTAATATGTTAATATTGAGAAAATACTTTAGGCAAAAGAATGCATATACTAGAGTTTATTTTTAAAGTAAAAATATTTTCCAGTAGTTAAAATTGTGCTTAATTACAAATTTCAAAATAAATGATAGAAAATTCATACTTAGCAGATAATGTTTGCAGCCAGACGTTAAGGAAAAATACAGAAGTAAAATAAATGCAGCCATTGTGGGTGACAGGCTCAGTGAAAACATCTGCAAGTGTAGATATGGGGTTTTGTTGAGAGGTTGTCAATTATGAACTCATCAATTTATTGCTTTACAATACAGTGTTTACCATTAAATGACAAAGGAGAGTTTTCTGACATAACCTGATGTTTTAATGAAGAGACATGTGTTACTGAGGAACTTAAGTTGCTCCAGTAAAAGACCTTGATATCTTCTTAGATTCTTCATTGCATGCTGTTTAGTAAATCTTACAGAATTTATTCAGGGATACAAGTCATATTATGGTGGAACTGGTCACAACACTGTAGTTAAGGACTGGTAGGATATAAGTCTACACAGTAGCACATGCCCCAAAATAAGCTACACAAATTGCATAGATTATTTTGAAATAGCAGTGTGTAGACAGCACCAAATATTGAAACAAGCTGAATTTCAAAATAAATCACTATTCCGGTGTCTTCCTTAATCCTCATGCAACAAGGTTTACAGGGAGCTGGAATAAGAAGCCCATTATTTTGAATGTATTTCTAAATAACTGGCTTTGTGTAAACAGCGCAGAATGCTATTTTAGGATAATGGATGTTATCCTGAAGTAGCGCTGCAGTGTAGACAGCATCCTTATAGAATTCAAGTTTAACAGGAGATTAAAATCTCCATTTTGTGAAAATCTCAAATCATCTTATGAACAGCATAGTTCAAATAGTGTATAACCGCTCTTCTATCCATTGCAAGTAAAATAGTTGCACTTTTGACCTCTGCATGTATTTTGTTACATATATAAGTAAATAGATGAGATGATCCAGCAAACAAATCATCCTTCCCAAATGCTCAGACCTATATGGCTACCTACATTAGTACAACACAAAAAAACAAAACAAACAAAAAAACCCCACAAACCAAATTTATTGCTATTATCGTTCCTGGAAATATGATTTCAGGGCAGTCTTGCAAAACAAGTCAATATTTACCACCTGAGACAAATACTACTTGCTGACAAGTATTGCGATGGTACTGCCAATCCCAAATCAGAAAACAGAAAAAACCCCCATAAGGTTCATTTCAAATAAAATGTATATAGTTTGGAATGTCACTTTACTCTGATATTTAACTTATAATGTGAAAAGTTGAGCTTCCCCAGTTCTCTAACATCCCACAAAGCCTCGCTAAGGAGTTTTAGCTTGGCTTCCATTAGCCATATTGAAAGACACAGGAATGGATGGAGATGGCTCAGAGAACTGTAGGATGACCAGACAAAGTGTGAGAAATTGGGACGGGGGAGTGCAAAAGGCACCTATAAAAAAAATCCAAATACTCAAGCTGTCCCTATAAAATCGGAACATCTGATCACCCTAGAGAGTTGGTAATGGGATACAGAACCATTACCCTTGAAATCACTAGTTGAAATACAGCCCACGTCAATCATGGTTGAATGTTATTGCCACATGTTTGCTATGTGGTCACCTCTGTGAAATGCACTGCTGGCCTCATTCCAGTTTCTGGTGGATAGATGTTCACATTATAACTTACAGCTTTGCTTACTCCCTCAGCAGACTGAATTATTATGGAGGCTGAATTACTCTATCACTCTTTGTAGTACCCTACACATCATGGCTGAGGCATATTGGCAAGTGTGTCAAGAAACTTCAACTGCCACTTTTAATCCTTTGTACTCTCTGTTCCTCTCATTCTTTCTACCTTTCCTTGCTATCTCTTGCTTATATTTTAAACATTTCTAATTTCCCCATTTTCTGCATTAAATATCTGAAACAGGTGGCAAAGTCCCTTATGGACAAGATTGGAATTTAGTAGAAATGAAACTACTGGGGAACAATCAAAATGTTACAGGGTTCAATAGAAAATATTCTGAACACATGCCGAATTTATTAGAAAATTAATGAATTTCGAACCATCCCTCAGAAATCTACAGAAGGGGTGAAGAAATGAAATGGGTCAAAAAATGGCAGAAAGGTTATCATGATCTATTAAATTCCATAAGACTTTTCCAGGAAGTTATTTAATGTTATCAAAAAGAGAGACTGGGCAGGAAAAAGAAGGAAAGCTTCTTTTCAAGGCTGCCCACTTATAGCACTTAGTGAATTCAAAATGGATCTCATTAATAAAAAAAAGGACTTTCAGTAAAACAGCAGAATCACAGACATGAGCAGTTAGTCCGATTCAGCTATAAAACCTGCTTTGGAAGTGCTGATCTGCTAGCGTAAAAAAAACTCAATTTCAATAATATATGCTGTAGCCCAGCTTCACTGACTTCTGACAAATAGTGTCATTGAATTAGACTGGTCACTAGAAAGGATGATACTACCCAAGGAAGTAATATTTGTGGAAGTTAGGCAAAAAATAACTCTCTGAATATATATAAGCAGTAAAATGCAGTCATTAGTGAAACACACAAAAGCACACTCATGAGCTGCTGACACACCTGTTGCTTAACAAAGACTAGGGGAAGAAACAGAACCAAAGATGTATGCTAGCAAGAAAAATATGAGTGGATCATATTTATGCCTTATGAAAACCCATCATTTATAAGTATCGACATAGAAGCCTGAGCAGAATTGCAACAGGCAAATTGTTTTTGAAATACATTTTAGGTCATTCCCTTTCCAGGGCTATAAATTCCAGCTTTACTTTGCACTCACTAATAACAGAGGGGATTATGTCACAGCCCACAACTGGTTGATAACTTTGCCCTCTCCTCTCTCTAGACAGTTGCATCGCTCAGCTTTTTCAGATTACAAACATCGTCATTTTATCTTTTTAAGAAGAATTGGTTTGAGCACACAGTATGATAATCTAATCAGTGAGTTTATTTGCTTGTGACAAGGAGAAGGGGGCCCTGTTTGGATATGGATTAGAAAATAAATTATTGTAGCACATGCCTCCTCTGAAACAAAAGCCAACATATGTCAACGGGTTTTACTTGTGCACTGTGTGCTACGTGGAGGACTGAAATTATATGAAAACATTAATGTGGGGGAGGTTTATTTTTTGTTATGCAGATTAGATTTGTATGTGATTTAACTAAAATTTGAGAAATAATTGATTAAAGTGGATGTAGATTTTGGAGAGGGGGAACAGCATGGTTTAGATGTTTGCCTTTTCTCTGCTAAGGTTTTCCATTCCACTTTGACTTGAAGTTGAAAGTGAAGCAAGTTTAAACATGTCAACAAAATTCCTGGTTGAAAATTGTCCTGGGCACAAAACCTTCATTCATAATTCAGTGCCAATGAGAGTCCCCTCTCCAGAGAGGTCACAGCTTAGCTAACATGAAAACAGAATGACCTCTCACCTCCACAGAGTCAGAAAGGTTTAGCATAGAGTTGAGAGTTCTGGTGAACTCTTGTAGAAGCGCTAACACTTGCAACTCCCTACCCAGGGTGCTGAATAGCTTATGAAAGGAATAAATGAAATGACTTCTGTTTCCATAGCAGAAGTCCAGTCAAAAGCAAAGAGTTGTTGCTATTCATCTTTATTGCAACAGGGCTTAAAGACCCCCCCAAAAAGGAATTTGGAGCCCATTATAGTAGGCACTGTATAAACATATAATGCAAAGAGAGTCCTGACCAGAGAGAACGCCCAATTTAACATTTAGACAATACATAACCAGTGAATAGACTGATGATTTAAGGGTTAAACAATGTCTTATTTTCAGTTGTAGTGTAGTATGACTTGGGATAAGTTAAAACAGTTCGCTAGTTGACAAGGAGCCATAATAATATTGAGAAGTTCCATCTAGCAACTAGTGTTTCAATAGTTTGAAATCTGAATTTAAAATAATGTTGAAACATGCTTAGAATGTGTCCATAGGGAAAGAAATATAACATCTAAACCCAACTCCACTATACTTGACTGGATATTGGTTGTTAGGCACTCATAATTTTAAAAGATTGAAAATATGAACAATTATATGGCTTGCTACTAATTAATAAAATTTACCTACATTTAATCCATTCCCTCTTCTGGTGGATTATACTAGACCTATCTCACCAATAGATTCTCTGCTCACAGAGAGCACTTCAGTTATTAACTTGGGATCACATGTGCCATTAAGTGAATTGCTTGGTACAGTCGTTCCCTGAATGCTAGAGCAAATGTAGTCTTTTATAATTTTGGCTAATTTTGTACTATAATTCAATTTCTGAAACATGCTTTTAATTGAATTTTTAGAGACAAAAGGAAATTAAGGTGCAGTGTCTCTGATTGGAGTAGGATCGTTTGAAAATGCAGTTCATCAAGAGAAAAATCTATATTAAACATTAAGATTGTTGTGCTTCTCTGCACATTGTTGAGGGACAAAAAAGTCCTGCTGTATGAAAGAAATTGATGTGTTGGTATACATTAGAAGTTATTTTTCTCTCATTCAGCGTATCACCAGATGGGACAATATCGCAGCAGACAATTATGCACTCAGAAAAAAACAGTAAACTGGGGCTATGTATAGACTACATGGCTCCGTCGACAGAGCCATGTAAAATAGTTTATTCAGCATAGTGAAAGCTGAAAAAACTATTTAAATAATCCCCGCTTCATTAAAATAAACATGGCTGCCGCACTGTGCCGACAATCAGCTGATCCAGCACAGCGGGTCAGTCTAGATGCGCAGCGGTCGACAAGGGAAGCTTTTGTCGACAGCTCTGGTATGCCTCGTGTTTTTCTTTGTTTCAGTTGAAATCTGCTTGAAGTTTTTCTTTATTTCAGTTGAAATCCACCTGATTAGGTCTTAGTTTCATGATCACTAAGCCATCTAGATTAGAAAAGTGAAGTAGATGTCTATCCCATCCACACTCAGAAAATGCTAACTGAAATTCACCGTGAATAAAATGCCATATTATATATCTGTAGGGTGCTATAGATTACTGGTGAAACAAAAGGAAAAACTATGTAGCACTTTAAAGACTAACAAGATGGTTTAATAGGTGATGAGCTTTCGTGGGCCAGTTCATCACCTATTAAACCATCTTGTTAGTCTTTAAAATGCTACATAGTTTTTCCTTTTGTTTTAGCAAGAGCAGACTAACATGGCTACCTCTCTATTACTATAGATTACTGGAGTTATCTTTTTTAATCAGGACATTGAATGTAATGTTTATTTTCCCTTTTTTTGCTATGGGAGAGAAGGTAGATTGCACACAAGAGAAAGGAAACAGAAAATATGAATGGTAAAACAAGCATAGTTTATTGTTTTAACACTAATTGGAGAAAGTAGCAGGTCTAGAAATACCCAAATTCCCAAAGTATCCCTAATAAAAGGAGATAGCACAGCAGTGGCCTTGCAAATGTTAAAAAGCACCTGTTTTTAAAGATATGTTTTGGTCTTCTTATAGTAGCAAAAAATGTGTGTTTTCTTAGAAGACTAATAAGAAACATATTTTGGCAGCTAGACAACAGTTGACCCTCTCTGGTCTGGGACTTTCTGATCCAGGAACAGAAAGCACCTGCGAGTGGGAGCGGGGGGCTGGCTGGGGCTATGTCTAGGCTACAATGTTTTATCAGAAAAAGGAATGCAAATTGTGCTCCACAATTTGTGTACCTTTTTCCAAAAGTTTTGGCAGAAGAGGCTTTTCTGATATTTGGCCCGTCTACACTAGGCCAAATTTCGGAAAATCCTCCTCTTGCAGAAGAGCCCTTCTTCCTCATGGAAGGAGGAAGACAGGGCTTCCAAAAAAGCACGTAGGCTCTTCCACAAATAAAGTGTCAGAACAGACACGTTCCCTGGACCTCTGGTATCATGGAAAAACCCCATAGTCTAGACATAGCCTGAGAGTCAGCAGTGGAAGGGCCAGCAGCCAGATGCCCATCTAGGTCTGGGAGTGGAGTCAGGCCAGCAACCTGGTAGCAAGGAGCCCAACCAGGACCAGGAGTGGAGCCCAGTGCCTGGGGTCAGCAGCAGGGTTAGCAGCTGGGAAGGAAGCCTGGGTGCAGGGGCTGGTGGCCAGGAGGGGAGCCTGGTGGTGGGGAAGTTGGCAGCCCCTCCCTCCCTGGAAAACCCAGAGACTGGCAGCAGAGGGGCTAGCATTGATCTCCCTTCATCTGGCAAATTCCCTCATCTGGGGCCACGCAGGTCCCAAGAGTGCTAAACCAGAGAGATCCAACTGTATTATATTTTAATACAGGGCACTTTAAATGGGAAAGCACAATGATACTCATATACTGCAATGTGTAGGTGTCAAAATTACATTAGTTTTGATCAGACTGGTAATCTGTAATTTAAATGACTTGGTTGAGATCTGGCTGCATTACATTGATGAACTGATATTTTACTTAAAATTCTGTCAGATTCATATCCAAACTTACACCCAGCCTAGAAATGCTTTTCCATACAATCATATTCTTGCAACGTTGATTTGAATTCTGAGGCATCTGTGATGGAGCAGATCCGAAAATTGCATATGTACTTACCATGGCAACCCTTGCATCACATGATACACATGCTAGTTCAGAGCCAAAGAACACAGAGTAGCTTCTTAAACACACAGATGCCATTTTGTCATGTGATCTTTAAAAAAATCTGCAAAGGGGAAAAATGTCACTAAACTGAGAGACCACCAGGCTTTTGCTTTTATTTCATGCTCCTTTTTTACTTGAAGATTTCAGTAAAGCAACACTTTGTCTGATTCACCCTCTCCCCCCCCCACCCCCCCCACACTCCTGCTCCTTGCTTCCCATTATGTCTTAAATTAAAATAAGGACAGAGGTGGATGGATCCTCCCTTTTTGGCATTTTCTTCATTTCCATTTCACTAATACAAGAGTATTTCAGCAACAGGATAAAATAGATGGGCTATGTCTACACTGGCGGGTTCTTGCACAAGAACGGCCATTCTTGCGCAAGAATCCGCAGAGCATCCACACTGCCCACCCTCTTTTGCGGAAGAAGATTTACAGTACGGTGTGGTAAGAGAGGGCTTCTTGCACAAGAGTTATGCTCTTTTTTAACAGGTGTAAGCCCTCTTGCACAGGGGCTCTTGCGCAAGAGGGCAGTGTGGATGGTCGGCAGGGATTTCTTCGCAAGAAAGCCCTATGGCTAAAATGGGCATTGGAGCTTTCTTGCACAAGAGAGCATCCACACTGCCATGGGTGCTCTTGCGCAAAAGCACAGCTCGCAAATGGCAGTGTGGACATTTTCTTGTGCATGACTTCTTGCACAACAACCCTTGCGCAAGATGTTCTTGTGCAAGAAGCCACCAATGTAGACATAGCCATGTTGTGAAGTCCAGGAGTTTAACAGGATTCAAAAATGAGGCAGATAAGTTCCTGGAGGATAGGTCCATCAATGGGAAGGAATGGTGTCCCAAGCCTCTGTCAGAAGCTAGAAATGGATGACAGGAGAGATCACTTGATGATTTACTGTTTCCTCTGGGCATCTGGCATTGGCCACTGTCAGAGACAGGATACTGGGCTAGATGGACCTTAGATCTGACCCAGTATGGCCTTTCTTGTGTTCACTGATCAAAGGTAAGAGCTGGTAGGCTCCTAATTCATTTAAAAGGGTGAAGCACAGTGGGTAGAACCTGGCACAAGCTGGACCAGCTGATTCCCGACTCATGCCCAGTCCCCACTACCCCATTGACTTCCCTGTCCCCCTCTAATAGAGGCAGCAAGGAGGGGTGGTGTGGGGAGTGACTAGTCAAGGGACTAGTCAACTACCTGATAAGCTTTTGCTTACTGGGTAGCCGACTAGTCACTTACATCCTCGCTCAGGAGCATCCCTTCTAGTCAGGCATAGTTTAGTAATGGTCTTTCAGTCTGGTGCCCCCTGCTGACAGTCAGCCTGGTGGTCTCTCTTCCCATAATGCAGCTCTGTGGCTACGTCATGATCCAGCATAACAGAAAGTCAAGATAAAATAGTCCAATGTCCCCAGAAAAGAGGGTATTTCATCTCAGCGCCAGGTCCTTGGTCCTCATATGCTTGTTCAGACTCAAGCCACTTAACCAGTGACTGGTTGGGGAACCCAAGCCCTCCTACCGCTGTAAGTTCCAGCCCATGGACTCTCTAAACAACAAAGTCTGTGCAGTGCTTCCCTTGCTGCTGTTTCTCTGGCATCCTTCGTATCCAGACATTTTCAGGCATACCCCCTTTATGTTTCTAAAGTTCCCCTTACTCTGTTCCTCCATTAAACTCTTCCCAAGGCTCTTTATCTGGAAGTTCAAGTCTGGCCCTTCTTTCTTGGTATGCCACCAGAACCTGCTCCATTCCAGTAGTGGCTTTATAACTTTCCTATGGCCTGCCAGCTTTCTCTACTCTCACTGGGGTGCCCAGAATTATTCTTTTCCCACAGGTTTTCCTCTTCCTCCCCTCTGTATTCACAGAGAGGGGCTGCAGACTCTCTCTCCCCTGCTCTTAACACTGTGTCTTCATAATCATCACCAATCCTTCCCTGCTGGGTTTCATAATCAGTTAAGCCTGGCTTTCTCTCTTTGCAGGTGCTCTCAGGTATGTTAATTGGCCACTCAGGCCCACATTAACCCAATCAGAGGCCATATGGGGTATTCATCTTATCAGAGGCACTTCTACTCCACAGCACCTTTCTAGCTAATTTTCTGCCTTCAGTTTCAAAACCCTATAGATTTCAAGAGTATAAACGGGGTCTGAACTGGGGGTCTTTGCTTAAGAGCACTTTAGGAATATTAAGCGGTCAGTATCCGTGCTAGCTCATGGGCTAACCTGACAGGACAAACTGCAGAAATACTCACAGGTTTCCACAGCAATTCCAGGCAGAACAATCAATGTGTCCTCCTCCCCCTCTCCCCCACACACACCACAAGCTGCACATGTACAGACACTGTGTGCTGACATTTGGGTGATGCTGTGCCTGCCCTGGCTAGTGCCCAGCAAGCTGCTGGCTGTGCTGCAGACTGTGCTCTTACTGGATGGCCAGGGGCTTCCGTGTGCCTATCAGGTATGGTTACTAACTGTGAGAACCCAGAGACCCTTGTCTCCCCTGCCCCCTACATTCCCCACCTCTTCCTTTAGATGGTACCCCTGTCCTGCCCTTTCTATAAGGCCCAGACCCCACTCCCTCCGTCACTTGCTCTCCTCCCCTCACTCTTTTTCAGGAGGCTGGGTCAGGGGTTAGGATGTGGGATGGGGGTGAGGATTTGGGCTCCGGGTAGGAGTTTGGGTACAGGGCATGAGCTCTAGGTTGGGGCAAAGGGTTGGGTTACAGGAAAAGGAGAGAGATTGGTGCTTATATTACACAGCTCCTGAAAAGGACCACTGCATGCCTATGGGGATGGTTGGTCTCTAGGCACTACCTGGAAAGCTCCCATTTGCTGCATGGGTGGCCAAGGAGTAGTCAGTGGTTGGGGTAGGGACAGCATGTGGAGACTCCTCCTCAAAGGCCACAGGGACATGCCAGCTGCTTCCAGGAAGCAGGCCTGTTTCCAAGGGCCTTTTTAAATCACCCAGGCCCCTGACCTATTGCCCCCACCCATCGGCAGGCTTGACTTCCCTTAAAGTATCAGCGAGGACAGCAGAGAGTGACCTTGCAAGTTCCAAGCCATTCTTATTATAAAATCATAGAAAACTGGGGTTGGAAGAAACCTCAGGAGGCCATCTAGTCCAGCCCCCACCCAAAGCACGACCAACCCCAGCTAAATCATTCCAGCCAGGACTTTGACAAGCGTGGCCTTGAAAACCTCTAAGGATTCCACCACCTCCTTAGAGAACCCATTCCAGTGCTTCACCACCCTCTTAGTGAAATAGTTTTTCCTAATATCCAGCCTAGACCTCCCCCACTGTAACTTGAGCCCATTGTTCCTTGTTCTGTTATCTGTAACTACTAAGAGCAGCCTCTCTCCATCCTCTTTGGAACCTGCCTTCAAGTAGTTGATGGCTGCAGTCAGGTTCCCCCTCACTCTTCTCTTCTCTTCTCTTCTCTTCTCTTCTCTTCTCTTCTCTTCTCTTCTCTTCTCTTCTCCAAACTAAATGGAGCATTTGACAATTCATAGTACTCCTCTAATTGCTCGCTTTTAGAAATTACGCTGCTATTGTTTATTTCCACTTCCCTACCTGCGTCTATGTGTGCTCATCAGAAAGAGCAGGCTGATTGGCAGATTTGGGTAGGGGAGGGAGGATTATTGCTGATCTGAGCATTAGTAACTTATAAAGAGAGTATGCTATGAAGACAGTGTGCTCTTTGGCACTGTCTCCGCTCCCCAAAGGCTCCAAGCCCAAGCATGTACACACGAGGGCCTTTGTAATGTGTAGAAGGCCAGCAGGTGCTGAGCTGCTTGTCTCCTGCCTCCGCAGGGACAGAATTTTTACTGCCACATTTGTCATGCTACACATTACATAGTGGAAAGGAGCACATGGCATATAATTGGTATTTATGGCCACTTAAAACCTGCCCTAGATTTGACACAGATTTTTTCTGTACTGCCTATACAATCCACACACGGGCTGTGTGCGGGGGGAAGTCGGTGAAGAGCATGAGATCTGACTGAAATAGTGTGCATTTTTTTATTCCTGATTTAATGAGGACCTTCATTTGCTTGGCCAACACTTCGTTAGAATCAAAATGTATCACAAAGTGTGTACACTTGAACGTAATGGAAAAGTGGGACTTAGATATAACTCTGCACAGGAAGCAGTTTATTATTAAACAGTAAAACGTGAACAAAAGCAAATCAGTGACTGCCTTTGGTTTTTATTAATTTGCTGCATTTTGGACAACAGAGTTTATGATTGTCCTTTAATCAAAAAGTTACAGCCACTACTTATGACCCCTGAATTACAGTGGAGGAAATATGTGGAGCAATATGCTGCATCAACAAAATGAAGGGGAAAATCTGGCAGAGTGACAAAAAGGTATGAAGAGCATGTTAGTTTAATTAATAAAAAAATCAATTATTGGGCCTTTTGATTCAGCTATGCAGCTGTCATTTAGCTCCAGTTATATAAAGGCAACCCATTTTAAAAAGAGGACACCTTTCAAGTTCTTGTATGCTGGAATTAATGAATCTGGTGATTTGTGTTGTGGCTTTTGAACTTGAGGAAAGACTGTTTTCGATTTCTATTTTAAGTCAATCACACTTTTGTCTTTATTTCACAAGCAGTCACACGTATGTGGAAATATTTTTAGTTAAAACCAGTGTATATGAGGCCTAAATCCTTGTTTCCTTGTTTGTTTTTTGGTAATCCTCTTGAAAGTGATCCACAATGCAATAACCCTTAGCTTTGTCTGGGAATTAATTTTCAAGTGTACTTGTACATTAGCAAGGTCACGTGAAGGGCAAGCAATGTTGTATTCATTATGATGAAAAGTTGAATATCCTGACAGTGACACTCATATTTTCATTTGTGTGTGTAAGCGAAGGCTCAGAAGCAAAACCAACATTTCACTAATGAGACATTTTTAAGATATGCCAGAATAAAATAGTGCCTTGTTATTGAGTAGAGTTATATGCTTTAGAATGCTGCTTTCATGACACCATGTGGTGATTATGCCATCATTTATTGTCCCTTTCAGGTGAGTCCTTATATAAGCCTCGTAGGGAGACAATTTGCAGAATTATTTCTTGATTTGGGACATGAAATAAAGCCAAGAATCATTCATTGACCAGATTGCTGAATTTCTGCTGATGACAAAGATTTTGGACAAGCCAATTCTGTCAATAAAGACACCATTGAAGTTGAATGGTCATATAATTAGCTAAATTAGCATGGTGAAGAGACCCACAATCTTTCACTTCTGATCAAAGGGCCAGATTTTCCAAAGTATTCAGCACCCATAAGTGGTACTGAATTTTCATTTATCCAATTCCATTAAAGCATGCACACACACACATGCATACACCCCTTTTTACTAGCCAGAATATAAAATCCCTTTTATTTCTGGTTTCAGTTTCCTCCTCAAAAGATTTGCACTAGAAACTATAAGGTGGCTATCATTTTTTGTCTGAAAAATTAGAATTATGTGAAAGGTTATGTAGCCTCATGACAAAATATTATGACTAGCTGTTTCCTACTTGTTCACTCATTCATCCTCAATCTGTTTTTCAGTGGATTGTTTTCCCCTGTGACTTTGTGAGCCAGAGAGTATCTGTCATAGTAGCTTCTTTCTGTGACTTAAAAGGCCTCACCCTAGAAGTTCTGTGCAGAAGGACTTATAAAATTGGGCCTAACACTTGCAGATACATGTTACTAATAGAATATATTTTTTAAAACCCTTCAATTTCTAAATAGTTATGGCTACTAAGAGGCAGTGATGTGATTATCCACCACATTGTTTACTAGAAAAGCAAGAAATGTAATGGTTAAGGATCAGGACCTTACCCTGTCTACAAAAACCCAGAAATCTATTTTTCTTATCAAATGTAAAGAAATGCACATTTATAATACCGTATTTTCCGGCGTATAAGGCGACTGGGCGTATAAGACGACCCCCTAATTTTCTAGTTAAAACATAGGTTTTCGCCTATACTCGCCATATAAGACTACCCCCCCTTAAGAGGCCAACCGGCAGTGCCCCAGCTGCTCTGCCCCAGGGTCCGCAACAAAAGCCTGGTCTGCTGGGGGGGGGGGGGCGCACTAGCTGCGCCCTCCCCCCAGCAGACCAGGGACATGGGGAGCAAAGCCGCAGCGGCAGCGGGGTGCCGCGCCTCTGAGGCTTTGCTCTGGCCAGGGACACCGGGAGCAAAGCCTCTGAGGATGCCGGCAGCGGGACAGCCGCGGCGTGTCTGGGCTGTCCCGCTGCCGGCTTCCCCCGAGGCTTTGCAAAGCCGCGGAGGGGCTCGGGCAGCGGGGCAGCCCAGGCATACCTGGGCTGCCCCGCTGCTGGAGCCCCTCTGTGGCTTTGCTCCACGTCGTCCTGGTCTGCAGACCAGGGAGACGCGGAGCAGCTTTTCTTGCCCCGGAGTACACGGGCGGCGGGACCACGAGGTCCCGCAGTCCGTGTCCTCCGGGGCGAGAAAAGCCCCGTTTGTACCTGCAAGTCGGGGGCTGCCTGTATGTTTATACCCGGCGTATAAGACGACCCCCGATTTTTGGGGGATGTTTTTTAGTATAAAAAGTCATCTTATACGCTGGAAAATATGGTACTTCAGTCACTTAATTCTGATCTCCTTGGACTTTTTTTAGTGCATTTGTTTATTGTGATTCTGCTGGCTCCATAGTTTGTTAGGTATTGTGATGACATACATTTTTACTGATGATATGCATAGTACGTAGTGAGGTACCTGAGTCATGACACTCCCCCAGTCTCTAGTATCCCACGCCAGTGGTAACTCCGGTCTCCTTTCAAGTAAATAGTACTCAGCCCTCCAGCCAGGTTACCTTTTGAGTACATCCTCTTCTGCAATAACAGAATACAATCAATTATTCAAGTCCAGTATCCCTTACAATGGAAGAGAATCTTCACCTCCTGTCGAGTCATCTACCGGCTGTGACCCCTTGGCTCATGACTTACAATGTCTCTATCACCCACCTACATCTCCAGCTGGGAAAGTGTTTGTCCCCTTTTTATGAAGCCCAGGTTCTCCCTCTCCCAAGCTCAGCCCCAAAGCTGTATAAGAGGCAGTGATATCAAACACATACAAGTGCTTAATTGCTGTCACTGACCCACCCAGTCCAGGACATAGACACAGGAAGCTTTTTGCCTTTCTCAAATAATCCACCAGATGCTGGAAAGAAGGGTTTCCCAGGATTAGGGAAGAGTTAGACCCTGGAGCAGGGCCAGATTAAGGGGGGGGGGGTTAGTCGGGCAGCTGCCTGGGGCGCCAACCTATGGGGGGGCGCCTGATTGAAGTGGTAAGGGGCACCATGCGCCCAGGGCGCAACTATGGCTCAGTCCGGCACTGCCTTAGAATGGTTGGTATTGCTGCTACACTGACTTCTCTCTGCAGCAAGGGTTCTAGGTGTACCATTGCTCAGGAGCTCCCCAAAGTCGCTCTTTGCTCTTACCATATCTATTCCTTTCTGAGCAGCCTGGCTCTCTTCTGAGCTCCTATATCAGCTGTACCAAAACCGGCCCCTTAACTTCTTCTATCCCACTGTGGGGTTTATATATCCCATCATAGGTATACTCTGGTCAATATAATTTAATACCATTGATGCCCTGTAGAATGTTTTGGTAAATTACTTAAAGTTGCTCTTCCCTCAAAATAACATTCTTAAATTAAGAGTAATAGTGTGTAATATTCTTGTGTTATGAAAATATTATGGATGTCTGCAGACTTGCTTTTAAGACTGATCAACATGAACCATTGCTACGTGCATGTATAATGTCTGTTTCTTTCTCCAAAAGATTTTGTGCTGAGTTCATACTTTGAAACTACCACCGGCATTTATTGGGTCAGAGTTAAGGTTATAGTCTAATGAAATATACATTGCATTATAAGAAAAAATGTGTGTGTGTGTGTGTGGGGGCGGGGGGGTGTTATTTAGGCAGTGTAAAATTTATTCTGTCTTAAACTATTGATTTTCTTGGATTTAAGTGAATGGGTTTTGTAAATGAGGTAAATTTTGTTTCTTAAACTTCTCTTAACATTTTCCATTCTTTTTTCTTTCATGAAGATAAAATAAGATGCATCTCTAAAAACATTAAATGAACTGGATTGAGGTGGTCATCATATTATGAAAAGAATAAGCAGCTCTGGCCAACCTAATGTCTTGAAATAGGGCAACCATATGTCCCATTTTGTCAATCACAGAGTCATTTTTAAGGCCTGTACTAATTGGGAAGTGCAAATGGGACAAATGCCCAGTTTTCACAGAAAATGGGGTTCGACCCCCTAGCAGGGTATGAAAAAGTGTGTATCAGGTGGAATAAGCAGAAAGATCAATCTTGCATGGGAGGGAGAGCTTGGGAAAACAGCTGGGGCTAGGTTAGTCCTATGTGAGTAGGTGGCGGGGGTCTTGTATCAGACCTGAGTACAGGAGTGTCCCACACAAGCAGGTGGGAGCTGGTCCTGTGCATGGAAGGCTCCAGGAGCTTCATGCCAGTCCCACATACAGGGGAGAGAGTGGATGCTTTGGGTCAGCTCTGCATGGGGAGGCAGGTGGGGATCCTTGAACAGCCCTCTTGTGGTGTCCTGTTTTCAATTTTGGGAAAATATGGTTATCCTTTCTTGAAACTAATATTTAAATTCCCTTAATAGTTTTAGAATTGGTGTGGCCAGAGTCTGTCAGCGACAGTGCTCTGTCAGCATGCACGACCTCCTCCCAGAATCTTTGTAAGAGTCATGGAAAGCACTGAGTGGTGACAAAGTGCCTTTATTGTCCAGATCAGGACAGAATATGGTCCACAGTTTCATGAAAAGCTTATCCTTGTTTTTCATAGAAAATTTTAAAATTTAAATATTTTTTCAATCTGCGCTTCTATTACCAAGCCAGTAAGGGGAGTGAGTGCCTTTTTGAAAGTCAATCTGCTCTGCTTTTAGGATGATCCAATGTCTATTAGTATTTGTCCTCCCAGCTCCCTTGGAGAAGTCATCCTCATCTCCCTGCCATATCAAACTTGTTTACTGATTCTTTTGCTGCAGGAGGCACAAAGCTAGGTTAAAATCTAATTAAAACCATCTTTGGAAATGTGCATCGCAAGCAAGAAAGCTGCAGTCACAATGGTCCATTTCACATGTAATCATCTTTTTAACTTACACTGATAGCAGCCCCAAGGCAGCGCTCGGCATAAATAGCCAAAGGATTAAGTCCCAATAGTCGTATTACGAATGATATCCACCAAGCAAGTGTGTTGTGGCAAACTGTCTGCTAGATCTCAGGAGCTCAAAGCGGACTTCCTGGTGGCCAGTTCCTTTCTCTTTTGGGACTGATTTCGCTTGCTTAGATGTGTGAGCTAGATCAGACAAAATAGCCTGCTGCAGTAAAGGAAGGAGAATGTCAGCTAAGAAAGGCTAGAGAAAAAGTGTCATTTACTATAAAAAAACAAACCCACATACATGTTGTGTTTGTATACAAAAAAAGTGAAACTAGAGAGACTGAATTTTGCGCAGTTATTTTCTTCATGGATATTTTTCATTGTCGTTTATCTTTGCTATAAACTATTATGTTTTTGTTGCTACACTTTACATTGCTGGGGAAAATTCACAGCTTTGGGGAAATCATATTCCCTTCCGTGCTTTGAACTAGAGATGTGCAGTGATTCAAAAGAAATAGGAACTTACTTGGAAATTTGAACAGCCAGGAGCCTCTCCTCCTTCTACTGACTTGTCTGATAAAATCATGTTTATGTTTTGTGTGTCTCTGCAGTCCTTGCAATACATTCAGCTCCCACCCAATTGGCTCTTGATTAATATTTGCAATGAAAAATGCTTATTTCACAGAATTTCTGTGGCAAATGTCCGTTTTGGGGCAGGAGGTTGAATCAGTTATTTCTCAAGACTTTTGCATTGCTGAACACTAAATATCAGTTTTGCAATAGCTATATACAAGCAAATGCTGTGTGGATATAAACTTTCAGTTGTTTGACCATGTGATACTTCCAAGACAGTCCTTACTATACAGTCACCAGCAGCTTTCCTGCAGCACATAACAGAAGGAACACAAACCAAACCCAGAAGATGAGATAATGAGTGAGTCAAAGGCTGTCGTTCCTTTGCACGTATTCTCTGTTTTGAGATGTTTGGGGTATTCCTGTCTCCCATTGTTTACTATGAGGTCCAGTTGTTTTACACGGTGTTGATCTGCAACAGTGACCCAAAAAAGTGTTAAGGGATCTGTGGTTCTGGGAGGCTGTTTGCTTTTATTGAATTCAAAAAAGCTAAATCACTATTACATGCCTGCACTCACAGGGAAATACCAGTGTACCAAACATACATGTTTGCTGCAATAGGCTATTTGGCTAGCTCTCGCACAACTTGAATGGTGCTTTCTTATGACGTGTCCCCAAATGTTATCTACACTTTAATGCTTTTCTTTTTTGCACACACTCTACGTCCCTGGTTACATGATGGCTACCACATTGAAACGCCATAGAATAAACCCATTTTCACGGTTTAAAGTAACAGTTCATACACTTAGTTTTCTATACTTTTTGAACCACTTCCATCTTTTTGTGTACGTGCTTAGATCGTGGCCTGTTGCACTTAGACATCATGAGATGCTTTTACTTCAATTGAGGGGTGAAATCTATTACTAGGAATAGATAGATATTCATGTATCTGAGGCTTTTAAATACACAATTCATTTTTGGTTGGTTTTGATACTTTGTCATTTCTACTGCGCTGAATGGAATTGCATTAACTTATGCTCATCTTCCATGTGAAAATCAGCTGAGCTTTCCAGAGCCTTTATCTTTTGAACCATCATCTTTACTACATTTCACTGTCATTCTTAGATCCTTCTGTAAATTAAACATTGCAACACTAAATTAAGGGGTATTAGGCAGAACAGTGGCTGATTCTCTGTAGAAAAACTTGGGGTTGAAATCACCCCTTTACTATGGCTGTTTTGTGCCAGCATAGGTGGTTGGCTCTGTGAGTTCCTTAGGAGGCACACGATAGGTAAAAGAATGCATGACCAGGCCAATTTTACACTTCAGCTATTCCCCAGCTGCTGCAAACCCCATAGGGATATTGCAGCCAGTGCAAGATAGAGCTGACCTAACCAATGCTGCTCCTACACTAGCCCCTGGCAGCCCAAAGACCAGAGATGGGCAAGCTTCCTGCATGCCATTCTTTGCCAGGCATGAGTACAGGAATGATTTCAGACATCATCTTTTCTTTTTAATCTTGTGTTTCTTTCAAAGGGGAGACAAGACAGGGCGGCATTTCCTTTGATTCCTTGCAAAAGATTCTTCCTTTGAATGCAACCCAGAAATAACTCCATACTTGCCCTCTAGAGACAGACTGATAATCATAAAAATAACTCCATGCTTCCCTTCTAGAGGCATTGTGATCATGACAGTACATCCAGCAGCAGGAGTATAACAGAGAAACCCCAGTGGCAATAAAATATCATCTTGTCCCTGTAAGTCACTGAAGGCATTTTTGGGAGTAGTAAAGAACCTACATGCCTGTAGCCAAAAGAAAATTATATTTCATTTAGTTGCACATAAATGCAATGTATTATACTTCATATACAATACATTTGCAACTATACACATCACCATTAAAGGAGCTAATATCACACAATGTAGGTCTTGTAGCAGGGTAGCCTGTCCTTAGAATGAAACAGGGCTCAGGGCTCCAGTTCTAGTCCAGGTGCTTCCAGCTGAGCCAATTAAGAGGGTAGGCAACATTGAGGGGTGGCAGTCGGAGAGGGCCGGTTCAGCGAGTAAGGACTGAAGATGAGAGCTGCTAGAGAAAGTGGTACTTGGGAAATGTTGAAGACAGAGCAGCAAGAAGGGTTTGCTGGCTGGCATCTTCAAGCTAGAGAGCTGGAGCTAAAGGTAGGAGAAGCAGCAGTGGGAAAGACTTGCTGGCTCTGACCTGCAGTGAAGGGCCAGAGCAGAGGGTGAGGGGACAGTGGATGGAATTACTTACTGATGTGTGCTTGCTGGAGAATTGCACCCTGGGGAATTGGCCAGGGGATCAAGGAAAGTGGGAATTGCTCCCAGGGAAGTGGTGCGGGTTTTTGCTTGGACGACTGGGGTTTCACTGCAGAAGAAGGCTGGAGTGTGTATCCTTGTGGAGAGACAGCAGAGAACAGAGTCTGGGTATGGCAGAAGACACCACGATATAGTATGATTTATGTCAATAGTCAAGAGGCTACATGTTTTTAAAGACTGCTTGCGCTGGGGTGATATGAATTATGCTGGTATGAGCAGAAGAAGATAAGATTTAGATTCAAGTCTCTAAAAGGGTGGTACAAGGGTGGCCTCTGATAAGACAAGAAGCAATGGGCTTAAATTGCAGCAAGGGAGGTTTAAGTAAGACATAAGGAAAAACTTCCTGTCAGGGTAGTTAAACACTGGTATAAATTGCCTAGGGAAGTTGTGGAATCTCCATCACTGGAGATATTTAAGAGCAGGTTAGATAGATATCAGGGATGATCTAGATGGTGCTTGATCCTGCCGTGAGGGCAGGGGTCTAGACATGGTGATCTCTTGAGATCCCTTCTAGTTCTAGTATTCTATGATAAGCTTCAGTGGAGTTGCTGGGGACTCTCAAAGGGGTGTTTGGGAGGAGGCAACTTGTTCACAGGCTTGTAAGCTCTAAAAGAGTAGAATCTAGTCTAAATGACACTTTATATTATTTATAGTGTGAACTCCTGGGGATGGGGCTTCTCTCATGTGTTTTTAAATCATCTAGTACAATGGGGTCCGGATATCAGGCCCATGAGGGTGTTCAGCAAACAAATATCTGTTACGAGAAGTGACTTGTTTGGTTTGGGATAATACATGTCTCTGCAGCAGCTTAGAATTGTGCCTAATGGACATGCGTGTTACTTACCATAGTTTTTGCATTACATCAGAGACTTCCTGTGTCATAGCAGAAATATTGTAGTAAATTAGCCCAGTAAATTAGCCCATTAAAGCATTGGAGAAGCTAGCTCTGATGTGAAAAGAAGAAAAATCCAGACCTGTCTGCTGCATGAGAACTTGCCAAAATACTACCTCAAGCAAAAGGTTGTGGCTCATTAAAATTCTACTCATTTGATGCTTGAAAGTACAACAGAAAGCTGAAATCAAGAATGTGAGGACAGGTAAATATCTCGACTCTCCACCCCCTGGAACGCTACAGCCAATTGCCCCTTACTGAGTAATTGTGCTGCTTGCTTGAATAGGTCTGTCTAGAATTTGAAGTCAAGAGTGATTGCTGCAGACTTTTGGAAAACAGATTAATCTTTTGGGTTTGAAATTTTGATTTCTCCAAATACACTGGGGTAACTGGAGACCTGAGAGAAATTGATTGTCTTTCTGTTTCACTACTTACAGTCATAATTTCCCACCCCTCCCACCTTCTCTGTGAAATTACTATTTCTGGAAATGATCCTTCTGGCATTGACTTTACGGTATCTGAACTGCTTAACTGACTTCACAATAAGTTTTATGTCTAGGGGTGTGATGTCACTCCTGAATGTAAAACACATTTAAAAACTGACACTTTCCAGAAGTAATATATTAAGCAAGGTAATAAACGATCTGATCTACTTGAATTGTAGCAAAGCATACCTTTGAGACTAGCCACTGTTTCTTGCCGTCACTCCAATGCCTCAGTCCTTTTCAGCTGCAACAGACTTGGAGATCCGAGCAGGGCAAGAAACTGTGGATGCATTCAGAGCTGGTCTGGGTGGAGAATATTTGCTCTCCTGGTCTAGCATGCATGCAAGCTACATACATCATGTGTAATATGATATGCAAATATGTTTATATTCATTAGAAAGTGGCATATTCTACTCTACATATGCTAAACAGATTGTTTTCACATAAGCAGGGGCAAGCATTTAGCAGTTATTTTATGAGCCATGTATGGGGATACCATTAATTCATGTATCAGTCGTCTATCATCGTGAATGGAATTCTCACAATGAGTGTGAGAGAAGTAATTATTACTGATGTATATCCCTTTGACTGACACGCTCTTTATTATTCAGAGTTCACAATTGTGAAGGTTGGATACATTACCAGCTGGTAGTATGAGATACCAGAGTGGTTTAAAAGAGGGAAAACTATGCCAGAATGTGGTTGATTAATATTAACTTTTTAATGGTTGGCCTGGTTGTAAACAGAATGACATTTTCTCTTTTTACTTTCAAAACAATAGAATCCTGCAGCTGACACTGCAGGAACCAGTAGCACTAGTAGGTGTTCATTGCAGTATATAGCATGTACCATTCCCTCTAATGGCTCGGACAAGAGAGGAGAGTGAGTAATTTATCACTCTCATTTCCTTGCTTTTCTCTAAAAAATATCAACAGTGAAATCCTGCCATGTCAGCCTTTTTATGTTTATTTATCAGGCATAGAAATGAACTTAGGCCCAGAGGCATTTTCTGCCAGTTCTGTGAAAAGTATCAGGCAGAGGCCTGATTTTTCTCAGCTTGCAAAGAACTGCTTTCACTGTTTTTTCACTACCCCAAGCGATCTGACTTCAATCTGAGTGATGGTGGGGCTGGAGACTGAAATACAGCTTGCTGCATGATGTGACTTTAGCTTGAAAGATACAAATATGATCACCAGACTTTTCTGTTTGCAAAAAATCTGGAGGCGTAACAGGGTGGCTTGCCCCTTAAGGTCTAGAGACAGTGAACCCTGATTACAGAATGAGCCACATCTGTGGGAGATCAGGGACACTGACCTAAAAAGAACCATAAGAAGCAGTGACAAAGAGGGGTGGTGGTAAAAATAGTTAGAATTTTAATAAAAACTCATAATTAATATGTTCCCACAAAGTTGTCATTTTCTGATGGACTCCTTTTCTTCTACTAGCTCTAGCATTAATATTAGGTCAATAATTAATGGAGCATTGTAGCAGTAATTTTGATATTTATGCAGCTTAGTTACAAATCACCTTTCCATCCTTTGGATTTCTTCTCCCTGGTTGAAGAGCTTTACATTTATTAGTCCCCCACGGATGTAATCCCTCCAGGACACTTTGATGTTTTGGTCTGCCTTGTATGTTTATGCTTGTATAGTTATGCTTCCTGTGTTGGTGACAAAAAGAAAATTTTAATCATGGATACATTTTGGCCAAAGACGTGAAGCAGCAACGAATAAAGGCATTTAGTTTTGTTTGTTTAACTGGTCCTAAAAGTCTCTAACAATTCCAGAAGAGGCCTGAATTGTCCGGTAAGAAAATTTGTTTGAAGACTGTGAGAAATAGCTGCATAGGCCACCTCAAAGTTTTACATAACCCATCCATGATCGATAGAGCCCAATTTTGAGTCACCTATCTTTGTTACTTGTCCTTTTGGAGAGGAAACAAAAATGACAGAGAATAAGGAAAGAAGGAATAGTAGGGAAAGGACTAGCTAGCAAATGCACAAATCAAAATTCATAATGTCCCTTCTACAAAAGGGGGAAAAAAGCAGACATCAGGTACAATTTTATGCCATTTGCAACTTCTTAGCTTACTATGTGCCCATCACGTTTCCTGGGCTGGTGGCTGGAAGCTATTTCTTTTCCACTTCCGAACAACCAATAATCTCAGCGTGCACTGTCAAAGGAAGGAAAAAGATCTGCAGTAAGGAAAAACCCTTATTTTTAAACATTGTCTTAGTGATACTATTACAATGCTTAGTCCCTTCAGCAAACAGCATCATCTGCTGGTTTTAGGATGGTAGGAGAAAAGGAGAAGAAACTCCCATGAAGTCAAGAAAGGCCAGTATTTAAAAATTCATGGAATAAATTGAAGATTTGTTCCATGTAAGCATTTTTTTTTTCATGCATTGCCTCTTCATTTGTGGCCTGAGAGGAGGCGTCCTCCTTTGGTAGCTCGTGCTTTCTCTATGCATGTTAGGATTATACTACCAATTTGTTTTCACACACAGGTGTGGTACTGGGCATCTAAGCCATACTACATCAAAGGGAAAGGCAGGGAGGATGGGCTATGGATCTGATGAATACTGCAATGCCAATTTCCTAGTTGGAGGGGCTACTATTGGCTAGTAATTTCAAGAAATACCGGGACTGACTGGCAGGGCACCTCCCATAGATGTAAGGCAAAAGCAGATCTATTCCTGCTTCTCACCTACTGCTGCAAATTTCCTGCCTCCCTCCCTTGTAAGTTACTGGTTACACTGTTGCTTTCCTTGGTACAGGGATGAGGGCTGCTCAGGGATGCCTGGATGCCACAATACATGAGTGCGCATTCTGAGGTTACATCCATTTGAATTACCTTTTTTCACAAGATCCTAATGTTAGGTAATTTGCCCTGTAGGCAGGAGCTAGTTTTTCCTTGGTAGGATTTGAACGCTTTGGTCTTTCATACTTACAGAAGCTGAGGGAGAGTGTAAATGTCCTGTCCTGAGACCTGGACATTGATTGACCTGCTGTGCTAAAGGGGTTGAGATCTTCAGAATGCCTGAAATCTCACTGTGACCTTCAGGGTTACGGGGTGTAGAAACTTACAAGGGCACACAAGGCTCCAATGCCTTTGGGTTTAAATGGTCTGGTTATGTTTTGGACCCTTAGGAGACTCAGGATTTGAGTACGGATGAGATGAATTTGGGGCAGCTGTTTCCTGAGACTTTCATGCCTGCCAATAAAGACAGCCCATAAGGGTTATCTTCATCAGGGTTTAACTCTGTGGCTACATCTATACTGCAGCCTTCTTCCACAAAAGCTTATGCAAATTAAGTCCTGAGTAGAATAGCACCACACTTCATTTGCATAATTAATTAGCAGCCGTTTTTGCGCAAAACCCCCCTCTTGTGCAAGAGCCGTTCTTCCTGAAAAAATGAGGAACAACCGCTCTTGTGCAAGAGGGGGGTTTTGCGCAAAAAGGAGCTGTCTACACAGCTCCTTCTTGAGCAAAAGCCTCTTGCACAAAAATAGCTGCTAATTAATTATGCAAATGAAGTGTGGCGATATTCTATTCTGTGCTTCATTTGCATCAGCTTTTGCGGAAGAAGGCTGCAGTATAGATGTAGCCTCAATGTCCTTAATGATGCCCTCATTCACAAGTAGCATCTTGCTACCGGTTTCTGCAGTGCTCTTCGCTGTTGCACCTAAACGCTAAGTATCAAGTCATATAGACCTATTTTTCTATTGGAAGTTGGGTTACTCCTCTGTCTTCATATTTGTTACAGAGAGGCAAATACCAGAAGAATCGGGCTGATGAACAAATCATTTGTCAAGCAGGGGCAAAATACTTACGCTAATTACTCTGATTAATTGTTATGTTGGAAAGGGGGGGGACTACGGCCTATAATGGCAAGGAGAAAGGAGGGTCAGGGCACAACAGGGAGGCAAGATCAAATCAGTATCTTAGATGCCTATATACAAATGCGAGAAGTATGGGTAATAAGCAGGAAGAACTGGAATTGCTAACCAATAAATACAACTATGATATAATTGGTATTACAGAAACCTGGTGGGATGGGACGCATGATTGGAATGTTGGTATGGAAGGGTACGGCTTGCTCAGGAAGGACAGACAGGGAAAAAAGGGAGGAGGGGTTGCCTTGTATATTAAAAATGTACACACTTGGACTGAAGTGGAGATGAATGTAGGAGATAGCTGTGTAGAGAGTCTCTGGGTTAAGCTAAAAGGGGTAAAAAACGAGGGTGATATCATGCTAGGAGTCTACTACAGGCCACCTAGCCAGGTGGAAGAGGTGGATGAGGCCTTTTTTAAACAATTAACAAAACTATCCAAAGCCCAAGATTTGGTGGTGATGGGGGACTTCAACTATCCAGACATATGTTGGGAAACTAACACAGCGAGGCACAGGCTATCCAATAAGTTTCTGGACTGCATTGGAGACAACTTTCTGTTTCAGAAGGTTGAAAAAGCTACCAGAGGAGAAGCTGTTCTGGATTTGGTTTTAACAAATAGGGAGGAACTAGTTGAGAACTTGAAAGTGGAAGACAGTATAGGGGACAGTGATCACGAAATAATAGAGTTCATGATCTTAAGGAAAGGTAGAAGGGAGACCAGCACAATTGAGGTAATGGATTTCAGGAAGGCAGATTTTCATAAGCTCAGAGAACTTGTAGGTAAGGTCCCATGGGAAGCAAGACTGAAGGGAAAAACAACTGAGGAGAGTTGGAAGTATTTCAAAGGGACGTTGTTAAGGGCCCAAAAGCAAACAATTCCGCTGTGTAGGAAAGATAGAAAATATGGCAAAAGACCAGCTTGGCTTAACAAGGAGATCTTGCACGATCTCAAAATAAAAAAGGAGTCCTATAAAAAATGGAAACTAGGACAACTAAGAAAGGATGAATATAGGCAAGCAACACGGGAATGCAGGGGCAAGATTAGAAAGGCAAAGGCGCAAAATGAGATCAAACTAGCTACAAGCATAAAGGGAAACAAGAAGACCTTTTATAAATACATTAAAAGCAAGAGGAAGACCAAGGACAGGGTAGGCCCACTGCTTAGTGAGGAGGGAGAAGCAGTAACAGGGAACTTGGAAATGGCGGAGATGCTCAATGACTTCTTTGTTTCGGTCTTCACCGAGAAGTCTGGAGGTGTGCCTAACGTAGTGAATACAAGCAGAGAGAGGGTAAGTTTAGAAGATAGGATACACAAAGAACAAGTTAAAAATCACTTAGGAAAGTTAGATGTCAGCAAGTCACCAGGTCCTGATGAAATGCATCCCAGGATACTCAAGGAGCTGATAGAGGAGGTATCTGAGCCTTTAGCTATGATCTTTGAAAAATCATGGCAGACAAGGGAGATTCCAGAAGACTGGAAAAGGGCAAATATTGTGCCCATCTATAAAAAGGGGAATAAGAACAACCCAGGAAACTACAGACCAGTCAGTTTAACGTCTGTCCCAGGGAAGATAATGGAGCAGGTAATTAAGGAAATCATATGCAAACACTTGGAAGGTAATAAAGTGATAGGGAATAGCCAGCATGGGTTTGTGAAGAACAAGTCATGCCAAACTAATCTGATAGCTTTCTTTGATAGGATAACTAGCCTTGTGGATAAGGGAGAAGCGGTGGATGTCATATACCTAGACTTTAGTAAGGCATTTGATACGGTCTCGCATGATATTCTTATTGATAAACTAGGCAAATATAACTTAGATAGGGCCACGATAAGGTGGGTGCATAATTGGCTGGATAACCGTAGTCAGAGAGTTGTTGTTAACGGTGCTAAATCCTGCTGGAAAGGGATAACAAGTGGAGTTCCTCAAGGGTCTGTTTTGGGACCAGTACTGTTCAATATCTTCATCAATGATGTGGATATTGGGATAGAGAGTACGCTTATTAAGTTTTCAGATGATACCAAACTGGGTGGGGTTGCGACTTCTTTGGAGGATAGGGAAATAATTCAAAATGACCTTAGCAAGTTAGAAAAATGGTCAGAGGTAAACAGGATGAGGTTTAATAAAGAGAAATGCAAAGTGCTCCACTTAGGAAGGAACAATCAGTTCCATACATACAAGATGGGAAGTGACTGTCTAGGAAGGAGCATGGCGGAAAGGGATCTAGGGGTCATAGTGGACCACAAGTTGAATATGAGTCAACAGTGTGATGCTGTTGCAAAAAAAAGCAAATATGATTCTAGGTTGTATCAACAGGTGTGTTGTAAGCAAAACTCGTGAAGTCATTCTGCCGCTCTACTCTGCACTAGTTAGGCCTCAGCTGGAGTACTGTGTCCAGTTCTGGGCGCCACATTTCAAGAAAGATGTGGAGAAATTGGAAAGGGTGCAGAGAAGAGCGACAAGAATGATTAAAGGTTTAGAGAACATGACCTATGAAGCCAGGCTTCATGAACTGGGCTTGTTTAGTTTGGAAAAAAGAAGATTAAGGGGGGACATGATAGCGGTTTTCAAATATCTAAAAGGGTGTCACAAGGAGGAAGGAGAAAACTTGTTCCTCTTGGTTTCTGAGGACAGGACAAGGAGTAATGGGCTTAAAGTGCAGCAGGGGAGGTTTAGATTGGACATTAGGAAAAAATTCCTAACTGTCAGGGTGGTCAAATATTGGAATAAATTGCCAAGGGAGGTGGTGGAATCTCCCTCTCTGGAGATATTTAAGAACAGGTTAGATAGACATCTGTCAGGGATGGTGTAGACGGAGGTTGGTCCTGCCTTGAGGGCGGGGGGCTGGACTCGATGACCTCTCGAGGTCCCTTCCAGTCCTATGATTCTATGTGACCAGACTACTTAGATTCTCTGTTACTGCACATATGCTTGTCCTTCACCTTGCTGCCTGCTATAAACTCTTCCCAGGTTCTTGTCATTACTTTTTTCTAAAATACATCTCTGGTGGCTCACAGGTCTGAGCATCCGGAGAGCCACCTTGTTACCCCCATGCCTCCAGCAAGTAAGAGGATTGTTTGTGCTTAATGGTGTGTCAGTTCTCTGACACTCCAGTCTGTTACTGCCCAAGTCCTCTCCTCTGGAATATGTCAGCTCTTACCTTGCCTTGAGGCCTAACAGCAGGTGAACTCAGTCCCAAAGCCCCTTCTAAGTATGTAGTGTCCAGCTATTAAACACTCATGATTCCCAGGACTGATGTCCTTGGGGAAACAGAGAACACAACAGCTTAGTTAGTTCAATTCAGAAGCGGTACTTAATATTGCCACACTGAGATGTGTTTGTAAGTTTATCAAGATTTATGAGATGGCGAGTAAACAATTTGTTACAAACAAATTAAAAGAATAGTGCTTTCTAAAGACTAAACCCAACAGGCTAACTTTTGGCCCAAAGAAATTTCTCACCCCAAATGCTCTGATGCATTCCAAAGAAGGATGAGATGGTATAAAATATGAATGTATGTGTGAGAGAGTACATGTAACACATGGGAAGCAGATATGGCATATGGGAAGCAGATATGGCATTTGAATAAATTAAAGCTGAGTGTAAAACTGGAGCTCCCTCTTTACCAGTTTGAGACAGATTTTTTTAAAACTGTTGATGAACTTTTTTTTTTAGTTTAAGCCATTATGTGAGACTCAAGTATTTAATGAACTTCACGAATGATAAATAACTTACCACAAAAACATGAAGCTTATTATCACATTCACTGTACTCTCCTAAAGTATTAAACTTATTGAAGCCTATGATACGTCCACTACAAATGGTTTTAAAACCACCACAAAATTCTGGGTCACTGAATTCAGACATACCAGCAAGAGTTTGCACATCCTGTTTTATAACTCAGTGTTAGGTTCCCCTGGAGAATTGAATAAAATGGGAAACTTGCTATCAAACTAGGACTGCAGAGGTTGTAATAGAATGGGCAGTTTCTCTCACACATGGTGAGAATGCCCCAAAGTTAAATGTGAGGGGCTTAAATAGCCATATACCAAATACAAATTGCTCCCATACTACAATATTTCTATTCTCCTCTATATGACCTGCTGGAATTTGTAGAAAATGCCACTGGATTTAAATTAGAATCCTACCACAATCACTAGAGCTGGTTGTCTGCATTGTTGAGTTACCCTTAATAAGCAGCCACTGGCTAGATGGATTTCTGGTTTGTGAGTGATGATGGGGATCAGCTTCAGAGAGGAAAAATACTTGAATGAGGTTTCTTGCTGGTGTCCGTTACCTGTCTTAGTTGGCATTGTTAGGCCTCAACTGAAGTATTGTGGCACCATGGTTTAAGATAATGGTTTAATATCAATTTGGATAAATCGGAGACAGCCCAGAGGAGAGCAATAAATGCATAAAAGTTTAGAAAATCTGACCTCCTGAGGAAAAAGTTAAAAAGTCAGGGTAAGTTTAGTGTGGAGAAAAGAAGCCTGAGAACTCATCTGATAAGTCTGCAAGTGCATTCAGAGCGGCTGCAATGATGAATTGCTCTCCTTGTCTGCTGACAAAAAGTAAGTAGCTTAATCTGCAACCAGGAGGATACATATTGGATAATAGGAATAGTATTTTAACTGGAAAAATGTAAAAAACGAAAAGTCTAGTAGCACCTTAAAGACTAACACAACATGTAGATGGTATCATGTAGTTGATGGATTTCCACTCCATACAGCTGAATGCAGTGCCTTGCATGCTCCACATGTTGCGTTAGTCTTTGAGGTGCTACTAGACTTTTCGTTGTTTTTTTAAGTTTCTCCTGTTACAAACTAACTCGGCTACCCCTCTGAAACTTTTGAGTATTTTAACTGTAAGGATATTTAATCAAGTATGCAATTCCTGTCACTGGTGATTTTTCAGAACAGGCTAGACAGGCATCTGTAAATTTTAATCCTGCCTCGGTGTTGAGGATGGACTAGATAACCTCCTGTGGCCCCTTCAGCCCTACATTTCTATGATTGACTGCTGTACCATACTAAATAGGCATTGCTGCACTACTGCTTTTGAAAACTAGATAATAATTTGAATTAGATTCCTGACAATTTTTATTCATAAAAATATTCACTGGGATTTTTTGGTTAGGCCCAAGAAGGATAGCAGATATATAGGTGCATATGTCTTGACTGATGCCTTTTCATTTTCTGCTTCGCTGCTGCTGTTTCTCTTTTGGAGCCTGGCAGGGGGAGTGCATGTAAACTTCCCACCCACTGCAGTACTCAATGAGAACACGACACAGGAAAGGTAACTGACTAATAGGCAAAACATTGTCAAATGTGCCAAGTAAACTAACCAATTTTTCCCTCCGATCTTCCGTTATTAGGATGCATCTACACTGCACCCATAGGTCAAAACAAGATAAGCAACTTGAAATAGGCAAATTGCATATCTTATTTTGATCTAATTTTGGAATAGCTTATTTCGAAATCTGGCACTGTCTACAAATTTCAAAATAAAGCACTATTCCAATAAATCCCTTAACCCTTGTGGAACTCTTGAGGGTTGCAGGTATGCTGGAATAGTGCACCCATTATTTTGAAATCTATTCTGAAATAAAGGGCACATTTAAAGATACAGAATAGTATTTCAGGATACTTCTGGCATCCCAAAATAGTACTGCTGTCTAGACATAGCCTTAGTGACCTTACGTGTTACTATAGTAGGAACAAAATCTTCATAGAAAAATGTGATTCTCAAGCGTTCCATTTCTAAGCACTGACTTCCCAGTTAAAGTTGATGCAATCTAAGATTTGCGCAGTGACATGAATACATTGTTAAGCATACATTGTTAATTCACACAACAAGCTACAGTTAAAGAAACATATTTTCTTCAATAGAGAGTAGGGCATCTATATGCTACAGTGCAATTTCAGATCTACAGATGGCAGGCCATAAAGTGATCCGCAACATTACAAGAAATGTTACCATACAACCACAATTTGCTCTGAAACATTTAGGGTTGTCATCAGCCCTAGTTCAATTTTATTTACTTAATGGAGTTACACCAGGGATGAATTTGGTCCTGTATGTTATCTGTAAGAAAACAAATTACATTATTTTCATTTCCGGATCTGGTTTGTTTACAAATTGCCAATTACACTAGGGTGCTGTTATAATAACAAATGTGCCAGAGATTGCAATTCTGTCTTCACTCATGCAAAATTCCAATTATCTGAGCTCCATTTGACAAGGTTCTGGTTAACTCAGCAGTTACCAAACTGTGGGTCAGGACGATAGACATGGGACTATGGGTGTGGGTATATTGCAGCACCCCCAGGCTTTGTATCTGGCTTTCCTGGCCCTGGGGGCTGGCCCCACTGCTAGATTCACCAGCCCCAGGCCTGGCTTCCAGGTGGCCCATCAGGTCCTGCTGGCCCCACATGCTTTGCTGGTTCCCTGAGAGTGGCCCCCATGAGCTTGGCTAGCCTCTAGGGTTCAGTCAGCCAGCTCTCAGGGTCCCAGCACCTGCAAGCCCCATTGGCTCTGTTGGTCCTGGGGATCCTGCTGACCCTGACATAGGGTCTGCAGCCTGCCAGCTGCAGGGTCCTGCTGCCGGCCTCAGGCTCTGCAATTGCCCCCAGCTGTGGCCCGGCCTGGGGTGGTGAGGGATGCCAACTCTCTTGGACTGGATGCCATTTGCAACAATGGAGTCCAGTCCGTCTGGCCCAGGAGAGTTGACAACCCCCAGTCTCAACAGGTCTAAAGGTGCAGTGCAGCTTACTACTCCCAAAATTTGTTCCATCATCACTGGTCAGGACTCCCTTTAAATGGGGTAACAAGGGCAGACTTAGACTTGCTGGGGCCTGGGACTGTAGTCCATGCCCCACTGCCTTGGGTTAAAGCCCAAGGGTTTCAGTTGTGGGTGGCAGGGCTCAGGTTATAGGCCTCCTGGCTGGGTCTAGATCCGGGTCTGAAGCCCTTGAGCTCCTGCTTTGATCCCCTGCTCAGAGCAGTGGGACTTGGGCTTTGCCCCTGACGCCTTCCACTTGGGGCATTTGGGGCTGGGCTGGCTCAGGCTTCAGTCTCCCATACTGAGGTCATGAGGTAATTCTTGTTGTCTGTCAATGAAGTCTGAGAATGCCTCGGCTAGATAATGGCTAACCAAGAACCTACTTGCTATCATGCTGTTGCCTACAGCCAGGATTACAAGAATTGCCACAGGCCCCACAGAACCCATCCCAACACTACAGCTCTGCTGGGGACTTCATAAGCAAGTAACAACTAGATCATACAAACCCAGCTCTCTCTCAGCCCCTATATTTTGCATTGCAAAGTCATTAATGGCTTTTCATTGTGCAGTTGTTCAACCACTGGGAAGGTGAAATTCCGTCTGGAGAAAACCTGCTGCTGGATCTGATACAAGTTCCAGCTGTTCTGCATCCCCGCTCCCTCACAGTGTGACAGGCTATGAGGAAATGACTGAAGTGACTGCTGACAATGCGTGCAATGGCCAGCCATATTTTGTATATTCCTATGTTTAATCAGGAAATTATGAATGTCAAAGTAAGGTGATGAGCAACACATGCCATGTGACAGTAACCTTATGCTAAATCAGTTACCATTTATACATGAACATACCTCCCTAATACCATTTTTTGTAAAGAAGCTTTGGTACTCTATGCAGGCTGGATTGTGTCAAAGCCCAGTGGGGATGCTGAGGGGATTAGAGCAACATGGAGGTTTTGTCTACATATAAAGTGTGGTGTAACCCGTTGAGGTGCACCCTGGGGAATGAGGGGTGTCCCCCTCAGGGTCGGTGCATGGCCACTCCAACCCACTACAGGCTACAATCACTAAACAGCTAGTAGCCCAGCCCTAACTCAGTTAAACAAGCAATAGCCCAGCCCTTAGCGCAGGGCAGGGGCTGCAGTCATTAAACAGTTAGGGAGCCAGCCCCAAACGCAGGGGAGCCTAGCACAGTTAAACAGTCAGTAATTAAACAGCTAGAGGCCCGGTCCTAGAGCAGGGCAAGGGCTTCACACAAAGCAAGCCGACCAGTTCACAACCAGTAAGCCCCGGTAAGTAGTCTGTCTCCTTGTTCAGGAAGGATTCAGGCACTTCGCCTGTGGCTACAGACCGTAGGAGGGGAGACTGCCACCCGATCAATGGGTGGCAGGGGGGACGTGGGCCCTCCCTACACCACCGCGCCCCAGCCCAGCACCATAATAGCAGCCCGTAATCAGCTGCTAGGTCACCAGGGATCCAGTCCAAAACTCACTGACCTGTTATGTCGGGGTCCACACCGCAGCCCACTGCCCCTCGGCCAGACCAAGGTCGACTATCCCTGGGCCAGCTCCAATTCTCCCCTCCCTACCTGTAGCCTGGCTCCGTGGCAGTTTCCTCCAGGCCACGCGGGGTGGGAACCTCCGGCCAGAATAGCAGGACTGCTTGGTAGTCCTCCAACAGTGGGCCCGGGGGTCCAGGCCAGTTGTCCGCTTCCTCCGGCTCTGGTTCCCCCTTCAGCTCTGGCTCCTCAACAGGCAGGGTTGGGGAGGCCTCTGGCTTCCTTGCTGGTTAGGGAGAGAAGGCTTCTGGCTCCCTGTCTGGCAGGGCCAAGACTGGCCTTGCAGAGTCCTTTTATATCCCTGGCCCCACCCCCTGGCTTCCTCCCAGGTGAGTCATCCAGGTGAGCCCACCATGGCTCAGGGAGAGGCGTTCCCCCTGGGAGTCAGTGGGTGACCACTCCAACCCATTGCATGTGGCAGCTGCACCACTTCAGTGTTCAGTCCCATTTCAGAGACAGGGAGAACTTCCCGCCTCCCAGCAGGCTATGTTGATGGGAGAAGCCCTCTCATTGACAAGGTGCTATGTAAACTAGAACTTCAGTCATTATAACTGCACTGCTCCATGGTGTGGATTTTCCACTCCCTTGAACAATGTAGTTATACCGATGTAGTCTGTAGTGCAAGTCTTTCTCCCTCTTGCAACCATCCTGAAAGGGGTAGACAACCAACCTCCATAAACTTAAACAACAAATGAGCTGGCAGCTCTTTATAGACTAACAAAACCTGTAGATGGTATCATGAACTTTCGTCAGATCTGAAGAAGTGGGCTGTGCCCACAAAAGCTCATGATACCATCTACATGTTTTGTTAGTCTATAAAGAGCTGCCAGACCATTTATTCTTTTTAAAGTTTATCCTGTACAGACTAACTCGGCTAGCCCCTGAAGCAACCATACCTCCAGTTTGTGGGAATATAGGAACGCCACCTTTTTTGAAAAGTTTGGGATTGCTTACCTTAGAAAGAAAAATAATTCACAGACCTGATACGAGGTGGACAGAGAATGTATGTTCATGCTATCTCATAACACACAAAGGGCCATCGAATGAAATGAAAAGGTGGGAAATTCAAAACTGACAAAAAAACTTATTTTTTTCACATAATGTGTAACTGTAAAACTCACTGTCACTGGAAGCTGTTGAGGCCAAAAACTTAACAAGATTCAAACAAGGGTGTTTATATGGATATCACGAATCTCCATTGTGTTTATAATTAATAACAAGGGATACTAGGCTTTGTGCTTCAGGGGTTAAGCCTATTTATAACCAATGTGAGGCAGATTATTCCATAGCTGCCTATCATGAGGTTCTTCCTCAGAAGCATTTGGCACAGATCACTCTCAGAAAAAGCATGTCAGTGTGGATGGGACTCTGAGCCTATACCATATGCTCTGCCAAGCCCACCAGAAAAATGAAGCTACACCATAAGTGCATAACTAAATTATTAATCCATAGATAGAGTCCACTTAATAAACATTTTGCAGTGGCTTTCTGTTGTAACCTAAAGAAGAGCTTTACAGTTATTGGCAGTGCTCACTCAGTCTCTCTCCCTCTCTTTCTGGGCCAACTCACTTTTAATTATTTCCTTTAAGCACTAAGGCTGTCAGGGCTGTTTCAAATCCATGAAGGATTCTCTGACAGATCAGCTTTATCCATATTCACTCTTCAGGGTCAGAGTTGGTCAGGGAGGCAAGCTAAACCTCCCTTGATAAACTGTCACGTTATAACCTTTGGTAATTTAGCCTACAAGGTGGTATTAGAATTGGTTATGGAAGGAGTTAATAACATGCCTTTCTGAGCACAGCTTTGACTAGCATCTAGTATCTGAGGAAAAAGACTTACTCTAGTATCTGAGGAAAAAATAGCTTCTCTGGTATCACAGAAAGAAGAGATCATATTGTGCTTGTGTGATTATTTAAAAGCATATTTGTTTCAAATAACATAGAGATGGTTGACATTATTTGTGGGGAATAAGGTATTTGACAAATTCAGCCTATTTTTCTGTTCATTAATCATTAGTGAATTGATCCTGATTTCTACAAAGTTATTTGTTTACTCATAAGTATTCACAGAATCGCTTATTACAAGTACATTTTACCCTCTGGGATACCTATGAATTTTTTTTCTTTGTTGTTCCTAGTATATGACAGTCATAGCACTGAAAGGGACATCCTCTGCACTAATAGCAGGACAAGAACCATCTAGGCCATCCCTAACAGGTGTTTGTCTAACCTTCTCTTAAAATTGTCCAAGGATGGAGATTCCACAACCTCCCTAGGCGATTTATTCCAGTGCTTAACCACCCTGATAGTTAGCAAGCTTTTCTTGATGTTCAACCTAAACCTCCCTTGCTACAATTTAAGCCCATTGCTTCTTGTCTTATCATCAGAGGTTAAGGAAAGTAATTTTTCTCCTCCTTGTAACCACCTTTTAGGTACTTGGGAACTATTATCATGATCCCTCTCAATCTTTCTCTTTTCTGAACTAAACAAACTCAGTTCTTTCTAAAAAGATTCATACCACCATGTGCTAATTATTAGTACAGCAGAGCTCATTCACGAACAGTGACTAGAAACGGCTACAAAGATGGCAGAACCCAAGAGCTGTTTAGAATTTTGAGCCAAAGTCCATGAACACTTCTTGCAATAAATGACCAACTCTGTTTAAGAGTCATAGGTCACTAACCATTCCGTCTTATCATCCTGGGTGCTAATTTCATACTCTGCTCAGGAATCTGTTTCCATGACATGTCCCTGCCTTTTTTTTCCCCCATCCAGATTGATGCAGGTGCAATGTTTGGCATATTCAGTGAGAGGCAGTGTTTTGATAAATATCATCTCTCTTTTATTCAAAGGGGAAAATAGACAAAAAGCTTTTGAAAATAATATATATTTTGTATTAGTCTTTGACATAAATACTGAATAACTATGTAGGCATTACAATATGTGAGGTTGTATTTATAATCTCTATTGGATTTCAACTGCCAGAACTAGAATTTTGGGGAACTTTCCATTAACCTGACCTCCTAAGGTGGTGGGCAGGACATTGAAGTAGGAAGTAGGAGACCTGGGTTCTGCTCCAGACTCACCTACAGTGTGACCTCAGGTCAGTCACTGCCTCAATTTCCCCTCCCAATCATTGCCTGCATTGTCTACTTAGACTGTAAGCTCACTGTGGCAGAGACTTTCTCTTACAATCTTTGTACAGCACCTAGTATAGTGGTTGAAGTATGTAAATAAGCCGTGAGTCAGAGGTGGCTATACCTAGCAAGCCTTTGAAGCAACTTCACTTGGCTGCATCCTGGGCTGGAGGATTTGTTCCTCCCCAGCCAGCCCTTCTGGGGTGAGTTTTGTTTACGTCTCCTTCAGAGTTTAGAGATACAGCCTAGTTTCATTGTCCGCCTCCATCATTGGCATGTGATGGAATTGTATAGTTTTGAATGTGTGTGTGGGGGGGGGGGGGGAGGGTCCCCTGAAGATTTTAGAGGGGGTCCCCTGTAGAGGCTAGTAGCCAGTGCCATGCCTAACAGCAACTGTCCCTCTAAGGAGGAAGAGGCAGATTCTGTGTTACCTTCCTTAATTCTATGAATGAAAGGAGCATTGTCCCGGTGCCAGATGAAGTTTCTTAGTCCAGCTTGGAACAAAACAATACCTTGGGGTCTTTCTGGACATTCAATGCTAACCCAGGATTTCTCTCAACAACTGCCTCTTTTCCCTGGGCCTGTTTGGGGAGCAGAACTACTGTAGTGGGGTAACCTGGCCTCAAAGTATTCTCCACATCTGGCCTAAATGGCCAGTATACATCATTAGAGTCTAATAGGGACTAGTGATAGAGATGTAGCCGTGTTAGTCTGGGGTAGCTGAAGCAAAATGCAGGACAATGTAGCACTTTAAAGACTAACAAGATGATTTATTAGATGATGAGCTTTCGTGGGCCAGACCCACTTCCTCAGATCAAATAGTGGAAGAAAGTAGTCACAACCATATATACCAAAGGATACAATTTAAAAAAATGAACAAATATGAAAAGGACAAATCACATTGCAGAACAGGAGGGGGATGCGGGGGGGGGGGGGGAGAGGAAGGAAGGTAAGTGTCTGTGAATTGATGATATTAGAGGTAGGGAGAGTGGGATGTTTGTGAGTTAATGGTATTAGAGGTGATAATTGGGGAAACTATCTTGATAATGGGTGAGATAGTTCAAATGTTTGTTGAGTCCTTTTTCAAAAGTGTCGAATTTTAACATGAATGACAGTTCAGAGGATTCCCTTTCAAGTGCAGATGCAAAAGGTCTTTGTAGAAGAATGCAGGTGGTTAAGTCATTGAGAGAGTGTCCTTTCTGGTTAAAATGGCAAGAAACTGTTTTTTCTTTGTGATCTTGTCTGATATCTGTTTTGTGGGCATTAATCCTTTGGCGAAGTGTCTGAGATGTTTGTCCAATGTACATAGCAGACGGACACTTTCGGCACATGATAGCATAGATTATATTTCTGGATGCGCAGGAATATGTGTTCTTGATCTTATAACTCACTTGGTTAGGTCCAATAATGGTATCAGCAGAATGAATATGTGGACAAAGCTGGCAACGGGGTTGCAAGGGAAGGTACCAGGGTTGGTATTAGTGTGGTATGTCCTGTGGTGGTTGGTAAGAATCATCTTGAGGTTAGGTGGTTGTCTATAGGAGACTATGGGTCTGTCTCCCAGAGCCTCTTGGAGTATGGTATCATGTTCCAATATAGGCTGTAGTTTATTGATAATGTGTTGGACAGGTTTAAGTTGGGGGTTGTAGGTGATGACAAGTGGTGTTCTATTGTTGGTTTTCTTGGGTCTGTCTTGAAGTAGATGGTTTCTAGGTATTCGTCTGGCTCTTTCAATTTGCTTTTTTATTTCTCTGGGTGGGTAGTTGAGGTTTATAAATGCTTGGTAGAGATCCTGAAGCTTCTGGTCTCTGTCAGTGGGATTAGAGCAGATGCGGTTGTATCGAAGGGCTTGGCTATAGACGATGGATCGTGTGGTGTGTTCTGGATGGGAGCTGGAAACATGTAGGTAACTGTATGAGTCGGTGGGTTTTCTGTAGAGAATGGTGTCTAATTTTCCATTGTTGATTTGTACGGTGGTCTCCAGGAAGTGGATCTCTCGTGTAGAATGGTCCAGGCTGAGGTTGATGGTGGGGTGTAGGTTGTTGAAATCTCTGTGGAATATCTCCAGTGTTTCTTGGCCATGCGTCCAGATCATAAAGATGTCATCGATGTACCGTAGGTAGAGGAGGGGTGAAAGGGGACGGGAGTTGAGGAAACGTTGTTCTAGGTCAGCCATAAAGATGTTAGCATACTGTGGGGCCATGCGTGTACCCATGGCTGTGCTGCTGATCTGGAGGTATAAGTTGTTCTCAAACTGGAAATAATTGTGGGTGAGAACAAAGTTACATAGGTCTGCTATCAGGTTGGCAGTAGTGTCCTCTGGGATAGTGTTTCTAATTGCTTGTAATCCGTCTTCATGTGGGATGTTGGTATATAGAGCCTCTACATCCATGGTGGCAAGGATGGTATTATTGGGGAGGTTATCGATGTTTTGTAGTTTCCTTAGGAAGTCAGTAGTGTCTCGGAGATAGCTGGGGGTATTGGTTACGAAGGGTTTGAGAAGAGTGTCTACATAGCTGGATAGACCAGTAGTGAGCGTGCCAATACCAGAGATGATGGGACGTCCGGGGTGCCCAGGTTTATGGATCTTGGGAAGTAGATAGAACAATCCTGGTCGGGGGTCAGAAGGTGATTCTGTGTGGATTTGTTCCCGAGTAGCTGTGGGGAGGCTTTTAAGGAGACAGTGTAGTTTCTTTTGGTATTCCAAGGTGGGATCAGAAGGGAGAGGTTTGTAAAATGTGGTGTTCGAGAGTTGTCTGGTTGCCTCCTGGTTATAGTCGGCCTTATTCATAATGACCACAGCACCCCCTTTGTCAGCTGGTTTGATTACAATGTCCAGGTTGTTTTTGAGACTCTGGATGGCATGGTGTTCAGCGTGGCTAAGATTGTGTGTCGCTTGTTGTCGTTTGCGAATAATGTCAGTCTGTGCGTTGTTGCGGAAGCTGTGTATATAGAAATCCAGATTGTAATTCCGACCGTCAGGGGGAGTCCATATAGAATTATTTTTCCTTTGGTGTTGATAGGGGGGATCTGGTAGGTCAGATTGATGTTCAGTGGTGGTTTGGAAATATTCTCGGAGACGGAGGCGGCGAAAAAAAGCCTCAAGGTCACCACAAAATTGTATCCAGTTTGTGGGGGACGTGGGGCAGAAAGAGACACCCCGGGACAAGACAGACTTTTCTGCTGGATTGAGTTTGTAGCTGGAGAGGTTAACAATATTATCCGGTGGGTTGAGGCAGTTGCTGTTGTAGCCAGTGGTATGGAGCAGGTTAGAAAATGTATTGTCTTTTCTTTGTTGTAGGGAATAGAAGTGTGTATAGTAGATTTCTTGTCTGGTGGAACAAAAGTCTTGCAAGGTGTCAGTCGGTGTGGATGTTTGTCTTGAGATGAGATGATCTACTAGGGACTACTGTGGTATTAACAATAAGTAGTAGTAATAGGATTCTTCCTTGAACAACTAAGTTCCCTCTAAGTTGCGCGGCAAAACAGGCCGTGCAGTTGCTTAATGAGCCCCACCGACCCTAGTGGCTGCGAGAGACTTACTGCTCTGATCTCAGCAGGGAGCTGCTGCTGTAGCTGAGGGAGATGTGCCCTTCCCCAAGCCAGGCAGCTCTGTGCTTGGCAGCCCTGAGCTCCTGCTCCTTAAGCAGCTGCACGGCCCAGCGACCATGTAGCTTAGAGGGAACCTTGGTTCTGTCCCAGTGTAATTCCAACAGTCCGTGATAAATGGTTGAAAACAACTTCTTCTTTTCCTTTCCTTTCATTTTTTCCTTTCATTATGGAGTATAAACAAGTTGTCAAAAAGAGCAAATAGAATCTTCCTTTACAACCGTTGTGGAGACGTACATTTTAAAGTAAGACTTACTTTATAGCTGCTCTGTGTAACTGACAAGTTCCGTTTCAAATTGTGCTTTGTAGAAAAAATAGAGAGTAGTTCAAGGTAAGTCACAACTTGCCAGAATAAACCTTACTGTGAATTGAGATTTAAGGATTTTAGATTGTAGAATTCTGACATCTAATGAAATTTTAAAAGCAATGAATTTAGAAGTATAATGAGAAATGTTTCCAGATAGTATTTCTCCCAAATATCTCTCAATGGATCCATATATTTTCAAAGAAGAATGACATGAATGACTGGATGTCACTGAGGAATTGTACTGAGAGTTGGGGATTATCTCTTCTTATACTGGCTCACCTTGGAAGTGACTAGGAGCCTGTTGCATGTGCGCTCTCTCTCTCTCTCTCTCGCTCTCTTTTTAAAACATCAGATGACCATACTGAGGCTGATGTAAAATGAATAGACTTATTTGGTGTGGTTCCTAATGGGGGTTGGGGAAGGAAGGCCATTGTCATTATCTGTATTAGTGATAACCCTGAACTGTATCTTCATTCTGCAAGATGATGGATCGGAAAACAAACTTTTGGTTTTAGCCTAACCCAAAACTCTTCCAATTGCATGCCACCCCCAAACTTTGGGAAAAATCCTCAACTGAGTTAACTGCATTTAAATTTTTACAGCCTTCTTGTCTTCCTCATTGGCAGCACCAGTTACTGGGCCACAGTTAATGACCTTCAAATGAAATCAGACCAATAGTTCTAGAAGCCTGGGATTGAATGGGAATGGAAAATACTTCCTCTTGTATACAGATAATTCTCCTTCAGGGTGTTTAATTAGGAAAAAATTCTGCTTGTACTGTCTGTTTATAACCTGTGTTGTAGATAGTGGGCTTCATTCTCTGGCTGTATCTATGCTGCACATGTATGATTACAGGACGTCCCCACTGTAAGTCGCTCTGATATACATGTGTTCCACACTAAAGTTGTTGACGCTTGTAGGAACTTATGCATTATAAGTCCTCCAATTCCCACTCTTAATTCACGTGCAAAAAACCTCCCCAATTTGCACAAATGGAAGCCAGCCACAGGAAAAAAATTCCTCACTTTATGTTGTTTCACTATAAGTCCAAAGTCTTCTGGAACATATCTAGGATTTAAAGTGAGGACAGTTTGTAAAGCATGAGTTGATGTACCTAGCTAGCTTTAATGTAGCAGTGAAGGTGCAACAGCCCATGAATCTTTTATGGCAGCACTTAATCTCACATTGCTGCAGCCTTGCTGATTGTTCTAGTGAATTAAAACTAGTTTAGGTCCATCTACACCCCAGAATCACAGTGTAGGTTTGCCCTGAGTATCTGCCACCTTTCATGAGTACTAAATTCAGGCAAAATGAGGGAGGGGGAACCCTCTAAACTAATGGACCATAGCAATTTACAGGGCCTCAGTTCACCTTCAAGACAGTGCATTTAATATGTACCACAATAATGATTACAATTGAACAGATGACTCCATTATGCCATATGCCTTTTTATTGGTCTCCAGGGAGTATTTGGAAGTACACAGAGATAAATGTGATTTATTGCTATCATGAGCAAGCCATGTATGTCATATGGCAGGTATAAATAATACACATTTAAAAAACTCTTTTGCTTCTTTAAGCAACAATCTATCAAAATAGCTGATAGACCTTTTTTGTGGTTCTAAAATAAAAAATCCATATCTATGTGCAGTAAAGGTTCAGCATTCCATAAATAATAATTTAAGGTTATTTTATCAAATGTGGCAATCCCAGAAGAAGTATTGGTGTCCTTTGACATACTGTGCTTAAATGATCTTTCCCTTCTTTTCTTGCTTTACTGAGTACTAATCATCTGTGTAATTGAATTGGCAACACTTTCATTGCTAAAGCTATCACTCAATATCTTTTAGTAAAGGTTGCCATCCTGATTTCTGAAAAATATATGGGTTGGGGGTTGGGAAACCTCACAGCTGGAGATTCTAAGATGACAGGTCACTGTTCAATAAATATTGAGAGCTTAGTCGATCTCTGGTTGATGTTTTTGCTTCAGGTTTTCTTTTCTGGTGTTAGGCACATTGTAGAAAGTTTCTAGGTTGTATGCTTAAAAAAATGCATTTATAAAGGTGTTTAGTGGAAGAAAAATATTTCCAGTACATTTAGCAAGTGGAAAAATTGTTTTATTTTACAATCACCAGGCAAATGAAGAAACCATAGTGCTCCTGGTAGATAGACCCTCAGACTACCTGTTCCAAACATCTAATATGGGCACTAAGCAAATCTTACTGTGAATTTCAAAACGGGATACATGCCCAATCCTAAAACTCCTTGTTTATCTGAGTAATTCTCTAGAAACACCGACTTCTTCCAGGGTTTGATCCTGTACCATTCAAGTCAATGGGCATTTTCTCATTGACTTAACTGGGGAGTGGATCAAGCTACTGATGAGAACAAAGCAATTGTCATGTGGTGAAAGCTAAATATTTTCATGCATAAACTGAATAAAGTCAATGAAGAAGGAAGTGACTCTGAAACAAAGAATGGATAAAGACTGTAAGATCTGGACTGGGGCTGTTGCTGTTGTAATTGACATTCATGGCAAAACTCCCTCTGGCTCCAAAGATGTTTTCAGCATTTTAAGATTAAATGTACATACCTTAACTAGTATTGGCAACCATCTTTCAGGAAAGTGACCTACTATTTGATCCAAGGATGTGTTCACATTTCATTAATCAATTGGAAAATATATCTGATTTTCTTTAGTGTACACAGATCTAAGCAGATAGTATTCAAAGTGATGAGTACGATCCCTTTTGTGTATAATTTCACATAAGAAAGTAGCACAGAAGTTAAGACACTTCAAAGAGACTGAGTCATATCCCCTTAGCTACTGTATAATTAAACAAAAATGTATTGATGTAGGTTCTCCTTGATCTTTAAGTTTGAAAACAAAACAAAAAAGACACATTCTGTATTCATCTCATCTAAAAGAAGAGCATTACCTTTTTGCCATTTTTTCCTGAAAATTGGATCAGTTTGGTATGAAAAGAGAGCCACAGCTACGACAGAAACATTTACGAATATCTATATAATTTGCATTCCACTTGATTAAATTGTGTGGATCTTTGATTAACAATTCACCAGATATGACCTTTACATATAGGACAGAAGATGTGTGCAATGACTGGCAAGATTTAGTGTGTTGTTTTAAGTTGCAGGCAAGGGGACACCTTGCTACTTCTTGCTCAGCATGTTTCAAATAGGTTTTAGCTGAAGCAAATTAGGTATAGCTGCATGAAATGAAAACTGCCACCACCTGACTCTGCCAACTTAAACAGATTCAAAATGTTAGTTTTAGATATATGGATTTAAATATTCCAGCTTCACAGTTGGAGAAGTTAATCGTCCTTTAAAGAGATTTGTAACGTTTCCATGTGGGGCTTGTTCTCTGAGGATATGGAGTTTCTATTTTCCTTACAGAAGGGTTTGTTTTCTATTTATTTATTTTCAAGCAAATTGTTATTTAGGGCCAGATTTTCCTATAGTGAGTAGATCTTTACTCCAGAAGTAGAACTATTGAGCCAGATCTCCATCTGGTTTGAAAAGGCATAGTCTCATAGACTTCATTTGAGCTATGTCACCAAGTTAGACTCTGTCCCTTTGACTTCATTGAGACTGCCCAAAGTGAGGGTGGAAAGGCATGATCACCTGATAAAAGACCATCAGAATAAAGGCTAGCATACACAGAAGATTAAATTGTGTATGAAATGGTATATATCATGGGTTCAAAAACTGGGGGGCATGTCCCCCTGGGGGGGGCATGAAGAAATTCCAGGGGTGGCGTGAGGTGACCCAGTCCTCCTCCTCCCCCCCCATCAAGTTTTGCTGCCCTGTTCAGTTCCTTTTTTCCTTTTTTGATCAACAAGTTTTGCTGCTATGGGGGGGGGGGGGGGAGAAGAGAAGTGAGGGTTTTTCAAAAATCAAAAATGGAGGCTGTGATGTCAAAAAGTTTGGGAACCACTGGTATATATTATGTAAGCTACACTGTTATACAGGACCATGGCAAGTCAGATCATATCCTAAAAGAAATTTTTATATGTAGCATTTTGTTTTGGTTTTGAACATATAAGATAACAAAAACTTGTTTTTAGATTCTGGGGCTTTTTATGTTAGAGATGTAACTCTGGGTGTGTCTAGACTACATGCCTCCGTCGACGGAGGCATGTAGATTAGACAGATCGGCAGAGGGAAATGAAGCCGCGATTAAAATAATCGCGGCTTCATTTAAATTTAAATGGCTGCCCCGCTCTGCCGATCAGCTGTTTGTCGGCAGATCGGGGCAGTCTGGACGCGCCGCGCCGACAAAGAAGCCTTTCTTGATCGGCACAGGTAAACCTGGTTTCACGAGGCATACCTGTGCCGATCAAGAAAGGCTTCTTTGTCGGCGCGGCGCGTCCAGAGTGCCCCGATCTGCCGACGAACAGCTGATCGGCAGAGCGGGGCAGCCGTTTAAATTTAAATGAAGCCGCGATTATTTTAATCGCGGCTTCATTTCCCTCTGCCGATCTGGCTAATCTACATGCCTCCGTCGACGGAGGCATGTAGTCTAGACGTACCCTCACTGTCTAGAATATTTTGATACAAAATTGTCAGTGCTACTGAGTTATAGGAAAAAGCATTGAATTGATATGAAAAGCATTTTAGAGAGTCTAAATATTATTATTAGGGATATAGCAACAATACAGTTCAGTGTGTCCTAGTCCAACTCTTACAAACCATGTCCCTGGTTGTTTAGATATGAGAATAACATGCACATGGCCCTTTTCTGAGTTAAATCCTGCCCTGTGCTCTTGATCTCTGTGGCCTCCATATAGGTTGCAGACATCCTGTAATATAGAAATCTTTTTCAGCACAAAGAGCCTGTCCAAGAAAATGAATAAACTAACAGGTTTAAATGGGTTTTCTCTAAGAAAAGGTCTTTAAACCTTTTCGGCTTTAGTTAGGCAAAATTTCTGCATTTCATGTCTCTAGAACTCATAGTTGTTAACATTTCCTTAAGGAAACAGATGAGGGTGCTGGCACGACAGCCTTAGAAAACTGCAAGCAAGCGCAATTTTGAATTCAGGCCAATTTGATTTTAATGACTGGCTGACTTAGTGACTCTTATGAAAAATAACTTAATATGTCGTATGAAGCATATGCTTCAGATATGCCCTTTTCATAACTGGAAATAGCCTCTCATTCTTCCTATTAAGAAGTAGATTGTGCTACAAAGGCACAAGGAGGGACTGTGCTCTAGGAAGGGATTGCAGCCTGCTTCACCCTCCAATCACACTGATATATCTGGCTTCTTCCAAGTACAGTAAACTTCCGATAATCCGGCACCTTTAGGACCCAGGGGGTGCCGGATTATCAGATACGCTGGACTATCAGAAAGGGGGGCTATGAGAGGTCTGGAGTGGGGTGGGAGGGGATGCCACCCCAGACCCCTCATAGCCCCCCCTTACGATAGTCCGGCTCTGCCCCAGGCGTGATTCAGCTGCTGCTGGTCAGTTTCAGCCGTAGCTGAATCGGGGATGCCTGCAATAGAGCAGCTGGGGTGCTGCCGGGTTGGTCCCGCACTGCCAAGGGGCGGCGCTACAGCACCAACCCAGCAGCACTCCAGCTTCTCTTGGGGACGCCTGGGACAGAGAAGCTGGGGTACTGCCCGGTTGGTCCCGTAGCGCTGCCCCTCGTGGCTGTGGGACCAACCCGGCAGCACCCGATCTGCTCTTGGGGATGCCTGGGGCATTGCAGCTGGGGTGCTGCCGGGTTGGTCCCGCAGAGCCACCCCTAGGCACTGCAGGACCAACCCGGCAGGACCCCAGCTGCTCTGCCCCAGGGGTCCCCAAGTCAGTCGCTGCTGAAACAGATCAGCGGCTGATCTGTTTCAGCAGCGGTTGACTTGGGGACCCCTGGGGCAGAACAGCTGGGGTCCTGCCGGGTTGGTCCCGCAGCGCCGTCCTTTGGCGCTGCGGGACCAACCCGGCAGCACTCCAGCTGCTCTGCCCGAGGCATCCCCAAGAGCAGATGGGGTGCTTCCGGGTTGCTCCCGCAGCCCTGAGGGGCAGCGCTAGGAGACCAACCTGGCAGCACCCCAGGAATGGGGGAACCCTGTCCGGCTGCCCCAGCACTTCCGGGTTCCTGATGGTGCCGGACCATCAGGAGTCCCGGAGCATTGGATGCCGGACCAATGGAGTTTTACTGTAGTTGCTCCATCTCTACATCACTCCTCTTGAGGCAATCCTTGCACCTTGCAAGAGTCCTTGCACCTTCCCGCCACCAGACAGAGTGAAGGTCTCCTTGTACCATGATTCCTAGGATAGCAAAAGCTGTTTCTTCTGTTTGATCACTTCTTCTAGGTGAACAGACTGAAGTGATTTTTTCCCTATGGAGGAGTATCTAGGTGTGACACCTGTTCATGTGCATCTTCAAACAATAACTACCTAGCTTTTTGGATACCTCCCAGACTTGATTCTCATCTCGCTTACACCAGGTTGTAAATCAAATTATAGCCCCACTGTATTAAATGGAGTTGCGCTATTGAATTGTCACTGGTATGTGAAACGGATGTGAAATCAGACTGTCCTGGCATCTAGGAGCAAACTTTCACCCAAACTGCAGGATTCACTGTATGTTGCTCTGGTGTTTGACAGGTGGCCAAGACTTCCAGAGGGACTGTGGCTGCTCACCAGGTGAAATAAAAGAAAAATCCCACTTGTAGAGTATCACACCAGCCTTTTACTTACTAGTTACAATGGAAAGTATTATTCCAGCTTATTATGATAGGTCATTATTAAGGAACTCCATTAATAGTGTTTCATTTTTATCCTCCAGCTAATGTTTATGCAGGTAAAAATGACGGATTTCATTGATTAATTTGACTTTTCTGACAAGCGTTAGTCCCATTTCATGCCAAGCCCCTATCCAAAAGAGTAAAATAAAAATGACTCATGATAACTGGAAATTGAATGACTAAACACAGGGTCATTAAAGTTGTAGCAAAGATACGATGTTTCAACAAATGAAAAATACAATGATTGGACTCTAAACCATTGTGATCAATGTTTTATTTATTTTTAAAGTGTTTTTACTGTTATATATTCAAGGAGGGGAAATTGTCGTTATTTTATTTCATGATTTTCAGCCTTTTTACAAGGAGTAGTTAAACTGCTGAAGATTTTCTTCTCTTGTAAAATTGTAATTTGCCTTTGAAATCAGTTAAACTATTAATCCCTCCTTCCTCCTTTGTCCCTCCCCCACCACATACACAAGGGCTGTGTCTAGACTGGCAAGTTTTTCCGCAAAAGCAGCTGCTTTTGTGGAAAAACTTCCCAGCTGTCTACACTGGCCGCTTGAATTTCCGCAAGAACACTGACTTCCTACTGTCTGAAATCAGTGCTTCTTGCGGAAATACTATGCTGCTCCTATTCGGGCAAAAGTCCTTTTGCACAAAGCCTTTGCGCAAAAGGGCCAGTGTAGACAGCTCAGATTTGTTTTGCACAAAAAAGCCCCGATCGCGAAAATGGCGATCGGGGCTTTTTTGCGGAAAAGCGCGTCTAGATTGGCACGGATGCTTTTCCGCAAAAAGTGCTTTTGCGGAAAAGCGTCCGTGCCAATCTAGACGCTCTTTTCCGCAAATGCTTTTAACGGAAAACATTTCCATTAAAAGCATTTGCAGAAAATCATGCCAGTCTAGACGTAGCCAAGATGTATAGGTCAGATCCTCAGCTGATATAAACTAGCAGAGTTCTATTAACTTTAATTGAACCAGGGTGATTTTCGCCAGTGTAGGGGATCAGATGGGGAAGAGAGGCATTTCTGACAATGCAACTAAGTCAGGGATTCCCAAACTTTTTGACATGGGGACCAGTAAATCCATTCCTGAGCTTTTGGAGGACCGGTAACATTCATTTGCATATCTGCATATTCATTATGCAAAATGTGAATATTCAGATAAGTTGTTTCTGGTCCTCCCAAAGCCCCCAGTGCCAGCATTAGCAAAGCTTTTGATACAGTCACCCACAATATTCTTGCCAGCAAGTTAAAGGAATATGAACTGGATAAATGGACTGTAAAATGGATAGAAAGTTGGCTAGATCAGGGTTTCCCAAACTTTTTACTTTAGTTGGAATCTGGTTTTTTTCAGTACTGTTTTTTGCAGCCCAAAAATATAAACGCATGTAAAACAAGAATGAAAATGAATACATTTTCAGTGTTTCACCTGGCTGCATCCTCCACCTAGCCTGGGCCACGGCTTGGGGGACCTGGCAGGCCCCCTCCGGCAGCCCCGACGTCTCCCGTGCATCCTTGGAGGCTGGGGAAGGATCCACCGGTGAGTGTTGCACTTTGCACTCACAAGGCGGGGGGGGGGGAGCCAGGTGCCCGGAGGGGGGACGGGGAGAGCACATCACTCAGGCCACATGAGCTGCACGGGCTGTGTAGCATTAGGCAGTATGTAGCACATGCCATCATGTGGCCGTGGCAGGCAGCTCCAGGGCACGCCTGGGACTGTGCTGCTCACACACATCCAGCCGGACCAAGGGGGAAGGGTAGATGCCGGCTGGAACCAGCCGGGGCCCCAGGGACTCAGGCCAGAGCCCGCACCTCCGCAAGAGAGCAGCACACAGAATGGCACACTGTCCTATGCCTCTCTGTGAGGCACAGCCAGCTGCTCCTGGGAAAACTGCAGCATCACAGCCCGTGAGCGTGGCCCCCACTGAGCCCCTCGCCTGCTCCTGGTGCCTTGGCTGGCCCCCCGAGGGAAGTCCCCACTGCAGCCACACATGTCCCTGGGCTACGTGTGTGAGGGCTAGCGGGAGGGGGAGGGGGAAAGCGCTTGGGCCGGCCCTAGGGCCGCCTGAGTTTTGCTGCAAGGATGGTACACTCCCCAGTCACTCTCCTGGTTCCATCCAGGAGACATCCATGTGATAGGGATCTGAGAGCCCAGGCCACGTCTGCTAGATGTGCTCCCAGGCACTGTGTGGGGATGCATCTCACTCCCTGTCAAACACCATTGATTAGCCCAAAGCCTCACAGCCTCCACTGGCAGGGAGTTCCACAGGTTAACACAACACAAGTGCCCTCCCACCCTCCAAGGGGCCAGGACACAGACCGGTGGTTACAAAACATGGAGGAGGACCCTACTCCAGGGGCGGTCCTGTATGCAAACATACAACACGGGGGGGGGGGGGGGAATAACCGAGTGCTCCCAATCCACACTACTGTGGTGTCACCTGAGCTCAGGGGCGGAGGGCATGAGGTGTGGGGAGAGTAGCCAGGCTGTCTGACTGACCCATCCTTTCTTCTGTTCCCTGCAGCGGAACCAAGCACAAGCCGGGGACCCTCCAGCCCTGGGGCAGCAGCAACAGCAGCAGCACCCCCAGCCGCTCAACCACCAAGGCGGCGGGTCTGCCACCAGGACCAGCTCCTTCGGCGCCATGTGCAGGCCATCGAGTGCGTCGAGGCAGCCATCACTTGGCATGTGGAGGTGGACCTGCAGTGGCGCCAGAAGGCCTGGGGCTCCTTCCAGGCCCAGTGCATCCGCATGGCAGGTTCAATAGCCACCCTCACTGCACACATTGGCCATACCATCATTATGTCATGGCCTTGCCCCACGCCCCCGCCATCCCTCCCCTAGCACTGCCCCTGCCCCCTCCTGCAATGGCCCCTCCTGCCCCTTTCCCTCCTGCCCCTGCCCCTCCTGCTCCTGGTCCTGACCCTACTGCCCACCTCCTCATGCTGCCTGCCCTGACGTGGCCTGCCCCCCATGTGCAGGTCCGCCCCCGCAGAAGCAGTTGCAGGGGCTACCACTCCCAAGAGTAGCTTCTCCCCCTCCCAGTTGAAGGTCTCCTCCCCCTCCCATCCTAGATCTCCCCTCTCCCCATTGTAAATAAAATTACAAGTTTATGTTAAAAAAAAAAAACTGTTTGTTGTTTATTGGGAGGTAAGCGTGGGGAAGGGTAGGGGATGGGAGGGAGTTGTAAAGGGAGACCGAGGCAACCCTACTATGGAGCCTGGGAGAACATGTCCGTCAAGGCCTCCTGGATGCGCACCCCATCCTGGTGCGCCTGGTGGATGGCAGCTGTGCGGGACTTTTCGTAGACCTGGCCCTCACCTGCCATCCATGCGCGGAGGAAGGCCTCCCCCCTCCGCTCCACAAGATTGTGGATCATGCAGCACGCGGCCACTACCTCCGGGACATTCCGCTCACCCATCTCGAGACGGGTGAGCAAACAACGGAACCAGGCTTTCAAGCGGCCGAAGGCACACTCCACTTGGTTGCGGGCCTGGTTGAAGTGGTCGTTGAACCAGGCCCGGTTCTGGTCCGGCTGCTCTGTGTAGGGCCGCATTAGCCAGAGCAGCAGGGGGTAGGCCGCGTCCCCGACGACACAGATGGGCATAGGCACATCCCCAACAGTAAACTCCCGCCAGGGGAAGTAAGGGCCCGCCTCCAGCCTGTGAAACAGGCCTGAGTTCCGTAGGATGCGGGAGTCGTGTGCCCTGCCGGACCAGCCCGCATAAATGTCCAGGAAGCAGCCATGGTGGTCCACGAGGGCCTGGAGTACGATCGAGAAATACCCCTTTCTGTTCATAAAATGGGCCGCTCGATGCTCCGGGGCACGGACGGGGATGTGGGTTGCATCCAGGGCTCCCCCGCAGTTGGGGAACCCAAGGACAGTGAAGCCAGCTACCGTAGCATCCACGTCGCACAGGCGGATGACCCTCGGGAGCAGGACGTCACTGATGGCATGGACGACCTGCAGAAGGGTGCAGAGAAACACAGGGGGACACATCACATAAGGCAGGGTGAGTGTGCACTCCCTTGCCCCCCCCTTGTGATGCCCTCTATGCTCATGCACACACACACACACACCAGGACCCCCTTGCCCCACGGTACCCCCCGCTCCCAGCAGCAGGCCTGTGCAAAGGAGGGACAGCCCAAACCCCTGGGTGACCCAGCCTGGAGTCTTGGCTGCCCCTGGGCATGGAGTGCAGCACCCTCCCCCAACCCTACTCCCCCTGGGACTTACCTCCATCACGATGACACTGACGGTCACTCTGCGATGACGACCCTCTTGTCCACGGGGATGCGTGCCCGCAGCTGGGAGGTGGTTCTCTGGAGTGCAGGGGTGAGCCAGGCACATAGCTCCAGGATGTCTGCTTTCGCATGCGAAAGTTCCAGAGCCATTGCTGGTCGTCCCATTGCCCCAGGACCAGCCGGTCCCACCAGTCGGTACTGGTGTCCAGTCTCCACAGTGGCCTCTCCACACTGGGGTGGGGATGCCACAGGGATGCCACCGCCTCCCGGTGAGGGAGTCCAGAATGATCTGTGCCTCCAGGTCCTGGAAGAGGAGGGCAGCAGCCTGGAGCACCAGCTGCAGGCACTCCAAAATGGCCGGAAGGGGCCAGAGCAGGCACATGGCCACCCCTGGCTCCTTGGCACAAAAAACAAGCAAGATGAAAAAAAAAAACCAGGCAAAGGCACTAAAAGGCACAAGGCAGTGGTGTCCAACAAGGCAGAGGGCAACCACAAAAACTGCTACGGCTGTCAGTCCCTGCAAGAGGTCCTATAGCATGCAGCAAGAGAGAAACGGCTGTCCAGGGAGATCCCTTTAAGCACGTGTCTCAAAGGGATCACCGGAAAGGGCTGGTGCCTTTTTGCCCTCTTCAAAATGGTTCCAGGCTTCTGTTTTTGCGCAAAAGCGCATCGTTGTAATGATAACTCAATCTAGACACACTTTTGCGCGAATAATTTTAATGGAAAAAATGTTCCGTTAAAAGTATTTCCGCAAAATCATGCCAGTCTAGACGCAGCTGTATAGTTCTTCTCATCAGCTGCGAATAGCACTTCCGGTAGGTCCAAATTGTAAAAGTATCTGATTAATCTTTTCTCTAACATTAGGATTTGGCAGAATTATAAACAAGAAAAAGCATCTCTAATTTGCGTATCATTTTGTGAATAATTTATTTGAGTCAAGATATGAATCATTCTTTATTGCGGAATGCAAAAGCACTCATAAGCTAGTAATAGAATTTCAACACTAATTAGCTGGAAATAAAAATTGTAAAGACACTTGATCCTTATTAGGAATGCACTGGTGTTGATATGCTGTTGGCCTGACTCTGATCTCAGTTACATTGTAAATCTGGAATAACTCCAATGAAGTCACAGGAAATGAAGCAGTGTAAATGAGAAGAGAATCATGTCTTGTGTCTCTGGTGCAATTTGGATGTAGCTCCATAGATGGAATTTAAACTGCTTTATTTTTCTGCTAACATCGTCAGTTCATTTACTTCATACTGGCTATCTAAAGAATATAAATTTTAGCCGTTATCTAATTCAAGTAGTGGATCTGGGTATGCTAAGAAAAATTCATATCTCTTTTGGGACTCATATGCAAAAACTAGCGTGAATGTAGACAATTAATATAAAAAGTGGCTCATAAAATATGTAATATTCATAAATTGTAAATCTAACACAATTATAGTTGATGTACCTGGCAAATGCCTTGCAGATTATAGACCTTCACAATGTCCATTTTGAAGTTATACAAACCCTCTGAGACTCTCTTTTTTCCTTTCATGTTTTCTTTCTCCCATTTTTTCTCATTCATGTCTTCAAAATTATCTGCCCCTGTGTCTTCTATTCCAACCCCCTTTTTTCTTGGTCCTGAACAAGACCTCAGGCACGATTAGGCACTCATTATTAACACGTGTGGGGATGCAACAATGTTGCTTTTTATTGTAATGAAGTAAAACAGAATCAGGAAAATATGATTTTATTAAGCACTAAATTTAGCTGCTGGAGCAAAACTAGAAAATACTGATTTATTTCAGACCTACCTTCCTTCGCTCACCCTGCCCCATAATATTGGGCTAAGAAAATAATTTATAGCAAATCATAACTGACATATTTTGCCTTTTTCCGTGTTGTAAATTGCCAGATAGCAACTCACAATTGTATTCATTATGTGTTGATTCATTATAAAAAATTATTTGTTGTATAAATTCTATAAATAATGCTTGCTCTGTTAAGCAATTTTTATGAGCAATTTGTTTTGAATATTTTATATACCCTTTTTCAGGCTTTGTAGACCCTGAGCTGTTGGCGACTGGAACTGGAGGTATTATTTGTTTGGCAGTGCCTAGTAAAATGTGTCCCTGATCCCTCTTTGGGATCATTAATTGTTATTAAAATAGAAATTATTCAGTAATAACTGTGACTGGGATCAGGATACATAGCTGGTCTATTTTCTCCTTTCCTGGATGTGTGTAACTCTTGATGCTAATTTTCCCAGTTTGAATATCCTCATTTAGGAGGTCAACATTTGCTGTTCATGAATATTGTCTAACATTCCACCCTAAAGCTGTTTGAATTTGTACTGAACCAGCTCCAGAATCAGGGTGATTGTACAGTTCAATGCAAAAAAACCCACCTTTTTGAGACTGTCCTCCATGCAAAGTAATGAGCACATCTTGGGATTTGGCCTTGTGACATGCCCTACATACCGAGGGATACATTGGTAGAACAGCAGCGTAACATGAAACTCCTTACTCTTGACTGGGAGGACAAATATGTTTTTTCCTTTCCATCTGGGTGTAGAGTGATTTTCTAAACAGAAGCCACCTACTATGGTCTTTTTCACCATCTTGATTCTTCTGGCTTGGGTGGATATAAATGTAGTCACATTGCCTTTCAGTATTACCTACTTATGAGCGCAGTTTGAGGTGGCTTATTCAAGAAGCATACAGATTCATATATGCAGGCACTCTGTTCACTTATTGTTGTTTCTAAAAGCATCCTATATAAGGAAAGAACCCATTCAGCAACTTTTCTGAAGAGCTCAAGTGCAAAAGCCCAACTCTTTGGGAGTTTGTCTTCTTTCGGTTCTGGAAGTCCTAAATCTAGTGACTTTGATATGGTGACTTTCCCCCTATTGCTTGTGTGTTGGTATATTCCCTAGCATTGTGCAGTTTCAGCGTACCTACTCTTTCTGAGTTCTCTGTAGGCTCTTAGCAGGATTCTTGCCTGAAAATCTGCTTTTAGAATGTTATTAACATAATGTTTGTGATTTCTGAATCGCAATTACATTTTAAAATCCGTTAAAAAACCCTTAAGGTCTATAGTCCAGGGATTTAGCCACATATGTGTGAGGGCCGGGGGTGGCGTCATGCAGGTTTATCACTACCTCTTATTCTGGAAAAATCTCAAATGCTTGGGGCATGTCATTTTACCCTTAGGATAAAGGCTAATCTTCCAGTATTTAACACCTGAGAGTCTAGTCAAGAAATTGAGGTTACAAGTAGGCCAATAGTTGTAAAAGGAACTACTATGTTACAGAGGCAAGAAATTTCCTGATGTCTGAATAGTGGGGCAGCTCAGTACCATTGAGAAGGAGTAGTCTCGGCTTTTCTGCACCTTTTCATGGAAAACCCAATTTAGGGTTGCCAGATATTTTCCACAAAAAATCCCAAACATGGCAAAAAAATATTGATTGAGCAAAAAAAAAAAAAAAGAGACCAAAATTCCCGTGCTCCGCCAGCCCCCACCAAACATGGCAGGGGAAAAATGTCCCTGAGGGCCTTCCATCTGAGAAAAACAGAAAATACCAGACATGTCCAGCATTCTCTGATTTTTTTAAACTGGACAGAAGACGCAATTACCGGACTGTCCAGTAAAAACCAGACACCTGGCAACCCTAACCCCATTTCTCTTAGCCTGCTTTTCTGCTGTGACCAGTTCTTTCTACTACTGAGATTTCCCAATTTCTTCCTCAGAGAGAGGGTGAGTTGTATCTGGATCTATAAGGGCTTCCCTTCCAACTCTAAAAAATGATTACTACATAGAAGTAGTCTGGTGAATCTATCAGATATTACATGTACCAAGTGAGACTTCCCACAGAAGAGGGGACACAGAGGATTGGAATACTAGAGGGTCTACTGGCACTCCTGTGTGTTGTGCTCCCTCATAAAAATAAGAATATGCACTTGCATCTTAAATTACATTATTTTTGTTTAAGAAAAATCCAGCAGCAGTATTGCTACCTCCATGAATGAAAAATTATGACTTAAGCCCCCCAAAATTATTGGCTTAAAATAAACTTTGGGGCTCTCTTTTTGCCTTCTGTTTTTCAGAACTTTTAGAACATAAGGACGGCCATACTGGGTCAGACAAAAGGTCCATCTAGCCCAGTATCCTGTCTTCCAACAGTGGCCAATGCCAGATTCCCCAGAGGGAGTGAACAGAACAGGGAATCATCAAGCAATCCCTCTCCAGTCACCCATTCCCAGCCTCTGACAGAGGGCAAGGGACATCATTCCTACTCATCCTGGCTAATAAGTATTGATGAACCTAAACTCCATGAATTGATCTAGTTCTTCTTTGAACCCTGTTAAAGTCTTAGTCTTTACAACCTTCTCTGGCCAGGAGTTCTACAGGTTGACTATGTGCTGTATGGAGAAAAACTTCCTTTTGTTTGTTTTAAACCTGCAGTCTATTAATTTCATTTGGTGACCCCTAGTTCTTATATTATGGTAACAAGTACAATAAAACTCCATTGGTCCGGCATCCAATGCTCCGGCACTCCTGATGGTCTGGCACCATCGGGAACCCAGAAGTGCTCTGGGCAGTCGGCCAGTTGGAGCTGCTCTGCGCTCGGCTTCTTCAATTCAGCTGCTTCTGAAACTGATCAACAACTGAATTGGGGAAGCCAGGGGCAGAGCAGCTGGGATGCTGCCGGGTTGGTCCTGTAGCGCCGCCCCTCGGGGCTGCAGGACTAACCCAGCAGCACCCCAGCTGCTTTGTCCCAGGCATCCCCAAGAGCAGCTGGGATGCTGCCGGGTTGGTCTCACAGTGCTGAGGGGCGGCGCTACCGGATCAACCCGGCAGGACCCCAGCTGCTCTGCCGCAGGTGTCCCAGATTCAGCCGTTCCTAAAACTGACCAGCAGCGGCTGAATCAGGAACGCCTGGGGCAGAGCCGGACTATTGGAAGCGGGGGCTATGAGGGGTCTGGGGTGGCATCCCTCCCCCACCCCAGACCCCTCATAGCCCCCTCTTCCGATAGTCTGGCATATTTGATAATTCGGCACTCCCTGGATCCTAAAGGTGCTGTATTATCAGAAGTTTACTGTATATAACTTATTCACTTTTTCCCCACCAGTCATGATTTTACAGACCTCTCTCATATCCCCCTTAGTCTCCTTTTTTCTAAACTGAAAAGACCCAGTCTTTTTAATCTCTCAATATGGGACCCATTCCAAATCCCTAATCTTTTCTGTTGCCATTTTCTGAACCTTTTCCAATGCCAATATATCTTTTTTTTTAAATGAGGCAACCACATCTGTATTTAAAGTACAGAAGTACCACAAAGGCAGCCAACAAAGGATAATCTCAGATTTGTTGTCTGCTCTGCCAACCTGACCTTGTCTCTTATCTTGTCAACATAGCAATAACTTGGGTGCTCTAAAGTTCTTTTGAGAATGCCTTTGTTTAACAAGGTTAAGCAATGTTGCCAGATACATTCTCATATCTACTTTCCTTTCCATTGGCCCTATTGATCAAGATTTTGATCTAAAGCAACCCCTGATTGGAAGTCAACATTATCCTTCAATTCATGGAGTAAAATCTTGGCCTCACTGAAGTCAAAGGCAAAGCTCCCATTGACATCAGTGGAATCAAGATTTCATTGTGTGTGTTAATGTTAGGGAGTACAAGAAAAGTGAGCTTCATGGTACAAGTTTTGGAAAAGAGTCTCAACCTGAATTACAATTTGGCAAGGTGTGTTTAAATCAGGTCTGTTTACACTGTTTAGTAATAAATATGTAATAAATTACTGAATATGTTTGTAACTTTCCAGGGAAGATTTTTAGGTTATAAAATATATAAAATAAGTGTAACTTGAAAAACTGGAATGGATTTGTTGCAGTTTAACATTAAAAATGTATTTAGTAATTATTTTAAATGACTGACTTAAACTTGATGTGTTGTCCTGTTTGTCCTTTTCTATAATATAAATGGGAACATTTAAAACAGATGTATTAAAATAGTATCTAGCTGTAACATAGCTAATCTGTGGAATTCACTGTCTTGTGATGTTATAGTAAACAGCTAAGGGCCTAGATAAACCTATGGGAAATGGTCCTTTAAGGGTATGTCTACACTGCCACCCTAGTGCGAACTAGGGTGGCTAATGTAGGCATTCAAACTTGCAAATGAAGCCCAGGATTTAAATATCCCGGGCTTCATTTGCATGTTCCCGGGTGGGCGCCATTTTTAAATGCCCGTAGTTTGAACTACCTGCTACACGTGGCACGGACTAGGTAGTTCAAATTAAAGATCCTAATTCGAACTACCGTTAAACCTCCTCGCAGTAGGAATAACGGTAGTTCGAATTAGGAGCTTTAATTCGAACTACCTAGTCCATGCCGCGTGTAGCTGCGGACAGGTAGTTCGAACTACGGGCATTTAAAAATGGTGCCTGCCCTTGAACATGCAAATGAAGCCCGGGATATTTAAATCCCGGGCTTCATTTGCAAGTTCGAATGCCTACATTAGCCATCCTAGTTCGAACTAGGGTGGCAGTGTAGACATATCCTGAGAGCATACATATCCTGTCTTCCTAAGTAACCTATCCTACCTATCCTAAGTAACATATTACATGCTGGGTTCAGAAAGTACCTTTGCCCTCATTACAGGCAGCTCAAATAGCTCATATTACTAATATTTTTGTTAAGAAAATAGTTGTGTTTAAAAATGGCTCTCTTATGTTTACTCTCTTTCCCCCTTAAAATGCAAACCCAATTGCTAATCAGGTCGAATTCCCTAAATATCTTGTATATTTTGAGATGTATGAGCACTCTCAATCATAGGGAAGGCCAAGTCCTGAAAAGATCTTGCTCGAGTGCATAAGCACTTGCAGGATCAGGCTTTTCATCATTCTTTTGTGAAGATGTAAAACTGAAGAAAGTAAAATTTTGAGGAAATTTTCTTATAGAATGAAATAGAAGGAGAACATAAGAAATGTAAATGTCAACTATCATCTTCATCTAGAACTGTCTATGACATAACATATGTGACTGAACACTCAGTAGGGATTATATTGGAGGCTTTTACATCCCTAACAATTTATATTTGTTTATAGCAATGCCTTTAACATAACATGCCCCCGATGTGTTCTTAGGAAAGAAGCACAGCCTTCCAGTTTAATGATCAGGCATTTAGTCCTGCCTCAGAGAGTAATGATTTATCTGACTTTGACCATCTTGTAAGCATCATGGTACATAGGAATTAAGTAGAGAAATACATAAGACACATCGTTATTGATTTATATGTACAATGACATTTATAGTGTGTGGTTGCCCAAAATAACCACCTGCAATTTGAGCTGAGCAGGGATACAAGTTCTCAGACATTGCCTCAAGAATAAATAAGAACCATAAACTGGAATTTAAGGAAATAACAGTAATTGAAATCTTTAAAGCAGGCATTGTTCTAGTTTATATGTGTAGGACTTAAATCACCAGATAATTTTAGTACCTCAGAATAGTGAGAGGGGAGTTTTCTGCTTTAGAAAGCCACTTACTGTGCATGAGAGTAATATGGAGGACAGGGGTGCCATTTCAGATGGGGGGGGGCAACCTGTGCCTGATGTGATGGGGGGGGCTGGAAACACAATACTCATTCCTAGTCCCCCCCTCCTTTCTCTCCCTCCCCCACTATCTTTTAAGTAGAGTATATGGCAATGTTTTCATGATGATCTAATGATCCTTCAATTGTTTGAATACCTGGCCTTTTGTGGTTCTTAATCACTCTGCCTCCCTCCTTTTATAACAAACTCCTTGCCCCAAAGGCAAAGTTGCAAGCAGTTCAAACTCTGTTGCATTTAAGACCTGCCTCTGGAGTCAGGGCATGCAGCTTTAAGCTGACCTCAAGTATGAAATCCAGGGGTTAAAATTCAGGAGGGGGGTTTCTGCCTCCTAACCCCCCATAAATGACACCCTTGAGGGAGGAGTGAAGTGTGCCACTAAAAAGTCAGCACTTACCACCATCACAGTGTCTGTCATACTATCAATAACATCCATTTCTTAGAACGGGGACGTATACATGGCAAGATATCATTGCATCCTATCAGCCTCGCCAAAGGCTCTTAAGTAAGTTTTCATGGGATAAGAGAGAAGGTCCTTTCATGGATTGATAACAGGTTAAAAGACAGGAAACAAAAGATAGGAATAAACAGTAAATTTTCTGAGTGGAGAGAGGTAACTAGTGGGGTCTCTCAAGGGTTTGTCCTGGGACCAATCCTGTTGAACTTATTTATAAATGATCTAGAGAAAGGGGTAAACAGTGAGGTGGCAAAATTTGCAGATGATACCACTCTGCTCAAGATAGTTCAGACCAAAGCAGACTGTGAAGAGCTTCAAAAAAGATCTCACCAAACTGGAGTGACTGGGCAACAAAATGGCAAATGAAATTTAATGTTGATAAATGTAAACTAATGCACATTGGAAAAAATAATCCCAACTTCACATACAATATGATGGGGACTAAATTAGCTACAACTACTCAAGAGAGATCTTGGAGTCATTCTGGATAGTTCTCTGAAAACATCCACTCGGTGTGCAGCGACAGTTAAAAATCAAATAGAATGTTAGGAATCGTTTAAAATGGGATAGAGAATAAGATAGAGAATATCCTATTGCTGCTATATAAAACCATGGCACGCCCGCATCATGGATACTATGTACAGATGTGGTCGCCTCATATTAAAAAAGATATATTGGTATTGGAAAAGGTTCAGAAAAGGGCAACACACATTTTTAGGGGTTTGGAATGGGTGCCATATGAAGAAAGAAAGATTAAAAAGACTTTTCAGCTTAGAAAAGAGGAGACTAAGGGGGGGGGGGGAATATGATAGCAGTCTATAAAATCATGACTGGTGTGGAAAAAACGAATAAGGAAAAGTTATGTACTTGTTCCCATAGTATAATAACTAGGGGTCACCAAATTAAATTAATAGGCAGCAGGTTTAAAACAAATGAAAGGAAGTTTTTCTTCACTCAGCACATGGTCAACCTGAGGATCTCCTTGCCAGAGGATGTTGTGAAGACTAGGACTTTAACAGGGTTCAAAGAAGCTCTAGATCAATTCATGGAGATTAGGTCCGTCAATGACTATTAGCAGAGCTCGCCAAACCGTGATGAGCCCCACTCGCCAGCCGCGCTGTCCGGCAATCTGCTCATGCGCAGATCACCCGAACCCGGCACTTCCGAGTTGTAATCCACTCATCACAGGCAAGTCGATTGCATTATTTGTCGAGCCCTGACTATTAGCCAGGATGGGTAGGAATGGTGTCCCCAGAATTCATTTGTCTAGAAGTGGATGAGAGGAGATGCATCATGTGATGATTACCTGTTGTGTTCCCTCCCTCTAGGACATCTGGTATTGGCCACTGTCAGCAGACAGGATACTGGGCTGGATGGACCTTTGGTCTGACCCACTCTGGCCATTCTTATAAGTGTAGATGCTCAAGCCCAAGATTAACGGACATAGGACTTTACACTGTAGAAATACCCTGATGGACTCTACATCAATGGAGGAGAGGAACATACTAGAAATAGTCACCTGAGACAGATACAGCCTTTGTCAGCACAGAATTCTTCTATGCTAAGGGAATTTCTTGATGTCTGCTTATGGAAAAATGTGGGCCCATTTGTGATGTAAAGGGGGCATCTGTCAGCAGAGAATCTGGCCCTTGGTCCTCAGAGTAGAATGAAGCCTTTTAACATATTTAATGTTTGAAATTTGCTTCTATGGGCACACAATACATGGTTTTTAGTCATTTGGTCACTCCCCCTAGTGGACACTCCACAGGTTACTTCTCCCCTGCTGGTTCAATGCTCCCAGTGGCCACTCTCATATCTTGTCCCTTTGAAAGAAACCCCTCCCTTTACACGTTATGCACAGCCAAACCCTGGCTTGCATTAAGTTAGAAGAAGAGGAAGCTGCCTACCAAATTTGGTGGCCTTACCTCTTAAATGTTTAGGAGGCGTTCTTGAGTAAATGGAATCGCAGACACCCAGACAGATGCACTCTAACACATAGTGTGGGCAGGCTCCTCTGTTTCAGTGCATCAAATATAAGTCTATCCAGGAATCACCTTCACATGTTTACTATATTCTCCATCTCTGACTCTGGAAAACCAAGTAAGTTTCCTGCCTTAATTTTTTTGTTTGTTTTATTTTTTCCCTTTCTCTCCAAACCCTTAATAGCCCCTCTCCCAATTTTGCCACACATTTGTGTAATTACAGTGAAAAATGTACCAGACACAATGTGTTTGTCCATCCTTTACCATACATTTCTCTCATCAAACACTCCAACTTTGTTTTTACATTCTAGATTTCACTGTGCTGGGACTATGTAACTTTGAGAGGGGAGGGTGCATGTGAGAGAGAGACACACATACAGTGTGTCTCTCTCACTGCCCTCTTTTTGCCTGCTTTGGCATGTGCTGAAGAACCTAGAAAGCTGAAAAGGGCTGGGATGATGAGAGAGCTGCAGATAAGCCAAAAGCACATTCTGCCCTTGCACTTCAATGAGACCTCATTGCAGGCCCCCTTTATGCTTTCAGGCATGGCCTTCCCTGAGAGACTGCCATTGTCAATCATGTCAAATGGCAGTGAATTCTATTTTGGCTCTGTAATGTCAACAGCAGTCTGCTAAATTAAAATGACTCAACATGGCTTGAGAGGCTTTGAGGATGAGTTTGGGCAGGCTACAAAGTGTTCCGATACATCGCTGAGTTATAAGGTGGAATTCTGGCCTAGCTGAATTCAGCAGGAGCTTGGCCAATGAGAAAGGTTGGATCCTATGGTTAAGGTGCTACCCTAGTAGTTGCTGTAAACTTTGTGTGACTTGGTGCAAGGCACTTAGCCTCTCAGTGCCTCTGTTCCCACTCTGTAGAATGAGGAGAATAGCACTTCCCTAATTCACAGGGTTGTTGTGAGGACAAATATATTAGCGTGGGAAATGTTCTGATGGGGACTATAGAAGTACCTTAGATCAGTGGTTCTCAACCAGTGGTACACATGTCTTGGGGGAAAACACAGATCTTCAAGGGGGAACATCAACTCATTGAGTTCAGTGTTTCCTAGCCAATGGGTCATGATGCCTAGGGAATCACAGGATGGGTTTACGAATGCCTAGGGAATCACAGGATGGGTTTACGAATGCCTAGGGAATCACAGGATGGGTTTTCTTTCCGTAAACAGATCCATCCTCTGATTTCTTGGACCCAACTCCAGCTCATTCAACCAAGTAGAATCCATGCCCTATCTGCAGCTCTCTCTAGGACTCTACTTCTCATGTGGTGCCTCATTCTTGTCTCTTCTTCCAAACGTGTTAAACTCAGGTGAACCAATGTGAACTGCTTTTTGAAAAGAGCAGAGGGGAAGGGCGTAAAAAGGACAAGAGAAGAGATCAAAATAAAATCAAAGCTAGAGAGAAACAAGAGCAGTGGACTGTTCTCTCTGGGAAGTCCCTGTGATATTTAAGCCTCCTGTTGCATGCAAACATTTCATTAATATACTGATGGCTTTTTATTTTCCTAAGCCAAATTGTTTCAGTACAGTCCTGAAAATTGGCTAGGTATGTAGTTATAAAATACAGTAATTGCCAGTTGGATTTCCCCTTCACTATAATCAAAGAATTTCTACCCCAACAACCAGTTTTAGTATTCTTGGGGTGTGAGTAGACTAGTTTTGTGGCTAATTTTTGAGAATGTAGTATAGCTTCTCTGTGCTGTTTCTGTATTTTGAAAATGTGATTGATAGTTACTAACCTCCTTCATAGGATTAGTCCCAAGGCATAAGTTGTTAAAATTTATAAACAGACTTGAGATAATTGTATTTTTATTTTTTATATTTTTGATAGATACCAATGTTTATTTGAAAACACCTTTTTAAAAGTTTATCTATTTAAATTTTTGCAGTTGCAAGACATTATGCAGGGGATGGTTAGTCCATTGTTTAACTTTTCAAATAGCAGCATATAGGGTCTTTAAAGCACTATACGCTGTTAAAACATGTATTGTCAACATCCCATGTCAAATGTACAAAGTAAATATCCTTAAATCAAGAAATCATGCCCAATTTTACTATTCATTCACTAGTTCCTTTGTAAGAAGCCTAATTCTTTAGTCTGAGCCACTGGATTTTTACTCTAAATTCCTGAAGTAAATTTTTCTTTCTTGGCCTATCTATACATTTTGATTATTGATGAAAACTTTGGTTTGTGTTTGTAGAGTGAAACCAACATTTACATTTACAAATTTAAAATCTCTCAAGCCTATTTACAAAGCTCTTTAAGATCTTTGCCTTTCTATAATAGCCTCCATCCAAAATTGTCCATAGCAGGCCGAGTGCTTATTTTCTCATATCTTTTCCACAGTAGGTCTTTCTATTCTAAACCTAAAACTTTCTTGCTATACATTGATAAGGTTGAAATTATAGGGAAGACACTGCTTTATAGCTAAGCTGCAGTCAGTGTCTTTCCTTTGCTGTGTGCTTTTGTGGGAACTCACTCTTCATTACTGTTTGCATTAACAATGAACAGATAAAATGCACATAATGTAAACTTGTTCACCATGCTTTATTTTAGCTTCCAGAGTATTTGTATCAAGGTTAAATGATACATAAAGAACTTTAAAATGTTTTATTAATTGAGTAAATTACAAGAAATAATAGTTTTGGGGCATAACTGATTAATGATAAAAGTTCTGTCTCCAACCTGTTTGTGTCTTCATTATACGTATTTATTGTTAGTAGCCTCAGCTACACTGAAGCAGAAACCACAAAATTATGTAGTAAAGGCCAGTTCCTAGAAAAATTCAAGGTAAAATTAATATTACTTCAGTGTATTTCACTATAGGGATAACTAAAATGAACCCTCTGCTTATCTAATGTCTCTACATTCCTCTTGCGCATGCATAGACAACAACTTTGTGCAGGCTTTCATACATTGTTTTTCTACTCACCCTAAACCCACTTTAAGGACATCAGTCTTCAAGCATCTAGGATTACTTACTTTGCAGTTCCAAGTACAACGTTAAAACTGTCAAGATGAGGTTTTTCTCTGCCTTCATGCTTCAGAGTCCATCAAGCCCATCGGCGCAAGCTTAATTTAACAATCTGAGTTTATAGGCTCTTTTGGGCTTATTGCTTACAATGAATTGGAAGCTCTAAAATTAGTTTTTCAGTGCATAACCTCTACCACAGATATTCTACTGAGAAGTTAGCAAAGAGGCTCAGTAAAGTAACATAGAAATAAAATGTGCATTTTAAGAATAAAAGAAAGCCTTAAAGTACCGTATTTTCCGGCATATAAGGCTCCTGGGCGTATAAGACGACCCCCTAATTTTTTAGTTAAAAGATAGGTTTTCGTCTTATACCCCAGCGCCCCTCCGCGTCCCTGGCTTTGCTCCCGGTGTCCCTGGTCTGCTGGAGACGGTCCCCAGCAGACCAGAGGCACTGGGAGCAAAGTCTTTGAGGACGCCCCGGCAGCGGGACAGCTCCGGCGCGCCTGGACTGCCCCGCCGCCGGAGCCCCTCCGTGGCTTTGCAAAGCCTCGGGGAAAGCCGGCGGCGGGGCATCCCAGGCGCGCCTGGGCTGCCCCGCCACCGGCTTCCCCCGAGGCTTTGCAAAGCCGCGGAGGGGCTCGGGTGGCAGGGCAGCCCAGGTGTGCCTGGGCTGCCCCGCCGCCTGTATACCCGGCGTATAAGACGACCCCCGATTTTTGGGGGATGTTTTTTAGCATCAAAAGTCGACTTATACACCGGAAAATACGGTAGAAAATGTAGCAAATGAAGGAGGATAAACGGTCTTAATACTGTAGAACCTCATTGTTATAAGCTCCAGAATTATGAACTTACCAGTCAACTACACACCTCATTTGGAAAAGGAAGTATGTAATCAGGCAGTGGAGGGCACGGGGACGGGGGAATGACACAATACTGCTTTAAATGTAAACTACTAAAAAAAGAGAACATTTTAAAAAATTGACAAGATAAGACAAGATAAGTTTCTTTGTTTTAATTACATTAAGGTGGTTAAAAACAGTATTTTTCTTCTGAATAGTAAAATTTCAAAACTGTATTAAGTCAATGTTTAGTTGACATTTTGTTCAGAGTTAGAAACATTTTAGAGTTATGAACAACCTCCATTTCCAAGGTGTTTGTAATTCTGAGGTTATGAGTAGAGCTATTGATTAATCGCAGTTAATATAATTAATTGTGATAAAAAATTAATTGCAAATAATTACAGTTTTAGTAGCACAATTAAGTAATAGAATATCAACTGACATTTAGTAAATATGTTGGATGTTTTTCTACATTTTTAAATATATTCATTTCAATTCAACACAGAATAAAAGGGTATAGTTCATTTTTTATTACAAATATTGTCTGTAAAAATGATAAAGGACAGTATTTTTGATTCACCTTATATAAGTACTGTAATGCAATCTCTATCAGGAAAGTACAACTTACAAGTGTCATTTTTTTGATGGAACAAACATAATTGCACTCAAAGACAAAACAGTGTAAAACGTAAAGCTTATAAGTCCACTCAGTCCTACTTCTTGTTCAGCTAATCACTAAGACAAATAAGTTTGTTTATGTTTGCAGGAAATCATGCAGCTCACTTCTTATTTACAATGTCACCTGAAAGTGAGAACAGATGTGTGCATGGCACTTTTTGTAGCCAACCTTGCAAAGTATTTATGTGCTAGATATGTGAAATATCTGTATGCCCCTTTAAGCTTTGGCCACCATTCCAAAGGACATGCTTCCATGCTGATGATGCTTATTAAAAATGTGTTAAATAAATTTGTGACTAAACCTTTTCTGGGAGAATTATATGTCTCCTGCTCTGTTTTTTACGTACATTCTGCCATGTATTTCAAGTTATCACATTCTTGAATGATGACCAGTAAATGTGGTTCATTTTAGAAACACTTGACAAAATGCAAAGAAGGTACCAATGTGAGATTTTTAAAGATAGCTAAAGCACTTGACCCAACATTTAAGGTTTGAAGTGCCTTCCAACATCTGAGAGGTGCAGAGTATGCTTTCAGAAGTCTTAAAAGAGTCACAATCCAATGCAGAAACTACAGAACTCAAGCAACCAAGAAGAAAACCAATCATCTTCTGGTGGCTTCTACCTCAGATGATGAAAATGAACATGCATCAGTCTATATTGCTTTGTATTATTATTGAGCAGAACCCATGTCCTCTGGAATGGTGGTTGAAGCATGAGGGACATAAGAATCTTTAGCACATCTGGCATGCAAATATCTTGCAATGCCAACTACAACAGTCTCATGCAAAGATCAGTTCTCAGTTTCAGGTGGCATTTAAACAAGAAGCAGGCAGCATTATTTCCTGCAAATATAAACAAACTTGTTTATCTGAGTGACTGGCTGAACAAGAACTAGGACAGTGTGGACTTGATGGCTCTAAAGTTTTTTAATTGTTTTGCTTTTGAATGCAGTTATTTTACATTATTCTTCTTTTGTAAGTTTAATTTTCGTGTTGCAGTACTTGAATTAAATGAATTAAAATACTTTTTTTATTTTTCAATGCAAAATTTATAATAACAATAAATATTAAGTAAGAATCATATATTGTATGCTGTGTTGTAACTGAAATCAATATATTTGAAACTGAAAAACATTCACAAATATTTATATAAATTCTATTGTATTATTGTTTGAGCTAAACATAAGATTAATCTTTTTAAATCTCATGGTTAATCACAACCCTAGTTATGACATTTAGAATACCCAACATTTCAATTTTTCATATAAAGTCTCTTTGTAACATATTTTACATTTTAAAAAAGTCAATTCAAATTAAATGTGTTATTGAAAATGTGTTGATATGGTCAGAAATGACATTGTTTTGAAAACATCATGTAATGGGCAATTGTTCTTTATTTTCATTCTGATCTAGAAATGCAAAATTGCATTTCCCACATAACTCTAATTATGGGAAATAAACTCAAGTATTAGAATTGAGCTAAGTTTTCTTTGTTTTTGTTTTTCTGGAAAGCAGGAATGCTAAGCTTTGTTGGGACAGGGATCAAATAAGGATGTCCAAATTCCCAGTCAATGGGAATTGAGAGCATTACAAAAAAGACATGTGAATGTGGTGATGAGTTATACAAGTTTAGGGCAATAAGCTGAGCTTGACCCGTGTCTCTAAAAGCAAAATGCTAGTAACTTTATCCACTTTGACATGTGGGATGCAAATGGCTGTCTCTTCAGTAGCCTATTGTATCACATTCAAACATTGACTATCTGAAAGAATTGTCTGTAAAAACTTAAAAAATAATGAATGAATAATAATGAATAATAGTCTTGCAGCACCTTAGACACTAACAAAAAATGTAGGTGGTATCATGAGCTTTCATGGGCAGAACCCACTTATGTGTTAAAGCTGTAATGACTGACTTAAACCTTATTTGAATGTCATGTCTATATATTTTTTTAAAAGTATCTTTAACTGCTGTCATAACCGTGTCCATCATTAATACCTGGTCTTTACATTCTCTCCAGTATTTTCTACATTGAATGAAAGTAATAAGTATTCACAGACTATTTTTTTTCTTTTTTTGACTTTGCTTCAGTTCATCGTTTTTGAGGCCTAAAACAATTTTCATTGTATCTCTGTCATACGCTGTGTATTTCAGACACACAAGTGCATTTCTAGCTGTCATTTTGTACTATTTGCAGTATGTAAGTGGGAAGTACTAATAACAGGCTCCAGCATCTGTCTGCTTCTGGTTTTTTTTTTTCTGTTGTGAACTGTATGGTTCCATTGAAGACACTGACTTTTTTTTTCTCCTGGAGTTAATGATTAAAGCCAGCATGATTCATTTTTACTACATTTATAGTGGCATATCTGCTCCTAGCACAGATTTCAGGTGGTCTGACATTCCTGGTATATTTGCTGAATGAAGAAAATATCTTTTTTAGGTCTGAAAAAGAATATTCAAATACAGCTATGAAATCTTTTTGTTGATATGGGTCTTCTCTCATACACATTGATTACCTGTCACATTCTGTAAATCAAAGTTATGATTGCGTGTATGTGTATTCCATAATACTCCTGCTAAAAAAGAATCTAATTGTTCTTCTACTTAGCTTGAAGGGGAATAAACATACACTAATGAGCATATGCCTAAAGGACTCATAAGCGCTATAAAACTTATAATTCACGTTTATTTTTATCAGCAACTCAGGAATCATGGATGTAGATGTGGAAAAGGCTCATTCGATGACTCAGTTTCTCATCCTAACCTTGAAGAATGTTATTTCCCTGGTGATATTTTCCAGCATATTGTGTTTTCATGAAGTAAGGGTCCTATTGTTTCAGTTAATTGTGGGTTTAAATCAAGAGTGTTTTGAAGAAATTACCGTGCTAGTAAACTACCTGTCCACACTGGTAGCTGTGTGTACCTAGTGCTGTCAAATGGGTCCCATGCTTTTCTGTGCAAAGTTTTGTAGCTTTGGTTTCAACAAGATTTCTTTGAGTTTTCTCTTCTCTCTTGAGAGCGCACTGGGTTTCGAATTCAGAGCAAGTCAGATTTTTTCCTTCAGCATTTGTGTCTCTACACCAGGGGTGGGCAATAATTTTTGATTGGGGGGGGGGGGCTCTCCAAGATTTTGGAAAGTGGTCGAGGGTCGCACTCTTCTATGATATTAATGGAGGAGATGCAGTATCTGGGATGGAGATTGGGTGCAGAAGGGAGCTTGGGGTAAGAGACTGGGGTGCAGAAGGGAGAATGGAGTCTGGGAGGGAGCTGGGATGAAGCAGGCAGTTGTGACCTAGGGTAGGGGACTGGAGTACAGGGGTTCAGGATGTGATCTGGGGCAGGAGATTGGGGTGCCAGATCTGGGAGGATATAAGAGGGGGACAGAAGGTTTGAGTATGTTGAGTGGGGAAAGTGGGGGGAGAGAGTTGGGGCAGGAAAGGACTGGAGTGCCAGAAGCAGGATGTGGCCAAGAGACTTACTTGCTAGCTGCCAGAGTTGCCTGCCTGCCTGCCTGCCCAGGTTAAAATGTTTCCCAGCCAGCCAGCCTGCTTGTCTGACCATGTGTATCATGAATAACTGAAGAAGGGGCATGATTCTTCTTAGCTGCCTGTTAGTTCAACAAGCAGACACCGGCCAATGGAATTGTGCTGGGGGAAAGGCAGCTCCTAAAACTCCTCCCTCCCCTCCAGTTTTAAAACTGGAACAGAGCCCTGACAGCCGTGTTTCTGCATGGCACGCGGGGCTGTGGGGCAATCTGGGGAGACAGCCTGGAGCTCCAGGCTGCCTCCACAGGCTGGATCCGATGGCTTGGCGGCCCGGATCCAGCCCAAGAACCGCACTTTGCCTAGGCCTGCTCTACACTATGGTTTTCTCTGGCTTGGTGATAGGTCCCTTTGGTTTCCCTCCCAGTGTAGTATGGACCTGATTCAATAATGGCTGAGGTGGCTGGAAGAGAAGCCAATCCTGCTGGGAAATGCTAAGGAAGTTTGCCACATTGAACTACTCTGTAATATCCAACGGTTAAATGTATTGGACTTGCTGGAGATTCTATAGTTATTTTATCACACATCTTGCAATATTTGGTGATTTTTTTTTCCCCCTTAAAGCCTCCACTTCTGGAGGCCTGGTGTTAAGAGAGAATCTCAGCTTTCATTTAAACCATAGTTATAGGCAGAGTCTGGAAATATGACCCATTCTCACCTTAGCGGCTCAAAGTAGTGGAAGGCTAAAAGCAACCCACAATTTATTATTTAAAAAAATAAAACATGATTTTAAGACAGTCTTATGATTTTGTTGTATGTGGGGTTTGGGTGGCTTTAAAAAAAAATCTAACTCAGGCTTATTGAAAGTTTGGGACAGGTAATATTTCAGGGATCCCTCTTCTTTACATCTCTGATCTTTTTTCTTCCGGCCATACAAAGACTTTACTTATTCATTAACCCATAAAGTATCCACTTGGTTTTTACTTAGAAAAATGGCTAGTTTTTATTTAATACACAATAAAAAGGAATAAGAACATAAGAATGGCCGTACTGGGTCAGACCAAAGGTCCTTCTAGTCCAGTATACTGTCTGCCGACAGTGGCCAGCACCAGGTGCCCCAGAGAGGGTGGATCGATGACAATGATCAAGCAATTTGTCTCCTGCCATCTCTCTCCAGCCTCTGACAAACAGAGGCCAAGGACACCATTTTATCCCCTGGCTAATAGCCTTTTATGGACCTCACCTCCATGAAATTATCTAACTTCTCTTTAAACTCTATTATAGTCCTAGCCTTCACAGCCTCCTCTGGCAAGGAGTTCCACAGGTTGACTACACGCTGGGTGAAGAAGAACTTCCTTTTATTAGTTTTAAACCTGCTACCCATTAATTTCATTTGGTGTCCTCTAGTTCTTCTATTTAGGGAACTAATAAATAACTTTTCTTTATCGGCCCTCTCCACACCACTCATGATTTTATAGACCTCTATCATATCCCCCTTCAGTCTCCTTTTTTCTAAACTGAAAAGTCCCAGCCGCTTTAACCTCTTCTAATATGGGCCCCGTTCCAAACACCTAATCATTTTAGTTGCCCTTTTTTGAACCCTTTCCAAGGCCAAAATATCTTTTTTGAAGTGAGGAGACCACATCTGTACACAGTATTCAAGATGTGGGCATACCATAGTTTTATACAGGGGCAGTAAGACATTCTGGGTCTTATTTTCTATCCCTTTCCTAATAATTCCCAGCATCCTATTTGCCTTTTTGACCGCCGCTGTACACTGCATGGAAGTTTTCAGAGAACTGTCCACGATAACTCCAAGATCTCTTTCCTGATTTGTCGTAGCCAAATTAGCCCCCATCATACTGTATGTATAGTTGGGGTTATTTTTCCCGATGTGCATTACTTTACACTTATCCACCTTAAATTTCATTTGCCATTTTGTTGCCCGATCACTCAGTTTGGTGAGATCTCTTGGAGTCCCTCACAATCTGCTTCTGTCTTGACTATCCTAAACGGTTTGCTATCATCTGCAAACTTTACTACCCACTGCTTACCCCTTTCTCCAGATCATTTATGAATAAGTTGAAAAAGATTGGTCCCAGGACTGACCCTTGGGGGACACTACTAGTTACCCCTTTCCAATTTGAAAATTTACCATTTATTCCTACCCTTTGTTTCCTGTCTTTTAACCAGTTCTCAATCCATGAAAGGACCTTCCCTCTTATCCCATGGCCATGTAATTTACACAAGAGCCTTTGGTGAGGGACCTTGTCAAAGGCTTTCTGAAAATCCAAGTATACTATATCTACTGGATCCTCCTTATCCGCATGTTTGTTAACCCCTTCAAAGAACTCTAATAGATTAGTAAGACAGGATTTCCCTTTACAGAAACCATGTTGACTTTTGTCCAACAAATTATGTTCTTCTACATGCTTCACAATTTTATTCTTTATTATTGTTTCAATTAATTTGCCCAGTACTGAAGTTAGACTTACCGGTCTGTAATTGCCAGGATCGCCTCTAGAGCCCTTTTTAAATATTGGTGTCACGTTGGCTACCTTTCAGTCATTAGGTACGGAAGCCGATTTAAAGGATAGGTTACAAACCACAGATAATAGCTCAGCAATTTCCCATTTGAGTTCTTTTAGAACCCTTGGATGAATGCCATCCGGTCCTGAGATTTGTTAACATTAAGTTTTTCTATTTGTTCCAAAACCTCCTCTAATGACACTTCAATCCGGGACAGTTCCTCAGATTCATCACCCACAAAGGACGGTACAGATTCGGGAATCTTCCCAACATCCTCAGCCATGAAGACTGAAGCAAAGAAATCATTTAGTTTCTTCGCAATGGCTTTATTGTCCTTGATTGCTCCTTTTATAGCTCGATCATCTAGGGGACCCAAAGGGTTTTTAGCAGGCTTCCTGCTTCTAATGTACTTAAAAATATTTTGTTATTTCTTTTTGAGTTTTTGGCTAGCTGTTCCTCAAAATCTTTTTTTGCTTTTCTTATTACATTTTTATACTTGTTTTGACAGTGTTTATGTTCCTTTCTATTTATCTCACTAGGATTGGACTTCCACTTCTTAAAAGATACCTTTTTGTCCCTCACTGCTTCTTTTACATGGTGGTTAAGCCACAGTGACACTGTTTTAGGTCTCTTGCTATGTTGTTTAATTTGGGGTATACATTTAAGTTGGGCCTCTATTATGGTGTCTTTAAAAAGTTTCCATGCAGCTTTCAGGGATTTGGCTCTAGTCACTGTGCCTTTTAATTTCTGTTTAACTAACCTCCTCATTTTTGTGTAATTCCCCTTTTTGAAATTAAATGCCAGGGTGCTGGACTGCTGAGGTGTTCTTCCCACCACAGTAATGTTGAATGTTATTATATTATGGTCACTATTCCCAAGTGGTCCTGTAACGGTTATTTCCTGGACCTGATCCTGCACTCCACTCAGGACTAAATCGAGAATTGCCTCTCCCCTTGTGGGTTCCTGCACTAGCTGCTCCAAGAAGCAGTCATTTAAGCCATTGAGAAATTTTATCTCCGCTTCTCTTCCTGAGGTGACATGTATCCAGTCAATATGGGGGTAATTAAAATCCCCCATTATTATAGAGTTCTCTATTTTGGTAGCCTCTCTAATCTCCCTCAGCATTTCAATGTCAGTATCGCTGTCCTGGTCAGGTGGTCTGTAATATATCCCTACTGCTAATTTCTTATTATTGGAGCATGGAATTACTATCCATAGCGATTCTATGGAACATATTGATTCACTTAATATTTTTATTTCATTTTATTCTACATTATCTTTCGCATACAGTGCCACTCCGCCACCCACCCAGCCTGCTCTATCCTTTCGATATATTTTATATCCCGGTATGATTGTGTCCCACAAATTTTCCTCATTCCACCAGGTTTCAGTGATGCCTATTATGTTAATCTCCTCATTTAATACAAGGTACTCTAGTTCACCCAGCTTATTAGTCATACTCCTAGCATTTGTGTACAAGCACTTTAAAAATTTGCCACTGCTTATTTGTCTGCCCTTCCCTGATGCATTGGATTCCTTTGTATGCGGTTGTTTGTCTGCTCTGGCCCATGGTTTGCCCTCTCCCCTCCTCTCTTTCTGACTACAGCTTAGAGAATCTCTATCAATGGATTCTCCTCTAAGGGAAGTCTCCCTCCGATTTCCATGCATCTCCGCACCAATCGGCTTTCCCCCATCTCTTAGTTTAAAAACTGCTCTACGGCCTTTTTAATGTTTAGTGCTAGCAGTCTGGTTCCACCCTGGTTTAGGTGGAGCCCATCCTTCCTGTATAGGCTCCCCCTCTCTCCAAAGTGTCCCCAGTTCCTAATAAATCTAAACCCCTCTTCCCTACACCATCATCTCATCCACACATTGAGATTCTGAAGCTCTGCCTGCCTACCTGGCCCTGCGCATGGAACTGGAAGCATTTCTGAGAATGCCACCATAGAGGTCCTGGATTTCAGTATCTTTCCTAGCAGCCTAAAAGGGGGTTTATAGTGCAATATACTAGTCTAGTCCATGTACAGAAACTTACCGTATCAGGTATCTATGTATAAACTCAAAATCTTCAGGTCTCTTCAGTTCAGGAGCCAGAACACACTATTCTACAGAAGCACCCATTTCCAGCACTAGTGTGGACTAGGAAACTTCTTATATTTTGGTCCTCCAGTATTCGCAGGAGTACAGCTGCTCGCATGGACTCCAGTTGAGCCCCAGAGACTTCAGGTTAGCCCATATATTGTCCAGAACTCATTACTCTGTTATTTATTATATGTAGTAATTATGCAGAGTTCAGGTATGACATTTGACTAAAATATATTTGCCTGTAAGCTGTTTTTAGCTTGCATATATACAGTATGGACAGAACAGCAATGGAACAAATGTATAAGCCATGTATAGACCTCTCCAGACTAAGAAATTTCTGTCTAGCTCTTTGAATGATTTGCTTTTGGGTCATTCTACCAAAAAGTAAACTTTCTGCTGCCCCTGGAAGAAAGAGCAGAGTAGCAGGCATAGCAGAACTTAATTTCTATCTGTGCACTGGAGCAGGGGAGGGAAAAAGTGTTTAGTGTTCTTCCTCTAACAGAAGCTATAGGACACTGCTGTAACAAATGCAAAATAGAGTCTCTGTTGAAGCTACAGGATGTACAGCTTTCCTATAATCCTTCTTAGACTGACTGCTTTGGTGCGTGATACTTAATGTATACAGACAGGGCCTCCTTAAATTCTTGTCCAGGATTATGACATTATTGAATGGAACAGATTGCTGTAGGGTAAAAATTTGAGAGAGGCCCTGAAAGTTTTGCCTACGGTCTTGTAAAATTAGTAATAATCTTTAACACCAAGAAAAGGAGGAACACAATGTTGCTTTGTTCTTTGACCCTGTTTTATAAAATGATACTCAGACGTCATTTAACTACAGCATCCCACCCTGTTCTGGAAGCAATTTCATGCCACCATACCTCACAGCAAACATCTTTTTAGAAAGTTCAAATGCGAAGCATAGATAGGTATAAATCAACAAATACCATGGCTTACTTCTTACAGAAGCTTTTTGTTTTGTTTTATTTTTTTGATGTTGGGGGGGGGGGGGTTCTTTTTGTTTCTGTTTCATCCTTGATATAGCCTGAACTTCCCACAGACTATCATTGAAGACAACACTTGTTGAATTGGACATGGATTTCATTTCACTGCAGCTTCACAAGCTGTATGGAAAAGCCTTTGGGTAATGTAAGAAGGATGCCGATCACCTACAGTAGCTCCACTTTCTTTTTATTTACAGCAGTAATTTCTGAGTGATAGAAATTTAACACATACTGATTTGTTTCAGGGTAGTCCGCTTGCCTGCAATTATTATAGCCACAGCTGGTATTTCATTTCTGACCATGAAACTTTGTGTTTAAGGCCCCATAGGATTTACGTCAGAGGACTTTGGTTCATGCCTGTATACTTAAGAGAATAAGTTTACCTTTTTCATAGCCTTTGTAGTACACAACTACACCGGAGAAGAAAATTTAAAATCAAATGTTGACTTTATAGATGCATAACTCTCATAGATCTCAGTAGGAAATGCATACACATGTCAGTGGGCAGAATTTGCTCCTTAATATGAATTTTATGCTGGAGCATTATGGTAAGTACATGGAAATGACATGCAGTTCTTTACTGGATAGACTCTTTCAATGAGCTAATTTAAATCAGTGAATGTTAACTGGATTCTCACATTGTTCCATGCACATTTTAAATCAACCTTGTTTATAAATATACAATTTCAGTTTTCCCTCATTTACTCTCAACATAGATGCTTAATTTTTTATAACCTTCCATCTGACAAAACCAGCTTAGAAACAGGCATCCATCAAGGCAGGGGGAAGATTTATTTTTATTTTCGAATTTAGGCATAAAGTATATGAATATTTTCTTGTGGAGATAACTATCATTTTGTTCTGAATAGATACACCCTGAAGAGAGCCACAGAGAGCTGTTCATTGGGAAATTTGAATGTTAGTGAGCAAGCCCCTGTAGGCTTGGATGCAAAGCAACTCTGAAAGCTGCCAATATTGATGTATTTGATTCAGTTGTATTATCAGCCTGAGACCAATCAGGGGAGAGAATGAGAGAAGTGACCCTATTTTCAAAACCATATGAGGTGCATTGCGTTCTGTATAAAGTTCATAAATAGTCACACATCTGAAAAATGTGCTTAGTTTTCAGAGGCTGCCTTAATTTTTCAAGGTAAAAGAAATTGGTACTGCTGAGAGAGGAGACAATTCTTTCATATGGTAGCTATCAAGGAATGAGTGGATATTTTGCTTCCAAAATATAATGGGCCAAATTTTGGATGGTGCCATCACTTTGTACAGTACGATGCTGCAGACACATTTTGTCTATAAAGCCAAGATAATGAGTTATGAGAGGAATGTTCCAGTGGAAAGCGGATTCTCTGGTAATACAGAGACACTACATTTCCTCCTAACAGTGGATGGGAAATGGTCAGAGAAACAGGGATGCAGCCAGGATGAACCAATGCTGGGGATAATTAGCAGCTCTAGTAAGTCAGAGTATTTGTCAGGCAGCTCTAATTATTCATGTAGATCAGCACTCTGTGCAACATCCCAGGATTTGGGGAAGTACCAGCATGGAGGTTTGCCACCTTTGCTGCTCCTTTGAACTTACACTCTGCTGTTCTCAGTTACAGATGAAAATCTATCCCCAAATTTTTAGCCCTGTAAATTACCACTAAAACGTAGCACATCAGCAACATTTCATTTTAAAGCTGAACTGGATAACCAGGAGTCCAATGAAGCATCTAAAAATGCACCTGCAGTGTTTGAGAGCACCTCTGTTTGTGTAGACGCAACCCCATATTCTTCTGTTTACCCAGGTGTTTGTGCACCAGATTACACAATGTACATGCAACAAACCTGAGGTTTTGTTTGTATGAGTGGGGGTGAGGGATTGCCTAAAACAGCATTTTCCAAACTATGGTCCGCGGCCCAGTACCAGGCCGTGGGAAAAAAATACCGGGCCTCAGCATGGCTGGTGGCTGCCTGGAGGAGAGCAGAGCGGGGCATAGCGGAGCAGGCTGGGAGGAGGTGGCAGGGGGGGAACCGGCTGCTGGGAAGCAGGGTTGGGGGCAGCAGGGCTGTCCTGCAGAGATCAGGGCAGGTGGGTGGGTGGCCAACAGAAGCAGGGTTGGGAGCAGCGGGGCTGTCCCACGGAGATCTGGGCAGGAGGGTGGTGGAAGCAGGGTGGGAGGCAGCGGGGCTGTCCCACGGAGATCTGGGCAGGAGGGTGGTGGAAGCAGGGTGGGAGGCAGCGGGGCTGTCCCACGGAGATCTGGGCAGGAGGGCGGCGGAAGCAGGGTGGGAGGCAGCGGGGCTGTCCCACGGAGATCTGGGCAGGAGGGTGGTGGAAGCAGGGTGGGAGGCAGCGGGGCTGTCCCACGGAGATCTGGGCAGGAGGGTGGTGGAAGCAGGGTGGGAGGCAGCGGGGCTGTCCCACGGAGATCTGGGCAGGAGGGTGGTGGAAGCAGGGTGGGAGGCAGCGGGGCTGTCTCGCGGAGATCTGGGCAGGAGGGTGGTGGAAGCAGGGTGGGAGGCAGCGGGGCTGTCCCACGGAGATCTGGGCAGGAGGGTGGTGGAAGCAGGGTGGGAGGCAGCGGGGCTGTCTCGCGGAGATCTGGGCAGGAGGGTGGTGGAAGCAGGGTGGGAGGCAGCGGGGCTGTCCCACGGAGATCTGGGCAGGAGGGTGGTGGAAGCAGGGTGGGAGGCAGCGGGGCTGTCTCACGGAGATCAGGGAGGGCAGGCGGCGGAACCAGGGCTGGACTGAGTGGGGGGGAGGGGGAGGAGGACGGGAGAACCAGCTGCCAGAAGCAGGGCTGGAAGAGGGCAGCGGGGCTGGTCAAAGGGAGTGTCGGGGGAGCGGGGCTGACTGGGGGAGATTGGTGGGGGTACTCCCTCGAGTAGTTGCAAACCGCCTGGCTGGTAGACACACTCAGGCAGCGTGAGCACATCTACCAGCCAGGCAGTTCATAGCTAAAGACTGATCCACCTAATAATAATAAAACTTACCTAATTAGAAAATACCAGACATTTTATATGTCTGGTAATTTCTCAATTTGTTTCCTAGACAGAACCCTCAAATACCAGACTGTCCCGTACAAAACCGGACACCTGGCAACCCTACCCTTCCTTGCACCCTCCTCCTAGCCAGATACCCTACCCCCAATCCACTCCTGCTCCTGCCTCCTGGAGTGCCCATGCGGCGCCGGGTCCCATAAGCCCTGGGCCAGGCTAGGTGGAGGATGCAGCCAGGCGAAACACTGAAAATTTATTCATTTTCATTCTTTTTTTATATGTGTTTACATTTTTGGGCTGCAAAAAACAGTACTGAAAAAAACGGGTTCCAACTAAAGTAAAAAGTTTGGGAAGCCCTGATCTAGCCAGCTTTCTATCCATCTTACAGTCCATTTATCCAGTTCATATTCCCTTAACTTGCTGGCAAGAATATTGTGGATGACTGTACCAAAAGCTTTGCTAATGCTGGCACTGGGGGCTTTGGGAGGACCAGAAACAACTTATTTGAATATTCACCATTTGCTTAATGAATATGCAAATATGCAAATGAATGTTACTGGTCCTCCAAAAGCTCGTGAATGGATTTACTGGTCCCCGTGTCAAAAAGTTTGGGAACCCCTGGCCTAAAGGATGAAGCTGGCAGACTAGCTAGTTCTTCCAGAACTATGCAGGTAAGAAACCCTCTGGGGGTACTAGGGCCCATGTGGCATCCCACCGACCTGTTCAGGGAGTGAGACTCATGAGTGATGTCTCAGGTGATTCGCTGCTGTTTTCAATCTGAACTTTCTGCCACTGATTATTTTCTCCAACCTACTCTGTTTTTTATGTTCTAGCCCAGTGGTTACCAACCAGTAGTTCAGGATCTACCAGTAGATCTTGGAGCCTTTGACATGTGATCCTGACTGGTTTGGCCAGGAAGTTATCAAGTACTGGCACTTCAGTTGTGCCTCTACCCCCTATCATGCTGCTTTTACCTTCGACCTTGGTGCTGTTCCCTTGGGAGGCTCCTGCTTGCTGTGCAGGGTGTAGGAGGGAGAAGAGGGGGAGCACCGATGTTAGGGTGTCCTTCCTCCCCCCACTCCTGTACTCTATCTCCACACAGAGAGAAGGGGATGGAGGGAGCTTGACAATGCAAATCTCTGTCACTCTCACACACTGTGTATGTCTCTGTCATTCTCACAAACACACACTGTCCTTCACTCTCGTCTCCTGACCCAACACATACATAGGGGGTTGTTGTTATTCCTTTTACCGCTTGTAAAGTGGGTTCTTTTTGGTTTTTGACTGGTCTGTGCATTTCATAATTTTCATTTCTCTTCCTTAAATTTAATTCTTTGAGTAGTGAGTTCTATAGTGAGCTCTCAAATGCTCGACCTGTCATGGCTGGAGTAATTATCCCTGTGGTATTTGCTGTTTCTGGAAGTGGCTATGTCCCTGCAGCCCCTGAGAGGCAAAGCAGGGGGTGTCCACATCCTATCCTGCCTGCAGACATCACTCTTGCAGCTCCCGTTGATCAGTAATGGGGAACTATAGCCAGTAGAAGCTGTGGGCTCAGTGCCTGTAGATGAGGGGCAGCACGTGGTGCCATGGACCCATTGCTGTACATGCCAGCTGCTTTCAGGAGTAAACCTGCCTTAACTCTGCTGTTCCACCATTCAGAAGCCATCTCACTTAAATGGTGCCCAGCCAGAGCCTGTATCCTGAATCCCTCTCCCAGTCCTGAACCCCTTCCTGCACCCAGCCCCTACCCCAGATGTACATTCCCCTGCACCCAAACTCCTTCCTAGAGCTTGCACCCTGAATCCCTTCCTGCTCCTGGACCCCAATCTCCTGCCTAGGGCTAAGCCCAGAGCCCCACACTCACTGTGAACCCTTTGGCCCAAGACCAGACCCTGAACTCTAACCCCTATGATAGCCTTGTGAAAGTGAATGATGTTCAGGGAGGAAGGGGGTGGAGTGAGCAGGGTGAGGCCTCTGAGAAAAGATGGAGCAGGAACGGGGCCTCAAGGAAGGAAGGGGGGGCAAGGGTATTTGGGTTTGGGGTAGATCTTACATTCCACTTAAATTGAAAAAGTGATCTTGTTGTTAGAAAGGTTGGAGACCACCAGTCTAGCCCCTTTCCCTGTCCTTTCTCTGTTATGTCAGAGTAGCCAGAAATTTCTTTACAGTACTAACTGTTTCTTATTCTATAAGGGTACGTCTACACTTGCTCCCTAGTTCGAACTAGGGATGCAAATGTAAGCTATCGAAATTGCTAATGAAGCGGGGATTTAAATATCCCACGCTTCATTAGCATGACCTTGTCGGTGCGTTACTCTGCTCAACACCTCATTTTTTGAGGAGTAACGTTAGTTCAAACCATGGGGTTTGGTTCAAACTAATGCATCCCGGTGCGCACTTTCACTTTTGAAACAGCTGTTGAGCAGAGCAACGCGCTGGCAAGATCATACTAAGGAAGTGTAGGATATTTAAATCCCTGCTTCGTTAGCAATTTTGGTTGCCTACATTTGCATCCCTACTTCGAACTAGGGAGCAACTGTAGACATACCTTAACTGAACAGCACCATTTGGGCCCAATTTTCAGTTGACTCCTCAGTATAGCCATTACAAGCATTGTTATTATTTGAATGAGGAGTAGCTGCAGTAGTAGTGTACAAATATTAAAGTCTGATTATATTCCTATATGGTTTCCACTCTGATTCCACTGTGGTGTCATCAGTGGAGTTTCAGATCAGGATCAGGCCCTGTGGGCCCAGCTTTGTTGGCCCACCCTACATTTTCTGCTGTGGGAACTGACATGCTATTTAAAACCCTTGCTGTTTCCCTTTGTGCTTGCTACTTGAGCTGTATATTTAAAAGGAAAGTAGACTGATATTGATTAGATGGCCTTAAAAATGTGTCTGTAAATCATTGTTGGAAATAAGCCTGCAGCTGGAAAGGCTAGAGACAAGGTAATGCCTTGGCAAGCAAAACACAGCTCCTATGTGCTTGACTTCCAAATCCCACCTCCAAGAGCTCCAACATGTCTCCTTGGTTTGTTCCCAATCTAAACTTTTTCTAGTCTGTATTCCTTCCGCTAAAGTTCCTACCGTAAGAAATTGTCTCATCTCTCTAAGAAGCCTCTGTCTGCTGATCCAAACCATATGAGCATTGTAGCAGCTAAAATTTACAACTAACGGCTTTCATATGTTAATTAATTTACATATTTCATTTCAGTAATTACTTAGTCATTCATCCACACTCACCCAGGCATAATGGATGCTGCCCCCACATGATTTTCCATTGAAAGTGACAAGTGTGCTATTTTGTCATAGCTCCACCCATTTCTGACAAGGTGCACACATTCATTCCATTAAAGTGAACACAAAATTGCACTCAGTTTACATATTGCATGTGGCTGGTTTCTAATCTTCAGTGACTCTCTGAGGAAGGCGTATAAGCTCTCATTTCTTGGCTTTTAGCTGTGCATCTGCCATGTTAAAAAGTAGCCATATACAATCAGAACCTGCTTCACTGATGCTCATTAAGCTATATTCAAAAAATAGGAAAAAGTTCAGTTTTTTTTAACTGTCTCTAGATTGAGACTCTGTAGGCGGAGCACTAGTGAAACTTCACCTCAGCAAAATGTCACACTTTGCCTCAGCCCTATAAGTGGAGTACAGCACTCACTTGTACTGCCAGTGAGCCATGGCTATTCATGGCTCCCCCTGCTCTGTCTCTTTCCACCCCCGGAAGGGCCACATTACATTTCCTGGGGAGTGGTGAGTGGGTAGTTTTGCCCAGTCCCTAGAAGAGCTACATATTTTTATATATCAGAGGGGTAGCCGTGTTAGTCTGAATCTGCAAAAACAATGAGAAGTCCTATGGCATCTATGGGTATGTCTACACTACCACCCTAGTTCGAACTAGGGTGGTTAATGTAGGCAACCGGAGTTGCAAATGAAGCCCGGGATTTGAATTTCCTAGGCTTCATTTGCATATTGCCGGGCGCTGCCATTTTTAAATGTCCGCTAGTTCGGACTCCGTGCCCACGGCTACACGCGGCTCGAACTAGGTAGTTCGGATTAGGCTTCCTCATGGAACGAGATGTACCGGTAGTTCGGAATAGGAAGCCTAATCTGAACTACCTAGTTCGAGCCGCGTGTAGCCGCGGGCACAGAGTCCGAACTAGCGGACATTTAAAAATGCGGCGCCCGGCAATATGCAAATGAAGCCCAGGAAATTCAAATCCTGGGCTTCATTTGCAACTCCGGTTGCCTACATTAACCACCCTAGTTCGAACTAGGGTGGTAGTGTAGACATACCCTTATAGACTAACACATTTATTGGAGCATAAGCTTTCATGGGCAAAGACCCACTTCGTCAGATGCATGTCGACGAGGTGGGTCTTTGCCCATGAAAGCTTATGCTCCAATAAATCTATTAGTCTATAAGGTGCCACAGAACTTCTCATTGTTTTTGCATATTTTTATATGATCCCTTTATTCAGATCAAATGTATTGTAAACATAATGTAGTATAGGTCTATTTTAGGTCTGTATTTTTAAAGTATCTTTTCTAAATTAAAATTGCTAGATTTTCAGTGCTTTAATTATGAAAATTGGTAACCAGGGTCGGAGGAGGGGCCTAGTAAGTCTTCCCTTAGAGAAAGAATATTACACCATGTATTCAACCCTGCTGTGACCAGTCTTGATTAGTCCTCTAAAAAGTCTTCTTTTATAACCCATTGTCCAGGGTGTGTGTTATGTGTTTCCCATCAAGACTAATGAGTCTATTTCAATGCAGAGGATGGTCCTCTAGTTTAAGCTGTAAAGACCAAAGTTCCCAATTCAATCCCCAAGATGGTGGCTCTGCAGTGCTGGAGTGGCAGGCTCCGAGAGGATGTTGAGGGAGCTGGCGGGGAAATAGGGGGCGGTGGGGAAATAGGTGAGCTCCAGGGTAACAGGGAGTGATTCTAGCTTCTGCTTCCAATGCAGGGGAAAAACTGAGTGGCCCCACTGCCTAACTCTGCCCCAGTTTCTCAGCAACTCCAGATCGCATGCTGCCCTGCTGTATCCTGGCTTCAGCATCCCCAGCTCCCTCCTTGCTGCTGACCCCTGCCAAACACACATGGCTCTGGAACCAATTTGTAGGATGCTCTGCAGCCAGGAAGCAAAAGGAACTGCCTGGCCCATGGCTTGGAGAAGTGCGGGGGACTCCCTGACTGTCCTTCCCTCCTACACAAATAATCTGCTGGAAGCCCATAGCTCTCACACTTTCAAAGTAACAACATGTATAATTCCGCTAGGATTCCTCTGGCAATGTGATCCCAGCTAACAGCGCCTGGGTGTGGTACCTAAGAAATCAGCATTGATATGGTAAGTAGAGATGGATCTAGCAGCAATCTGAGATCACTCCCAAACATTGTGCATCTGTGGAAGGAAGGTGCTTGTACACATTAAACCTCATGCTTAGGATTTAAATTCTGATAATTTCTTGTCACCTACCACCGCAGTTCTACATGCTGATTGGAAACAAAATTATCCCACATTTGCCCATTGGGAGGTTCTGACAATGAGGGATTTGATCCAATATGGACATTGCAATAGCCTGTGACTTGAGGTTAAACTCCTCTGAATTGTGAGACTGTTCCATAAAAACCATAACTCTTGGGTTTCTGGGTTTGGAACCACATGTTCTGAGCTCAGACCCGAGTATGTCAATGAGGATGTTTTGTATGTTAATGAGGAAATAACAATTATATGCTCCTCTGCTGGGAAATGATTTTGCTGGATGTATCAGAAAAAGCTCCAGGCAAGATGAGTCTTCCCTTGCAGATGGTATGGATAATAACACAAAGCAAAGGAAACTGCTGTGAATCATCTCCATGGTTTCAGCAGGACTACACATGTGGGAAAGGGAGATAGCTTGCTTGTGTAATATTTGTAGGATCAAACCCTATGTTTCTAGTCTTGACTTGGTAAACAAAGGAACTAACCCTAGTGGTTTTCAGCAGTACTGAATACAACTAGAGACCTGACCTCTGGAGCAGCATCTGATCTATTGCCACTAAAGAGAAGGCATATAGCAGAAGTTAAATATTTCATTTGCATGGAAGTATGTGTTGCTTGCTCATTGCATCAGCTGCTCCTGCTGGCTAGTACAGCAAGCAGAACTGGGGTTTACCTTTGTGGTTTTTTACTCGCACTTCAGGTCTGTGCACCAATGTTAGAAATTCTCTTATCTTCTGTATCCTGGTAAGAGACTGATGTGGGATCAGCATGAGCCATTTGGACTGTTGGTATGACTGGACTGTGGCATGGGGCAGAAATGGGGGGGAATGGGAATAGTGAGATGGGGAATGGAGTCACTGAAAAGAAAATCCAATTTAAATTAAATTGAGAAAATACAAGCGGAATCCTTTTAATTTGGAAACCTCCTGCTGTTCGTGTGTGACTAACGTGATGGAGCTCAATGTAAACAATAGAGTTTTATATTAGAGTGGTGGTGTCTGCAGTTCCCTGAATCCCTGGCTGTGATCCTGCTTTCCATCCTGAGAAATGAACTGTTCTGCCCCTCATGAACTGTTGAAATCCATATCTGAATGATAAAAATAGGGCATGCCTAAAAACTGAAAATACAAGTTCTAATTTACAAATATAATTTATGCTAATCTTGAAAGGGCTTTCCAGATACAAAGTAGAATGTGTCATCCTAATAAATACATATGTAATTTATTCCAATTGGGAATAGACATTTCAAAGCCACTTCAGTCCTTTATCTTCAGTACATTTGACGTGAACAGATAATTTGCATATTAATTGGTATAAGAGTAAACAAGGAGTTAAAATATCCTAAAAAAAGTTACTGTTTGCTTAACTGTGACAATACTAATTGCTTTGAGTAATAAATTGCTATTTATTTAGTCGAAAGAATGCCTATAGCCAGCACGCACGCACAGTTCTTGAGTCAAATATTAGCACGATGTGTGCAGGAGGTCGTTTTGTTGCCTTTCAGCATAGCTCATTTTTGTTATGTCATTTGAATTAATGTATCCCATTGGATTGGACTGACCTATTGTGGAAGTTCTATCAGCTGGGTCTATAGGCCTTCTATGGTAGTAGGCTTTGCGGCTTTGCAGTGATTTGTGGTGCACTTCTCCACACATATCCACTCACATAGATCTTACCACAGTCTGCATTTTTGCCAGCTAGCCCAGGAAACTAATCAGGCCAATAACTGCTATCAAGTATTTCTCCTTCCTCATACCTCAGCAGAAGACACTGTCATTGCCATAACTGCCTTTGGGTTTTCCAGAACAAAAAGCTTCTTTTTATAGAGGTTGAGCACAGCTCTGTACAACTTGAGGATGACAAAGATACATGCAAAGATTCTGTGAGAATAATACCTTGCAAGTCCATGTCACCTTGTAGCCAAGAACCTGTAAAGAGGTGTTCAGATATCAGACATGGGAGCACAGACGGAGAAAAATAGATCTCACTCAATGGATAAGAAGTATTTAAAAGAACACTTGTGCCTCAGGCATGAAACCAGTAGATTTGTAGTCTGAACCAGTACGCAGGAGTCAAGATGTGGCTCTATAGTATTTGAACTTCATGGGATGTAAGCAGCCACAATAATTCTGAATCCCTCCAGCTTTACTCTGAACGGTGTTATTCTAAGGTATTTAATGTTTCTAAAATAAATATGTAATAACATAAATGTGTTAGTTTATATAGCATTTTAATTACATTTCTGTAAGTATATCTACACAGCAGCATTATTTCAAAATTACTAGCATTATTTCAAAATAATTTAGTCCGCATCTATACAGCAGGAAGTTGTTTTGAAATAATGTCAAAATATTATCAAGCTGGAGGACTGCTTACTCTGACTCCTATAACCCTCATTGTATGAGTAGTAATGAAAGTCGGAGGAAGAGTGATCTATTTCAAATTCAGAGCTGTGTAGACAGCTCTGCTGTCTAGATGCATCCCAAGTAACTAGTAATGTAATTTCCATAGAAAAAGGAACAGAATAACGTTAAGCTCGTTATTTGTAATACACAATAGGGAATAAAAAAATAAGATAGAGAGAGACTCCACTGTCTAGCAAGCAGTCTTAAAATATTAAGCAAGTGCCACTATTTCTGCTTGGCCATTATTGCTTAATTAATATAAATTCGCTGCTTTGAGTATCCAACTTTCAGAGTTAAGAAGCTTTTTATTATGACTGACTAGTAAAGCAAAGTGGAATTTAAAAAAAACCTCAACTCTGTAGGTTTTTATTATTTGTTCATGATGTTGACCACTTTTCTTTATTGTTTTTAATAAAATAAGCCCATCAGTTGCCCCTTTCATGGGAATATCTTTCCAAGCACCTAAATATTAACTCCATTAGAGAGAGAGAGAGAGAGAGAGAGAGAGAGAGAATTTCACCCACCAAGGAAATGCAGCTAGTTCTAGGGTAGAATGTGGAAGCTTTTCAAAAACTCTGTATCCGTTTGAGTCAGAAAGTGAAGACTACCATATTCAGTTGACACTATAACAGTGGCTTTCCACATTTCTAGACTACTTTAACCCATTCAAGAATCCAATTTGTCTTGCACAGTCCCCAAGATTCATTTCTCTTAAAAACTACTTATTTACAAAATCAGTCATAAAAATACAAAAGCGTCACAGCATACGATTACTGAAAAATAGCATATGTTCTCATTTTTACCTTTGTAAAATAAATCCATTGGAATATAAACATTGCATTTCAGCGTATAGTATATATAGATCAGTATAAACAAGTCATTTTATGACATTTTAGTTTGTACTGACATCTCTGTAGCCTGCTGTAAAAGTAGGCAAATAACTAGATGAATTTATGTACCTCTGAAGGACTTCTACATACTCCAGGGTTATGTGTATCCTTGGTTGAGACCTACTGTATTATAATACATGGGTAGAATTTAAATAGGCATAACATGATTAGCTGAGTATTTATTTGGACAGGATACCAGGGATATAACCTAGAGGGGGCAAACAATTGTTATTAGCAGTATCAGTCTGTTTTTTCAGTTTTATGAATTCTTACCTGGCCTAGTCCAATTCTGATGTCAAGAAGGACTCAGTTGAGATGGCAACCCCATATCTGAAGGCCACAACTTGGCCCACCAAGTTCTGAGTTCAGTCATGTTCAGAGTTCTTGTGAAGAGGAGTTCCCTTCTTTCCCCATGGTCATATCAGCCTTGTTCATCTGTTGTTCCTCAATCCCTGTGAAATTATGGCCCCAACCAAGTCAATTGTAAAACTCTAATATCAGAGTGTTTAAGGCCAGAAGGAAAAGCCAAATCAACTAATTTGACTTCCTGTGGATTGCAACACCCAACCAACACTGCATCAAGCCCAACAAACAGTGGAGACCAAAGTATTTTTCCCATCAGGACACTATACTATTCTGTGCCACAAGGAGACAACAGAAAGGACTAAGGTATACCTGCACCCAAGGCCCCTGCAATTGTAGGGAATTGATTTAATGAAACAGACCTAGCTGATCTTAGCATTGGCTTCAATGGGGAAAGGGTTATAGCCTATGTATTTTTTTTAAAAAAAATCTAGCTTGAAGAATGAAGAATGATGACTGTGCTAGATAGTGTAGTTGAAGTATTCTAATTTTCTTCTTCATAAATCTTGTATTCTATAAGTATCCAATTGTAGCCATCTCTAGGTGAGAGAAGAGGAGGCAGGAAGTTCTGTTTACCCCTAATTAATCAAAGGAGGTGGTTAATGTTCTGGCAATAGCCCAAAAGGCGTACGGCCTGGTGAGCTACAGGAAGCTCGCGTTACATATTTAGCCACTGTATGTTGTATCAATGTCCCACAGTGCATCTCCAGCTTTAGGAGCCGACCCTTTACTCTGTCTATAACATGAGTGCTTGACAAAATTCAAGGTTATCACTGTGCAATTTACCCCTTACATTTAGTTCTTTGCTGACCAATGTAGTTTATTTTTGTTTTGTTTTTTAACGTTACTTAGGTACTTTTTTCTACGTCATAGGAGCTATTGAATCTAACCAGTTCACATTAAAATTTCTCAAGGGAATAATCCAAATCTGCATTTCCATATATATTAATAAACTATAACATTTTCAGCAACTCATATAATACCACTTTGAAATGAGAGAGAACCTATTACCAGCACAATGGAGAGCACAGTAATGAAGTGAGATCATTTGAACAATTATTTCTAGTAGCTGTCTTAGTAGTACTTTATGCAGCAAAGTATATATGTAAATCTTTCTCAGTCTGCTATGCTGTAGCAGGTCTGTCTAGCTCCAGCCAGCTCCCACTTACAAGTTGAAGGAATACATAAATAAATCCTTTAATTTTCTCTGGCTCAGCGATGTAACACTGGTAGCACAGGGCATTATAATGTGTAGACTCAGGTATACAACAACTTCTGTGAGTTTGTTTGGGGGTGGGGGAAAAGGTGAAAGTAAATAGCAGGTCCAGATCATTCTGATTTCATGTATGCTGGTATAAATCTGGAGTGTCTCTGTTCACTTGGATTGAGTTATTCTAGATTTTAGCTTATGTACCTCAGATCAAGATTTGACTCCCTACCTCTAAGGAAAGGGAGAAAAGTGTGAGGCATGGTACTAAACTGCACTTTGTTATGCAACTAACAATAGTATTGAGAGTGTGTGAAGGGTATTAACTTTTTGTAAGCATATCATGTAATGGGGAACAGGATCAGGCCAGTCTTTCACTAGCATTCTTGTCACATCTTCAATTTAGGAGGTAGCTTCGGTAGAAACTGTAGGCTTATTTTGTCCTTCAAGGAACACCAGGGATTAATTTGGCCTTGTGTGTCTGCTATTGTGGTGGTTTACTAGTGTTCATGTGTAAGAATTAAACACAAAATGAAGAAATGTCCTTTGGCTATTTGGTCAGGACACATCAAATTTGTACTAGATATTTGTGTTCATACTTCTGTGTTATAGGTAAACAGATTTCTGTGTGATTATAAGTAAAGATATAGGTAATGATCTGGAAATCTTTAGCAGTCAGTATCTTGAAAACTGTTGCAGGGCAAATATAGTAGAGATAAAATTTACTATGTAACTAGCATGTAGTTAATTGCATTGCTGCACTTTGAGCCAATTTAAAGATCACCATTCCCTGGCAGGTGGTTGGGTAGGTTAATATGTCAATGTAATTTATGGTACTGGCATACTCTTAGCCATGGGTGTATACTTGCACCCGCTTGAGTGTGCATATAACCAGTAGTAAGCACGTCTCTCAAGAGTAGGTGCTGATTGCTAGATATTTTAAAGTGACCTCCAAATGACCACTTCTCTGTCAAATTGGAAGCTTTCTATGATTTATTGTATTATCGGAACACCACAGCTTTTAAACATGGAAAAAGCCCAAGACAAATCAAACTCTGTTGGAATGTCAGCCTATGATGGCTTGTGGATAATTTAGAACTAAATTTGGCATATAACAAAGATTTGAGAATTTAGAGGGAACAGATTTTTTTTTATCAGGGTGTGTAAAACCATTCAAAGGCATGATAAAATCCACATGCATTTGTCCAGGTCATACATTTTCTAAGCCAAAGGGAAAACCACCCCCACAGTGGAAGTTGTCTGCATGAATTTCTGAGGACAGAATTTGGCTTATGGTACACAATCTAAATATCTCTACATAGAAGTGAAATAATTAATTCTGATTAGTCTATTCTATTCAGAGCATTATATACATACAATTTGTGTGTGTGTGTGTGTGTGTGTGTGTGTGTGTGTGTGTGTATAGACACACACACTCACACAGGTTGAACCTCTCTAGTCCGGCATCCTCTGGTCTGGCAACATCTGTGGTCCAGCATGATTTTAATTAGCCAGATGTTCATTTATCATGGGTGTGGCCAAGTTTTTTGTGGCTCTCAGTGTTCTATGCTGGTTTTTAGCTCTAATTTACCCCTAAATGTCTTCCAGAAGCCCAGTAAGCAGAGAAATCTTGGTAATGTTTCTAGAAAATATTGACTTTCTCTGGTTCAGTACCAGTCAGATCCCAAGGGTGCCAGACGAGAGAGGTTTAACCTGTATGTATAATATATGAATTAAAATGAATTGCCTACCTGCATCCTTCACATTATTTAAAAAGGATTACCATTTAAATATATTAACAGGCATTTTTGTGGTGGAGAATCAGAGATTATATTTTCAGAACAATATACAGAAAGATTAGCAGAAGTGTAGTTGATCATTTCAGTTAGTCACCATTTAGTGGGTTGGTTTGTAGTTTTTAATTATTAATCTTCAAATTGTAGAGGAAATATTTGAGTTCTACCTTTTTTATTGTTTTTGCTTGAAAATCCCTCTGGAATTGACACCAGCTATGAGTGAATAGTAAGTTGGTTGTAAACATGTACTAGTTTATGTATATGGGCACCACTACCTCTAATGGATGGAGTATATCAGACATATTCATTTTCTAGACTTTTGTAATGGACTTGTCTTTTAGTGGCTGGGGATTAGAAATGAGAACATACATGGAAATAGAACTCTGACCCAATAGAAAGTCCCTCTGCGGTCATGTGATGGATTGCTGCTTTTGGAGCATAACATCATCAGAGTGCTGTTATCTCTTCTTTTACCCAGTGTGTATTTGATATAAGCTGTAGCAAATCATCTCAAGTATGTAATTTAGACAAGATGGGTTCGTATGGTTCACTAGTGATCAACGAGAGGGAGGGCAGCATAATGTAATGCACAGAGCTTGCTCATTCCTTGAGGATGTGTCCACACAGCACCCTAAACTTGAAATAAGATGCACAATTTGCACTACGCAAATGGTGTATCTTATTTCAAATCTATTTTGAAATTTGAAATTTGGTGCATCTACACAGTGCCAAAATTTAAAATAATGCGCTATTTCGAGCCATCCCTTAACCCTCGTGCAACAAGGTTTACCAGGATAGTGAAATAGTGTCCCCGTTATTTTGAAATAATGGGAGGCTGTGTAGACGCAGGGTAGTTATAGCTGTGCAGTGTAGACATATCCCAAGTGAGCTGTGGAAATATGGCCCTAGCTTTTGGAAAGGGAAGTATATTCATAGCCAGATCCCTTGCTCAGTACTATCCCAGTGAAGGGTCACTTCAAACAAGATACTAAAGTGGAAGAAAGTTAAACATTTTACCCACTGATAGTAAGTTTTGAGTGTAAGTTTGTATGAATTGGGATAAAGGACATGTGGTTCTGATGTACCTGAATGTGGGGTATAGCTGTCTAAATGGTTCAGATATAGATTACAGATATAATCCCATTCATTTTACTGGGTTGCTGCATTAACGGAAATACACTGTGTGTTTTCATTCCCAAAACATAAGCATCAATTAGAACAGCATTCTAGGACAGACAAGCACTGCAGGAACAATACTGTGTATGCAGAATTGTTTCTCAATCTAAATCAGCACAGTTTCCCTCCTCATACAAAATTGTTCTAGATTATTTTGTCTTCTCAGAGTCTGGACTGCATCCCCATTATCTACTCATCTTCCTCACTTTTACTTCACCACCTAATTGCTGTTCACATTACAGATTCTTGTGGATTTGATGGGATAGTAAGGTGGAGTTTACATTTCTCTGTAATGGGTGTGTCTACACAGCAAAGTAATTTTGGAATAATAGACATTATTCCGACGTAACCATGTGAGCGTCTACACAGCAATTCCATTATTTCAAAATAATTTTGAAAAAACGGATGGCTTATTCCGAGTTCTGTAAACCTCTTTCTACAGAGAATGATGCCTATTCTGAAATAGGAATTTTGAAATAAGGTGTGTGTAGATGCTCCACTTCTGACATTTTGAAATAGAATGGCCCTGGTGAGGGGCTAAATTATTTCTCCTGGGGCTCTAAATTGAGATAGCATGTCTACATTAGGGAACCCTGCCTCGGACTAATTTTGAGGCTTCCCAGCAGTGTAGAGTTGCTATTTCAAAATAAGCTATTTTGGACTAACTATTCCAGAATAGCTTATTCTGAAATAACTGCAGTGTAGACATAACCTATGAGAGTTATTTTGGAGCATTTTTTCCCTTGCATTTTTTTTTACTCCAAAAGGATTAGATCCCATGATTTTTATTTTCTGAGATGTATATATGTCTACAGTCATAGATGAGTACTTAAAAAATACAGATCAATACATGGTGCTATGTTTTTAAAGTAATACTCTTTTTTGCATGACCAATTTTCTATCTTCTTCAAAAAAACCCACCACCAACAAAAAAAACAAAAACACCTCTAATGTCTGATGTTTGGGATTTGCCCTGTGGGTAGGTTCTTGTTATACTTCTATAAAACCTGAGCTGAGTCAAATACTGCTTTCCAAGTTTCAAGCACACAACAATATATCAAATACTCGATATAGATACAGGCTGGTAAAACGCACTAATGGATTGCCAGATGTTGTTCTCTTAGAATACAATATTAGAAGTTAATTGCTTGTTACCATAAAAAACATGAGCATTTTTAAATGTTTTATCATTTTATTGTTGTTTATTACTTGTACTATCATAGCACTGGGAGCCCTGGACAAAAGCCACTATGCTTGGAGGGCTCGTCTACATTGGCCCCTTTTCCGGAAGGGGCATGTTAATTTCACGAGTCGTAATAGGGAAATCCGCGGGGGATTTTCCGGAGGATCTTTTCCGGAGGATCGGGGCCAGTGTAGACGCTCTTTTCCGGCTTTTCTAAAAGCCGGAAAAAAGCGGCGGACATTTTTATTTAAATGCCGCGGGGGATATTTAAATCCCCCGCGGATTTCCCTATTAGGACTCGTGAAATTAACATGCCCCTTCCGGAAAAGGGGCCAATGTAGACGTAGCCTCGGAGTGTCTGACCCCAGAAAGAAAAAAGATCCCTGCTTCAAAGCGCTTACAGTTTTGTATAGTCTTCAGGTATCTGTAACAGAAAGTGTTTAGGTTGATATCCTATTGTCACTAATTTTTGAAGTTCACTCTCTAAATACTTCAGAGAGAGGCACAGGATTCTTTCTGAGCATTTGCTTACTGCATCTCATCCCATGGGTGGCTGTTTCCTGCAAAGTTTGGTAAAAGTCAGAATAGAAGTTTTATTCTTGTATTCTAATGCTGTGATGATTTGAAGATTTTACCTGACACTTACTTCTGAAGACTTTTCTATGTTGGCTTACAATACCTATGAATGATTTGGTTTCATTTGATTTTTAGCCTTGCTGAAGAGAAAAAACTTGCATTTTGCTGAAGAGTGATAAGGAAAATAAAAAAAAAGATTTAAACAGCTTGTGATATTTCACACTGATGTACGATATGTGGACTCAGTAAAGCATGATTATAAAATAAAGCCAATGGGTAGGTAAGTCCCCGAAGGGAAGAGAAGATCTGGCCCAAATCAGCCATACTATACTAACAAGTTTGGACAGGAAGAAGGAATTGTGAAACTGGAAGGCCTGTAGAATACCAAAGGGAGTTTTTAAGGACCTGTGCTTTCTCCATCTTGTCATTGCCAATATAGGTCCATTTCTCTTAAAGCTGGAGAACAGTATTTTTGTAATGTTAGAAGAAAAAAAATCACGTTTCAAAATTCTGAAAAATTAGTAAGAAGAAAAATTTAAGTTTTCCAAAATTTCCTCTTCATACACACAATTTTGGACCAACTACAGAGCTAGTTAAAATGTTTCAAATTTAAAAAGGAAAACAAATAAATAAAATTCTTAATTTTTATCGCCTTTTGTTGACCATCTGAAATCTGTCTCCTTTAATTCCTAAAGCTAGACCCATTTATATGATTTTAGATCAAGATTCCTCTTTGGTATTACTGTGGATTTATTCCATTGTTACTACACTGTCAATCTGTTTTTATTTCATTGGTTCTGATTAAGTTAATTATGTGCACAGAAAAAGATCCCCTTCATTGCATGGAAATATGTCACTGATACTTTTCGATACATAAGCCTTTATGATAATGTCAATTATTAAATAATAATGTCCATAGGCCCCATTTCTAGATGCTGGTCAGACACAGATAAATTCCTCATCTGTATGTGCATGTCTTTTCTCTTACAGCATAGGTGGAGAAGTCGGAAGAGGAAATGAAGGAAGCTATGTGGGCAAACATTTCCGCATGGGATTTATGACAATGCCTGCTCCTCAGGACAGACTGCCGCATCCTTGCTCTAGTGGCTTTGCTGTGAGATCCCAGTCTCTTCATTCTGTTGGGGGTACCGATGATGAAAGCAGTAGCTGCTCTCGTAAACAACCTCCACCAAAACCTAAGCGAGATCCCAACACCAAACTGAGCACCTCCTCTGAAACGGTCAACTCTGGAACAAGTAAGAGTGGGAAACTACCAGAGAGAACTGAAGGTAAACTATACAATTATTTGGAACATGGTGTTAGAGAGAGATCCAATGTTATAGTCACCCCAGTAACAATGTTCTCCTGAAATACTCCAAACCTGTTGCCTGTAGTTTATATAACCATACTAGTGCCATTTTCTTAGACAAAGTTACATAAGAAGAGTACTTAAAAAAGTAACGATCTCCCTCTGGGTTCGTCTATACTGCACACTTGTTTCAGAATAAGCTATTCTAGAAGACATATTCCAAAATAGCTTATTTCAAAATAATGCATCTACACTAAAGGGAAGCCTAGAAATTAGTCCGAGGCAGGTTCCCCTAATGTGGATGCTCTACCTTAATTTAGAACCCCAGGAAGCACTAGGGAGTAATTATTTTGAATGGCACTGGGGAGGAGCTATTTTGAAATATCAGCAGTGGAGCATTCACAGCATTCGGAACAGGTATTATTCCTTGTGGAATGAGGTTTACAGATATCGAAATAAGCCATCTGTTATTTCAAATGTCCGTTATTCCAAAATAATGCTGCTATGTAGATGCACCCTCTCAGAATGATAGTAGTACAATAGCTCCAGAGATGGTATATATTCCTGACAGGCAATATTGGCTTTGTAAGGAATGCTAAAACATCCAGTATTAGATTAGGTAACTTAGGGGGATTTGTGCACTTCCTTTGTTCTTCCCTCTTAAGGGCAAAATTGTACCTGATTTCTTCACCCAGTCCCTCTGCAGAAACAGTGAAAAGGAGGCAGTGTATGAGAACTTTCTTCACCATAAACCTTTCAGGAGAGGGCAACGTATTAGGATCTTTCCTTCCTCCCCTGCATGCTAGAATTGTCTTTAGTGGAGCAGGAGACATTCATCTGGTTCTGCTTCTGAGTGTCAGATGTAAGGGGAGCCTTTAGGGTCAGAATGGCTCAGAGATTATTTTTGGTCATTGCTGGTTCTACTCTCACTCCCCACATTACCTATCAGTTGGGACACATGGTGTGGTTATTGCTTCCCACATGTGTGCCCATTGGTGCTGTGTTGTGATTAGAAATTCTTCAATCATATTTTTAAAAGGCAATAAAAAAAATCTCAAAATTCCTAGTTCAACTGGCTATTTATAGAGAGGTAGAATTGGATCATAAATTTATACCTCAACGTATGTTGGTAAAAAAGTCTGCAAATGGAATTGATCATGCATATATCAATGTGTCACTATGACCACAAATCCAGATCCAGCCTCTAATACTCCAAACCCAAGCTTTAAACTGTTGCTATTTAAAAACTAAGCTGTTTGTCATAATTTGCCTTCATTTCCTCCAGAATATATCCCCACAATATTTCACTGGCTCAAAACCACAAGAGACAATAGTCAGTCTCATATTGCTGACAGGTTTGATATCAAGTGACCTTTGTGCTAATAGGAGATTCAACTATGGAAAATTATGAAACAATGCTATTGTTTTCTATAAATAAATACTGGATTTTTGCACATGTGTTTGAACAAAAGTGTTTCAAATATTCTTTTATGGTACTTGCAATAACTGCAACTCTGGTGTGTATAAACTGGCCCACTGGCTAATTTGGAAGAAAATTATTTTAACTTCCCAGGCAACCATTAGAGAGATTCGTCAGCATCATTTTTAATATAATGTGTGTTTTCTTTTTTACTGTGTTCTATAATGATACATTTTGAAAAAAATAATAGCAGTTCTGTCTTGTGACTTTATCTTCCTCTGCCTGATTCTGGTGAAGTCAAAATATTGATTCTATCACATCACAATAATTTCCATAGCAATAGATGTTTTAAATATGACTCTGAGAGTAGGTAGGAGAAACTTGACTGGAAGATAGCAAGTACTTCGTTTTTAAAACCATAAATAGCATCAGAAACGGAGAGGTAGTGGCTCCATAAATAGCATTTTGTAGGAGGGTGCTTATTTCCAAATTTGCTATAGTGTGAAAGTCTTTTTAACTTGTGCTGACATTCATTAGCCTAACCTCATTATACAAAAATGTGATAATGCTTCAGTTTGTGTTTCATCGCAGCATATGAAAGAGCAATTTGTAAGAGAAAGAAATGCCTGTAATCTCTCTCTAATTTGATTGGTATATTTCTGTATCTCTGTGTACATGATCAGGTTATATTATTTGTTCTTCTCTTCCCACCCCCTTGCCACCTAATTAATTAAAGGACCTTCATTAGGTGACATTTGTTCCCCCTGTTTGGCTATATAAGACCGGGTTTTTACAGAATCTATGTCTGTCTTTCTATTGAGTTGAAACTTCCAGTAGAAACACAGCTTTTTAAAACCCCTGTTTGCAACCCATATAATATACCATTGCCCTAGAGCAGTGGTCCCTAACCTTTTGGGGCTGCCAGGCACCCCGGGGGTGGGGCCGCTCACACACCGGGCACCTGGGGGCGGGGCCACACATGCGCCCGGGGGCGTGGCTGCACACGCACCTGGGGGCCGGGCCACCCATACACTGCGTGCCTGGAGCTGGTGCCACCCATGTGCCGCACTCCTGGGGCTGGTGCCACAACTGTGCGGCACGCCCAGAGTTGGAGCCGCACATACGCAGCGCTCCCGGGGCCGGAACAGCCCATGTCTCGTGCACCCAGGGGCGGGACCGCCGCTGCCCATGCACTGCGTGCCCGGTGCCGGTGCCTGTGCCATGCACCCAGGAGCCAGCAGCGCCCATGCGCCACACTCCCAGTGGTGGGGCTGCCCATGTGCTGCGTGCCTGGGGCCGGCGCTGCTCCTATGCTGCATACCCGGGGCCGGCACAGACCTCGCACTGTGCACCCAGGGGTGGGTCCGCCTAACCGCCATGAGCCCAGAGCTGGCACCAACCATGTGCTGTGCACCCGGGGCCAGCGCCGCCCATGCACCCAGGGGCTGGCACCGGCCATGCACCACATGCCTAGGGGCGGGGCCGGCCCCGATCACTCAGTGGGCACACAGAAATGGCCCGGGGGGGTGCCATGGCGCCCGCGGGGACCACATTGGGGACTACTGCAGAGCATGGCAACCTGAAAGAGATTTTAGAAAGCACTTCAATGTGGGGACCTTATTTTGCTGTTTGTCTTGTATGCCACATAACAAATATAAAGAGATGTGAAACTGACTGGCATATTTTCACTTCTCAGGCTTAATGAAATACAGGAGGGAACAGAATAAACAGTGATGCCCCCCTCTCTTTTTTTCTGTGTTTGTGCATGGGTGGGGTTCCTTGGTGCCGTTGCAGTGCAAAAAATGAAATCATAAAAACAGTGAAAAGCAAATTAGATCTTAAAGGTTGATTTTGTTTTAAGCTTTTGAAGTGTTGCTAGTAAAAAGGCTGAGGAATACACAAGAGACCTTTAAAAAATCAATCTCTGAAGATGTGATTTTCAAAAATGCTGAGGCATCTACCCTGCAGCTCTGTAATTCTGTCTGATATAGGGTGACCATATTTCCATATACTGGATAAGGGACGTTTGGTAAAATAATTCATGTTCAAGTGAGTCCAATGGCAATAACTCAGAAGTGTGCAGTGCAAACATTCAAATTAACATGAAGCTGACTGAGGGTACGGCTAGACTGTGTGTGTTGGTTGGGAGGGGGGTATATCGGGATACTGGAGGCATCCTGAAAAAACTCTGCTGTGTCCAGGGAACGTGTTTGCTCTTCCCCTTTTTTTTGCAGAAGAGCAAAAACGCTCTTTTGGAAGCTCCTGTATTCCTCGTTCCACGAGGAAGAAGGGAGCTTTCGAAAGAGGGGTTTTTTTTCAAAATTTGGCCCAGTCGAGATGGAGCGCATTTTGCGTATCTTTTTCCAATAGATCCTCGCAGTCTACACGTACCCTGAATCTGTGATTAAAAAGCAATATTGCATAGCTGGATTCTTTCTGTTGACCTTCTTATGTTAAAGCAGGGGTTCCCAAACTTTTTGACACGGGGACCAGTAAATCCATTCATGAGCTAAGTTTTATTATAATTAGGTGGATCAGTCCTTAGGTAGGAACTGCCTGTCTGGTAGATGTGCTCACGCTGCCTGAGTGTGTCTACCAGCCAGGCAGTTTGCAATGACTCGAGGGAGGGTATGTGCGGGGGGGAGGAGGAGGACACAAAATGGAATCCCCGGCCAGACTCACTCATCTACCAGGGTCTGCAGGGTCTGCATGTGCCCGGGTCAGTCCCGCTCCCCCCCCCCCTCCTCCCGATGTCCCCAGTTCAGCCTTGCTGCACCCTTCCAGCCTTGCTTACAGCGGCTGGTTCCCCCCACACCTCACCAATCTCCCCCAGTCAGCCCCGCTCCCCCAACAACCCCCCCACCAGCCCCGCTGCCCCCGTCCTTTCCGGCAACTGGTTCTTCCGTCCTCCTCCACCTGATCTCCCCTGGCCAGCCCCCCCGCCCCTTGGCCAGCCCTGGTTCTGCCGCCTGCCCTCCCTGATCTCCACTGGACAGCCCCGCTGCCCCCAACCCTGCTTCTGCCACCCACCCACCCGCTTCCCCCCATCTCCACGGGACAGCCCCGCTGCCCCCACCCTGCCACCCACCCACCCGCTTCCCCCCATCTCCACGGGACAGCCCCGCTGCCCCCAACCCTGCTTCTGCCACCCACCCACCCGCTTCCCCCCATCTCCACGGGACAGCCCCGCTGCCCCCAACCCTGCTTCTGCCACCCACCCACCCACTTCCCCCTATCTCCACGGGACAGCCCCGCTGCCCCCAACCCTGCTTCTGCCACCCACCCACCCGCTTCCCCCTATCTCCACGGGACAGCCCCGCTGCCCCCAACCCTGCTTCTGCCACCCACCCACCCGCTTCCCCCTATCTCCACGGGACAGCCCCGCTGCCCCCAACCCTGCTTCTGCCACCCACCCACCCGCTTCCCCCTATCTCCACGGGACAGCCCCGCTGCCCCCAACCCTGCTTCTGCCACCCACCCACCCGCTTCCCCCTATCTCCACGGGACAGCCCTGCTGCCCCCAACCCTGCTTCCCAGGGCCAGTTCCCCCCCCCCCCCCCCACACACACACCTCCTCCCAGCCTGCCCCGCTCTGCTCCCCTCCCGGCAGCCACGCTGAGGCCCGGTATTTTTTTCTCACGGCCCGGTACCAGGCCATGGCCCATAGTTTGGGAAACGCTGTGTTAAAGCTTTAGGGCTCACATGGGGAGTGGTGGCACACACACACTCCCACGTGCACAGGAGGGATGACTAACCAACCTCACCTCATCTCCACTCTGCATGCCAGGTAGGCCCCTGGTTTAGACCCACCTCTCCTGATTACTGGCACTACATATTCCTGAGACAGCACATTTGGGGGGGAGGGGAGGGGAGCATGCAGGGTCACATGCTCCTCTCCCCAGATTTCTGCCAGAGCTCACATCAGAACGTAGCCAGCTAAGAGGGAAGGGATGGGGTGTGCGTCCAGTCGCAGGAGAGAATAAGGGAGGAATGACCTGGCCCAAGTTTTTGCAGAGCTCACCTCTCCCTCCCCACACTGGCTGTAAGCAGTTTGTCCCCTCCTGCTGGCACCATATGGAAGGGCAGCTAATGGTATGCTTAAACGAGCAGATGGCCCTGTATTTTGAAACTTGGCACCACCACCAATTTTGCACAGTAACCCCCAGCTCTGGCTGCTGGACCCCCCTGTAACTCACCACTGGTAGCTGGTGAGCAGAGAAACTGATCGGTAGCAGGACCCTCCAGTACGGATGGGTGGTGAAGATGAGAATACAAGGCACTTTGCCTATTTTTAAGAAAAAGTAGACACACCTGCAAGGGGGCTTAGATAGGGGACTGTCCCTTTAAAAACAGGGCTTCTGGTGACTCTAGTCTGAGAGAAGCATTCCTTCTGCTCAGTAACTTCTGCAACATAGGGATACTATTTAGCTTTGGAGAAAAGTAATTGTCAATACTGTAATTGGCATTGTTCAAATGCAGCTTCTCTAATAAATTCCCCGTTACCTGTCCACCCAAGCTGCTAACCACTTGCTGTGAGCTTGAGCTTTTGCCAGGAGTTGGACTGAAATGGATTTAGGGCTTCCAGTATTTTGTGCAGGTCTCAATTCTGTTTGCTTCCTATATTGGCTAATAATTTATTTAAAGAATTGTGTTTCCTGGCTTAAAACCAGCTCTTTCCACCCTAGCTGCTGTGAACCTGTAAAGGGAAGAAATATGTCAGAAGATCCTTCTATTGTGCAATACAGTTTTACCTATTTCTTCTTTTTCTGAATGCTGTTTCATATTTCCATGCTGGTGTTCTTCCCTGACTACGCCTCATTTAACCCTGTAGAGGTCAATGTTATATGGCTAAGTCGCTTTTTCTGTTATTGTTTTGCCTGGATCCTCATGCTGCTGCTAAGCTGAGCTACCCTTAAACTACTTATAGCCAAATTACAGCTCCTCCCAAGCAATAGTTCTGCTGTGGGGCTGAGAAGCTGTAGCACTTAAGTGGGAATGACTGGCGATTAAAGAGAGAGATTTTCCACATGGCAGTTAGGTGGCCAACTTCTGCTCAAAATTAACATGAGTTGACTCCTTTACTAACATCTGTGCCATTGAAAATCTCCCCCACATGCCTATGTAGGGCAGAGGTAGACAGAGTCAGGGCCATTCTGAGGAGAGCACAGGGCCTGCACCCGTAATCCCACCTCTCCTCCACCCCCATCCCACGTCTGCTCATCCCCTTTCCCAAGCCTACCCCTGCTCTGCCCCCTTCCCCTCCCCTGAGTCTGGAGATTACCGGGGGCTGGGCACCAGCAGCTGTCACACCCCTCCCCACTGTGGTGGGAGCCAGAGCAGCTGGGCAGTCTGCCCTGTGCCGCCTTCCCAGCCTGCTGCATCTTGTTTCTCCGCAGAGTGCTCTGGGATGGGGGCTCTCTGCTGCCTGCTGCCATGTGGAAGCCAAGCATACACGGCTGGGAGAGGGCAGTGGTTGCCAGATCCCACCACCCTAGTGCCAGGCCCATCAATAGTATGTTTGAGTTGGCCACTGCAGGGCCTGGGGCAACTACCCCAAACCATCCAATGGGCAGGATGGCTCTGGACACAGTGCCTTCAGCAGTGCTAGAAAAATCCTGTCACCTCTTTAGCTAACAAGAATAAGATGCTGCATGTAATTCCCCCTACCTCCAGTGATCAGGCCAGAAAAGCACATTACTCTTTCATTCAGGGATTGCAAACAGCAGGATCAGATCCTGCCTGATTTTGCTGGTGGGGACAAGCAACCTCTGTCTCTGTGTGTCTCTCTCTCACCGGATGTGGGTGTATTTGCCCATGTTAGAGGCAGCCATGTTCAGTCCTTAAACTGCAATGGTTGTTTGTTCCCATTTGCCTGGATTCTAACAAGAACTAACAGCAACAAGCTCAGTCTTCTCCGTTAGCTCTGGACAAGCAGTCACTGGTGGTTGTCTCCTTTGCTTATTTTTAGCTGAGATTGCCATTGAAAGTTTAGATCTACAGTTTCAGTAACCACCTTTCTGCTGCAAACCCCTCTTCCACTGGCAGACTCCCAGAGCTGAATTATTTTTCTTGGCATCCCACCCCACCTTCTTTCTGCTCTGGTGTATTGTCTGGTCCTTCCAATCAGAAAAAAAGCAGAAGTTCCAATGCAGCTATAATAGCTTTCTGCCAAGAACAATGAGCACAATGCAATTTTTCGGAGGCATTTGTAAACAAGTTTTGAATACGTATAAGAGTATGTTCTACCACTCGAGGCCCATATGCATACTCATTAATGTTAATAGAAGTTACAAACACTGAATGGAGAATAGACCATGCAGTATTAAAACATGGCATTCTAGTTACCATCTTAGGAATTATCCTATTCTGAGGAATTGATAGTACTGTAGCTATGACATATGAGCCTGCACTAGGATTCGTGTGCTTAATGTTACTGTTTTTAAGTTTGAGGAAGTCACTTTATATATTTCACGTTTCTATTTTGTGTGTGGGTATTGATCGTTTATGCAGGGTGATATTCCACATTCCAAAAAAGCACAAGTTGAGAAATACAGCCTGCCTGAAATATCCATAAATGTATTTATTACACTTAAGTTACAATATGTTCAACCTAGTGCATAGGTACACGCCACTGATAACTTTTCACTGGGTTGTTTCACCTCAGGGTCACATAATAATGGGCTTTCTTATTGTATTGCCACTAGCAATGCTAAAGTTCTCTGAGAAGATCAGGTCTTAGGTTATTTGAGTTTACTGAATGTCCTCTTAAGATTCTGGAAAAAGAAAGCTTGGGTTTCTATTAGAATCATAGGAGTAGAAGAGACCTCAGGAGGTCATCGAGTTCAACCCCCTCCCAAAGCAGAACCAACCCCAACTAAATCATCCCAGCCAAGATTTTGTCAAACTGGGACTTTAAAACCTCTAAGGATGGAGATTCCACCACCTCCCTAGGAACCAGTTCCAGTGCTTCACCACCCTGCTAGGAAAGTAGTTTTTTCTACTCCAATTTGTCTAGGTCATTGGTTCTCAAACTTTTTGGCCCAAGGCCCACCCGGCCCAATGTAAACCTTTCCAGCTCAATGTAAACCTTTCCATGGGCCACCAGCTGCTAATGGAAATTCGCCATTAGTTATATAATTATGCCTGAGCCATTTTGCCAGGTCTGTAGCTAGAAGAACAGTTTCATTTAACCAATAAGAAAAGAAATTATTAAACAGACTAAGTGCTTTAACTTTATCATGTTATTTTACCCAACTTCATCTTAAATAAAGTAAAATATCAATTTATGTCCAACACAAAAGATTTCAACATTGTCTTTATTTATGGCAGGAGTGGGGAATCGTTTTTTGTGTCAGGGGGCCACAGAAAAATCAGTCAGGGACCACACACGTGAGAAGCAAAAAAAAACCAAAATCCAAAATAACCCCCAGATAAAACCCCTTCCAAGTCTGCTCCCAACAGGAGTTTTGGGGTTAGTAGATTTTGTGGACTGCCCCTGGGCTCTAGTATGGGGCCAAAATGAGGGGTTCAGTGTGCGGGACAGGGCTGCCAGTGAGTGGAATGAGGACGCAGGATCTGGGTAGGAGGTGGGGTGAAGGAGGGGGGTGAGGGTGCTAAGTCGGGGTAGGGTCTTTGACCAGGGGGAAGGAAGCAGAAGGAGGGTGGAGTTGGGGTGTCTAGCCCAAGGGGAGGATGCAGGAGCAGTCTGGAAGTGCAGGGTCTCCATGGAGAACATGAGTGAGGGGGGTGGGGAACAGGGTCTGGGAACGAGGGCAAGGGGAAGAACTTACCTGCCTTCACGCCTTCTGCCGCTCCCAGGTACCATGGGAGCAGCGGGTAAAGCAGCGTGTCCGTGAGCTGCTGTTCCCCCAGTTGGGGGAGGGGGAGAGGAGCAGCAGTGTGGAGCCACTTCTTCCCCATGAACCAGATCACACGGCGAGGCTTGGGGCTTTCTCCCTCCCACCCCAGCTGGAAGCTGGCACTAGTGCTCCATTCTCATGGGAGGGAGGGGCAGGCACGAGGCTGGAGCACCAGTGCAGGCTCCCCACTGTGGAGAATATAAGCTGTGGGCGAGGTTGAGCTAGAGCTATGGAGCACCTGCAAGATATTCACAGACCATATCCCTACCCTCCAGCATATCTCCCTCTCCCCCAGCTTAGTGCCATCTGCAAACTTGCTGAGGGTGCAATCCATCCCCTCATCCAGGTCATTAACAAAACCAGCCCTAGAACTAACCCTTAGGACACTCCGCTGGATACTGATCACCAACCAGATATTGAGCCATTGACCACTACTCGCTGAGCCCAACAATCTAGCCAGCTTTCTGTCTATTGCCTCATTGCTAGAGCGGATCTGAAAATGTTGAAGGCCATGGCATTACTTAAGTAAGGTTTTGCAGGATCAGGTCCAAATATTAACTCTCAGGGTGTGTCTAGACTACATGCCTCCTTCGACGGAGGCATGTAGATTAGCCAGATCGGAAGAGGGAAATGAAGCCGCGATTAAAATAATCGCGGCTTCATTTAAATTTAAATGGCTGCCCCGATCTGCCGATCAGCTGTTTGTCGGCAGATCGGGGGAGTCTGGACGCGATGCCCCGACAAAGAAGCCTTTCTTCATCGACACAGGTAAGCCTCGTGAAACCAGGCTTACCTGTGTCGATGAAGAAAGGCTTCTTTGTCGGGGCATCGCGTCCAGACTCCCCCGATCTGCCGACAAACAGCTGATCGGCAGATCGGGGCAGCCATTTTAATTTAAATGAAGCCGCGATTATTTTAATCGCGGCTTCATTTCCCTCTTCCGATCTGGCTAATCTACATGCCTCCGTCGAAGGAGGCATGTAGTCTAGACACACCCTCACTTATATCCATAGAGCTTATCCTTTGTAATGCCTAGGTCCTGTAAAACTCATGTGGAGCTACAGGAAAGAGAACAGAAAACAGCTGCACTCATTCCATAGAAAATAAATTATATTTCTGTCCTCATATCTTTTCCCTTATCTTCTTGTTCAGTCAGGCTCTGATTCTGCCCCCATTAATGCTAATGGCAAAACTCTCACTGAACTAAATGGAGCAGGTTCAGGGATTGAAAGCATTTCCTTCCTAAGAACTTGATCATGCCAAGTGCTGATCACCCTCATCTCATAGTGACTTCCATGGGAAGATTTTGAGCCTGGCTTCAGGTAAAACTATTGGCCGGTCTCCACTTTGTTACTGATTTGTATCTAATCACAGTTTGAATATAGTCTTCTTGCTTGGTGCACAAAGTTGGCACTTTCATATCATCCACACATATTAATGCTGGATGACATCAAGCAACATATGCCTGACATGCTGCAACTGCGTTTGGCACTTCATGCTTTTCAGTTTATAAGCGTGCTGAAACACAGCAAACTGTGCTATGTTGGAATAACATGCACACTAATGACAGCTAAATACAATAAATCCTCCCCCGCAGGTGGTAAAAATGGGTCCTAATGACACTTTAAACATGCAGATGCCAAACCAAAAATAATTTGGGCTAGTTTTAGTGATTCTTCTTATTGTTGTGTCCTCAAACTGCTTCCAACCACATCTGTGCATGCTATTGCCCAAACAAAGCACTCTGACGGGTCACTGGAAGAGCATTTATGCTTGAACAGCTGGCATTGCAAGAGATGCTTCATTTTTTGAGGCTTTCTGCTGCAGTCAACGATCCGGGGACCAGTCATGTAGCCTTACTTGATTGTTGCATCTCTAGACCAGCCAGCCCCACTATGGAATCAAATAAGGCCATGTAATCCAAGGCTGATCTGCACCAAGGAGGTGCTGAAGACCTGGGAGCAGGAGCAAACCAGCTTACAAGTTGTTCTTTACTTTTATTTGCCACAACTGACCGCTTATCTGTGTGGATGAAATGTTAGGGGTTTAACAATTGCAAGACAATTTGAAGCAGAAATCTTTGTTCTTCATGTTAGCATTGTGTGCTCAACTCTACTGTAACTTCCTGCTATACATCCTGAGGACCAATACCTAGGAGGGTGTAAAGGCTGTTGATGTGGGTAGACTTAAGGCATCCCATAATATAGCAGCAGGCAGTACTACTGATCTCTACTATGCAAAATTCCTTGTGCCAAGTAGGGGTGCACCTGTGCAGATAAAACATCTTATGCCAGACAGAGCAGCTTGGCTGGTGATTTGTGGAGATGTCGAGAAATGTAGGTAACGAGATACTAATTTGTGAGAGTCTGTTTTTACATTGTCCCCAGGGGTTCCATTTGCCACAAAAGTTCACAAAGAATCTTCTGTTCTGTAGCCTTGACTGTATTAGCTTCATGAGGTGGTGGTTCTTCATTACAGTTCACCCCTGGGCAATTGTAATGGTCACTGCTTTGATCTACAGGCATCTCAAATGAAATACACAAGTTCAAATTCTAATTTGGTGTCCATTCTGTGGAGTTTCACTGGTTTCAATGGGTTTGCACAGGGTTGTAAGAGAGGCCAAAATCTGGCTTACAGTCCATTTGACCTCTTAGTTGCCAAAAGACCTCAAGGCCGTTATTTTGTGTCTATTCCTTGAGGCAATGTGATAATTCTTGTCACAGCATTTGGTTGCACCTTTCTGAGATGATCAAGTTTCAGTAAATGTTATTGAACTGGTTAGCATGTAAGTAACACATGACTAATTCCAACTTCTGCGATGATTAATAGGAAAATGAAATCAAAGTTGCATGCATTTTACACTGAGGCTGTGTCTAGACTGGCCAGTTTTTCCGGAAAATCAGCTGCCACTGTGGAGGGCTGATGTGAGACACTCTCCTGTCAACTTCCCATACTCCTTGTGACTTGATAGAATACTGGGGTTGGAGTGCCATCAGTGGTTGATTTAGAATGTCCTTACTAGATCCGCTGGGAGATTGATCTCCAGCAGCAATGATCTCCTGGTAAGTGGAGACAAGCCTCAGTCTGTACTCTGCATAGCTCAGCAGTACCTCTGTTGCTGCTATGTGTGCTACTCCAACTATAGAGCCATTTACACCTGTGCTAGTGTGAGTATGTATACATGATCGGGAACTTCTACCCCAGATCACAGCCTTTGAATGCAGTCAAACCTAGCTCTTTATTGTTATTAGTTTATTAATTCATTATTTTTGTTTGTTTTCCGATAGCATCTAGAGACCGCAAGTGAGACCAGGGCCCATTATGCTGTGCCCTAAAGAGATTACAGTCTACAAAGGGCAGACCACGCAGGAGAAAAAGGAAATAAGACAGTGCTGCTTTACAGGTTAAGCATCAGCTTGCTGAGAGATGAAAGCCCAAAGCCACATAGGTCGCATTTAGGTTCTGACTTGCATGGGAGTTAGGAATTTTTGTGAATCTGGGATTAAATGATTTGCCCAAGATCCCCCCAGGAAGTCTGAGACCGAGCTGAGAACTGAACTAAATCCAGTTCAGTGTTTTTGCTTCCTCCCCTCCTGGTCCTAACGTGGGCCTTGCAAGAAGAGGAAGGCTTCTAGCATCCTCTTTCCTTCCATACCCATGGCAAGGCTTGGCTCATTGTCACATCCCTCAGAATACAGTAGCTGGGCCTGTGAATCAGACCTGCCTTTCACTGAATTTGATTCTGTCTCCTATGTAGGAACAGTTTTGACTGGCTGAAATTTGTGATGATAACAATGGAAGTTTTTAAATATTTGGGTTTTATTACTTAGAATGAATAAATACTACAGCAGCATCAACCAAGCACCTTCAGTCAGATAGTCATAGCCCCCCATGAACATGCTGAAATCAAGTTTACTCTGAAGCTGCCAATGATGTCAATACGCAAGCTGAGCGCTCTTATGGAACTAATTTATATTCTTAAATGTGGGCTCTTAAAAACAAAAGCACAGAAGCCCCAAACATTGATCCGTGGCTCTGAATTATGAATTATGTATTAGCTTTTCTTCAAAGCTGCGCTGAGTGCTCTTGGCAGCAATTATAGGATAATATTTACATTCAAATCCTTATTCCGTGCAAGTAATTAGTCCTATTTTAGTTAATGGCATCGTGGTTAGCACACTAGCCCAAGACTTAGGAGACATGAGTTCTATTTCTGGCTCTGTCATTGGTTAATCTCAGCCAAACAGAGTGCCTTTCTCTGCCTCAGTTTCCATGTCTGCAAAATGGAAATAGCGATACTGCCTGTAACGCAGTTTAGCACCTACGAATGAAAAGGCCTATGTAAGGAGATACAGTATGACTGTTACTCACATAGGTTAGGAATAATCATTAGATCAAAGCTCTGCAGGATCAGTGCTAATGCACTGGTGACAGGCACTATGATGACTTCTAGAACTGTAACAGTAACCAGATGAAGAAATATATTCCAAATAGAAAAGCAGGACATAAAATTGCTACTGGGTTTTCCCAGTATTTGGAGTCTCTCACTGCTGGCAATAATGGAAGAGTTTGGGTTAATAAAACACCTCTCTCAATTACTATGGAAACAAAAGTCTCTAGTAACATAACAAAGGAGGGAGATAGTTTCACAAATTGCTCCAAATCTCATTACCAATACTCCTGCTGATATCCGTGATGCTATCCAGTGTGAGTAAGATGGCAAAATCTGGCCCACAATCATGGCCTTATCCTGCAAGCTACCTGGCATTTTAAACAAGGTGTTGAGCACCATCAGCTCATAGTGAAATAATATACAGGAGGTGCTAGAAGACCAGAGTTTCCAGCCTCAGCAGTGGGACTGCTCTGTAGCACCCTTTCCTATGGGCTATAACTATAGCAGAGGAAGGATCAGGGTATAGAATCATAGAATCATAGAATAATAGGACTGGAAGGGACCTCGAGAGGTCATCGAGTCCAGCCCCCCGCCCTCAAGGCAGGATCAAGCTCCGTCTACACCATCCCTGACAGATGTCTATCTAACCTGTTCTTAAATATCTCCAGAGAGGGAGATTCCACCACCTCCCTTGGCAATTTATTCCAATATTTGACCACCCTGACAGTTAGGAATTTTTTCCTAATGTCCAATCTAAACCTCCCCTGCTGCACTTTAAGCCCGTTACTCCTTGTCCTGTCCTCAGAAACCAAGAGGAACAAATTTTCGCCTTCCTCCTTGTGACACCCTTTTAGATATTTGAAAACCGCTATCATGTCCCCCCTTAATCTTCTTTTTTCCAAACTAAACAAGCCCAGTTCATGAAGCCTGGCTTCATAGGTCATGTTCTCTAGACCTTTAATCATTCTTGTCGCTCTTCTCTGCACCCTTTCCAATTTCTCCACATCTTTCTTGAAATGTGGCGCCCAGAACTGGACACAGTACTCCAGCTGAGGCCTAACTAGTGCAGAATAGAGCGGCAGAATGACTTCACGAGTTTTGCTTACAACACACCTGTTGATACAACCTAGAATCATATTTGCTTTTTTTGCAACAGCATCACACTGTTGACTCATATTCAACTTGTGGTCCACTATGACCCCTAGATCCCTTTCCGCCATGCTCCTTCCTAGACAGTCGCTTCCCATCTTGTATGTATGGAACTGATTGTTCCTTCCTAAGTGGAGCACTTTGCATTTCTCTTTATTAAACCTCATCCTGTTTACCTCTGACCATTTCTCTAACTTGCTAAGGTCATTTTGAATTATGTCCCTATCCTCCAAAGAAGTCGCAACCCCACCCAGTTTGGTATCATCTGCAAACTTAATAAGAGTACTCTCTATCCCAATATCTACATCATTGATGAAGTATGGTAGGTATCCCCTTCTTTTTCCTGCTCGTCACCTCCTGCTTCTTCTCCCATTCTTCTCACCTGCTCTATAGGCCATCAGAGATGACATAGGGAGGATAAATCTGGACTATAGACCAAATGCACACTGAGACTAGCACTTAGAAAATTATGACTGGAAACTAGTGCAACCCTACAAACATGGTCTCTCATTCTGGGGATGCATAGGGAGAGTACCCTATGGTGTAGAGACTGATGCTAATATTGGGGTCTTAACAGCTTCTGAACCTTAATGTAAAGATAAGCACTTACTTACAGAATGGTGAGTGTCAGCCTTAGAGGTAATTAAGTTTATCTGAGAACTCACACTTGGCCACTCTTGGTGATGATTAATTCTGTCACAAGAAGAAGGTTGGAACCACCACTCTAGAGATGGATTTGAAATGTGAAATTGCTTTGAGGCTCTTTTCTGAAAATTGATTACACTGAACATTTGAGAACTGCTCAGCCTTTGACCACAGGGATGTTATATCTGCGGGCTGCGTATCCCTGCCGAAGTGCAGCTGAACTGCTCTAACAATGCTTCGTTCACTTCAGCTACCATTATAATCACCCCAGAAAATTCTCAGTGACAACCTGCAGAATCTGTTGCTGTGGGGTTATCCTGTGACCTTTTGACAACATGGAGAGCTCCTTTAAATGAACTCTTGGGCAGTAGGTATAATTCTCCTTCCTGATCCTTCTGCTGTTTCAACTCAGCTGGCCCTTTTGATCAGCATTGTGCTCCTCTCATTTTGGAAGTCCAAGTGTCAACACAGACACCCTCTGGAAGTGACATCTGTGTGCAGCAATGTGTGTGTTTGTTTTTTAAACAAAAGACTGGAGAGAGAGAGTTGTGCAAAGGACAGGGAGGTATTGTAAGCTGCTTGTTCTTTGACAGCAACGTGAAAGCATTTAGGAAACGCAGAAATGTTTCTAAGGGCTGCCCATGCAAGAGCCAGAAGTGATTTATTGCATTTTATCACTGGTACTGTCACAGGGCTGACTTTCCTGCCCCCTCTGGAGGGCAGAGGTAGTGCCTTGAATCTCCATATAAAGTTTCTTTAACCCAGGGCCCACTGGCCCAAGTCTCTATGCAAGATCAGTGACTGTCTCTTTAACGCAGGGCCCACTGGCCCGAGTCTCTATTCCCTGATACTGGTTGGCTCTTTAATTCAGGGCTGAAAGGCCTGTGACGGCAAGTCTCTGGGGGAGGGAAAACAGCACCCCTGGTAGGGAGACCCGGGCCCACCCTACTCCACCGGGTCCCGGCCCAGGGCCCTGTGAGCCCTGTGAGTGGCAGGACAGCCCACCACTCCCTTGGTAGGGAAACCATCCAAAGTGTGCCGAGGTTCCCGGGCTGGGGAGGCTGCTCCTGCACCCTCCCTGGACCGACAGGGTCTCCTCCCATGTTCTTGCAGGGTCTTCTAATGCCCCGGGAGTTGTTCCTTCCACGTAGGCAACAATGGAGTCATCCCAACGTGCACGAGCAACTCAGCTGTCTCCCCTCCGGGCGGCTGGCTGGTGCTGGTCAGGAGCTCCCCTCTGAGGTCCTTCTCCTCTGGCAGTCAGCCCAGATTGAGCTTCTCCACAGGCTTTTATAGCTGGGCTACCAGCTGAGAATGCCCTGCAGTGTCGTGGGGGCAGGGTTCCTTTAGGCAGGGTAACCTAGCTAAACCCTGTGAGTTCGGTGCGAGGCCGGCTCACCCCGTCACAGGTACTCTTGACAATTTTATGCACAATGTCATCTGAGTAGTTCTGGCAGCCTCATTTGATGGGTTGAAAATATTTAGCAAGCTTGGCAAGCACATCACGAACAGTACAAACTTCTGGTAGACTTGACATCAGCCATGGCATCAACAGATGGAAAACAAGTGGATATAAACATCTGGTAGAGTCCCCCATCCGGTGGATGAATTCTCCATGTTGTGTCTGCTTGCTTGGGATCACCGTTGAGTCCCTGGCCAGCTATTAGATCAGATGATAGGGAGAGTCTTCCTGGCCAAGCCAAATAATTGAGCTACATTTACTGTCTCAAATAGAATTTATTTTTTATATAGCTTATAGATTTCTTCTGCTCCATTTGGTGCACCCAGGAGGGGCCTGGCATCTTTCCCACCTGCTGAGGCTGTCCACTATTGTTCTAAATGACAGCACACTAAGACCCCGGGGTTGCAGGTTTTTTCTACTGCAAAATCTTGCTTGCAGTGAGCAGACTCAGTGGGCAAGTTAAGTCTTTGTGTAAATGGGCAGCCTGAAGAGTTGTGCTAGTACAAAGGCTGAATGTGCATGAGTACATTGTGTTCATTATTGTGTCCAATACCAAGGGTCCTAAAACAGCCAGCCATTTTCCAAAGTGCCTGACTTCCTCTGCAAAGTATCAATCTGAATTTTAAAGGGCTCAAGGTGCCTAAGTCACTTACATGCTTTTGAAAATGCTGAGCTGATTGAAATGGATTCTTGCCCTTGTTGAGCCAGTGGATTTCCTGCTAAGTGTGTCTTAGCAAACTGAATAGTCTAGACAATATGGCAAACTGAAGTATTAACACACAGAACATACATTTTTGTAAGGCCTCCAACTAAAATAACAGGAGCAGGAGATAATAATCTATTATCTATTTATATCTTATATTTATAAGATATAAATAGATAATAGATGGCATGGGGAGGACATTTGCACTTCATGACAATAGCGCAGCAAAAAAACTGTGCAAAAAACCAAGTTGTTTTTAGTTAGCCTCTTGCAAATCCTTAATTCTCAATAAGAATTGCAGTCAGTTTGCTGGTACCTATGGGCAGGGCTCGCCGAACCCGGCTCTTCTGAGTTGCAATCTACTCACCACGGGCGAGAAGATTGCATTATTTGTCGAGCCCTGCCTATGGGTATGTCTACACAGCAAAGTTATTTCTAAATAACTTTACTAGCATCTACACAGCCAAACTGCTATTTTGAAATTAAATTGAAATAGCGGAGCACTTATTTTGAATTTGGTAAACCTCATTCCACAAGGAATAACGCCAAATTTGAAATAGCTAAATCGGAATAAGACCTGTGTAGATGCTTATTTTGAAATAGGGGGCCTCCAGCCCTTCCCAGGGTGCCCTGGTGGCTACTCTGGGCCAAACCAGGAAAACTCTTCTGCTCCCCCCTAGCCCTGGAGCCCTTAAAGAGGTAGATTCTGGCCACAGTGCCTGTGACCAGCAGCAAGCCTGCCAGCACAGAGCCAGCAGTCGCTGCCCCTGGCCCAGCATGAGCCAGCAACCCACTGGCACCCAGCCCTCCATCGCTCCCCAGGATCAAGCCGCAGCTCCCAGGAGCCTGCCAAGGGCCACAAAAGGCGGGCGCCTTCCTGGGGCAGTGCAGAGATTGTGGACCTGATTGAGGGTTTGGGGGGAGGCCTCCAATGTCCATGATCTCTGCACTAGACACAGGAACATGACCGTCTACAGGCAGATGGCTGACAGCCTGACCACCAAAGGCCACATGTGTGCCCAGGAGCAGATGCTCATGAAGATAAAGGAGCTGCGGAAAGCCTATGCCAGGGTCTCAAGGGACAGCTCCTAACCAGGGGCTGACCCAGATCCCTACCCCTATTATGATGCCCTGGACTGCATCCTGGGGGATCAGATGGTCCGTGCCCCCCAAGTAGTCATTGACCCTGAGGCAGAGGGTTCTGATCAGGGCATGGAGGAGGAGGAAGAGGACGATGGCCAGGAGTCGCAGGAGCCTGGAGGGAGCATGGCACTCACCCAGGACCCTCGAGGCGTCACAGCAGAGGCCGGGGAGGCCTCGGCATGTGAGTGCCATCACTGTCCCCTTATTTGGGGGCGGGGAGAGAGACCAGGGACCATGCGTGTGGGCCTTGCTGACCACGGAGCATGCAGGCCCCGGTGGTCAGACATAGCCTGCAGGATGACCGAGAAGTATCCCTTCCAGTTTATGTACAGGGAGACCTGGTAGTCTGGGTCACGGATGGAGATGTGTGTCCTGTCAATTGCCCCCCTGCAGTTGGAGAAGCCAAGGGCACCAAAGCCCTCCAAGGCCATGTCCACATCAGTGAGGCGGATGACTCTGCGGAGCAGCACTCTATTGATGGCCTTGACCACCTGCAGAGGGACACACAAAACCGAGAGTCACTGGGGTGCCAGGGTGGCTGAGAGTGCTCCTTCCCCGCCACTGCCCCGCACTCCCTCCCCAGGAGCAACTCCCCCTGCAATCCTGGCCACTGTGGGCAGTCCGTACTGCAGCTGGGACAGAACAAACCTTCCTGGGGAGGGGACTTGCACCACCTCCCCTGCTTTATCCTAGGGCAGCCCATCCTCTCCTTGCCTCCCCCCCACCCACCCAGCACATTGGTCGGAGACTGCCTTACCTGCATGAGCACTGCTCCAACAGTGGACCTCCCCACACCGAACTGGTTCTCCATGGATCGGTAGCTATCCGGCGTGGAGAGCTTCCAGAGGGCGATGGCCACACGCTTCTGGAGGGGAATGGCGGGCCTCATGTGCGTGTCCCATTGCTGCAGAGCAGGGGCAAGCCACTCACAGAGCTCAAGGAAGGTGTCCTTCTTCATTCTGAAGTTCTGGGTCCATTGTTGGTCTCCCCAGTGCTCCAGGACGATGTGGTTCCACCAGTCGCTGCTGGTGTCCAGACGCCAGATCCGGCAGGGCATGCTGGCATCTAGGCGCTGCTGTTGCTCCTCCTCATCCCCTAAGAAGAGGGCTTGGGGGTTGGGCTACAGCAGATTCTGTGAGGCAGACTCCAGCAATTGCTTCCAGGCTTGCAGCAAGACATCCAAAATGAGTACCAGAGTGTCAAGAGGCAGCTCTGGCTTCATGGTGCCAAGTGCTGTGGTGTCCTAAGTCAGAGACAAAAATACAGGCAGAGACAAAAATGCTTTGCTGTCCCTCAGTGAGGTAGGCAAGCAAGCAGGGAAAGCTGAGAACCAGCTGTCCAGGGGGGTCCCTTTAAGCAAAAGCCTCAGGCAGCAGCTACACAAAGTATCTACTGACCTGATGCCCTGCTGGAATCGGTTTCAGCTGGCCTTAAGTGTGATTCAGCGTTCAATCAATGTGGACGCACTAGTTTGAAATAGCAAAATGCTATTTCAAAACGCATTTTGTGCGTAGATGAGTTATTTTGAAATATATTATTTTGAATTAACTATTTCAAAATAAGATATTTTGAAATAACGCTGTAGTGTAGACATACCCATTATGAGACTATGGTGATATCGGTTAATTTACAGTAGAACAGCAAATGCATTTATATTTTCCCTGTCAGCAGGAAGATAAAACTGATGATTTCAATGTAATTACTTTTGTTAATCTGTAGATGCTTTCCAATATTCTCTTACAGTGGACGTGATTAGAGGGTATATTTTTCAGTCCATACCCCAACTAGTTAATCTTCCGTACAGCGTTGGCCTTAGGCAGACACTGCTAAACTAAAATAGCAGGCTAGTTAGTAAAACCAACAACAAGCACATATGTTTTGTAAATTCATTTATTTCTGAGCATGATTCAATAGTTTCATTTATTCATGTTTCTTGTATTTCATACAGTGACACATATTATTGATGATTTCATATACAGATTATGTAATCTATTTAGAGGTCCTCCAGATTATAGTGCAGTTGCTGTAGTTTCATATCTGATCAGTTTAGTCCCGGACAGGACTAAATAATGTATCTTCTGTGGAATTATGTAGCTTATGGATGTTCCATCATCTGAAAACACCAGAGTGGACTCTGCTCTTGATTGCACAAGTATAAATCAGGAATAATTCCACTGATTCCACTGGAATTCTTCAAGCCATCACATGGCACAATCTGGCCTTTCATAAACAGGCATATCATCACTATTCAAAGACGTTTTGCCCCTGAATCATTACCCAATGATGCTCACAGGTAGAGGGACTCTTAAATGTCCACTTAGTTATTTGGTAGCAGCTGCACCTGGTCCATCATTTCTTTTTTGAAAAAGTAGGTCACGTCAAACTGACAATTATTTTAAAGCAGAAATAGGCCTTTTCCCACTTCTGACGGCATTCTGTTGCCTGAAAACAAGAACTCCCAACCCCACTAAATAGTGCAGAAAGGCTTGACTGCATAAATGTCCTATGTGTTCCCAAATGTTGACTTTTAATTTGTAATTTGCTTGTTCACAAAATGAAGGTTGATCTGTTACCAGGCCTTGAAGGGACATAGGTTGTGCAACTCAAATTTAGAGGCACAAAGTCTGCTGCTGAGGGGGGAATCAGTTATTTTATAATATTCTGGAGTCTTTGGTAGATTTTTCATTGTGCGAGAGGTTAATTAATGCACATCAGTATACCAGAGCAGTGCACAGAGAAGCAAAGATCTAGTATGGTTGAAAGGAGAAGACAATCTGAAAGGAGTGTCTGATGCTCGTCCTTAAGTAGAGGGAGTAGCATAGAAAGCTCTAAGGTCCGACCGGGCAGTAGCATGTCTTCAGGCCCTTGTGCTTCAGGCCTCTTTGATATATTGATGAAACACTGAAGGACTTATTGGATGAAATGCAGACTCGAACTTACTAACAAGGGCAGAATTCTGCTCTCTTTTATGCTGGTGTTAATATTCGACTATTGTCTCCTTTGGAGTCAATGAGTTAATACTAGGTCAATGAGACCAAAATCTGGGACCACGCTTGAAGAAGTTTCCTTAAATGTAGCCTGAAAGATGGCAGTGAGCCTAGCTCTACAAAGCCAGTGGGGCAGCCCGAGGCAGTGAGCCTCTGAGCCCAGGTTGACAGACATGGGCTCATGGGCCTCGTGACAATGCTTTGAAGTTATACCTTGAGCTGGGGAGTGGGCTCTGAAACCCATCACCATAATTCAGAGCTCAGGCTCCTGCCCAAGCCACAACATCTGCCCAGCAATTTTTAGCACTGTAGCGTGAGTCTGAGCCTTTCAAGCCAGACTTGGAGGCTTGCTGCCATGCACTCTGTAAATGTACCTTAATTAACATCACAGCAGCATTTTCTGAAGCAATTTTACAGTCCCCTCACTTGACGGTACTTGACGGTACATTTGTTAACCACCCACACAAGGTCTAGTAAGGGAGGGGCATAGATTATTTGGTAGCAAGGAATATATATTAGCGACATTAAATTTCTTTCAAAACCACCTACTGCTAGAAGGGCCCTTACACTGAATACTCTTCTATCCTTTTGTCCCTTCCTCTCTGTACTTTTGCTTATTCTCTTGTTTTCAGAAAACGGAAAGCTGGCCCACGTAAAGAGACTCTCCTGGACCATTATACTCTGAGAGCTACCTTTGCTTGCTAAAAGCCCTGGTGTTAAAGCCAAACCAAAGATGATGTTTAGATGGCTCAATCATCCGCCCAGAGACAGCTTTGTGTGTTTTATTGATGTTACCAGATCAAGAACATTTGACAAAGCAAGTGCCTCAGGGAGGAAAAGTCGGATGCTCAATGTAATGAGAGCTCAATACATGCTCTCCGAGCCTCTTTAGTTTGTATTGTTTGCATTATCCTAGAAAACTTGGGCCCCATTTTGCTCGGCATGGTAAAAACACAAAATAAGGAACAGTGCCTGCCCTAAGAGCTTGCAGTCTAAATAGACAAAGAATAAAAGGGGAAACAGAGGCAGAGAGAGATGAAATGATTGCCCAGGGTCACACAGCAGGTCAGTGACAGAGCTGGAAGTTTAACCCAGGTCTTCTGAATGCTGGTCTGGTGCACTATCCATTGGAGCATGCTGTTTTCTCAATATTGTTTTACTAATAATATTCATCAAATTATCTACAATAAGAATGAAAGCAGAGATGCATAGACCCCATCCAGGAATGCACTTAAGGTCATCTGTAACTTTAAACAGGTGAGCCATCCCATCAATAGGGCTATTCCAAAGCTTAAACATATATATATATATATATAAAATTGATTCATTGCTGGCAGGGGGGGGAGATTTTATTTTGTGGAATTGTGTATATGTAGGCAGAGGAAAGTAATCTGTGACTAACAGCTTGGTAGCCAGTAATTTCAACGTTTTAATTAAAGCAATTCTATACGTGGGTCCTTTCTAAGAGAGACACAAATATAGCCAGAGTAATTCCTACAGCTTAAGCAAATATTATTTTTTAAGGAGATTTTAAAATTTGTAGTTCATGAAGCTGAAAATCTGTTCAGAAAAAAATCCAGCCTTAAAATTACATTTCATCTGCACCTTTTACATATTGAAAAGTAGGAGTTTAATTGTTTCGCGGATTTAGTTTTCATCTTGCAGTGGGCTGAACTGCACAGTACATTGACTATGTGTGGGTCTCAAAAATCTGGTAAACAGCTACAGCACAATAGAAAATGACAAACTCATTTTATTAAAAAATGTCCTTTTTTCCATATAGTGAGCAAATAATGAAAAGAAATGCCACAACATAATTTCATAGCTCAGCCTCTCCTTAAAGAGAAAAAAGACTTCAGAAGGCTAGGATGACAAGAAGCCTGCTGAATTTCCAAAATTAGCTGTGAAAGGCAGATCATTTAGGCATGTCTGAAAGCTATGCATAACCTTTGTGCTACAAATATCTCATTTCAAAAATGTCATATTCTGCTTATTCAGGAGGGCTGCCAGTTGGCTATTTTAAGCTTCTTATTTCTAGAGCACAGCTGCCTATATAGGTTGGTTTATTAGCAAAATTTCTTTGTTCTATCATTAGAGGAATTAATAATGGTGGTAGAATTCTATTCAAAATGGAGATTTGATATTAAATTAATTTTAGATTCACTACATTTTGAGCTTATTTCTTACATTTAACAACTGATCACAGTGGTTCTGAGCCTCCAACTGTGGCTGGTTTGGGCTGGTTAAGCTGTACAAAGCATCACTTAGTCAGGAGATCAAGCTTGTTGCTGTCAAGTCTTAGGTCCGACACTGGGTTCTCTAAGTACAAAAACACGCAGCACAAGTATCTGTCGAACACAAGCAGTTTATTTCCTGACAGTTCTCAGCTGTGCCCCCTTAACTAAAAGAACAACCTGATAGGAAAAGCGACGTCTTATGTCCCTTCTGCAAGCTGGGAACCCCGTTTCAGCTGCAGATGAGCGGGAGGTCATCTAGGCTTCTGAGGCACTAGTACCAGAGTCCATCAGTGAGGTTCAAATTGCTGTGCTGTGGTGCAGCTTTAAATACAGTGTCTCTACCCTGTTTTGCAGTTTTGAAGTTTCCAGGGGCTACTCATCGCTTGTTACAGTATGGCTCAGCTGTACTTGTCCTTTGACCTTGTTTGCATGACTAGTACATCTGATTAAGCCAAATTGTTATGTTCTTGTTCTTTTCCCCTACTCTTATCTATAACTTGTTCTTGCTACAATGGCACCACTGCTTATCTTAAATGGTGTGTGCTCCTAGAGGCTTGCTTCTGGCTCATCAGATATGAGGGGCGGGGGAAATGCATGCCTCCCCAACCCTATAAGTCACACGTACAGAGTTCTTCTGTAATCAACCCCTACAGAGCTCTTGTAGGATCCTGTGGCAGGGGTAGGGGTTTGTGTGGGGGGAGAAGAGGGTATTGCAGCCATGTGCTGCTAGTGCTCTGAGGTTACCCTGAGTGGACACAGTGGATGGGGGACTCTGGCCGCTGGCATGGAGCAGAAGGGGCAGAGCTGAGAGCTAGCTTCCTCCAGTGCTTCATATCCCTGCCCATGCATGCAGGGCATGCTTACAAGTTGGAGCAATAGTTACCAGATACAAGGGCGATAGTGGACAAGCCACTCAGGGTACTCAATGAGCACCTAGCGTGATGCTATGGTTAAAAGGTCTAATGTGATTCTTAGATGTTTAAACAGGGAGCTAGGGAGCAGGAGTAGAGAAGTGATGTTACTTCTGTATTTAGCAGTGATGAGAACAGCTACATGTAATTCTGGTGTCCATGTGTTAAAATTTGATGATGGAAAAACTGAAGTGTGTGCAGAAAAGAGCTTCAAAAATAATTCAAAGGCTGGAGAGGGCAAAACTTAAAGATCTCAATCTGTTTAGCTTATCAAAAAATATTGAGAGTCAACTTTAATTACAGTGTAATTAATCACAAGCTCTGATTTATGCTCCAGGATTTCAGCAGTCTCCTGGAAGTGATCCCTTTAGTGTGCTGTGCCCTAAGGTCCCACACATTTCCACAGGGCAGGCCCATGGTCTACAGGACTGGGCAGTTGATGCCAGGGTCTCTCTCTCTCTGTGGCTCCCTGCAGCTAATCCAGCCAAGCCTGACTCTTGTGGGAAGCTTGTACTGTACCCCTTCAATGTACAATGCTATCAATCTGTATTCACAGCAATACAGGCAGCTTTTTCCAGACCAAAGGAACCATTTATTGGTCACCTGGATTAGGGATGTAAAAGGTTAACTGGTTATCACCTTATTGGCACGCTTACTGGTTAACCGGAGGGCCAGGTCAAGCTGGCAGCTGTCTCCCACCAGTGGTGCAAATTGGCCCAGCTGGCCCAGCCTATAGATGCTCTCTATCCATGGTGTGGCTTAGCATGGCAGGCCCGGCTAGCAGCCAACCTCTGAGGCAGGCTGACCAGGACTCTGGCCACAAGGGTCCCTGCCTGGATTAGCCCTGCTGTAGGACCCTAGCCTTTCTATACCAGCCTTCTGTGATTAACCAGTTGTACAATTAAAATGAGATTGTTTAACCAGTTAACTTTTAGAATGGGTAATTACGTCCCTAACCTGGATACAGACCTTATCTTAGGTTAGCACAAGAGGCAGAATTTAAGCCACATAGTCCACCTTGCTCAAACAGTGCCCTGCCAAGCTATAATGGACTCTATCTCTCGCTCTTGCTCTCTTTTTCTTGTCCAGGGTGGACTTCTGAGTCTCTCCCAAAATAAACCTCCTTCCAGTCATCTGACACCTTGTTTTTCACCTCCATGCCCTATTCCTGCTGTTGGGTGTTGATTGTTCAGTCACTGTGGTATCTTTTTCTTGCTGAACTCTCTGGAGCTCTAGGCCAGCCTCAGCCAATTCTTTAATGATGCAATCCATTCTGTTACCTTTGAAAAGTCATGGCATACAAAAGGACTGGAAAAGGACAAAATAGGGGCCATCTATAAAAAGGGAAATAAGGACAAGCGAGGGAATACAGGCCAAACAGCTTAACTTCTATGCCAGGAAATATAATTGAACAAATAATTAAGCCATCAATTTGCAAACATTTAGAAGATAATAAGGTGATAAGTAACAGCCAGCGTGGACTTGTAAAAGACCAGTCATATCAAACCAACCTGATAGCTTTCTTTGATAGGATAACAAGCCTTGTGGATAAGGGGGAAGTGGTAGATGTGGTATATCTAGACTTTAGTAAGGCATTTGATATATTCTTATCAATAAACTATGGAAATACCCCTTGATGGAGTTACTGTGCAGTAGGTGCATAACTGCTTGGATAACCATTCCCAGAAAGTATTTATCAATGATTCACAGTTATACTGGAATGGCATAATGAGTGGGGTTCCACAGGGATTAGTGTTAGGACCTGTTCTGTTTCATATCTTCATCAAATGGCCTAGATGATGGCACAGAGAGTACACCTTCCAAAATTTGCAGAACTTACCAAGCTGGGAGGGGTTGCAAGTACTTTGGAGGATAGGATTATAATTCAAAATGATTTGGATAAACTGGAGAAATGGTCTGAGGTACATAGATGAAATTCAATAAAGACAAGTGCAAAGTACTCCACTTAGGAAGGAACAATCAATTGCACAGATACAAAATGGAAAATGTCTACCTAGGAAGGAGTACTGCAGAAAGAGATCTAGGGGTCATATTGGTCCATAAGTTAAATACAAGTCAATAGTGTGACACGGTGGCCAAAAAAGCAAATATTGTTCTGGAATGTATTAATAGGAGTATCAAAAGCAAGAACAAGGATGAGGGAAAACTATTCCTCTTGAACCTCTAATGATAGGACAAGAAGCAGTAGGCTTAAATTGCTGCAACGGCCATTAGGTTGGACATTAGGAAAAAACTTCCTGTCAGGGTGGTTATGCACTAAAATAAATTGCCTAGGGAGATTGTGAGTCTCTAACATTTGAGAATTTTAAGAGCAGGTTTAACAAACACCTGTCAGGGGTAATCCAGATAGTGCTTGGTCCTGCCATGAGTGCAGGGGCCTCGACTTGTTGACCTCCAGTTCCATACTTCTATGATTCCCTGCCCTAGACAGCCAGGTGACACACACATGCCTCCTGAGTTGGCAGGATAGTAAGAACAAGTGACCAGTGGCATAGTAATCTGTATTGAAAAGTATTTAATTATTCCATGTTTATAGCAGACAACACTGCAGTGTGTGTGTGTCACCAAGTGTCAGCCCTGGTTACTTTTCATAGCAATTTGTGCTACCAGTAGGCATACGGAATGCTTTCCTTGCCCGATAAATGTCAAGTACTAAGGCAATGCTGCCTGTTCCGCTCACAGGCATTGCCAAATAATCTGCTTTCATTAACTATGGGACCTTGGCAGAGCTCTAATGCACAGCTCTCTGCCAAATGTTGGTTACACATAAATTTGCAGACACATTGTCTGTGCTTTTCATTACAGTAGCATAGTTTTCTTAATTGCAGCATTCTTGTGTTCCATCTAAAATCATTTGAGTGGCAGCCTATAAATAGGTATTTCATAATTCTGCAGCTAGGGTTTTGCCACAAAATATCATTTCTTGCTACAGAAGTGGCTTGAGACTCTGAGCCTTTAAAAAGAATAGTAAAAATAATTAACAATAATGATAAGCCTGAATCATCATGGTATTAACTCAGTTTGACACCTGTCTTACTTAATCACAGTTGAATGAGTATACACTACACTGCATATTGATGTGTAGCAGCTTCCTTGCTCCCCTTCTTAACCAGAGGCCTCTGTTCTCTTGTCCTCCCCCACACACTGGTTTTATTTGGCTAGTTCCTCTTGTATCTTTATAATACAGGTTGAACCTCTAGTCTGGCACTCTCTGATTTTAGTTACCCAGCTGTCCTCTTATCATGGGAGTGGCTAAGTTTCCTGTGGTCCCATAAAGTTTGTTAATAGCCACTAGTCCTTGTTCTGTGTTCCGTGCTGTTGTTATTTAGCTCCAGTCAGCAGTGGAAATGTTGGTAATGCTGCTAGACATCACTAATGTCCCATTGTCCAGCAAATTCTCTGGTTTGGTTAGGTCTAGAAGATGCCAAACTAGAGAGATTCTAGTATCATGTATTCCCAGTAGAAGTAATAAACAAGTACCTAAATTAAATATATATTTAATATATAAAGTCCTACAGATTGCTGGGAGGGAACATCTAAGTTACATGTTGTCATTCTACTACTTAACTTATACAAATGATTATAGAGAAGAAATAAAATAACCTTAGTGGAGGAAAATATCACCCCATCAGAATTTATCTTCCACCTTGTTCAGGAAGGTTGGATCAGTTGACCTTTCTGTTGATAAAGGCATTTGTGTATTCTAGACCAATGCAATATGACATCATATGCCAGTTTGCAAAAAGACTGCATGTCACTGCTGTAGTTGTTTTCAAAGACATACAAAAATAGATTTTCTAATGCACGCACAACAGCTTTTCATTTGTGTGTTTGTCATTCACAGAGAAGCAACTCAATAGAATTCCCTTTGTGGCTGGAGGTGCGGGAGTTGTGTGTGTTGGTGCTTGTTGGAAAATGAAACAAAATGTTATTTGGTCACAATTTACGGTTTGCAAGATAGTGAAGTTTTGTGCAAAAAGTTAGATTTTGATAAACTCCCTATTGAACATTGGGAGGGTTCCATCAGAAACCAGCCTAGTTTCAAGACTACTTGCTGCCCACCTTCTTGGTAGCTTCCATGGTTGAGGGCAGGGGGTTTTCAGGGTCTGGCTTGGGGGCAGCCTTACCATCTAGATTCCTGGTCCAGCTGACTCCCCATGAAAATTCCAGGGAACATATTTCATTTCAGAAAAACAACCCATGAGCAAAATAGCTGGATCAATCTAACTTTTCAGTGCAGACCTAGCCTCTGTCTACTATTCTACAGAGCTTATGTCAGCACAGCTATATTTGACAGCCTCCTGGTATAGCTGTGGACTACAATGAAAACAAAAAAGTGTTTCTCTGCCTGTGTAGAAATGCCACCTTCCTGAGTTACAGTATCTATGGTGACTGAAGCATGCCATCAAGAGGTGTGGTTTTTCACACCATGAATGATATAGGCATGCCTGAATAAGTTTGAAGTATAAACCAAACCTAAGTTACCTCTGAAAATATTGTCCAGTATCTGTTAACAAGAGGGTCACACATCCTGTTGCTTGTGTAGATCAAATGAACTTCCCCCTTCAGGAGGTTCTTTGCATTCCTCCATTCTGCCCACTCAAACTCCTCATTTTCCACCTTCCCATTCACATCCATCCATCCATCCAAGCATCCATCCGAGCATCCATGTAGGCATTAATACACTTCAAATTTATACCTTTAGCAAATTCAACCTTGCTTTCCTGAGTGTCCCTATGGAGACTTGTCCTAAGAGACATTTGGAAATGGGATTTAGCCTCCTAAGTGTATGCCTACACTACGGGGATTATCCTGACATAGTTTGGGCACTGTATCTATGCTAGCATAACACCACAGCATAGGTGCAGCTCATAGAAATGGAAAGGGATATCATGTTCCTGTCTCATGGTAGCTAGGTCAATGAAGCATTCTTCATTAATCTAGCTGTGTTTACACTGAGGTTTATGTCAGTATAGGACATTGGTCACCAGTATGGATTTTTCACCCTCTGTAGCTATGTTGACAGAAATTCTAAGTGCAAACTAGTCACAACACATTTAAGTAGCTCTGAAAATTTTATCTCTGACACTTTTGAATACGTTATAATAGAACTCTGATGGTTTTCAAAACCTGCTTAGGTCCCTATTCTCTCCCCACCTCCGGAAAAATCCTTACTACCTGTTATATTTATGCAGATGGTATTGACATGAATGTGGTCTCTACACTCAATATAAACCCAATTCTACTAATTCCTAAACAGAATTAGCATTCTATTTTATGTCAGACTTTATTACAATATCTTCTGCATAGTTGATGGGACATATGTCTTAGCCATGAGTAGTAATGATATCTTATGTATCAAAGCACAAGTATGACAAAATAACAATAATTGTATGCTAGAATCCTTTCCCAATAAACAAAACAATTCAATCACAGGCCATAATGCTAGCCTCTCCTACCCCAGAGCTGGGATTCATAAGTAAACTGTCAAAATATGGTCTTCCAGCTGGCAGAACAATGTACTGTTGATAATTTAGCAGTGCATTTGAGGCTGAGCTTCTTGAAGGGGTCCTTTAAGTCCACAAGTGCTGCCTGGTTGATTTAACATTAGAAACTCACAAGATGTTTTCTGATGTGTCAGCAGAAGGTACTTTGAAAATTTTCTCAGTGTAGAATTGGCACTATCATAGAGAAATACAGCATAGGTAAAAATCTGGAAGACAGGCATGTTAAACTGAGCTATGGTTTAGGAAATTTAGAACTGTGGGACACAGCAATAAGTTATCAGGAGAGATATTCTACCGAAATAGAGGTAAGGGCTAGTGTTCTTGCTGATTTTTCTTGTAAGTGAATTAGCTAAGTCCATTTAAGAGGATAAACTGGTTTAACCCGAACCTTTAATGAGATACTATTTATACAGAGAGACCTACATACAACATTCATGTGTGTGTTTCTTGTTATATCTATAGAGGATAGTTTCTATGAAATCCTTGCTCTGTCATATAAAATGAATTTAATAATGATGTTTCAACTTATAATTTTCAAAGACAGATTTATAAATTGTTTTCAGTTTTAAACTATTTCAGAAGATCCAAATCATTTGAGGTGCTGAGTCCTTTCATTTTCCATCAAAGTCTTGGCATTTCACAACATGGAGTCCAACTGACTTTAGAAACATTTTGGAGATAAGTATTACACTACTTGCATCACAGTAAGAACAAATATACTTCATCAATAGGAGTGAACATACAGTTGTTATGACTGCAACAGAATGGTCTTATTGTGAAAGGGTCTTGATTCATCCCTATTTTATGCCTCTATCACTCCAGTATAATTGTCTGGGGTCTTTCGTGTCCATAAGAAGTTCATTCCTAGATGCAGGTGTTGTCTCTGGTGTTCCCTCTAAGATTTTCCAGCTATGAGCGGAGTGAGTTTTGGTTTGTGCACCGATATTGAGGTCATGTGCACTGGTTTGGATGTGTGCCACTGTGGCACCCAATTTATTAACACTCACATTTCAAGCCACTAGAGCAGAAACAAACACACACACACACCCCACCACGTCCTTTTCCCAGACATCAGAGCAGACCCTGCCATGTGGAACATCCTGTTCCAAGCCCTAGCTGCCAAAACAAGCCCCGATCTCCCCTACCACATGGCAGCCCCAGCCACTGGATGAGGCCTCCCCTCCATCATGCAGCTGCGGCAGGTCCCGGCCCCTCACCACTCTGTCTCAGCCGGTCCCACCCACAGGAGCAGCTGCCTCCCTCATGAGTGTGGCTGCATGGGACTCCAGAGGTGGTGGGCGGGGGAAGAATTTTGTGTTCGCGGCCGTGCATGCGAGTACCTTAGCAGGAACTATGGTTGTCTCTCCAGGGTTTTCATAACAGCAGAGTATATTTAAATGTGAAAAATGTCCTGCCCAATGGGCTTGATGGAGGGCAGCCCTTGTGAGAGGAAAAATGCTCATGAATGGTATTATTATGGTGCACCCTAACAGAATTGGAAAGGTCAGGATATGCATTTAATCAGTCGTTATTTTTAATTGGGTTGCACTGGCATAATGTTGGAGTATTGCTAAGTGAACCAGTCCCCAGAAATCTATTATAAAATTACATTATAAGAAATTCTGTGTCAGAAGAAGTTTAAGTAGTTTTGATTAATTTATATTATCTTCTGTTTTCAGCGTCGGCCAAACCAAGACCACACAGTGATGAATATACCAAGAAGATTCCTCCTCCTAAGCCTAAACGAAATCCCAACACTCAGCTAAGCACATCTTTTGATGAAACATACATCAAAAAGCATGGCCGCATGAAGACAACACTCACTAGGGATTCCTCTTTATCGCAGGTCAGCAGTCCTGCCCCAGACACAGAGGAAGAAGAGCCTGTTTATATTGAAATGGTTGGGAATATACTAAGAGACTTCAAAAAAGATGAGGATGACCAAAGTGAAGCAGTCTATGAGGAGATGAAATACCCTATATTTGATGATGTAGGCCAAGATTCAAAGTGTTCGTGTGAATATGACCATCACAGTTGTTCTTCTCAGTGTGCTACTCCTACAGTGCCTGACCTCGAATTCGCCAAGTCCTCAGTGCCATCTACTCCCAAGGGCTTGCTTTGTGATATTCCCCCACCATTTCCAAATCTACTTTCTCATAGACCTCCACTACTGGTGTTTCCACCAGCACCAGTGCAGTGTTCCCCAAATTCTGATGAGTCTCCTCTAACTCCATTGGAAGTTGCAAAGCTTCCTGTACTAGAAAATGTGTCTTACATCAAACAACAAGCTGGAGCTTCTCCATCTTCACTGCCACCTCATACACCAGGCCATCAAAAACTGGAGAAAGACCAGACAGCATCCCATGGAACTACCACTCCTGGGCACTCCTCCTCACCTCCTCATCCTTCTACCTTATACAGAACACAGTCTCCACATGGCTACCCTAAAAGTCACTCTGCCTCACCCTCTCCTGTCAGTATGGGTAGGTCTCTTACCCCCTTAAGCCTCAAAAGACCTCCACCTTATGACTCTGTACATTCAGGAAGTCTCTCAAGAAGTTCTCCATCAGTGCCTCATTCTACAGCCAGAACTACGTTGCAAGAAGGGGGAAAGATGGTAAATGCCTCAGTCAATACCTACGGGTCATCATCACAGAGTGGTTCACGTTCTAGAACACCAACCAGTCCTTTAGAGGAGTTAACCAGCCTCTTTACCTCAGGACGAAGTTTACTGAGGAAGTCATCCAGTGGCAGAAGATCTAAAGAGCCTGCAGAAAGTAAGTTTTCAATGCATTGTTTAACTGTCTTATCTACATCATTATAGCTCATCATATTTTATTAAATCAGAACTGTGCAAGTAACTATAAAACTCAACATGAATTATATATGTCATATTCCTACTGTCAGAAGAAAGTTGATTACTGATGAAAACTGCTTTTATATCCCATGTTTTTATTTTATATATCAAGGTTTCAAAGCTGTTTATACAGTGTTATGAAGGCTTGCAAGGAGGACTGAAAGGGTACGTCTAGACAGCTGCGCTATTTCGGGGTACTTCTGGTATCCCGAAATAGCTATTCCGTGTCTTTTAAGCAAGCCCATTATTTCAAAACATTACAGGTTCCTTATTCCTACATCCCTATAACCCTCGTTGTATGAGGGTTAAGGGATGTTTTAGAATAGTGGTTTATTTTGAAATTTGGTGCTGTGTAGACATTAGTTTGAAATTCGTTTGAAATAAGATATGCAATCTGCATAGCTCAAATTGCATTTCTTATTCCGAGCTAATGGTGCAGTGTAAACACACCCTAAGAGATTTAAGGCCTAATCCCTGCAAGGTCTTGAGAATCTCTGTTGTGATGCTGAGTGCTGTCTAGTCCCATGGAAGTGCCCTGACCTCGTGGAATTCATAATTCATGGAATCAGGTCCATAAATACTTGAATCATAGACCATAATAAACATCCTAGCTGTTTTCAACAAGTGAATCCCACCACGTAGGTCCCATTAGCTTCTGTGGACATTAAAGGTTGTCAGAATTTTGTGGCTTCTGACCTTTAGACTATGCAAGATGTAACTCTTACTGAAGTCAGCAAGAGAAGAAAAATGATAAGAGTGAACTTGGCACAGATATTGGCATGTCCCCAATCCTCCAAATCAGTGAAACAGAAGACAGTGTCTTAGGATAGAATTTGGCCCTAAGCTTTTAAAGGTGAGCAAAGTGAGTGAGCTTGTTATAATGACTTAGTTTGTGACTTGGATTTCTTGCTGCCTGAATTGCTCGAATGCTTTTATTTGAGAACTGCTGATTTTGTAGCACTGTATTGTATGTTTGTACTATCAATATATTGTATCTTTTTGGCAGCCACAGAACAACAGCGTGCCAAATTCTGGACTGGCTTACATCCTGATAAGTGATGATTTTTAGGATGTCTTCAGGTTACCGAAGTATTTCATAGAGAGATGGGGCATTTTCTGAACTGATTTATAATCTCAGTATCCCCCTGAAGTCAGCATTTGATTCTCCTGTCACTTACAGTCATTTTACACACCCCTACTGCTGTTTTAACACCTCCCCTTGAGACCAATTCTCTTATGTATGTTAGTGTAAATCAGGAGTAACTCCTTTGAAGCCTATGGATTTAAAACTGTGGCAGCGAGAAGGGAATTAGACTCAGTAGGATACACAGAGTATAAATCACTCCAGAAATTAGCCTGATCCACCTGTGATAGTTTGGTAGCCTGCAGACATAAATGCATTGAAAGAAAGCTCCATGATTCAGTAGTTTTGTCACAAATAATTACAGTAATAAAACTACAATAACACCAGATTTGTGTGTGGGATGAAAGCAAATTTGGGTCTAGAATGAGAGAAGGTTCTTTATAATAAAGGACAAATGTGAATTATGTTACAGCATTTAGGAATAATTAAAGTGAAGTGGTGGAGAAACAGTGGAGGAGTAAAACTGGCAATAAACATTATTGCTTGTTAATAAGCAAACAGAAATCCAGCACCTTCCAGGGAATGAGTAAGGTTCTCTCTTTGTCAGTGTACATGGGAGGGCTGGTCTTAGAACCTTGAGAAAGTCCCACAGTGAATGGGCCATTAGTTCCAGATATTGAAATGTCTTTATGCTGCAATTTCACAGATGATTTAAAAAAGAAGCCCTCTATATTCCATTTGACTAAAATTGACAGCAGACTATCAAGGGGCATTTCAGATATGAGTTTAAAGCAGATCTTGAACTCAAGATCTCCACAACAAGCAACTTTCTTATTGGCTTCCCAAGGAACATTTTATTTGCCCTTCCAAGGTCAGTGAATGTGTGTGTTACTGGACATTAGCAGTGAGAAAGAAGAGGAATTAAGCCAAATTTGGTTCCTTTAAGGATTAACCATCCATGTTACGCAGCGAAGCTAAAAGCAAAAGACTCTGGAGTGCTGCTATGTAGAGGAAGTAAACAGACTCTCAGTCTAATCTTGATTTACTTCATGTGGTATTTACGGTGTGATTTAATCTCCTGGGATTACCACAATAAGCAAGAACAGGGGTTGTGCTCAAATACAATAGTGATAGAAACCACTGTAGGATGATGTGTAACTAAGTATGAGATGAGCATTATCTCCCATGTAATTCTACAGAAAAAAATCCACAATAGCACAATTGGAGTAAAATGTGGAGTTTGAAAGTATAATCTGAGCAAGTTTCTCACATTTTCATGGTGTGTAATAACACACAGTAGAAGACAATGTACTTATTTTGAGATCTACTTAAGAAATGTTACTCATACATATCATGCAGAAAGCCTGATGCACACTGCCATATGAATCTAACAAGAGAATTCTGCATCTAGCTTGGTCTGATTAATTTCTGTAAACTTTCTTTTCCCATATGCTCTTCTGTCTGACAAGAATCCAAATTCATATTCTAGATCTTTGGAAAACACTAGGATGAAAATTTCAGCTTTCCCTCTATCATTTTGTGAATTAATTCCTTGGCATATAACAGATTTGAAAACTTCATAGATAGATTATGACGGCTTGAAATCTGAATAAATTCCACTTCCAGCTAAATATACATTATTTGAAAGATTATAATGAAATGTTAAAATCCACAATTTGGTAGATACCAAGAAGGATCAGAAAAATTGAATAATTTTCTAAATCTTCAGATCCTTAACTAAACTTCCAAATCTTCTGAGAATAGTACATCACAAATTCCCTCCCTACCTGTCATACATGTAAAGGGAAATGCTTCATAGGGGGGAAACCACAGACTGTGCAAGATCCTGTGGTTAATCTAAAGGAGAGAGCACTACAACTATTGTTAACTGCATACAAGGATCTTACAGTAAGTGCAGAAACTCACAAACATACGAATCTTTTAGCAGTCATTACTGTAAACTACACAAATTTCCCATTAGCTGGAAAACGTTCATATAAAAATGATGCTTCTTACAAATTTGCTGTAGGAAAGAAGACAGCAATAAAAAATATGGAAACAGAAATTGCAGATCATCATTAAAGCTTTCAGTACCATTTCACCTAACTAAATGAAATGGGCTGAAATTAATGAGCTGGAAAAGAGAATTATAGGTAAAACTGTATTGAGTTTTAACTATCGTCATGTGTTTATGTACGTCTCACTTTGGTTCTACATTATCATCATGGATAGCTACATATTTACTAGATAACATAAAAGACTGAGGTACATAGAAAACAGCATGAGAAAATCTGAAGGCTGTTCATTTCTCTAATTCAGTCTGAATTAAGGATATGGATAAGACAGATACTACATATGCTCTGGGCAAACTGAGTGACTCAGTCAACACAGCTGGATACAGTAGTCATACTTTAACTCTTGCCAATTGCATTAGATAACTAAGAAACCCAGGATAACCAAATAATGTTGCTCTTGGCAGCACTTATCCCTAATTCCTGATGTTAACAATATATTATATATTAAAGGGATGCTGCCAAATTTTAGGTATCATTAAGAAGTTATGTAGAGGGGGCAGGTTCATCTCTATCTTTTGTGTCTGAATACTTAATTCTTCTTTCTTCATTTTTTGTTTAGTGGTTTCTGTTTCCCCTTTCTGTTTTTCCTTGATAGCTTTCTTCCTTTTTGCTTTTCTCTTTATTTTCCATGTGCCCTTTTCTCCCTGCCTTGTATTCTATTTCTTAGACACACTTTTGCCTTTTTCTCCATTGGTAACTATAGACCTGCCTTTCCAAAGAGCACAGCCCCTGCAGTCAGGCCAGATTTTACTAAGAGTTCACTTAGGCACCAGAATCACATGGCCAGCTTTAGAGCAGCTTCTGCATGATGCGTACTGAACTTCTACAGCCAATTTTTGGGAAGTATCATAATGAGAGCTGCTGGGTGCTGCGCACTTCTGAAAATCTGCCTGGGGCTATACAGAAGCTGGGCTCATTTGAAAATCTGCCCTGTAAGTGATAAACTCCTTAGTGTTACAGGTTGTACTTCCCTTGAGGACTGACTGGTCCCAAACAAGGGAGGTTGCTTGACCATAGGAGGTCAATGCTGGTTTGTCTGTTGCCCACCCATCTGCACTCCTGACTCCAGCTGGACTGCCAATCACAGGCCCTGCTGTGGCTGACCCAGCAGGGCTCCCGGCCCTGATAGGGCTGCTGGACCCGCTGCCACAGGCCCGACCCTGATGATAGATGCCAGCCCTGCTGCTGCTTGCCCAGCAGATCTCCTGGTTCCACTGTTGCTGTTCCCAGCCCACTGCCAGACATTGGACCTGCTGTTAAATGCCATCCTTAGTGCTGGTCCCATTCCTGCCAGTCTGGATGTGCTAATGGCCGCTGGCTCCACAACCCAGGCAGGTCTCCCTGACACTGGACCTCCTGCCACTGTATTCACAGCCTCCAGGGCTCTCTGATCCAGGAACATTCATGGTTGTCAGAGAATCCCGATTTTGAGAGGTTCAGCTGTACCACTGAATTGCCTCTTTTGCACTAATGTAATTCCATCCACTGCTACAAAAAGGAATTAAATGAAAGAAAAAAGAAGAAAATGTCTAGGAAAGAAAAAAAATTAGGAAGCTGCTTGTGTATCTATAAATAAATATTGAGAAGAACACACATGCAGAAGAAGGGGTGAAAAAGTGAGCCTGAGAGGAGCAGAAGAATGAGTAGAGTATTGTTTGAATGAAAGAATGTCTTTCTTACACGCCGGCATTAACATAGAAAACACATATTTTGAAATGACACAATAGTTTTGTTAATTGGGACCATGACGTTGTCTCATCTTCTAATTCAACAATTTGGGCTCATGAAAAAATCAGATTCTCTTGGGACTGCTGCAGTATATAGAATCATTGAAGAAGACATAATTTCATAAATAATTACTCAGATTTTTTTTTTTTTTTTTGTAAACAGCTGCTGCTTCTGTTGGATGTGTATGGACTTATTTATTCCTTGTGTTTGCTTCTCAGCTGCTTGATCTCTAAGTACATTTTCCGGTTAGCGCCTCAATCAACATTCTTTTTTATGAAAAAAAGAAAGCTTAAAAATTTATCGTTAAAAAGAAATTGAGAAAAGTCTCTTTCATTTTTGTTGTCCGTGGTTTCACAAGGTAGAAATAGGTTTTATTTTTTGTACATTACATGGCAGGTAGGACATGGGGTTTTCTTGGCCATATTGAACACATTTACAGAAATAAGTCTTTTAAAAATAAATTATAGGCCCCTCCTCTGGCCTGTATTTAATAGTTGCCACTGATAAGCAAATCAACACTTGCTGCACTTGAAGACCTCGCGTTTGCTGATGGGCTCTGAGTTTTGAGTGTCTCTCATTTATCTTCACAGAGCTTTTAAGTCACAAACAATCATGTCTGTAAAATTTAGACCTCTAAGGCCAAATCCTCAGCTTTTGTATCCTAGCATATCTCCACTGAAATCAATGGAACAGTGCATTTGGCTATTAGACATAAACCTTACATTTGTGATTACAAAAACCTATATTCAAAATTGTACAGTCATCTAGAAAAACTGGCATTACATTACACGTTGAGAGCTTATTCCTGCTTTTTCTAAATATATAAACTCCAGAATGCACACCAGATTGATGTGTGCCTAGAAATCATAAAAATAGAAGTAAAAACATTTAACCTTGTGCTATTTTCCAGAAATCCAAACATGCATTTCGTTCAGTTAAATACAATCTGTTGAAATTTATCTTTGAGTCCTTTAGAGAGGAGATATAAATGTAAAGTACATGTATATTCCAAAGTGAAAATAATAATGAAATAACTAGAATTTTAAGCTGTTATTGTAACCCAAAACTAGCCAAAAGAGATCACTTTAGCAAAGTAGATCTGTCTGCCACACGCCTATACCAACTGAGTTTATGTATACAACTTGGGTCTGCTCCTCATGTCTTTTCCCCCCAGTGCATAAGTAGATATCAAGGAAGAGCTCATTCAAACCATGTTCACGTGAAAAATGTTCTTCTTAGCTCTTACAAGTATAAATAGCGAAGCCACAATAGCAGGGTTATGGCAACAGCGGCACTGATGAGCTATGGTGAGTCCATATACACCATTTTCAGCCAGGTTCATATTTGGCATAGCTTACTGGTGCCTCTTCTGTCACTCCCTATGCTACCATGGCTATGCTGCTATTTATTCTCACATTAGCTCCCAGCATATGAATACTAGAGCAGAAGAATCACACCCTTAGCTCATAGTGGGGATGTAGCCTATCTCTTTCAGAGTCTGACCTCCCTTTGTGCCTCCCTCTGGGCATGTGACAGTACAGGCAGTTCCTCTGGCAGCCATAAGCTATGCAAGGAATCTTCTCCTCTGAGAATAGTAATATGTTTCTTTTAGAATGTCACAGCTGTACCTGTACACAAAACTATGGGTACGCTGAGTTTCATACTTGTAACCTGGGATAGAACTCAAGTGCTTCTGTGCTTTCAAGCCCCTCTCCTCTCCAAATTCCAAGAAACAGACCCTCCATATTTTCTATATAACAGAGAATGTTTTTTAGAACCAGCATGTTTATAACACCGATTTTTCACAGATCTGATACAATCCATTACAGAGACTAGCGAATATGTGTATCTGTTCAGAAGACACTCAAAATTAGCTTGCTTAAAAGAAATTGTAGTAAAGAAGAGAGGTAAAAAGGCAGTTATACATTATAGAAAGTAGAATTATTGTTTTTTCATTTCCAAAAGCAACCAAGCCGAAAAGTTTCCCCAGTTTTACCATAAGCAAAAATTTATTTTTGCTAGCAAAAGTCTTCTTTCTATTTCCAAAGTTAGAATCACATCTGGAGGAAGTGTTGAAGGTAATGGTTAAAAGACATTTCCAACCCTTTCTCATGATCAACCTACTATTTCCAAGATCTCCTGAGCCACTGTCATTGCTTCTTGACAAGAGACGGGGGTTACTTTCATGCATTACTTGGGCTTCTTACAGTAAAACAAATTAGCTATAGTATAGGTGTTATTGTAAAAGAGAAGATTGTGGGCATTGTGTAGGGGAGTTAAGAAAATATATAAAATATATAAGTTCCTGGCCAAAGTTCTGAAATCCTTGCAACACTTGTAACTACTGTTGCCCTTCTTAATGTTTCTTAAAATGTCTTTTCCATCCTGATCTACATAATGAAAAATAACAATTACTCAGGTTGACTAAGTTGCTTATCTAGATTTTCTAGAACTGATTTGAGCCCTAGCAGGGTGAGCTCAGTCCTTAAGTGTAGTCAATAAAGGACTGATGCAGAGGCAAGTGAAGTCAGAGTAAGGACTCTTACTTCAATGGTCTTTGTATTACACCTACATTTTGGCAGTGAAGCAAAAGGGTTTTACTTCCTATTGGGGAAAAATTGTTTCATTTAAAAAAAAAAAGCCCCCATCACTCACGATACTTGCATACTCAGACTCTGTTATGGGGTGTAGAAGGAATTAGTAAATGTGACTAGCTGGGACAATCTACATAGTTTTTGGCACATTATGTCTCCTTACCTACCCCCAATCTCTCCATAAAAAACTGCCAAGGATATCTTACCTCCTCACAACCAGTGATATGGGCCTTCCATAGGGTTTCATGGATGGGAAAACCCCAAATGCTCAGAGATATTTATTTGGTTTCTCTAGCTGACATTGATCTCGACATTGAGTTGAGACACGTATGGGATTTACAGAACTTTTAGATGAGTCTGGAAATTGAGAAATAGGAACATACATAATTATTGTTATTTTATTCTTTATTAAAAGGGTTAGGTCCAACTGGGCTTTAATTTTGTATAAAGAGCCATATTACTTTTAGTAATGAGTGGATTCATCCATGGATGATAATTATTTGGTACAAAAATTAACATGCAATTGTCATCTAATCATGTATTAAGTGGGAATAGGAAATGCCAATCTACTGAAAAACTGAGGTGCATCAACTATGATAAAGGGGCATAAGAAATGCAGCATGATATAGGCATTAGTTTGTGACTATGTCAGTAAATCTAGGTATTACTCTCGGTCTGCAGTTGATGTGGACATAACACCACAAACATGTACACATATCCTAAAATTAAGCACATATGTTAGTTCTGGTGGGATCAGGACCCAAACTGGTGGAAGACTAAATAACAGATTTCCTTGCTCCTGAGTCCTATGTTTCAGTCATTCTACTGTTCTATAAAGAACAAAATTCAAGTAGAACATTTCTGTTATTAATGAAAAGCAGGCACACTCATAGGCTGAAAAAAAATAAACCATTACAAGTTAGTACTAATAAATGTGTCCTACTTGGAGCACTGTTAGAAAAATGGCAATTATTTTCCAGGAGAAAACTTTGAATGAAATGAAACAATGTGGCTACGTCTACACTGGCACCTTTTTCTGGAAATGCTTAAAACGGAATAGTTTTCATTATAAGTTTTTCCGGAAAAAGAGCATCTACATTGGCCCCGGCGTTATCGTCGTAACGAAGCGCTTTTCCGGAAAAGCACATCTACATTGGCGGCGTGCTTTTCCAGAAAAGCAGAAGCCCGGAGCCATTTTGAAGAGGGCAAAGTCACCAGACCTTTCCGGGGGCTTGGCCAGAGCGCCATTGAGACACATGCTTAAGGGGGTCTCGCCGGACAGCCGTTGGTCTCCTGCTCCCGTGCCTTGGGGCCTCTGCCAAGGACTGACACGCTTCGCAGGGTCTGTGGTTGCCCTCTGACTTTTGGGGACACCACCCTTTGGCCCCCAACTGCTTTTGCCTGCGGGTTTTTTTTTTCTGCCCTGCTTTGTCTGCTATGGAGCCACGGGTGGCCATGTGCCTGGTCGGGCCCCTGTTGGGGCTGTTCAGGTGGCTGCAGCTCGTGCTGCAGGCCGGTGCCATGGTGTTCATGGACCAGGAGGCAGAGATCGCCTTGGACTCCCTCACCAGGGAGGCTGTGGCAACTGTGTGGCATCAGCACCCGACCGTAGACTGGCCAGTCTGGAGTTTGGAGAGCAGCACCGACTGGTGGGACCGGGTGGTCCTCGGACTATGGGACGACCACCAGTGGATCCGGAATTTCCAGATGAGAAAGCGGACCTTCCTGCAGCTGTGCCCTGGCTCACCCCCGTGCTGCCGAGAGCCACCACCCGGCTGCGGGCACCCATCCCCGTGAAGAAGAGGGTCGCCATCACACTCTGGAAGCTGGCCACACCAGACAGCTACCGCTCGGTGGCCCAGCAGTTCGGGGTGGGAAGATCGACCGTCAGAGTGATCGTCGTGGAGGTAAGTCCCAGGGGGAGTGGGATGGGGGGAGGGTGCTGCACTCCAGGCCCAGGGACAGCCAAGACTCCAGGCTGGGTCGCCCAGGGGTTTCGGCCGTCCCTCCCTTGCACAGGCCCGGTGGGGGGGGCGTGCGGCAAGGGGGGCCCTGGGAGGTAGGGGTGTGTGTGTGTGTGTGTGTGTGTGTGTGTGTGTGTGTGTGTGTGTGTGAGAGAGAGAGAGGACAGAGGGAATCAAGGGGGGGGCCCAAGGGAGCGCACACTCACCCCTGCCGTATGTGATGTGTTCCCTTGTGTTTCTCTGCACCCTTCTGCAGGTCGTCCACGCCATCAACGACGTCCTGCTCCCAAGAGTCATCCGCCTGTGTGACGTGGATGATACCATGGTCGGCTTCGCTGCCCTCGGGTTCCCCAACTGCGGGGGAGCCCTGGACACCACCCACATCCCCATCCAGGCCCCGGAGCATCGAGCAGGCCATTTCATGAACCGAAAGGGGTACTGCTCCATAGTTCTGCAGGCCCTCGTGGACCACCGGGGCCGCTTCCTGGACATTTACGGGGGCTGGTCCGGCCGGGCACACGACGCCCGCATCCTTCGGAACTCTGGACTGTATCGCAGGTTGGAGGCGGGCACCTACTTCCACCGGCGGGACTTGACTGTCGGGGATGTGCCTATGCCCATCTGCGTCGTCGGGGACGCCGCTTACCCCCCGATGCCCTGGCTAATGCGGCCGTACACGGGGCAGCCGGACCAGAACCAGGCCCGGTTCAACGACCGCCTCAACCAGGCCCGAAACCCAGTGGAGCTCGCCTTTGGACGTTTAAAAGCCCGCTTCCGTTGCTTGCTCACCCGTCTTGAGATGGGTGAGCAGAATGCAACGGAGGTCCTGGCCGCGTGCTGCGTGCTCCACAACATTGTAGAGCGCAGTGGGGAGGCCTTCCTCCCTGCATAGATGGCAGCCGAGGTACAGACCTTGGAACAGCCCGACACAGCTGCCGTCCGCCAGGCGCGCCAGGATGCGGTGCGCATCAGAGGCGCCCTGGTGGACATGTTTGCCCAAGCCCCGTAGTAGGGTGGCCTGGGTCTCCCCAGACTACTCCCGCCCGTCTCCTACCCTTCCCCACCCCCTCCCCTTACTTCCCCCCCAATTGTAAAGCGTAGGGTCAAAGCACGTCGGCCGTCATCGAGTCTGTTCGTCGGGTGCATCGGGCTTAGTTAGGGTTTTTCTTTTTAGCTTAGGCTAGGGTTTAGGCCACCATCGCCTGTCCCGAAGAACAGCCACGAGGATGCGCGGTTCGTGCGGAAGGCTGAAGTCAGCGTACCTGATTCCAGTCATCTTCCGTCAAGGGATCTCCTGGCTGTTCCTCTCCTGAGGCCCGGAAGGACCAAAGGATTGAGGTGGCCAGCAACACTACCCAATTGTCCTCCCTGCACCTAGACTATGTTTAATTATCTGTTGTGTGCATCTTGCTAGTTTGTTAGCTATGTAAATATAGTTTGTGGTTTACATTTTACTGAAAAGTGTCAGCATTTATTTCTGCGCCACAAACCACTGACCACTTATGAAGGGTCCCCCCAGTGATAGAGTACAGATTTCGTTCTCCACAGTTTGCCACCATGTTAAAGTTAAGTGGCTACTGTGCATCTCACATGATTTCTTACACTAACTAGAGTTACACAATACCCAATACAGGAATGAACAGCAAAATAGAGACCTGTTTATTTACAAGGGGGGGGAGACCTTCAACTGGGACAGGAAGGGGGGGCAGTTACTGGGACGGGCGGCCCCTGCGAGCGCGTCAGGGCAGGCTGCACACGGAGGTGGCCAGGGGCAGGGGCAGGAACAGGGGCAGGAGCTGGGATGGGAGGGGGCATGAGCTGTGCTACGGGAGGGATGGCGGAGGGATGGCTCTGCCCATGCCATAGTGAATTGCATGCACAATATGTGCCGTCAGCGTGTCCATTGTGGCGTGCATCCCTCAGCACTCGTTGAGGAAGGCAGCCCAGCCATCCTGCCGCCACTGCAGGTCCCCCTGCACCCGCTCTGTGATGGAGACCTGGATTGCCTCCACGGCGTTGACGTGCCGGCGAAGCAGCTGGTCCCTCTGGCGGAGCCTGTGCCACCGGGGTTGGCCTGCTGGGGGTGCCGCTGCTGCTGCAGTGGAGGGTCTGGTGCTGGGTCCCGCTGCAGGGAAGAGAAGAAAGGATGGGTCAGTCAGGCAGGCCGTCCACTGTCCCCACACCTCATGCCCTCCACCCCTGAGCCCAGGTGACCCCACAGTTGTGTGGCTTGGGCCCACTCGGTTCCCCTCCTGCCCCCGTGTTGTATGTTTGCAAGGAGGACCGCCCCTGGAGTAGGGTCCTCCCTCCAGTATTGTAAGCACCGGTCTGTATCCTGGCCCTGTGGAGGGCGGGAGGGTGCTTGTGCTGCGTTCACTTGTGGAACTCCCTGCCGGTGGAGACTGTGAAGGCTTTGGGCTAATCACTGGTGTTTGACAGGGAGCAAGATGCATCCCCACGCAGTGCCTGGGAGCACATCTGGCAGAGGCGGTCTGGGCTCTCAGATCCCCTCATGTGGGATATCTCCTGGACGGAACCAGAAGAGTGACTGGGTGGGGGGGATGTTCCATCCTTGCAGCAAAACTCAGGGGCCCTTCTCCCTCCCACTATCCCTCCCGCAAGCCCGGTAGCCCAGGGACATGTGTGGCCACAGTGGGGACTTCCCTCGGGGAACCTGCCAAGGCACCGAGAGCAGGCGAGGGGCTCGGTGAGGGTCCACGGTCACAGGACCGTGACGCTGCGGTGTACCCAATAGCAGCTGGCTGTGCCTCACAGCGAGGCATGGGACAGTGTGCCGTTCTCCGTGCTGCACCCTTGGCGGAGCTGCGGGCTCTGGGCTGAGTCCCTGGGGCCCTGGCCGGGGCCCCCCCCCCCGCCTTCTGCCCTCCGCCTCTTGGGAGTGCAAACTGCACAAACTCACCCGTGGGTTCCTCCCTGGCCTCGGCCTCGGAGGAGCTGCTGGAGGGGGCCTTCTTGGCAGTGGCTATGCTGGCCTCCTCACTGCCAGACGTGCTGGCGCTGTCCTCTCCCTCCCCTGGCTTGGTGGGATGGTTGATGGGAGGGCGCTGGCAGGTGTCCACAGGGACAGCTGGGGCTTCCAGGGCTGGCTGGCCCAGAAATGCATGGAGCTGGTCGTAATAGGGGCAGGCATCGGGTCCTGCCCCCCTTCCGTTGGTGGCCCGCACATACCCCAGCCGCAGCTCTTTCACTTTGGACCGCACCTGCTCACAGTTGCGGCCGGTTGTCCCTGCTGTGCCAAGTTCTGCACCAGCCGCGTATAGCGGTCTGCATTGCGGCGGCAGGACTGCAGGTCGTGGAGACCCTCCTCCTCCTGCCACAGGTCCAGTAGGGTCTCCAGCTCCCTGGGGGTCCAGGATGGGGCCCGGCGTTTCCGGCCACTGGGGGCTTCCTCCCCTGAGGGTGCAGGTTGCTCACCACCCGGAGCTGCCATGCTGGGCTCAGAGGTGGCTGTTGGGCAGCACAGCGCCACGTGGCAGAGCTCAAGCTGCACGCTCTCCGGCAGGCTCCTGCCACGGGCGCCCAGCAGCCTCCGAGCTCTTTAAGAGCTCGGGTTACCAGGAAGTCCAAGGCTCCTACAGGGTCTCGCGGCATCCAAAGCGCTTTTTTCTGTGTCTTCTGCTTTTCCAGAAAAGTTGTCTACACTGGCCCTTTTCCAGAAAAGCTTTTCTGGAATAAGGACTTATGCCCAAGCGGGAACAGCGTAGGGTTTCCGGAATAGCGGCTGATTTTGTACAGTAAAGCGTCGTTGCTTTTCCAGAAATTCAAGGGGCCAGTGTAGACAGCTCGCAGCTTATTCCGGAAAAGCAGCTGATTTTCCGGAATAAGTGGCCCAGTGTAGACATAGCCTGTGAGTTTGTTGAAACAAAGCATAGATTTATTTTATTTGTCATCTACATGAAATTTTTAAAAAACTGATCCTATTTTATTTGATTTACGTAAAAATTAAAAATTTAATTTTTCATGTGTGTGATATTTTCCCAGCTCTTCTACTTCCACCCTTTTCCCACTGGCAAAGTGAGAGAAAAGGGAGAATAAAAAGGGGTGAGGGGAGTAAAAATTTGAAAAAAATATTTTTTAATCAAAACTGAAACATGAGTGTTTCAATTCAATGTAAACAAAATGTTCATTTAAGAACTAAATGAAAAAGATTATTTTGATAAAAATATGGACTATTTCAACAGGAAAATATTAGTGTAAAAAATTGGCACAGTTCAAACAGTTCTATTTTGTATAACCAACCAACCAACACCCCCAGCTATCACCGAGACACTACTGACTTACTAAGGAAACTACAAAACATCGATAACCTCCCCAATAACACCATCCTTGCCACCATGGATGTAGAAGCTCTATACACCAACATCCCACATGAAGTCGGATTACAAGCTATTAGAAACACTATCCCAGAGGACACCACTGCCAACCTGATAGCAGACCTATGTAACTTTGTTCTCACCCACAATTATTTCCAGTTTGAGAACAACTTATACCTCCAGATCAGCGGCACAGCCATGGGTACACGCATGGCCCCACAGTATGCTAATATCTTTATGGCTGAACTAGAACAATGTTTCCTCAACTCCCGTCCCCTTTTACCCCTTCTCTACTAACGCTACATCGATGACATCTTTATGATCTGGACGCATGGCCAAGAAACACTAGAGACATTCCACAGAGATTTCAACAACCTACACCCCACCATTAACCTCAGCCTGGACCATTCCACACGAGAGATCCATTTCCTGGACAGCACAGTACAAATCAACAATGGAAAATTAGACACCACCCTCTACAGAAAACCCACTGACTCATACAGTTACCTACATGCTTCCAGCTCCTATCCAGTACACACCATACGATCCATCATCTATAGCCAAGCCCTTCGATACAACCGCATCTGCTCTAATCCCACTGACAGAGACCAGAAACTTCAGGATCTCTACCAAGCATTTAGAAACCTCAACTACCCACCCGGAGAAATAAAAAAGCAAATTGAAAGAGCCAAACGAATACCTAGAAACCATCTACTATAAGACAGACCCAAGAAAACTAGCAATAGAACACCACTTGTCATCACCTACAGCTCCCAACTTAAACCTGTCCAACACATTATCAATAAATTACAGCCTATACTGGAACAGGACACTAAACTCCAAGAAGCTCTGGGAGACAGACCCATAGTGTCCTATAGACAACCACCTAACCTCAAGATGATTCTTACCAACAACCACAGGACATACCACACTAATACCAACCCTGGTACTTTCCCTTGCAGCTTTGCCAGCTTTGTCCACATATTCACTCTGCTAACACCATTATTGGGCCTAACCAAGTGAGTTATAAGATCAAGAATACATATTCCTGCGCCTCCAGAAATATAATCTATGCTATCATGTGCTGAAAGTGTCCGTCTGCTATGTACGTTGGACAAACGTCTCAGACACTTCGCCAAAGAATCAATGCCCACAAAGCAGACATTAGACAGGATCACAAAGAAAAAACAGTTGCTTGCCATTTCAACCAGAAAGGACACTGTCTGAATGACCTACTCACCTGCATCCTACTTCAGAAGACATTCAAATCTGCACTTGAAAGGGAATCCTCTGAACTGGCAATCATGCTAAAATTCGACACTCTCCGCAGTGGGCTGAACAAAGACCCCAGCTATCTTACCCATTACAAAGATAGCTTCCCCAATTATCACCTCTAATAGTATTAACTCACAGACATCTACCCTTCCCCACCTCTAATATCATTAACTCACAGGCATTCACCTTCCTTCCCCCCCCCCCCCCCCCCCCCGGATCTCCCTTCTGTTCTGAAATGTGATTTGTCCTTTTCATATGTGTTCTTTTTTTTTTAATTGTATCCTTTGGAATATATGGCTGTGACTATTTTCTTCCACTATTTGATCTGAGGAAGTAGGTCTGGCCCACGAAAGCTCATCATCTAATAAACCATCTTGTTAGTCTTTAAAGTGCTACATAGTCCTGTATTTTGTTTCTACTTTGTATAAGAAACCTTCAACAAAAATGTTCAACAGTTCCATTATGCCACTTGTTTCTATTGAAAGAGACTACATTTCCAAGTGATATTTTAAACTTCTACCCAGGAATTGTGTGCATTCCCCATTTTGTTAAAGTGATCCTCTAGTTCAGCTTTACTAAGTCAACATCACTTTCTCTTGTGGGTCCCAGGTTGTCCTGCTTTTTCACTCCATTAATCAACATATTTTCAGGGGTTTTTACTTTTAAGAAAATAAAAGTAGAAAATGTTTGTTCAAGACTTATTATTTCATTGATTGGAACAGACCCTGTGCTTACCAAGATTCAGTCCACTGGAATGTTGTGTGTTAAGAACAGTGTTGGGAACAATAAGTATAGTTGAATGAGCGTAGACACCAACCAAGTTCTTTTATTCAGTATGAATGTTAATATCAATTCTTCATTCAAACAGCAAGTTGATGGAAAAAATCTTCCACTCTGATGACTTAGGAACAGACTGTGGTCCAGTATTGTCTCCCTGTGGACATTACAAGATGCTTCATAGAATATGAGAACTGGAAGGGATCTTAAGAGGTCATCAAGTCCAGTCCCCTGCCCTCATAGCAGTACCAAGCCAACAGCTAGATCATCCCTGACAGATATCTCCAATGATGGAGATTCCACAACCTCCTTAACCAATTTGTTCCAGGGCTTAACCACCCTGATAGTGAGAGAGGTTTTCCTAATATCCAACCTAAACCTTCCTTGCTGCAATTTAAGCCTATTGCTTCATGTCCTATCATCAGATATTAAGGAGAACAATATTTCTCCCTCCTTCTTGTAACATCCTTTCAGGTACTTCAAAGTTGCTATCATGTCCCCTCTCAGTATTCTCTTTTCCAAACTAAAAAACCCAGTTTTTTCAGTCTTCCCTCCATAGGTCATGTTATATAGACCTTTAATTATTTTTGTTGCTCTTCTCAAGACCTTCTCCAGGCCTAATCAGTGCAGAGTAAAGGGAAAGAATTACTTCTCGTGTCTTGCTCACAACACTCCTGTTAATGCATCCTTGAATGATGTTTGCTTTTTTTTTTTTTGCAATAGTGTCACACTTTTGACTCTGTGGTCCACTATGACCCATAGATCCCTGTCTGCAGTACTCCTTCCTAGACAGTCACTTCCCATTTTGTATGTATGAAACTCATTTTTCCTTCCTAAGTGGTGTACTTTGCATTTCTCCTTATTGAACATCATCCTATTTACCTCAGACTGACCATTCCTCCAGTTTGATATGACCTTGTCCTCCAAAGTACTAGCAGTTCCTCCCATGTTGGTATTATCTGTAAACTTTATAAACATACTCTCTATGCCATTATCTAAATCATGGATGAAGATATTGAACAGAACCCAGTCTCAAAACCGATCCCTGCAAAATCTCACTTATGTCCTTCCATCATGATAGTGAACCATTAATAACTACTCTCTGAGAACAATTATCCAACCAGTTATGCACCCACCTTATAGTTGCCTCATCTAGGTTGTATTTCCTTAGTTTATTGATAAGAAGTCATGCGAGACTGTACCTAATGCTTTATTAAAGTATAGGTATGCCACATCTACTGCTTCTCCCTTATCCACAAGGCTTGTTAGCTTTCTTTGATCTATATCAGGTTGGTTTCACATGATTTGTTCTTGACAAATCCATGCTGACTGGGTTTCTCTTCAGCTCTTGTAAATCTTTCACCTTAATATCTTCAAGAGATTTGGAGATAGATTCCTTAATTTTTTACTCCATTGTCTTTCTTGGCACAGAAGTTAAGCTGACTGGTTTATTGTTTCCTGGGTTGTTCCTATTTCCCTTTTTATAGATGGGTACTATATTTGCCCCTTTCCAATCTTCTGGAATCTCACCCATCTGCCATGACTTTTCAAAGATGATAGCTAAAGGCTCAGATACCTCCTCAATCAGCTCCTGGAGTATTCTAGGATGCGTTTCGTCAGGCCCTGGTGACTTGAAAACATCTCACTTTTCTAAGTAATTTTTAACTTGTTCTTTTCCTATTTTAACTTTGGAACCTACCCAGTTTTCACTGGCATTCACTATGTTAGGTGTTCAATTGCCACCAACCTTCTTGGTGAAAACCAACACAAAGAAGTTGTTAAACAGATCTGGCATTTCCACATTTTCTGTTATTGTTTTCCCCTCTTCATTGAGCAATGGGCCCACCCTGTCCTTGGTCTTCCTCTTGCTTCTAATATATTTGTAGAATGTTTTCTTGTTACCCTTTGTGTCTCTAGCTAGATTGAGCTCCTTCTGTGCCTTCACCTTTCTCATTTACTTCTACATACTTGAGTCATTTGTTATATTCATCCTTTGCACTTTGAGCTAGATTCCAATTTTATAGGACTCCTTTTTTATTTTTAGACCATTCAAGATTTCCTAGTTAAGCCAAAGTGTTCTTTTGCCATATGTCCTATCTTTTCTATGAAGTGGAATAGTGTGTTCTTGCACCCTTAATAGTGTCTCTTTGAAAAACTGCCAACTGTCTTCAATTGTTTTTCCTCTTCAATTTGCCTCCAATTGGACCTTACCTACCAGCTCCCTGAGTTTACTGAGGTCTGCCTTCTTGTCTTTATTTTGCTGTTCTCCCTTCTACCATTCATTAGAATCATGAACTATCATTTCATGATCACTTTCATGCGAGCTGCCTTCCACTTCTAAATTCTCATCCAGTTCCTCCCTATTTTAAAAAAATCCAATCTAGAACAGCCTGCCCCCAGTAGGTGCAAGGGAGCCTTGCAGTAGACAATGGTGGAATCATCTGCAGTCCACATTAAGTCTCAAATAGTTAGATGCAGGCTTAAATCCTGAAGCATGAGGTTTGATATTCCTAAAATAGCCGAACATTGTATGAGCCCTAGGATAATACATGTATCCATGGAAACATCCCACAACCAACCAGTTATTTTCAGAACAGTGTAAACCACTATATATTCAAAGTAATTTCCAGCAGTACTTTCTCTCAGTAGAATATGAATTATATTCACCCCCAACAGAACTACCTCTGGATGAGTTCACAACTCTTCTTATTGTTACAGTGTGAAAAGACCAATCTCTGTTTTCTGCTATAAGAGTCATAGAGTTTAAGGCCAGGCGGGTCAACCAGGTCATCTGCAGACAGAGAAAGACATAGTACCTGCCTCAAAGTATAAGACCCCATTCCTAAAAAAGGCATATATGCCCAACTTGATTTCAGTAGGACATACTTTGCTAGCAAACTAAACACATGGAAGATGGAGTAAAAAAAAAACCGTCACAGAAATGATGATAAAGATAGACATGTAATAAACAAGAAAGGTGATTAATGGGGTTTAATGTACACTTTATGACTTAGGTCTTTACATTTGCTGTTTTTTTTAACCTTGTCTCTGGTCTTATTTATTGTAACCCATATTTTTTAAAATTTCTGTGGGGCAAATTTCACACACTTATGCCCACTGAAGAGTACCTTACTCCACAAACAGTCCCACTAAAGTCATTGTCACCACTTTGAAGCTATCACAGTTACGAAATAAGGAGCTTACTCAATAGGAGCCAAGTTGCCAGATTCTGGCTCTATTTTTTCCGTTTTGAAAGTGATTTACCTATTTTAAATATATCTGTTTTTCTACTTTAGAAACGTTACCTGTTTTCTGACTAATTCTATGAATGTCCTTCCCTCATTGTTTAATTATTTTTACATTTCAGCTTTGGGTTCTTGTCTAACTTCTATTTTTGTATTACCCTAATGCTTATTTTACTAATCCTTTGTTTTCACAAAATTATCATCCTATTTCTACTTTTTGTTTTCTATAAATTCAGCCCACCTAGGGCTATGAACTACTCACCACACCCCAGTGCCCTCCTTTAATATCTTATATCCCCATAAAATTCCCCACTTGTAAACCTTTAGGGCATGTTTACACTGAGGAGTTATTTTGAAATGAACCCCCTCTATTTCAAAATGATAAGGTGAGCATCCACATTAGCAAGCCCATTATTTTGAAATTATTTCAAAATAACAGTCTTGTTGGCTGTGTCTAAATTACATCCCTCTTTTGACAGAGGGATGTAAATTGGGCACTTGGAAATTGCAAATGAAGCTGGGATTTGAATTTCCCTCACTTCATTTGCATAATCACGTAATGGTGCTCTTTCAAAAAAGCGCTACTTTGAAAGTAAAACTGCGGTCTAGATGCGGTTCTTTCGAAAAGGGAAGGACATTAATAGAATTCAAATCCCTTGATTTACAGGATCTTTCAAAAAAACCTTCCCTTTTCGAAAGAATCGCGTCTATACCGCAGTTTTACTTTCAAAATAACGCTTTTTTGAAGGAGCACCATTACGTGAGTATGCAAATGAAGCACGGGAAATTCAAATCCTGGCTTCATTTGAAGTTTCGAAGTGCCTAATTTACATTCCTCTGTTGAAAGAGGGCTGTAATCTAGACGTACCCATTATGTCAAAATAATAACTCCTGCTTGTCATAAGGTATAATGCTTATTTTAAGATTGTTATTTTGAAATAGTGTTAGTGTGGATGCTCAGTTGCTGTTATTTTGAAATAATTTGCCTCCAGGGGTCTCTCATAGCTGTTCTTTTGGCCACTCAGCTGAACACACACACACCTGACAACTCCATGGCTCCCAATTTCCTTCAGACTTTAAAGCTGCAGGCAGACTTTAAAGCTGCAGGCAAAAGGGCTTGTGGCACAATATGGTCTCTGCTAGCTACATGCCACACAGCAGCCTGACTTTGAGCCATGTCCAACCCCCAGCACTCCCTCTGAGTCCCCCACGGCTACCAGTATACCTGCAGCCACCTCAGAAGCCCCCAGCCGGGAGTGAAAGAGGACACCAGCCAGGACTGATACAGAGATCCTGGATCTCATCGAAGTCTGGGGTGAAGAGACAAACCTCGAGGATCTCCACACCAGCTGGTGCAATGCTGATGTGTACATCTAGATGGCCACCAGCATGGCCCAGAAGGGGCTCAGCCGCATCCTGGACCAGGGCTGATGAAAATTAAAGAACTACAGCAGTCCTACAAGAAGGCCAGTGAACAAAGTTCCCACTCCGATGTCACAGACCTGCTGCTACTATGAGCAGCTGGATGCTGTTCTGGGGAGGGGGTGGGAGGCAGTCACCTCTCCCTCTGCTCCATCTTTGACTCCGGCCAGAACATGCCTGTTGTCAGCCTCCACAAGGATGGGGATGTGCCAGTGGGCCCTTCTGGGCAGCCGAAGCTTCACGAGGTACCCGAGGCAGGCACCAGTCTCAGCCCCTTGGTGAACCCCTCTTCCTGCCTTTCTTCCCCTTCCTTCCCCTCCTAGGTTCTTTCTCTAGTCCCTTCCCTGTTGTATAATAAAAATATCAGAGTTGTTTTTCCAAATAAAATAGGCTTTATTATTTGGTCTGCAAGGGAGGGGGGAAGGAGGGAAGGGAGGGCAGGGGAAGGAAAGGCAAACCAGGACAATGCAGAGGCCCCTTGTGGGGAGGTCCAGGGGAGAGTCTCACAGGTGGCCTTGGCTGAAACTTTCCCTCAAGGTCTCCCAGATGAGCAAAGTCCCCGATGGGCTCACCAAATGGCAGTAGTACCCAGCTGCTCAAAAGCCCTGGCCAGCTGCTCTGTCTCTGCCCCTCCCCCCCAATCCTGGCAGGAAAGTCTCCCCCTTGTTCTAACAAAAGTTGTGGAGCACACAGCAGGCTGCCACCACCTGGGGGATGTTCCAGGCAGCTGAGGAGACTCTGGAACTTCCCCTTGAGATTGACGAAGGTACCTTCCATCACCATGCGGCACCTGCTCAGACGGGTGTTGAAGGTCTCTTTGGTGGGGTCCAGGATGTCCTTATAGGGCTTCATAAGCCAGGGGAGCAAGGGGTAAGCTGCATCACCCAGAATGTACATGGGCATGTCCAACTCTGATGGTGCCATCGGAGAAAAAAGTATCGGTGTGCAACCCTGTGGAAGACGCTTAAGTTTTGGAAGATGCAAGCATTATGTGCCTTCCCGACCAGCCAATGTAAATAAATGTCTGTGAACCATCCCTTGTGGCCCACAAGGGCCTGGAGCAGGTTGGAAAAATACCTCTTCCTATTTATATATTTGGAGGCACGGTAGTTGGGGATCAGATGGGAATGTGGGTGCTGTCAATTGCTCCCCCACCATTGGGGAAGTCTCTGGCAGGAAAGCCAGTGATAATGGGATCCACATTGCCTAGGGTGATGACCCTCCACAGCAGGATGACATTGATGGCCTTGACCACTTCGGGTATGTCTACACTACCCTGCTAGTTCAAACTAGCGGGGTAATGTAGGCGTACCACACTTGCAAATGAAGCCCGGGATTTGAATTTCTGGGGCTTCATTTGCATAAGCTGGGAAGCCGCCATTTTTAAATCCCCGCTGGTTCGAACCCCGTGCAGCGCGGCTACACGGGGTTCGAACTAGGTAATTCGGACTAGGATGCCTATTCCGAACTACCGGTACACCTCATTCCACGAGGTGTACCGGTAGTTCGGAATAGGCATCCTACTCCGAACTACCTAGTTCAAGCCCCGTGTAGCCGCGCTGCACGGGGTTCGAACCAGAGGGGATTTAAAAATGGCGGCTCCCCGCTTATGCAAATGAAGCCCGGGAAATTCAAATCCCGGGCTTCATTTGCAAGTGCGGTATGCCTACATTACCCCGCTAGTTCGAACTAGCGGGGTAGTGTAGACATACCCTTCCTGCTTGCAATTCAGGCTCCAATCAGTGTGGACGTGCTATTTCAATGTAATTCTGCACTATTTCGATGGTGCCTTGTAGTGTGGATGACCTGTTTCAAAATAGTTATTTTGGGAGTTATTATTTCAAGATAATTTCCCATTGTAGACATAGCCTGAGATAGCTACAGAAGATCAGTCAATTCTTATCTTCCAAGATTTTCCCTATTCTGTCTGCTAGCAGAGGGAGTATATCTCCACTGTATTTATATGTGAGTAAAAACTCATTCTAGGAGTGGAGCCAGAATTTGAACAATGGCAGAGTCAGGCATGTGCATGGGTTACTGGTGGTACCAAATTCAATGATATCTATTGGCTAGAAAAAAGGCAATGCATATGCCTATAGGCTGCCAGTGTGTCAAAGTGGGGGTGCCTCTCTGCTAGTTCTGCAATGATCCATTCCATGGGCACATGTGCTAAATTAATATTTAGATGTATTTCAGTCTTGTCTCCTGGAGTGTTGGGTGGTTTCTGAAACTCTCCATTGATTTTGCATGGAACTAGGTCAGAACTGCTTTTAATTGAGCAAGCCGGTTGCTCCAATTCTCACTTAACTGTAAGAAATGAATATTAAAAATTGATATGAAAAGCAAACTTCTGCTTAATTAGCAACCAGATAAAGAGGGACTTGACAAGCCACAAGCTTAATGAAGATCAGGAAAAGGCTTTTATTGGCAGTGTAATATATTCATAATTGTTTGTTATAAATATAATTTCTTAAAGCATTGAATATTTCATTTTGCAATATTTATACCCTGTTTATTTCCTTTGTGGTGTTTTTTAAAAGCTTTGTACACCATGGTCTTCACTGAGCAGACAAATAACTGCACATCAAAGAGGTAAGTATAATACTCAGACGTTACGAAGAAGAATCCATTCCAAGATTTTGAAGTGCCTTATAAAGATGAGTAAAATTTTATCCCTAACTTACAGATAAATACACTGAGGCACAAAGGTTAGATGTAGGATTTTCAAATAGGCTTGGCATTGTCCTAACTCTGCTCTTTCTGGAGTCAGTAGTAAAGCTTTCATTGACGTCAGTGAGAGGAGAGTAATGCCAACTTTAAGTATTTTTAAAATCCACCCCCAAATGATTTATCCTGCAGATTTATGCACATTTATTTGTTTAGATGCTGTGAGCAGAAAAATGTATTCCTCAGATTAACAGAGTTCTATGCTTAGAATGACTTTTAAAGGTTTTAGGTTTATGGCAGACAGAAATAAAAGAATGAATAAAACCTGGATTATTAGTTTATACATTTCAGATTACAGAGAAATGGTTAGCAATGCAGCCCTCATTTGCAGTTCTTTCACACTACTTCTTGTTTGCCACCTTTAAAATGATTTTGCTGTTTGTCAGTTAGCATTGCAGTAAGAAGGCAACATGACCTAGAATTAATGTGCATTTAAGCAGCTTGTGGCAGGCTGGCCACATAAAGTATATTTGTTGCAATGATAGCTTTTTAGGTAAAACATTTTCCCTAGCTCCGATTGTCAGATTAGTTTGGTCTAAACTATGGCTGATTAGCTGGTTTTCTCAGGTTGTTTAGAGCTTACAGATCTTCCAGAACCACAAATCACATCAAACCCTGTTCCATTCACCTATTAAGAGATCTTTCATAATGTTTAAATCATACATGTCAATTATTTTAAAATATGTGCTGTGGCAGAGATTTTAGCTGCCATCTTTCTCATCAAATGAGAAGATGAAATAAATATGGAAAGTACACGTTTCTGAATATTGAAATGCAATGACATATAAAAGTGGTTCAAGCATTTGAACTCCTTTATGGAAATCTCTCTGAAGGGGTATCCATAAATATTTAAAGCAGCAAATTATTTTGAGAAATGTACATTGTATGAACTATTTTGAGTTCAGAATTATTGACCCATAAAGACACTTTCCATAATGATACTCAGTTTTTAAAATTCAACATTTGTCTATGAAAAGATTTACCTTCAGATATGTGGTTCAAGAAACTCATGTAACACAGGGCTTCTCTGGCTCTTGCTAATTCCAACCATCTGACTGAGATAACAGCGGTATAATATCATGTCTTTCAAATAATAGGTGATGAGCCCCCTTTACAGTGTATGTTGTCTACTGTTAATATGGGTAAACAGAGCATTTAACTCCTTCCACAGTTTTCGTGCAGGATTGCACAACTATTTCTTCAAGTTTTGCCTTGTCCCAGGTATAATTTTCAAACTGCCCATAAAAATATATGATTTGCCTTACATAAAATGATATTATCTCAGGATGGGTACTTCACCATGTCTCCACGTGTGTGCTGCTTTCTGTGCACACAGTACACATTGCAGGATCAGTGCCTGAGGTTTATACAAAACAATGAGCAGGTTTTTAACAAGTATATGGGCCCGTGAGCTCCAGTCCATCGAGTTCCATTGGCAGTGATGTAGAATAGTAGATGGCATGAGACAGTTCAGATAAATGTAGCACCGTTATAGTCACCACAGAATGTTTCCTCTTATGTTCTATGGCCTGGAGGGGAGCATTCTGCCTTTGGTCTTAAAATTGAAGTATATACTCGCTCATAAGCCAATTTTTTTTAAGTTAAAAATGGCAGAGTAAAGAGCAGGGGGTCAACTTATGAACAGGTCATTGGGTTTCACATTTTTTTAATGGGGATTGGGGGAGTAGATCAGGGCCCAGCCCAGCAGGATAAACCACTAGCGTGCTGGGACGTTTTATGTACCTGGCGTGTCTGCAGACCTGGAGCCCCTCAGCTCCAGGTAACAGGAGTGGCAGGAAGTGGCGGCCAGCATGGTCTGTGCTGCTTCCTGCAGCTCCCATTGGCTGGGAACAGTGAATGGCAGCCAACAGGAGCTGAGAGGCTTTGTGCCTGCAGACACTCCAGGTACACAAAACAACCCTATACGCCAGCAGCTTACTCTGATGAGCTGGGACCAGAAGTTTGCGAACAGCCAATATATTTATGGGTCATTGCATGTTTACAATTTTTTTTTAATTTGGGGGATAGTGGTCAGCTTAGGAACAAATGGGCTAATGCTTGAGTGTATACAGTAAATTAATAATGTATTAGTAACATTTTGAAACTGAAATTATCCCCACTTGTCATTTAAGTAAAGTAGAACCATCTTCAAGATGAGGTTACTTTGCCTTACACTTTATTTTTCTTGAAATATTACAAAACAAGGTGAAGACAAATATTCTACAAGGTCATGGAAAATATTAGCATATTGTTTTTCTGACTGTGCATCAGTGTTACTGATAAATATCGAATAACAGTGGTTTGGGCCTAATATTGGCCTGCGTGAGCGTATAGTTTGATCCAATCTACTTTTCATTTTTAGGATTTATTAGTTTTTAGATAACCACAGAGCAGAAGCTCTCCAGGAAGGGATAGGGGAGTGGAATATATGAAATCTAGGCTGACAAGTGGAAAAAAATTATTTTCTATAAAATCTTAAGAAATAAATTGACACCAAATCTTCAAATGGGCCAATACCTCACCAGGCCTCTTTTGGGCTGCTCAGCCCTGAGACATTTCAGGGCAGGTTTGTAGCTGGTGTAGATAGCTCCTAGTGAAGTGAATGGCAATTTACACTGACTCTCCAAATTGACAGGAAGAGTTTGACTTGGAAAACTCTGTTTTCTATAATGTTTATGGCCAGAGGTGACATCATTAAAACAAGGTGTTGGGGGAATGGCTCTGGAATTGTGGAAGGGCTGTGGGAACCTTGGGTGGAAGGAATGGGGCTGGGCAGCTAGCTTTCGGCACTATCTGGACCATGCCCTTCCACAGTGCCATATGGGCCTCTGGCAGCCATTGAAAGGGTCTGGAGCATCAGCCACCGTTACTGCCACAGTAATGGTGGCTGGAGCCCAGGCCCCTTTGAATCATCAGGCTTGGGGCAATTGTTCCCTTTCTGCTTCCCATCCTCCTTCGGCGGGCCTGACTGGGGTAAAGTGACTTAGCTCTGCCAATGCTATGGCAACTACATTGATTAATCCCATCTGATTATAGTCCTATTAGCCTAATTGTAGTATTCCAAATATATAAGGGTATGTCTACACTGCCCTCCTAGTTCGAACTAGCGGGGTAATGTAGGCATACCGCACTTGCAAATGAAGCCCGGGATTTGAATTTCCCGGGCTTCATTTGCATAAGCGGGGAGCCGCCATTTTTAAAACCCCGCTGGTTCGAACCCCGTGCAGCGCGGCTACACGGGGCTCGAACTAGGTAGTTCGGACTAGGATTCCTATTCCGAACTACCGGTTCGTGGAACGAGGTGTACCGGTAGTTCGGAATAGGAATCCTAGTCCGAACTACCTAGTTCGAGCCCCATGTACCCGCGCTGCACGGGGTTCGAACCAGCGGGGTTTTAAAAATGGCGGCTCCCCGCTTATGCAAATGAAGCCCGGGAAATTCAAATCCCGGGCTTCATTTGCAAGTGCGGTATGCCTACATTACCCTCCTAGTTTGAACTAGGAGGGTAGTGTAGACATACCCTAAAATACCTGTCCTTAGTGCTAACCAGCAAATACTAGCTAATGTAGACCAGCTTTTAGGCAGCTCAGCCCTGAGACATTTCAGGGCAGGTTTGTAGCTGGTGTAGATAGCTCCTAGTGAAGTGATTGGCAATTTACACTGACTCTCCAAATTGACAGGAAGAGTCTGTCTCGGAAAACACTGCTTGCTATAATGGTTACGGCTAGAGGTGGTGTCATTGAAAAAAGTGATTTCACTGAGGTGCCTTCTGATAATTAGTATTTTGCACAGTAGCAACTGTTTGCAGGAACAGAGCATTGCATTGCACCTCTTTCACTCTTTAGTCAGATTCCCTTATAGCATCATGCAAAATTGATTGCCTGTTGGGTCTCATTGCTTAATCAATCTGTTTTAAATTGCCTTTGAGTATTTCCACAGCTCCGTTTGTTTGCAGAAAATTGCTGCCATTTGATTCAGCTGATAATAGAAATAAGAGGTGACATTCAGAAGAATCATTTGCATCAAGTAAGAAGTACTAATGCTGCTCCGTAAAGTGAACTGAAGTGGTTTTTAGCCTCATTGTGTCACGTGCAACTGGAGCGCTTTTTCTGTAACTAAGGGATGACTTTGTCAGTGTGTGAAATTTCAAGTGGTTGTATTCAACCAGAAATAAGAAGTCACAAATATAAAAGGCTTTCACTAAAATAATCTAAGTATTTACAGTAGCAGTTGAAAGATATGGTGAACTAGTTCTTTTGAATGTTGCAATAAGATGATGGAGCTTTGGTAAAGTTACATATTTTCTTTCCATAACTTCCCTGGGCACATTTGCTATTACTTAGGAACTGAATCGATCAGAGCACAGTACACTTCTCTATTTCCATTGGTTTTATTGGAAAATAGACACTCAGAACTTTGAAGAAGGCAGTTAGTTCTTCCCACGACTGCTTGTATTCAGTGTCTTCGGTTTATATTTTGATTGAATTTCTGATAGTTGTTCTCCTCTTCCACTTGCCCAATAACGTGGCATTACAGGAAGCATATGTTATCAGTTTGTAGAAACATTTCTACTATACTTATGTGTAAATGTTAAACGAATAAAGCCCTGCAACATCACATTTTTGCACATGGCTCCTTGCATTACCCTGGCTCTCTAAGAATTCATAAACAAGGCTTGGTGGCAGACATCTCATGCTGAATGTCCCTGAAAAGCCTGTGTCGTGTAATATTGATGAAAACTATTCTTCAGTGCTTTTCCAATGTAGTTCTTTGGGTTACAAATCAGGGATTGCCTTCCCTCTTACAATATTTCTCTATTAAGGTACATAGTCTAAAAGTTCGAAGGGAAGTTGGTAGATTTTGAGATTGACACTTATGGTAACTTTGAATATTCTTTATGTGAATAATCAGCTTGGAATTGTTTTGTGATAGGTTTTTTTTAAAAAAATTTGGTTACTGTGACTCCAAAAAACTTTAAAGCTAGGTGATGAAAAGACTCTCTGTATCATTAAAATCCTTTTACTCCTTTCTCTTCACAGTAGCAAGCTTGTAAACTGACAGTAATTCACACCATATCTTAATGATTCCATAAGATATAGCATACCTGCTCATTAGAAATGATAAAGGTGTCTTCACATTAATGTTTTCTTGATGGATTTTGTAAAGAAAATGTTATTTTTCTCATAAAGTTCATCAACTGACTAAAATATGAAGGGACCCAAAATATAGCCAGGTATCATGATAACAGCTTTCAAGTACCTAAAAGGATGTTAGAAGCAAGAGGGAGAAAAATTATTCTCCTTAACATCTGATGATAGGATAAGAAGTAATCTATATACTATTATAGAAGGAGAGGTGTCCATCACATTGTCACTGAGAACATTTGAGAAGATTTGAGGGAGGTAAGCCACAGCCCCATCAACAGCCCTGCCCCCTCCGCTGAGGGCTTGCCCTGACCATGGAGAGGGGAGAAGGAGGAGCAGCATGCCGAGTGTTGGTCCCCCCCTCCCCACCATACCACAGGGAGGGAAAGAGCTCACACGCACTCCCCCCTCCCCCCAGCATCTCCAGAGCAATGGGGTGGGAAGAGGATGCATGGCCCCAACTTCTCCCATCCCCAGGAGCAGTGGGCAGGGAAAAGGCCACGCAGACTGAGCCTGCCTGCCCTCAGGAACAGCAAGGAGGGAGGAGGCCCCATGGCCCGAGGCGGCCCAAGCCTCCCCTGCCCCAGAGCAGTGGGAAGGGAGGTGGCAAGTGGCCCAAGCCTCCTTACCCCTTCCCCCCTTCCCCCGCAGGAATGGCAGGGTGGGAGGAGGCCACGTGTACATCTACCATCTCAATGGGATGGGTAATTCTCGTGGGCTTAAATTCCAGTAAGGGAGGTTTGAGTTGGACATTAGGAAAAAGTTCCTAGCTTTCAGGTTGTTTAAGCACTGGAATAAATTGCCTAGGCAGGTTGTGGAATCTCCATCATTGAGGATATTTAAAAGCAGGTTAGATAAACATCTATCAGGGATGATCTAGATGGTGCTTGGTCCTGCCGTGAGGATAGGGGACCAGACTTTGTGGCCTCTCGAGGTCTCTTCCAGTTCTAATGTTCTGTTATTCTATGATCTTTGTTCAAGGTACAGTGAACAATTTTGTGTATAGTTGTAGATAGACTTTTGGTCAATCTCTCTCCCTTCTCCATATTATATAGATAGTTAATATTGTATTTACATTACAGTGCTCAAGACATCAATGCTGAAGTTCAGAAGAGCCAGCATTTCCATTATAATGTTTATAAATCAGGAATAGGACATAAGAATACTTTTGGGCATAAATATGAAGCAAGGAATTCTGGAGGAAATATTTCATCAAATAAAATTTTTAAAAATGATTGGCAGGCTTTGTATAAGTGGGCAGAATAATAATTAACTGTTATGATTTTAAGTCTTTTTTTAATATTTCCCCAAGCGTGTTTTTAATGCTATTTGTTCATAGACCATAGAAAATAAAAATGCAAATGATTTGTTAATTCCATTAGAGTTACTTTTAAAATCCTATGCTTCACCTTGTTGATGGTCAAGCCTTAGAAGTGAGTGAGTAGCAAATGTAGGCCATGGAAGGAATATATGGTCATCAAGGATAGAAAAAGCTACTGAAACCTTGGCATCATTGTAGAAAATCTGCTCTCCCGTTTGTCTGCCTTCTCAACCCCTCACTAACTCTTATGGTTGCAAATGGAGCAGCCAGTCATTTGATGTCAGAGGGATTATTTAAGCATATTTTATGAGCAGGATTTAGCCCATAGATTATGCTCCTGGACATACTAGAAATACTTAAATTAGTCAGGCACAGTAGATTTTGTGTAGCTTGTATTAATGCTCCTGGAAATCATAAGCCCATCAATTGAACAAATTAAACCTTAGGAAACAATTTGCATAGAAAGAGAGTTATAGAAGCACCAGTTAGCAGGGATAAGCAACCATAAAGAATTCAGATCAATTGTATTTTTATTTTTTGTACAGTAAGTATTTTCATAAAAATACTGGAGTTTAACAAAAAGAAGTGAATTAAAAATGGTCCGTTTTACCCATCTCTCATATTGTGGTGGTCATCATTCAGCAAGAAGGATCATTAAGGATGCTCACTTTTTATACTTGTCTGTTAAGTAAAATCCTGGTTTCAATTACTCTATTGAATGAGTACATTTACAGCACTGGATGATGAGTGAAAATGGAATACTGTATGGGAGAGAATATCATTGCATGAATTTAATTAAAATGCACTAGATAATGGAATGTGAACATTGCGTATTTTGTAGAACCACTAGATGAGGTGAAGATCAGGAGCCACAGTACTGAACCACTACCAAAGTTGGAAAACAAAGAGAGAGGAGGTCACCATGGGGCAACTTCCTCCAGGGAGCCAATAAAAGCTCAGGAATGGGATGGAACTCCAGGACCACCAGTTCTGTCCAGCAGGCTGGGAAGATCCTCTGTTAGTCCAACGATGTTGGCAGGAAACAACAGCTCAGGTATGTGAGAGATTGTTTCACAAGCAGAGCAATGATAGAAATCTCATGGTACGTTACAAATACAGGACCCAATCCTGCAAGGAGCCGAGCTAAAGAAATTGGAGTTAAGGGCTCTTAGCATGAGCTTCTGGGAAAGGTATTTGTCAGCCAAAGGATGCAGATAGGTGTCTAATTCCCACTGAGATTAGCTTTTCCTCTATTGTGCCATACTCCTATTGAAATTAGTGGGAATTAGGTGCCTAGCTGTGTTGGAAAATCCCATTAGACAATTGCCTTCATCTTTATACACCCAAATACCTTTAAAAATCTGTCCCTTAACAACTTTCAGGTTCAGGCCTAATGTTCCCAATATCTGTTTTCTTTATTTAGCCCAGATTAGGTCCTTGACTGAGAATAAAATGGTACCATTCAAATATTTGAACAAAATTTGTAAATTACACAATTTCGAAGGATCTAAAGGCTAACAATCCCTCAGATTTCAATAAAGAGAAGGACTGAAATTCAAATATCACACAAGGTAATGAGTAGAACATACTGCAGCATAAACAAAATAGTCATATTGACATGCACAACAGCTGAAAACAAGAGGTCTTCTGTAAACCAGTCTAAAACTGACCATGGATTTCAAAAGTCAGAATTAATATTCATCAATGTTATTATCAGGTTGGCTATTATATATATATATATATAATGACTTGTAGTGAAATAAAAAACAGCCTATATTTTGTAAAATGTCTATTTAAGCAGAATATAGCTGGCACATATATAACATTATGAATAATCAATGTAGTGTTACTTTTTATGAAATTTGACAGATCACTAAAAAAGACGTTTCATGGCATGTTTGATTGCCCGAAAATATCTACTTTTATAAAAATTGACATGAATACTTCAGTAATCTCAGTAACAGTCATCTACTAGAGTAAAGACTTTGTCTCATACCAAAACTGATAAACAATAAACCATTTCTGCAGACGAGATGTTTTTGAGTGATCAGTAACAGGCATTGGTGTCTACATACTGTCATAACAATAGAAGTGTATCTCTTCTCACTTAAAACACTGCTTCAGCTTGTTCCCAGAGAAAAGAAGTCTTGCTTGTTGCTCTGACAAAAACTCAGTGTAGAATTGTAACAAACTTTGCCAGGATGACAAAAGGTTTGCAGCAATCTTTCACCGACTTTTTACATTATAGATTTCTATTGTTACGCTGCAATACATTCTGCACAACATTTCTCCTAGAAGGGGGAAAAAAGTCTTCTTTATGGATCCAGTCCTAAACACTCTCATGACCTAATAAATTTGTTAGTCTCTAAGCTGCTACTGGACTGCTTGTTGTTTTTAAAATGTTTAGCTATTTGTTTTTATTTATTAGGATTTTTAAAATGCACCCACCCAGTGCTCTGATGAGAAACGGTTTTCAGGATTAGATCTTAAGCCCTGGTCTATACTAGGACTTTATTTCAAAATAACCCCTCCCCAGGTCAAATTTATAAGCAGACCATCTACACTTCCAAGCCCGTTATTTTGGAAAAACGGGCTGTGGAATTCAAAATCTGTATTCCTGCTTTTTATCAGGAGTAATGCTAATTTTGAAATAGTTATTTTGAAATAACAGTAATGTGGACACTCACGTGCCAGTATTTTGAAATACAGGCAGTCCCCGGGTTACGTACAAGATAGGGACTGTAGGTTTGTTCTTAAGTTGAATCTGTATGTAAGTCGGAACTGGCGTCCAGATTCAGCCGCTGCAGAAACTGATCAGTTTCAACAGTGGTTGAATCTGGACGCCAGTTCTGACTTACATACAGATTCAACTTAAGAACCCCAGGCATCCCCAAGTCAGCTGCTGCTGAAACTGATCAGCGGCTGATTCCAGGAAGCCCGGGGAAGGGGCTTCCTGTAGTCAGACACTGGTCATTTTCAGCAGCTGCTGACTTGGGGACACCTGGGGCAGAGCAGATGGGGTGCTGCTGGATTGGTCCAGTGGCGCCCAGAGCGGCGCTACGGGACCAACCGGCAGCGTCCCAGCTGCTGTACCACAGGCGTCTGGAGCAAAGCCGCGGAGCACGGGGGCAACGGGACAGCCCAGACGCGCCGTGGCTATCCTGCTGCCCTCGGGCTCCGCGGCTTTGCTCTGCTCTGCTCCCCATCTCCCAGGTCTGCAGACCAGGGGGAAGGGGAGCAAAGCGGCGGAACACGCGGGCAGCGGGACAGCCCAGACGCGCTGTGGCTATCCTGCTGCCCTCGGGCTCCGCGGCTTTGCTCTGCTCTGCTCCCCGTCCCCCAGGTCTGCAGACCAGCGGGAGGGGGAGCAGAGCAGAGCAGAGCGGCGGAACGCGCGGCCAGCTGACAGCCCAGACGCGTCTGGGCTGTCAGCTGGCCGCGCGTTCCGCCGCTTTGCTTCCTCTCCCTGGTCTGCTGGAGACCAGGGAGAGGAAGTGCCCCGTTCGTAACTGCAGATCCGACATAAGTCGGATCCGCGTAACTTGGGGACTGCCTGTAATTACTCTCCACTGCTTCCTGAGGGCTCTAAGTCCAAGGTAGGGCATCCACATTAACAAAGCCTGCCTTGGACTAATTTCAAGTCTTTTCTGTAATGTGGACATGCTAGTTTTAATTTGTTAAATTGGGAATTAAATCAAATTTACTAATTTTGAAATAATTTCCTTGTGTAGACATGGCCTAAGAGTAGATCAAAGTTTATCTTTATAGGGCTAGAATCTCTGAATGTTTTAGATAAATTCATGGAACTTTGTCCTACACATTATGTTGTCATTAACATCTATGCAAAATGCTACCAGATCAGAATGTCAGGTACAACAGACCCAAGGTACATACCAAGCTTTGTAGCTGTGCTGGACAATAATATTGATCAGAAAAGAAAAGAAAAGAAAAGAAAAGAAAAGAAAAGAAAAGAAAAGAAAAGAAAAGAAAAGAAAAGAAAAGAAAAGAAAAGAAAAGAAAAGGAAAAATTAAACCGAGGGACCCATTCTCTGTATGAATAAAGTAATAAACAAAATATTTCACTTCCATTCTGCCCTAATGCAGACACTACTGCATAGGGACTTCATTCAACTCTCAATTAAGTCATGCAAAACTGTATATATTAGGATTGCTCTCTAGACTTCAGTGGGTGTCAGATCAGTCTTTAATGCACCTACCTGTGACTGGGTCTTTTCTTTTATCACAAAGACCATCAAAGCCTCAGAGGCCAAGTGGAACTGTTAGTACTACACAAATATTTCATTGGCTGAATTAAGATTTTTTTCTCCCCACCCCCCAAAGAGTATATTTGTGGGGAGGGGTTCAAATTTATTATTTATTGCAAAATGTCTTTGAGTTGCACACTCCAGTTAGCCACGTACATTTTTCCCTGGATGGGATCCATAGCTCTTGTATCAGTAAATAATTTATTTTTTCTCACTGTGGCATTTTATTCCAGCTACTATACTGTGAACTGTTCTTGTGGATTGCGACCATCAAAAGCAAAGTAGAATTACACTTAAATGAAAAACAAAAAGTAAGGTTTATCTATATCTGAATAGGCACAAGTCAGTGTGATTTATTGTATTTCCTGTTGGAACTATGCTGGGAATTTGGAACCCAAATTAATTAGCTTCTGGGGTCTGATTCCAATCTTGTTTATACTGGTTTTACACAGTGTAACTCCATAGAATATTTTAGTTTGTAACTCTTGAGCTCCACTGGTCCTAGTAAGATTGAAATCAGAGCCTGGGCCCGTACAGAGAAGATCACAGACCTTTTTGGTGGGTGTGCAAAGTTTGAATGTCCTTAGGTCACTAATTCCAAGCATCATTTTTCATAGCACTGGATCATCCTCCCATCTCTCAGATAATGTCATTGCACCCTATCTGCATGATACTGTTTCTATCAGAGTGCCCCTTTTGGAAAACACTGTCAATGATTTTTATGCACAGCAAAATTCAAAACATGTCCTTGCGATTTTAGTGCTGAGCTACAGGAGGTTTACAAAATGGGAGGCACATATAATTTAACTCCAGGAGCTTTAAAGAGCATTTTCTGGAATGCTGCTCTCTTATTGCTACTATGTAGCATTTCGCATTGCCACCTGCTGTGGGAGAGAAGCACTGCAGGGCATTTTAAATGTGTGTTTTTTCTAGAACTGATTGTTGGGGGGCAGGGGGTTGTTTTTTTATAATCACCATCTATTAGACATTCAGCCAACACACTTAACATTCAGGATGAATACTCTGCAGATGATCAGGGAAGGAATGAATATATTGTACTTAACCAGAGTTGCCATTTGGATATCAAAGTAAAATCAACTCTTAACCTATGGAAGAATCATTGGCCAAAAAATAAAGTTCCAATTAGGAGGCCTAAGAAATATAGGGCCTGATTCATACCATTGTCATGGGGCAGGAGACAAACTGCCCCGACCTATCTCTGCTTCATCTACAGAGGATTCAACCCCAAGAGAATGGCAGGCAGTAGCATTACATTGCCAGCTGTCCCAGGGATTCTTCAAATGAGGACTGGTGGCCTATGCGCCATTAGAGTCCTGCTGAAAGACCTCCCAGGGATGCGGAGATGCGTAAGCCATTGAAAACAAGTGTGTGTGTACCAACAAATCTGTGTTCTTAATACACAGTTCTATCACTCCTTCCTAGATGACAGGGTATATAATCCTACATACGCATATAAAAGAAAGTGGATTTTTTGATAGAATGCAGAGGAGACAGTGAACCCAGTAAGCTGTAAAGAAGATATGTGCATATGAAAAAATTCTCAGACTCTGACCCTTTACACATCAACACATCACCATTTTATGGCACATATGCATACTCTGAATATAGGAATTGCCATATCAGATCAAACTAATCACTCATGTAGTCCAGTGTCTGACTTTGGCCAGCAACAGTTGCTCCACAGGAAGTGCAGTGGACTATAAGAATAACCTGCCAATAAGAGTTGTTTCTTCATATTTTCCATCAGTTAGTGATTGGCATGTGCCTTGAAATGTGAGGGTTTATATCCCCCATCTATTTTTTTTTTAAATCTGTGTAACTGTGGATATTCTTGTTAGCTCTTTATAAATGTCTAATCCCATTTCTGAATTCTACTATATTGCCCTCAGATATATCTAGTAAAAGGGAGTTCCAAGGGTTTATCATGTATCGTGTACAAACATTTCTTTTTAAATGTGCTATTCTTCAGTTTCACCACCGAGTTCCTCCTGAATACAGTCTCATCTCAATGTTTCAGAGAGAAAAATATTGAATGATTTCTTCCTCTACAGTATTAGAGCATTTCAGTTTTATTTCAGGATATTTATATTTATATTTGGAGACCAGTGAGGTTAGGTCAATAAAACAGAAACAATTCATTTTAAAATGTGCATATTCAATATTTTGCACAGGATATACATCCTGTCATATCTTATTGTTTAATTCAAAATGTGCTTCTTGGCAGCAGTAATGCATAAGCAATATTCCTATTTTCATGTGCAAAGGAGACACTGCGGCAGGATAAGAAGTGTCTCTAGTGTATGTGACAGCCAGAGAATTTTTTTTTTAAATTAAGATTAACATAGGCAGAATGATGACTCCCTGGGATAGTGTAAAAGAGATCTCTTCTGATAAAATCCAGAAGTAAAAATCCCGCAGAACAATTGTGTAACTAATGAAAGCAGGAAACTACCTATTGTTGTTATAAAACAAACCTAAATTATTTGAGAAAATTCTGGCCTTAGCACAGAGATGTCTGCTATGTTAGCAAAAAACAAAACAAACCACTCTTAGTTGAGGACAATGGATCATGCAGATATCTTCTTTTAGGTGCCCACATTTGAAAATATATACCTTATATTCTTATGGGAGCTCAGTGTTTTCCTTTTAGACACTGATCCTACAACATGATCCCTTTGGTCCATGTGGAGTTCCACTGGCACCACTGGGACCCTGCTCAAGCATCTGCATGCTTAGATCCTATTGCAGGATCAGGGCCTAATTAACGCCATTGAAAAAGGTCTTTCTGCTGACTTCACTGATAGTGGATCTGGCCCTTAGCGGGTGCTTCATTTCACATAGGTGAAGGAACTGGCTTTTCAAGCCGAGAAAACTACCACAACAAATGTTTCATCAGCAAATATAGCAACTAAATCTTTTTAAAAAAAAATTGTTTCAACTAAATGAAGTCTTGAAAACAACGCACTATGTTTTAACGTGAGCAGCTGAGTTCCAGTCATGTGGTGCTCATTGATTACAACCGGCATCTCATATATGACATGCTTTGGCTCCAACCCAGAAAAGCACTTACCCGCATGCTTGGGATTCTTCTAGCATAGCAGGAGATCCTCAGGCCTTGTCAGCAGTTGAGTGGCTAGCAGCAATGTCACACGGCCACTGTCTCTGAATTTTGCATTTGGAATGAGGGGTGGCCCTTGGGACAGATTTATTTAGAACCAGAGAGTCCCCCTACTTCTTACTACCACACCGAGCCGTATCAAAGCACACATTCCTCCTGCTTTGTGCCCAATGCATTAGGGACACACCTGGGGCTCAGCCAGGTTATGTTAGCACTTGACACTGGCCTGTCTCCACTTCAGGTTCACCATCATGTGAAATTTCATTAGAAGCTGCCCACCCACTATGTTGGCAAACCCTTTGGGATCCTCTTGGCAATAGCCGCAGGGAGTTTGCAAACTAACTCTGCTTGTGTGCTCCATGAAACACAGCACTGAAGACAAGTTCAAATTTGTCATTTGAAATACTAAGATCAGAAAAGGAATTCACTGATGCTGGATGCCATTATACACCGAGTACTCCTGTAGTAGTTAGGGGGCCCTATTCTGAACTCCTTATTCAGAGAAAAGGGTCATTATACTCAAAGTCTGGTTAACTGAGTACAGGGAATAAGATGTGCTCAGTGGACAAACAATAGAAGGCAGAACTAGGTGTAATGAGTATAGTGATGTCAGTTATAAAGCCCATATCTGACATATCATTGGAGGTGGGGATTCCATTCCATGCCGCAGCAGTGGCTTATAGTAAACATTTCTGTTGCATGTTTCCAATTTATTCCATGTAAAAATAATCCTATTGACAGCAATGGAACAGCCCCTTCTTTTAAAAAAGAAATTCTTATTCAACTAAACTTTGGAATGTAAAAAAGCTAGATAGGCATTTATTGGAAACTTCCCATAGTAACAACCATGCTGGAATTTGCAATAATTTCTGACACTTGAATATATTGCCAGGGAGATAAAGAAGAAACTAATATTTCATCTGAGTAGGATGGATTTTATTTCTTTGATGCCAGATGAAAGGATTGTCTTTGGCAAGGAAATGATGGTCTCTCATTGCAGCATGTATATCCAAATTGGAAATTATGACATTTTTCTCTGCTTTCTCAAAATAAAGAAAACAACTCAGTAGCAATGGCAGATAACGCCTTAAGAGTTTTTGACATTAACAAAGCTAACCAAAATGATGCTGGCTGAGAATCTGGTTTTGCTTAGCATGGAGACAGCATAGCATCTGTCCTTAACAGATAAACAAAACAAAAATAAGCCCCAATTTTTCTTCCATGGAAATCAATAGGAAATCTCCGTTTGTTAGTGCATATATTAGTGAAGGAAAAATTGGGAGCCTTGCACACAGACTGTATGAAAAAATAAATGATTTAAGATATATAATAACACACTATTTCAAAACAGGTCTAATCAAGTAACTAGTGCACTGTCCTAGTCCAGACAGGAAAAACATCAGATTACGTACTGGTGCAGGCTGTCAGCTGTCATGGAGCTTCCTGTAAGAATGGTGTGGGTAAAAGTGGGTGGTGATGAAAGGAGGATGGCCTGCTGACCCACTCACAAATGCAATGTAGGAAGTGACCCAAGCAGCCAGCCACTGCAGGTCCCTAATGCTCCCAATGCTGTGGAGAGGTGTGTTCTGGCGGGAAGGTGTACGTACGCCAGATATGAGAAGACACATTTCTCTCAGACACAGGCAGGTAAGACCTGTGAGGAGACGTGTTAGACCATAACCATGAGGGGATGTGTGCCTTCAGCTCAACTCTGGCACGTGTGAGCTGTGAGAAGACACTTCTTTTCAGTTAGATATAAAGAGACACATTATTATTGTTTGTATTATGACAGAATGTCGGAAACCCAAATAAAATCAAGACATTATTGTACTGTGCACTAAGCAAACACATAGTAAGAGATAGTCCCTGCCTTGAGGAGTTTACAGTTTAAATATTCAACAAGACAGATAAAGGATTGTTGAAAGGAATATCACAGACAAGCAGAATAAACACATTCCTCTGAGCCAGACAAAGGCAAACCAATGCCTAGAGGAGATGTGCGCATGGCAGTTCTTTCAGGGAGCAACATTTCTCTCAACCAGAGATGGGCAGACTGGATTCCCAGGGAGATGTTTTACAAAGCCAACTGCAGACAGACCAGTGCTATGGGGTTTTACATTTCTCCCAGTATGGCCATTTATCCTGGGATCATTACAGTAAACTGCATTGTAAATCAGTGGGGAATCTTTCAGGAAATTTTTCTGTGCAAAACCAGGATAGGGAAATCAAATACCTCTGCATCAAGCTTCCTTTCAAGTGCTGAAGTTCTCTTTCCCATTTCTTTGCTCATGTTAATCAATCCTGTGTGGGGAATACACAAGCTGGAGACAACATAATGCAACCAACTTCACGGACTCCATTTCTGAGGCCTGTATTAAAATGTGGAGTTCTTTCCCTCTACTCTCTATTCTGTGGCTGACCTTGACTCACTGTTAACTACGTTTAGATTTCTGTGAGGCTTTCATGACATTGCAAATTTTGATATCTTGATTGTGGAAAATCTCTAGCTTCCTATTTTCCCCTCCTATCGCATCCGTCTCTCCCATCTCTGTCCATTTCCCCAAGAACTCTATATTCTTTCTGCTTTCCCTTATTGTCCTTCAGCCCCACTACATTTTTGTCCTCTTCCACTATCTAGCGCACTCAATCTCTGAATGAGAGTATTAGGTCACAGGCTACCTCTCTCAAGCTCCCCTCACCAATCACTGCCACGTTATGCAAGTAAGTAAGTTGTACATGGCAGCAGCCAGAATGTGTGGTGGAGAGCAGAAGGAAAATTAGACATGCTTCCTATCTCTGCTGCTCACTGCTCCACTCTTCAGCCTCAAAGATGCCACTTGAAATGAAAGAAGTTGAGACCGTGAGGTGCAAGAAGAAGTCAGTTCCAGAACTTTCTATTGCCATAGTGGCAGCCAGTGCCTAGAAAACTCCTCAGCCAACCGCCCAAGACGTCCAAGAATCTGAGCTTGAATGCCATACTGTGGGAAAGTCCTAGGGTGGTTACCAGGCATGTTCATAGCACTTGCAGGAGCTCTAGTTTTCTATGTAATTTCAAGTTGCAATTTACTGCACCAACATCCATAATACCATTAACTAGGCATATGTCATCTTTTCTTTCCCTTCTTAGAGCCTAAAGCAAGCTGCAGATTAGGTCGATCTGCATCCACATCAGGTGTGCCTCCTCCATCAGTTACTCCTCTCAGGCAAGCCAGCGATCTCCAACCGAGCCAGGTACCATCGTTAGCCAATCGTGAATGACTTCCTGTGATGCAACATGCCAAATGTTTCTCACCTCTGTGTCTGTCATTTGTTACAGTAAATGATCTTTTTGTGTTTGTTTTTACTTTTGTGAGTGTGCGTGTGTCTCTCTCACTGGCAATGAAATTCTATCCTTCAAGTCTGGTAGAACTTTCTTTGCTATGAATTCTTAAATCTTTTTTGTCTCCAATTTCCTTCATTCTGTAACATAGATGTAGTAAAGCTGCAATATATGTATTGGTTGGGTTTTTTTTTAATTTTTTTCATATTTTGTGTACCTTTTTACCGTCTTTAAATTTATCACATTTTGATAAATTTTAATCTATGTTGTTTTAGTGTATATTTATTTTAAATGTTTCATCTAAAGCACTTGCACCAATGTTTGTCAAAAAACTTGTACATACCTTTTAACTTCTGTCCTGTTGTATTGTAATATTTGTGCCAGTCTTACATTTGTTTTGAGCTTGGTGCATGATTGTATTATACTATGAATTATCATTGTCCTTAAAATTGCTCGGACTGCGAGTTATTTTGTTTAAATATGACAGCTAGCCTCTTTCAACTTAAGGCCGTTTAGTGCTAATGGGACTATTATATGGTCTGCTCTAGTTATATCCATTGTAAGTTGTAAAAAACAAAAACAAAACAAAACAAAAATTTCTTTAAATGTAGCTACTTTTCTCAACAATCACAAAATTGCCAGTGGACACTTGACAAAGAAACCCAAGTGTCAAAACAGAGCAAATGAGACCTAAATTAGCATCCGGAGGAAAGACATGAGAAATAAAGACATAGCCAAATTCACAAGTAACTTTGTTTTATATGCTAATGTAGATACCTTGTTGACTTCGGTGCTCACACATCATTTGGTATTTTACTAATTTTCAAAACTAACTACAAGGATTAGTTATTGGGGGCAATGATTACATTTAAATATAGTGTTTGTCTTCCATCAAACATCAAGTGTTTTGGTATTGTATGGTTTTCTTTTATATTTATATGTTTTATTTGTCTTTACTTAATTGTGGTTTTTAAATGACCATAAAGAATAAAGCCCCTAAAACTGATTGAATTTCAATGAGATTTGGGGGCCTAACTCCCTTTAGGGCCCCTTTGCTATTCCCATACTTAATTTCATTGCAGCTTTGTGAGTTTCCTCAAGAACCTCAGCTCCAGTGCCTGTGCAAGTATAAATTGGCACAACTAATGGAGCAATGCCAATCTACTCAACCTATTTTTTCCATAACAGTCTATTTGGACAAGTGAATCCGTATTGGTTGAACTTTGCAAACTTTGCTTAATTGAAGTAAGAGCTGTTTTACTACAGTAGAACCTCAGAGTTATGAACTGACCAAACAACCATACACATAATTTGGAACTAAACGTAAGCCATCAGACAGCGCACAAACACAAAACAAATACAATACTGTGATGTGTTACATGGAAACAACTGAAAATAAAGGGAAAGTTCAAAAAAGATTTGACAAGCTAAGGAAAATGTCTGTGCTTGTATCATTTAGATTCAGATTGTTAAAAGCAGCAGCATTTACACAGTAAACTTTCAAAGCTGTTTTAAGTCAATGTTTAGTTGTAAACTTTAGAAAGAACAACCGTAACATTTTGTGACAAACATTTCGGATTTATGAACAACCTCCATTCCTAACGTGTTCGTAACTTTGAGGGTCTACTATACTTTTGTGTCCTATTGAACATGATGCCTAAAAAAACTTACACATTACCAAAAGGTATTTGAGATAAGCAAATTAAACTCTTAATGGATACTGACAATGACAGGGTAATTAAATAATATGTAGAGAATTCTTTTGACTATGGAAAAAATCAGATCAGCTGTAATTCTGAATATTTTTGTATGGTCCAGTCTACCTGTAATTGATCAGAGAGCTCAGCCAAGGAGACTCATTGCTAGTTACTCAGTCACAAAGACACCCTGAATGTTATGAAGGATTTTTAGTATCTCGGTTTGGGTTTAAAAAAATAAACAATACGCCCTGAAAGCAGAACTTGGCATGATGATAGAAATAAGGAGACTTCCAGAAGCTGCAGCCAGGGTTGATTAGAACTGTGGAGAAAGAATTTTCTTCACTCTACAGAGAAGAAAGGAATAAAGATGACAGGAAAAAATGTCAAGTAACTATCAGAAGAAATTTTTGCTAACACAGTGGCATATAGTGCAGGAGTCAGCAACCTATGGCTCTTGAGCCAAATATGGCTCAGTATGGAACCAAATCTGGCTCTTTCATCATTCCCAAAATACACACAACTTTTTAAATTAAAATGAAAAATTAATTCAAACTTTTTAAAACTGTAATTACTCATGTCAAGATGGTATTTTTTTTGTCGATTTCACCTTTAACCAGAGATGAAAGTAAGGGATTGCACCCCATTAAGAACCAGCTGCTCTCCAGCAAGAACCAGCTGGGGCACTCTGTTTAAAGGGCCAACTGAGGATGTGCTGTAGGGGACACGTGTGCGCTCCCAGCCGGGATAGTGAGAGGGGTTGGTGGTGGCAGATGCCTCCCTCTGTCTGTGGCGGCCTCGCTCCCGCCCCCATCTGACTGCCATGGTCTGTCCTCAGCTGCTGTACTCCTGGGGCAGACCCTGTGGCTCAGCCCTGGCAACCCCATGACTTCTGCAACAGCCCTACTGCAGTAGTCCAGCTCAGACTCAGGATCTGGCCACGGCGGCCTGGCCAACAAGGCCCCAATCGGAGCTCAGCCCACATCGGGCCACAGCATCCTGTCCCCAGCCCCAATCTTTGGGCAGTCCCCACAGTCTGGCCACCATCTGGCAGCAGGAAGGACTGGCGGTGGCCCCCCTCCTGCTGTGGCATAGGTAAGAGGGGAGGCCATGATCTGGCTGCAGCGATCCTGGCCTGGCCCCTCATCCAGCCACTGCCGCCTGGGTGCAGCAGCCCAGCCCCAGCCAGGTAAAGTAATCAGGCCCCAAAATCCCATCCCCACATACTCTACTTCCCACCCCCCTGATCCTCTGCCTTCTGCACCTCCCACACAACCCAACCCTCTGCCCTGATCTCCTCATATACCCCAACCCTGACTCCTGCGCCCCTACAGCCACAAACTGCAGCCCCAGCAGCAGAAGTTCCATTAAAGTCTGTGAGTACAGTGTTACATTTATGCTGTTATTAACCATCATGTCAATTATCAATAATATTTAATTGTATATTTTCAGTTATGCAAATGGGAATGCTTATACTGGCTCTTGTTAACCACTTGTTCTGAATTTGGATGTAGTTTGGCTCTTTTGTTTGAAAAGGTTGCTGACCCCTGATATAGTGCATGGTATGGCTCTCCCCCCAAAAAACCCTACCGCCCTATTAATAGCCTTCACTCCATATTAATGTTTTCTTTAAACTGATCACATGGGAAAAATAAAGTACTAGTGTACCACAGTAATCTATTATGATAGCATAATTATTAATGAGAGGTCTTGGTCCTGCTCTCATTGACTGGCAAAACTCCCATGGATGTACAGGAGAACAGGATCAGGTCCAGAGTTCCTAAGAGTAGTTAACTGTAAATTACATAGCAGCCTGCAAATGGGGAAATGTACTTTGCAACTTTGCTGCAGATATTGTCATCTGATATTAACAAGCATTCCCTCATTTATGGAAAGGAAAGAATTTGATGGTACTGCTTTCCATTGCTGTGATGCAAAGCTTGTTGAAGTAAAACCCTTTTAATCCATCTCTTTTCTGCCCTCTGTTGTGTTGCATATTTAATCACGTTAGAAATGTCATTCAACCTTTTGAATAAAGTAAAACGACAGTAAAAATGACATTAAAACAACTTGTAATTACAGGGGAGACTTTAGAGATTTTGAGCCAAACTCAGAGGTGAAAAACAGTTGAATGAGTGAACATAAACAAGTATCAGCTGCTGTTAACTAGCACAATTTATGCATTGATGGGGTAAGGAGGCAGGAATCAGTAATTGACAGGACAGTGGAAGATGATGTAAGACAAAGCAGGACCTTGAGGGAATAGAAAATGATTCTGAACACTGCTATTTTGTAATCCTGTACGGGAAGGTAGAGATGTGTTTGCTTGGGTTCCTGTGAGAACAGCAAACATGGCAGCCCTACAGGATGAGTAACCTTATTGGCTTGGTTCTGTTTGATAAATACCCATACACAACTCCAAAATAATGGGTTAATATTGCCTGCAAAGCCAAACCAAAAGAAAGCCGTGGAGATATGAGGAGCTGAGGCTTAGCTGAGTTCCCAGTGAAACCAATGGCCAAACTCTCACTGAGCTTACTGTTGTCAAATCAAGATCTGAGTGGGGGAGAAGAAAAACTCCCATTGAGCTACACTAATGAGAAGCCGGAGGAGAGGAAGCATAACAGTTATATGATGTAAACAGACATCACTGGGATTTTGTGTTTAAACCCTCGTATAACTCAAATCCTTCTCGAGAGTCATGTTCCCCTATTACCATGGTATGCAACACTGGCTCAGGTGAAATGCATGCGAAGACACTATACAGGGCTGTCAAGCCCACTAGGAGCGAGATCAATTGTGGACTAGAGGGCATGTTATAACCCTGTGCTATGGCTGTCTTAGAGCACCAAGACTGATTACCCTCAACTCCACCATAGCATTGGCAACAACAGGATTTCCCAAAGATCATCCAGGATTTAGAAGCAAGGTGCTTTATGTGGCATGCACCCTTTAAAAGTGTGTGTGTCAGGAGGTGACAGGAGGCAGACAAGGCCCCAAGATGGAAGAACACACATGAAAAGGGATAGATTACTGCATTAGCCCAATTATCCAATATGGTCATGGCCTTGGTCTGATGCTCCTGAGCAGTAGTAATAGAACCTATACCCATTAACTGATTTCAGGTAGGTTCACATTTGCATCTGAATGTTTAAAAAAAGCCAGCTGCATAATATGGTCTTTTTTACATGATAGGAGGAGGACAGGTCTAGTGGTTAGAGCATAGGATGGAAAACTAGGAACTTCTACATTCTGATCCAGCTCAGATATTGACTATTTGCATATCTTGAGACCTAAACTCTCTGCCTCATTTTTCTCGTCTGCATACTGGGGAAATAATGGTAGTTAGCATATTTCAGAAAGTGTTGTGATGACTGATTAGTTAATGTGTATCAAGCACTTTGAAGATTGAAAGTGCTGTATAAGGTGCTAAGCGCAATTGTGATCTCACTGTCTGAATAAAACAAATGTATTTCTATAACAGGCAGAGACAAAATAAGAGCCTGGCCTCTAATAGAGAACATCTATGAATTATCTAGTGCAGCAGGGAACATCAGTTAAAGAAGCAGGAGTTTTGGAACAGGAGATGGAAAGTCAGCCACCAGAATTCTCAAAGGCCCAAAGCAAAAGCCCTAGCATTCAGCTCAGTAAACCAGATGTACTCTTGCTCATTTTATAGTTTTAAATACAGTAAAGAAAGTTAGATGCTGGTAAACAGCTGGGTAGATCAAGGGATTCTGAACCTTTTGCTGTTAAGTTGCCAGTTGAAATCCAGCTTAGATTTGCCCTTCAATCTCCAAAGAATTTGAGTGCATCTACACTGCACCATTATTTCTGAATAATTAACATTATTTCAAAATAACAATGTGAGCGTCTACACAGCAATTCCGTTATTTTGAAATATCATCGAAATAACAGGTGACTTATTCTGACTTCTGTAAACCTCATTCCATGAGGAATAACACCTCTTCTGAAATAGCTATTTTGAAATAGCTGCAGCGTGGATGCTCCATTGCTGGTATTTCAGAATAGCTCCTCCCCAGTGCCATTTAAAGTAATTTCTCTCCAGTGCTTCCTTGGGTTCTAAATCGAGATAGCTTGTCCACATTAGGGGAGCCTGCATTGGACAAATTTTAAGGCTTCCCTATAGTGCGGACTGTCTATTTAAAAATATATCTTCCAGATTAAATTATTCCTAAATAAGCGTGCAGTGTAGACTTACCCTTTCTGGGAAGCATGTTCTCTTGGTGTCTGTTCTCTTGCTAGGGTGTCTAGTAAGAAAGTGCAACTTACACTTCACCTATAGATTTGTTTTCCTGGGGGTTCACCAACAGAAGTTGGTCCAACAAAATATATTTCTATACAGTACTCATCTTGTCTCTCTTTAGAAAATGAAGGAATTTAGGTGACTGTAAAATTACAGAAGGTTCAGGGGGTAGCCGAGTTAGTCTGTTACAGAAAAAAAAAACAAATGGTCTGGTAGCATTTTACAGACTAACAAAACAGGTAGCTTTCATGGGCACAGCCCACTTCTTCAGCTGACCGGAGTTATGAGTTTAGGATTTAAACACCCAAAATAAATAGGAGAGGGGAAGTTGAGGGGAGAGGGAAGAAAAAGGAAGGGGAGTGAGAGTCAGAGAGCAGAGCGAATCAGTAAGTATCTGAAGATTGGGTAGTTAAAATAAGCAGATAAGAATAAAAGTTAATAGTATCCTTCCTGGCAAAGAGCTGTTTGCACCTTCAATGTCTGTTAAATTACAGGTGGGCTGATGGCTCCACCTAGTGGCTCTGTTTTCTCCCTGTTTATTTTTCTGTGTATCGTCCTGTATACATACCGCAATAAGTATCTGATTTCTGAATACTGCACAGAGTTCATTTGATTTTGCTACTCTAATACAGGCAAAACTATCTCTGAATTCAATTAATAATTACAATTTTTCAGGAATAATATTCTAACTATAAATACTTGTCTAGAGTAATGTTTATAAGTTATATATATGGCAGTAACAATTAGAGGCCTGTACTCAGATATGAGGGGCCCATTATTTTAGGCCCTTTGCCACATATAACAAAAATATGATCCTACCCCCAAAAGCCTACAACCTCTTTTGGACCATTTGCGTCATGTCTATGCTGCTCTAACTAGGGGTGTTTTCATTGCAATCTCTTATTTGTGAATGACTGTAACTCAGAAACAGCTATGTAAATTAGGGAGAGGCAAACCATTTTCAGACAATACAAGAACTTCATCTGAACTGTTGTCCATACCTTTTGAAATTAGAAAATATTTAGCTATCTTTTTGTCATCGTTTTATTTTAATTTAATTTTTCTGCTCCTGGTGCTACTGAGATCACAAATGGGTGTAGCAAGTTATTGTGAGAAAAGCTGTTTTCAGGATACTAATAAAAAGAAGGATTTACTGGCAATTTTGTGAGACATTCCTTGCCCAGATTTTCCCATATAATGGCAAATTCTGTCATGCAATTGTTCCAGTGGGGCAGAATGTGTTTTCTGACATCTGTAGCTAGTTCAGAGAAGCTTGCCTAAGCCTCCAAATGTTAATCTAAACAGAATTTAAGCACTAAAATTTCAAAGTAAAAAAAAATCAATTCTATGCCCAAATTCAATGAGATCTCAGCAGCTTTTTATGCCTTAATGAAAACAACAATTTTGTACCACTTTTAAACAACAACAAAAAATTTTTTGAGTAGTATATTATTTTTAAATCATTTTAATTTAGTTATCAAATGACTTCATTAATCCTTTCCAGTAATTTGGGTGATTATGTAGTGAAAAGAAGATGTTATGATATTGAAGTTTAATAATTCAGTGACTTGTGCATATGCATTCTTAGAACAGCATCTAGTAATTTAAGTTCCATTTGCTGATTCTCACGAGTCATCCCATATTGCTTCAGCCACGTATCAAAAGTCTAGTCCTTGTGCCTCAGTTTAATCATGTCTAAAATGGGTACAGTAATACTTACATGCCTCAGAAGAGTGTTGTGCTTATACTTTAATTAATGTATTTCTTCATTGTGCTTTGATTTCCTTTAGAAGAGCAAATAATTATTGTTATAATTATTTTTAAAAGCACCTAGACAAATAGTTCTCTAATGAATTGAAACTGCAATGCATTATTTGGATCTGTGCTTTCAGAATTAATATATGCACCCTATCTCTCCTGGAACATAATTGGTGCAGTGGTATTACATTTACATTTCTGTCAGGCCAAAGTTTCTATTTTCCCACAGCAATACTGTATAAAAGTTCCAGAGGAACCTATAAATAAGCCAGAGTGGTCCTGCTTCTTAAAAGAGGGAGTCGTTTCCTGAAATTCACACTTAATGAGTTCTGGTATTGAAAAAAGACCACAAATCAATCAAGAACCACAAAGTCACAATAACAGATCACACCAGCCAATTAAACGTCTATTAAAAATAGAGTAGCTAGAAATAGACAGAGAGTTTTCTGAATTGAGGTATTCTATCATCCTGCTTGAATACAAGGGATATGGTAACTATAAAAACAATATTGATACAGACTTCATAGTAAAAGCCATTTTGATCAATATAATAAATCGAAGCTGGGGATGATTCCAACAGGATATCAGGAAGGTATCCCGAAATAGCTACCCTGCATCTTAACAAGCTGCCCGTTATTTTGAAATATTTTTCAAAATAACGGGTACGCTATTTCGCCATCCTATTAAACCTCATTGCACGAGGGATAAGGGTTGGCTCAAAATAGTGCGTTATTTTGAAATGTGATGCTGTGTAGACATGCCACATTTCAAAATCAACTATTTTGAAATAGAATCGAAATAAGATACGCAATTTGCGTAGTGCAAATTGTATATCTTATTTTGAGTTTCGAGTGCTTTGTAGACACACCCTAAAAGAGCAAGTTTCCTCTGTTACTACACTGAGTAGCCTCTAATTCCTCAGGCAGGGCCGGCTCGAGCCATTCCTGCACCCCGGGCAGCGGGCGCACGACGCATGTGTGGCTCCGCCCCAGATGCATAGCGCATGTGCGGCCCCGCCCCCTGGTGCCGCGCGGCCCCCAGCCCCGGGTGCGCGGCGCCCCTTAGAGTTGCTATCAGGGGCCCCCCATAGGTTGGCTCCCCGGGCAGCTGCCCAGATAGCCCCACCCCAAATCCGGTCCTGCCTCAGGTAGCTGTTTTGGAACAGACTGTGACCTCTCCCTTTTCTCATGTTTGTGATCAGTTACACACTAGTTTCCCCATTAAAGTCAAGCTTTCAGTGGAGTATTATTCAGAGGGGTATTATTTATTATTGTTGCACCTAATAAAAAGCAGGAATTACTGGCAGTTTTGTGAGACATTCCTTGCCTAGATTTTCCCAAACTCTGTTGTACAATTGTTCCAGTGGGGCAGAACTTGATTTCTGATATCTGTAGCTAGCTCCAACCAAACCTTGGTTCTCTCTGTGCTTCAGTTCCCCATCTTTACAATGGGAATAGTAGCACTGCCCTTTGTTACAGGAAGGTGTGCAGTTCTTATTCATTACTGTCAGCCATACAACTACCTGGATAGAGTGAAATGAAAGAAGTGGTAGCCAAACAAGGGTTTTCTTTGGTAAAGTTGTGTGCACAAAGTTCTGTTTCTATGAACATAGTAGGAACAAATAACTGCAGGCAGTTTACTTGCTCTCAAGTTTCAAGTCTGTCCTGCTGATGAATCCTGTGCCCCAAAGAACTCCCAGTCTCTGCTCCCTTGCAAGGCCATACTTGTGACTGGCTGCTTCTCTTCAGCTGAGTCTGCTTGTTTTCTTTCTCTAACGTACGCACTTTGCTGCGAGGCAACCCCCAAGAACTTGTGCTTGCAACCAGGAAATCCTGTAACCCACACAATTAAGCTACTGATCAGGCCTTGCCATGCACCTATTGCCATTAGCAGTGGCTTCTGTTGTTTCTTGCTATTTCACTCCATAAAGAGTCTTAATTGCTCCTTGCATTTGGCCTAAATGCAAAGAAGCTTGATTAGCATAGCCATCAGCTTTAATTGGATCTGTGTCTGTCTGTAGATAAAAGACCATTTAATGACAACCATTAACAACTTCCAACATTATTTGTATTATCTTAGTGCAAGGATGGGGAGCCCAGGCCAGTAGATTTTGTGGAGTCTCCTATGCTCTGAGGTGGGCCCCAAAATGAGGAGTTCAGTGTGTGGGAGGGCACTGCCAGGAAGGAGTCTTGGGGTGTAGACTCTGGGCGGCAAGGTGACCATAGGACTGCAGAGCTAGCTCCCCCATGCTGGGGGTTGCCCTGAACCTTGGGGGCCGGATCCAAGCAAGCCGGGGAATGGATCTGGCATCTGGACCACAGGTTCCATACCCCTGCCTTAGTGCTTGGGAACTACACTTGTGGGCCAACATCCCATTCTACAAACACAGAACAAAACCACCAAAACCCTCATAATCTAAGTACAGAACAAGAAACAACAGGTGGCTCCAGAGGGGATATGATGGGTAAGGCACAAAGGGACTGTGAAAGGTTTGACGTTTTATATATCCTGCCCTAAAACAATCCATGCAAAGAAATTCAGAGTGCAGGCTAACTCATCATCTTGTACAGTTATTTCAATTCTATTTTAGACTCTGCTTCTACAACCTCATGCAAAGATTTTATAGTTTTGTAAGTTCTAAATATATGAAAATACAAACCCACGTGTATTGTGCTCTAACATGTTGCTGTGTATTATGGGTCATTCCTTAACTGTCCTTGTTGAGCTCAGTGTTTGGAAACCTCTTCAATATTTGTGGAGAAGAAAACAAATAACGTGGATTAATAGTGGGTGTCCTTGCTTTGGCAGATGTTTCTTTTTGTATGTGATTGAGACTAATGAGGCTGATTGTACAATAACCAGGGACTTCTCCAATAAGAAATCTTCACAGTGTATGTCAAAGAGCAGTCTGTGGCTTTACCTAAAGCCCCGTGGTGATTTAGAGAAGGATCTGAAATGCTCAATCTTTTTCCTGTTTCCCCTTTGCTCCGGGGGGGGGGAGGAGAAGGCGGGGGGCTAGCAATTTTCTGCTGGTCTGTACCCCCATCCTGGCTCAGCTGTGCTTTCTGGTGCACTGCGGGGACCTAGGCTATGTTCATTTTTCCCTGCTGATTCCTCCTCAGCCCACCAGCTCCACAAGCAGAGCTATGGGGATTAGAAAAAAAAAGAATAGCCCAATAGGGCAGTAATGTAGTACTTGATACCTGGATTTACACCCTGGCTCTGCCAAAGATATTCCATGTGTGGTCCCCAAACTCTATTTTGTGTGGTCACCAAAATCTATTTTGTGTGGTCCCCAAACTCTATTGTGGGGAGAGAGGCATATACATATCTGGGATAGACAGATCAGAGACATACAGCACCCACTCGCTCCTGTGTACTTGGATGTAAGGTTCACATCTATTTCCTCTCCAACCCTTGAGCCTCGTGTAACCCAGCATGACCTGCGGACAAGGTAAAGTGTGCTGATGTCTCTGAGGGTATGTCTACACTACCCCGCTAGTTCGAACTAGCGGGGTAATGTATGCATACCGAACTTGCTAATGAAGCCCGGGATTTGAATTTCCCGGGCTTCATTAGCATAAAGCCGGCGCCGCCATTTTTAAAAGCCGGCTAGTGCGAACCCCGTGCCGCGCGGCTACACGCGGCACGGGCTAGATAGTTCAAACTACGTAGCCATTCCGAACTATCTGTACTCCTCGTTCCACGGGGTTCGCACTAGCCGGCTTTTAAAAATGGCAGCGCCAGCTTTATGCTAATGAAGCCCGGGAAATTCAAATCCCGGGCTTCATTAGCAAGTTCGGTATGCATACGTTACCCCGCTAGTTCGAACTAGCGGGATAGTGTAGACATACCCTTACAGAGGTGCCTCCAGCAACTGTGAATTTCAGTCAATGTCACAACTTCTGATGAGTGGGGTCTGATCCTTAGCAAGCACGGATTTCTAGCCTCAGAGTTCATGTGAACTATCCAATATGGGTGAGTTAAACAGCCGAGCGCTGCATCTTCAGAGAGTGCTCAGTGCAGTGTCATCAGACCTTTCCACGCTGCTGTGCTGCTTCTGATGGGCAATGCAGTGGTATTTAAACTTCCAGCTGAACTCCAATGGAGATAACAAGGGATAAAAGCCCTTTTAACTGAAGTTTGGGAGGAGGAACCTGTCACTATTATTACTAGTTTGACGTAGCTCTGAGCTCCTGTCCTAGATCAGGACCACCTGGTCCCATAATCCACGCAAGCCACAGTCCTCCTCATTCAAAAAGGGCAGATTGAAATTCACACTGGTCTGAGTCCTAGGTAGTTTCTCCTGGAAGGGACACAGAGCAAAGGGGTTCTTTAGAACTGGTTTTGCTTGGTGGGGCTTTTTGGGAAGCTGCCATCTACACTGCATTCAGAGTAATAGGCCCAAACTCATTCTCTTCTCACTGTCACTGGAGTGAGGCCCATGTAACCTCATTAAAGCCAATGAGGACTCCAGCTCAGTGATCATGGAAGCAGCCAGCCAGGAGAAAATCCAGGCCTCTAGGGACAGGATTTCCAGCCTAAGCTTCATCTAGCAGAGCTGACTGCTGGAAAGCAGGGTTTGTTCACTGCTGTACTCTGTGGTCTGGACTGTGATCCTGTGCAAACCAGTGACCTAAACACTGGTGAATTTGGTAATGAGGCTAAAGAGATTACGCTTGCTAATGCAGCATGGTTGCCACCAGATGGAGCTAGAAAAGCTGCAGATTGTAAATGGCTATTTTGGTCTGATGAAACTTAATAGGAAGTTGAAGGGTGGGATAGCAGAGAAAATAACTTATGGGCCTCACACTGAGTGGCTGTGTGCAATCGCTAGTGCAGTACTGCAAGAGGGAATGGCTCACGAATGTTGTCACTTAGAACTGTAGGCTAGTTCATACCTAATCACTGAGGGCATGTCCACATAGCAGGACTAAACTCGAAATAAGCTACACAAATGAGCTGTCAATTGCACAGCTAATTTTGAAAAAGCTTATTTTGAGTTTTGGTGCTGTCTACAGAGCACTTATTTTGAAATAGAGCACTCATCCTCTGACTTCCCTTACTCCTCATGCAATGTGGGTTACAGGAGTCAGAGTGAGAAGTCCTTCAGCTTGTCAGTATTTTGATATTATATTGAAGTAACTGGTGGCTGTGTAGATGTGGCCTATGTTGTTTTGAAATAACGCTAGTTATTTTCAAATAATGTTGCAGTGTAGACAGCCTGATGGGTTTGGGGAAGCCCTGTAGTCCTTAGAACATCTATAGCCATGTCTGAGCTGCTGGGAAACCCAGGAGCAGGCTGGTTAGGTTGTGAAGCTATACTGCAAGTGAGTATCACCTCAAAAGAACTCTGCTTCCAAATGTGTTCTCTCCTCTCATGGGTGTTTGAAATGTTACCTGCACACTTGCTCAATCCCTCCTCCTTCTCACATGTGAGGGTTTTTTTGTGCAAAAAGGCACCGTCTACACAACGCTTTTTTGCGCAAAAACCTTTTGAGCAAAAGGGAAAGGAAGAGAAAATGCAAATGAGAGCGCAACATATGCAAATGAGCGCACCATTTGCATTTGCTTTTCTGCAAGAGGCTCATAGTATAGACATAGCCTGAGAAACAAACTCAATTCCCCTCTACCCCCTCTCCTCATATCCCCACTCAGTGAACGGCAGATTCTTGTATTTAGACTGGTTCTTAGGAGACTTATTAATGTTGGGTTTGCTGGAAGACTGATTCTGGTTTCTGAGCTGGTGGTCTGTGGGTGATGGGCCTTCCTGGACTGCATGTTAAAACTTCTGGAGATCTATTAGAGAGGGACCAGAAGAGAGTTGCAGTCTGACTTAGGGGAAGAGGGTGCCTGGAGAGAATTATATGGGACAAGGTTGGGACATAGGGGAAGCTGCTAGTGGTACATGGGAGAAGGAGATGGGCCTTGTGTGTTCAAGAGTGAAGGTCAACCAGGGCCACAGGCACCCTCTAAATAGGGGTGGGAAAAAGTGCCTCCCTGGGCCGAATCCAGCCCACTAAGCGGGTGGATCCAGCCCGTGGAGACCCTGCTGCTCCCCTGCCCCCAGGCACTTTGAAATGCCATGCACTGCTTGCAGAGTGGGGGAGGAGGGGAGAGCGGAGGAGGCTTCACGGGCTCCCCAGGCCCTGATTGGCCTGCGGGTGGGGGAGCATGCCAAGACTCTTCCAGGACACGGGTGCCTAGTGGGAAGGGGGGACAAAGGGGCTCCCCCACCCCAGACCAATCATGTTTAGGCCCTGCCCATTCCAGGGTGGCCCGGGGCTACTTCAAAAAATTTTAAGTGGCCCCTGGGCAAAAATGATTGCCCACCCCTGGTTTAAATTTTGAGAGTGTGTGGATTTCGGATGTGCAGTGTAAGCAGCTGTTTATCTAGGGTGTCTTTCCTCACTATGAGCACAAGAGGGAGTAGTTGAACTATTTTAAAACTCTTACTCCCTCTCTTCACCCCCACTCTCCCAACTACTTTGCACACACTAAGAAAAAAAAATCTACTGAGGGCAATCCAACTAAATATGCTGTCAACATTTTGGAAGAGCACACTGAGAAGAATTGTACTGCCTTAGGAAAGGCACCACATTGCAGTATGCTGAGTTTCAGACTGAAATGTGGCCTTTGTAATCAGAAAATTAGACCGAAACGATACAAATCATTACTAAAAACCAATCATCCAATCTCTTCAGAGACTGGCACCCTTGACCTTTGTCATTGGCATGGGCAGAAGTCATTGGCCAAAGTGCCAAAATCATCATCTCCTGGCACACATCCCTGCTGTTACTGTCCCAATATTTTTCTTTCCGTGGTCTATGGTTATGGTCATGTAGCAGAAGCAGGTTGCTGTATCATGGTGCTTTGCATTGCTAGGATTCTGATTTAAAAGCATGAGACCACATGCTGTGTGAGGCCTTCGCTGTTACGGAAGGTGAAGTGAGTCTTGCCACTGTTTTCAGTAAGTGCAAAATCAAGCCACAGTCCCATGGAAGCTCTGGATGTACCATACGGTTTAAAAAGGTTTCAGGGTCACCGCTACAAAGTATATAGATCAGTGGTGGGCAGTCTGTGGCCTTTGGGGCCCCACAGGGGCTCCACCTGCAGCCCGCAGACCCCCGGCTGACCTCTTCCCCCATGGACCTTTTGCACCCCGGGGCACTGGAGCCCACACTTCTTATGCCTCCCCCCTACCTGCCAGCACTTTTGACAGGAGGTGCCACAAATTACCCAGTTCTCACTCCAACCTGTCTCCTCCTCCTCCCTCCTACAGATGGAACACTACGAATCAGCTGCTTGCAGAATTCCAGCTCTGGGGGGAGGGGCAGGAGGATGAACTAGGCATTTCACATGCTTCAAGTGCTGGGAGGAGATGGGGGAGGAACAATTAAGTGAGGGGCTCCGGTGCCCTGGAGAACAAGAGGCCTATGAGGGAGGGGGACAAACGGGGGCCACAGGGCTGCAGATAGAACCCCAGAGGGCCACAGGCTGCTGTGGCTCACTGAGGTAGAGGGCCGCCCACCCACCTTTCCTGGTTGCCCATCTCTCAACTAGATGATAGGTCTATTTATGGCATCTCGATGGCATAAGCTTGGGGTAGCAGTAGCAAAGTAGGCCTATCGCAGATTGATTACCTTTGGATTTTGAGAGGATGGTTTACTGTCTACAGAAACAAAGGGCCATGTTTTCAAAGCTGACCTTCTCCTGACCTGCACAGAGAGTGTTTGCGCGTCTAACCATCCAATTTTCCTGGCATATTTTATCACTGCGAGTGCAAATGACTGAGACACATTGAGATTTCTCTGAAAAGCCTTTGGGTCTGGCTTTGGGACAGGTGATTCCAGTGGAATAGGAGATCGGACCAGCCAAGTGGACTTTAAGAAGGTTTTCTCTAGGAAAGGGAATCAATTAAGGGAATTGAAAGATAAAACCTTGTGCTCCTCAGCCCTTTTGCCTAGCATCTCTCAGTGTCCATGTGAGGCACTCCTTCTCTCTTCTCCTTCCCCGCAAAGCTCAATGTGGCTAATGGCCAGTCAGGAAAAAAAGGCTGTTTGGGAATTAACATAGGGTGGGAGAAGACTGCTTTATTCTGTTAAGCTATTTTCACAAGGGACTGGGAAGGCCTTGTATTGATCTTCTGGAGGTGGTTGCTGTAACATTGACCAGTGGTGGAATTTCATTAGTCATCACAGATGAAGAAGGTTTAAGCAGTTGTAATCCACTTGTAATGCTCTGGCAGTCTTTGATAGAGATGGGTTTTGTGGTACATGGGAGACCCAGGAAAAATTGTATAAATTTGACAGCTAGAGACAGCTGTGTGACTGCATCGATGATGCGTTTGGTGGGTATTGATTCAGTACTGTTTGTCCTGTTGTGCCAACAGTGGCAAGGGCACTACAGCCAATCTGAAGTGATAAATCAGAAGACAAACTAAAACTTACAAGTGAGGATTCTTTCCAACCAAAGGGGCAGGCAAATCCAGTTCTTAGCACACCACCCACCTGAAAGTATCCTTGTAAGAAGCAAAGCGTCCTGAAATGGGCAAAGACCTCACTAAAAATACATGATAGGGAAATCAGCCTCTTCTGTTGGTTGCAGATGCCCTCAGAACCCCCCAGGAAGAGCAGGGTGGGAGCTGAAACAGCAGAGGTCTGGAAAGATGGGAGGAGTAGGCAGCAGGAGGGGAGGAGTGCTGTAGCTAGATGGCGTGTGGCAGTAGTGATCTATGCCAAGGGTTCTCCAGCTGTGTTTTTCACATAGGGTTTTTGTTCATTCAGGTGGCTGGTTTTGATAGTTGGAGAATCCCACTGCACAGTGTACAAAGGGTCATATTGTTGCATATAGCCCAAGTAGGAGGTGCAGAGGAAGAAGCCCTTGTGTTGAGAGGCAGCACAAAGCCTTTATATCACAGAAATCCCATTTAATCTCCAAAACAAAGTGGAGGGCTGGTCCAGTGGTCAGGGTGCTAACCTAGCACAAAGAAGGCATGGGTTTAAGTCCTAACTTTACCTTAGACTCCATGTGTGGCCTTGGGCCAGTCACTTAGCTTCTCAGTTCCGAATCTGGGGATAATAGTAATGCCCTAGCTCACTAGCAGTTGAAAGGATAACTTCCTGACAGATTACGAGGAGTCCTGCGGCACCTTATAGACCAACAAATTTATCTGAGCATAAGCGTTTGTGGGTAAAACCACTTCATTAGATGTATGGAGTGAAAATCACAGAGGCAGGGATATACTTGAGTGTGTATATATGTGTGTGTGTGTGTGTGTGTGTATACACACACTAGTAGACTTACCCGGCATTGCCTGGTCCTTCAAGGCAGAATCTTGGAGGGGTGTGTGTGTGTGTGCCGGACACTGGGGGTGGGGGGGTATGAGAATGAGGGTAGCAAAGTGAGGAGGGGCTCAGGGTGGAGGGGGGGCTGCCTGCCAGGGTCCTGTACTTTCCACTCAGGATGTCTGCCCACTAGGAGCCTGTATTCTGCCCCTCCCCAATCTCCCCAGCCTACCAGAGGCCTGTTCACTCCCCACAGGTCCTCCCAGCTGTTCTCTCCCTCACAGTAGGCAGGGGCCTCCTCCCAGCCCCTCCCAGCACTGCAGTCAGTGGCTGGGGGTTGGGAAAGGGTTTGGGACAGGGAGGGCTACTAACCCAGTGTACTGCATGCTGACAGGGCAAGGTAGCAGAGCCCCAGCCCTACTGGCAACTCCCCTGGTAGTACAAATGCCCACAGTGGACAGCCTGCAGAATAGCTCCTCACTGTGGACATGTGGCCACGCTCATATTGTGTCTCTCTGAACAGCAGCCCCCCCTTTTGCATGTTATAGAAAACCATCCTTTTCCCGGGGCTTCTGCTTGTCTTGGCACCAACAAACCCTGAGTTTGCTTTAAGTTAGGAGCAGAGGAAGCTGCCTACCTAATTTGGTGGTCCTAACTCCTACCGTATAGGAGCAGTACTTGAACAAATGGACTCACAAACAGACATACAGACAGATGCACTCTAATATATACATATATATGGGGAGAGAGAGGGGTGGGGACTAGTGATTCAAAAGAAGGGAGTTAATTATCAAATGTAGGAGCAGTGTTAAAGAGGAGGTCAATTCAGTCAGTATGGATGTGGGAAGTGGCTCGCTGCAAACAGTTGATGGGGTGGTGTGAATACCAAGAGAAGGAAAACTGCCTTTGTAGGGAGAGAATCATTCTAAATCCTTATTCGCTCCTAATTTGATTGTTTTAATTAGCAAATGAATTAGAGCTCTGCTGTTTTAATCTGATTTTGAAGGGTTTTGTTTGTTTGTTTGTTTGTTTGTTTGTTTGGGGTTGTTGGGTTTTTTGGGTAAAGGAGGGCTACTTTTGAATCGGACACTGAGTGTCTAAGGAGGTTAAAGCGTCTCCTAACCGTTTTATTGGTTAACTTTCTCAGTGTCTGATTTATGTCCATTTATCCTTTGGCACAGAAACTGTCTGGTTTGGCCAATGTACATGGCACAAGGACATTGCTGGGACATGATGCCATAAATATCACATTAGGGGATGTGCAGGTGGGTGAGCCCCAGCTGGTGTGGTGATGTGATTAGATCCAGTGAAGATGCTGCTTATATGGGTATGTGATAGAGTTGACAACGGGGTTTGTTGCAGAGATAGGTTCCTGGGTTAGTGTTTGTGGGGTGTGTGGTGAGTATTTGCTTCTATGGGTGAGAACTGGCCTGTCTCCCAAGTTCTATGAATTTTCCAAGGATAGGTTGTAGATTGTCAATGATGCAATGGAAGGGTTTCATCTGGGGGCTATAGGTGATAGCCAGGGATGTTCTGATATGTTCCTCATTGGATCTGACCTGTAATACTCATCTGGCTCTGTCAATCTATTTCTTCACTTCCCTAGGTAGCTATTTTAGTTTAAAAAATTCTGGGCATCTGACAAAGTGGTTTCTCCCACAAAAGCTCATGCCCAAATAAATCTGCTAGTCTCTAAAGTGCCACAGGACTCCTCATTGTTTTTGCAGATACAGAGTAACACTGCTACCCCTCTGAGACTTGTTACCTGAAAGGGTACGTCTAAACTACATGCCTCCATCGACGGAGGCATGTAGATTAGTTTCTTCGAAAAAGGGAAATGAAGCCGCAATTAAAATAATCGTGGCTTCATTTAAATTTAAATGGCTGCCCCGCTCTGCCGACAAACAGCTGATCAGCTGGTTTCACGAGGCATACCTGCACTGATCAACAAAGGCTTCCTTGTGACCCCGGCACGTCCAGACTGCCCCGATCTGCCGACAAACAACTGATCAGCTGTTTGTTGGCAGAGCGGGGCAGCCATTTAAATTTAAATGAAGCCGCGATTATTTTAATCGCGGCTTCATTTCCTTTTGCCGATCTGTCTAATCTACATGCCTCCATTGACAGAGGCATGTAGTCTAGACACACCCAAAGATTGCAAGGTTCTAGTCCTCACTTTCACTCTGTAGTACCCTGAGCCATAAGTACCTAATAGATGGCTATTTGCCTAACTGAGGTCTTTAGACGGGGAGGTGTTCAATCCAGGAAGACCTCTGGAAGAGATCGTCCAAGGAGCTTTTCAGAGCAGTGCACAGTCTCAGTCTGCTGGTGCATTGGGACTGTTTGTTTTGTGTAGCTCCAGCTGTGCCAAGCAGCCTCAGAATTGCTGGGTACAACTAAAGGAGGATCTTCCTGCATAGGGAATCCCTTAAATAGCATGATAGAGGTTGTACCTCCCTAAACCGGGACTCTCTGGTCCAGCAACATCAGCGGTCTGGCAGGACCACGGATGTTGCTGGACCAGAGCCTAGGAATAGGGAGGTCTGGCAGCGAGGCCGGGATTACAGTAGGAGAGGTCAGCAACTGGGCAGGAACCCCATAGCAGGAGGGGCAGTAGGTGTGGAGCTCCAGGGCCAGCGGCAGTGGCAGAAGGAGCTGGTGCCAAAGCCCTGCAGTAGTGATACTGGGGCCAGAGCCTGAGCCCAAGCCAGAGTCAGAGGGGCCAGGAGCTGGCTGGAAGCAGCCAGCAGTAGGGAGGGTTTGAGTGGCCAATGACAAGGGACCTCCTCTGGTCGAGCAAATCCCCTTGTTTGGGGCCAGTCAGGTCCCGATGGTGCTGGACCAGGGAGGTCCAACTGCATGTCCTTAGTACCTGATGTGCCTGACATGGGTAAGTAAACAATGTGGCAGTTTAAAGCCACGTTTGCATGCCCCACCACCTCAGCCCCAGCTGCACTGAGTTCTTCTCAGCTCAGGATCTGGCCCTGTCCTTTCAGATGCGCAACTTGGATGATTTTTAAAGATCTGTGATTGACTTTTATTCATTCACATAACCATGTTTGTGATTATTTAGGCACCTAGTTAATTTAAAAGCATATATGAGAATAAAGAACCTCAACAATAGAAGACATCCAGATTACTGAGATGGGGGTAGAGGGGAGATACAATTATTGATGGTAAAAAAACCTCAAATTCTTATTGTTTCCTTTGGGCTAATATAAGGCTAACCCTCTTGAAGCTTGTGAAACATATTTATGGGTGCGTCTAGACTACATGGCTCTGTGGACGGAGCCATGTAAAGTAGTTTACTCGACATAGTCAATGAAGCGGGGATTTAAATAATTAAAATTAAAATGGCAACCACGCTGTGCCGACAACCAGCTGGTCTGGCACAGCACGGCAGTCTAGACATGGTGCGGTCGACAAGGGAAGCCTTTCATGAGGCATACCGGAGCGGTCGACAAAGGCTTCCCTTGTCAACTGCGCCGCATCTAGACTGCCGCGCTGTGCCTGATCAGCTGATTGTCGGCACAGCGCAGTGACCATTTTTATTTTAATGAAGCGGGGATTATTTAAATCCCTGCTTCATTGACTGTCGAGTAAACTACTTTACATGGCTCCGTCGACGGAGCCATGTAGTCTAGACACACCCTATGAGATCACTTTCCTTTCCTGCCTACATGGAGAAACTGAAAATTAACTAGAGGTGCTTCATCTACTATTTAACTGCTTTAGGAGCTTTGTACATAGTTCTATTAAAAATGGAAGTAACTTACATTTAAAATTTTATTTAATTATACTGTAATATATTCTAATGAGAGAGTAAAACAATGTGTTATGCTAAACATCTGTTAGCTATAATTTAATTTTCTCTTGCAACACTCCTTATTCCTCTAGGGAATGTCTCTTTAAGGCACCCTCTTATAATTTACTTCATTTAAAAAAGCATTCATTTATTCCAAAACTTGTTCTGAGACTTTTTTAGTTTAGTCATGTTAACAAAATAAGTAGTGCCTAGACAATAACCATTGTGGCATTTATTTGAATTGGCACTATGATCACTATTGACGGTACTGTGCCTTGGTTTTAAACAAAAAATGAAATAAAAAACATGCAATTTCCTTTTTTTCTCCTTTTCTACATTTATGTTCAACTCAGGGCAAGAATTTTGTAGTATTCATAAAGAAAACAAATAGAAATGACAAACAACAGCATGAAGAGAGAATTCATGAAAGCATGGATTTATACATAGGCCCCCTCTGTAAATGAACATGAAGATCCTGTATTTTAGAAAGCCTCACCTTATTTGTCTGACCATGCACATTTCAGATGTCCCCATGCACTCTGTTGTCTTGCCTTTTTGTATATGAACTGAATGTCCTGTACCACATTTTTCTGTTCAAATTGTGTGATGCCTAAACTACGCCACAGGACAGGAAGATGTTTCCACCATCTCTGAATTACATCATAAATCATTCAAATTTGCTCTCATGGTTGTCATGATTTCATCAGAGTCCCTCAATGTTTGTATAGTCTTATACAGTATATTGCACTTACTGTAGCTGTATAGTATCTTGTCTGTATACTGTATGCACATAAATATGTAAATTCACTCATGTATGTATGTATAGTATGTTTATATATCTATGTATATGTATGTGTGTTTGTTCATAGTCTTTCATTAGAAATATATGGCTATTCATATACATTAAGTGTATGTTGATTGCTAAGAAGTATGAATGCCAGCGCCCACTTTTGATAGCTTACTTTTACCCTCATTTTGTCTTGTTGAACTACAAAAATAAAAATGTTGTGTATTTTAAATCAGAACTTTAAAAATGATTATTTTTCTACTGTTTTCATGGTGCTGTTCTTTAAAGGTTTTTTTGTTTTGTTTTGTTTTGTTTTTTAACCTAAGTTTGCAATGCTTACTCTTTTTCCTAGGCTCTCATCTGTCAATGGTCATTTGTAGTTGAAAGGTCACAGTGTTAGAAAACATTCTGTATTTTGTCCTTTCAGTTCTTTTCATCTTGCATTCATCAAGAGTTTTCCGTTTTTCAATTAATACTCTCAGACAATTGGGTTCCAATTCTGAAAATACTAACTTGTGTCATATGAGGAGTTCCAATGAACTGCAAAAATAGCTTATGCACAAAGTCACCCACATGCATAAACATATGTCGGATCAGGGGTCTTGATCAGTTAATTACACTGCTTTTATAAGCAACAAAGAATTGCTTTCATTAATATTTTGCATTCTTCATTTCAAAGAAACTCATTTCCAGTCCAGTGGAGTTTTAGGATCAGGTGAAAATGTTAGCTGCATTTTACAGTAAAAATATATGTATAAATAGTTTACTCAAGGCTTAAATCAATACTGACAAGAGATTAAAAGTATGTTGCAGACCAATGTATGTTGCAGACCAATGTTTCCCAAACCTTTTACAAAGATGACCCACCAATTTTTGTCCTTTTTTGTGACACTATTAGATAAATATTCCCTCTGTCCCAACACTGTAACATTAATCCCAGCCCAGTGCACAGGGGAGGGACCAATAAGAAGGTGGAGAGCAACCTTACCCCACACTCATCTCATAGTGGTGGCTCTTGAGGTGCAGAGCTAGGGTAATAGTAATCTATGAGTTATAATCCTGCACATGGGGTCATAGCATCACTCAGACTGTTGTGCCTGGCTCCAAACCATCTGCCAGAGCTCACTGCTGAGAGCAGGGAGAGGAGCCCAGGAACCATAGCTGCAGAGCTATTACTAGGTATTTTTGTCCTGAGGCAAAATATTAATTATGTGCTACCTCTCCTCCAGATTAAAAATGTGTCGTATACTAATGTTTATTTATCTTTACTTCAAGAAAAATCAACAAAATGTATTAATTCGTATAGTAATGTAACAAAATATATTTTCAATCATATTAGGAACATATTTTACATAGATATTAAATAAAATGTGATTCTTTACAAACAATAATATAAATAAAGGAACATATAATAAATGACAAAGTAATTTTAATCCTTATTATAAAGTTACTTTATGCACTTTTAGTGCAGCAAACTCATCAGTTATATCACTGAAATCTATTATTTGGGATATTTCAAGCTCACTGGGGAGAATTGACAGTCCTGATAACCTCTGCTCCCCAATACTAGAAAATAAATATTATTTTATAAGCCTTAGCTTACCGAAGCTTCATTCATTGCTAGCCAAATCAACACGCTTGTTTTGTTTTGTGTCAGGCCTCTAGACAGTCTCGTGTAAACTGGGACTTAGGTTAGCACACATCTCTTTACTTTTGCAGCTTATTATTGTTATCTATTGTGTCTTTGTGCCCCTGATTATGATGCACAGAGGGTGAGCGCCCCACCTGCCCTTGTTATGGTACTGCATTGCTGAGGGAAGAGTATGGTCCTGAGCCATGAGAAGTGTATGTCTAGGGCCTGCAACCCATCTAGAACCTTCCACAATGCACTGGTGGGTCAGGATCCACCCTTTGGGAAATATTGTGCTAACATACTTAAAGTGGACCACGTGTTCAAGTTCATTACTGAATAAAGTCTTCTATGAAGAATTATTTATGCTTGAACAAGCCATATTTATTTTTAAGTGTGGTAACTTTGTTTCCATTTAAAGCTAGTTTTATTATTTCTCTTCAGGGATTTTTTCCAGCTGGATTGGCCTTAGTGAATAATAAGTTATTGCAGCATAGCGTCAGCAGCTACTTAGAAAGCTGTTAGAAAGAAGACAAATCTTTACAGAGGAAATACTGAAGAATTTTTAGACTGTTTTACTGGCAGTGACATAGGCACCATTATGAAAGGCCTTCAATTCCAATGAAGTCACATGCAAGAAAACCTTTCATTTTTAAAGTCAGAGGGCGAAATCCTAACTCTATTGAAGTCAACAGCAAAAATTCCATGTCAGCTATTGGCTATAAGTGAGAGGCCCTATAAGACTATCAAGGAATGTTTTTTTTCTCAACAGCAAGAGAAAATGCAGTCATTTAAAAAGGACACATTCCATAACTGTACTTGGGTGTTTATGGATTCACCATGCATTACACTTGGCTACTGCATTATTTAACAGTTCCTCATGTAAATGGTTGTATAACATTGCTCTGTGTCACATTCCGTGCTAAAGATGATGGTGAACTGACTTCTTGTACACTGCAGTTAAAAATGCTCTTTGGGATCCTTCAGAATGAAAAATACTATACCAACGTTGGATAGTAATTTCTTCCATTCAGCATTTTTATGATTAAAGTATATCTTACTAACTAATAACACATGGGATACCTTTGCCTTTTAAGAACAATTCTATGCATGGAGAAAAAAGGATGATATTCCCACATGCCGAAACTTTTCCATCTCTGAATGGCTCGGCGTGATTTTTTACTCGTACATAATGATTCATTTGAATACATTACTATCCTAGATTCATTTTTCCCATGATATAATGTTACCATCCTTTACAAATTATGTTCATTTTTAAAAATGATCATTGACTGGATTTGGCCATAAGAAAAGAAGAAATGTAACAGAACACAGTACTATATTGCATATACATAAGACAACTTTAGAATGTGAGACCCTCAGACCTGCAATACTGGTACAGGTGCATGGTCCCATTGACTTTGTGAATTTGCAATGCTACATGAGCAGACTGCCAGAGAATTCTGACTTACCAGAACTTTATCTGCAGAGGCATTTTCTCCATGGGCTAAACATGCTAACTTTATCACTTTCAATCTCCAGTCTTAAAATGCTTATTTTTAGACAAAGAATCTTTGAGAACACTTTATATAAACATAAAGATATAAAGAAGAAGGAGAGACTTGTTCTCTGAATTTGGAGTCTTATCTACCAGAGCTGAAACAATAATCAAGTTTAGTTCAATCCATGTGTATGTTTGAAGCAATACATTTTAAAAAGGATATTATGAATTATTTTTAAAAGGGCTAGTGATAAAGAGCATCATAATGATAAATCCAGTGCCATGCTATATATCAGTGTCATGCTTGACAGTGACAGTCAATAGTTCTAATTCCAGGTCTTGAAACTGAAAATTGTTGGGATGGAAGTCAATGTATGTTTTGCCACTGATGTCACTAGAAGCAGAGTGGGGTTTTTTTAAAGGTTTTCAGGGTAGATTAAGATTAAACTGGGAGTAAATCCACAAAACATGGCCCTGTCTTAAAAATCAGGAGCTTTTCTGTACAGTTTACACCTGTATCAGAGTTCTGGAAGTTTCAGCTGCTGCTCAAGGTAGTATACCCTTCTCTTGGGTCATGCGGTAACATGATGTGAAAAATTGAGGAACACCACAATTCATTTCTTCCTAGTCCCGATGTATTGGTCTTGTCCCTTTTTAAGTCAATGAAAAAACTCCCATTCACTTCAGTGCTACAGATTGGGATTTGGGTCTCTCACTGACAGCCAGTGGATGAGAATCTGCAATTAGCTATTGTACAATCAAACTGCCTTTTGTTGAGTGTCTCATTGCTGTGATAGAGCCTTCCCTAAACTCAGAGGGGATGGATCCCAAGAATGTAAGAGTCCTAGTTTAGGCAACTCTTACTGATAAATGGAATCTACTAATTCAAATCAGACTTCACAGTAAGGATTGCTTGCGTGAATAAGAGCTAAAGGCTCAGGAGCTTATTGTTAATTACCAGGAAATAGAATAATTAGAATCAGAAATGTCAAACGTTTGTTTTCTTTATACTATACTGTTTCTCTTCCAAGATCTGAAATATTGAGAGAGAGTTTTGAGCAATCCAAAATGTTGTGTGATTATAAAAACGTCTGTATCTCATTCAGAGTTAATAAAGTCAGGGTAACCTGTCCCTTAGCTCCTCTTTGGTGGTCCAAATGCAATATTTCATTTCCCTTTTAATTTTTAGGGTTAACAAGAAGATATATCACACAGTTAGCTTGAGTCCCATGTTTATTTCTTAGTTCTGTGTAAAAAGGCTAAGATTAAGCTTTGGTTTTCATAAAGGGACTCAATAGGACTGAAATGTATGTTTCTCTGCCACATAAATTAAATATCATGAAACCAGTATGCACAATATTCTTAACATTTGCTGTTCTATAGGTTATTACTTTTCACATGTACCGTATTTGCAGGCCATGATGTGTTAAATAATGGTATGTCAGATAACACATTTCAAGCCATTTGTTTTGTAGCAAGATTAGCTTTGATGAGGAAAAGTCATGCTTCTAAATAAGTGAGTACCGGTTAAGAGGATCTGTGGCACAAGAGTGCATTTAGTGTATTTATTAGCATGGGAATGGAATGACAGAACATTAATTTATCATTCAAAAAGTTTGTTTTATTGAAAAGTACAATAGCAGTCTGAAGATAACCAGCTAATTTGTCTTTAAAGACCAAAGGAGAGCTTGTTGAGGATTACGTGCTATGTTTTCTCAGTATGAAGTAACTATGATAGTTAGCAATTGGAAATCTGAATTATGAAACTGGAAGGCTGAGATCAGATATGCTAAATGGTTTAATCATTGGATAATTAAATTAGATAATAAAGATTATTTGTACGTGACGCAATCTACTGGGATTCCTAAATTCTGAAGACTTTTGTCTGCTCTTGTTGACCCAGCATTTACAGACCAGACTATGTAACTTCCCCCTTTTCTACTTTTGCTAAGACCCATATGTTCCTGTTTATGTTATAAAAAGCATGTTTATCAAATTGTAAGTCATGATTTACAGCAAATGCTGTAACAGTTGTTACAGGGACATTGCATATCTTTTTCTGGTAATATTTTTAAAACCAATTTGCAGAGTATTAGGATCACAGGATTTACCATAACAGCAAAGATTGTTGGTCTGTTTACTACCTTAGTGGATCAAAGACCACAGCTAAATACTTTAAAGAAAGGCAAATAACAAAGTACATGACCAATTGTGCAAAGATGTATGTAGGATAAAATTCCATTAATTTCAATGGCCCTGGGTCAAGCAAGATATTTAAGCTTTATTTAATATTTATTTCATATTTTAATCACATATTATTTCCATTGAAGTTGATATAATTATTTCTGTGCTTAATGTCAGGTCTGTGCTTAAGTATCTTGCTAAATTAAGGCTCTCACAATGATCTGAACAAGCCCTGAGGAATGATTTATATAATTTCACTATAAAATGTCTCTGTGGCATCAACTATGTTAAAATGATGGCTGGAGGGATTGGGGTTTTACCTCCAGAGTGTATACATCTGTTTAAAAATATATGCCTTCTATTGTCTATGTATATCTATTGTCTAAGATATTTTGGCCTTGGAAAGGGTTCAGAAAATGGCAACTAAAATGATTAGGGGTTTGGAATGGGTCCCATATGAGGAGAGGTTAAAGAGACTGGGACTTTTCAGTTTAGAAAAGAGGAGACTGATATGATAGAGGTCTATAAAATCATGAGTGGTGTGGAGAGGGCCGATAAAGAAAAGTTATTTATTAGTTCCCTAAATAGAAGAACTAGAGGACACCAAATGAAGTTAACGGGAAGCAGGTTTAAAACTACTAAAAGAAAGTTCTTCTTCACACAGCGTGTAGTCAACCTGTGGAACTCCTTGCCAGAGGAGGCTGTGAAGACTAGGACTATAATGGAGTTTAAAGAGAAGCTAGATAATTTCATGGAGGTTAGGTCCATAAAAGGCTATTAGCCAGGGGATAAAATGGTGTCCTTGGCCTCTGTTTGTCAGAGGCTGGAGGGGGATGACAGGAGACAAATCGCTTGATCATTGTCTTCGGTCCACCCTCTCTGGGGCACTTGGTGCAGGCCACTGTCGATAGACAGGATACTGGGCTAGATGGACCTTTGGTCTGACCCAGTACGGCCATTCTTATGTTCTTATGTCTAGGTACTAGAAATAAATGGACTCCATTGTCACAGGGTTATGCTTCATTGCTCAGGTTAGCTAGCAAACTTCAGATCTGCACTAGCAACACTGAAGGTTTCAGTTCATAACCCAAAACGCCAGAGTCATGCTGGCTTGTATTCCATGAGAAACACAGATAGCAAAGGACGAAAGCACTAGGAAAAGGAGAATAAATGGTTTTTAAATGCCCAATGTAATTATTCACTTATGTTAATCAGACATATGCTGCTATCAAAATCTACATAAGAACTGCTTTATATGGTCTATTCACAGAGCTTTACTTAGTTCTTTTCAGCAGAAATCATCTCTTTTTCAGCTATTATGGCCTCATATCACTCTATGTTTGGGCTACCCAAGTTAAATGTCTGTGGAGAGGTTATTCTCTGTGTTTATTTAGGAAGGAAACATTTGTGAATACTGTAGCCAAAGACTTTGCCCTGGTTATGTTTAATGCATTCTTTGTATCTGTGAATGCTATATAAGCATATGAATGCTATAATATGAACACTGATGTAACCAAGGGCTTGCTCAGAATGCTTTCTAGAGATGATCAAGTAGAGGTGCTTTCAGCTCCTAGATGAAATGTCTCACATACAGTAGCCACTTTGTGGGAAAACACCTGCTTTCTGTGTTCATTTGGCGTGCTTTGTACATCCCTGCATATCTTGTCATTACTAAGTAACATTGTACTAATAACCAGTTGTGTTAATATAACAGCTATGGGATAACTGGTTAGCAAACCCAGAGCTAAACTGATGATTGCGTATGCTGACCCAAATGCTGCTCTCATTTATGTCAGATAAATCCAGAGTAACCCCATCAATGACAATGGTACTTCTGTAGCTTAATACCTGCAGAAATGTGAGTAGAATCTGATTCTCCCTACTCTGGGTTTACAATCAATGGGAGCAACCCAAAACAGGGGCAGTGCAGTGATTCCAGTGGATTAGCCAGACAAAACCCTTACCACATAATATAAATGTTCAAAAGATTGTCAAGAAATGTTGCTGAAACATTTGCTTTTATTAATATTTGATTTAGCCAACTATAGGTGACATCCTGGCCCAGTAAGTCAAAAGCCAATCTCACTGACTCCTGAAGGGTCAGGAAGTCACTCAGGGTATGGCTAGACTGCGTTGTTGGTTTTTTCAGGATACCTCAGGTATCCCAAAAAAACTCTGCTGCATTCATGGAATGCATTTGCTCTTCCGCTTCTTTTTGTGTGTGTGTGTGTGTGTGTGTGTTGAAGAGCAAATGCACTCTTTCGGAAGCCCCTGTATTCCTAGTTCTATGAGGAAGAAAAGGGCTTTCAAAAGAGGATTTTTTTCTCGACATTTGGTGCAGTCTACACAGGCCAAATGTCGGAAAAGCCTCTTCCAACAAAAGAATCAGAAAAAGGTGTGGAAAATGTGCAGCGCATTTTGTGTACTTTTTTCTGACAAAAATTTGTAGTCTAGCCCTATCCCGGATGTCTTTACTGCAGTGCACGACCCCTGCTTGTGAATAGGTGAGGAAATCTGTGACTTCAAACCAAGTGTAACAGCTCACAGAACTTGAAATAACCACTGCTGCATAGCATAGCCATATCCCCTATGCACCAGTGGGACCCAGACAACATCTGAGATCATGTCATTCCACACCCTTCCAAGTGGAAATATGCAATTGACCATATTGCCGAAAAACAAGAGAAAGTGTCACCTAGATTGTCAGTGGAAAAGAAAGTGTGGAGACTCATGTCTGAACAGGCAAGTGGGGAGAGTGCAGTTCTTCACACTTCCTCATAGAGGATGGTAAGTGGCTTTCAGTAAGCCTGTCTTTTTCACCTGTCATTAGCCTGATGGAAACAAGCATCTTGCTTTGCTGTATTGAAATCATTTGTCGCACTGTTCATATAACATATCACATAGGTATGTTGCTTTGTTTTCAGATGCCGGAGCCATTTGTAATCACTTCAAAGCAAATGTTATGGTTGGTTTTTAATTTCATTCATTCTATGTCCTTACATTGAATGGCAGACTATCATTTTTTAGTGTGATATACAGTAATCATGAAGAAATAGAGCATATCTGTTCGTGACATCCGTGATCACATAAACATTGTTTGGTTTTCCCCATAATTCCATAAATGAAGAGTCAGCCCCACTGCCCATCCAATAGGAGAGGGAAGAAAACCTCAAGGACCCGAGGAGAACAACCTCTTCCTCAGCCTAATAACCTGTACAGTTACAGCAAAGTAAGTGTGATTATGCAGAACTGGGGAAAAATTATGGAAACACCCGCTGAAGTAGGGCTCAACTTATTGGCAAGAGCTTCAATTGCCACCTAAATCCAACCATATTGAAAACAAGCAAACCTCCCACCAGCAAAGACTCCACTACTGAGAAAATAAGAAAATGGAATATTACGTAATCTAATCTGTTCTTCACAATGCCCTGCATTAGTAAGGGATGCACTATTTGGATCATGGACTAAGTCCACACAGGATAAAAGTCTACATAGTTGGTTGATAATGTCTGATAATGTTTGCAATTTTTTCCATGAAAATTTTAATAGTTAATGAAAATAATGTCAACATTTATTTTAGCCTGATTTGTGACCCACTGCAGAACTGGATGTAAAATGTCAATAATTTTTTCATGGATTTTCAACAAAAATTAAATTAGCTTTTCATATTTTTTTGTGAAAATTATATCCCATTTTTCAACGAGCTCTGAAAACATGATACATAGTGTGAACTAACCCCTGTGCAGAGAACCAGCACAAGACTACCTTACGCATCATTTAATCCATCAAAACAGAAGTCATGTGGGACTTAGGAAGCACGTAGGCCTTTCCTATAAGGGTGAAATTCACCAAGAGATTACATGAGCAGATAAAATTACTCCACCTAATAAACACGTTGACAGATCATGTGCTGAGAATTTTTCATTTTATATGTTCAGTCCCATCTTCCTTTCTCTCTCTCCTCCTTCCTCCCTGTCCTTTTCACTTTTGCTTTTGTTGGATATGGTTTGGTATGTATGCAATTTGAAGGTGTTTCCATATTTTTTCAGTTATTATATATATATATATATATATGTATTTACTAACTACTAAATATGTATTTGTTTAGTGTGCTAACACAATTTGTCTCGTGATGTATGTAGAGTGTCCAGACATTCATACGACAGTAGAGAAGCACCTCATATTAAAATAGAAAAGCTTGTATCATTTTCTGAAAAAAAAATGTGGGGGAATAACTAATGGATATGTGGGCTGTATTGAACAGAAACTGGTTAATATTACTAGCCAGAATATGTCAAAAATATTTTCTTCTGACCTTATTCCATGTATAATTACTCCTATTAAAGCAAAATTGGCTTGCTTAGTTTAACAAATGAAAAGAATTGTTGCATTCATATACTTATTATTCTTGCTTTAAGATCTTTTTTTGGGTAGAAATTAATGCCATATATACTCATACCTGCCTTTCTTATCCATCTATTTTATTTATGTGTCTCAAATGTAGGGCCCAGCTCCATAGTTGACATGGGTGTAAACAGCTCCCTAGGACTCAATAGTGCTATGCCCATTAACGGTAGCTGAATTCTTCCCCAAGTACTTAAAGACTACGTCTAGACTGGCATGATTTTCCACAAATGCTTTTAACGGAAAAGTTTTTCCGTTAAAAACATTTGCAGAAAAGAGCATCTAGATTGGCACGGACGCTTTTGCGCAAAAGCACTTTTTGCGGAAAAGCGTCCGTGCCAATCTAGATGCGGTTTTGCGCAAGAAACCCCGATCGCCATTTTCGTAGCTTTTTTGCACAAAACAGTTTTTTTGCGCAAAACAGTGAGAGCATCATAGTATTTGTGCAAGAACACTGACAATCTTACATTAGCTCGTCAGTGTTCTTGTGCAAATTCAAGCGGCCAGTGTAGACAGCTGGCAAGTTTTTCCGCAAAAGCATCTGCTTTTGCAGAAAAACTTGACAGTCTAGATGCAGCCAAAGTGTATATTGGCTAAAGCAGCTTCTAGGAGAACATTTCCCATATTTTCCTTTAGAATTCTATTTTGCTTAGCTTCTTATACTTTGTTGATCACTCAGAGATCTGAGCACTTTCTTGAGTTAAGAATAACCAGTTAAGGAAGAGTCTGTCAGATGAGGTTATGTCTGTTTTCTTGTCACCTGGAATAGTCATGTGGGTGCCTTTTGCTTCCTTTCCCTCCATTTTCTTTCAGTAGACCACATTTAAAAAAAAATATGATATGTAGTTTTGCAAGACAGCAAGGTCAAACTATGAGTTTTGCATTTGTTTTGAAAAGCCTTGATGTGTATGTAATTCTTAGTTCCTCTGGGAGTGAATTCTGCATTTTTAAGCTCACCTTCTAGGAAGGCCTATCTCCTGCTCATTAGAAGTTGTCTTGGGAAATAGCTTTGTTATGAAAAATCGTTTCTAAGAGTGATCACAGGCCCAAATAGAGAGGCAGGTGTTAGGCATCTTGTATCCCTGGCCATTTAGCACTTTAAAATTAGGAATAAGGCTGCACGATGTGATATTTTATTTAAAGGTAGGCAGTGGCATGTAGAGAACATGTGCTATGTGTTTCTAAGGATGTGCTGATGTTTTCATGTCTAAAAGCTTGCATTGTGATAATTCAAGGAGTTAACAGAAGCATGCATGGTCAAAGTTAGGGTATGTCTAGTCTACAGGCTTTTGTCAACAGAAGTTTTGTTGACAGATACTGTCGACAAAGCTTCTGTCGACAAAGAGCGTCTAGACTACATTCAGTTCTGTAGACAAAGCAAGCTGCTTGGTCGACAAAACCCTGTAGTCTAGACACAACCCTAGATGCAATAACACCTTCTGTCGACAGAACTCTGTCGACAAAAGGTGTTATGCCTCGTAAAATGAGCTTTACCAGCATCGACAGAACTCAGCGGTAGTGTAGACGCAGGTATAGTTTTGTCGACAAAACTCTGTAGTCTAGACACACCCTTAGGTATCAATAATAAGCTTGAAATGCAGTTTCCTAACCTCTTGAAGGGGGGAAGTCTGCATTTCTCACAGAAGATGGCATATCCAGCATTAGCTGTGCCTGTGAGAAGTTGGAAAAAAAACATATTTCAGTCTTTGTTGTTGCTCTATGGACAAACATCTTTGATTGCCTGACACAGCACTGTGCAAGCAAGCTGGTGAAGTGTTTCTTCTACCCCAAGCTGGATGAAGTATTTCTTCTTCTGTTATCTCAGTAGGGTTTAATTTAAGCCAGCTCTTACTACTTTATGCGCTACTGTAGTTAAACAGTGAAATGGCTGGGCAACAGCGGTGTTAGCAAGAGATGTGAACAGCAAAGCTGTGTCATGATCATATTGTTGACTTGAAATATAGGCACAGGAAACCTCATCATTTCTCATACCAGCTCCATGTGAATAGTGATAAGGCAGAAGCTATACCAGAATAGAATGATGCTCCACAGGTGAAGGGGGTTTGGTGGCAGAGGTACAGTTGCCCATCACTGACCTTTGGATAAAGCATTGAGGAAAAATTCAAACCATTTCCCAGTGTTCCCCTAGAACGCTGATACCTTTCATAGATAGAACCCAACCTGAATTCTAGGTTGGCAGGATCTAGGATAGTAGGTGCAGAAGCCAAGAATTGCCATGAACCAGTAGAAGATGTGAAGGAGCTAAGGCTTCTATTCCTGTCCATAAGCTGGTGTAGTAAATACTGAGTACCATACAGACTACATTTGAGTCAATGGCAACACTTCCATTGATTTCAGTGAAGCCAGGATTTATCCCTGCCTCACTAAGCAGGTTCTGTCAGGCCCTATTGGGAGCGGGGGGGGGGGGGGGGGGGGGAGGGGGAAGAGAAAGGGGAGGAGAGGCAAAAGGGCCATTTTGGCTTGGGTCTCAGGAGATAAAAGGGCCTCAAATGTTGACCTTTTTCTACCAAGTAATTTCCATTTATTATACATCTTGCAGTTATTATAGAAACAACAAAAGAAGCTATATAGACCTGCAAAAAAAATGATTTAAATCAGTGTGGGACCTCGAGCCTTCACCAATTTTTGGTCACATGTGAGTTTTCATCTGTGTGACTGGAGACTGGAATAGTTTCTGTGATTAGTAATTCTGTGTTATGAAATGCTATTTACAGTCTTTGTATAGTTTAAAGGTTTTGAAAGTCATAATTAATTCTGTTACTGTAAAGTGATTTTGCTTGGTCTGAGGGTGAGCTTAACCTTTAAATTAGATTTTTATCTCTGCATAGGAGATTTTTATATTCCCGTTTTTTCTTACGTGTCTTTGTATACAATAACCATATCAGGCTCAGCTGTAAATAACCTCTTCATCCAGTTTTAGGTTCACTTTTAAAGGCTTTTTTGTGATAATAAACTTTTAATTCTAGTTATTTAATAAACGTTATATCTAATCTGACAATTGCTCTGTGTTCATATTCAAAATAACACACCAGTTATTAGAGGAATTTAATAATGGGAATATGTTACCAGACAAAATTTCAAGATTTTGAAATAAGTTCACGAGGGCCATAGTAAATAAACCCCCCAAACCATTATTATATAATAATTGTGAAGTATACAATTAAAAGTCTGTATAACAATAGCCTTTAGTGAATTTAATTTATTATGTGTACTGTGTTTTAAAAGAACTCCTTTATAAAAATGAAGCGAAGTTTGAAAGTGGTGCAAGTAAGAGATGGCAAAAGCAACAGAGTGAAGCAGCAGTTAAGAGTTTAAAGCCAATAACATCATTTGTCATAGAATAGACACCTCAGCCATTATATGGTGACCATACTGACATTGACACTTCCAGTTCTGATGATAAAAACTTTGTACCCACAAATGACATTTCAATGCCATTGCCTCAAAATGAGAATGTCATTAATCAAGACACAGAAATGCCAACAGTAGCAATAGATGCAGAATATACTCTCGAATTAGAGACTGTACAGGCAGAAAACAAAGACCTTAGAGATGCTGGGCAGCAAGAGCAAGAACTTATGATTAGCACAGAACACAGCGTAACAACAGTGGCATCAGAACCTGATATTGAGCTTCTTGATAAGAACAATGTTGCTCAAATGAAATCATTTCTCAAAGTTAGTTGTTTTCCGATTCCAAGTAATATACAGAAAGATGCTGAAAATCATGCTTTCCCCCCAAGTCTGCCAACAAAAACTCTTCCAAATGGAGAGATCTACATAAGAGGCTGGTTCCACTGGAGCATGAAAAGTAGGCTCTGTACTGTGTACCCTGTTTAATTTTTAACAGTAATACATCAAATGCATCGGTACTGTCTGATCCATCCAGTTGGAGCATCATTAGATGCTGGAGGAAGTTGAAAGACCGAATACCTGCACATGAAACTTCAGTATCATATAAAGATAACTATGTTACATGGAAATCAGCTAGTAGACAGCAGCACTAGCTGGCAGTTTAATTGAAAACTTACTCCTGAGTGAAATATTCACAGGAACTGATAACTGGAAAAAACTCTTTGAGTGCATCTTGGATGGCGTTTTTTCTGAATGGGGGTTGGCTTTGTTTGGTTTCAGTCAACGTATCGGTGACTCTACAAACAGAAACTTCCTTGGTATACTTAAGCTTCTTAGCAAGTATGACCCACTTTTATCAGCACATGTTAAGTATGTTCATAAATCACAAGAAAGTGGAAAAGGCATGCAAGTCAATTATTTGTCTACCAGAATACAAAATGAGTTTATTGAGCTGTGAGGGACATTTGTGCGAACAACAATTCTTGAAGAGCTACGACATGTGAAGTACTTTTCAACTACTATTAATGAAACTCCAGACTGTTCTAATAAAGAACAGATTATCTTGATTGTTCGATATGTTAAAATTGCAGGAAGTTGAAAGATTTCAATTGAAGAATGATTCATTTTCTTTGATGATTTCATGAAAATAATTTGAAAAGAAATAGCCGCTGGTGTATTAGAAACTCTGGAAGGTTTCAAATTAAATTTTAAAGTCCACATTGGCCAATCCTATAACAATGGATCCAATATGGCTGGGAAGTATAACAGAGTACAAGCAATCCTTCTTGAGCAAAATCCAAACTATTTTCTCTAGTTATAGCAATGACCCACTAAATCTTGTCGGTGTTGATATACATGCTATTGGTAAAATGACTTAATTGTTAATAAATAAATGTCTCACGTGTTCATTTTCATATATTCTTTTGGTTTTAGTATGACCCTTTAGATGAGAAGTTGATACATCGTGGGCTTGGGACTGAGGCTGGACTGGGGCCTCTAAACTCAAAGTGGCCCAGGCCTCTGTCATTCTCTGAGAGGGCCTGGGTTCTGCATTACGATTTTGTTAAGGATATTGAGCCTGTAGTCTCACTCTTGCTTGGAAGGTTGAGCCAATCCTCCTCACACTGCATGGCCACATAAAGCCCAATTATTGGATGTGTCTGAGGAATTTAAAAAATGCTTCCGTTCTGTTGTTTTGGGAAGCCACATCTGTCCCTCTCTTAGTTCCTCTTCCAATTCAGTCTCTTTGATGTAATTACCTCTTTAGCACATGACTAAGTTATAGTCACTGAATAAAACAACAGTAAAATTCTTGTTCAAAACGAGATCCTCAAGAACCGTGTAAGTTCTGTATCAGCAGAGTGTTTGTCTATCCTGTATGTGATTTCTGTATTAACGGAATCAAAAAACAGGACTATGTAGCACTTTAAAGACTAACAAGATGGTTTATTAGGTGATGAGCTTTCGTGGGCCAGACCCACTTCCTCAGATCAAGTAGTGGAAGAAGAATTGTTAGTCTTTAAAGTGCTACATAGTCCTGTATTTTGCTTCAGCTACACCAGACTAACACGGCTACATTTCTATTACTATTCTGTATTAACGGAGATTTTTAAATTTTATTTAATCATGGGTCTTGGTCCAAAATCTGCTAAAATCAATAAAAACCTTTCCATTAACTTTCAGGGCCTTTGGATCTGGCCCAATATTCATAACAAATGCAGAACCTTCCTAGTGACAAAAGGAGAAATCTTGGCTTCACTGAAACTCAATGGGAGTTTTGCCATTGACTTAAATGGAGCCTGGATGTCACCCAAAGCTTTGCAGGGATTATTAACCAAACTTTGACAGTTTACTGCAGTTCTGTATGAAGATTAATGAATTATTGTCTCCTCCGCATTCCATATCAGTGAGACAGAATTTTGCCACATTGTTAGTTTCTGTCAGGAAAAGAAAGAAGATGAAGGAGTAAGTAAAGGATAAATCCTCAATTCATCAAACTTCTCCCACGAACAATCATTTTTCTTCTTTTAATGTAACTCAGTAGTTCTATAATTTAATTACAAACAAAATTAGAGTTTAAAATTGAGAGTATGTTTTTTCTCATCTCTAAAAGTTACAATATTATTTCCCTTTTGTAGCATTTTGCAAACATTAATGAAGTGAGTCTAAATAGCTTTGGGAGGTAAATATCAATGTATGTTTACAGTTGGGGAAACTGAGGCATTAGGGTTACTTAAGTGTCACGAGATCAGGCAGAACTCTGGTAACACAGCTAAAATAGAACCCACAGCACTTGCCTCCCAACCCTTTCCTTGTAACCTCTAGATTACATTGCCATTCTTTTAAGAATCACATATTTTGGGTGTATTTGTTTAATGATATGCATTATAATACAGTGAAAAGTCACTCTATGAGCAAGATGGAGTAATGTGAAGAAAGATGAAACAAGGTAGCCAAATACCCAATACATCAATAGCAATATTACTTAACTTTTATAGAAGGCTTTTTCACTCATAGATCCCAAAGCACTTTTCAAAGGAGGGTAGGTATCATTACCTCCCTATTTTCAAACAAAGAAAACTGAGGCACAGAGTGGCTAAATAATAATGTTGCATTCTCTATTCCTGAGTTTATCTCCAGTACTACAGTAATTCCAGAGCTGTTGTGTAGCTACTAATATGCTGACAAATTCTAAAATACCACTTCTATCTTTAGGGATTTTCAATTGGCGTTTTACTTTTTAGGATGTAAAGAACATAAGAGCGGCCATACTTGGTCAGACCAAAGGTCCATCTAGCCCAGTATCCTGTCTTCCAATAGTGGCCAATACCAGATGCCCCGGAGGGAATGAACAGAAACAGGAAATCATCAAGTAATCCCTCTCCTGTCACCCATTCCCAGCCTCTGACAGTGGCTAGCTATTCCTACCCATCCTGGCTAATAGCCATTGATGGACCTAACCTACGTGAATTTATCTAGTTCTTTCTTGAACCCTGATAAAGTCCTGGTCTTCACAACTTCTTCTGGCAGGGAGTACCACAGACTAATCATTCACTGTGTGAAGAAAAATTTCCTTTTGTTTGTATTAAACCTGCTACCTATCAATGGGTATGTCTACACTACCACCCTAGTTCGAACTAGGGTGGTTAATGTAGGCAACCGGAGTTGCAAATGAAGCCCGGGATTTGAATTTCCCGGGCTTCATTTGCATATTGCCGGGCGCCGCCATTTTTAAATGTCCACTAGTTCGGACTCCATGCCCGCGGATACACGCGGCTCGAACTAGGTAGTTCGGATTAGGCTTCCTATTCCAAACTACCGTTACTCCTCGTGGAACGAGGTATACCGGTAGTTCGGAATAAGAAGCCTAATCCGAACTACCTAGTTCGAGCCGCATGTAGCCGCGGGCACAGAGTCCGAACTAGCGGACATTTAAAAATGGCGGCGCCCGGCAATATGCAAATGAAGCCCGGGAAATTCAAATCCCGGGCTTCATTTGCAATTCCAGTTGCCTACATTAACCACCCTAGTTCGAACTAGGGTGGTAGTGTAGACATACCCAATTTGATTTGGTGACCCCCTAGTTCTTATGTTATGGGAACAAGTAAATAACTTTTCCTTATTCACTTTTTCCACACCAGTCATGATTTTATAGACCTCTATCGTATCCCCCCTTAGTTTCCCCTTTTCTAAGCTGAAAAGTCCCAGCTTTTTAATCTCTCTTCATATGGGAGCTGTTCCAAACCCGTCATTTTTGTTGTTCTTTAATGAAACTTTTCCAATGCCAAGATATCTTTTTTGAGATAAGGCGAACACATCCGTATGCAATATTCAAGATGTGAGTGTATCATGGCTTTATATAGATGCAATATGATGTTCTCTGTCTTCTTCTCTAGCCCTTTTTTAATGATTCCTAACATTCTATTTGCTTTTTTACTGCCACTGCATACTGAGTGGATGTTTTCAGAGAACTATCCACAACAACCCCAAGATCTCGCTCTTGAGTAGTTATAGCTAAATTCATCCCCATCATATTGTATATATAGTTGGGATTATTTTTTCCAATGTGCATTACTTTACATTTACCAACATTAAATTTCATTTGCCATTTTGTTACCAAATCAATTAGTTTTGTGAGATCTTTTTGAAGCTCTTCACAGTCGGCTTTGGTCTTAACTATCTTGAGCAGTTTAGTGTCATTGGCAAATTTTGCCACTTCACTGTTTACCCCTTTCTCCAGATCATTTATAAATATGTTGAATAGCATTGGTCCCGGTATGGACCCTTAGAGGACACCACTAGTTAGCCCTCTCCATTCGGAAAACTTACTGTTTATTCCTACACTTCGTTTCCAGTCTTTTAACCAGTTATCAGCCCATGAGAGGACCTTCCCTCTTATCCCATGACAACTTACTTTATTTAAGAATCTTAGTGAGGGACCTTGTCAAAAGCTTTCTGGAAATCTAAGTACACTATATCTACTGGATCCCCCTTGTCTGTATGTTTGTTGACCCCCTCAAAGAACTCTAGTAAGGCATGATTTCCCTTTACAGAAACCATGTTAACTTTTCTCCCAACAAATTATGTTCATCTATGTGTCTGATAATTTTCTTCTTTAGTATAGTTTTAACTAATTTGCCCAGTACTGACATTAGACCTACTTGTCTGTAATTGCCAGGATAACCTCTACAGCCTTTTAAAAATATTGGCATGTTAGCTATCTTCCAGTCATTAAGTACAGAAGCTGATTTAAAGGTTAGATTGTAAACCACAGTTAATAGTTCCGTAATTTTCCATTTGAGTTCTTTCAGAACTCTTGAGTGAATGCCATCTGGTCCCGGTGACTTGTTACTGTTAAGTTTATCAATTTGTTCCAAAACCTCCTTTAGTGACACCACAGTCTGGTATAATTCCTCAGATTTGGCACCTAAAAATAATGGCTCATGTTTGGGAATCTCCCTAACATCCTCAGCCGTGAAGACCGAAGCAAAGATTTCATTTAGTTTCTCTGCAATGACCTTTTTTTCTTTGAGTGCCCCTTTAGAATCTCGATTTTCCAGGGGCTCCACTGGTTGTTTAGCAGGTTTCCTGTTTCTGATGTACTTAAAAACATTTTGCTATTACATTTGCTATGTAAAGATTCAGTTTCAGTTCCTTTGAAGCCTCTCAAAGTCGTTAGCCATTAACAGAAAGAGAACCAGGAAAACTCAAATACAGCACAATGGAGAGAGTGTGTGAATGAAAACAAGAATGCAATTTATTCTTCATAGCAAGACTATGTGTTGACGATGGCTTTCCAGTGCTTGACAACTAATGAGTACAGTGTAAAATAATCATTTCATATTGGAGCTTGCCCTGTTCCCTTGCTGGAGGGGTAGGAAAAGGGTACTTCCGCATGCCTGTAAGTCTCTCTCAAGTGTCTGGTCAAACTCTGCCAGATGCTGGTATACAGTCATGTGTTTTGGATATTCTATTTGATGAATTGTGTGCAGATTATGCACATGGCCTGCCACATAGAGGGATCCAACAAAAATAAGACACTGCTGTGTAAGTAATAAAATATTGCCCTTTGGTATAATGGCAAGGAAACCTCTTAATCACACAGGTTGTGATCCAAAGTGCATTGTAGTCAATGGGACTCTCTCCACTGACTTAACAAGCTAAGATCAGAATCAAAGCACTCATAACAAATCTAAGAACTGTGTTGATTCACTGTGATATCTACCATACAGAGTCTGTCATGAATGACGCAATACACATAAAGTGAGAGCCATACACTCAAATAGAAATTGCAAAGTGGATCTGGCTCGTTGCTTTAATTTCAGACTGTAGCTCAGACTTTTAAATTCAGTCAGTTTAGCAAAAGCACCCTGTATATGTTACCTGTACTGTTCTAAGTTAGCAAGAATATTCAATAGCACAACACATCTCTAATCTGGTTTAGGGTTACATTCCCAAAACAGTACTGCACAGAATCCTATCCGAGACAAAAGTCAGGGTGAAGAATGTGCTGTGTGAGTTTAAAGGAACATGCTTTTGCCTGAAATGTTTTAAACCAGTATTGCAAGTAACAATACTCTCATGAAAGTTAGCTGTTTAGGGCCCAGTCCAGTGATGCACTTCATGCAATATTTAAGTTTAATTACATGAATCTCCTGCTGAACTCAAAGGAGGCTATTTTCCATGATTTCAGCAGAACTACCCATATGCTTTAAACGAGGGCTACTCAACGTGCGGCCCGTGGGCTGCATGCAGCCCGCAATCAGTTTGTTTGTGGTCCATGGGTGGGAGCCAAAACCAAAAAGTAGTCAGTGTAATGGTCTTCTGTTGATATGCATTTTAGTAGTTACATTCCTAAACTGTGATTGCTCATTAAAAGTACTATAATGGGTGAAAATCGAGCAGCAGAACTGACTTAAATGGGGCCTGTGTGTTGTGTAGTCTTGCCTTAATCTTTGTATTCATGTCAGTCAGTGTGAAAAAGCTATTTGCATATATCTGCATGTATATGCAACCACACTTAAGTTGCGGCCCTCGGCATGTGCTATGAGTATCATTGTGTCCCCTGGGGTTTCCAAAGTTGAGTAGCCTTGCTTTAAACTAAGCAAATGCTTAACTCCTTTGCTGGATCAGGATAATAGTTTGCAATGGAGCAAATGTGTGAAGATGTTCAGTTTTAAAACAACTTTCTGCTTTTGTGTTAATGAAGCATTTCAGAGAACAGGATAAGTTAAACAATCTGTTTGAAATAGGATTCATTAAATCATACAACAAACCCCTAACATATTTAGCTTTACATTTGGAAGATTTTACGCCACTGTTCTAATGTGGCAAATCGAATTTGGCAGGCATTATAAAACATGGGTTTTAGTGGATAGAATTTTTACTTTCAACATTGCATTACATTCAACATTCATCATTTTGCCTTTTAAAGATTTACTTTATTATTTAAAATCCAGAGATAAATAGCTGTCCTGTGGGGGGGGAAAGCATTTACCATATTTGCTTGCATTAGGTTTGCAACATTAACAAGGATTATTTTGATTTCCCTTTTATGTCTGTCTAATATATATATATATATAATATATATATATATAAGTGCATTTTTGTGTTTATTCCTTTTAGTACATAAGGGTGTTGTGCTCCTAAAACCATTGGCAGTGTTCCACAATCATCATGGTAATCACCAGGAGCCAACACTCTCAATATAATCTCTGGCTAAGCAGTTATTTGTGTGCGTTATCTTTTTGATAGGTGACATGTATGCAGTGGTTGCATGGGGACCATACAATGCTGGAAATGATTGAGAAAAAGCGTTGTTTGTGTAAAGAAATAAAGGCTCGACAGAAATCAGAGAAAGGACTTTGCAAACAGGACAGCATGCCTATTTTGCCAAGTTGGAAGAAGAATGCTGGGACCAAGAAGTACAGTCCCCCTCCTTATTCCAAACAACAAACTGTTTTCTGGGACACAGCGATATGATGGGACTGTTGCTGATGCAATCACCACAATGTTGCAAGATGCACAAGTAGCCTCCTTTCTTAATAAGGCAATGCCTGTCACGTAAAACTTAATCTGCAGGTGACGAACTACCAAGTGAAAAACATACCAATGTGGTGCTCACCTGTCAATCTGAAGAAAAATCTAAAATTCCAGCTGATTAAGGCATGCATATTTATTAAGGATTTTTTTGGATCCAGAAGATATTAAAAATGTAAATATTTTGCCAATCTATTGAAAACACCTGAACTAATACACTGTTTAAAATATATAATTAAAAAGTTTATGAAGAATTTTACTATATAATATAATTACTGTTATATTGTTTTATTAACTATTTTATATGTGGTATCCTAATGCTCTTTTTGTTGTTGTCATTTTTAATTATCTTCCCTGCCTAAATTTGGCCTCTGTACAAAAGCATGTGGTTGTACTTTTGTTTAACAAGTACAATGTACAAATCAACCTGGTGCTAGGGCTGTAAACGTTTACTAGAGTCATGTTCATTAGAGACATCCGTTGCTTTTGTTCTTCTGGGAAATATTTTGGCAGGAAGTAATACAAACTGTAAACAATGCAAATAAAAATGCTTAATTTGGATGTCCAAATTGCATTAAAAAAGAGTTGTTCTGCATCAGATGTTTGATATATTTACTGTTAGAAATTGCCCTTCTTTTTATGTCAATCAATTATTTAAGTCTCCAATGATAGTTCCTAAGCTACATTTGGCTAACCAAGTAAACAAAATTTACTGCAGAAAGGTCTAAAATAGACTCTCTTCCTTCTTTTATTCAGCTGAATAGAGGAGACCATGGTTCACTGTGACTAAGAATTGTACATCGCATGATAATGAGTTAACCCATTGTTTAGCAAGATAAACAGTGGCAATGCACCCATAATTCCTGTTCACATTTGTCTTTGGTCCAGAAAGTAAAGATAACAAGATCTGTTTACATTATTTTTTTAAGTATACCACATGTCCCTAGTTGGCTCTATAGCAAATTGGAAAACATTATTTTAAAAGGCCTGACCCAAACTCCATTGACATCAGTGGGAAGATGCCCATTGGCTTCACTTGGCTTAGGATCAGACCCAGAGAGCACTTTTCTCTGAAGTAATCCATTTCCTATTCCTGACTGATCACATAATTGGGTCATAGTCCTCTGTGGCATCACACCCACCCTAACAGAAGGCTATGTCATGACCAAAGAATTATGACCTCTTGGTTTTAACAGGAGAAAGAGATGGCTAATATGAGGGTGAAAGCTGTGTATTAAAATATCTTCCAAAAGAAATGCTTTAGGGTGAACACTGTCCGTATTGCCACAGAGTGATAAAATGATGCTATCACATATATTTTGTATATTAAAAGTTCTATCTATGCTTCTGAAATTTGACAGCATGAAAATTCTTCTTTCATAGTCCTTTAAAATTATATTCTCTGAGAAGAAAAGATGTGTTTCTTGAACTTATTGTCATATTGGCTTTTCCTTGAAATTATATTGCGGCCATGCCCTGAGCATTGTTGCTGACCTTAAAAAACCAAAAATAACCAATTTTAGTAGGTTTTTTCGTAGTCTATATTGCTAACGTTTGAGTAATGCTTTATCAGTAGTAGTTTCTTTCCAGCCTCTGAAATAATAATAAAGTTTTTAAATATTTTATAACTAATTAACTAATGTATATTTTGATGTCCAAATTGAGGATTCCTGTATTAGAGAAACAAAGAAGTGTGTGTGTTTATGTGTGTGTATGTATATTAACATTATGATATATGTGTATATGTATAGGCGCATATAGGCACACATACACACACACATTTTAAAAATATATATGTCTACATGTAATGTATATGTATATGAAATGTGTGTGTGTGTTGTTAGATATACGGTGGTTGGAATGGGTGCAAAGTTCATTTGAAAATTTAAAGAAACCTTCACAATGCAAGTGATAGAAAACATAAAAACTACAAATTGTGAAGGAATTTTTAAATAAATATTTAACCCAACAGGCATCAATTGTATATTCTGCTTACTCTTAAAAAAAAAGAAAGAAAAGTGCAGAATAAAAACTCAAGAGATTTTTGCAATATTCCAGAAGCTGATGGAAAGAGAATGACTTGTTAGTCATGCAGAATGTGTTGAGATAACAGGTTCATTACTCTGAAAATGTTTGTAATAGTGAAATGCATCATCTTCCTTGGTACAGGTAATTATGTGCCAAGAAAAGACTTTCATATAAGTGTGTGATTTTTTTTTTAATTTGGACCCTTTCACAGACTTCACTGAATGCTTCTTGTAGATGTTGGCCTCTTCCTCAAGCAATTAGTCATTTTAAAAATTGCAATATTCACTTTGGAAACATTCTCCAAGAGCAGTTGTTCATCACTGACACTGATGCCTCCAAAGGCAACCTCATGGAAAACCTTTAAAAGAGGCACAAATTACAATTACTGTATTCTTTTCATATTGATGTGTTACAGGAACAATTATCATGGTACTGAAGGAGTCTGGTTATAAACAGATTTGCTTGGCCATTTAAACTACCACAAAAACCATTTACTGCTTTGCTTATATAGTTCATCTCCGTAACTAACATCTCTTAATTAGCTCAAATGCTTGCAAACCACCATTGTATCCCATTCAAACAATAATTTATGCTTATTATTGTTGTTTGATGTCACATAAAAATTAAAATATAACTTAGCACTTGTCTTCAAAGCACTTTAGAAATGTGAATTAAACTGCACACTTATGTGAGGAAGGATACATTTTATTTTACAGAAGGTCAGTCATAGATGTTGAGTGACTTGCCAAAGCTCAATCAAAACCAGAGCTAAGACCTCTGTCTTGTGCTCTAACCATTTGGCCACATTATCATTTGGCAGCGTGCACAACCTGAAAGTAAAAGTTGCATCTTCACTGTAGAGATCATACCATCAAAATGCTGTCTAAACATTTTTTACATCCCCTATTGTCTCCGCAGTTTCTATATCACAGGGTGAATAATCATGTTTAGCAACATGGACTCATTAACGTTGCAGTTATATAAATATGCAATTTGTATATACATACAGGTCACATATATACACACACTTATGAAGACTGTACATATGAAATTGTTTGGTATGCACTTACTTTGCTTTAAATTCCTAAAGTTAAACATTATAGTGTAGCAATTTGTGTAAAGTGCACTGTGATTTCAAAAAAGCACAGTAAAGTCACAGGTCTTGTTATTCTTGCACTAAAAATGTGTTTACGTATATTAGCAAATGTATGCTTAATTTTATTGCTCTTTTTAACCAATTAAAGCAAATGGTATAAAATGGTATTTTTTCTTTTAGTGGACTACGGCATTACGTTATTGAATTACAGGGTTTTTAAATAAGAATAAACCATTCTGTGTTAATTCCAATGTAATATGTTTACCGATATCTTAAAACTGAATGTCATATTGCTTTTTCCATATTTCATTAGAAATGTCAGGTATGTGCCTGAAATTGTGTAGGAGTAAGGAGTAGCTAGAGGATAACTGTAATCATATATTATTAGCCATTTCTATGTACACGGTATAAATACACATTAATTTTCTTTTCATTTTTGTACTTGATTTTTTTAAGTACGATGTAATTAAATGTACTTTGATACTTCTGAAGTAATAAGATGTTGTTTGGAGATTCTGCTTTCTTTAGTGCATTGACAATATTTTACAATAATTCAGTGCTTATTTATTTGTGCTCCAATGTAATTATAATAAAAGCAATAGTTTAAAATATCCTGACTCTTATTTCTGTATGTTCTTGTCTAATTTAAAACTGCCTGTTAATTGGGGATTTGCATGAAACACTCTCTTGAGGAAAAGTGAAATTATGGGCTTTTTATTTTTCCTGATGCAATTTTTTTATTATGTGTTTTATTAGGGAATAATGAATTGATTACTTTAATACTCTCAGATCAGGCCTGGTTGGATGGAATGCCATTGCTTTCATTGTCAACTTCGGGGATTGCTAGAACTATATTCTTCTGAGCCAAAGGCTAGAACTTGCCCTATGAATCTACAATTGGAAAGATTCTTTGTCACCTGAACTCCCCCATCTGGATGGAAGGAGGAGTCTCACCTTGATGGCCCTACCACGGTCTGCAGAATCCACAAATGAGGCATGGCAAGTATATGTTATCATCAAGTATGTGTCCTATTAGCAGTGTTATGAATCTGCTTAAAAGTCACTGTAGTCCCAAGTGAGCCTAGCCTCTTGTCAGCATCAGGTTCTTTGGGAATGTGAAATAGACTCTCTGCAGAGGAATTCCATAATGACAGTAGAGGGCAGGCTAGTCATGCCACATTGATGTTGGAGATGGTGAGTCTGGTATGCTCCAAATTTGGTACAGAACTCCATGCCTTCTTGCAATATTTTGTTAAGCTCCAGATCCTGGAGGCATGTGATTTACAGTGTCTCCCATTTCATTAAAAAAAAGAGTTGTAGGCCTCATTTCAGAGCTTGAAAATGTAAACCTAAAATCTCCCAAACCAGATAACTAATAAAGATAATTCAGTTTTTATTTTTTTTTAATTCTTTTGATTTTTATGCCAAACTCATGATACCTGGAGATCCTGATTCACCATTTTTTAAATGTTTCCATCTGGCAATAGTGAGAATCTCAGGGGTTCTGCAGCATTTGGGAATTCTCATTCCACAAGGGGGTATGCTATATCCTTTCTGCTCCCATCCACAACTAGAGAGCTAGTGAAACCACTACCATGGTAAGGCTTTATTTTAAAATATTTCCTGTCAAAGACTCACTACAAAGAAAGATTGATCTAATCTATATAATTTGAGTTAAGTTAATGTAACTCAAGTTGATGTAGCTTAGATCTACTTACCACAGGTTCCACACTGCAAGGGATCAACAGAAACCTCTCCTGTCAACTCCTGTTACTCATCTCATTCTGCTGGAGTACGAGCATTGACAGGAGAGTGAGCAGCACTCAATATAGTGGGTTTTTACTTGACTTGTTAAATTAAATGCTGGTGGATCAATTGCTGTAACACTGATTCATCCCCTAGTGGAGATGAGCCCATAGTCTTCCTATTACTTCTTTGTTGGCCCATCTTTCCTCAAGATTTTAAACTGACAAAAGAAGGTAGCGGTGTCCATGGTAAAGCAGTGCTTCATTTTGAACAAAAAAATCACTGTAATCGAGAAAAATTCTAGTTTATGGAATAATGAGCATTTAGTATGCTGGGGGAGTGTATTCATGTTTGTCATATCAGTACTGCTTTCAGCACTAATCAAACTAAAGTGTTTTCATTGATTTCTCCAGGAACTTGAGTATACTCCAGATACAGAAGATCTAAAGAAGCAGGTTTTTCTCTGAGAGCCATATGTTGGACTGCTGGACCAGCCATTTCTCTGCAACCTGGCAACAGAGCTACTAAATGGCCATACTTGCTGTACTGAAGTTTGATTAGCTCCCTTTACCGCAGCTCTTGGGGGTGATCTGGGCACATGTAGAGGAGTATATCTACTTTCTTTCACCTCAAAGTAACCCTTGCGCCCACTGTGCAGTGATGTTCAGTGATCCTCTGTGAAACTAAACTCCACAGTGAACAGCTGAGTGTGCGCTGTACTTGCATGGAATCTTGCTGAAAAGCCCTTCGGAACTGACCACAGAGTAAAGCAATAGGTTCCTACAGAGCTTAATCTCCATGTTATTAGAATCATCCTACAGAGAGGAAATTATTGTCTGTTCCTATCCTTTGGATAGTTCATAATATCTATCTATTATTCGGGTGTATAGGTCTTTGTCATAAAAGGAGAGGGAGTTCTACACTGCCCCAACCTTTACATCATAATTGCACCTCGTTTATTCAGTCCTTGGCACCTGTGTCAACTACAGGGCTGGCGAGGGGACTGTTTAACCCCAAATGCAACAGAGTACCTTATGCATTTTCATCTGAATAATTTTATCTTTCTTTTTTTTATTTAACTCCGTAGAATATTCTTATATGTGTCCCCTTTCCTAGTTGCCAGAAGTGGTCTATTACACATGAGAATGTTTTTCAACTTATTTAGGTTTAAAGTAAATTAACTAGGAAATAGACTGTTAGACGCAGTGGCTGGAGTTCAATGCTGAATTTTCTATCATTCAAATGCTATAAGATGTTCTCTTTGGTGCCGCCTATGTGACAACATTGGTTTTGCATTTTAAAAATGATCTCTATAACCTTGGGTACTGAATTGCCCATCTCTGTGCTGCAAATCAATGTGGAAACTTTAGCCTATCACCAAAATGCCTACATGGCTATTAAAGTATATAGTGGCCTGTATTGCTTAGAAATAAGTAACTTGCCCCCAGCAAGGCAAAAAATCGAATAGCCACTAGAGCAGTGATGGGCCAACATTACTTAGTATTACGATGACAGCTGATAGAGTGTCAGCAAGGAAACCCCATAAAGCTAAATAAAAAATTACAAAAACAAAAGAGAATTGAAAAGAAACACTGCTCAAAGGCACCACTGAAAACATTTGGCAATTACTTTTTAAATCTAAAAACATCTCTTTATGGGCTAGCTTTCCCTTTAAAACAAAATTACATACCTGTCACCTTTAAATTGTCTTTCTGTGACAGTTGGTTTTTATTCTTCTCTTCAAATGTGGATTTTTTTTTCATTTATCTCTGTCCCTTTCTCGCTCTACTTTTCTATCTGATTCTGTTCTTTTTCTCTGATGGGCTTTGGGATCAAATTTGATCTGTATATCTAATTTATTGCAATTGTTATTCCTCCATCACTTTCTCTCTGTCCCATCCCTTTCTCTCCCATTTAATGTTCCCTTTTTCCTATCACCACTTCCCATCTTCTCTTAGGCTATCTTTCCACATGAAAAGCTGCACAGAAATCAAGAATAGTGGTGGACTGCCAAATGTTTTGTCTTTCTATAATATTTAGCAAAGCTATACTTAGCATTTATAAAGTATGTTTCTTGCAAAAGTTTTGAAATACTTTACAAGGTAAGTTAACTATAATTATCTCCATTTATAGGTGGGAAAATTCAGGCACTGAAGTTTAATTGAGTTGCCCGTAGGCCACAGTAACTCAATGGCATTGCTGGAAGCAGTGCTCAAATTTCTTGATTCCCCATCCAATTACCCTAATCAGGATCCTTCTCGGAATTCTCAAAACTGGGCTGCAAATTGCATCAGGATCGTCTGTCTCCTGAAACTTCTATTAATTCATTCTTACTCCTGGGATACAGATATTGCTCTTTCCAGTCCTAACTTGAAGAGAAAGTGCATAATAATGTTAACATATTTTCAAAATGTCTGATATTTTTAACACAAATGCTATGAAGTTTTGTTTGGATGAAGATCCTATTTTTTTCTAAACCATTTCCCTATTTCCAGTTAAGAGTCAGAGCTCTGCATCTCCTTGCTTTTTATATTCCTTGCTGTTCCCTCCTTCCATTGTGTGACTACTATATGAATGCATGTGGAGAAGATCATGAACACTGAACTCAACTCTACACTGATTTAACAGTAAATCTTTTAGGAGGCAGCAGGAGACAGCCTATTCACAACAAAATTAAGGTAAGAAAATGTTTCCCACACTTCTGGCCCTGGAAGTTCTTCACACAGCGTGTAGTCAACCTGTGGAACTCCTTGCCAGAGGAGGCTGTGGAGGCTAGGACTATAACAGAGTTTAAAGATAAGTTAGATAATTTCATGGAGGTTAGGTCCATAAAAGGCTATTAGCCAGGGGATAGAAATGGAGAAGGATGGCAGGAGACAAATCGCTTGATCATTATCTTCGGTCCACCCTCTCTGGGGCACCTGGTGCTAGCCACTGTCGGCAGATAGGATACTGGGCTAGATGGACCTTTGGTCTGACCCAGTATGGCCGTTCTTATGTTCTTATGATTTAGAATTAACAACATTGGGATTCAGGCTCTGGTTAGAGTTTGGGTTAGCTTGGTTGATCTATTGATAGAATGACCAAAATCCTGCAATGACATTTGATTGGTCTAGGTTATACCAATAAATGAGTTACAAAAAAAAATTATGATTATATAATGTGTTACCTAGAAAATACAGAGTGTAGCCATGTTATGCTTATCAGAAGCACACAGGATCCTTTTAGGGGAAAAGGTTATATGCCATGTTTATTGAAAATGCAAAGTAAAAAGTATATGCATACACATACACACCCCTGTCCTATTGATGTGGTAATACCAGTCTGTTGCTTGTATCAACCTAGTGGCCATACGAGGGAAGAGCTGAACTTCTGTTGGTCCAGACTGATGCTCTAGGATCTTGACAGAATGGAACCCAAAGAACAATCTTTTATAGGAATTGCTTCTTACGTAAATCTTTGGATTTTGCTGCCTTATATTATTAGTCACTCTCCAACATATCTTTATCTGGAGATTGTTTTTATTGTTGTTTATATTGGTCTGAGGATGACTTTTCTGGGGGTTTCCCCACCCTGGTTTTGATGGGATTTGTTATTTTCACATGCTGGGAGTGCTTGCTTCTAACTTCAGGGTTGCCAATTTGCTCCTCCTCCATCACTGAATACTGTGGACATATCTGACTTATCTGACATATCTGTGGACATCACTGAATACTGTGGACTTAGAGGTTTCTTTGCGCCTCTAAGTCTTTGGCCACTCCTCTGATCATCTGCATGCAATGCTAACTTCCAGACTACTCTCTTTTAAAACAAACGCTCACATTTTTCACTCACACAAACAAAAATTACATAGTTGCTTTTGTAAAAACAGATTTAGTATAAAATATCCTAATATTAAAGTAACTATTACTATTACAAATTCTTCCATAATACAAAAAAAAATTCTTACGCTCTTAAAGAACAAAACAATCCTCAGAAAAAAGGGTGAAAATAGTGAGTCACAAGGACCCTTTTGGTCTGTTTCTGCTTTATCATTAATAACACAAAAGCCTGCTTAATGTTTCTTTACCAACAAACTAGATTGTTCCTTTCTACCTGCCAGAAAGAATGGCTGGCAGGGTACAAAGAGGCACATTACATTGCATAGGTTACATAGCTATAGCTGTGGCAACACACTAGGAAAGCAGGGCTAGCCTCCGTGCATGTGCACCTAAAGTCTCAGATGGCTATTCCACAGGACAGCTAGCCATTCCCACTACTCACACTACCAAGGCTAGAATGTCTTTTTAGTGTGTGAACTCATTCAGAGATAGCTTGGGTCTCTCACTGAGCTGCAGAAATTACTTCTCCTCACAAAAGAATTGATATACCCTTAGCTTGCAGATTTCACCCTTTTTTCATTCTTCAGACTATGTGTCTGTAAGTGCCTAGAGCCAGGAGGTCCTGGTCTCAGATGGATCTTGTAGGTTCTATAATACAAATAATTGATAACAATGAAAGGATTAAGTAATGAGACTCCTCCCTATTTTACCTTTGTGTTGGAGCTGCCTCAGCCTTTTATTTCAGTTAAGTTGTATTTGGTTTGTTCATTGAATTTTAATTCTTCCTTCCCCAAATACAATTATAACCCCTGGATCAATACATTCAAAAGGAAGAGAGAAATTAAGCATTTACCCACAGGGTTAATTCTGTGTGGACTAGACTTTTCCTGGGAGAACTTCACAGATAAGCCAGCTGTTTTATGGCAGAAAATTGCCCCTGTGTCTGGAAAAGGGAGAGGAAGAACAAGGGCCACACCTTGTAAAAGAGACATGACACACAGGAATCTTGCAAAGAGGCTGAATCCTGTTTCAAGTTACCGTGAGGGAGGTCTAGGTTGGATATTAGGAAAAACTATTTCACCAGGAGGATGGTGAAGTACTGGAAAGGGTTACCTAGAGAGGTGGTGTATTCTCCATCCCTAGAGGTTTTTTAAGTCTTGGCTTGACAAAGCCCTGGCTGGGTTGATTTAGTTGGGATTGGTCCTGCCTTGGGCAGGGAGTCGGACTCAATGACCTCCTGAGGTCTCTTCCAGCCCTATGATTCAGGGCCTTTTCTTTATTTTAAAGACGTTAATGGAATATGTGAAGTGCTCTTTTTGTGGCAGGATTATTGGTAAAGGCATGAAAATAAGTGATTTTTATTAGGTTTCGCCTACTGAGTCAAGTAAGTTTTAGGGACTAAATAAAAGGAAGTCACTGAAGTAAATATTTTAAGCAATAGTGCAGTAAATGCTCATAGTTACTTTACTTTTAAGCCAACTTTAAAATTCTAAGGAGTGTGTCTCTTCACCTAGCAACATGTTGTGTTAGGTTGGAACTGTTAGCTGTTTTAGTTTTCTAACGATATTGTCTCTCTCACACTTGGATTCTTGATTCACTCCTCACTCACAGTTTATCTGTAAACTTCTTTTAATTACCAAGTCTCCAAATAACAGCTCTTGTTTCCCTTGTTTGGCCATCAAGGGGACACAAAGGTAGGGTTGCCTGACTGCTCTTGGCATGGAGGTTTGAATGAGCACCCCATTTGCTCCTATTTTATAATACCGTGGTCTTGGCCTTGTAGCCAAGGCTTTGGAAATGTCACCTCAGCTGTTGAAGATTACATTTCCATTTATTCAGAAAAAAGTTCTAAAAAAGTGTGTGTTAAACACAAACTTTACTATGACTTGTTGCAGCAGCTTTTATAAACGTGCATGTGGGAGCTGGTAGACAGAAAGTCGAATGTTCAATTAATGCAAGATTGGATAGCTAGGCATTGAATTTGGTGGACCACACAGTTGACCATGATAGAACTTCTGGAGCATGACACAACTGAGCTAGGAATCAGTAGACAGCAGCAAAGCCTTCATGAAGGTATAGCTGTGAAGTATGTGTGCCATCAAAAAGTTAATCTACTTTGAAAAATTGCTAGGTATCAGTGACCTGACTTTAGGATCCCTGACCAACCATTAACATAAATAACTGACAAGTAGACTGCCTGGTGTTTCATTAGTATAATTTTTATCATTCACTATCCTACAAACCAAATTGTGTTTGCAGTTTTCACTACCTGTTCTTAGCTGGTTTTCTCTGGTCCAAATTTTCTACTGCCTTAAACAGACATTACCTTCTCTGAAAAGTGGGTGTCAAATACTGCTGTTATTATTTGGTAGCATTTTTACATCTACTTTGAAAGTATGTAAATGATCATACAGGGTATATACAGTGCAATGGTAAATCAGCCCTGCTTTTTTCTGCTCCAGATTTCTTCTCGGGTTTCAATTAAGCTCAGCAGAATTTAGGTCTTCCCAAATGCATTAGTTTTTCTAACTTATCCACAGTTTTAGTGTCCTTGTGTCAAACATTTCTCTTTTACCCCTCTCGTATATATTTAAAGAGTCCAGGTCTCCATGACCTAACCAGTTTTCACCCTCACAATTTGCTGGTATTTGTCACCCAATTTCTATGAAACGAAATATGGCACATCCTGCCAGTATGAGGTTCAATTATTTACATTGGGAGGTTAATGTTTTCTCCCTGCTTCTCTTTTCCAACTCATCAGAAGCTTAATGATGCAGTGACACTCTGTACACACAGGATAAGAGGTTTATTGGATTAATTATTCTCGACTGAATCTATGTGACTGACTGAACACTATCAGCGTGTTCAGTGGTACAGCACTGAGCACCAGCAAGGAAAGCAGCACTCATTTACCACTGTGTCCATCCAGACATAGATCCAGTGACCTGGAACAAATGGAAGCATTCACTTACAATAACAACGATGATGTATTTGTGAAAGGGTGTCATTATCATACCTCCATTCAGATCCTTGTCCCATCTGATTAATGAATGGGCTGTAATGTCGTGTCTGCACAAGACTTTGCCTCCCTCTGATAAATGTTGAATTATTAGAGGAAAATTATAGTGAAAATGCACCTGCTTTTCTAGATTGGCATTAAGGTCAAGGGGTTTCACAACAGCATGCATATCTAAGGGCACTTGCCTAAACATACTCGAGTAGTAACAGCAGACTGTTAACTGAGAGGGAAAGGGCTTCAGTAGGACAGAGGACAGGAATATTTTGGATATATTTATAAAGTTAATATATGTTTTTAAAGCACCCACTGACCCACTAGACCCAATACAAAAACTAAATCCAACTCAAAAGGTCAAAAGTGCCACAAGTAGTTACTCCTGCAACTTATTATAACCATATAAAATGTCATGGTGCTTAACTTCCCCTAACAGCTGTCCAACCCCAGAAACTACATCCTACCCCAGCTGGTCAAACAATCCTTCCCTCCATCCCAGGCCATTCTGCCAATCACCTCTCCTTTTACCGTGGAAAGGCCTGGAAATGAAGGTATACCTGGTGGCAAGTTCCGAAGGCCAAAATATCTAGACTCTGGCCCTGGAATAGCCCAGGTCGCTGCTCTGTGAACATTCTGGTTACAGCCCTATCTATCTATCTGTCTGTCTGTCTGCCTATTTTCATGGCAATTTACTTCTCCTGGGAAACTCACAGAGGTCAAGTAACACACCTAAATTCATTCTGTGGTTGTCTAAAAATCGAGAATGGCTCCAGTGACTAACACCCTCTGGGGTCATGTGATGGCATCAAGTTATTTCCTCTGAAGCATTATATTGCTGACATCTCAATCCTCAATCCTATTTTGAGCATGATCTCACAATCAGGAATATGAAAACCTAGTTCCAAGCTTTTGCTACGATGTCATTTCTTATTAGTGAGTTCTATTATAGTGCCTTTTCAAAAAGTCTACTAATTGGCTATGTAAATTGTGTTCAGTATCCAACTATCCAGCTATCTGGGAGAGAAAGAAAGAAGAACCATGCATACATTTTATACTAACTTTCTTTTCTATACTAAAATGTTATTGTTCTTTAAAGAGAGTGGAATATTTTATGGTTTTATGGACTATTTTATTAGAACTAATGTATATATTCTCTTTTGTCAAGGTGCATTGTTGAAAAGTTCCATAGTGTTTCCATGATACACTCAAAATAAATCAGAGAGACTGCTGACTTTGAATTTTTACTTTTAACAAGGTGTCCTCTGTCCACCAAATATAAGTTAAGAGCACTTGATATTACAAGAGGGAAGAATATTAATGGTGCGTTTACTGCTATGCTGCCTATGAAGAACACCCTTTTGGATTTACTCTAGACAGATAATATTTTATAAAGGTTTGATTTATCACTGGATGGGCCTGTGTGGCTGACTCAAATTGTCAGATATAAATCAAGGCTTAATGAGGGTTCAGTAGCATTCTGGGTCCCATACTTCACAGAGCAATGAAACGTGAAATGTCAGAGGTCTTAGCCTCCAATTTTTCCTTACCTCAGTATTCCACTTCCTGGACCTTTTAAGTACATTGTGGATACTTGTTATTCAGCTACTTTGTTCAATCTTTTTCAAGCTGTACATTCAACAAAGAGGAAGAAACAATAACAGATAATGTGGAAATGGCAGAGATGCTTAATGACTTCTTTGTTTGTTTTCACCAGAAGGTTGGCAGTGTTTGGACGCCTCACATGGTGAATGAAAAGAACACAGGGTTAGTTCAGAATGTAAAATAGGGAAAAAACAAGTTAAAATTTATTTCAACAAGTTAGATGGCTTCAAGTCACCAGGGCCTGATGAAATGAATTTTAGAATACTTGTGGAAGTACCTGAGGAGATATCTGAGCCATTAGCTATTAGCTTTGAAAAGACATGGAAGATGGGAGAGATTCCAGAAGACTGGAAAAAGGAGAAGTAAGGGCAAGCCAGGGTACTGCAGGCTAGTCAGCTTAACTTCTGAACCAGGAAAGATAATGGAGTAAATAATGAAGGAATCCGTTTGAAAACATCTGGAAGATAGTAAGGTGATAAGTAATAGTCAACATAGATTTGTTAAAAACAAATTTTGTCAAACCCACGTGATCCTTTTTTTTTTTTTTTTTTTTTTGGATAGGGTAACAAGTCTTGTGGATAGGGGGATAGTGGTAGATGTGAAATATCTAGACTGGCAAGGTCGATGTCATGGTGATGACACCAGACCTACCTGGGAGCCATAGATGAGAGGTGTCTGAAAGGGGGACTATGATAGAGAGGTCCCAGCATGATAACAAGAAAAACACTGCGGTGGTGGAGCGAGCTACTGTCTGTACCCAGATCCTGACAGTAGAGTGTGCCAGAGGAGTCTGGCCTGAGTGAGGTTATAGATGAACAAGAGTAGCTGGGTTAGGAGAATCAAAAGACCTCACTGAAGGGAGTGTGACATGCATGGGACATCATGCCAGTCATAGACAGGAGTGGTAGGTCAGGAGGTATCACTGCCAGATTTAGAACCTCTGATTTATTACACAGATTATGTCCACAGACAAAGGTGGGGGGATCCTACACTAAGAAGGGTCTATGATAAAATTCCTGCCATGAATTGCAAGGTGGTAAAACCCCAATGCCTGACTCAGTGGCCCCATTTCATGCTACAAAGAAAGTGCCTATATTGTGACAGAGTAGGGAGGTCAGGATCAATTACTGGTACTCCAATTATACCACCAGTTACTCCTGCAGCTAGTTGTGATATCCCTTGTACTTAAGAAGAAGAAGAATTTATCTCATGTTTAGGCTCATTTCTCCTAACCTGGCATCCACCAGGAGGCCAGAGAGTTCTGTGCCTCTTTTCCTGAGTGCCAGGTAAGCACCCCAAATGGCAACCTAGAGACCCTCTTGAATCCATGCCCAAACTGAAACCCCCTTTGAGCAAATCAGCATGGCTATTGTAGGTCTTCTGAAGAAGGAGAATGTCAACATGTTCTTGTGATTCTAGACTACTCTACCCATTACCAATATTTTTATCTTCATCCTTTGTGCTTTCCCACTATTGGAGAATACTCTTTGGCTTACCCAGAGCAACTACAACATTTTAAAGTTTAAGGGACAAGGTACTCAGGACTCATCAGAAGCATGCTGCTGCATATTTGGACAGTGTAGGTATGTGGTATTCCCAGCTGTCACTATGTATTTAACAAAAATAAGCAGCCTTGTAGTCCCAGGCTTCACACCATCCCAGCCAAACACCAGCTGGCCAATCAAGACATTACTTACCTAGTTTATAACACACTAGGTGCACAAATGTAGACCTCTGTGACACTCCCTCACTACAGTCCTTAGCATGAAGGAGTGTCTATGATGGCTGTAACTCTGTTCCCTAAGACCAACAGCCCCTGGGATCACAAGCACTGCCTTCCAAGCCTCCACAGGACTCACTCACCCTGTGCAGGTTAGTGATAGGCACATGCCAAACACTAGCTCCTCAAAATGCTTCTCACAGTGTCCAGCCCTTGTCAATTCAGAAATTATCTGGTATGCTCTCCCCCTGGGGACAGTGTGTACCTTAGCTTGATTGATGAGAGACATATTGTTTTCACTATACACATATCCATCATCAGCATAGCCCATCCCTTAAGCAAAGAAACCAGTAAGACTCTCCTTTGGACTAGCTGACTACTTACTAAAGGTGACTCATGCATGGCTCCATCAGCAGCACAGCCCATCTGATAGACCCAAAGAAGGCCCCAGAAACAACTGTGTGAAGGCCATTAGCATCCTGAGACAACAGCTGTGCCAAGAGCCAGGTGTTTTCATTCCAGCCTCTTGAAAGAGTTCGTTTGAGAGACAAATACCTCAGATGTAGCCCTGGGTATTGTACTGTCTTTGGAGGTGAACAGTGAAGCATACACAATTCTGTATCTTAGTAGGAAGCTGTTCCTTAGGGAGAATGCTTATCCTGTGATTGAAAAGAGGTACTAGCAGTCAAATAGGCCATAGAATCCCTTAGGTTTTATTTGCTGCGTAGTTATGCTTTGCTGGGTAATCCCTTTCCCCTTTTTACAGATGTCCCTCCGATGGCTGAACACAACAAAAGAGGCAAGTCCACACAATAATGGATTGATACTTTGCTTTGATCTCTAGACTTCCTATTTTATGTTAGGGCCACAATAGAGCACAGTCATCTTTTAACAGGAGTAGGGGGAACTAGAATCAGACAGTGGGTTCCTGAGCTGTTTTAAGGGGTGGGAACATCCTCAGCCCAATCGGGGGTATATCTACACTACAGCATTATTCCAAAATATCTTATTTTGAAATAGTTATTTCAAAATAGCTTATTTCGAAATAACGCATCTGGACACAAAATGCATTTCGAAATAGTGTTTTTCTATTTTGAAATAGCACGTCCACACTGATAGGATGCTGAATTGCATTTAAGGCCAGCCGGAACGGGTTCTGGCAGGGCATCAGGTCAGGAGTTACCATGTGTGGCTGCTGTCTGAGGCTACCTGAGACTTGTGCTTAAAGGGAACCCCCCGGACAGCCTGTTCTAAGGTGTCCCTGCTTGCTTGTCTACCAGCAAAGCATTTTTTTCTCTCTGTGCTCTGGTTGCCCTCACTCAGGACACCACAGCACTCTGCAGCATGGAGCCGGAGCTGCCCCTGGACACTCTGGTGCTTCTCCTGGACGTGTTGCTGCGAGCCTGGCAGCACGTTCTGCAGGCAGCAACAGTCTCCTTGGTGTGACACACTGGGGACTTGTGCCTCATTCCTCCCTCACGTGCTTCCACTTACCCCTCTCTAACCCCCCTTCCTGCTGTACAATAAAAGACTCATGTGTTCATTACAACAAAGCCTCTTTATTGAACAAAACTCGGGGGGGAGGGGATGAAACTGAGGTGAAACTGGGGAAAGAAAGTGGGAGAGGAGAGGACAGGAGAGCAGAGGAGAGGAGAGGAGAGGAGAGGAGAGGAGAGGAGAGGAGGGAGCTGGCAGAGGAAGGAAAGGAGACAAAGGGGGAAGAGAAGCTCAGGGCTCAGGGTTGGGGGTCTCGCTGGCCCAGCTGTCTCCCAGCACCGTAAGTGCGGGGGCCTCAGTGTCCCTGGGGGGGTGGAGAGGAAGAAGTGGGAGGAGGAGAAGGAGTGGGAGGACAAGCAGTAGCTGGGGAGGCAGCAGGGGCTGGAGCAGCAGGAGGCAGCAAGCTCTCCCCCAGGATCGATGACCATCTGGGGGGCACGGTCCAGCCTACCCCCCAAGATGCGGTCCATAGCATCAAAATAGTAGCAAGGGTCTGGGTCTGCCCATGGTTGGGAGCTGCCCCATGTGGCCCTGGCATACACCTGCCACAGCTTCTTTATTTTCATGTGAACCTGCTCCTGGGGTTGCATGTGGCCTTTGGTGGCCAGGCTGGCAGCCATCCACCTGTAGACAGCTGCGTTCCTCTGTTTAGTGTGGAGATCATGGACATTGGAGGTATTCCCCCAAACCTGAATTAGGTCCCTGATCACCACACTGGACCAAGCAGGCGCCCGTCTTTTCCGGCCCCTGGCAGGCTCATGGAAGCTGGCAGACTGGTCCTGAGTAGCAGTGGAGGGCTGGCTGGCACTGGCTGTCTGGCTCATACTAGGGCCACTGGGTCAGGTGCAGCAACTGCTGGCACTGGGCTTGCAGGCTTGGAGCTGGCACAGGCACTGTGGCCAGAATTTACCCCTTTAAGGGCTCCAGGGAGGGGGGGAGGGAGAGGAGTTTTCTTGGTTGTTCCCAGAGTGGCCACCAGGGCACCCTGGGAAGGGCTGAAGGCCCCCTCTCATATATATAGTAGCCCAATGTCTGTCAGTCTGTAACACTGTAGCATTACAATCTTGCTCTGGGGGGAGCTCTTGCCTGTGCTGTGCTGCATAGGGAGCGCAGACCCCAAACGGCCGCTTGCCACCGCTTGCTCCCCTACTATGGCCCGGCTGAGCAGTGCAGAACTCAGCCGAGCACCACAGCAGGAGGGGAAGGGAGTGGGGCAGTGACGTACACGGCCAGGGGACAGGGCCTGACCGTGTTCATCACCGCCCTGCCCCCTTCACTTCCAGGCGTGGTGCTCAGCTGAGCTCTGCACTGCTCAGTGGGGCTGCCACGAGGGAGCCCAAATGGTTGCTTACTCCCCCGCAGCGGCCAGGCCAAGCGGCGCAGAACTCAGCCAAGTGTCACAGCCGGAGGGGAAGGGGGGCGGGGCAATGACATACATGGCCCCGCCCCCTGGCCGTGTATGTCACCGACCCGCACCCTTCGCCTCCTGACATGATGCTCTGCTGAGTGCTGCGCGCTCAGCCGAACCGCCACGGGGGAGCCCAAATGGTCGCTTGCACCGCTTGGTCCCTCGTGTAGGCCCAGCTGAGCAGCGCAGAACTCAGCCAATTGCCACGGTGGGAGGGGAATGGGGGCGGGGCAGTGATGTACATGGCCCCACCCCCTGGCCGTGTACATCACTGGGGTAGGGTGTAAAAAAACCGGACACCCTTGATCGGGGACGGGATGGGGGAGGGACTGGCTGGGAGAGGAGTGGGGCTGTCTGGGGGGGGAAGGACAATGGGGGGTCAGGGTCAGAGGCAACATAGCTGGCCAGGGGAGAATGGGGGAGGGGCAGTCGGTGAGAAGCAAAGCTAGTCGGGGGTGGAGGTCAGAGGCCACGGGGCGGCCGGCGGGAAGCAAAGCTGGTCGGGGGTGGGAGTCAGGGGCAGCAAGGCTGGCCATGGGAAATCAGGAGGAGGAACTGGCTGGCGGGGAAAGGGAATCGGCCAGTGGGGAGCCGGACTCACCTGGGCGCATGCAGATTCCAGGGTGCTGCCCACACCGCTCATGCATCTCCAATGGGGACAGAGGAGTGTGGAGAGAGAGTGAGAAGCACGAGGGGGAGAAGAGAAAGAGAGAGACAGAGCAGAGAGAGAGTGTGTGGCAGGATGAGGAGGAGAAGCGAAAGGGAGAGTGAGAAGCAGGAGGGGGAGAAGAGAAAGAGAAAGAAAGACGGAGAGAGAGGCAGAAGGCGGAGGAGAGCTGAGAGAGAGGGGGGGAGGCAGTAGGAGGAGAAGAGAGAGACAGAGCGAGAGACCAGAGGCTCAGAAGAGAAGATCGATGTGGAGGAGAGACCTGAAAATTCCGTCTTATGATGGGTTAATTGGCTAGTTTCGAAATAAGCATCTACACAACACTTATTTCAAAATAGCAGTTTTGAAATTGGTGCTACTCCTCGTGGAATGAGGTTTGCCAATTTTGAAATAAGCCCTCCGCTATTTCGATTTAATTTCGAAATAGCGGTTTGGCTGTGTAGATGCTGGTAAAGTTATTTCGAAATAACTTTGCTGAGTAGACATAACCAGGGTGAGGTTAAAGGCCTGTGCATGCTGATTAAACCAGTTCAGAGCAGATAGATTAGCATTGCATCAGAACTGCTTACTTTCATTTCTTCTTAGTTAAATAATGATTTGAATGACTGACATACAACACAAATGTTCTCTTTTCTGTTGAAAATACTTTATAGAAAGACCACATGTTTATTGATAGCTGTTACACTGCCTTTTCAGAGAATGCTTAAATATTACTGTGCTGGTAGGTTGTAGACTAAATTCATGATATGCTAATTTGTTAAAACTTTTGAACAAGCGTCAAGTAATGTGGATTCTAGGTAAAGAGGAAACAATCAGACTGAGGGTATGACTACACTAGCCCCTAGATCGATCTAGGGGCTTTAGGGGCTTTAAATCAGAATCCCGTTTCACTGCCACGTGTAGACGTGGGCAGTTACTTTGAGCTAGTCAATTTCTAAAATGGCAACCGGCCAGGAACATGCAAATCAAGTGTGGGATATTTAAATCCTGGGCTTGATTTGCAATTTCGGTAGCCCTCATTAGTCTCCCTAGATTGATCTAAGGGGCTAGTGTAGAAGTACCCTGAGAGAGTTAGTAGCTGATTCTGGGTCTTACTAAGACTAAATTGACATTCATTCTTCAGCCATATTCCGTACTAGCCTGAGGTTAATATTAGGTATATTTGAAAGTGTAATTAAAATGAACATATCTGGCATTCTCTAGAAAATTAATGCCATAAAAAATAACTTAATTAAAACATGTAAAACTTCAAAAACTCTTAGACGATAGCACAAAGTTAATACTTAAAACATAATTACATATAACAAAGATTTTTTTTCTTCAGCATTCAAAGCACTGGAAAACTGGATTGAAACACAAGAATGGCCATATGCTTATCCACAGCTTCCTGATGACTAGAATACTGAATACTCTCCACAAGAGCTTTCTGATGAAGAGATAAATACTCTCCACAAGAGGTAAATCCAGAAACAAGCATCTTGATTTCATGTGTACTGCAATGTCCATCAGCTTGCTGTTGTGCTTGTTGTTTTCCTCCTTTGCACACAGTTGCAGAAGCTCAGGGTGCAGGAGGTGGTGGGGGAGGTTAAAGGGTGTTGCAATACCCCGTGGCTTACAGTGGTTTCCATTATGTACAGGCTTTACAGTTTGGTGCACCTCATTATACACATTGTTCTAGCATGACTGCCCTTGCACAGGCTGCCTCAAATCTGCTCCCATACTGCACAGCATCTGCAGTTCTCTGTGCCTATTGAAATTCTCAGGGACAGGATTCGTGGTTTTCCTCCTAAATAAATGATCACAAGGACCCACATTTTTCTTTCATGGGATTATTATGAATCACTTCTGAATACTTTGGTAGAGTAGAAAAATGCTTTCAACAACAATGTATTATCAGCAGTAGCACACACTACTTTAGCACGAAACTTCGCTTGTAAGGCAAGCATTAATCTTCAAAAAATATGTCATGGAAAAGTTGTTCAAAGTTCCCAGGTACGAATTAATTGCAATATCTATACCCAACCAATGGTTGGAGTGAGCCTGATATTTACAAGCATTGCTAGTGAAGTACATTAAACACCCTGAGAACAATTATAAGATATACAATTTCTGGGTTGCAAGCACCCATTTCAATAGGTCCTCAGAACCACAGCTTGACAAAAGTCTCTGTCAGTGTTTGTTATGAGATAGAATAGTTTCTCCTCTCTCTCTCTCTCTCTCTCTCTCTCTCTCTTTATGTGTAATATTTTTTCAGTTATACATTCTAGTTGTTCAGATCTGCTCTTATGCTGCCCTCTGGTGGGACTTCAAACTAGTAATGAATGACATGCGATATGACAGGATCATAAATCTGCAAAATATCTTGCTAACCCACCTCACATTCAGCTAGAGCACACACAAACTAGACCCCAGAGCAAAATGTAAAGACATGCTAATTCAGCTAGCAGAATATTCATATGGCATGTAGAGTAAGGGACAATAGGGGAAATTAAGTGTTCATAAAATATAACCAGTGCCACTGAAAGAAACTATTATCCTCATTCTAAAATCCTGTACTTTCATTCAGCTCTCTTCCTCTCCCAACTCTTTCTCATAAAGGTGCCTGCTAAATAAATCCAAAATCTCTTGGATCATGAAGGCGGAGTGAGTGTGACTCTCAAGATGGCCCTGGAGAATGCTGTCATTCCAAATGAATCCCAGAGCCCTGCTATCTGAACTCATGAGAACACACTTCATTTCCCTAGCACTGAGAGTGCCTGGTGTATATTCAGCCTCTTTCTGGAGTTCACATAAGGTGCCGTAGAGTGGTATAATTTTTTTTCCAATTCAGTTTGAGTAGATGGTAGAGATGAAAACAGTTTAGAGTGATTCATAGCACCTGCTGGAGGGATCCAGGTGTTCAGTCTCCAAGTACATGGGAATGAAAGAATCTCAGTTGGAAAATATGTAGAACATTTTTCATGGGGAGGGAACCCAGGTGTCCGGAGAGGCATAAGGATAAAAAAGGAAGCAGCTACACTGCTTCTTTTTGCGTAAAAGCCCCTTGTGCAAAAAGCATCTGCAGAATATATGCTAATGACATTGCAACTCATGCTAATGAGTCCTTCATTAGCATATTTTCTGCCACTAAAACTTGCAGTGTAGACACCCCCAGAGTGCAAGATTCAGGGAGAAGTATAGTCCCACAATTCAGAAGGCTGAGGTTCAACACCCGGCTCTGTTACTTAGTCTCTTCTGTGCCTCAGTTCCCCATGTGTGAACTGGGGATTATAATGCTTGCTGGCTTCACACAAGTGAGACAACGGGCTCAGATACCATGGTAACAAAGGCCATACTCATATCTTGGGGAGTCATAGAGCTGTCCAATCTAGATGTCTCAATGGTGAGATGGCTGGAGAAAGTGAAGGGTTGTCCATTGCTCTGTTTTACTCGCACAGCATCTGGAACTCCAGAGCTGATGCTGGAGGAGTATGTAGAGTAGTGGCTGGTACGTCTGTGTGCACATTCCCAGTCTCCCTGGAAGGTTTAACTAACTTGTATAGTGATCATCTTCCTTCCCATCAGTGGCAAACAAGGCTTCGAGAGAGTCCTAATGTTATTTAAAAATTACTTATTCCACTTTTCTCATCACTGGTATAATTTGCTACACTAGAGCTACTCAACTTTGGAAGTCCCAGGGGCCACAATGATACCTCACAGCACATGCATGCAAATATATATGCAAATATATGCAAATAGTTTCTTTCACACTGACAGGCAAGAATACAAAGATTAAGGCAAGACTACACAACACACAAGCCCCATTTAAGTCATTTCTGCTGATATTAATAAAATGCAATATTTACTCAATTTCCACCCATATGGCAGCACTTTTAATGAGCAATGACAGTCCAGGAATTTAACTACTAAAACGCATATCAACAGAAGACCACTATATTGACTACTTTTTTGTTTTAGATCCCACCTATGGGCTGCTTGTTGAGCCCTGCGGGCTGCAAACAAGTAGCCCTGTGCTACACCATCATATCATCAGCTTAGATGCCTTCCTAGGACAAAAGCAAGCTCATGACTATGAGAGACCAGGTTCCAGAATTTCCATTCATCCTTGGAAACCTGCCAACCTATGCTGGTACAGCACAGAAGTGACAAAGCCGGGATTGAGATTCAACATGGAGCAGCTGAAGGATTTAGAGACAAGAGCCTGTTTCCAAGTGGAGCTGTCCGACAGATATGCACTTCTGACAAACCTTATCCCGGAAGATGCTACTGTGGAACAAATTTGGGAGCACACCAAAACAGCCTGGAAAGAGACTTGCAATAAAACATTGGGAAAGAGGACAAGGCATCACAAAGAATGGATCACAGCAGAAACTCTGAGAAAAATGAAGGAATGGAAGGATAGAAAAGCAGCAATCCACAACAGCAAAACAAGAGCAGCCAGGGCAGAATCTGAGAGACAGTATTTGGAAGCCAACAGATAAGTTTAAAAGGCTGTAAAATGGGACAAGAAGAACTTTGTGGAAAACCTCTCACAACAAGTGAAACAAGCTACAGAACAGAGAAACTTAAAAGAGCAGTATGACATCACACAGAGGCTAGCTGGGTCACGGTGTATAGTGGATCAGCCAGTACAGGATAAGGAGGGGCGTGAACTAATGAACCCAAGTGAGCAGCTCAGTAGATGGAAGGAACACTTTGAAGAGCTACTGAACCGCCCTGCCCACATGGAACTTCCGGAGATACCACCTGCAAATGTACCTTTGCAAATTAACAGCAGCAGACCTACAAAAGAAGAAATCTGACAAGCAGAAAAGCACCTGGTCAGGACAACATCCCCAAAGAAGCAATCAAGGCAGGTAGTGAGACATCAGTCAACATGATGTATAATCTATTTGGGAAAATTTGGGACACTGAGGAGATCCCACAGGACTGGAAACATGGCTACCTTGTCAAGCCTCCAAAGAAAGGCAACCTGAAGGAATGCAAGAACTGGAGGGGTATCACGTTACTGTCTATTCCAGGAAAAGCATTCAATAGGATTCTCTTGGAAAGCATGAAGACAGAAACCTAACCCTAACCCTAATCTCTCCCACCATAGCTGCAGGGTCCTCCTGCACTAGCCAGGGATGGTTTGGTGCAGGCCCAGGAGTGCCGCCAGGTGCTGCTTCTGGTATTTGTCCATGGGACGGGTGCACTTACGGAAGCCTCAGGTTTGGGAGTCTGTCCTGGGTGGTATAAACCACCCTCCATTCACAGCTGGTCTGGCTGTGGAGAACAAAAAGAGATGGTCAGTCATCCCAGGGGACACAGTGCCTGAAGCCCAACCCGGGTCTGCAAGCCGAGAGTGACATTTCTCGGCTCTGTCGGAGGCAATGTGATTGGAGCCAGGCCATGTGCTCTCTGGCCAGCAGCCCCAGATGGCCCCAGGAGTGGGGGTTGACACAAGACTGTAGGCGTGCCCATGTGCCATGTGCAGGACTGCTCTGTGTGTGTGTGTGTGTCCTGCCTCCTTCTTAAGGTGGCTTGTGGAGGGAGTGTGTCCCACCCTGGGGACAGGAGCATGGCAGGCCTCTCCAGACACCAGGTGCCCAATAGCCCAAGGGTTCTCTGTTGCAGCCTCCTGGAACAATGTGCTCAGGAGCAGCACGGTACATGCCCCCATATGCACAGGTTGCTGTGTGATTCGCGGCCAGCAAGGGCCAAGCATGGAGCTACCACTGCCCGGCCATCCAATCCACCCCCTGTATGAGGGGAAAGTGATGGCACTCACATGATGTACCTTCCCTGGCCTCAGACAACACCTGAGACATGTCCACAGGGAGGCTTCCAGGTCTCCTGGGTCAGCTGCATGCTTAGGCTGTCCTCGTCCGGGTCCTAGTTCCTCTCTTCATCGCCATCGTCTCTCCCCGCCCCACGAGGATGATGACAGGCATCTGCAGCCCGGAGTCTATAACTAGGGAGGGGAGGGAATCACCCTCCTTGGCTCTGGCATAAGCATGGCAGAGCTTTTTCACCTTCATCCACACCTGTTCTTGGGTGTGGATGTGGCCTTTAGATGCCAGGCTGCCTGCTATCCAGCCATAGACAACCACGTTCCTGCATCTGAGGCAGAGATTGTGGAGGTTCATCTCATCCCCCCAAACCTCAATAAGGTCCAGGACCTCTACACCAGACCAGGAAGGCGCACGTCTTTTGCAGCCACTGGCAGGCTCCTGGAAGCTGTCTGACTGCTCCCTGGAACCAGTGGAGGGCTGGGTGGCAGCATCAGGTTGGCTCATTTCAGGGCCTAAATGCAGTCAGGGGCAGCTGCAGGGTGGCTTGGGGCTATCCGGCCTGCTGCAAGCCACAAATCCTGTCTGCAGAGTCTGCAGCTTTAAGGGCTCTGGGGGTGGGGGGTGTAGAGTTTTCCTGTGTGTGGACAGAGCGGCCAGCAGGGCACCCTGGGAAGGGCTGGAGGGCCCCCTATTTCAAAATAGCCCCTATTCCCTGAAAGTAGGAATAAGCGATCCTCCAGAAAAGGGCTTTATTCCAGAGGATCGCGCCAGTCTAGACGCTCTTTTCCGGCTTTTCCCCAAGCCGGAAAAAAAGCGGCGGCCATGTTTATTTAAATCCCACAGGGGATATTTAAATCCCCCGTGGATTTCCCTATTCCAAAGTTCGAAATTAGCATGCCTCTTCCGGAGAAGGGGCCAGTGTAGACGTAGCCCCTTAGTGTCCCACGCTCCTTATGCTGCAATCCAAAAAAAGGTTTTCTGGATTTGCCAAAATCTCAGTATATTAATTAAGTTTTCATGTATTGGAAGATCCTTGTTCCTCAAATATGATGGAACGGCTGAAGAACTAGATCTTAGGATATGTAAAGCACAAGATGTTAGAATAACAACAATTAATTGTTCTGAAAAGAATCAGAATTATCATTAAGGTACAAAACAGAATAAAGGGAAAAACTAGAATAATGCCAGCATAATAAGTCTGTTTCAATACAGTTTATGAATGAGCTGGGAAAATTATATTAACTGCAATAAGAATCACAACAGAGAATGTAAGCAGTCCCTCTGAGTCAAAACAGGCTTTACAGAGAGATACTCTCTTTGAGAAAAGAGAATTAAGTTTGGCATATGGAGATTAAAAGATCAATTTTATAATATGGAGTAAGAACAAAGCTTTTAAAGCTAAAAGGACCTTGAACTCAACTGTACAGTGATGTGGTAGAAGTACACAGGGGCTGTGTGTTTATGCTGATTGGACCATGTGAATATCTGATGTGTAGAGATTTAATTTAACCTTAAATATTTTATCCTTCTCAGCTCTTACAGTATACCGGTGAGACTGGAGACTTTTAGGACTCAGAGTGCTTGATAGCTGTAATCACACATTTGATAAATCAACCCTTTACCAGTAATTTCAATGGGAATTTTATTCATCTGTAGATTTCCTATTACGATGCTCTAAACATTTCTCCATCTCAAGTTGAGATCTCGGGCATTCTTCAAGCAAAGAGAGCTACAGAATCCTGAGTACTATAGTGTAATGAAACTGAGACCAAGGAATTAAAGTTGTTTTGAAAAGTCATCTTAGGAAACTTTTTTTTAAAGTTTAGAGTGTATCCTTTAAGGAAGGGAAAAGTGGGAAGAGTTCACTTTTAAAAATTGGATGTTATGGAGCCTGAAATAAAGAGGAGGCAGTACTATGTTCTCTCCTGTTACCAGTCATTAAAAAGGGAATTGTGTCTCCTGTTTTCCTTGACATACCCACTAAATCCACAAGGAAAAGTTTGAAGATCAGTGACAGCTATTTGGCACTGATGCAGGTACAGTCTTATTACTCACATGGATGGTTCCACTGAGGCTAAAGACTCTTCAGCATGACTGAAGGTTGCTGGAACATACCGATGGTGAGCAATGCAACTACAAAATATACCGTTCATTTTTAAGAGCGCTCTAGTAAAGTCCTCTTTTATTTTAGCTAACTTCAGCTCTTTCCATCTATTCCATACCACCTCGTTCATCAACATTTAGCCATTTCTCTTTCCAAATTTTCTTTTTTTGGAAGGGCTAAACAAGAAAGTTGTGTGATTGAAGCACCACTCTTAAACTTATTTGCTCTCTCTAGCATACATTTTAACCCCATCTATAGACAAAGACCATTGGCAGAATATGTCACAAGAAAAGATTGAGACAATGACACCATTAATCCACCTAGAACAATAAAAATTAAATTAAATGATATTTTCTGTACATACCAGACAGGATTAGAATAACAGGTATTATTAAACAAAATACAGGACTATGTAGCACTTTAAAGACTAACAAGATGATTTATTAGATCAGTGGTCTCCAACCTTTGGAGGCTCCTGGGCGCCCGGGGGCGGGGCCACTCACACGCCGGGCCCGGGGGTGGGGCCACTCACACGCCGGGCCCGGGGGAGGGGGCCACTCACACGCCGGGCACCCGGGGGGTGGGGCCACGCGTCCTGGGGCATGCCAGGGGCAGGGATGCCCTTGCACCCGGCGCCAGCGTTGGCATGTGCCCCAGGGCCGGGCCTGGGGCCGCCCGAGCGCCGCGCCCAGGTGCTGGTACATGTTGCGCGTCTGGGGCCGGTGCCTCCAGTGCGCCGGGGGCGGGGCCGGCCCAGGTTGTCGGCAGGTGTGCGCAAATGCCCCGGCAGGTGCCATGGCACCCGCGGGCACCGCGTTGGGGACCACTGTATTAGATGATGAGCTTTCGTGGGCCAGACCCACTTCCTCAGATCAAATAGTGGAAGAAAATAGTCACAACCATATATACCAAAGGATACAATTAAAAAAAAATGAACACATATGAAAAGGACAAATCAAATTTCAGAACAGAAGGGGGATGCGGGGGGAGGAGGGGGAAAGGTAAATGTCTGTGAGCTAATGGTATTAGAGGTGATAACTGGGGAAGCTATCTTTGTAATGGGTAAGATAGCTAGAGTCTTTGTTGAGCCCCCCGCGTAAAGTGTCGAATTTTAGCATGAATGACAGTTCAGAGGATTCCCTTTCAAGTGCAGATTTAAAAGGCTTCTGAAGCAGGATGCAGGTAATTAAGTCGTTGAGACAATGTCCTTTCTGGTTGAAATGGCAAGAAACTGTTTTTTCTTTGTGATCCTGTCTAATATCTGTTTTGTGGGCATTGATCCTTTGGCAAAGTGTCTGAGATGTTTGTCCAATGTACAAAGCAGGGTATTATTAAGAGAGTAAATACTATTATCTGCCCATTCCCTATTGGTAAGGCAGGATTCTCAAATTGTTTTGGGACCCCAAAGAAGGTAGTAACCCTGTTTTAATTGGTTGCCAAGGTCTATGGCCTGGGACTAAAGCTGAAGGTTGAGGGGTTCATCCCTGAGCAGTGGGGCTCAGGCTTTTGTTTCAACCTTGGGAGGTGCACTCAGGTTTCAGATCCCTCCCACCTGGTGCTAAAGACCTTGGGCTTCAGCTTTCTTCTCCCCGCTCTCCCCACCTCAGTTCAGGGTACTGGGGCTCAGGCAGGTTCAAGCTTCAGTCCCCCATTCCTAGGTTGTGTACTAATTTTTATTGTCAGATGGGTCACAGTGCAATGAAGTTTATGAACCACTGTTATTGACAGTAAAACAGCTATGAGACACTTGTCTTGTTCTATATTTAAGGACCTAACTCTGTCGCTCCTTACTCATGCAGATTGCAACCTATTCTGTGAGTAGTGGAATAAATTACTGACTAGCTATATGTCTGAGGGTACGTCCACACTGCAGAGTTTTTTCAGAAAAATGGCTGCTTTTCTGAAAAAACTTCACTTATGTCCACACTTCAATTGTGTTCTTTCGAAAAAAAATCGAAAGAACTGAGGGGGGTTTCCAACATTGGTAAACTTCTTTCTACGAGGAAGAAGCCTTTTTCCGAAACAGCTCTTTTGGAAGAAGGCGTGTATGGACGGGGGAAAGGGAGTTCTTTCACAAGAAGAGGAAAGAAGAAAAAGCACAGGTGGCCTGGTGGCCATTCCGCTCATAGTAATCTCACTTTTTCACTGAGCTTTTGCTTTGTAGACACTCTCTTTTGGAATAAGTTTTTTTGGAAGATCTCTTCCAGAAAGGCTTCTTCTGAAAGAAGCCTGCAGACTAGACATAGCCTGAGATGTACTGTGCGTTAGAAAGGATTATGGCTGAACAAGCAAGTGCTTCCTACTTTAAGGCTGCAGTCGTATGCAACTCAGACACTAAGAGCCAGAGTCTCATCTGGTGTAGATCAATATAAGCTTCACTGACTTCATCTGAGGATCTAGTCAAGTCTCTAGGCATTTATGGATATGAAGAAAACCTTCAAGTCATGTACTGAGTTGTAACCTATTGAGTGGTGTCTGCCTGAATTTGCACAGATCCAGAAATACCACCTCTGAGAGATAGGAATTGCTCCTTTTCCTCTTCATAGGGTATTAATTCAGGTTCCCAGGTATGATTTAAGCGTTGCCATGATTAATCATTTCACTGCTATCAATGTAAAGATTCCCATTTGATTTCTATGGACACTGGATCAGGCCCAGTATGACAATCATGAAAACATTTTGTAAGTGGCATCTCATTTTGACTTCAGTAAGAGGTGGCACATGAGAAGCGGCACCTACTGATTTTTCTCTCTCATCCCCAAGCACTTCAAAAAAAAGCCTAACCTGCATGGATGACATGCAAGCTGCGGCTTTTTCAAAGTATTTGCTACCTGCTCTCTTTAATTAGAACTAGTCAAAAATGGAATATCTGTCCCACAGGAAATTCTGAGACATTGAAACTTTGATTTAATCTTGAAATGAGACAAAGACAAAATTTAAATTTTCTTTCATAACATGAAATATTCCAAAAATACTATAGGAGTCAGAGGTTGAATAAGGTCAATGTTTTATTTTAACCTTAATATATGTAATTTATAAAATTGTCAAAAATTTTGAAAATCTTATAATAGAACTAAATTAATCATTTCAATATCCCATAAAAAACTAGACAGCGTGTATTCTAACATGAAGCATTTTGCTTTAATTAAAACAGCATTTTCCAACAGGAAATCCTATCTTCCAACATGAAATTTGTTCCATCAGAAAACTGTCAACATTCTAGACTCTAAAAAGTCTCTATATAATGCACCCATTTTATCAATAATAAATTAATTACTATGTTGTTGGGGTTTTTTCAATGGTTAATGCCTCAATTGCTATACTTCAGTTTATTTTCTCTAGCCTATGATGTGCTGAAAAATACCCGGAGCTCTTCAAACAAAAATTAAATCCAGTTTCTCCAGCCCAGATGTGTCTGGAATTTGTATTTGCTGTACTCTTAATTAGTCCATTTGAAACTTGCAGTTACTGGATAGAATTAAATGGAAAATACTTGAACTGATAAACAAAAATAATGTGCTTGCTTTTAAGGTGAAAACTATAATAAATACTAGTTTATCTAAACAATCTTTGTTCCAAAAGACTGACTAGAACTGAACCCCCATTTTCACGATATAAAGCACTAAAGTTGACATGAAGAGCATTTATAGATATGATATCAGCAATCAGTACTAGCATAATTTCAGGACACTGTACCATATGCAAAGCAATACTCAAGAGACTATGCTAATAATTGGTGCCATGAAACTCTATAAAATACTATTTTATTAAAAGTATTTTGTGCTGGTTTTGGGTATTACTTGCTTTTATGATGACATTCTTTTAACAGCCCCGGTACTACAAAGCACTAGGAGCCAGATTTTCAAAAGAGGTTAGTGCCCATTTGAGCACCATAATAAGTGACTTGATTTTCAAAAGCTCAGCACATTGGGTATATGCTTGATGGAAAATCTACTCCTTAAAAGCATGATTAATTTTAATCATTACTTTTATTGATGCTCGATATGTTATTGATTTCAGTGGTATTACTCAGGTGTTTAAAGTATTTTGCTGGGTGGAGGCCTCATGCTTAGCCAAAGCCAAGTTTGTTTTGAGATTAGCGACACAATTTGAATACAGATATTGAACGACTCAAACTTAAAGCATTTTTAAATGCACAATTGTAGGGGTTGACCCATTCTATAAAAAAGAGGATGTATACTTAATTTTGAATGGGACCCTAGTTAAGCTTTTGACTACACCCCAAAATTCTCAATAGGGCATTTACATTTTGTTTCCCTTAGTTCATCTCTATTGTATGAAATGTAAAACAGTGCTACTTCCTTCATACTTGCTGTCAAAACATAATACTTAGAGGTATATGCTGTACTATTATCTTAGTCACAAAGATAAGATTATGCTGTACTATTATCTTAGTCACAAGAATAGTTCTACTGGAGTAAAGGATTCATCGTAAGAATATACATTTATTTGGTAAATATTTATTTGCCTATAAATCCCGTCTTTTTTAAATTTGTGGGTTATTAGATTTTTGTCTTGCTACCAAAAACTATTTTCACAATAAAAATAGTGACATTTCTTTATGAAGATAGTAAATTCTGTGAAGAACATATATACATAAATTATATTTACTGGGAGAGATTTTCATTATGTATTGCATTTCATTATGTATTTCATTCTTGTATTGCAGTAAAACCTACAGGTCCCAGCCCTACAATATTAGCTACATACATACAAGAAAGAACAAAAAATGAGTTCCTGCCCCGAAGAGCTTCACCAAATATAAAATCCATATTGTCTGGTAGAAATAGGAAAACTTAGCCTTGAACTAAATGTGTCCTCTCAGAAGTATTTTTGTAAGCAATATTTTGGGGAAAGGGTACCACACTGGTCGCCTGCACAGTGATACTGGGTTGTATACTTAGGGTGACCAAATGCTGTGCTTATATTTCTAAGTGCTTAGATCTCCCTGTGGTTAACCAACACATTTTGAAGTAAAATTTGTCCTCATTTCACAAAATGTTATGGCATTTCATGTTTTGTTTTTGTAATTTTGTTTTGTCTTTGACCTCAGATATACCATAAAACCACAGCAACAAGAAGCCAAGCCTTATTTACTTTAGCAAAGCAGCCATATGGCATTTGGAGCTTCATTCTGAAGCACAGAATTAGTCTTGGGGGGATTTAGGTTTCAGTAGGTCAAGATGTTCTAAAGCCAGGAGGGTTTGGTTGTGTTCGAGGCCTCACCTCCATAGATCCTTCCCCAGTGAATAACTGATGCAGACACTCAACCCCCTTATTTTCCCAAGTAATTCAAAACTGTGAGTATAGCTTTGTATCTCTTCATTTCACTGTAAAGCTTTAGCTATGGACATACTTTTTATAGCAGTTGTTCTCTTTCCAGTGCACTGACCCATATGACTGTTTGTATATGTAACAGTTTTTTTCTAAGGGCTATGCTTAGGCTACCAACTGCAATGAACTTCTCCAGACAGTTCCCCTGCAGTCATTTATCAAAAAAACATGAGATGGCAGAGACACTCTTCCTCGGGGATATAACGGTCCTGGCAATGGCTATAAATGTATTGCAGCCCTAGTTATGAAATCTGAACTGAATTGCTAAGTTGGTATCTGAAAATTATAATGAGAAGGTGTTTATATCATTCCCTAGCCTTATGTGTTTTGCCATGAGACTGGATAAATTATATGCAGGACTTTGGTTCTAATTAGAGGTGGGTCAAAGTTTAAGTTGCTGATAAAAACACTCCCAAATGTTGGGAAAGTTCAAGCTCAAGCCTTACAACTAATCTATTTTCGTTTTAGCTTTGCTCATTAAAATGACTGAATTCATGTTAGGCTCCAAAGCCCAGCATCAGTAGTACTGTAATGTACTGCTTTTATATTTCAATATTCTAAATGTAGACTGGCTAGCTTAAAAGCAATCTTCCCTATAATACAGCTTGGCTAGTTTTCCCAGCTTAGTCACTGGTCAATCAAAACACAGCACATTGGTGGACAAGACTGAATGATGCATAAAACTATTATGTGCCACTAAAAGTAACAGGGTGTTCACAGTCAATTCCTGGTCTAAACTCCAAAGAACTTCTTTGGGGGGTAACCACTAATTGTTCATGTGTTGATTGCGACCAATACATATTAAGCATTAGAATCAATATTGATGCTGACTTGATAAGAATTTCATATAAAATAGCATGGGTATTCAACTGGAGAGCATATGAAAATGATCTAAACCTCCTGTTTTGTAATATCACATTATCTGGGGCCAGACGAGTAATTCCTTGCAAGGCTATCCCTCAACCCGTCATCCTTTACATCAGGGGTAGCCAACCCATTTAATAAAGAGAGCCGAGACAGCGGTGGAAAAAATGAGAAGAGCCGCACCAGAATTATCAAGCAAAAAAACAAAAAACAACAAAAATGGAGGCTGCCCCTTTAAGGAGCAAGGAAGCTTAGGCTTTTTGGCCATATTAGGCTCCCGTCGACGGCTGCCATCTTGGGCACCATTTTGAATTGCCGACCCGGTGAGCACAAGGGAGCTAGGGTGGGGGAGGGGCAGGGGCCATTTGAGGGGGGCGCAGGAACAGTTTTGTGAGCCACACTTTTGAGGGAGAAGAGCCTCACCAAGCTGCGGGTTGGCCACTGCTGCTTTACATTGAAGCACATTAGCTAAGTACCTTATCATTTACTGCAAGGGTGGGCAATAATTTTTGCGGGGGAGGGGCCACTTCACAAATTTTGGAAGTGGTCATGAGCTGCCCCCAAAGGGGCGGGGCCTTGGCTGGAAGGGGCAGGGCCTTAGGTGGAAGGGGCAGGGCCTCAGGCCAAAGGGGGCTATGGCCTCTATGTGTGGCCCTTGCGTGGAAGAGCAGGCTCTGCATGCTCCCCCACACCCAGGCCCTGATTGACTTAGGGGTGAGCGATTGTGCAAAGTCCTTTGCCCCCTGTGCATGCCCTGCCGTTTTTATCATCTGGAAGTTCTGTCTAGGTGCTGCACGCCCTGGTGGCAGGAAGAGACTTCAGGCGCTACCCCGACCCATGGCCAATCAGGATCTGGGACAGAAGGAGTGCGCAAAGTCTCTCACCCCCAAGGCCCACCCTGCTGAGAGCACATGGCACCCTAGAGGGAACCGCCAGCCTTTTTCAACAGCTGATGGATTCCTCTGGTGCCGTGTGCTCCTGGAGGGGGAGGAGACTTCACATTCTCCCTCATCCCCAGAACTTGATTGGAGAGCGGCAGGGAGACTGTGGGCTGGATCAAATGGTTTGGCTGGCTGGATCTGCCCCAAGACCCTATCTTGCCCATCCCTGATTTACTGTATGAATCTTCCATATTATCCTCAAATAATAAAGTTCTGACTCTCCACGTGAAGACTGAAGATCCCACATAACTTTTGTAAGATTAGATCTTTCTCTGTGCATTGTTGGGGGGTGGGGAAGAAACCTTTCTGCTTCCCAAATCCTTGTTTTTCAGTGAGTATTTAGTCATCTCTCTAATCAATCTAAGAGTTAGATACCAAGTTGATAAGTATATTATAAAGGCTAATTGATAGCCAATACCACATGTTCCCAATGTATATGGGAAGAAATCCTGACTGCTTTTACTCCTATTAACTTCTTCAGCAGTTTGCTCAAATACAAACTAAGAAAGCACGTCCTGCAAAGAGCTATGAAACTAGAACTTTATACCCACTCAAAGCCCTTTCAGCACATGTGGTTTCAGGGGTCTGCCTGTGCTGTAGTGTCAGGGCTTTTGTTTGTAAAGTCCTATGAGCTCCATTAGGATAAATGGGCTACATTATATTCGTTCTTTGATCTGTACATGCGTCTTCCACTCACATCAACAGAAAGTCAGCACATATATATAGAAATATATGGACAGTGAAAATTACATTACTCTAACACTCCCTGGGTTAGTACCTTATCTAGAAATGCCCTTTCAATGCAAACTGAAATGAGAAACATATAAACAAATCCTGAAGTTCATGCTCAGGCAAAACTCTCATTTGACCTGGTCCTGAAAGCCTTACCTTTACCCAGACCAAACTCTCACTAACTTCAGTGCTGGTTTAATGAAAGGGAAAATGCTTCCTTTCTGCCCACCTCCCTCTACCCAATGAATGAATCCACACTGAGCAATGAATGAATCCACACTGTCAAACTAATCTTTTCCATCCATGTGAAGATTTTTTCCATCCATGTGTGGAATAAAGTTTGTTATATGCACTGAGGAATGTGTAAATGTGCACCACCAAGAGAAGCACAAACCAAGCTGTGGGTGCTCTGCTAAGCAGGTGGCCAGCAGTGGAATGTCTTCTGAGTGGCTACACAAGTGCAAATCTTACAGATATTCTAGCCTCTATAGTGAAATAAACCATTCAAGGAATAGAACTGATCCAAGGAACATATTTATGTAAGAAAATGACATTTCATCCAATTGAAAGGTTTTATGGGAACATGTCTATTTTTAAGAAACACTTTGAAACTATTCTAAATTCAAATAAAGTATTTTGTTTAGACTGTTTTACTCCATTACATTCCTACTTCATTGTTTTGAATTGTTTTATTTCAAATTTCTTAACTTTTAATTAATTTGTACATTGTGTTGATATTACTTAAATAAAATGCTTTGATGAGTTCATCAGGATGTTTCTGAAATAAAATATTTTGGAATTTTTGTTTCAAGAAAGAGTTGAGAATTTGACTTTTTTTCACATTCGGAGTGAAATAAATATTGAAATGCTGGAATTTCCTGTGGGCTAGAAATTCCAAACAGCTCTATTAAGGAACAATATGTCTGGAAATATTCAAGCTTTAACTGGTCACTTCTTGTGGCTTTCTGTGGAGCTGATCATCTGGGAATAGCTTTTGTCCTGACCTTTTTCTGCCTTTCAGCAGTGGGAGTAGTTTTGAATATTTGTTGACAGGTTTATTTTCTCTCACCCAGTCTCTGCTCCTGTTCATTGTAATTTTTCCTCTTTAGCTATATCTCCCTCACATTCATCTCTCTTTCAGTCCTCAGTGAGAGTGGCCCTGTGCCCATTTCTCTGCAGTGAGGAATGACCATGACCACAATGAGAAACTTACTCTTTTTTGCCCAGTTATTTCAACACGTGGCAATATTTTTTTTCTTTTAATCTTGGACTAATTAATTCTCAGCCTGCCTTTCCTCATAATACATAACGCCACTCGAAAATGGAGGATAGAATCTAAAATATATTGAAGAAATACCTAGAATATGCTCTGGGGGCCGAGTTCAAATATTAGGTCTGGTTATAAGATGCAAAGATTGACTTGGAGCTGTTGTAAACACAGGGAATTCCTCTCCTCACCCCTGATGTGATTTAAGTTTATTTGAGCTTACTTAATGTATCCTAATGTAAAATCCAGACCTGATTATGAACTTACAGTAAAACCACATTCACTGAATGAACAGAACTGAGTTCTTAAGATGCTAAATTCACATATTGTAAATCAAGTTACAATCAGTTTCAAATCAAGGTGTGGCTCATCTTGGCCATGGGATATTTTCTCCTTCTTTGTTAGAACTCTAGCTATTTAAGAATGAGGTGTGGAAACCTCGTTAGCCAAAGCACAATAGCTCTTTCAGTGTCCATTAATGGATTTTCATGATGCAATACAGAAATAAGCAATACTGTATTCCATTACTGTGAGCAAGTTCAAGAATCAATCAAAATAAATGTGTTTCCTCTGAAAACTTTAATCAATACAAATACATTTGGCTGGGTTCTTATGCAATGGAACAAAATGCCAAGATTTCTATGAGTTTAACCTAAAGCAGTCTGGCTACACTGGAATATGTGTATAATCAGATTGAGGAAAAAATGTTAAGTAAGTTCCCTGTGCTTAAAATTGTATTGAAGTTAAATGTAATATATGGATTCCTTTTCTCCCTAAAGTGATTGAATTATGTAGAACTAGCCCAGGGCTGTAAATCAGAACAATATTTTTATGCCAAATATGTTTTATATCAGCACTGAAAATGGTTACAGATTGAAAGATTAAAATTATTATTAAATGGAGAATCATAAAAAAGACAAACTGTGCAATAGCCAGATAATATGAGGGTAATAGTGGGACCCAATACTGGTAACTACTCAAAGTGGAAATGTCTACCTCTCCAATTAGTTATATCTATTAGAAAAGAACATTCTGCTGAAAGAGAGGGGAAATCAAATACAGTCAAACCTGTTTGTGGTAAAATTAGATTTGATGGAAGTAGAATGAAAGCCCAAATTACTTAAATGCACTCCAATGCAAATAGCAGTTGCAGTGATGAGACTGGTTGAATAAGTATAATTTATTCCACCCTTTTTATAACATTTCAATGCATTTTCAACCTTATTTCATTATTTGCTGACATGCATTTATTCTAATAATTTGCAACCTGTATATATATGAATTTCATGGATTTTTTCAATAAATTATTAGAGAGCAATTGTTTGCTTTATTTGCTTAGGTGTAAAGAAGAATTTTCACTGGAGGACTGATTCTGCAGCCCTTATTCACATTAGATAGCAACTACTTATGTGAGCATTCCCATAAAAGACAATGGGGCTACTTATATAAGTAAATACAACTTTGAGTGCAAGGTGCATACTCTGACCCTCTGAAAAAAAAATCTTAATTTTTTTCCCCTTTTATGGAAAAATATTTGAACTAAATGGAAATATCTCCATTTTGTAGTACCCTCTGATAACTCCAGCAAACTTCAGTGGGAGGAACGGACTGAGGTGGCAAGGAGGGATTCACTCTCAGATAAATAAGAACTATGTTGGAAATATGAGCTCTACAGAACATGCAGTTCCAAGCACACCAGCAGGGTAATGTGATTCAAGTTCACTGATTTATTATCAATCTACTTGTCAATTTTAATTGGTTTCCAACAAGTTTTGGCAACTTCGCTAACATTATTAAACATACCTTTTGTTGGACAGGAAATGAAGAATTATGTTGTTCATGTGCATGTCTAAAATGTACCCCAAAATGCTTTGCTCAGTTCAGGAGAACAATCCATTATACATTGATTATGTGATCACTGCTTGGACACATATTCTTGGTGATTTTTATTGTATTCTCAGTGGTCAGGTGTGGTTGGTATCCACACATCCAGAAGTATACAAATTGCTGGCAGTTTTTTGAAATACTTAAGCAAGGTACAGTTTACCTCAGCAACAAGCTAGTCAGCACCAGTTAACCCCAACTTTTCTCCAGGACTTTTCCCCAACTTGGTCTGAAATGGACGGTTTCAGCATGTCCCCATTGGCCCTAACTACCCTTCCAAAAACACGCATATGGGCAGGTTGGTGCAACTTTAAACAAAACATGAAAGCTTTGAGGCAAGAACCAGGGACATTATGGAAGCAATGAGCCACATTCCTATTTACTTACATTGGGAACTCTGACTGTGTTGTTACTGAAATGTAAAGTGTGCACTCTCTAGAAACCCAATATCCAAGAGGATGTGGTCAATAAACCAATGGCTCATGCTGAGTGAGCTGTTCAACCATTCAGATATTGGGCAATCAATGGGTATGCACTGAAATAGACACAGAGAGCTATATGTGTATAATATGGCTCTCAGATATACTTTTTAGGTGCAAATACAGCCAGGACAATTTAACTCAGAATTGTGTTCCAACTATATGGCATCTAGGGTCTGGTTAAGTGGGATAATTGACAACCCTGGGATTACAGGAATAAAAATCTGTGTGTTCATAGTAGATTCCAGATTAGCAAGCAAGGGATGAGGATATTAGATCTGTTATGCAAGTATAAGCAACAAAAATCAATGTTGAGGTATAGAATGACTTTAGTAACATGATATAAATAGGTCAGGAGAATAGGTGCATCAATGGCTATTGCTGTGGGTAACCCCAAATCTCTGACTGCAAGAAACTGGGACTGGACAACAGTGGATGGATGACTTAAAAAATTATCCTGTTCTGTTAATTCCCTCTAAAACATCTGGCAATGGCCACTGTTGGAAGAAAGAACAATGGGCTAGGTGGACCACTGGTCTAACCTAGTATGGTTGTTCTTCTGTTATGAGGCATACCTGGGATGAGGCATACCTGGGAGGTTGACACATGCCTTTGATGTCGACCCCCACGCGTCCAGACTACCGCGCTGAGCCGACAAACAGCTGATTGGCTCAGCGTCGCAGCCATGTACATTTAAATCGCCGCTTCATTTTCCTATGCCTGGTAGCCTCATCTACATGCCTCTGTCGCCAGAGGCATGTAGTCTAGACGTACCCAAAGTCTGAATCAACCCCTGCCTGACTCAAGCATTTGGGGAAGTAAAGGTGGTTTAAAGCCACTTTTTTCCCCCCTGCAGTCCTTGATGAGTCTTGTGTGAAACATAGCTCAGCCTGACCTTAAGACTAGGGCTGCTGTTTCCATTTGTCTTTTTAAATAATATATGGCTGGATGGTTTCTATTGACCTTACAGTTTGAACAAGCACATTTGTATAAAGCCTAGCTATTTGGTCAGATATGAACTGATGATATAAGTTCAGAAGAAAATATATGAAGTCCTCTAATGTCCTACAGAAGTCTAGTGCACTTTAGTCAAAAAAGAACTTGTATGGCCTACTCATGTGTGGCTTGAGTTCTTTTCAGATAATTTGCACTCTCTTCTTAGAACTGATTGGTACTGGAGTATACACCTATTCTGGCATTTGAGGAATTTGTTAACATAAATATTATATTAGGCCATGTCTACACTAGGGCTATGTCTAGACTGGCATGAAAAGTTTTCCGTTAAAAGCATTTTCGGAAAAGAGCGTCTAGATTGGCACTTTTTGCGGAAAAGCATCCGTGGCCAATCTAGACGCGCTTTTCCACAAAAAAGCCCCAATCGCCATTTTCGCGATTGGGGCTTTTTTGCGGGAAACAAATCTCAGATGTCTACACTGACCCTTTTGCACAAAACTTTTGTGCAAAAGGGACTTTTGCCCAAACGGAAGCAGCAGAGTATTTCCGCAAAAAGCACTGATTTCTTACAGTGGGAAGTCAGTGCTTTTGCAGAAATTCAAGTGGCCAGTGTAGACAGCTGGCAAGTTTTTCTGGAAAAGCGGCTGATTTTCCAGAAAAACTGGCCAGTCTAGACACAGCCTAGGAGATTATTTCAAAATTACTAAATTCAACTTCTGGACACCTGATTTTACAAATTTGAAGTTCCGTGTCCTCACTACAGGGAAGACTCGAATGTAGTCCGAGCAGGATCCATTAATATGGATGTGCAACCTCAGACTCAGAACTCCAGGAAGAATTCTGGGGAGTTGCTGGAGGCCTCTTAAGGCCAATCAGTTTGTATTTGTGGCACCAGAGCATCCACATTAACGTTATTTCAGTCATACAAATTCGGGAAAAGCCAGTATTAGTATTAGTCCGTGCAAGTATTATTTATCAAAAACTGTGATTACTCTTCAAGCTTATTTTTACAAATAAGAATTTGTAAAATATCCTGCTGCATTGGAAGAATGTTCATCTGTATGATCATTATGCGCTCAAACGTCAGGAAATGACAATTAAAGTTCCAGGCTCAGCTTTAAATGTGTCACCTCTTTCATTTTCATTACCGTAAAATCTTTAAATGATATGACCCTTTATTAACTTTATTACTGTTGTTACACTCTGTTCTCCTCTCAGATCGCACAATATATAGTCGAAAATACATATGTAAATTCTTATTATGCAAAAGCATCTTGGATGACAACCAGAATATTTGGCTAATTAGAATGAAATTTATTTCTATAGGAAATCTGGTTATGGGAAGCATATTCAAATTTCAGCTATATGACTTTTTAACAATTTGTGATTCATTAAATTGAGGGTTTCCTTAATCTTTCTGCTTTGTTGAAAGCAAATTGTTTTGGCTTGATGAATGCATTTTAATTAGGGACCATGGGAAATGTATCACAGAAGTGTCTAACATTATCTCTGAGCCCTGGTGGCCAAGCCTAGCCCTGTTCCTTTACCTGACCAGAAGTCAGAGGGTGAAATTACCTGTATCATAGCCAAGACCAAGAGCTCAATGAAGCCCCAGCCACTAGAGGAAGTAGAGGCCTACCCTATGCTCCCAAGCTGGAAGACCACTAAAGACTGGTCCAGACTGCCAAAACCAACAAGGAAACCTTGCTGACCTTATTCGAGGGTTCAGACCCTGACGACCTCGAAGACCTGCTGTGGAGCCAAGTCTACCTCAAGGGGGAATCCAGTCATGGCTCAGAGGCAGACGAGGAGAGTCAGGCTGACTTAATTGTGCTCTAGTGAGTCAGCATGTTGCAGGCCAGATCCCTGCTGATCCCAGTGGCAGTCAGGCCTGCCACTGCCAGGGCCCTGGCCAGGGATGCAGTGGAGTCAGGAGGGCTCGCATCCCACATCTCCCCCTTGAAACTACAAACTGTATTTGTTTGTCTGCCATGCCCTGCACTAGGGCCTGGGCTCACCGTGAGACTCCTGCCTGGGATTGTTTGCCTGCCCCACACTAGGACCAGGGTTTAAACTGTTACAACCTGTGTTTGTGTGTTGGTCCCGCCCCAGGGCTTTGGCCTAGCCCAAAGACTGAGTTTGTTTGCCTGACTCACCCTGTACTAAGGGCCTGGGCTTAAAAGGTACCACGGAGTGTTTGTTTATTGGCCTGGCCCACCCCTGGGATCAGACTTGCATAGACTGGAAATGGGGTGGGTGCTGGTTGAGCCCCAGGATTGAGCAGATTGTCTTACACTCCTGTACATAGAAAGGGAGATACCTGTGGTAAATGGTTGGTAATAGTTGCTCGGTGTTGACTTTATAATAGATTGTTACTGTATATCCCATTCACCACTTTATCAATATGCTCCTTAGCACAGTCTACCAATCAAGTTGTGTTTGTGTAGTCAGAGATTACAGATTTTTAAAGCTCTGTCAACATTAGTGGCCAGATACTTTAGTCAGTGTTTTCTGGCCCTCACACAGCTCAGCAGGTGTGGAGACAAGATGCTTTTATGCTACTTTTGCACTGTTCTGATCCTGGGTCCAGAGCTAATTTGCTCTAAATTGTGCTGTGATGGCCTCTGAGCCTCAGGGATTATTCCATCAGCAAGGGATCATGGTCTTATGGCAAGACAGGTTGTTGCCCCTTTCCTGTCACTGCAGCGCCTGTGGTTTCCCTTTTGAAGGAGGTATCCTCCCATGTCGAAATCTACTTGCCTTAGAGCAGCTTTGCAGCAGGGGACCATGAAAAGATCCCCTATTTCAATGTAGTTTCTGGTCCCACAATTATAGTAAGCTGGTAAATCATTCAGGTTTCTCTTTCTTTTTTACATGCATTAGGTCTGATTGTCCCTAACCCTAGGGTAAATCAGAGGAGACTCCATTTAAATCAGTAGAAAGAAAACTGGCTTCAGAAAATAATCAAGCTCCATAGTTCTATAGAATGCACAGTGCAAAATCTATCTTTAAATATGTACTCCTGGGGGCCTTTTTAAATATACTACAGGTGATATTATAGCTCCCTGAATGGTAGTCACTCACAGTCTGTTGGGCTTTTTGTGTTGACTGCTTGTGCTGTTATGCCCTTTTAACCCTTCATTTCAAAAGTAGGCAACTCCTACTTTATGTCTGTGAGAGTCAAGGAAAAGGTTTGGTCACATGATTCTTTTAATAAACTTTTATTCTTGACATAGCTGTTTCATTTGCCTCAACAATGCCTCACTAACTAGTCAGTATCTGCTGCAACAACTTATGGCAAACAAACCGATACTAAACAGTCAGTGAGATAGATACTGTATAGAGGAGGGAAAGACAAAGTGTAACACATTACGAGGCTTTTAAACTTTTTATTTTTTTAGACCAGGCATAATCTTGCGTCAAAGGCCAAACTGCAGATCAAGGCCTTAATACACACACAGAGCAGTACGCAGTGAAACATGACAAATGCTCAAGTCCCAAGGTTCTTGAGATCTTGATTTTGGTGAGTCTTCTTGAAAGAATCGTACTTGTCTCCTCTCCTTCGCACAGCTTTCCATTTCCTACCCTGTCCTTTTGTTACCTTTTCCCCTTCTACTTTCTTTATCTTCATTTTCTGCTATATGCTGCATTTGTGGACAATTATTCTGCCCATGTAATGGTGCATAACTCCTTGGCTACGTCTAGACTGGCATGATTTTCCGCAAATGCTTTTAACGGAAAAGCATTTGCAGAAAAGAGCATCTAGATTGGCACGGACGCTTTTCCGCAAAAGCACTTTTTGTGGAAAAGCGTCCGTGCCAATCTACATGTGCTTTTCCGCAAAAAAGCCCCGATCGCCATTTTCGTGATCGGGGCTTTTTTGCGCAAAACAAATGTGAGCGGTCTGCACTGGCCCTTTTGCGCAAAAGCTTTGCGCAAAAGGACTTTTGCCCGAATGGGAGCAGCGTAGTATTTCCGCAAGAAGCACTGATTTCAGACAGTAGGAAGTCAGTGTTCTTGTGGAAATTCAAGCAGCCGGTGTAGACAGCTGGCAAGTTTTTCCGCAAAAGCAACTGCTTTTGCAGAAAAACTTGGCAGTCTAGACACAGCCCTTGAGTCCTTCCTTAACAAGTAGGTGGGCCATGTCCCAAAACTTTTTCTTATGAGTCATGGGATCACAGCCTGGGAAAAGAGATCCATGTTTCCCTACTGTTCCTGTGTTAGGACATAGTGTCTCCTCCATGCATTTCTTCCTCTAGTTCTTAATAGTTAAAGGGCTTCCATGATTTCAAGCTGCTGACATACAAATTCCCATTTCACAGGCCAGCCCTAGAAAAGCAATCCATCTTTAAATGCTGCCATGTGAGCCAGTTTTCTAAAGTGATGGTGGCAGGACAGAGTACTTCAGCCACAGTCTTAACCACTGAGCATCATGTAGTAACATTTTTCAGACTAGACAAATACTACAGAATGAGATGAGTTTCTAAAGCCACAGAGCAGAATGAAAATGGTGCTTAGGATACATACAATTTTATCACCCTAGCAATTTTCCAGCAGCTCTACCTATAATTTTCATAAACCCAGCTGCACTATTTAGTAACAAAAGAGATTCGTTTTCCCCCACACAAACGTTAATTGACTGTTTCTGAATATTATGAAAGGTCAAAGATGAAGGAGAAGCTGATAAAGGCTTGATTTATTTCACTTTATGTTCTACCTACTTCTTTTAGAGTTATATTTTGTTCCTTCTTTGGCACATTTTTGGCCCACTTGAGTGTGACAATTTGTTTGTTGTGGTCTAAGTCAGCCTTATCCCAGGAGAGAGAGGCAGGCTTGGTGTATTTGAACTAGAGACATAAAAAGGAACAAGATTGTTTTCCCTGTAATATCATAGTGTACTTTTTACAAGTCCTCTCTTTCATTGTGGCTAGTATGATAGTCACCCTGACTTCAAAGTGCTCTTATATGCAGCACATATTGTTTTATTTCTGGCAGGCAAATGAGAGGGATCATCCAGTGAAGAATGGCATTGTCACAGCTCCCTGCCAGTGGTGAATCATCAGATACTTACAAGCTCATCTGACTTATGCTTATGAGACTTCAGCAGGTATCAGAAGCTAACTATTCTCTTACACAAGGTCACACGTCTGCAGTAAGTCAAAGGCCACCAATTCCTTTGATTTACATTGAGTTTTTCAGTCTGGAAATCTACTTGGTCAATTGTTTGAGATAATATGAGAACAAGTGGTGAGCTCCTGGCTCTACTGAAGATCTTCTATTGATTCACCCATGGTATTTTGCACAGAGAGTAGCTCCAAAGATTGTACTTAAATTGTTCAAATGCACACTAAATTGCTCCTGAAAGGATGACGGAGTTTAATGAAGTAGATGTTTGAAGGTAAGGTCATGAAAATATCAAAGGTGCTGCTAAGATGCTTCTTTGCTTAGTGAATCAATATAGTTCCTACAATGTCTTGGTTGTATTCATGCTTTTCACACCTACACAAACTCTTACAACTGCAATATTTAACCCATAATTATACCCATGCATAAGCCTATATATATATATATATATATATTCATGTTTGTACTATATTTTTACATATGGTGTTCTGAAACAGCTACATAAGATGGTTTATTTTTAAACTATGTTACTAACATCTCTAATTTGACTCCAATTAATTGTCAAATGAACAATCCATTCTATTTAATTACAATATATTCCCCCTTAAAAAGTTCCACAGGTTAAATATATTCTATTGGGTCTAATGGAATTCATCATTTTAGAGACAAGGAACATCTGAGAACCTATGGAATCTTTTATTGTCAATGCAACATTTGAAGAGCTTCCAAGTCTGACACTGGTTTATTAATCAGTTGGGCAGCATTTGATTCTCTCCTGGGTGGCTACTGTTGAACCCCTGTCTGTCTGCCTGCCATAGGCACCTATTGTGGGAGCCGAGTGTTATTCCATATATTTCACAATCCTGTGTTTGCAGTGACTGGTCTTCAGTAAAAGGCCCAGATCCTCCATGGTGCATTCAATTGTGCAATGCGAGGCATGTGTGGAAATAAATTCTTTGTCAAGGCTCTGTGGCCCACGGCATGGGTTTTATTAAACATATAATCCTCACAGTGTGCATAGTTCTCATTGCTACTGCTGGCAATTAATTCATCCAGATTTTTAATGAGAGCCTTGCTGTGTGAACCTAGCTGCCTGACATCTTGATCTCATATTATCTCAGCCTCGAAAGATCAGACACAAAAACCGCTTGGGTGGCCATAAATCTTGATTATGAGCTTGTGTTGAAGCTGTATAAGAGGATATGCCTACATGAGTGTTAGGAGTTAAGACAGCTGAAGCATGCAGCAAATGTACCTAACAGCTTTGTTATTCTTGACACACCATCAGCGGGTCTCAGTTAGCCTGTCTGCTTTTTTTTTTTAAAGTAAAGACAGTTGTTTAAGGTCCTAAACAGCTGATTCCATACAACTTATATTGTCCGCCATCTCTAATCCCCTCCCTTCAAAACAATAAAAATTAAGAACTCGGTGTCGTTCCAACAATGTCTGTTTGTTGAACCATGACAGTGTGTTAGATATTATGAGCACAAGTATTGTTCCCGCCTCAATTACCACAGAGAGCCCTGCATGCATGGAACTGGTACGTGTTTCCTCTGTGCTATTGAATCTAGAGATCTCACATAGGAATGCAGTATTCTCTGTAAACTGTTGAGTTCCACAGGAGCATCTGGGTATCTCCTGTGCAATATGCCATACAAGAAGGAGGAGCAGAAAATGGAGCTGATGGGGTTAGGAATGACCAGCTTTCTTCTCACAGACCCAAAGTCCTCTGGGTACATCCTCTTCCCCCAGCCTTCATCCAGAAAAAGGAAGGATTTGGCTCAATGAAGGTAGATTTGTTACAGCTGCTGTGTGTAGAGTTGTGTCAGCCGACGGTCAGGGCAGTGTGTTTGTGTGTGTTTCCGAGAAAAGGTTTAACGTCCGTGTCTTTACTGCTAGGACTGGGGTCCTGTCACAGAGGGTGGCTAGCAGGCCAACAGATGCCCCTTTATATAGGAAGAGCTTATTACACCTTAGATTTTAGCAGGGTTCCTTTGCAGCGGGCAGCCTGGGAAAGGCTGAAAGGTGCCCCAACGGATCTGTCATCTGGGAGTGACACAGATCCAAACGCCCAAGCTCTTCCTATGCCTGTCCCTTTATGACCGGCTGAAGTTCTTTTAAATTGTGCTTGGTTCTGTTACAGCAACTGAAGGAGTCAGGTTAAAGCTTAAACAGTTACAGGTTTATTACAAGACTTATAAAAGCATATGGTTACAATGGCTATTGCTCTCTTTCTTAACTGTTAACAAATACAGATTTTAAAAATGGTTACAAAGAAAATAAAGATAGAAAATAGAAATAATGGTACCAAGTGACAGCTTAATCTTTAAAGAGCTCTAAGTCTATGTGTACACTTAAAACAAAGGACCACATCCAGGTACAATTTTAACCCCTTTCTGTGCCTCTTGACTCCAGCGTGTCAGGCCAGGGCCGGTCTCTCAATTCCTAGGAAAGACGAATACGAGGTGGGCATCCCCTCTGGAACCTCGGGAGATCAAACACCTAACCCGGCCAGCAGATAGATGGTAGATTGATATTCAGAGTAAATGTACTGCTGGACCCATCTTTATACCCCTGCGGGCCCGTATCCTCTTTCTTATCTAAGATGCCGAATTGTACTGGTCCGTTTTGTGGCGCCAGTTCTTACAAGCAAGTTTCAAGTTAATTTACACTTGCAAGAGAGATAACTAAATTGTAAGTACTAGACATTTTTTTACTGGGCGAGAGATTCCTCCCCCTGCGGACGGCTGTGTGTTCGTATCAATATGGGTTAAGTCAAGGACACTCCTTGGAGCCTCTTGGTCAGCAATTGGCATATCTCTGTTTACAGCCATTCACAGTCACACAGCCTGGGCCTTCTGCTCTGTGTGCCCTGTATGCTCCAGGCAAGCAAAAATGGATGTTACAAGGGGGGTTCCTGTCTGGCTACAAGTTGGTCCTCAGGAATGCACTTCATCGGCCTTAGGGATAGCTTAGCTTATGCCAGTAGTTAACAACTCTAAGTAGAGTGGACTGAAAATTTTCCATCCAAGTAGTTAGATGGAAAATCTTTTTTTTTTTTTGCCAAAACAGACTTCTTTGGTGTAAAATATCTAATTTTCAAATTTGCACATTCTCCTAAAAAATGACATTTTGGGGGTTGCTTTTACTTTCCTTTTTTTAATGTCATTTTTTAGGAAAGCTTGAAATGTTGAAGAATTTCAACCAAAACAAACTCTCTCAATTTTGTTGCCAGAGTTTTTGTTGTTACTGCTATGGTGGTGGTGGTTTATTTTGTGGAGAAAAAACACTTTCCCACCCTTCTTTATTCCTATGGAGTCAAAATGACAGCTGGATATCAGCATAGCACAATGATCTTTGGCCACGACCCCTACATAGGCAAAGGGGGAGAGAGCTGGCATAGGAACCTCATCCCAGTGCTCTAGTACTACAGTGTCTGGCACTGCAGAGCCAGATTCATCCACTTTAGGGACTGATGAACTAACAGTATGGCACAAAGCAGCCTCTTCACACTTGACTTATTTGTATCATATTGCTGGTGAATCTGGATCTGGTTAGTAGACTTGCAGTCTAAATCAGACCTTTAGTCTATGTTCATCTTAGAAGTAGATACGCACATTAGAAATCAAGAAATCCATGCTTATGAAAGAAGGCTTTCTTGGTTAAAAAAAATTCTGCTTAAGACTGAAAGTGAGGGCAGAAATAAAAATAAATCACACACAAGTGTGTATATGTATATATAGAAAGAAAGAAAGAAAGAAAGAAAGAAAGAAAGAAAGAAAGAAAGAAAGAAAGAAAGAAAGAAAGAAAGAAAGAAAGAAAGAAAGAAAGAAAGAAAGAAAGAAAGAAAGAAAGAAAGAAAGGAAAAATTAGGAAGCTAATAACTGTGAGTATAAATAATCAAGTAGGATATGCAGGACATCAGATAAGGAAAATTAAAGCTATCAATAACAACTCAACAGCTAGTATTGTCGACAATAATGAGGAATTAATTCTATAGGGAATGAATGAACTCCTAATAATAACATAAACAAGAATGTCAAGTATCAGAGGGGAAGCTGTGTTAGTCTGGATCTGCAAAAGCGACAAGGAGTCCTGTAGCACTTTATAGACTAACAGATGTATTGGAGTATAAGCTTTCATGGGCAAAGACCCACTTCGTCAGATGCATGTAGTGGAAATTTCCAGAGGCAGGTATAAATATGCAGGCAAGAATCAGGCTAGAGATAACGAGGTAAATTCAATCAGGGAGGATGAGGCCCACTTCTAGCAGCTGATCTGGAGATGTGAACACCAAGATAGGAGAAAGTGCTTTTGTAATTGGCTAGCCATTCGCAGTCTTTGTTTAATCCTGAACTGATGATGTCAAATTTGCAGATGAACTGCAGCTCAGCAGTTTCTCTCTGAAGTCTGGTCCTGAAGTTTTTTTGCTTCAGGATGGCTACCTTTAAATCTGCTATTGTGTGTCCAGGGAGATTGAAGTGTTCCCCTTCAGGTTTTTTTATATTGCCATTCCTAATATCTGATTTGCGTCCATTTATTCTTTTGCGTAGGGACTATCTAGTTTGGCCAATGTATATAGCAGAGGGGCATTTCTGGCACATGATGCAGTATATTACATTGGTAGATGTGCAGGTAAATGAGCCAGTGATGGTGTGGCTGATCTGGTTAGGTCCTGTGATGGTGTTGCTGGTTTAGATATGTGGGCAGAGTTGGCATCAAGGTTTGTTGCAGGGATTGGTTCCTGAGTTGGAATTACTCTGGTGCGGTGTATAGTTGCTGGTGAGAATATGCTTCAGGTTGACGAGTTGTCTGTGGGTGAGGACTGGGCTCCCTCCCAAAGCCTGTGAAAGTGAGGGATCGTTGTCCAGGATGGTTGTAGATCACTGATGATGCGTAGGAGAGGTTTTAGCTGAGGACTGTAGGTGATGGCCAGTGGTGTTCTGTTGGTTTCTTTTATAGCCCCTCTGCTATATACATTGGCCAAACTGGACATTTTCAGAAGCACCTCTGAGAATCTTTAGGTACCTGAATATTGTACCTTTTAAAGTCTGAAGAATACACATCATACCTATAATTTGATAGAAAAAAAAACCTGATTCTGAAAAGGACTTAGCCATCATGGTTGATAGCCAGTTAAACATGATCTCATAGCTCTGGTCTGCATTAAGGAGTTATTTCAAAATAATTTCCCTTATTTTTGAAATAACAAGTGGAGCATCCACATTACCAAGCCTGTTACTATTTTGAAATAACCAGCCCATTATTTCAAAATAACTCCTGCTTTTCATGAGGAATAATGCTTATTTCAAAATTGTTATTTTAAAATAGTGTTTGTGTGGACACTCAGCTGCTGCTATTTCAAACTAATTGGCCTCCAGAGGCCTCTCACAGCTGCACTTGTGGCTGATCTGGCCACACCTGACAACTCCACTGCTCCCCTTCTCCTGCAGAGCTTAAAGCTGCAGGCAGAAAGGAAAGGGATTATGGCACGAGAAAAGCTTTGCCATCCCTGTGCCACACAGCAGCCATTCCACAAGCCACGGCTGACCCCAGCACTCCCTCTGAGTCCCCCACGGCTACCAGCACTCCCGCAGCACTGTCAGCTGCTACTGGCTAGGGACAAAAGAGGGCACTGGTCTGGACTGTTGCGGAGATACTGGACCTCATCGAGGTCTGGGTGGAGGAGACCAACCTCTGCGATCTCCACACCAGAAGGCAGAATGCAGATGTCTTCAGCCGTATGGCTGCCAGCCTGGCCAAGAAGGGACACATGCAGACCCTCGGCCAGGTTTGCATGAAAATCAAAGAGCTCCAGCAGCCAAATCCTCCTGAACTACCCAAGGCTGGTGCCAATCCCAACCCCATTCCTGAGACCTCCTCCCATCTCATCCCCCTCCCACATTCCAGGTTCTTTCCCCAATCACTCCCCTATTGTATATCTCCTAAATAAAAAAACAGAGTTGTGTTTTCAAAACAAAAAGTCTTTTTTTTTATTCATTCTGGAGAGCAGAGGAAAAGAGAACAGGGGAGGAAAGGTACATGGGGCAATTCAGGAACTTCTTGTGGAGAGACCCAGGAGAGAGTCTCACAGGTGGCCTTGCCTGAAACTCTCTCACACGGCCTCCCAGATGAGCACAGATGTGCTCTCCTGATGGCACTGATGTCTGGCTGTTCATACATCCTGGCCAGCCATTCAGCCTCTGCCCCTTATCCTGGCAGGAAAGTCTCCCCCTTGTTCTCACAAAGGTTGAGGAGCACACAACATACTGCCACCATGTAAGGGATGTTGAAGTCCCTGAGGTCCATGTGGGTCAGGAACTCCTGCCCCTCTCCTTTGGGCAGCTGAAGGCATTCTCCACCACCATGTGACACCTGCTGAGTCTCGCATTGAAGTTCTCCTTGGTGGGATCCAGGCTGCCCATGTAGGACTTCATAAGCCAGGAAAGCAAGGGGTAGCTGAGTCGCCCAGGATGCCCATGGGCATGTCCATGTCACCAACCCTGATGGTGCAGTCGGGGGAAAAACTGCCAGCATGCATCTTCTGGAACAGGCTTGAGTTCTGGAAGATGTGGGTGTCGTTCATCTTCCCCAACCAGCTGATATTAAAGTCTGTGAACTGTCCCTTGTGGTCCACCAGGGCCTGTAGCACCATTGAGAAATACCCCTTTCTGTTGATATAGTCTGAGACATGGTGGTCAGGGGCCAGGATGGGGATGTGTGTGCCGTCTATGACCTCCACCTGCAATTGGGGAAGTCTAGAGCAGCAAAGCCAACCATGATGGGGTCAACGTTCCCCAGAGTGATGACCCTCCACAGAAATATGATGTTGATGGCCTGAACTATCTGCAGGAGCACAGCCCCGACTGTGGATTTCCACAGGCTGAATTGGTTCCCAATGGAGCGGTAGCTGTCCAGCTCAGCAAGCTTCAGTGGGGCGATGCGCTTCTGGAGGAAGATGGTGGATCTCATGCGGGTGCCCGTTTGCCTGAGAGCGGAGGTGAGCCACTCTCAAAGCTCTAGCAAGGTGGCCTCTGCATGCAGAAGTTCTGGAGCCACTGTTGGTCGTCCCATAGCTGTAGGATGATGTGGTCCCACCAGTTGGAACTGGTCTCCCTCCATCAGAAGTGGTGTTCCACAGTGTGCAGGGGATTGCTGATCACTTGCTGCAACAAGAGTGCCAGGGCCTGGGCAAAGGGATCCTGTGGTTTGGGCTGGTAGCAGCACGTGGGCAGTCTGGATAAACAGAAGCATGAGGCCTGTGAGCCCAACACTGCTTTGCAGCAGCTCTGCTTCCATGTTGGAAGTACTGTGGCAATCGGATCACATGGCATGAGTTTGGTGTCCTGTGAGAGGGTAGGCAGTGAAGAAGTGTCGTGAGACACAGCCATAGAGAGGAGCCCCTGAAAGAATGTGTTTCAGCTAACCTCAGCAAGCAGCCACAAGAAGTGTCCTCCCTCTTGGTGCCAACCCCAGAGTGCTTCTGGGGGCGGGGGCTTTAAAACTGATGCAGGCTCCAATCAGTGTGGACATTCTATTTCAAATTAATCCTGAGATATTTCAGTGGTGCCTTGTAGTATGGACCCGCTATTTCGAAATTATTATTTTGGGAGTAAGTATTTCAAAGTAACTTATTTTGAAACAATTTCCTAGTGTAGACATGCCCAGAATGTGGTGCTGTAGCTATGAAGGCAAATACAATACTTAGATGTATAATTATTTGCAAGATCAGCCTCTTCATATTCTTACTACAGCATAATCTCCCTTTACTGTAAAATGATGGTAGTTTTTCTAGAAGTCTTGCTATCTCACACTTTCATGTCTTTTGATGGTGATACTATAAATGCAGTAATGCTGATGAATGTGGAGCTCTACAATTTGTAACAAGTGTATTTTAGATTTACCAGAACAAAAGTATAAAAATATATAGCTCTGCCACTCTTAGTCCAATAATATAATCCATTATTCCCGTTAAAGCTGCAAAAGAAGTTTTTTTAAGCCAACACTTGATTACAAACTGTGATTTTAGAATCTCTGAGGACAAGAAGTTCTTTACAGGGTCAAACTGACATGAACAAAACAGGCTGAATGAGTTATAGAAGAGTCTATTGTGCTCTCTGTACAGATTCTTTAGTGCAGGATGCCAGATTTGACATTATAGAACTCAAAAGCAAAATCTGAGTTGTATTAGCTGTAATTAAAATCTTTTATTCGTGTCAGTTAGGTACATGATGTCCCTAAGAGATATTATCTCAGAAATAGGGGAGGTTGAACTGTCTCTGCAATAAAGCTGAGAGCATATTTTAAAATTCATTAGAACCCACTCCAATCCTTCTAAACACTATTAAAAATCCCCTGAAACTCCACTCGGGTCTATGCAGTTCATCTAGCAGGGGCAAGATACTCTATCCTAATTTATGTTAAACTTCCACATTCAATAGATAAAAGTTAAATGATTTCAAAGTTACCTTTGCTCAGTAGACTAAGCATTGAAGGCAAAAGACATGTAAACCATTGTGGTTGTGATAATTAGATTTCTGAAAGCTGTATCACCTTTGACTTCAATGGATTTACTCATGTGTGGGATGAGAATCAATCCCTCCACTGGTGCTGGATAGGAATGGATGGAGAAGTGTAAAAAATGTATTGAAAACAGGTGTGGCATTTATTTCTTCCAGTCCTGCCTTGCTAGTGGTAGCATGTGGGCATGGACTGCAGGTCCCTACTTACACATGGCACTAAGCATAGCAGAGCATACTAAATGCCCTATCCTTTGAATTTCAGTGCACTTGCAGATACACTATTGTCACCTACAGCTAATGAAGGGAGAAGAACTACCGTTGTCCAACCCCCCCCCCTCCTCCCCAACATTTAGAGGAAGCTATAATTTATCCTTAAACCTTCAGTTTTCTATTAAAACTAAAGAATGGGTCATATCTTTAGCTAGTATAATCTGGTATAGCTATCAAAATCAGTGGTGCCATATCAATTTACACCAGATAAGGATCTGCCCCACAGTATATTCCTATTAATCTATTACATTTGTATTTCATTCCCAGCAAGAACAATCATAATATCTTCCATGATTCATTTTAAAATAACAAAATTGTCAGATTTATATTACTTTGGTTCAAATAGTCTTGAAAGATTTAAGAATAATGGATAAATCTTACCATAATGTTAGAACTTTAGCCAAGAGGCTCCTATTCAAAAGCACAGTATATTCTTGAATTGTGTGCAATATGGTGACCATTTATTATATTACTATCTGCTGGTGGTATGCACTACTTAATCATTAATACCACCATGGTGTAAATAGAAGCTTCCTCACTTGCATCCAAATATAAACCCTTATGTTAGATTGGGGTTATCTATTTTTAGCTGACTTTGAATTTGTAGAAAAACTCTGAAGTATAGTTTATCAGCGCCAAAGTTGCTTTACTAGAAGTTTATGGAAATAATTAGAAAATTACTTCTACTACTGACAAGCACTTTTGTTGTAAAACGTTGTTTATCAATAGTCTCAAGTCTGTCAAGGAAGAACTTGGTGCATCTATGATATTCAGTACCTGATAACATATAAAGAAAAACTTCAACAACAAATAGTCTAGCAGCACTTTAAAGATTAACAAAACATGTAGATGGTATCATGAGCTTTCATGGGCAAAACCCACTTCTTCGGATGACCGCAGTATAATGAGTCTAGATCCAAGCATAATAAGGGAAGGAGGGAGGGGGGCGGGAAGAAAAAGAGAAGAGAAGGGGGGGGAGAAAAAGAGAGACAGTGAGTAGATAAAACTTAAAAAATAACAATTAGTTTAGTAGCACTTCAAAGACTAACAAAACATGTACATGGTGAGTAGATAGTTCAAGTAGTTACAGGAGTCTGTTAAGAACCATTAGCACCTCCGTTGGTTGGTTGGTTAAGTTATTGAAAGGTGGAAGATAGTGTGTGAGCCATCTAGAATCCCTGTTTAGACCATTAGCATAAGAATAAAATTTGTGAATTAAGTTACTTTCCAGTCCTTCTCTGTGTATTTGGCTTGTGGAATTGGTCCGAAACAAAATGGCAACTTGAAGGTCCATTAATGAGTGTCCAGGAATATTAAAGTGTTCTCCAACAGGTTTTTGTGTGTTCCCTTTTGGGATATCTGATTTGTGTCAATTGATTCTTTCCCATAGAGATTGTCCAGTTTGGCCAATATACATTGCAGTGAGGCATTGCTGGCATTTGATGGCATAGATCACATTAGTGGATGTGCAGTCAAATGAGCCTTTGATTTAGTGGCTGATGTCATTGGGTTCAGTGATTGAAATTGTTAATATAGATGTGTGTGTAGAGTTGGCAGCGGGGCTGTTTGCAGGGATAGGTTCCAAGATAATTATGATGTAGCTGTGTTGCATGGTTACTGGAAAGAATTCGTTTGAGATTAGGGGGTTGTCTGTAAGCGAGAATAGGCCTTTCCCCCAAGGCCTCTGAGAGTGAGGGGTCATGTTTCAGGATAGGATGTAGATTGTTGATAATGCATTGGAGGGGTTTAAATTGAGGACTGTAGGTGATAAGTGGAATTCTGTTGTTTTCTTGAACTATCTACTCACCATCTACATGTTTTGTTAGTCTTTGAAGTGCTACTAGACTATTTATTGTTGTTTATGTTTTTCCTGTTACAGACTAACTCGGCTACCCCTCTGAAGCTTTTGAACATATAAAGAGTTTCCCAAAAATCTTTTGCCAGTAATACAAATGCAGCATCTCCCCTTGGGATTTTTTTGTTTTGTTTTCAAAATGTTAGCCCCATAATTCTTTTGACATTATAAGGCAAAAGGTTGAAATGAGATTTGAAAATCTGTGGCAAATGTGAATTGGATATGTGTTCAAATAACTCAAATGATCTTTTATGGGTTGGGTGGCAGATGTCCAGAACTCCAAATGAGAACATTTAATGATGCAACCAAACAAAGCTTTAATGGCCAAATACATGTTGGCTATAACTCTACTGAAGTAAATGGAATTACACTTGATATGAACTTGGCCATGTATGTGGAAATGGATTAAGCTTCTGTGTATTTTTAATTTTGAAAAGTATATGTCTCACTGTCTTGGATGGAAAAATCTTTGCATATTATATAATACCCTTGTATTGGGTGTAATCGTGATCTGGTCACTGCTTTCTAAACTCCCCAGAGTGTGGAATTTATTACAGCACTTAATAAAGCACTTTCTTCCCCTTGTATCAGGACATCTGCCCCAGTCTTTCCAGCTGCCAGGGGGGAATCATCCCCCACTTCACCCAGGCCCTCTCAAAGTCTTTTTAGGTCCAGTTCTCCAGCTCTGGAGATGTCAGCAAGTAACTTCCTCCACTACTCTCCTGCCTTCAGCCCCCAGGAAAGTCCCTCTACCGCTGCCAATGCCTTCACACGTGCATTTCTGAAATGAGTACAAGCCAGCAAACCCCACTTTTTGCTCTCCTACCATCAACCTTCTGCTGAGGACCATTTTCTGCTTCCCAGGACTCCTCTACTCCCCTGATCTCTGACATCTGCCCTTCCTGACTGAACTAGTCTTCCCTAGTTCCCTAGCACTCCCTCTCCCTGATACTATCCCTCAAGTGCTACCCCCGCCCCATAATTGGCCAAATGGGAGCATTGGTGCTGGTACTAACAGGGCTCAGCCACTCTGTGACAATGCCTTCACAGAGGTAGGAGTTAATGACTTTTCATTATTTGTTATGAGCCATGGGTTGACAGTGGATATAAGAGGAGCTCTATGCAAATGCAGAGGTTGGACTGTGCAGAACATTGGGTGCAAATGGACCAAATTTAAATCAATGCATCAAATTTCTAAAATCACTGACAAAATAAGTATTAAAATAAGATTCAAAATTATACAAATTCTGGAGGTATATTGCTCCCACTAAAACTAGCAGAAGTTCTGCATTTAATTTCAATAGGAGTAAGTCACTAGTCTTTACAATCAGGTTATTTGCATGCTTCTGTGACTTCTTCAAGACCCAGGGAAAATATGAAAAGATCTAGCCACTAATTTAAACACAGCAGATATTCAAAAGACCTCCTTCTGTTACTCTTGATTATGTACTGCTTTTAAAAAAAATAGTGTCCAACACTGTTTGCTTGATGACTGAGGGAAAGAATGTTTTCACTTAACATCTGTGCTCCTGCATACATTTATCTTTGGATTAATCTTCTACACATAACAAACCTTCAGGGTAAATTAAGCTAAAAGCGAAAATCTTCAAGAGTGTGACACTTAACGAATTTTTTAATAGTCACACAGGCTATGTCTACACAGCTGCATTATTTTGGAATAACTAAGGTTATTCCTAAATAACAAAGAGCACGTCTACACAGCAAGCCGTTATTTCAAAGTCATGGAGAGCTGGAGGACGTCTTACTCTGACTCCTGTCACCCTCACGTTACACAGAGTAAGAGAGTCGAAGGAAGAGTGTTCTTCCTTCAATTTCCTGCTGTGCAGACAGTGCCAAAAGCTGAATTAAGCCATTTTGACTTCAGATACATAATTGACATAGCTCAAATTCTGTAGCTTAATTCAACTTTTTCCCTGCTGTGTAGATGTGCCCATAGTGTTGTATTGGTGGACATTTTAGAAAAAAAATAATTCAGATGCATTTATTTATCTGTTTTTCTTTCAAATAAAACCCTTTTGCTGAAAGCGTGACTTCCACAGAATTGGGGTAATGCCAGAGTATTGGGATGCATCTGTGTGCTCCTAGGGTTGCATAGGAACTGGGGCAGAATGCACATGCCTAACACAGTGATAGAAGGGATTCCATAAACCACTCTCTCAAACTCAAGGGCTAACACCTGTAGTCTGGAAAAGTAACCCCAATCATGAGGGCTAGAAATTTACTATACTGTATTTATTTTTTAATCAAAAGCCTCACTTTAGATTTTGATATAATCGCATTAGCAGGCTGGATGCCTAACTCTTGTTGATTTTTCATCTAACTTTTTAAAATACTGCTAGGTGCCTATCTCCATCCTTAGGGTGGATGAACAACTATGTAAATCTGGTCTTTACACAAAAGTGACTTAGAATTAGAAGCCTACATGTGAAAATCACTTTTGAAAATGGAACATTGTCTCTTAAGTCACTTAGGCAAATCTGAAAATTTTGTGACCCTGAGGAAGAGGGAAAGGATTTTGTCACTAGAGCCAGGCTCTAAACTGAGGTAAATGCACAATCATAGGAGAGCTCCAAAATTCATTCTTTAATTTTTAATAAGACTTCATTTGTGTATGTGTTTTCCCATACAGCAAACTTAAATATAAGGACACTTTATTCCTTAGTGTCATTAATATAGGCCACATTTCCCTATCCTCCTTTGATAACTATGTCTCTTAGCCACAAACTCTTATGGAAGACTATTGTTTGAATTTTAGACAAGTAATCTTCATAACTGAAAAAGATATTAAACTTACAAGTAACTTGTAAAGAAATTCTCAGAATGCCTGTCTTCTTATAGGGGTACTTCCTGATCCAGAGCCCCTTCATGACTGATCTTAGAATTGCTGTTTGATTACAAGAGACTTCCAGGCACATGCAGTCATCTCATTGGGATAGGAATGGGATGTGACTTAAGCAGAACACTCAGGCTACGTCTAGACTGACGGCTTTTTGCTCAAGAAGCTTTTGTCGGAAGAGATCTTCCGCAAAAACTTGCGCAAGAGAGAATCCACATTGCAAAAGTGCATCGAAAAAGTGATGGGCTTTTGCGAAAGAGAGTGTCTAGACTTCCTGGATACTCTCTTACAAGTAAGCAGTGATCGCTATGGACAGAATGGCCACCAGGGGCACCTGTGCTTTTCCCTCTTCCCTCTTCTTGCACAAAACCCCGCTCTTCCCCGTCCACATACTTCTTTTTTCACAAGAGCTTGACGTATGGACGCTCTGCAAGTTTTTGCAGAAAAATGGCCATTTTCCCGCAAAAACTCTGTAGTGTAGACATAGCCTCAGTTTAACGTCTCCCCAATTGGTCTGTGAATGTTGCTAGTAGGCTTTCTCTTATGTGAACCCCCCTGTGGCCTTCTGACTATCTGAGGAGACACTACAATAAAATTACAATAGCCCCCTATAAAAAAAAATCCAACATCTTAAATGAATCCACTATGTCTTATCAAATCCCATGTTTTAAAAATAGCAAATGTCTCTGCAAGCGGAGGAATCTTTCAAACTGGTAGAACTTTTAGCTCACCTATTATAAAGGGGTATACACCAGTGTCATGTTGATAGTTGGTCATATACGGGGTATTGAGGTTGGATCTGAACATATAAGATTAATCCTGCCCTATTTCACCCTATTTCCTTTGTTAACCCAGGACTGAGAAAATTCCAAATAATCTATACTCGATTTTATAGGGAAATTATTTTCCTCTGTGGAAATTTTTGCGGGAAAACATAAAAATAATTTGTCAAAGTTTTCCATAGAGGAAAAAAAATCTGGTTTTGATTTTTTTTTCTTGCTGCTGAAAACAAAAAAACGCTATTAATAAATTCTGCTGCGGTGGCTTGTGGAAGTGGTAGTTTGGATGCCTCATGTCTTTATTTTACTATATCAGAATCCCTGCTTTGCTGAATCACCACAGTTCAGCGTGAGAGATGTAGTTTGGGTGAGAAAACCAGCCCATAAAGGACAATACAAGCAAGAGGCAGGTGTACTACATGACATCATAGTGGCCTTCCTGAATAGAATTTTTTTTCTTCTCTTGGGTTCAGCCAAAAGTACTTTGGGGGTTGAATGCATTTGTTTATTTGTTTTTGACAAAGACAAATGTTTCTGTGGAAAGAAGACCATTTCTGTAAACAAAACAAAACAGTTTGATGGAAAATTAGGTTTTAAATTAAAAACAGTTTTGATGGAAGTTTTGACTGACCCTAATTTAGACATTTTGTAAATCTGAAAAGGAACATTATACTTTGTACGAACCATATGTAAACATATCCTCATTTCTCTTTCACTGCGCCCTTACATACTAACAATCTAAATTTTATAGCTTTTGTGCTGGTCAAAGGAATGGCTTACTATTTTGGCTTTACAAAAGCTCATGATAGAACTCTTTATGAAAGATAGTGCACACTGTGTAGTTTTCTTTGGGTCTAAACTATTTCTCCTTGATCTTAAAAGCCAAGTTAGTGCGCTTTTGGATTTTCTTTTGAAGTTTTCACAATATGATGATTTAAACTTTCTGAATAATTAGAAAAAACAGAAGCAAGACCCAATCGAGAGAAATATATCTTCTTTTGGGGTTTGCCATTGAGTTTGTAATCCTGGGGATCAATACCTTGTGGATAAATGTACTTATGTTTCCTGGCAAACAAAGAACTATTGTATTGTGCTTTCTTTAAGATGAAATAGAAGACATGGGGGAATGAATGAGTCGATGGTGTATAGGAATAAAAATTCCCAGAGCTGTTGTGAACATGCCACTTAACAACTACTGCAATGCCTTCAGAACAGAAGCAAAAGCAAAGGAGATTTAATTATAAAAATGCACACCAGGCATGCCAAATGGTTATATCCTGCTGTTATTAAAACATCAGTGGTATAACTGAGTACAACTGCAATGTATTAGTGTTATGAAATATTTGTAAGTTTCATGACTAACAATGTGAAGACAGGGTTTTTAAAGTTTAACAAATCAGGTGCTAGTTAGTGCCAGAAGGAGTAGACCTAAGTTGATGGAATAGTTTGAAAAAACTATGGCAAATCCAAGGCTATGTCAATTTGACCGATTTTGAGTTTTAAATCTGAATTAATTGAATTAGTCACAGATCAGAACTCAGATCAGTGTTTATGCTTCTGGCTGTTAGTTTAGTAAAAATTGGACAGGAAGGTGAAATACCAGTTAGTGGGTCCTCACATCTATTTTTCTGAATAAGTTGCTGCCTGTCTATCTCACATGAAGAGAAATAAATACAATAAACTAATGATGCTAAAAGACTTATTTTAAACAAGCTCCTCAGTTTTCTTCCCTTTGCCATTGCAAATAGGCTTGTTATCTAAAATATTTTAATATAGCACTTTTCTAAATGACTGACAAACCTAACTAAAGAAAATAATTATTATAAGTAAATAATTATAAGTAAAACAATGAGTAGTCTTGTAGCACCTTTGAGACTGAGGAAAATATATATATAGTATCATGAACTTTTGTGGGCAAAACCCACTTCCTCAGATGAGCAGACTGTAGAGAAAAGATGAGACCCTCATAATTTATAACAGAAAAAGAAGGGGGAGGGAAAAATTCCTGTCAATTTTAGTGCCCTTGCTAATGAGGCTAATAGAGTAGACTGGAAGTGCCCCATCTTAGCTTTTGATTCAATTGGTTGGTGAATGTAAGGAAAGCAGGTTTTATAATGGCTACATTTCTATCACTATCCTGTTCAGGTCTTTGTTCAAGCCGTGAGCGAGAGTGTCAAATTTCCATGAAGGACAATTCTGCACTCTATCTCTGTAACTGGTTTTTCAGATTCCTTTGTAGAAAAATTAATAAAGGGGAAAAGCCAAGAAAACTAGAAAGAGGAAAGATCTAGTGATATAGTGATGTATAAAGTACATTTCTATGGTATTGTAGGGCAAATGTTGAACATTCTCAGAATTGGTGTTATTCTTGAAAACTATTGGACTAATTCTCTTCTCATTAACAACAGTGTTATTTACATCATTCGTGTTACCCTCAATTATATTCATTAGCAGAGAAGAATCAGGTGCTGTTGTTGGACATCCTTCTGCTCCTTCACCCCCACTTATTATTAAACTATAGGGGGATATAAATGCAAGTGTCAAAGGGAACAACTGGCAAGCACATTCTTTAAATCAGAAATTAAAAACTAATTCAAAGACAGCACATTGAAAACAAAGGAAATGGAAACTGGGAGTTCTTGTTCTTCTGAACAAAATAAAATTGGCACATAGGAAAGGGGGAGTGTAATCTAAAGGAAATATATAAAAAAGAAATATGATGTAATTAATGTCACTGAAACTTCGCTGCATCAGGACAACAGATCTGGATATCAAGTTCTAGAATTTAAAGACCACAGGCAAAATAGGCACAGGATAACAGGCACTACAATTGACAATAGTGGTGAAAGATGATACTCTGAAGTACAAATGACATACACAGATTGATTGATTGTAATAATAGAACAGGCTTCTTGAACTTAGATTAAAAATAGAAATATAAAAAAATAGTATTTGTAAATCATTAGAGATCTTCAGAGCAGGATGAAAAGAAAGATCAACCTGAAAAGGGAGACTTATCAAAAGGTTTGAACAATTATCTTGGGAAAGGTCAGTTAGCTTAACACTGTCTGGAAAAAGAATTATAGGATAACTAACGAAAGATGTCATGGAACTATATTCCTTTACGGTTATTATTGAATAATATAAAGCATTAGAAATTATTTAGGGAATGAATTATGTCTGAACAAGAGGATATAGGTAAGTAATTTGGTGTTAGCAATCCTAATATAATTGGTTTTCAATAAGTACCAATGTAAAAAGATAATGAAGAACAGTGGCTGCATAAAAACATATAAGGAGAAGATACACAATGTATATATATAAAATAGTTTCTATGCTCTAAGCAGGTGTGGAATTGGAGGTATTATGGTGATCTAGATCAGACTGAGGAATATAGCTAAGGTCTACATTAAGATGTTATTTCAAAATAAGTCCCCTTAGGTCGAATTTATAAGTGAGCATTCACACTACGCTTAACGGGCTGCTTATTTCAAAATCTATACTTCAGGGCTGTAACTAGACTGGCAAGTTTTTCCGCAAAATCATCTGCTTTTGTGGAAAAACTTGCCAGCTGTCTACACTGGCCGCTTGAATTTCTGCAAAAGCACTGACGATCTCATGTAAGATTGTCAGTGCTTTTGCGGAAATACTATGCTGCTCCCGTTCTGGCAAAAGTCTTTTTCCGAAAAACTTTTGTGCATAAGGGCCAGTGTAGACAGCAGAAATTTGTTTCCGCAAAAAAGCCCTGATCACGAAAATAGCGATCGGGGCTTTTTTGTGGAAAAGCGCATCTAGATTGGCCACGGACGCTTTTCCACAAAAAGTGCTTTTGCGAAAAAGCGTCCTGCCAATCTAGATGCACTTTTCCAAAAATGCTTTTAACGGAAAACTTTTCCGTTAAAAGCATTTCCGGAAAATCATGCCAGTGTAGACGTAGCCCAGCTGTCCTCAGGGAATAATGCTAATTTTTAAATAGTCATTTTGAAATAGCATTAGTGTGGATGCTCCGAAGCTGCAAATTCAAAATAATTGGCCTCCAAAGGCCACTTGCACCTGCAGCTCTGACCATCCTGGCTACACCTGTCATCTCCACTTCTGCCCATCTCCCGAGGAGCTTAAAACTCCTGGCAGCAGGAGAAGGGCTTGTTGCATGTGGCCAGCTTTGAAAACCCCGTGCGACACAGCAGCAAGCAATATAGCAATGAACAACCCCAATGCTTCAACAGACCCTCCTATGGCTGCCAGCAGTCCTGCTACTCCCTAGGCTGCTACTGGCCAGGGATGCAAGAGAGCTCTGCACTAGACTGAGATCCTGGACCTCATCGAGATCTGGTAGGAGGAGGCCAACCTCCAGGACTGCCACACCAGAAAGTGAAATGCTGACAGCCATGGACAGATTGCCTTCAGCCTGACCAACAAAGGCCATCCCTGGACACTCATCCAGTGCCAGAAGAAAATCAAAGCGCTCTGGAAGGCCTACCAGAAGGCCAAGGAGTAGAGCAATGCTTCAGGGCAGCACCACATAGCTGCTGCTGTTATGATCAGCTGGATGCCATCCTGGGAGGGAGGCTGGTCACGTCTCCATTGTCATTGAGTCTGGCCAGGACATGCCTACCATCAGCTTCTACTGATGCGGTGGCGGACAAGGAGGAGGGGACGGCCAGCCAGGACACCATGCCTACCAGCCAGGGCCTGCTCCTGACCCTGGAGCCAGTCCCCACCTCCCAGCATGCTTCCCAGACTTTGAATGACCCAGAGGAAGGCACTTCAGGTGAGTTCTATAACTTTCTCTATCTACACGTGGGGGCAGGCAATGGGCTGATTGGGTCTGCGTTCTCCTCTCTCAGCCTACTCGGCTTAGGACTGGACAATAGCCTGTACACATGGATGCACGTGGAGCGCCAGTCTGGAGCACTCAGCTCAGTCCTTCTCAGAAGGTTGCTGGAGAGGCTGCCTTACTTGGGCCTCTGTGGTGGGACACCTTCCCATGGCACACCACCACTAAGAAGGCTGGGATCATGGAACCACACAGCAGTACTGCACACAGCACAGGGTCATGCCCGCACTCAGGCAGCTTTCACTCCTGGTCAAGTGCAGTGATGCAAAGGAAACTGATCCTGTGTATGGAAAACTGGTGGGGGAGAAGAGGAGGCGAACCCAATAGCACTCTCTCCAGCAAGCACCATCTGCCCCTCATGCACCTCCCCCAACCATTCCCCCCACCCCTCACCCTTTCCTCTAGCAAGCAGGGATAGAAATTCTCTCAGTGGAATGCCTCCAGTGCCAGACCCGATGTGTGAGGGACACAATAGGAAGTCGAGCTTCCCCCTTCTCCCCTCTTGCCCACAGGCTCCTGGTCTGGCTGGCACCTTCTCATAACTGCTTGTCCCTAGGCTGTGGGTGTCGTGATGCTCCCCTGGGATGTCTGTGCCCCTGAGCAAAAGTGCCCACTGTCTAGGAAACATATGGCCTTGCTTGAAGCACATCACCAACGTCTGAACCAAGACCTTTGGTGTGGGCTCAGAGATTAGGGCTAGACTTCATGCACAGTGTCTCCTGGGATGACTGCCCTTGTAACTTTTTTTCACAGTTGGGCCACCTGTGAGTTTGGCGTATCCCCCACATCATATGCCATCCACCCAACTCCATAGGATCTGAAGGAGGAAACACACCCAGGGGGACCAGATGCATGAGCAGATGGCTGCCTGCAGCCTCTCATCTGGAGGTTTGAGGATGAGCACCAGGAGTGGACCGCCAGTTGGGAGGAGTGCTGGGCTGACCAGGAAGAGTGCTGAACCAATTGGGAACAAAGGAAGGCCACCTGGGACCAGCTGGTGACCCAACACAACGCCATGTGCTCCTCCCTCACCTCAGTGATAGAGTGCATGGCTTCATGTATGGAGCTGGCCACCAGCCATCTCCCTGCCCATCCCCATAACTTCCCCTTCTTCCCTCACCAGGGGCTGCTGGGGCCCCATAACATGGGGCAGTGTTACCTTTCGGGCAGCAAAAGCTTTCTGACCACTCAGAGGCAGGTGCCAGCCCCATCCCTGAACCCTCCTCCCACCTCCACCATTCCAGGTTCTTTACCCACTTCCTCCCCTTTTGTAGGTCCCCCCAATAAACAGTCCTGTTTTTTCAAGAAACATGTCTTTATTATTTGTTCTGCAGGGGAGGAGGGGAAAACTGGAAGGGAGAGCAGAGGAAGGGAAGAATGGGGGATGAAAGGCTCATGCAGGGAATGCATAGACCCCTTGTGGAGAGGCACGGGGAAGAGTCTCACAACTGGCCTTGCACAAAACTTTCCCTCAAGGCCTCCCAGATAATCACAGCCCCTTGATAGGCTCTCTATATAGCACTAGTGTCTGGCTGCTCAAATTCCCTGGCCAGCCATTCAGCCTTAGCCCCTGGCAGAAAAATCTCCCCCTGGATTTCACATAGGTTTTGGAGTACACAGCAGGCCCCCACCATGAAGGGGACGTTGTGCTCACTTAGGTCCAGGTAGGTGAGGAGACTCCTGACCCTCCTCCTTAAACAGCTGAAAACACATTCCATGAGTATGCAGCCCCTGTTCAGCCTGGCATTTAAGTGCTCCTTGATGTGGTCCAGGCTACCCATGTAGGTCTTAATAAGCCAGGGGAGCAAGAGGTAGGCTGTGTCACCCAGGATGATGATGGGCATGTCCACCTCCCTGACTCTGATGGTGCGGTCGGGAAAAAAAGTACTGATATGCATCTTTGGAACAGGCAGGAGTTCTGGAAGATGTGGGTATTGTGCGCCTTTCCCAACAAGCCGATGTTCATGTCAGTGAAGCATCCCATGTGATCCACCAGGGCATGCAGCACCATAGAGAAGTACCCCTTTCTGTTGGTGAAGTCCAAGGTACGATGGTCAGGGGCCAGTGTGGGGACGTGCATGCCATCTATGACCCCCCAAAGTTGAGGAAGCTCATAGCAGCAAAGCCTTCCACATTCTTCCATGATTGCTGACCCTCCATAGCAGCATGTGGCTGATGTCCTTGGCTACATGTATGAGAATGGCCCTGACAGTGGATTTTCTCAAAGTGAACTGGTTTCCAATGGAATAGTAGCTGTCAGGCATGGTGGGCTTCCAGAGGGTGATGGCCATGCACTTCTGCATGGGGATGATGGGTCGCAGTCGAGTGTCCTTTCGCCTGAGGGCAGGAGTGAGCCACTTGGAATTTGCATATCCTCTTTCGAAAATTCTACATAGTCTAGACATAGCCTAAGTGTTTGTGACATTAATATGCAGTGGAATCTGGCATACTGCAATAAATGTGCATTAAACACCATGAACATTTTTTCATAAATTCCGTTGACCAATTTTTTAGTCAAGTTGTGAAGAAAATTCTACAAGTACAGATAACAAAATTTTTCACATGCTTCGGGTAACTGGTTGTGCAGGCAGATAACTGTGGTTATTTACAGATACAGTCAACTGATATCTGCCTGAAGTCATACTGATTGTGATCACAAATTAAGCATTCAATTGCATACAAAATGTTTATCAAATAGACAATGTGTAAACTCTTGACTTGTGTGAAACAAAATCTTATAAAGAGCACAAAATATGACTAACCCATTTATATTTTCTAGAGGTTTTTATTACTCCCTGTCTTCAAGATTTGTTCATTGCCAAAATGCAGCGTTAGTGTTTGTTTATGAGATATTCCAGTGCTCTGATTCTCTTCCTTAGGATGTTAATGTCTTTTGCATTCTGAAAAAGGCATTATAGGGTATGACTCATATTAGTTTGTACTGTTCCCAAGCAAAGAACTTATTCAATAGACTTACTCTGTGTGGTCTAGAGTTAAAAAGAACGGCCTAAACTTTTAAATGTGAGTGCCTATATTTGGGTTCCTCCATCCAATTTTAATAGACCTGGTCAGAATATAGAATGACTGTCAGTTCTGTGGAAAATTTTGACATTTCAAATTCCTTTTCTCCTGGATTAGAACAAAATGTGGAAATTTTGAAATGTTATCACAAACATAAATTCTGAAAAGTTTATTTTAATATTTTCAAAATAAAATATATCAACACATTTCATTTTGATTTTTCCATTTTTATTATATAATAAACAGTATAGCTAAAAAGAAACATTTCAATAAAATAACTTATCAAATTTTTACAAAATTGATACTTTTACATATAACATTTCAACTTCATCAAACCAATGTTTTCTAATGGAAAACTGGTCACCTAGGAAAAATGTAACCAGCTCGATATTTAGGCACTTAATATAAGTGATCTGATCTTCAACTCTGCTGAACATTTTTTTGGTTCCCTTGAGTGCTGTAAGATATGGGGTCCTTAGCACATTTCAAAATCAGGTCACTTATATTCATGTCTAAACATGCAAGGTGAATTTAGGCATCCAAGTTTCAACATTTTGGCTGCTGTGTCAGTGCTTTGAGAGAACACAATCCATCTTTTCTAGGCTATTAAATCATAGACCTTTATATTCTATAGCATGAATTGTTAACTTTTCATTACAAAAGCAATATAATAATTTGAATGGTTTAGTTAAACAATTATATTGAACAAAGAAGGATATGTCAATAAAATAATTAAGGATCAAAGATGAAGGTTAAGATTCCTTCTCCTGAGTTGTAGATCTGTTCCAGATAAAGTAATGCAAGGCTAATCCTTTGTTTTCACAGAATTACATTACATGAGATTATATTCTTGACACCTTTACCTTAGCTAGGCTACGGCTATACTGTAGCCTTTTTTCCGGAAAAGCTTATGCAAATGAAGCGTGGCGTGGAATATCGCCGCACTTTATTTGCAGAAATAACGTGCAGCTTGTTTTGCACAAGAGGCTTTAGTGCAAAAAGAATCTGTGTAAACGGTTCCTTTTTGTACAAAAAAACCCTCTTGTGCAAGAGTTGTTCTTCCTGAAAAATAAGGAAGAACGACTCTTGCACAAGAGGAGGTTTTTGTGCAAAAAGGAGCCATCTATAGTGTTTGTTTTTGTGCAAAAGCCTCTTGCGCAAAAGTGTCTGCTAATTACTTATGCAAATGAAGCATGTCAATATTCCATGCTGCGCTTCATTTGCATAAGCTTTTCTTGAAAAAGGCTACAGTGTAGCCGTAGCCTTGATGTTCAGAAGTGAAGTGAGAAGCTAGGTCAAGAACTAATTATTGCAGAGGTTTTGGAACAGAAAACTTTTCAATGTTGGCATTGTTTCAAATACTGCAAGTAAAAATTTCACAAATCTAAGACTGGGGAGTATAATTTATACTCCAAAGAAGTGGAAGGGAGCAACTCAAGAAAAAACAGCTAGAAGGCATAAATTGTAGCATATGCTTTATCTTACATCTTTCATCCCGTTCTGTTAGCTGATTTTACTATACAACTCTCGCTTTTCTTTTCTGTGACTTTCACTCTCTTCCACTAACTTACATTCACTTAGGCTATGTCTACACTGCAAGCTTTCTGTAGCAGAGAGTATGCTAATGACAGACTCATTAGCATGAGTTGCAATGTTATTAGCATATTTTCTGCCGATAGTTTTTGCACTGGGGGTTTTTGCGTAAAATGAAGCAGTGTAGCTGCTTCCATTTTGTGCAAAAACCACTTTTTGCTCAAGATCCTTATGCCTTCCCGGGAGAGAGATAAGGATCCTGTACAAAAAGGGTTCTTTGCACAAAACGGAAGCGGCTACACTGCTTGGTTTTGCGCAAAAACCACTTGAGCAAAAATGGCTCCAATCAGTTATGCAAATGAAGTGTGACAATATGCTAATCAACACTTCATTTGCACTCTCTCTGCTGGCAAAAGTTGAATTAATGGACTTTGTAGCCAAAATGTATTTTGTTCTCTGGATTCCTAGTATTTTCCTATTCAAACAGCCAATTACTATACACTATACCCTGTTTTTGTAAGTATCTCTGCAGTGAGGTTCTCTAACTCAAAGAGACATCTTCAGTTTTCCCAATACAAGTTTAAAGCAGCAGTGACCTAGAAACAATTAAACTCAAACATATAATTCCATAGCATGGCTGGAAAAATCTCAAACCAATCACTATATTTTACCAGCTCATTGAAATGTCCATATGCAAAACCATCATTACCTAGTGGAAGATTCTGGAATTATAAAGGAAATGTTACTCAGATTAGCAAATTTGCAGTAGATGGCACTCAATTTACATATATCTCTTCCCATGAAAGAAGACAGTAGGAAGGTTATACAATTCTTGGAATTTTTTTTAATCTGTCATCGTATTTACCTTATTTGAGCAAAACGAATGCCATTCTTATCTATGGCATTTAGTATAACTGAATTAATTAAATGACATTTTGATGAAAAGTGGAGGAGAGGAAAGGACTGCAATCATCTCACAATTGACATCCCTCACCGCATCTTTACTGGGCAGCTTTGTTAGAAAGTTTGCATATCTTAGTGCAAGAACACCTGCAATAACAAACCTATTGAGACTGTCTTGGAATTTTGACTTTTATTCCACCAAAAGGCCAGTACGGACTTAATACAATAAAAGGGCCAAGTTTTCGTAGAAGATAGAGAGCCAAATTGAAACTTCTTGTTGGCAGATGCAGTTCTATTCAAGTCAATAGAGTTACAGCTTCTCACACAAGGATTTTGAATTGCTGTAGCATTGGCCTGTTCATGCATTAGGCAAGATGATTTTTTGCTTAACACTTGAAATGTTTACCTGGCTACATATTCCTAAATGTACATTGTAAAGGATTTATAAATACATTTGCCATGAGGTTGGAAAATAGGAATTAATGAAGGCTTCACTATGTAATAAATGTGTACTCAAACTTCTACACATAATTTTATCATAAATATTTGAAGTGGTCAGGTCCCTAGGCATCTTTTCATTTTATGTTTATTTTCCCCCTAGGCAGGTGGCTCTGCCTATGCCTAAGTCTTGTCCTGAACACCTTCTACAATGCATATCTTATGAGTGAGTAAGCTGATGGCAAATGACAAGTGTTCACTTGTGATTACCTAAAAAGTGACTTTATGTGCATTACTCTAAAGCAGAACTTCATTTGAATTTGACCATGGAAATGAATGTAATTTTTTGAAAAATTTAGGATTAAAGAAATTATCCTGGTAAACTAAGGAACAGAGTTGTGCACAGCATTTATTTCACTCAATATATAAAGTTTCTTTCTCCAAGTCAATACCATCAGTAATTGTCCAGGAAAAAAATTATTTTCTGTTTATCATTTGTAATCCATTACAATGTATTGGTTGGTTGTTAGTCACTCTCCTATAATATGCATTACTCAAAACAAGGAACAAAAATAATGTCAAACTGTGTAGTTTACATTCAGCATATAGTTAATAGGCTGGATTTTGTTCACACACTGAGTAGTTGTGAGTAATAACTACTGATGCCAAAATCAGACTACATTTGCGAATGATGCATAAAAAGAAAGCACTGACATGTAAGGTCCTGCAAGAGACCTGTTTTTTTAACTTTCTAGCCTTTTTAGAAGGAAGATAAATACATTTGGTATAATGTAGTGGTAATGTAAGATAGGGTTGGGAGAAGGGATGTAAGAGTCCTTGCTTCCCTCAACCCAGCCCACTGAGGGTGTGTCTAAGCTACAGGATTTTTTTGAAAAAAGTGGCCTTTTTTCAAAAAAACTTCCCCTGCATCTCGATTGCCGCCGAGTTCTTTTGAAATTAAATCAAAACAATATGGTGGGTTTTTTGACTGTGATAAACCTCATTTTACGAGGAAGAACACCTTTTTTCGAAAGTGCTCTTTTGAAAAAAGGCATTCTTGAATGCAAAATGTTCTTTCTTGAAAGAGAACATCCAGACTTCCTGGGTGCTCTCTTTCGAAAAAGCGGCTTACTTTTTCGAAAGTACTGGTTGTAGTCTAGATGCTCTTTTTCAAAAGAGGCTTTTTCAAAAGTATCTTTCAAAAAAGCCTCTTTTGAAAGAGGCTTGCAGTCTAGACGTAGCCCAAGGGATTGATATAATCTGACTTCAGGTATAGATGAGTCCAGGGAAGGGGGTATTGTTCTCTCCATTGGTATTGTTCTCTGCAATCCCCCTTCTTTACCTAGTTCAGCAAAACCTTAGTAAGTCCCATTGGCCAATGTTCTTATACAGTAGAAATATTGCCAGCCATGTCTGCTCTGGTAATGTGCTGCCTTCCCCTCCCCTGTATGCCTAAGGCTCTAGGAGCTATCTTTGATCTCATACCTAACTATAGTAAGGTAAAACAACTGTTATAAGACATAATATTCTCTATAATGTATTTGAAAACTCATGCCAGTGTGTATCTAGCAACTAAACTCTAACTTTATACTTCTTCTTAACTGTAATGCAAATGGGTTAAGGAAATGGTAAGATGGAAACACTGATCCATGGCATTCATGCAGTTGTGAGGGAGCAGAGAAACTGCCATTCAGCACAGCAGGGGTTAAAGAAAACCTTTGGATTCAGCTAGCCCTACTCCACTATGTCTGTCTGAAGGAGTGGTGGGAGGAGAAGGGAGTTTGGCTCAATTGGGAGGCAATTTCAGCAAGGAAGAAGCAATTGTCTGTCTGTGCAAAGAGACATGTTTGTGACTTGCCAGACAACACAACCACTTGAGGCAAGTAAGGACTTTCCTGTCAAAGTGAGGCAGCAAATAAGCTCCAGCACTCAGGACAACTGTTCTAATGGGGCTCTGCCCCAAACTGAAGAGACTTGTGGGAAGTAGCCCCAGGAAATGGGTCATAACTCCTCTCTGGTAGTGAAACCCCATATTTCCTGTTTAGGTATTGATATACACAGGGCCCTGGGCTGGGATCCAGTAGAAAGGAAGGGCTCATGTCTTCCTACTACCCCCTCTGAACTTATGGACCAAAAGACCAGCAATCTAGTCACTGAGCCACCTGGCCACTGACAAACCTATCACACAGACATTTAGGTAAAATTCTAGAAAAATCAGCATCTTTGGAGGGTGGATAACAGACTGTCTAAGACCTCCACTTTATACAATCAGAGCCTTTTTCACGTAGGCCATTTCTACAAAAAACTATTATGCACAATAGCAAAATTAAACAAATTAGCTAACCAGCTACAATATTCATAAACATTGAGACAATTCCATTTTCTTTTCAGTCCTTTCACCATTGTTTGGCCAGCTAACAATCTCTATTTGAAATGTAGCTCAGATTCTGCCCTGACTTCCCATCCACACCTTTGAAGTTAGATTGGGTCTGCACACAAAGTGAACTTTTGTGAATTCTTGAGGTTTTGCAGCATCGGATCTAGATCGTATAAATTATTTGGGCCAGGAACTGTGCCTCCATTTGTCACCTAGCACATATGTGTGTGTCTCTAATATACATAATGAGACTCTGTTCAAAGCAAATGATCCTTTGTGTCATCGAAGTCACCAAGCATCATGGTCTTAGGTCAGTTCCCTGATTGTGTGACTTCACAGGCTAGTGCCTGAAAAAAATCATTAGGGGATTGAAATTTAGGGAGAGTGTGGCCACTTATAAGGAATAAAACAGGCCTCAAACATCTAAACAAAATTTTATTCCACAGAGGAGAGCATTTATTTGGCTATGTACATGGACAAATATAATTTAAAAATAGTTGGGTTCCTTCCTTTCGGAGTGAGAAAGAAAGATAAACTAGATTTATTCTACATTTTGTTTCCTTTTTCAGATTCCTAATTTCGTGTACCATATATTGTTTCCATGGCACACATATGAAGTGTCCAACTTACCAGATAGGTCCAAGAAAATCAACAATAGAACACCTCTTGTCATCAACTATAGCCCCCAACTTAAACCCCTCCAACTCATTATCAATAACCTACAACCTATACTGGAACAGGATACTACACTACAAGAGGCCCTGGGTGACAGACCTATACTCTCCTATAGACAACCACCTAACCTCAGGAAGATACTTACTAACAACCACAGGGCACACCTCATCAATGCCAACCCTGGAACTTTCCCTTGCAACAAACCCCGTTGCCAACTTTGTCAACATATCTACTCTGGTGACACCATCACTGGACCTAACCATGTCAGTTGTACGATCAAGGACTCATATTCCTGTTCATCCAGCAATGTGATTTATGCCATCATGTGTCAGCAGTGTCCCTCTGCAATGTATATTGGACAGACTGCTTAGTCACTTTGCCAAAGAATCAATGCCCACAAATCAGACATCCAACATCTTCACAAAGAAAAACCTGTTGGTTTACATTTTAATCTACCTGGGCATTCCCTTGAAGACCTGACAATGTGCGTCTTAATTCAAAGAGATTTTAACACCAGATTACAGAGAGAAACTTCAGAACTTTCATTTATGCTTAAATTCGACACGTTACGAATGGGCCTTAATAAAGATGCTAATTACCTTACACATTACAAAGACAGCTTCCCCACCTACTGATAGTCCTAGTAACTCCAGATTAACCACTCGTTACAATAAGCTATTTCCTCCTTCTCTCTCCCTTGCCCCACCTTCTGTTCTAAAATCTGATTTGTTAGTTTATAATGTGTACACTTTCTTCATTGTATTCCTTTGTTATATATGGTCATGCCAATTCTCTTTCAGAATATGATCTGAAGAAGTGGGTCTGGCCCACTAAAGCTCATTACCTAATAAACTTCTTAGTTTTTAAAGTACTACATTTTTTCCTTTAATTATATACCTAGTTCCTCCTGAGACCTCTCAAGGACTAGTCATGTTATTCTGTATCTGCAAAAACAAAGAGGAGTCCTGTGGCATCTGCGGGTTTGTCTACAATATGGAGAAGATCAACGCTGCCACAGTTGATCTTCCAGGGTTTGAATTAGCAGGTTTAGTGAAGACTGGCTAATTCAAACTGAGAAGGTGTGCCCATTGGCATCGGTAGTCCTGAGGAGTAAGGAAAGTTGCTGGGAGTGTGTGGGCAGTGCAAAAATGTGATTTAAGATATTTTGACTCCAGCTACATAATTAATGTAAATGGAGTTGCATATCATAAGTCAACTTTCCTCTTTAGTGTAGACCAGGTCTTAGAGACTAAAAGATTTATTAGGGTGTAAGCTCTTCATCAGGTGAATTGGCATGGAGTTTACAGAGGCGTGTGTGTATATATATATATAAACACACACACACACACACACACACACACCAAAAGAAAGAGGGTACCTGTCTAAATGAGGCTAATCAAGTTAGGGTGAAAATGGCTCATTCACAGCATTTGATGTGGAAATTGTCTTTGGAATGTGTTAACCAGTTAAGATCCTTATTCAATTCTAAATTGGTAGTGTTGGATTTGCAAATGAATTCCAGGGCTGCTCTTTCCCTTTATAATTGAGTTTTGAAATTATTTTGTAGAAGGATCACTACTTTCAAATCTATTACTAAATGTCCAGTGAGATTAAAGTGTTCTCCTATGGTAACATGCATAAACCTGTAGGGGAACACATTGCCATTTCTGCACATTAAGTAATGGAGACTATTGTAACTTCTGGACTGTACTACCACTTCTCAATGGGATTCTTCCCCATAGATCACCCCTGTGCCAAGTCTGAGCATTTGGGTCCTGCATGAAAAGACAGGAAATTAATTTTGGCCGATAAAAACCCTATTCTTAACTAGATCTTGAGCTATCTCCAGTTTAACTTCAATACACAAGTGTTTCTGTTTACTTCAATGAGTAAAGCAAACAGACCACTATGTCAAATTACCTTAAAGATACAAATCCTATTTTTAAATGTGCTTACCTGAATTACTAGTAGCATGTTACAGCTGTGGTTCAGCACAGCACTTATAAACATGTGGTTAAATCCCGCTGACTTCATTTAGCACAAATTCACTTGTCTGGGAACTGATTATGGTTTTTCTCTTGTTGGCAGAAGTTCCATGGGTGTTTTTGTTTGTTTTGTTTTTAAGGCCAAAAGGGAACACTGTGTTCATCTAGGCCAACTTCTTGCATAGTATAAGCCATACAATTTCACACTCAGAGATTCCTGCACTGAGTCCTGTAACTTGCGGTTGAAATAGAATGTTTCTTTTAGAAATGTGTCCAGGATGAAATTTTGGCCTTATTAAAGCTAATGGGAATATGATTTCACCCCCTTCCCCCAGGTATGATTTAGGCTTAGATTTTCAAGGCAGGTTAAGGCAGTTAGGCACCCAAATCAGTAGGGACCGGGCACCTCACCAGCCTCAAAGATGCCAGGGAACAACATGCTTTGGTAAGATGATCCCATTTTGAATTTGCCTTTGAAAAAAAAAATGTGTTTCCAATTAGGGTATTCAAAGCTCATCTTGGAGCTTGTTTAGACTGTTTCTCCAGAGGTAAAGCCTCTTGGAGGATTAGATGCCTTCACCTTCTCTATCTATCTATAGGCCACCTTTTTGCCTTCTCTTTGATAGGGTGGATAGAGTTAGCTCATTAAGTATCACTATAGTGTGCTTTTCAGAGCTAGAATCATTCCTGTAACTCTTCTCTGCACCCCTCCCTGATTTCAGCTAAATTGTAATGCATTGTACACCAAAGTCTTTTACTCTCTATCAGAACAGAAGCTGATAACAATAGGAGGAGTAAAGACAATAATTCTTAGGGCATCAACAATGCCAGTGACAAGGTGTCAAAGTGCTTAGTGTTGCAGAAATTTTTTTATACTTTGCTGAGAAATCAGCCTCTTTATATCCACTGCATGTGGTGCCATGTAAAGAAAAGGATTAACTCTGCCCATACTTCAAATGGCCAGCACAGTCATGTTCACATACCAGCAGGGTAGCATGTGTTTTTTGATCCTTTATTGATTGAAACCTCTAAGGCAATGACAGTGCTGTAGAAAGATCTCCTAAATGATCAGAAAATATCCACTTGCATAAATGAAACACTGATCAGTTCAGCTCTTAGAGCTCAACACAGAAGCAGGGTCTTTTGAAATGAGTCACTAAGGGTACATCTACACAGCCGCGTTATTTCAGAATAACTGACGTTATTTCGAAATAACAAAATGGGCATCTACACAGCAAGCCATTATTATGAAATACAGCCATTATTATGAAATTCCTCATTTAACACTATAGATGCGTTTCTGAAAATGTTCATGCTAAGCGAAAACATGCTATGCGGGGTCAATTTTCCCATTAAAAATAATGGAAAAGATGGGGGTTGCGTTTCAGGTGGTGGTGGCAAAGTCAATTTTTTGTTGGTGCTTGGTCATCAATGTCAACATTAGATATGTAGCAACACAAGATCTCTAGCAACACAAGTCACCACGGTTTGTTAAAACACAAAGATAAAAACATGAGTGAGAGAAGGAGTGCTGTGACTACGTGTATTCATCTGCTCATGCGTATTACCACTGTTTTCACCAACTTATACTGCCACACGAATGGTCTGCCCCTTGATTATTTTCATGTTATGTCGGGGACGGTCACGTTATTCGAAAAATGTTCCCTAAAAAAAATTGTGCTATTACAAAAACGTGTTAAGTGGGCACGTGTTAAACAAGTAATTACTGTAATGTTGAGCTGGAGGACTTCTTTCTCTGATTCATGTAACCATCATTTCATGAGGAATAAGGGAAATCAAAGGAAGAATACTCTTCCTTCAACTTCCTGCTGTGTAGACAGCGCCAAAAGCCAAATTAAGCTATTTCAACTTCAGCTACGCAATTGACATAACTAAAGTTGTGTATCTTAATTCAACTTTTGCACCGCAGTGTAGATGCGCCCTTACTGTCTATAAGTGGAGATATATTAATTACCTTCTCACTACACAGCAGTTTTAACTGCGATCAGCATTAGTAAATGACAAATCTTGTAGTAGCTTCAGTAGTACTTGCCTACTATGTAATGAGTTAGTTAGACTGAAGAATCTGAGTTTCAACCTTCAAGCTCTAAGGCAGGAAAGAAAGTAAATGCAGCAAGTAAACTGGTTGTCTCTAGTAAATTAAGGTCCTGGAATTCACTTAAACTAAAATAAAGTGGCTACAGTGTACCCATGGGTGCCCATTAGTGTTTTATGATGGATTTAAGGACTCTGAGTATCTTCACTCTGTACCCATGAGTACCTCATGTCTCTTTGATCAGTTATGTACTTCCATTAAAATATTTTTATTTCTCTGTTGGGGAATCTTGATCACAGTGCCTCTTGCTACAGCTGTCAAATCATTGAAGTCTTTCACATTTCAAGGTTATCATTCCATTCAGTTAATATGTCAGATGTTGAGTGGGAACTGATAGCTGGGATGAATTCTTCTGCAGGGTCCAGGAACTACTTTGCCCCATGATTATCAAACAATCTGGCTAACTATGTAATGGTACTAGCAACTGCCCACTTGAAGCAAACATCAGCATCAGCAGGCTGGAGGAAGGCTGGGACTGATCCCTCCCTCCACCGCCCCTATCCCTAGGAGCAAGGCCCAGGTGTGGGCCCTAAAAGACAGTAAAAACAAATGAATGCTTTCTGCTCTGAAGTCTTGTGTAGCCCCTCCTTTCCTGAGGCATGGCTTGCTGGTGCTTGGTAATAGGAGGAAGGAGAAGCCACTCTGCACATAGATTGGTCCTGGGTTTTTTGTTGTGATGCTTCCATTAAAGGTGACTCATCTCTGTGTCATGGGAAGCCAACAGAAAGACTCCATCAGGACTGATAATGCCCCTACAGGAGTAAATCTTTTACTGGTGAATATTGAATAATGTCTGTACAATTATTTAATGGTATTAAAGATTTTCAAGCTTTCAATTACACAGAGCTAAATACTCATTTAGTACTTTTTATAATTAGAGGTTTGTGTACAGTAACGAAGGACTGTTCTGAGAAAACAGTTATCTTAGATCTATAGGGTACCCTAATTTTTTAAAAGCCAGTAATTTAGACACAGAAAGAAATTATTCTGAAAGCACCATTATCAGGGGCACAATTCACAATAAATTATTCATTTTCTGCATAGTCTCATCAGCTTTCTTGAGAAAAAAAATGTGTAGAGTATAATTTTCCAGGGTAAAGTATGCTTTGTAGTGACCCATTATTATCCCCAAATTTAAATGGACACCTTATAATAATCTTTCTGTAAACAATTCCAAAAGGAGGTAATCTGTCAAAAAATAGGCTTTTCATATGTGAAATATGCATAGTCAAAAAAATTGACAGTCGCTGCTGCTGTGGGATAGCAGTAATATATGTACCAAATTATGTAGACCTCACACACATTGTTTTCCTCTAGTTAAAAGCCCATAGACCAGTGCTACTCAATAAGCGGCCTATTTGTTTGTGGCCCGCGGTGAGCTTTGGGTTTATACAGGGCTCAACACGAGGCCCACGGCTGGATCCTTTGAACCTGGATTCCACTGGGAACACTCTCCATGGGTATGTCTACACTACCCCGCTAGTTCGAACTAGCGGGGTAATGTATGCATACCGCACTTGCTAATGAAGCCCGGGATTTGAATTTCCCGGGCTTCATTAGCATAAGCGGGGAGCCACCATTTTTAAATCCCCGCTGCTTCGAACCCCGTGCAGCACGGCTACACGGGGCTCGAACTAGGTAGTTCGGACTAGGTGCCTATTCTGAACTACCGTTACTCCTCGTGAAACGAGGTGTACCGGTAGTTCGGAATAGGCACCCTAGTCCGAACTACCTAGTTCGAGCCCCGTGTAGCCGCGCTGCACGGGGTTCGAAGCAGCGGGGATTTAAAAATGGCGGCTCCCCGCTTATGCTAATGAAGCCCGGGAAATTCAAATCCCGGGCTTCATTAGCAAGTGCGGTATGCATACATTACCCTCCTAGTTCGAACTAGGAGGGTAGTGTAGACATACCCCATAACAGTGAGGCATCTCCCTGGTGCGGTGAGCATTGAAAGACGCAAGTGGACAGGCTGGCAGGAACAGTTGGGTAGAAGGTGTCAGCATTTCTAGCCCCCAGAGAGGAGGTGCCAGGAGCTATTTGTGAGAAATAAGCTATTTGCATTTATTTGCATATATATTTGCATGTATATGCAACCACACTTAAGTTGTGGCCCTTGGCATGCCCTGTCAGTATCATTGTGACCTCCAGGGCTTCTAAAATAGAATAGCCCTGCCATAGACTGAATCCTGAAAACCTTATTGTCATAAACCCATTGAATAAAGTGTTCACACTCAGTATGAATTTAGCCACATGAGTATTGTACTTAGTAATACAAGGAATACTTACTAAGATAAGGAATACTTCACCAACTAACCTCTTCATACAAAGCTACTTCAGATTTACAGAATGCTTTCAATTGCCCAGAGAACCAAATTCGTCTTGTGAACATTTCTAGCCTTTTAGTGGGATTGCAGCTAAAATTTTACCCATAGAAATAGGTATCTAGGAACCTAATTCTTCTCTTGATTATACTGCAAAAGTTGTGCCCCACAAACTTAGTTGAGAATTTAGAACAGTATGTGTATGATCTCCCAAGAATCAGAGACTGACAAACATGAGGGTAGTTTTAGTTTTTTCAAAACAGCATTTGTCAGTGTTTACTTAAAAATAAAAAACAATAGTAGGCATAGTATGGATCTGAGTCACATTTTGTCAGGAGGGTTCAGATTCATAGTTTAGTTTAAGATCTGTTTTTGTTTATATAAGTTTTGCCTCTATACTGGAATCACAGTATAGCTTTGCATAGGTCCATAGGTTTCACAGGTAACTGCTCTTATCCACTTGTGGTTATGTTATCATGCTGTGCACCTTTCCTTCCTTTTTTTCTTTAACATGCACAAATAGTTTTAATCTCAGCTGCCACATGTAGAAGGTTGGCACAAACATACAATGTCTTCATAACCATCATTATAAACTAAATCTTGGTCCCAGGCAGTGTTCCCTCTAAGATCAGGTGATTAAGCAGCCCCGCCCAGTCAGTCAGGGTATGTCTACACTACCCTCCTAGTTCGAACTAGGAGGGTAATGTAGGCATACCGCACTTGCAAATGAAGCCCGGGATTTGAATTTCCCGGGCTTCATTTGCATAAGCGGGGAGCCGCCATTTTTAAAACCCTGCTGGTTCGAACCCCATGCAGCGCGGCTACACGGGGCTCGAACTAGGTAGTTCGGAATAGGAATCCTAGCTTATGCAAATGAAGCCCGGGAAATTCAAATCCCGGGCTTCATTTGCAAGTGCGGTATGCCTACATTACCCCGCTAGTTCGAACTAGCGGGGTAGTGTAGACATACCCTCAGCTCTGTGCACAGAGACCTGAGCCTCTGTTTGGGCAGGGCTGATTAATCACCTGTGAAGTTGCCTGCCATGCAGCTTAGAGAGAACTCCCAAGGGTGTTTTCAATTGCCCAGAGAACAAAAATCCAAGAGATGTTTTGCCATTGGCCTCAATGGACTCTGCATTTGGCAGCATAGCTTCACACTGATTTGGGGCAGTTACATATTGTAAGTGTTAACAATACATTTGTAAGTTATTTAATATCATTACATTAATTGAATGGTTGGTTCATCCCTTACATGAAATCAATTTTCAGTCTTCTGCTTTTCTATTGTTCTGCTAGAATAATAATGACATTAGTGGAACTAGACAGCTATGCTCTTAAGAGTTCATTGATGCCTGTCAACAGGAATATAGCTGAGAGCAACTGTACAAAAATAACAGTATTGTGTTTATCCTTTGCATTGACATTCAGTTTAACAAGCCTGTTTTGGGAAAGCCTTTCAACCATCAAGAGCCAAGTGTGACTTTATTGTTCCTGAATTTACACTTAAAATAAGAATCAAATATATATATATATATATATATATAGCATTGAAAATAAGAATAACAGAATCAATATCCAGTCCTAATCAATAATGCCCCAGTACACATGCTATATACGGCCTTCTCTTTAGAGCTGAAGACTTCTGTGTGTGTATCCATTTATATTCTTTTCCTCCTCCCTTCACACTCAGCCAACTGAAGAATGAAGGAAATGGCAGAAAAAATAAGAGAGGGGAAATTTTCTGTCCGTTTGCACCAGAATTCCTGTAATGAGAGACAATATTCGTATAAAAAGATTGTAAATCTGATGGTCATGTTAATTTGAGGAAGGGAGTCAAGTGGTTAGAGGAATAGGACAGACCTGAAAGTTAAGATCTTTCTGAATTTCAAACAGACCTGAGTCCAAGGTTTGGATTCAGGACCATGACTAGTTCATATAAATTTCAACCCAAGATTCACTCAGTTCTGATGGTTCTTTCATTGCAGTAACTTGAACTTTAGTATATTTCTCTGCCATGCTATATAAACACTGGCACTGATCCTGCACTGATTAAAGTAAGTGGGCTAAATCCCAATGTATATACTCAGGTAAATGTTCATTGACTTTAAATAGTAATACCAAACTCCTGGCACATTTTGTGGTATAACCCCAAAATATAACCCCAATATGTGGTCTAGTAGAAATTATACAATTGATTTTAGTTCAGGCAGGATCAGCCACTGTGGATGTAGCTTCCATAAAAAGCAGTTGTCTATCAGAGCAGTCGTGTATACATTAAGTAAAATCTAGGACAGCGTTTCCCAGTACCTAGGAGCCCCTTGATTTGCAGCTATGGTGCTTATCCCCTGGGTTATTTTTAAAAGGTTAAATGTCAGATTCCCAAACGGATTAGCTAGTAACAGACTGCACACGTTGTGGAGCATGTCTTGTAAACTGCTTCAGAAATACAGAAGAGCTTTCCCCAAAACACTTTCTCCAGCACAGAATATAGTAAACTGCCTGCACTTCTTGGGCTCTGTGTCTCAGCTGAAGGGGGCGGACGGGGAAGGGGAGGGGGCGTGATTTGTTACTGAAGTAATGAAACATGGTTAGTACACATGGGGGGCATGGAAATGGAAGAAAGTCTCAAAATTGTTACTTTCAAGAGTCTTATAATGTGTAGATGCTTCTGTATTACTGAAGCGGCCAAAGTAAAATCCCCTCCTGACTGAGTAAACTACAGAAGAAACGACCTGATCCTTCAAATTCTCAGGTCTAGGAATAGTTCCAGTCATGTCATTAAGAAAATATCATCATCTCATCTGAGGAAGTAAGTTTTGCCCATGAAAGCTCATAATATATATATACAAGAAATAATTTCAAAATAGAATGTCCACACTACAGGGAAGTCTCAAAATTAGTCCAAGGCACGCTCCCTTAGGCTATGTCTACACTGCAGCACTATTTTGGGTATCTGGTATCTCAAAATAGCTATTCTGCATCTTTTGAATTCACCCGTTATTTCAAAATATCACGGGCTCGCTATTCCAATGTCCCTGTAAACCTGAGGAGCAAGGGATGTTTTGGAATAGCAATTTATTATGAGTGCTGTGTAGACAGTACCAAGTTTTGAAATAGGCTATTTTGAAATTGTCTCGATATAAGCCATGCAATTTGCATAGCTCAAATTGCGTAGTTTATTTCGACTGCAGGTGCAGTGTAGACGCACCCTTAATGTGGACACACTACCTCAACTTAGAGCCTCATGAAATACTGGGGGAGTAATTACTTTGTATGTCTATGGGGAGTAGTTATTTCAAAATAGCAGCAGTGGAGCAGCCACGCTACCGAAATAAGCATTATTCCTTATGGAAAGCAGGAGCTATTATTTTGAATTAACCAGCCCCTTATTTCAAAATAATGGGCTTGGTAGTGTGCATGCTCCGCTTGTCATTTCAAAATAAGGGGAGTTATTTTGAAATAGCTCCGTAGCTCCCTTAGCACCAGAACTAAAGTGCTACAGAACTACTCATTTTTTAAAAGTTACAGACTAACACACCTACCACTCTGTGGCTAAGAAACTATGCATGAATTATAGTTTTTCAGATTAGGCTCTTCAATATTTTGGGTGCAGCAGAGATATTTATCATATTATATATTAAACTGTGGTTGGGTAAAGTTTCCTTTTTTATTTTCTGGTACTTGCCATTGAAAGAATTGTGAAACTGTTGAAAAATTCAGACTTTGTATGTATCTTAATGATCTCAGCAGAATTTTCACTATAGCCGCTGTTTTTGAAGGACCTGGCATGTAAAACTTTTGGATAAATCCCAACTCTTTCTACTCACATTCATTCTACCTCTTGAGGTTCATCTTTGAAAACACATGTGGGTATGTCTACAGAGCAGCATTATTTCAAAATAACTAGCCTTATTTCGAAATAACTTAGTCCATGTCTACACTGCAGGCAGCTATTTCGAAATAATTGCAAAATATTTTCAAGCTGCGGGACTTCTTACTCTGACTCCTATAACCCTCATTGTACGAGGAATAAGGTAAGTTGGAGGAAGAGTGCTCTATTTCGAAATAAGTGTTGTGTAGACACTCCCAATTTCAAAATAAGCTATTTCAAAATAAGCTACACAATTGATGTAGCTCAATTTGTGTAGCTTATTTCGAGTTAAGCCCTGCTGTGTAGACACACCCACAGAGAAGTGACAAAAACATTAACAAGTCCCTTTAAGTTGAGGTCAGCTGACATAGCAACAAAAAAAACCTTAACTATGTACAGGGAACGAGTTAGTTGAAAATTGCAGGCCTTTCTTAGTACCATTTATCATCAAGGAATAAGACTGCTTCCATGGACTGCTCTGTAAAATGTTATCTTAATATTTGTAACATAATGACCAAGGAATAAGGAAACAAACTCTCACATCATGAAAATATACTTCCTAATTTGTATTTTGCCACTGTTGGTAAAATTCCAAGTAGCTTTTCTATTAAAGCAATAACAACACATTCTTTTTCAGGCCATCTGTGGTTGTGTTGGCTGGTAATGTCATTGCTGGAGGTAGAAAAATGTCTATAGTTACCACCAGAAAGAGGGGTGGGAGTTGGACTCAATTAATAATTATTTTGACCTTTTTATTACAGAGTCAGCAACTGAAGTGCAGTGTATTGGACCCAGTGATAGAGAAGCTTGACAAATGACCTAAGTTATAAGGGCACTGAGTCCTTGCAGTGGACACATTTTTATTAGCGGCATGTGAGAACTGGATTCATGTTCCCATTTCAAGTGGGTCATGTAGACCTATAATTGGAGGCCCCATTGTGTTTTCCAGCCATATATTTTTGTTTACAACATATTAAGACAATCTATTTGTATTTAAAAGAAATAATTTAGTGTGTTTCCAAAAGTGAATGTTTTTTAGGGATGAGTAGGTGGCTTTTTAATAACGTATTTGGTTTTATGTTATCTATTTCATGAATCCTTCTGAAGTATTGTTTGTGCTGTTCCCTCATTGGCTCAGTGTCACGGTGCCTTACAATTGCAACACAATAATGAAATGATTGCTATTAATTGCTATATAATGTAAGGGGCAACACGAAACCCAAGGCTATGGAAACAGAGGACTTGGGATGCAGAATAAGTTAGTGTGATTCTAAGCCAGTGGTTTTCAACCTGTGGTCCTCAGACCTCTAAGGATTTTTCTGCATTTGATAGTTTTTCAGGGGCCCGCAAATGCAAAAGGTTAAAATCATTGTATTAAGCAGAGACAGCAATTCTGCCGGCTGCGTAAGGGCTCCATACATCAGATGTGCCATGGTGCAGAGTTCCATGGGTGCTCTGTACCCCCAGCATACAGGAGTGACCGGGGGGACCCTGAGGTGAGACGTGTGGGTCCACGATTGCATTGGCTCTCATGCATTGTCTTCACTGGGCTAGCCCACAACATTTTGGCACCTGAGGTGGGGAGCTCAAATGACGCCCCCATGACACTTTTACTCCTGCCTGCCTGTTATGTCTCTTGTGCCCTCCTTCCTCCAACACAGCACTCCACCATCTCTGTGCATCTAGAGCAGAGAGAATACATATGCACCAGTAGCAGACACAATTTTCTACACTCTGGGTCCTAGTGGCGCCCCCCCACACACACACAGTCTGGCACCTAAGGCTTCTGCCTCAGTTCGTCTCATGGTAAGGCCAACCCTGTGTCTTCAACCCTCCCTCCTAGTGGTGAGAGAGAGGTGGCAAGTTTTACGTTGCAATAATAGCAATGGAATGGCTCCGTGGCATGGAGTACATAGATTTCCTCCTCCCATAGAGAATCCCTAGGGCAAGGCCTCATAATTGGGCACAGCGGAGGAAGGGTACAGGAAGCCTTTGGAGGATAATCCATGTGGAGTGCAGACAGCAAACATTTGCCATTTATTCCAAGTATTGGGGATTTGACAGGATTAAGTATCCCTTTTTTCCCTTTTTTACTCGCTTTGACCCTTTTTGGAAGAGAAAAACAAGATGCCACAGCTGCTGTCTTCAGTATTCCCTTCTTTGCAGTTATCATGCCATATGTTTTCATCTGGCTCTGAACTTATTCATATTGAAGTATCTTCTTCAAGTTCACTCTTCTTTGCAAGCCTACGTATGTTCATTCAGGCTCTCCATGAGAGGAAACCTCACATGCAGACAGGCAATAAAAGTTCTCAAGTGTTCCCAGAAGGGCCTGTGTAGTACTTCGCACAAAACTGAAGCTATCACTGCTTCAAATGCTTGGTGCTTGGAACAACTTGGGAAGAACTATTCTCACCACACACACCAGTGAAGATTCTCTCGGAGATGTACAAAATGTTGACAGTGAACCTAAAACATCAAACCTCACTGATTTTATCCTTGGAATTCCTTGCAGGTACCCCAATCATTTGCTAATCTTTCAATGAAGCAAGACCATTTTGGGGTAAAACTTGGCGCTTTACACTGTTGTGCTCTGAGTGCTTAGATTCAAACCTCCAGGCACTACTTTTTTGGGGAAGTTTAGGGACAACTCCTGCCCAACAAGCCCAAGAGATGACAGTGGTTAGAAAACGTCATGTTGACTAAACCCCATTATCCCACCTCATTTTATATGGAAAAAAAAGAAAAATTACTTTTTTCCAGACTCTGTTAGAAGTAGCTAAAAAGTATCCTGCTGATGGGCTGTTCATTACATCATTTTCATTGATCCATCACTACGAAACCAGTTGAATTCACAGAAGCTTGTCTGCTATTAACGTTTCTAATCTGACGTGTTTCATATTAAATCGTTTCCATAACAAAGAAGTGATTTCTCATTGCCTGGCTTGCTCCAGCCTCATTGAAGTGATTTCTTAAACATCTAGGGGGAAACCGCTGATAATTACAGTATTTATGGTTAATTACTTGGGCCATTTTTCCCTTCAAAATGTATGCATTCGGTTCTACTCAAGTAAGAGAATTCCTGGCACAGTGTGTGCATATGCAGTAAAAATAAACTATTTACTTCTGATTTATACTTGCAGAAGTGGGTTTTGCCCACGAAAGCTCATGATACTATATATTTTTGTTAGTCTCTATGGTGCCACAGGACTACTCATTTTTTTGAAGTGGTTTTTAAAGCTACAGACTAACATGGATACCCTTCCGAGCGACTTCTCAGAATTTTAGTTGAGGAGCTTGTTAGTCCATGAGCTAGAGAAGAATGATAATAGTTGAAACAAATCATGCTGCAACAGAGATGCAAATAGCCCCCATGCCTATCAGCTACACAGAGGTGGGGAAGAGGCAGGAAAGCTGCCTTTTAATCACTTGTATGAGGTACTACTCAGAGCATTATATGGGAATACAAGCCTCTAGTGTAGTTCAGTGCCATCCATAGTTGGAGAGGGAGAATTTCTTTCTTACAATGTTCTGTCCTTGAGATTTGGGTTGACAGTGAATTTAGCTGAAATAAGATGGGGAGTAACACCATTAAGAAACCTGAACTAGGATCATCCAGGTAGCATTTGACAAAGGCAAGAGAGCCATTCCCTGTATCAAGACATCAGCAGTAATTGTAAGTGTCCTGGAACTTGCTGTCAGGAAGGAGCAAGCCAGGCAGGAAGTGTGATCAGTGGAGTGAAAGAATGAAGAACAGGCAGCTCCCTCAGAGGACAGAACCTTTCACTATCATGAGAACTTCTGACAGCATAATAACAAATGAGGCTAATCTTAAACTGGGTTTCATGCACCTGTGTGTGAGGTTCCCTAAGAACTCTTCACACAGCACTGATTTTGGCATTCTTTCTACTTAAATCCTCCTCCCCACCCCAGCAATTCCCATTGCCTATGGTATCCTTCACCTGCTGGTCTGGCCTGTCAGGGAATGTAAATGTGAGCTGTTAAACAGATGCTATGCATGCGCTCAAGAGGATGTTTCATTTCACTAGTGATGAGAAAATTCCTTTACCTACCAGTGTGTATTCCTTGTCTCTGTCAGGCATTTTGGCATCCATCAGGATGAAAAGGACCATGTAAATGTAAAAACTCATAATCATCAGGGGCTTTCTTGGCATGACAGTGCAGTAGTAGAAATTGGGGGGTTGGGCTTCTATTCCTGACTCTGTAAGTATGTGGACACTGCAACTGAATACTTGTGGCTAGTCCCTGTGACTTGGACTTGCAGACCTCAAATTATGGGCCCGTAAAATCATGATATAGACATTCGAGTTCAGGCTGCAGTCCACACACTGGGACTTTCACTCCTTGTGTGATCCTGGAGTTCAGGCCCAAAGATTTAAAGCCCCAGTGTTTTAAAGCTGCATAGCCCAAGCCCTAATCAGCTGCAATAGGCCAGCTTTGAGGTTTCAGTTGCACTATAGGCATGCCCTCTATACCTTTGGGCAAATCTCTTCTCCTTTGCCTCAGTTTGGTTGACATATCTTTGCTGTAGTTTGCCCTTCAGTAAAATAGGTATCGTTCTCCTGTACCTCACAGGGAGGTTTGTAAAGTGAATTTCCTAAAAAGCATATCTAGTGCTTTGAGATCCACATGTGGCCAGTGCAGTAATAATGAAAATGTTATTAATGATTAGTATAAATAGATTCCTATTAAGTATCTTGGTAGGCTATGTAGTCTCTTACACCAAGTGACACCGCACCCTCTGATCCTACGTATGTACATCACTGCAAATCCTGTAACGTCCAATTGGCCTCCTATGTAAAGTCCGATTGGCCTCCGTGACATTCTTCAGTATGTATTGTGAAGGGTGTGTCTCTCCAGGCTTTAGTTCCTTTCAAAAACATCGCTCTGGGGTAGCTCATGCTGCAGGCCTCTAATACCACTGGTGTTTAATGATATGTTAAATGGGGCAGATCAACAGCTGGGGTAAATATTGGCTCCTTTGAAATCTGCCGAGGATCTGACCCCATAGTGGCTGGGTTACCCTTTGCTCTTTGTTCCCTTCCAAATGTTCACAGTGATGCCATTTAGCTTGTGATTTATTGCTATGGAATTAAACACATGCTCTTGTGCCAGCAAGCAGGCGTGTTCAACTTTAAAGCAATAAGATGAGTGTCACATCCCATCTGATAAGCACATTTATTTACCTCTCTTACACTGCATACATCATCTCTTTCATCACTGTATATTAATTTTGATCAGAAATAGCAATCTTATGTAATAGAAAATCTCAGCTTTTGTAAGATGCCTGAGTGATTTCAGGCATTCCTGTACACTAGAACACAATGATGATGCCAGCAATCTAGTGTAGTACTTCACCAACCATCCACAAGGAGGAAACAGTGCACTTCTTTATTATTGAGGTCTGTCCAGTTCCTCAAATGTTTCATTATTATCAACAGCATTACACTGAACTGAATAAGCAGCAAAAATACTGACATTTCCACGTTCATAAGGGCTTCCTAGCTGTAAGGAATTTTGTACAGTCCCTGGGTAATTGAAATATAAATAACACCAGACCACTAAAGTAGATGTGCAGATTTTACAGCCTGATGTATTTACATGCCCTGGATAGCGCAGGATTATAACAGGAAAGGTTTTGATTTATGATCGATGAGATCCGGTGAGTCCATTCTTACTTCAAGCAGTTGCTCAACCATTAAGTGTGGGTATATTAGGACATGTGACCGGAAAATTGGTACGTTTTTACTTGACAGCTCTGATCTCTGTGTGTATCTCCTGACTTCAGCAACAAATGGGTTTATTTTTAATCAGGTTATCACTACTGAGTCAACTAATGGTAGTGGGAGCTGCTCTTTTTTTCTTCTTCTTCTTCTTCTGCATATGTCAGTTGACCAAAGGCGTTCCAGAGATAGAATCTCTTACTTAAAATTCAAAGAATTGTACTACCTCTGTTGCACCTTAACCATAAGTATAATGTAGTTAACTTTAGTCAAGGTTATAGGTCATGGCTTTAAAAGCATACATAGCATTTCAAGGATGGGCCGTTAAAGGTAAATATCTTTTTTCAGTAAACAGAACAATTTGATATGGAGGGCAAACCATACTGCAGGTCTTCATATGAATAGCCATTTTCAGAATAGGAGCACATTCTGCTACTCAAGAAGTGTACTTATCGGAGAACTAATTGTGATCCCACTTACAACAATGTAAAGCTAGAGTTACTCCTCTGAAATCAATGGAACAGAAGTTAAACCACTGCAAAAGAAATCTCTGAATATCACTGGTCAGACCACATGGGCCCAATTTTGCACTGACTTTCATTCCCTAATCTTGAACGGAGCTGCATGTGTGTATTTCAAAGTTTGACTATACAATACTGGAAGATTTGTCTGTCGGTTCTAGTTTAATGGTGGGTAGGGAGATATTACAATTCCTCTTCAATAAACTGCATGTAAATCATCCATCAAAACAGAAAGTCTCTCTATTTTCCATGGATATTTAAAATCTTATGTTAAAAACTTATGGCCTTTTCAATAACAATAGGATTTCTTCGGTATCTTTCACTAACCTTCCCTTCCCTACACTTATGCCCAATTTTCATTATTGTTCAACATTACCTGTTTATTGGGGCAAGCTAACTGGCTAATGGACGTGAAAGAAAACCGCAGAGCATGTTTATTCATTTATTTAAAATATTGGTATCGCACCTCTCTATTTAAAATATTCAAGGGGTCTTGTATATTAAAATACAAGACCTTAGAGGAACATAAAACCATCTCAACAAAAATGTCATTTTTTGCATATTATTACAATATATTATTTTTTCTGAGTTTTATTGGGTTTGCTGCATTTGCCATGTGGGTGTCAAAGTGTAATGTCTTGACCCACATGATAGAGGATGTATGCATTTTTATCTTTAAAACAAGTTCACCAAACTTCTTGTTTCTTCAGAAGGTTTGATTAAAGTTCACTTGTAATTTGATGACTAATTCAGATCAGCTCTCATATTCGATCACGCACAACAATTTATACAAAAGAGTTCTCTTTCTTTATTGGGCTTTTGTCATCAGAGTAACGGATGTCAAGTGTTTCTTTAGGAATAAAAAAAATGCTAGTGCATAAAGCAGAAATGTTATTCTATAGCTCTGAACAATACAAACAAAATGATTTTTTTTTCAACTAGCATGAAATAAATTTGGAAGCAATTACCACAATGTCACAAATAAACATCATTTACCAGGTGATTACTTGCAAATTACTTTTTTCATAGAGTAATCTAGAGTAACATCAGTGTAATCCATTTATTTTAGTTTATTTTTTCATTTTTCCTAGTTAAATGCCCCTAGGTTCTTGCAGCAGGTATTACAAGCTTTTGCATTGTGTGAAGCCAAATAACCCTCTCTTTAAGTTTCAGCATAATAGGGCAGACCACAACTATTGTCTGTTTTTTTGCAGATGCAAAATTGCACTGGAATATATGTGCCTGTATTTTGCTGTCCAACAGTTACTGCCAACAATAGTCAAAAATCCTGGCCAGGGAATCACCCCCACTCAAGATCTGTATAGGGAGCAGTTATTATGCAGAAGGAACATGTGTGAGGAAGATGAAATCTGGTGCCTGGTCCTTGCCCTTTGCTGAGGGCTTTCCAAGTGGTCAGATGCACCTGTGATGGGAGATGGAGGGGGATGGTCAGGACGGAGGTCAGAGGATAAAGAAAGGACTGTACATAGCCCCACAAGCCATCCTCACAAAAAACACTCCAAAGTGGGAATGCAGCCGGGGGCTGTTATGTGGGGCCAAAGAGAGTGGGACTGCTGAATGAGATGGCATCTGTGCAAGGAAAGCTTTGAGCAGATTTTCCACTGTAAAGTCCCCTCCTTCAGGTTTTAGCATGAGAAGAGGCCCTAATCTGCACCCCAAATCCAGGTATGTTAGCTGCATTTCATTAAATTTGGGTGCAAGTATTTGCACATATGATTTTGCACCCCAAAAAAAGTACCTCGAGGTTTGGCTGACAGTATAGCTATATATTTACATCTGTTCTTAAGGTGTGTTTTATCCAATTTGATATATAAATACACATGGTAAGTAACTGATATTTTTTTGTATGCTGGTAGTGCTGAAAAATTAATACAAATTATTTAGAGTGTACCAAATCCAACTTTTTTTAGAATGTTCAGCCAATTGGAAAAGTCCCTTCTGGATCAAATAAAACACTTTATCCCAGGCAATTAGATCAATACAACAGCCAAAGGACGAGGAAACAAGTCTGTTTGTTATTAACCCAGGGTCTCGGGTATTCACCTAGAACAAAGCTACTCAACACAGAGCCCATGGGCTACATGCAGCCCCTGGCCCATTTGTTTGCAGCCCACAGTGTGGTTTGGGTTTACGCGGGGCTCAACATGTGGCCCACAGGTGGGATCCTTTCATCATGGTCTCTACTGAGAACGTGCTCCACAACGAGTCAATAACATGGTCTTCTGCTGATATGCATTTTACTAGTTAAATTCCTGGACTGTCATTGCTCATTAAAAGTGCTGTTTATGGGTGAAAATCAGGTAAATATTTCATTTTATTAATATCAGCAGAACTGACTTAAAGGGGTCTGCATGTTGTGTAGTCTTGCCTTAATATTTGTATTCATGCCAATCAGTGTGAACGGAGCTATTTGCATATATTTGCATATATATTTGCATGTATATGCAACCACACTTCAGCTGCGGCCCTCAGCATGTGCTGTAAGTATCATTGTGATCCCCGGGGCTTACAAAGTTGAGTAGTCCTGACCTAGAATGTAGAACAGGGGTGGCCAACCCATTCCAGATGAAGAGCCACAATAGCAGTGGAGACAGCGTGAAGAGCCGGGGCAAAATTGTTGAGCAAAAAAAAGGGGGGGGGGACAGGGCCACAAAGACCCAGGAAAAAGTTGTTGTTGTTTTTTTAATTAACAACTTTGTCTCCACTGCTACTGTAGCTCACAAAAAAAAGCACTGGGAAGGGGTGAGAGGTGCAAGTTCTGGGAGGGAATCTGGGTGCCGGGGAAGTAGAGAAGAGGATGCTGGCTGAGGGAGGGGGTTCCAGGCTAGATATTGTTGGGATGAGGTGGAGGGTTGGGGTGCTGAGCAAGCCACAGGCTTGTGGCTGTGAGGGTGCAGGAGTTTGGGCTGGGGTGCATGAGGGGCTCAAGGCAGGGAGGTTGGGAGTATGATGGGCTCAGGACACAGATTTGTGATGTGTGGATGGTGCAGGAGTGTTGTGGCAGAAGACTGGGGATGTGAGGGTGCAGGAGTTTGGGGATGTGAGAGGCTCAAGACAGGGAATTCCAATGTATGATAGGCTCAGATTTGAGGTCTGGCGAGGGGGGTGGGGGTGGCAGAAGTGTTATGATTCTGCAGCCAGATGGAGGCTTGGCACCAACTGGGGGCGTGTTGGCCAACATTCATTTTTAAATAAAATATTATGTCAAACACAAAATGTTTCAACATTGTCTTTATTTATGAGAGGGGTGGGGAACCTGTTTTGAGTCAGGGGTCACTGACCCACAGAAAAGTCATTCAGGGCCACACAAGTGAGATGCAAAAAAAAAAACCCTCCAAAACTCTCCAAGCCTCACTAATGTGGCCCCAACTGTGCTGGTGGGGGCAGTGGACAGGGTGTTGGGGCAGGGTATTCATGAGGTAGGGGGGTCTGGCTGGGGAGAGGGGACAGAGACAGCTGGGACCAGTACCTGGGGATCCCGGGTCTCAGGAAGTGGGCAGGCTGCTCTTCCCATCCCCTAAACAGCTGGTGCGCTTCCTGAAATGCCCATTCTGTTGCTCTGCCAGGGACTTCCTTCCCCACTGCTGCCTGCTTGAGCAGTGGGTGTGTGTGTGAAAGAGGCCCAGGACTGCATGCCAGCTCCAACTTCTCAGGAAGCACGCGCTCTTCCTCTGCTCCCCACGACAGCTACATGCTTCCTGAGAAGTTGGAGCTAGCATGAAGTCCCAGGATTCCTACTCCCTTCCCCCATCCCCCCCTGCACAGGCAGGCTACAGGGGGAAAAGTCCCAGGTGGTGCAACAGACCCAGCATTTCAGGAAGCATGCCAGCTGCTTAGGAGAGGGAAAGAGCAGCCTGCTGTAACCTAGGCTATGTCTAGACTGCAGGCTTCTTTCGAAAGAGGCTCTTTTGAAAGCATCTTTCGAAAGAGCCTCTTTCGAAAGATCGCATCTAGACTGCAGGCGGATCTTTCGAAAGAGCAATCCGCTTTTTCGAAAGAGAGCACCCAGCGAGTCTGGATGCTCTCTTTCGAGGAAGCCCTATTTACATTGAAGAACGCCTTCTTTCGAAAGAGGAACTTTCGAAAGAAGGCGTTCTTCCTCGTGAAACGAGGTTTACCGCCATCGAAAGAAAAGCCGCGTTCTTTCGAAATAATTTCGAAAGAACGCGGCTTGAGTCTGGACGCAGGGGAAGTTTTTTCGGGAAAAGGCTACTTTTCCCGAAAAAAATCCTGAGTCTGGACACAGCCCTAGTCCCCCTCCCCTTCCCCAGATCCAGGTACCCCCCTCACTCTACCCCAATCCTCCTCTCCTCCCATTCCACAAAGCCAGGCACACATACCCCTCAACCCAATCCCCCTCTCCTCCACTTCCCCAAAGCCAGGCACCCCCCCCCCCACCTAATTCCCCTCCCCTGCTCTAATCTAATTCTCGGGTCCCAGAGCCACAGCTGCTGCTACAGCCACAAGTCTCCCTCCAGGCACTGGGCACATGTGCTGAGTGGCCGTCTTTGAGCATGAGCTGGCCAGAATACTGTGCACAACCAAATCACCCTTCCCTTCCCCTCCTCTTCCCTTCCCCAGAGCCAGACACCTCCCCTCCCTGCTGTAATCCAATCCCCCTCCCCTGCAACTTTATGCTCAGGTCCTGGAGCCAGAGCCACTGCGCCGCATCCAGGATGCCATGTGCACCCCCCCCCCCATCCCCTTCTCCAGAGCCAGGCATCTCTTCCCCCCAACCTTATGCCTGGAGCCACTGCCAAAGCCGCTGCCTGTGTTCAGTAGCCGGCTGCTAGCACGTGCAGGCTGGGACGCTGTGTGTGACCCGGCCTGCACGTGTAGGATCTGGCACAGTGTGCTGGGGTCGTGAGCGGAACAGTGCGGGCCATAAGCATGCATGCGGCTCACAGCAGCCCGGCAGTGAGAGCGGCTGACCCGAGCGGTTCCGGGTTCCATCCCAGTTCCGTCAGGAGCCCCAATTTTTTTCTTTGGGAGCTGCATACAGCTCGCAAGCCTTGGGTTGGCCACCCCTGTTGTAGGAGCTACAGGTTTGAATTTTCTTCTCAGCAGGGTGTTCCCTTCCAAGGTGAATCTCCTCAGTACCTGTTCTAGTGAAGTTGGTCTTCCCTGTTCAAAGTCATTCCATTTTGAACATCTACATTAAATAATCACATGTCCTAGATGAGCGTGCACCTCACTGGGGTGGTTTATGAGTACATTTAAGCCTCACTGAGAATTTAGCCCCCCTCCTGCCCCCCCCAAAAATAATTGTTTTAATCGGTATATAGGTGCAAGCTACCCAAACCTCCATTTTGACAAGCTATTCATTGAAAAAAATTCACCCAGCGCTACTTTATACGTTAGACAGTAAGGCACTGGACTGGGAGTCAGGAGATCGGATTTCAATTCCCAGTTATACTGCCAATTTTCTTATCACCTTTGGCCAAATTCATTCATTTTGAATGAAACAGTCAGGTTTGGGGAACTGGTGGGGGGATCAATCTCTCTCTGCTTCAGTTCCCCAATTATAAAATACCAATAATATTTTCCTATTTCACTCAGCTGTTCTGAGAATGTCCATTACTGTTTGTGTGGTGCCCAGATAGTGTATAGAGATGCAACATATAAAAGTATATAATGCACATTTCATATATTTTATGTGTGTGTGTGTAAACACACACATAAGACTATATAAAAGTGTCACTGAGATACAATTGGGAGAGCCAGATAGAAAAGCCGTAAACCAAGTCTCAGGTTCTGCCTTATGTTATTCTCATAGGGCTACGGTGCCTTTAGCTTTTTCAAGGTAAAAAGCACCATTTGTAGTTTAGAAATATCAGACTTTATACTGAGGGACTTTTGCCTGCCCTATACATCGAACAGATTTAATTTGGGGTAAAGAAATTCCCCATTTGAAAATAAAGAAGGAAACACTTACATGACACAGTTTTTGGCATCTGCTGTTTGAAGCATTGCAGAGGTCTGAAATGCTACTAGCAATCCAAGGTTTGTGGTCAGAGTGCAGGTGAAATAGATAAAAGTGCATGAAAAATATAGCTTCTCATATGATTGTCACCATTAGGGTTTGTGTATGTGAGAGCTACTGCAGAGTTTATTGTTGCACATTTCATTATTGCAATATTTTTGCTATTTTATTTATAGTTTAAAAAATCACAAGTTTTTAGGCATGCTGAGCAAATGCTGCAGTTTTCTATTTAGTTCTTTACACTATGTATTATCTGTTTCTGCAGCACTGGTTTAGTTACTTAGGAAAGATCTGTGGACTAGAATTTAGTTATTCTGTCTAAATAGGTGTCTGTGATAGATTCGTAATGCTTATCCCACTTGACGCTTTAGGGAATTACCATGTGTGCTCTTTGATACTATGTGGCTGTAGTCGGGCACCACAAACTACATGCAAACAATTGTTGGCACTGCCAAGTAAAAAAAGTATTCTGTAATTTTTCAAAGAGAGGGGCAAGTTGGACAATTTTCTGAGGTACATATGAATTCTGAGAGAGCAGCCCCAGGAAACCACAGCTGTCCAAAGTAAACGGGAACGAAAGTTGGATTGACCACTTAAACTGAAGAGAAAGCAGTGCAACTTGAACAGATTGTGAGCTACAGGAAGCATCACCAGCAGTACACCACATCTGGAGAAATAGGGAGAAGAACAGATGTCAGAGTCTATTCACCTGTCCCAAGAAGGACTCTCATTAGCCAGTGGAGTGAGAAGAGGGTTCCTATAGGAGCCCCAAAGAAAAGCCATGTCTCTAGCACTTGAGGAGAGAAACTGGGCACCTTTAATTAGCGAACCATTATTGCACAGAACAGAGCAATATCTCATTTGTGGACTATGGTAAGGAGAGTGTGAAAAAGCCTCTTTTCAATCAGCCTTCAAGCTCCACTGCTCCACAGCAGCCTCTCTCCACATGTAATGTGAGCAGCTCACATTACCAGGCTGTTAGGTGAGAAGAAGCAACATTGTGGTCCATTTCAGCTCCTAATGGGAGTCCCTACTTTGATGGTTCCATTCTCCATCTACTTTATAGGGCTGGAACAAAGCTTTTCCAAAGTGTGAATTTGGACAATGAAAAGAAGATGGCCAGGCTGTTTCGCCTGCCACCACACTTCCTCACACTCCTACCATGGGCTTGATGTGTTGACACTCCCTAACATATGTGAGCTAATCAATTTAGCTGCATTTGTGTTGATGCCCAAGTGTAGAGTAGGACATCCACTCCTTTTTTAAACTACTGGAATATTTATTATTTGTATTGCCTATGAAAGGGTTTGAACCAGTTGGATTAATCAGGGTTTACCCCTGCTTCCCAACGGGATTACTTTACTCAGGACAAAACCAGTTAGCCCTTCTCTGCACTCAAGAATTAGCACTGATAGGGTATGTCTACACTACCCCCCTAGTTCGAACTAGGGGGTAATGTAGTCATACGGAGTTGCAAATGAAGCCCGAGATTTGAATTTCCCGGGCTTCATTTGCATAAAGCCGGCCGGCGCCATTTTTAAATGCTGGCTAGTTCGGACTGCGTGCCGCGCGGCTACACGAACTAGCTAGTTTGGATTAGGCTTCCTCGAGGCGTACAGCTTGTTCGGATTAGGAAGCCTAATCCGAACTAGCTAGTTCGTGCCGCGTGTAGCCGCGCAGCACGCAGTCCGAACTAGCCAGCATTTAAAAATGGCGCCGGCTGGCTTTATGCAAATGAAGCCCAGGAAATTCAAATCCCGGGCTTCATTTGCAACTCCATATGACTACATTACCCCCCCTAGTTCGAACTAGGGGGGTAGTGTAGACATACCCATAGTTACATTGATTGAAGCTCATGATTGCTATATTTCTATTCCCAACTATTAATAGGCCTTTGCACTATGCGAATTGCATATCTATTTAGATTCTATTTTGAAATAGCTTATTTTGAAATGTTGTGCATCTACACAGTGCCAAATTTTGAAATAATGCCCTATTTCAAGACATTCCTTAACCCTCATGGAATTAGTGTTACATGGATGCTGAAATAGTGCACCTGTTATTTCGAAAAGTATTTCAAAATAACAGGCAGCTTGTTACAATGTGGGGTAGCTATTTCGGGATACCTCCGGTATCTTGAAATAGCCTCACAGTGTAGATCAGTGGTCACCAACCAGTAGATCAGGATCTACTTGTAGATCTTGGAGCCTCTGACAGGTGATCCTGACTGGTTTGGCTGGGAGACTATCAAATACCAGCACTTCAGCTGCCCCTCCCCTCTCTGCCCTGCTGCTCCTGCCCAGAACCTCAGAGCTGCCCCTGGGAGTCTCCTTGTTGTGTAGGGTGGGAGAGATAGAGGCAGGGGGCACGGATGTCACTCTGTCCCCCTCTCCTGTACCCCATCTTCACATAGTGGGGAGGGCAGGGCCTCGGCAAAGGGGTGGAAGCAGGGGCAGGGTTTTGGAGACGGGGTGGAGCAGGGGTATTTGGGTTTGATCCTGGACTGACTTAAATTCAAAAAGTGATCGTGTGCTTGAAAAGGTTGGAGACCATTGGTGTAGACATACCCTAGTGACAATTTAAGACACTGATCCTACAATTCAAATTTTGTACGTAGGCTGCTTCCTTAACTAGCCCCACTGCTATCAATGGGGCACTAACCACATGCAAGCACTTTTAGGATCAGGACCTAAATATAAATGTAGGGACCCACTTTTATGTCCATTATTTTGGAAAGTTTCTTGGGAATGGATTTTTTTTATGAGTTGCTTTCATTCATGTGCAACAGAAAAACAGTTACGATTTCTGGTTTTAAAAGGGACTTAGCCAAACGGGTGATATATTAAAATGATGTACATAGCACCTTTTACCAATAACTCCTATAATTCTTCAGCATTTTACAGCAGTTGCCCATCATACTGCAACATATCTCCTTGAAGATTACACAGGGTATATATACACTCCCCAGTGAAGACATGCCCTATAAGTAATATAGGTTCTCATTGACACTGGAACAGCAGAAAATATTCCAAATCATGCTTGCAAATGATGTGAAAGAAAAAGGAAACTTAAATGTATAGTTTTAATGCACAGGAAATTCTACATTTAGGAGGTTTCTGAATTTAACAGATGGGACTCTCTCAGCAATTGGTACATATCATGTTAAGTGTTTTAAAAGTTATGTATTTGAGATTAATTTATTACACGACCAGTGTAGATTATGTTTAAGAAGATCCCATTATTGCCTCTAGATGGCTCACCTGGAATTCCCACTGCAAAAATTTTGTCCAAAAATGCATTCCTTCAGTACATTTTAATGCCATAATGGCTGACATTTCCAGCAGTAGAGAGTCAATCATGTAAACGTATTATATCTATATAAAAACATTCTGGCAAATTATATTGCTTTTTGTAGCAACAAGAATAACAGATGGATTAGGGACAGGGTACATTTGAGTAAAGTAACATTCTATTAGTCATTATCATGAGTCACATCCCAGGAATATCTTAAGGAGGCACTATCTTTCTGGCTTTAATAAACACTTTCCAGGTGTAGCCCTTGCTGTGAGTAGGTGATACATTTGACGACAATCATCATGGCAGCTGTCTATATTTTATCCACTTTATAAATAATAAATTATGCTCTTTCGAGAGGAGCAGGTCATGAACTACTGAATAGTTTCTAAGTGACTGCTTTAAAAAAATGCAAGGGTTAGTCTAATATGAATTAAAATCCACAAGACAGTTAATAAATTTTGTTTTTCCCTTCCTTTGGATTTGTGAATCCATATGGCACAGGGAAGACAGAAAAGCTCACAATAAAAACCCACAAAGAAACTGAAAGGGGACTAGAATACAATAACATATATTTAACGTCAATAATACAGAAGTCAGACAAAACTATGTATACACTGAAAACCTGTCATGTTTGGGGGGGTTTGGTTTGTTTTTTTCTGCCCCATAATGTGAAAGATGGTTTGATAGAACAGTCCATTACAGAATACAAATATTATGAATTGTATAAGGAATACTCATAGTCCTGTTCTATACTAGGGAGTTATTTCAAAATAACCCCCCTTTATTTTGAAATAATAAGCAGAGCAGCCACATTACCAAGCTCATTATTTTGAAATAGCAGACTGGTTATTTCGAAATCTGTACTCCTGTTTTCTTCAGGAAATAACACTTATTTCAAAATAGTTTCTGAAGTTATTATTTCAAATTTAGTTATTTCAAAATAATTTCCTTGTGTGACATGTCCATAGAGTATAATATTGTAAAGTGATGTAGAAATTCCACATCCTGGACATGGGTTTACAGTAATTAACTTAGTAGCCCCTCTACTGTTTTACCCAATATTTTTGGTTGATATGACTTTTTTTAGAATTTGAATTTTTTTTATTGGGGAGATAAAAATCAATAGAGCCACCAGTTATGTCTTACTGCTTTATCTATCTGTAAACAAGAATATAACATTCCTTTTATTTTTATAGGTCGAATACAAGGAATTTTCTTGTTTCCAAACACCAGTGGTGTTCTCTTTTGCTACATTTGTTCTGCAGAATGTCTCTTAGACATCAATGTATATTCTGTACACTGAATGAGTACAGAATAAGCTATACAAAATACACCACAGTTTGGGCACAGAATATTTTTCTGGACTGTTACCCTGTCTACTAAAGTGCAAGTAAAATAAAAATCTCCATTTCCTGATATCTCCAAAGATGAGATGAAAAATTTGCAAATTTGATCCTCCTTTTCATAATACAGTATAGTATTCATCTCATAGCACTTGCATACCATGAAAACACTGATCAATATATACTCATAATACCCCTGTGAAATAGGGAAATTCTTGTAGCCCAGCTTTCACAGAAGGATGAACCAAGGCAACCTGAAATCATGTTGCTTGTCAGATTATGGGAGTCTGTGGTACAGCTGGAATAGGATCCAGATTTACCACATTCATCCCTTGCTTGCTTGGTGCACTTATGCAAAAAAAAAACACAACTTTTTCCCACTGCAACGAAGCCAGAGGAAATATTCTGTACAGAATGAGGCCCCAACTTGGCAGATGACGTGGCTATTTATTGAAAGCTGCTGCATAAAGAAATTACTGAAACCCCAGGGAATCCAAGGAGGCCCAGTGTGATTCTCACAGAGCTTCTCTGTTTCTTAATTGGCCCCACATCATTCCGCCCCACCTCCCTAATAGTGTGGCTTCATTGGAGCTCTGCTACCAGTGACTCTTCACTGCCTCAGCTATGTGTGAGCTGAGTGCTCCATGGAAGAGATAACAGAGCCTCGGGCTTCATGATCTTTTCTAGAATATCTGTGCAACTAGAAGAGGAACTTGTGTGCCTGCCATGACTTTGCCTCAGCCTATGTTTCTACCTCTGTGAACTTCGGCCCCACAGATTGCTTCCCCTAGATCCTTGGGTAAGAGTGCCAAAGAGACAGCGACTGAATCTCACTACCTCTTGTGCATATGAAGGATGAGCTGGATCCAAGCATGAAGGATCTTTTAGACATGTAGGTCCAGGTGACACAGTACCCCAGCAAAATAAAAGCATGCCCAGTGCCAAACACAAGTGTTAAGCAGACTCAGATTCTAGCTGTGAACAACCATCCTGGCAAAAGATACATCTTTTGAGACTTTGCTCCTAAGAATACACATCTGCTGTGTCCAGACTGGCCACTTTTTCCGGAAAAGCAACTGCTTTTCCGGAAAAACTTGCCAGCTGTCTACACTGGCCGCTTGAATTTCCGCAAAAGCACTGATATCTCATGTAAGATTGTCAGTTGCTTTTGCGGAAATACAGGCAGTCCCTGGGTTACACGGATCCGACTTACATCGGATCCCTACTTACAAACGGGGTGAGGCAACCCCGCACTAGCTGCTTCCCCCCAGCAGACCAGGGAGACGCGAAGCTAGCGCCCCCCCCCCCCCAGCAGACCAGGAAGACACAGAGCAGCTTTTCTCAGCAGACACCTCAGCTTGAGAATAAAGGACTGAGGGAAGTAAGGTGTGGGAGAATAAAACTGAGCTCTGGAGAAATGTTTGGCTAGAGTTTCCCCTACAATATGTACCAGTTCCGACTTACATACAAATTCAACTTAAGAACAAACCTACAGTCCCTATCTTGTATGTAACCCGGGGACTGCCTGTACTATGCTGCTCCCGTTCGGGCAAAAGTCTTTTTCCAAAAAACTTTTGTGCAAAAGAGTCAGTGTAGACAGCAGAGATTTGTTTTCTGCAAAAAAGCCCCGATCGCAAAAATGGCGATCGGGGCTTTTTTTGCGGAAAACTGCGTCTAGATTGGCCACGGACGCTTTTCTGCAAAAAGTGCTTTTGCGGAAAAGCGTCCTGCCAATCTAGACGCGCTTTTCCGAAAATACTTTTAACGGAAAACTTTTCCGTTAAAAGCATTTCCGGAAAATCATGCCAGTGTAGACGTAGCCATCCTGTATAGACTAGCTACCTATGGAAAGTCTGTTCTGTGGGATCTGAATATGTGCCCACCTGTGCACCTTCATTGCACTGCCTGCTTCCAACTGCCCCTTCTCCCTCTGAGAGGCTGAACTCACATCTGCTCAGAAACCAGATGCACTTGCAATACCATCCACATCTTTTCCAGACTTCCAAACTACCTTCATAACTGCCACTTTGTAGTGACACCTTTTCAATTTGAGGTCCACCCTAAATCTGAAAAAACAGAGCTCTGTGCTTGCATAGCTATATGCAGAGACATGAAAACCCTCTCTGAAGTGGCACTTCTGCCATCATGGACAGAACTCCACTGGCAGACTAGCTGGTGAGCCTGTGCAGTCACTGAGGCCACGCCTACATAGGGGAGAAAGCTGACCTACAATACGCAACTCCAGCTATGTGATTAACATAGCTGGAGTCAAAATACTTTAGGTTGAAATTCCACAGTATCCCCACTGTGGAAGGTCAATGGAAGAAACTTTCCTGTCAGCTTTCCTTATTCCTCACGACCAGGTGGAGTACCGGAGTCGACAGGGACACTTTCGGTGGTTGATTTAGTGGGTCATTACAACACCTGATAAATCAAAGCCTAGGAGATCGATCTGTACAGCGTCAATCTCCCAGTAAGTGGAGACAAGTCTTGAGAAAGCTTAGTGTGAGAGTAGGAGGGTTTCCAGAGAGAGAATTGGAATGGGGAGAGGCATTAGTGGGGAAGAACTGAACCCTTCCTGCTCCCCCATCATACACACTGAAAAATGAAATCAACCCACTTTCAATGCTCCTAGAAGAATTTCTCATGGTTCAACATAACAAGCAAACCCATCTCAGGAAAAGCTCAGAGACCTCCATTAGCACAGAAACTGAATATATGCAGTAGTGCTGTAGGTGAGAAGAGAGGGTCTGTTTAGGTCAAAGTCAAGGGCAACAGCTGAGCCATAATGTGGCTGCCTGTATGTTAACTACTATTCTGTTTATATATACTGAAAACATTAGTTTACAGGCACAAACATTTCCTGACACCCCAAACAAAATAATCAGAAATAAATAACTCATGATGCTGTTGATAATAAAACTAGAGAATAGCCATTCATAGAAATATGCATTACATCATTCTTCCTGAATACATAGTGATTCATCACCATTTCCCTAGCCTTCTTGCTCTGTTATTCTTTTGATTATCTCTGCTCGGGGATCCCACAAATATTTTCCACCTAATTTTAGATATGTTTTTGTTTGAAATGTTAGATCTTGGAAAAAACCCTTTTCAATGGGAGTGTTTTCTATAAGTAGGTCACTGCAGTAAAGAGGTTAGACATGCAGGCTTTGCTGACAAAATATTTTGCTATCTAAAGCACTTAATGCTGCTTTTTTTTTTAAAGACACCCATTTGTTGACCTTTGTTTGGTGCTGGCTAAAGTATCTTTCTGACCAGCTCATGAGAGTGGCATTAAACCAGTGATGTATAGGACTAAATTTATACTCGGAATAAATAGACTAAAAATACCTCTACACACAGGGCAAGCTGTAATTTTAAATTGTAACACTTCTAAAGAGCTTTTACTGATATCAGACGCTCCCAGGCTTGAAGCAGCAAGGCATTGCATTTTAATCAAATAACTGTGAAACCACTGCCACAAAATTGCAACCAAAATGTTTGTGTAATGTTATGTAGCTAAGGAAACAAACTTGGGCTTCTAGAATTACCTTATTAACTCATTCATAGCAATAGGCTCTTCAAAGAATTTTAGAAGAGTTATATGCTACATTGCACACTTTTTTTAGGGAATAAACTAACCTCTGAATTCAAGGATCAGCAGACATAATATGATGCTATTTACCTTTATATAAATTTTAAATTGATTGCAAACAGAACAAATGTTTCATTTAATCATTAGCAAAATGTGTTTTTCCTAAAACATATTTAATTACTGCAAAGTATTTATAACCACACTTCTAAAGTATTTCACCATGAAAGCACCCCTTACTTTCAAACCCAACTTTACATTTGTCCCACCACTCACTTGGCTACAATCTTGCTTTTGATCTTGCAAATTATTCACCTCTCAAGTGATGGATCATGACTGAGATTAGAGAAAATGTACTTGACATTAAAGAAATGAATTCCACCTAATTTTTTAAGTTTTTCTGCTCTATTCCTTTTTTTTTCTTGTCTTCTATTTGGGCTTTACACTGATAAACAATATTCATTATTATTATTATTATTATTTTATTTATTGATCTTATGGTAGTACCTAGAATTCCCAGCCATAAACTAGGCCTCCTTTGTTTGACATGCTGTACAATTGCAGAAGCGCCAAAGATCTTTCTGGAAAATTCTCTCTCAAACTGGTCTATTTGGGACTGAATACGCGTTTCCTCTGTGAATCAAAGCAAATGACAAATGAAGTATGAAGTTTCTTCAGTGGGAGGAGAAAGGAGTTGAGTTTTAGATTAAAACCAACCCTTCTCTGTGCCTCTGATATGCTTGCTCTGAATTCTTACACAAAACTAAAGATTCCATAATTCTATCATACAGGAGAGGAGATTTCAATATCATTCTCATTTTCATTTTAAGCTGGTGTTAAGTGTCTTAGGGGCCCCACAGAATGTGTGCAGGAAAGACAGATGAATGTCTTCCTAGAAAAGCCAGCATTTTTGTTTAAAAGAAAACATATTTGGAGTGAACAGTAGCAATGTCTTTAAATCTATGGCAGATTGTCATTCTCACAGCTCCAGGCCCAGCTAGCCTGCTGCCTCATGAGAAGGTGGGATAAACGCTTTGCCTCCTACTGCTGGCAGAAGATAACTGGTTTTGGTTACTGAGGACCTTACCTTGAGAGAGCAGGATTCCTTCTGATGTCAATAGAAGTTCAGTAAAGCTGGCAGAGCCGGGTGAGGAGACAGGGCCTGTGAGGTGTACCAATAATGGGCTAACAGGTCAAGGGGCAGTTTTGGTGCATCTTGCAGGCTAATGACAGCTTGCACTCAGTGGGGGGAGGTTGCTCAAAGCAAAGATTACAACATATGTCAATAATCTTGGGTTGACAGTTACATAGTCTCAGTTTTAAAATCTCAGGGCTGCCCTGCCCAAATAAACTGTTGGTAGCTCTATTCATAGTTCTGTGCTCAAGCCTGGAAAAGCCTAAACCCCATCTTTGTTTGTTTGTCCTCAGGTAGGCATCAAAGGAAAGAAAACTTCATTTCTGTTCTAATCCAGTACAAAGGAATTCTCGTCAAAATTTAGGACATGATTCAAAGGCAATAGTACACAAACAAACAAACAAACAAAAACACGCTTTGGATCAGATCCTAAATCTAGACAGGTACCTTTCTAGTGCTACAAGATGAAATCCAAGAAGGTATAGAATCATGTCTTAGAAAAGGTGCAAAAGAAGGGAACCATTAGAGTAGAAGGATTGGGCTTGTATTTATGGTCTATGCTGGCCTTTATTGACAAGTATTAAATCTAAAACTATTAAGTATCTAAAACAAATAGCATGACTGCCAAGCAGTTTCACATGGGCAATATACAAGATGTTAAGTCACTGTTAATATAAAGAGTCCTGGCAAAATTAGACTTACGCATTGTTGCCAACCCCAATCTTTCAAGCCACATTAGTCTGGTCTCCAATATCATGAAACTGGCTTCAGAATCATTAGATGTCAAAAATAATAAATGTTGGGTTGTTTTCATTTGCTTTCTGATGTTTGATGTTCATAGTTTCAGCCATGAGGTTTGGGGGAAATCTACATTTATCATACAAAAATTACCCTATTTTTGACCAGCTTTGCTTTCAAGGTCCATATGTACACTACAAATAAGATTGAAGCAGCTGCATTCAATCTTCCAGGGTTCCAATTAGCAGATCTAGTGAAGACACGCTAATTCAAATGGACAGGGCTCTCCTGTCAATACCAGTCCTGCTTCTATGAGGAGTAAGGGAAGTCGAAGGAAGAGTGTGCTTCCTTGGACTTCCCGCAGTGAGGATGGCACCAAAATTCGACTTGAGATACTTTGACTTAAAGCTTTGCAATTAACATAGCTTAATTTGCTTATCTAAATTAGAACTAATTCCCAGGAAAGGGAATTTAAGACAAGTCAGGATGACCTGTACCTCATTTGTTGTACAGGCCAATGTTTCACTCAAACCTATATTTCCTCTTAAACTTCCCTGAGGAAATCACAAGAATTGTAGCGTCAAACTACTAGGCCATGGTCTAAGTATGTTCAGAGTCCCAGTCCTAGTTTAATCATTGTTGGCACCAGTCTTTCCCTTTCTCACCTTTGACTCTTTCCCCTCATAGCTGCAGGTACCATGAAAACAGTGGAGCTATCCCTTCCAGATTGCACTATGACATTCTGAATAATTTATGTTAAAGGGATTTTTTTATGATTCTATATGACTAACACAAAACTGTTAGTAATGTCAATGTTATCATTCTGATTATGCAAAATATGTTTTTTCCTTCAGGACTCATAGATGCTGAGCCAGGAAAGAGCAAGGGAGGTTAGAGATGATTCACAAAAGTTCTCCTTAATTAAAACAAAACAAAGCATAAAATGCTGATGGAATCAAAAGCAGTTTGTTGGTTGCTTTTAGCAGCAGGGGCTCCTTACTCCGATCATTTCTTTAGTTTTTACTAACAAGTATCGATGCAGTGAGTGAAAATGCTACATAAAATTTCAGGTGTGTGAAGATAATTAGACTGCAAAAATGAACATATTGGATAAAATTAATCCCTGGTGTCATTCAAGTCAATAGATTTACACTAGGGGTAAATTCAGCACATGACTTTCCAAACAAGTTAATAAAATCATTCAAACAGCAATTGCTTGAATTATAATCTGTTCACTAGAGCAAGAAAAATGAGTGAGCCACAATTAAAATGAATTTGATCCAAGTGAAAATCCGGTGGATAAGTACCTTGTCTTGTTATTTTATTTTACATTTTCTTGCTAAATAGAGGAAGTGAACAATGACTTACAACTCTGAGAACAGTTGCTTCCGGTTAAACAATTGTCTTTAAGAGCTGTACATGGTAAGCTCTTGGTAAGATTGGCTGTCCCTACAATGACATTTTTGTGGAAAATTGTCCACTGTTTGTCTAGGACAAGCTCCATTAATAATCTAGGGTGGACCTGTCACAGGTGTCTCTTCCACAATACCACACCTTCTCAAACCCAGTGAACTCTTCAGAGACAGTGATACAGTCTACACTCAAACACCCATCTTTATCATCATTGCTAGAAGTTAGTTTCATTTTTCATTATTCCTTTTTCTAGCATTCTATGGAAATGAGAAGCAGTCCTTCAGGAAGGCCTCCATTATATTGCCCAGAATGCAACGTTTCCTTACGGAATTTATAATGTTAGGTACAATATTACCCTCTGCTGTGTACCTACTGCTTTTGGATTTCCTTATTTGAAGGAGGACCGCAGATAGGGTCACCCAAAGTATATTAGATTTAAGTGTTTGAAATCTAACATATGGATAAAATCTTTTTTTTCCTGGGACCTATTCATTTTTAATTTTTTTCCTCATACAGGCAGTCCCCGGGTTACATGGATCCGACTTACATCGGATCCCTACTTACAAACAGGGTGAGGCAACCCCGCACTAGCTGCTTCCCCCCAGCAGACCAGGGAGACGCCAAGCTAGCCCCCCCCCCCCCCCCCCAGCAGACCAGGGAGATGCAGAATGGCTTTTTTCAGCAGACACCTCAGCTTGAGAATAAAGGACTGAGGGAAGTGAGGTATGGGAGAATAAAACTGAGCTCTGGAGAAATGTTTGGCTAGAGTTTCCCCTACAATATGTACCAGTTCCGACTTACATACAAATTCAACTTAAGAACAAACCTACAGTCCCTATCTTGTACATAACCCGGGGACTGCCTGTAGTAACTCAAAAGCGAACAAATGGCTCAAGAATGGTGCCTACAAATACTTGCCATTTGCTGTGCTGAGGAAGCCATGTGGCTACACCTCAGATTGGATTTCCAGCATCTGCTATCTCCCAGACAGTTCATTGGAATTATCTACCAGTTCTCACCAGGATTCCTTTGCGGGGTATCCCTACTTATGAATGATAAACCCCTTGTGGTCTCTTTTTCATTGCTGAGTTTAGTTTGCAGGTGGTGGGGTGATATGGTTGGCCTGTGATATATAGGAGGTCAGACGAAATGATCTAATGATCCCTTCTGGTCTTAAACTCTAAAACCCCAACTGTGGAACTTCTTTCCAAAGAAGATCCGATGGAGCCAACACTAACATGTTCAAGCCTACGTGCCAGACCCAGTCTTATGTGAGAACATGTAATTATTCATAGGATGAGTCATTTTCACTGAATGATGAAAACAATATGGGTATGTCTACACTACAGCACTAATTCGAACTAACTTAATTTGAATTAGTTAATTCGAAATAAGCTAATTCGAATTAGTGCATCTAGACCTAAAAACTAATTCGAATTAGCGTTTTGCTAATTCGAAATAGCATGTCCACATTGAGTGCACCCTGAACCGAAGTTAAGGCTGGCTGGAACCAGTGCCGGCAGGGCATCAGGTTAGGACTTAGAGTGTGGAGCTGCTGCTTCAGACTAGCTGAGGACTGTGCTTAAAGGGACCCAACCCCCACCCCGGACAGACAGTTCTCAGGGTTCCCTGCTTGCTTGTCTAACTCGATGAGGGACAGCAAAGCAGTCCTGGCTTGGAGTGCCCTGAGTTCCCACACTCGGCACATCACAGCACTCAGCCATCTGCCTGGCTGCACTTGCCACAGGCTGCCATCCGGGGGTGTCAATCGGGGGGCTGTCAGGATCCAGGAGGCCCTGCAGGAGAGCTTCCAATCCGAGGAGCCTGCAGAGCCACCCCAGTCATCCCCATTGGGGGCTTGTGCCGCATTCCTCCCTCACCTCCTTCCACTTACCCCTCCCTAGCCCCCCTTCCTGATGTAAAAAATAAAGGACACGTGTGTTCAAAAACAGAAACTCTCTTTATTTAACAAAACTGGAGGGGGGGAGAGATTAACCTCTGGGAAGACTGGGAAAAGGAGGTGGGGAGGGGAAGAGAGAGGGTGGGAGAGGGGAGGGGAAAACCTGGGAGGAGGGAGCTGGAAGGGGGAAGCCAGGGGAAGAAGGAGGAGGGGAAGTATAAAACTATGGTATGCCATATCTTCAGTACTGTGTACAGATGTGGTCTCCTGACCTCAAAAAAGAGATTTTGGCCTTGGAAAGGGTTCAGAAAAGGGCAACTAAAATGATTAGGGGTTTGGAACAGGTCCCATATGAAGAGAGGCTAAGAGACTGGGACTTTTCAGCTTAGAAAAGAGGAGACTGCGGGGGGAGATATGATAGCGGTATATAAAATCATGAGTGGTGTGGAAAAGTTCTTCATTAGTACCCATAATATAAGGACTAGAGGACACCAAATGAAATGAATGGGCAGCAGCTTTAAAACTAATAAGTGAAAGTTCTTCTTCACACAGCACATAAGTCGAACTACTTAATTCGAACTAAGCATTACTCCTCATAGAATGAGGTTCGAATTAAGCGCTCCGCTAGTTCGATTTAAATTCAAACTAGCGGTTTGTATGTGTAGCCCGTATTAAAGTTAATTCGAAGTAACAGCTGTTAGTTTGAATTAACTCTGTAGTGTAGACATACCCTATTATCCTTAAAGCTGCTGTGTCTCATGGCAAAGCTTATCTTGAAACAGAAATGTTAGTAGAAAGCACGAAGAAAAGAAGTAGAATGAGGAAGAGGGAGAATGGGGAAAGAGGCACACAATAAAGCCCATGAGAATATTAAAATTTAAGACAAACTCTGTTATCATGAATAGTGTATATGCCTGTCTCTCTATGCCTGGTTCACAGAGGTTTTATATCAGCCATACCTGCCAAGTAAGATCTTAGGCCCAGGTATTCAAAAGTATTTAGACACCAACCTCCCATTGAGGCATCTAAATACATTTGATGATCTGTACGTTAGGTCTTTTATCTCAAGCTGTGGACACTCATACTCTTAGCTTTGGAGGTTCCATATTAAATGCCCTGCGATGATCAAGATAATGGTGGTTACACTATTATTAACTGGATGGCATTTAGACAGCAGTGGCAGGAATTCTAACATTGAGCTCTCATTTTGCAGGAGCCATATTTAATAGTTTCTCACTAACGAAGATGGAATGCATTGATGATGGCAATGTACAAGTTGATGGCTCTTTATTGAAATTATTTCCCTCTAGCCCATATTAAAGTTCAGTCTTGGAGGAGGACACAGTATTAGTGTTTTGAAGACCAATTGAAAAGAGTGTAAAGTATTATACATCAAAAAGGATTTCTGTTAAGTCCTCACAAAGTTCCTGGTTTTTTGCAAATTGCCAAAGAAAATACCTGCAGTGCTGTTTACCTGCCATAAATTATTTCAAACACTGTTACTAGTGGTATAGTTGTAATGTTCCATGTAATTTTTTATATAACTACTATATTTATTGCTGGTAGCTTGAATAGAAGCAATACATTCAGAAAGCCTGGAACTTCTACAAAGATAGCTTTTTATTTCAGGAATATAGTTTTAATTGATTCATTTTAAGTGTTTACTATAGATCTATTTAAATATGAGTTTAGGCATCTGCAAATGGATTACAAAGAGGCCATGTATATTACTGAAATTAATCTTCCAAAATGCAATTTTCAGTAATAATTTTTTTAAAATACTTACCCTTCATTAGAGCTCTGTGGAAAAAACCACAAAGCTAGTTGGGGAAAAAACATACTTTTTGTGGTTTCACAAAAATACAAAACATTTTGTAGGTTCAACTCATGACTTTATAAAAACAAAATCCATTTTCCAGCTCCCACAATTATTTTGTAGCAAAAAAAGAATAATTTTCTAGACGCGCAAGGATTTAGACTTATGTAAAACATCCCCTTTTTGGGGTCTCACTTTCCATATTAGGCCCAGATCCACATGCTTAACTTCAAGTCATGAGGTTGTCCTAAATGGGATTCTCACCTGCTAAAAGTTAAGTATGCATAAGGATTTACAGGATTAAGTCTGTGAATTTCCCTTACAGCACTCCAGTCATCTGAAGAAGTGGGCTGTGCCCATGAAAGCTCTACAGCTATGCAGGGGCGGATATACGGCAGGGCGAATGGGGCAGCCGCCCCGGGCCCCGCGCTTCAGAAAGCCCGGCACATGCGCCGTGGCGTCACTGCGCATGCGCCATGGCAAAGGGGGCCCCGCGGAATTATGCTGCCCGGAGCCCCGCAAAACAGTCATCTGCCCCTGCAGCTATGGCTATATTGCGTGTTCTTGCGCAAGAAGACATGCAAATGAGGCACAGCGATATTCATCGCCACACCTTATTTGCATACCTAATGAGCCGTCATTTTGCACAAGGGGCAAAAAATTGCCACTTATTTTCAGGAGGAACTGCTCGTGCGCAAGCGGGTTTTTTTGCACAAGAAGGAGCAGTATAGACTGCTCCTTCTTGCACAAAAGTCCCTTGTGCAAAATGGCAGCTCCTTAGGTATGCTTGTTAGTCTTTGAAGTGCTACCATACTATTTGTTGTTTTTTAAGTTTCACCATAATAAAGAGCAAACCCATGACATATACACAAGGTTTTAAGATGGGTAATGCTAAACTGTTTCTTTGGGAAAGTAGCATATAGAAATAATTTAACACGTTTCTAATGGTGGATTTAGCTTGATTGGCTTCTCCTTCTGAACATTTTTATGTTGTTATCATAAGATAACAGCACTCCAAATGACTGCCATTATGGAAAATGGCTTTCCCACATGAATTAGCACTATTTGTCTATGACTCAGGGCAGTGCTAGAGGGGTATCGGGCCCCCACTCCACAGCAGATCCTTGGGTGAGGAAGGGACTCAGAGCCCCAGGTGTGAGTCCGGCAGCTAGGGCCTCAGTCATGTGGAGTGGCAGCCTGCAGCACCTCTCTGTCCCCTCATTCATAATCCCCAAGCCTATGTCTTGCACTGGACTGCAGGTGGCCCCCAAAAGCACGGGGTTCAAAATGCTTGTGCCAGTTTGCTATAAGCAAGGAAGGCTCTGCTATGACTACACGCTGTCACTTCATTAATACAGAAAGACTTGGTAATTTTTGAACTGGCTAAAAGCAATTTTAAATGATATTTGAAAGCACAGACAGTGATCCTCTGCCTAAAAGTTTGGCATCTGGGTAAATGAGGCCAATAGAATGGTATCAGAGAGCAGATACCATTAAAGACTTACCATTGTTGATTCTGTTTTGGAGCAGCTATCTAGCACATACAAACAATATGAATTAAACAGAATCTTGACCTAGTATTAATATTCTCCAATGGGTTCCAGTCAAGTTCCCTGAGACCAACATAATTTTCATTATCTGTAACAAATGGACTTACTTTACACCATTTGTCCAATTCATGAATTTCTAATTCATCATTTGCAATGTCTTCCATCAAAATGCCTGATGTTATGAAAGAAAGACAAAAACATAGACACCCAATGCAATCAAGTTTTCTTTGATGGGGAAGAGGGACTTATAGGAATGGTTACTGGCTAAATTCTGCTATTCATATGAGTGGTGAAATTCACATAGGATTCACATAATTTGGAATGTCCTAGAATGAAAGTTACAGTGCAATTGGCTATTAATTCAAGAGGAGAATAGTGGTATGACCCAATACTTTTCTGCAATAGTCAGAACTTGCTTCAGGAAGTTCCCAAATATTTTTAGGCTTCCCATTAATCAATTATATATATTCAATAAGGGCAAACGCAAAGTACAACTCTTATGAAAGAAAAATCAATTTCAGAAATACAAGATAGGAAATAAGTATGTAGGAAGGCGTACTACAGAAAAGGATCTGAAGGTTATAGTAGATCACAAAATAAATATGAGTAGACAGTGTAATACCATTTCAAAAAAAGTGATCTTCAATCAGAGGTGCATTACAAGATATATTATGTTGCTCAAATGTGAACGTGCAGAATTAATAACTATGGTTTGCGACCTAACCTTTAAATCAGCTTCTATATCAAATAACTGTAGGACAGCTAATGTAACATAAATTTTTAAAGTTTTTAAAATGACTAAATTTTTAAAAAGGGCTCCCAAAGTGAGCTTGACAATTACAGGCTAGTAAATCTAACTTCAGTACTAGGCAAACTGGATGAAACTATAGCAAAGAACAGAATTGTCAGACACATGTAATTAATGTAATTTGTTAGAGCTTTAGCTCAATGTTGGAAGACAGGATACTGGGTTAGATGGACCTTTGGTCTGACCTAATATGTCTGTTTTTATGTTCTTGTGTTGTAAGCAAAACAGAAGTAATTCTTCCACTATACTGAGCACTGATAAGACCTCAGCTAGCATATTATGTCCAATTCTAGGAATCCCGCTTTGGGAAAGATATAGCAAAAGTCCAGAAGAGATCAGCAAAAATTATGAAAGGTCTAGAAAACGTGACCTATGAGAACAGATTGAAAAAAAATGTTTGTTTAGTCTGGAGAAAAGAAAGCAGAGAGAAGACATGGCAAGATTCTTAAAGTATGTAAAAGATTCTTAAAAAAAGGAGGATAATAAATTGTTCTCCTTATCTACTAAAATAGGACAAGAAGTAATGGGCCTAAGCAGCAGCGAGCAAGATTTAGGTTAGCCATTAGGAAAAACTTCCTAATTGTAAGGGTATTTAAGCAGTGGAATAAATTGCCTAAGGAGGTTGTGGAATCTCCATCTTTGAAAACATTTAAGAACAGCTTATTCAAACACTTGCCAGAGATGTTTTAGATAATATTTAGACCTGCTGCAAGACAGGAGCTGGGCAAGATGTTGTGTGGAGGTCCTTTCAATCCTACATTTCTGCGTTTATCACATTTGGGGTTGATACCATAAATGTAAAGTTGTATTTTATTTCCCACTTGAATCCAAAGTGATCAGTTCTATTTAAAAAGAGATAGACTATACAAATAAATGAATAGTGCGTTTTCCTCTCCATAAAGCTTTCCATTTAAGCCCCAAGAGTTCTTTTTTTCCTAAATGCTGCTCAGAATCAAATTTTCATTATGGTGATAAATGTGTTTTTACACCTCTGGAAAGTTTTTCCACTTCCAGTCTATTTTATGTAGTTGTTTTTAACTGAGACTAACACAATGACTAAATCAATACAAACTACCCTCTAGGCAAAGAGAGACCGCAAGAAAGTGCTGCATCATTAAACTGAATTACAGACAAGCACTTAAGAAGACAAATAAGTATTTTTGTTACTATAATGCTTCACTTTTTTATAGCTCACATGATTGAAAATGTTTACAAAGCATGTACGATATAGGAAGGAAAAAGGCCAATAGTGAGGCACTGTAGTTGGATGGGACCATCTGTGCTGTTATATAAGAAACATACAACTGGAGAATGAACCTAGAGCTCTCTAGCTGACGTACCTGAAATACATTGAGGCACCAGTGACTTGTATGCACTCCAGATCAGTGATGTATGATACAGAATTGGTGTGACCCAAAGAGGAAGAAGTCATTTGACCTTCTGGCACAAAAGAAACCTCTACAAGGAGATCTGATATGAAGGAGTAGAGATCATGAAGTGATAGCACAGGAGAAGAAACTAAAACCACGTCTGAACCTCTCAGCCCACATTTCTACTGACAATATAGGCCACGTGACGTGGACTGCTAGTTCAGAAGAGGGAAAATGATGTAAAGGATCTATCCAGACTTTTTTATTATTTTATTTTTCAACTGATTTCCACAGATCTACTTGGCTGCCAAATACTGCGACCAGTAATGAGCTCTGGTGCTGTACTTTGGCCGGGACCCTCATCTCCATCTTGGTAAGGTTTACTTGACAGAAATCCAGCAGCATATGCTCCATGTCCCCTATCCCATTCCCTTTTCCTGTTGTTAAAAAACCCATCCAGTTCATCTAAAACTCCACTTACCTGCCACAGGATTTGATACTGCTGCTCATAATTATAGCATTTGAGTTCTTTCGAAATGACTAGCAATAGTGAACTCCCTAGCGGAGTTTATGGAGTCTCTGCATCTTCTCTGCTCTTGTGATACAAACACTCTATTGGGGGAGGGTTGTATTTTTTAGTCACCAGCACCATCAGTTTGAAGGCCTGAAATAAGAACATAAGAACTGCCATAGTGGGTCAGACCAAAAGTCCATCTAGCCCAGTATCCTGTCTTCCAACAGTGGCCAATGCCAGATGCCCCAGATGGAGTGAACAGAACAGGTCATCATCAAGTGATCCCTCTACTGTAATCCATTCCTAGGCCCTGACAAACAGAGGTTAGGGACACCATCCCTACCCATCCTGGCTAATAAGTATTGATGGACCTAAGGCAGAATAAAAGGGGAACCAAAGATCATAGGCATAGACATGGGATAGGCGTCAGCAGGGATCTGATCTTATTAAGATATCTGAACGGGAAGGGTCCAAGCTCAGGTTCTCTGCCCATCTGTATCATTCTACCATGCTCTCAATGCCAGAAGATGAAGTTCCAGAACACTGCGAGAACAGAAGACACTGGGAGGGGGATCAGGATGACTGCACATTTAAGTTCCCTCTAGGGCGCATGCCAGCATGGGCATACACAAGGAATTTGAAACCCGCCAACCTCCTCAGCAGAGCCACACAGCAGCATCACCTTCCTGGAAGTTAAGCTGCTGGTGGTGGTCTCAGTGGAAGCGTGGGGGGCCCAGATGCTCCTGGAGTGGGCTGTGTGGTGTGTGGCTGCCATGTGTCCTGGGGCTGGAATCACCTCCCGTCCCAGTGCATGAGGCAGCTGCCTCCCACACTGCAGGAGCAGCCGGGCAGCTACCACACTGATCTGGCCGTAGCTCCAGCCCTTTCCAGGGCTGAAGCTCTGGCCAGGACAGGCCACATGGAGGCTGCTGGAGCCGGACTATGGCTGCACCCCGAGCCCAGCTCCAGCCCTGGCCCACGGGGCAGCCACCCATCATGATGTCAACCCTGAGAGAAGCAAAGCAGCCACCATGTCTCCCTGGCTGTAGCTCCAGCCCTTTAGGGCTACTCTGGCATCTGGGGTTGCTCCAGTGGTCAGGGAGCTGCTCTCGCAGTGGGGAGCTGCTCCGGCAGCTGGGGCCATGTGACAAAGGGAGCAGCCTGGACCAGTACCTGCCCTGCACACAGGCTGCCCAGGAGCAGCGCTCCCTGGGGTGAGGCACATCTCACCTTCTCCCCATGAGATGGGGGGTGCCACCTGGGAGCAGGGCTTGGGGTCTGTGCTCTGGGAGAGTCTCTTGGGGAGCAGTGCCACTGGTGGGTGCCACAGTGGCACACATCCAAACAAACGCACATGGTCTCATTGCTGGCGCACAAGACAAAACTCACTCTGCTCATGGATGGAAAATCTTAGCGGGAACACTGCTGGACACCAACATGGAAACTGCTGGACACCAACATGGACACTGCTGGACACCAACATGGACACCAACATAGATGGATGCCCAGGTAAGCAGAGGATGTTCTTCTTTCTCCAGGTCTTCTCTTTTTGACACAATGTTAAGAGTGAAGAGTGTGATCGAGTGAGGTGAGTGACAGGTGAGTGCAAGTCTGCTTTGAAGAATCCAGCATCTCTGGCCCTTGTTCTGTCACCCTGACCTGGGTGGACTCCACACTACATCAGCAATTGTTACTAAACAAGGTATCTGGTTTGCTCCCCCACTGAGAGACCGTACCACACTCTCTGGCTAGAGGTCTCCCACTGGGAGGAAAGCAACCAGGTTCCTGCCTCTGATAGCCTAGTAAGCCAGCAGGCTGCCCCAGCTCCTGAAGGGATCAAATGAGTAGCAGAAGAGCCTTGAGGGACAAGTGAACACCCCTTATATGTCATAGTTGTTGCCAGGCAGACTAAGGTCAGGAGGCTCACTCTTTTCAGGGCAGGGTGTCAAAGAGGCTAACACCAACCTCAGAAAAATCATAATGGCGAACACAAGAACAATACTGTCCCTCCCCCATCATTGGCCAGTAAAACAAACATCCTCACTCTCTTCTTGTCTCTAAAACAGAATGGCTGAAGAAGCATTTTCTCTTTCTCCTCTCACAACACAAACCTTTCAACAAATCTCTCAGATACATTTTATTCCTTGCTCTCGACCCTGAATGAAGTGAGCACAGGCTTAGAATGGTCGTGCATGAAAATCAAATAATTGCATGCATAAAAGACAAGTGAGGCATCCAATTGGTAATTTGCATGCAGAACTACCCCACACATTTGTATGCAAAACTACCCAATTCATTTGCACAAATTATCATTGTTCTTCCATGTTGAAACTGCATGCAATGAACTGCATACAATTGTTCATACATTTGTACAGTATATGTCAAGGCAGTTTAGACAGTCAGGCCCCAAATTACATATGAATGTCCATTAAAAAATTTAGACTGGGCTTTTCAAAAGCATTTAGTATTGCCCTAGCTTTGCTCCAGATCAAGTCAATAGGAAGATTTATCATTTACTTCTGTGAGAACAAAGTAGGCCAATGCTGAGTTCTTTTGAAAATTCCACCTTTCCTGATAATCACTAAATTGTTCTGAAAGTGTAGTACATGAACTGCCAAGGGTACAGAAAATTATGGCCAATCATATGGTCCTGGCTCCTCCTACTCCACATTTCTGTCTGCTAACCTGTGTTAGACAGCTAAAAATACCTTCCTACCTCACCTGCCACCAGTGTCCCATTCTGACATGTTAGCAGAATCCCAGGGTGTTTCAGGTTGGCTTTCTAGAGGAGAAATCAGTGGCTTGGAGTCTGGGTATATTCTAAATGTAACTAGCTTTATTTACACATATACCTCAGTCTTGGAACCATACCTGGTCAAACAGCATGCAGGACAATCCTTTCTTTCAGGAGTCACAGCCCAACACCAATGCCTACTTCTCAGAAAACAACTCTGCCTCAAAAATGGACTCAGACCAGAGCAGAGAGCAAACTTTCCTCTCTCTAGAACCTTGAATAACCCCAAACTAAACAACAATGCAGCATGCCTTCCCGAGCCTAAAAACTTGCATGCTAAGTAAAAGAACTTGGAGGACTGTATATAGTCACACTACATTTGGATGTTCAAAGAAGTTTAATGGAATCAGGCTTCCAATCTTCAAAAGACTTTCAATAGGAATTGGATGTGACTCTTTTATGCCCTTTAAAAATACCCTCCAAAATACTCTCCTAATATTACTGCTTGGTGCATGTAATTGCTACAGTAACTATAGCGTTATTCAGTCGCCAAAGAGAGAAGCTTAGGCACAAACCACTGTCTATTAAGATAAGGTTCCTGCCATGAAAAAATGTCTCTGTCCTGCACCTGAAGGATGCTGCATACCTCAGAGCAAGGTTTACTTCGTGTTTTGAAATGCCAGCACAATTATAATCAGTTTTTACCAGATGCAGACTCTACTGCATGTCTTTTTAGGATTAATTCCGAGAAGTCAGATGTTGACTGCTTAACTATATGATCTGAAGGATCTAACATGTATTAAAGCTGTCAACATTGTTAAATATCAGTATTAGAAAGAACTAACTCAGCTTGCTCAAATCATGAAGAAAGGGAGGCCCCAAGAAGATTTGTTGTTATTAAAAAAAAAATCCTTTTCATCTTAACTATGGTTTTCTGTTCTGTTTCTGTCACTTTGACATGAACGGGGCATGGTAAAAAAGAGGAAAGGACAGGTCCCATTCATGTTTGCCTTCTGATGGTCAATGCAAGCTGGAATTTGTGTAAGGTCATGGGAGAGGTCAGTGGCCTAGTTTACTTTTCTGCTCACAGCACTGCACTTCATGGGTTTCATAAAATGTCTAGGCCTTGCTGATAGCGTCCCATCCTTCTGAACAAAGTGTTCAGCGTCGTTCACCATGTCAGTGTTTAGAAACATCCCTTTTTCTCACAACGCGGGAAAAAATGGGCACTGGACATTTGTAACAACCAATGCTATCATTTGCCTTGCAAAGTGCTATTGAACAGAAACAATAAAAGATATTATGATTCAGTAACAAAAGGTCAGATACTGTAAATACCTTCTTAGTCACTTATCTTCTCAACAAATTATTCAGAGTGGACAAGACAGGCATTTAAAAAATGCACTAGAGTGAAATGTGTACTGCTGTACAAGGCACTACCCATTTTGAATGGAATTTCCCATTATAACAACGACATCACTAGAATCTCTAAAAAATGGTAGAATTGTACAAGAATGCCCACTGTAAAGCCATAGAAATGTAGCCGTGTTAGTCTGGTGCAGCTGAAACAAAAACAGTACTATGTAGCACTTTAAAGACTAACAAGATGGTTTAATAGGTGATGAGCTTTCGTGGGCCAGACCCACTTCCTCAGATCAAGTAGTGGAAGAAAATTGTGACAACCGTATATACCAAAGGATACAATTTTAAAAAATGAACACATATGAAAAGGACAAATCAAATTTCAGAACAGAAGGGAGATACGGGGGGGGGAGGTAAATGTCTGTGAGCTAATGATATTAGAGGTGATAATTGGGAAAGCTATCTTTGTAATGGGTAAGATAATTAGCATCTTTAGTCAAACTTGAGTGTAAAGTGTCGAATTTAAGCATGAATGACAGTTCAGAGGATTCTCTTTCAAGTGAAGTCTTAAAAGGCCTTTGAAGCAGGATGCAGGTAATCAAGTCATTGAGACAATGTCCTTTCTGGTTGAAATGGCAAGAAACTGTTTTTTCTTTGCGATCCTGTCTGATATCTGTTTTGTGGGCATTAATCCTTTGGCGAAGTGTCTGAGACGTTTGTCCAATGTACATAGCAGATGGATGCTTTCGGCACATGATAGAATAAATTATATATCTGGATGCACAGGAATATGTGTTCTTGATCTTATAACTCACTTGGTTGGATCCAATAATGGTATCAGCAGAGTGAATATGTGGACAAAGCTGGCAACTGGGTTTGTTGCAAGGGAAGGTACCAGGGTTGGTATTAGTGTGGTATGTCCTGTGGTTGTTGGTCAGAATCATCTTGAGGTTAGGTGGTTGTCTATAGGAGACTATGGGTCTGTCTCCCAGAGCGTCTCGGGCTGCTGAATTAATACTTCTCAGTTGTAAACTCTCTTCTTCAGAGTGAAGACCCAGTTGTTCGTATGTGCTAAGTGTTCTTTTAGCTGCTAAATCCACCACATACTGAGACATTAGGATTAACCCAGCATGCCTTTTCCAGAGTTCACAGTACTGTATTATTAAACTCCAGTTTGAATGGTGCAGTGTGATATGGTGGGTAGCAACTTGCTGAAAATCTAGACTCACAAGCCCAGACATTTTACAAGACACCCTACCAGACTGTGGTGCATTGGGAGGTGGGGTTATAAATCTTCCTTGCCTTCTCCCTTCTTCTTCCAAAGTTGCACTGTGGCCACAGAGCCACACACTCTTTCTATGGTGTGAGAATTGGTGGGTAATAGAATATACACTGTAGTATTCCTGGCCCACAGCACCACCTCTTTTTTATTCACTGAGAAGTGCCTTGAATGGTTCTCTAGAATCCTGCCCTCTCCCCAGGCCCACTGATGTGGGGCGGGGGAGGAAGGAGGACAAAGGGGGCAATTGCCCCAGGCTTCAGCAATTCAAAAGTGCCTGGAACTTCCGCTACTGTGGCAATGGTGGCAGCCAGAGCACCAGGCCCTTTAAATCATTACCAGAGCCCCAGGTGTTGTGCTCTAGGTGGTGCTGTCAGTGGCATTCAAAGCTGGCAGGTTGTGTGTGTGGCACAATCTGGGTAACTCTGAGGTCTGGCTGCCCCACCCCTTCCTTCCATGGCCCTGTCCTTTCTGGGAGCATGGAGCTGCCCATCCCCCCAAAGTTTGCCCAGAAGTCCGGCAACTCTATCAGCTTCCCTGCCTCTCCCTTTCCCTCAAATAGCAGAGCACTTGCCCTTCTCACAGGGGACCCTTCCTACCAATGAAACAGTATTTGGATTATTTAAAATATCAGATAAAAATAAAATTAGCAGCATTTTTTCACCACTGAGAAGAGATGTAGATGGAAAAGTATTTGGTTAACTGTTAAACTATTGGCCTATCTTCCTCAAAGCCTTGGAAAGGAAATCAAGTCCCCTCATGTTACTTAAAGAAAAAGGGACTATTGCACTACGTCTACACTACAGTTTTTTTCGGCAAAAAATATGCAAATGAGGTACTTATTTGCATGAGTCGTGATCTCATACAAACAAATGTATCCTTCAGCATTTTTACCCCAGATCCACCCCTCTTAAACTGTGCTGAGAATTAAACTGAGAAACTATTATCATTGGACTTTAAAATAACCATTCAATTTGTACTTTTGTGACTGCTTAAATTCATGTAATCCCCTAGATATGCATGTGTCTTGATATACCCTCGGTTGTTTATCAATGTATTATCTTGATAGCTCTTTGTGCATGCTTTTTGTTACATTATCTCGCTGTATATAAAAAAGACATTTAACATGTTCATAAAACCTGTTAATTTTAACCATTTAGATTAGATACTGTAGGTAGGAGGGTGATTTGCCCATAGCTGTTCAAAGGTGTGGTCATCAGAGGATTTCCTTACTCTTGAATTGTTAGTCTTGAATTGGATTGTGCTAAGCTGATTAAAAGTGGCAAGTATCCATTCTTGAAACAAAAGGTGAAATGGAATAAAGCTCTGAAGGCAATTTTTACTCTCAATCCTAAAACCAAAGTCAACAAAAAGCCTTTGGAGGATCAGCCATTATAAACAAGCATGTTGGCTTCATTCAAAAGCTGTTTGTACAGGAAAAGGATTTTTTTTAACATTCTGGTGGCCCTTAGCTGTGAGCATTGAAGACCTGTGGATCATAAAGAAACAGGGTTTTAGGGTCTAGAAACAAGAATAAAGGGCATCCTGTCAGATTATGTCACAAACCTGGGGCCATTATTTAGTTATTTGAGGCAGGTCCTTGGCAAGTCAATGTAATTAGAAATTTGATGTACTGATTTATGTCCGAGCCCTTGCAATGTTAGGGGACATTTTTATCTAGTGTCAGTATCTCTCTGGGTTTTCATTTCAAATCTGGAGCTATTTGCCATCTGTGAGAGTCAGTATTTATGTAGAAACATTCAATAGCTCCTTCTGACACTTTGCTTCCATTTCCATCGTGTTAGTGTATAAATTTACATGGTTACAACATTCTCTAATTCACTGTTAAGAATAACATCTTCAAACACAGACAGTAGTAGTACTAACTCCTGCTTTTCCAAGTGCAGCAAATAGCTGTTAGCAGCATTAGTATCCTATTAGACATTTCACAATGAATGACATTCACTTAAATTAGATTAGACAGGGAAAAGGTAATAAATACATTAACATTATGAGACCTTTCTCACACAAAATATTCAAAAACGCTGAGTAGCATTCAGATATTCCAAGTTCATTTCAGAGTCATCATTTAGCTTCTTGTTCTGATTGTGGAACATTCGTGATCACAACTTGCTCCAAATACTTTCTTTAGCAAGGAATAGCTTTTCATCTAGCTATTGTATTGATTGATCATGAATATTGGAAGTTGAAGCTCTGTTGCTCAGTCCTCTCATAAGTCATAGGGTGTTATTTTCTGTTTGCTAACTTGATAAATGCACAAGCACTTCTAGAGCAAATATATTTGCATGTGCAAATATAAAACTGGGTTTCCACAAATGTTCACTGATGTAACCTTAAACCAGCTCCCAGTACTGTTTTTGTCAATTGTGCACAACCAGGAAATGCACATGAAGCATGACATTATGAATTTATATTGACCTATTCCCTGACAGTTTCTAACAGGTGGAAATGTTTGCTAGGGATAATGTATTAATATACTAGAAGTTGGTATTGGAGGGGCAGGGTTGTTTCCAAAACAGGGTTGTGCTTAAATTTCTAATTTTAAGTTGTTTGTTTGTTTGTTTGTTTGTTTGTTTGTTTGCAGCTGCAATGGTGAAGACACCAAGAACTCTTGTGCAAAAAGGAGTTATTCCTCGTAGAAAGAGGAATAACTATTGCACAAAACCCCCTCTGTTCTTTTGATTTTTTGCACAAAAATGTGCTTAAGGTGTGGATGCTCCATTTTTCTGCAATAACTCTATAGTGTAGACAGATCCTCAATCTTCTCTTTTTCCAAACTAAACAAACCCAGTTATTTCATTCTTTCCTCGTGTTTTCTAGACCTTTAATCATTTTTGTTGCTCTTCTCTAGACCCTCTCCCATTTCTCCACATATTTCAATTGTCCTTATTAAATTTCATCCTATTTGCCTCAGAACCATTTCTCCAGTTTGCCCAGAACATATTGAATTATAACCCTATCCCCCAAAGCACTTGTAACCCCTCCCAGTTTGGTATCATCTGCAAACTTTATGGCTACATCTAGACTGGCATGATTTTCTGGAAATGCTTTTAACGGAAAAGTTTTCCGTTAAAAGCATTTTCGGAAAAGAGCGTCTAGATTGGCACAGACGCTATTCCACAAGAGCACTTTTTGCAGAAAAGCATCCGTGGCCAATCTAGACGCGCTTTTCTGCAAAAAAGCCCCGATCGCCATTTTCGCGATCGGGGCTTTTTTGCGCAAAACAAATCTCAGCTGTCTACACTGGCCCTTTTGCGCAAAAGTTTTGTGCAAAAGGGACTTTTGCCTGAACGGGAGCAGCATAGTATTTCCGCAAAAGGACTGATTTCTTACAGTAGGAAGTCAGTGCTTTTGCAGAAATTCAAGCGACCAGTGTAGACAGCTGGCAAGTTTTTCAGGAAAAGTGGCTGATTTTCCGGAAAAACTGGCCAGTCTAGACACAGCCCCCAAGCATACTCTCTATGCCATTACCTAAATTGTTGATGAAGATATTGAAAAAAACTGGTCCCAAAACTGATCCTCGCAGAACCCCATTTGTTATACCCTTCCAGCATGACTCTGAACCATTAATAACTACTCTCTGAAAACAGTTATCCAGATAGCTAAGCACCCCTCTTATAATAGCCCCATTTAGGCTGTATTTCCCAAGAAGGTCATTCATGTGAGACCATATCAAATGCTTTACTAAAGTCTAGGTATACCATGTCTACCACTTCCCCCTTATCCACAAGACTTGTGGATATAAAGTAGCCATATTTTTTTCATATTACTCTTCTGGATGTCTTTGAGTGTATCCTTTTTGTAGTATCTTCAGAAATGATGATATTTAGATATTGTATTCTGGCGTATCCGCTATCCTCCTTTGTACGCTACAAAATAGAGCTGGTCTAGAATTTTCTGTCATATATTTTGCTTTTCCATGAGGAAAAACTAAACAAAACATTTTATTTTTGGGCTAGTTTGACCCACATTTAAATAGTTCTGTTTGTCAAGCCGAGCAAAAACATTTTGTATCTAGGGAATTCAAACATATTCTATGGTGATGTGGTGCCTCATTGGCATTGTAATTTGGATGCCTCATGCCCCTACTCTCCCCTGTGGACTGAACTGCCAGACAAGGTTGCAACTCCCATGGTACTGCACAATGTCTCCTATGACCAAGGTTCTAGGTGCATTGGGTCACATGATTGTGGGTTAATCATGGGAAATGTAGTTTTGCCAGGGAGCCAAATTACAACAGCTATGAGGCACAATGGCAACATAGGTAAATGCAGTTTAATGTTGAACTGACTGTAATCTGATGTTTCATGTTTCCAAATTGAAATTTTTCTGAACAGTTTAGTGGAGGAAAAAAAACCCTTTCCTTCCAACTCTGGATAAAAATCAATATTAAAATATGTGAATTTCGTGAAAGATGGTCTGATTTTTTTCTCCACTACTTTACAAAACTAAAAAGAAAAAGGGGACAGAGAGGGATAGGGAGCGATTTAAATATATCAGTCTAAATTTTGAATAGCTAGTGATTCTAGGTGCTATGTGTGGGGATTTCAATTTCAAGAACTTTTAAACACACTATTAAAAATGTAGTTCAAATCATATATATAATATATACATTTATTAACTGTAGCACAGAGCATATCAACATGCTAACCACTGATTTTTTTTCCTCAGAACAGATGTTGCCTCATCCTATTGAATCTTTATATTCAAATAGACACAAGAGCTAGACAGCATTTAGCACATTCTGTTATAGCAGTAACACTAAGGGAAACTTAAAATAACTAGAATTATTTCTTCTGACTGTTCACAAAAATAAGTTGAGATTACATACTTTCTCTATTGTTCAGTACTTACTTTCATAAGGCCATTCTGTACCGAGTCTTTCAAGGAATATGCAGTAAAATGCTTTCAGTTACTGGGTGGCAGTTGCAAGAATTATTTAGCAACACTTAGTATTATCTAAAAAAAAGTGCAAGGTATTTTATATGAGAAAAAATGCAGGAGAATAATTTAAATTACATAAGCTAATTTGAATTGATATTTTTAGTTTGTGATGCTATCATGGAGTATGATTACCCCATAACACCTTCAGCTGGCTGAGTGTGGTATGGTTGCTACTCCCTGACTCAGTTTCCCTCCTCAAGTTTGGTCTGCTCCGTTTTACACACATAGAGCAGTGCTGGAAATGTGGTTTACCCCTCCAGCCAAGTGATCAACAAACTTAACCCCTGCCAGAGTAGTGAAAGTCTAATTGATAAGTCTTAGGCAAACAAAAAATGTCCTTTGTCCCATAAGGCTTCACTTCAGTCCACTTTCTGGGCCCTGTTCCCAGCTCCTTATTGTGTTACCTTTGAGTCTTTCCCTGCTCTGGTTAGGGATGTTAAATTTTGATCAATTAGATAACTAACTAGTCAATTAGTCAACAAGGCCACCTCCGACTTTGAAGTGTAGCAACAGCCCCCAGGATGCATGTGGCGTTTCAAAGTGGCAGCACCGCATGGAGCCCACAGTCTGGCCCAGGGCTCCACATGGTGCTGCCGCTTTGAAGCACCCCCTTCCCTTGTCCCCCTCCCCTCCCTTGCTGCCTCTTTCTAATAGATGCAGCAAGGGTGGGGAAGCAATTAGTTGACTAGTGTGTCAACTGTCCAATAAGCATTTGCACAAGTTCTGATATAGAGGGAGCTTTAGCTCCCTTGGAGTACCCTGGTTCTTATAGACTCTGGCTCAGAGCTGTCCACAGGAGTCTGCCCTATAGTTCCACTCCAGATTGACGTCACGTCCTCCTTTCATAAGGCCTGGGTGGCCACTAAACTACTACCTAACCCCTTAGCCCTGCCCCTGCAGGATAGCTAACAGCCATGTTTGTTCACATGAACTGTGTTGTGTCTCCAGCATTCTTAACAGACTCATTAAGTACTTCTAAAATTGGCTTTGAAAGTGGGCTTCTAAGGCTTTCTGCATGTTGATGTAGTCCAGAGGCCTGGGCTGTCTCTAGACTGGCCATTTTTTCCAGAAAATCAGCCACTTTTCCGGAAAAACTTGTCAGCTGTCTACACTGGCCACTTGAATTTCTGTAAAAGCACTGACTTCCTACTGTAAGAATCAGTGCTTTTTGCGGAAATACTATGCTGCTTCCATTCGGGCAAAAGTCCCGTTTGCGCAAAACTTTTGCACAAAAGGACCAGTGTAGACAACTGAGATTTGTTTTGCGCAAAAAAGCCCCGATAGCGAAAATGGCGATCGGGGCTTTTTTGCGGAAAAGTGCGTCTAGATTGGCCATGGACGCTTTTCCACAAAAAGTGCTTTTGCAGAAAAGCGTCCATGCCAATCTAGACGCTCTTTTCCTCAAATGCTTTTAACAGAAAACTTTTCCGTTAAAAGCATTTGCGGAAAATCATGCCAGTCTAGACGTAGCCCTGGTGTTTTGCTACCTTTTCAAGTAGTTTGTCAGCATTGGCTTTGCTGAACGGTCTGACAAACCAAGCTCCTCCACTTTTATCAGTTATAGCATTGGAAAGCTTTCTTTCTTCATAAGCTTTTTTGCAAGAGGTGCACCAGTAGCCATCTTTTGTAACTTCAATAAATGGGAACACTTTGATCGACAAACTTCAGGAACTGTCTTTAGGTTTTGGAGACACTGTTTCTTCAGTAGGTAGCTGTATTTGTGCTTCAGGCTGGTCGGATGTAGCTAGGAAGCAGCTGATTCGTTATGGCAAAGGTGTGATAGCCATCAAAGGGACCAGTCATTATTTGGTAGGGGAATTATAACTTACTGTTTAGGATTCTTATTGTTGGGGAGCCAAAAGTGTAACACTTTACAGGCAGCAAGAAAACATATCCCTTGCCTTGACTTTATTCGCAGGCCAGATGTGTATAATAAGCCCACTGGTGAATGAGGACAACGAAGTCAAAACCAGTAATCTGGTGAACTCCAAAAGTATCATAATGGCTTTCTTAAGAAAAATTAAAATATTTTAAAGCTGAGTACCTTAAATTTGATTATAGTCTTAACAATATGATAATCTCGCTTTCAGCTAATAGATGAGACTGCCAAGAAGTAAATAGAAATTTGACAAATTCTAATCTGGATTTATCTATGGACTGAGCACTGAAACGCCCCATGATAGATTATCACCTATTCATTGGTAATAATGTTTGAAAAGTCACCAGGCTGGGAGTTGCATCTGCAAAGTTGTTTGTACAGGCATGAAAACCACTTAAAAAAACCCACCTTGGTCTTGTGTATCCCTTTCCTGAGGTTTGAGTAGATGTTCCATGGGTGACTCTGAAAGGCTGTGTGTTTGCACAGATCTCATTTTTATTATGATCTTTAAGATATTACCTGTTATAACTGACAACAGGCCACTGTTTTCCTGACTAGTTGGAACATATAACTTATGTTTCTCAGCTCTTTCTGCACTCCTTTTTGTCTCCCACTTCTCTAGACCTTTATTATGCCTGCACTTACTTATTAGAACAGGCCAAAGGATGACAACTTCATTTCATGACAGCTTTCGAGGTTTCTCATTTTCGTTCTGCATAGAACATAAACAAAAACCTTTCAAAAGTTTATTTTTAATGAAATTGTGTCAAAGCATCACTTTTTTTATTTAAAAGGTCAGTTTTTCTATTTGTGTCTCCATGAGGTCTCCAAAGGTACAATTTGGACTGTTGAATTGATGTGACCCCTTAATTGTCTAGCCCAGGATGACGTTTGCACTGCTTTGCTAGTGAATAACGAATCTCTCCAGGTGCTGATCACACATAGCCACCAGCATGCAGTCACTCCCAGCTGAGTACATGAATGCTATTCCCAACCACTTATCAATACCTGCAGATCCTTTAATCCCAAGCTTACCCTACAGAAGCATGTGTTTTATACTGTCCAGCACATTACTAAACAATGCAGGTTTATTAATAGTCTGTTAACTTATCATTTGCAAAATGATTTTGTTAAATGGAAGTGACTATATACCAGTCTTTGGTAACCTGAGTACTCACCCAAGCACTTCAATCAAAACACATTGGTTTAGCTCGGGGGGTGGGGGAACTGAGGCCCAGGGGCCGGATACAGCCCCTGGATTTCCTGGATCCAGCCCCCAAGGCTCAGGGCTTCCCCCAGCATTGGGGAGCCTGCGCTGGTGCTCCACTCCCCCTGCCATCCCAGCACAGGGCTGGAGCACACAAAATCTACTAACTTGGTCTCCTCTTGGCTCTGGTGTGCGAGGGGAATGTGCGGAGTGTCTTTCTCCTCAGACAGGAGCTACATCAGTGAGGAGTGGGGTTTGTTTGTTTGGGATTCTTACTTGTGTGTGGCCCCCAACCCAAAAAAGGTTCCCACCCCTTAGTTAAATGAAGCAATAAAACATGTTTCTAACCAGAGAGAGCTAGATTTCAAGTGATTATGAGGGATAAAACATAAAGGTCAGATTTGATTACAAAAGAAATACAAAATAAACAGGTACAAATACCTTGTGAATGGAGCAAAATGCTCTCTAAATGACTTAGCCACCTGCATTCTGCTACAAAGACCTTTTACATCTGCACTTGAAAGGGAATCCTCTGAACTGTCATTCATGTTAAAATTCGACACTTACCAACAAGGACTTAACAAGTCTTTGAACTTTCTCACCCATTACCAAGACAGTTTCCCCAATTATCACCTGTAATACCATTAACTCACAAACATCCCACTCTCCCTACTTTTAATATCAGCAATTCACAGACACTTACCTTCCTTCCTCCCCCTTCCCACCCCCCCGCATCCCCCTTCTGTTCTGCAATGTGATTTGTCCTTTTCATATTTGTTCATTTTTTGGTGGGAAGGGGGAGGAAGGAAGGTAAGTGTCTGTGAATTGCTGATATTAAAGGTAGGGAGAGTGGGATGTTTGTGAGTTAATGGTATTACAGGTGATAATTGGGGAAACTGTCTTGGTAATGGGTGAGAAAGTTCAAAGACTTGTTAAGTCCTTGTTGGCAAGTGTCGAATTTTAACATGAATGACAGTTCAGAGGATTCCCTTTCAAGTGCAGATGTAAAAGGTCTTTGTAGCAGAATGCAGGTGGCTAAGTCATTTAGAGAGTGTCCTTTCTGGTTAAAGTGGCAAGAAACTGTTTTCTCTTTGTGATCTTGTCTGATATCTGTTTTGTGGGCATTAATCCTTTGGCGAAGTGTCTGAGATGTTTGTCCAATGTACATAGCAGACGGACACTTTCGGCACATGATAGCATAGATTATATTTCTGGATGCGCAGGAATATGTGTTCTTGATCTTATAACTCACTTGGTTAGGTCCAATAATGGTATCAGCAGAATGAATATGTGGACAAAGCTGGCAACGGGGTTTGTTGCAAGGGAAGGTACCAGGGTTGGTATTAGTGTGGTATGTCCTGTGGTGGTTGGTAAGAATCATCTTGAGGTTAGGTGGTTGTCTATAGGAGACTATGGGTCTGTCTCCCAGAGCCTCTTTGAGTATGGTATCCTGTTCCAATATAGGCTGTAGTTTCTTGATAATGTGTTGGACAGGTTTAAGTTGGGGGTTGTAGGTGATGACAAGTGGTGTTCTATTGTTGGTTTTCTTGGGTCTGTCTTGAAGTAGATGGTTTCTAGGTAGTCGTCTGGCTCTTTCAATTTGCTTTTTTATTTCTAGCAAGGTGTAGTGCCAGGGGAAAGGGGTACCCAGGCCTACCCATTACTATGAGTCTCGACTCTGGGACCCTCTCCTGGCAGCCTTGTCCTGCTCTTCCCTACTCCTCGTTACTGCCTCTAGTTCCCTGGGCCACTTCCCCTGTGAACATTTGCACCCTCCTAGCCATGTAGCAGGGCCTGCAGCCTGACAGGTATTGGACTGGAGCCTCCCTCTCTAGCCTTTTAGCCAGCCAGTACTGCTCTATTGAAGGTGCTTTCTCTGGGAACCAGTCCGGTACCTTCCCTGGACAGGGCCTAGTTGTCTACTCTCTGCTGAGCAGATCCTTTTATACAGGACTGCCCCAGCAAGCTACAACCTGACTGACTCCTTAAAAATCTCCTCTCCAGTTGGCCAGAGCTCTGCGCAGATGCCCACCATCCTGCTTTAAGGATGTGTGGGGCAGTCACCCCATGGCAAAGTTGTTCATAACTCTGAAATGTTTGTAACTCTCGACAAAACATGATAATTTCATTCAAAAGTTTACAGCTGAACATTGGCTTAATACAGCTTTGAAACTTTAATAGGCAGGAAAAAAATGCTGCTTTTCCTTTATATTTTAGTAGTTTACATTTAACATGGTGTTGTACTGTGTGTGTGGGGGGGGTGGGAGAGATTGTTTTGTTTTGTTTTGTTTTTGTTTCTTTGCTGCTGTCTGATTTCTGTACTTCTGTACTTCTGGTTCTAAATGACGTGTGTAGTTGACTGGTCATTTTGTAATTCTGGGACTTGTAACTCTGAGGTTCTACTGTACTAAGCAAAATAAGATTTGAGGCAAACATTTTTTTCACCACACTAGATACTGCAGGTAATCTCCAATTCACAGTTCTTAGTTCACAGGCTGGATTTCCTTTCAGCCTGGGACCATTCCCCAGGATTCAGTTCTTCAAATATTCATTGATTTTAAGGGAATTTTGTTTTATATCCTCTTCTGTCTTTGAGAATTATCCCACCCCCTCTGGGTATAGACCCAGCAGTCCCCCTGTGGATTTGAGATTTGCAGTGTCTTTCAGATGAACTGTAAATTTCTTTGTTTACAACTCTCCTGCTGATGAATTTCTGATTAAGCAGGTAATGACTCTTCAGCCCCCTGCTGGCATGCAAGTGCATCCTTGTCTTTGAGAAAATGGTCTGAGGGTATTACCCAGAACTATAGTATATTTCAGTAACAATCATAAGCAAATTGATAGTTCCACACTATGTTGATACACATATTTTAAAAGGGCAATGAAGTCCATTAAATTACATATTTTCAAATGATATCTTATAAGGCATACTTTGTAGAAATGATATCTTAATCATATAGAAGTGGTGAACATGGGGCACAAGGTAGCATATGAGGTAGAGGGTACAGTGTCTCAGATCAAAAAAGACAAGACATTTCACAGAAACCTGTGAAATCTTCCTGGGAAAAAAAAGTGTGTCAAAATAAGAGCTATCTCTACAAAACGTTTCAGGTTAGACACACCAGCATATTTTAATGAAAATACATTTAATCAAAATGTCCTCGCCAGCTGTGCTACTTAATAAGTCTCTTTCAACATCAGGGAAAACATGTTTATATGGAAGACTTTCTAGAGGCCTGCTGAGCCTATCTTCTAACTTGGCTAGTGTTTTCTCTGATTTATCCATCAGATTTTGTTGCAATGTTATTGCATTGATTATATCAGATTGTGATTTAAGGTGATTAAAGACTTTCCAGGCAGATTCTCTTTGTATACATGCAGAATTGTTAGCAAAATGTAGCCTGCTCACTAAGGTGTATGCTAGAATGCAAATTTCCCATTTAATTAGCAACCACTGCCTCCTCAGAATCTGCAGAATGCAAAGATGGCCCTTATTTGATATCTGACGTTCAGATATCCTGGTTGCTCATGCCATTGGGTGATCTTGTGCATATTCACGAGGGAGTAGCAGGGGGGTTGAGATTTTGTATGTTCCTTGGAAGGTGTGTAGGTGTAAAAATGCTACAGATGCTGTCAGTGCTGTGAAAACAGGCACTGTCTTCAGTTGTCTCTGCCCCGACAATCCCCGTTCAGTACTGACCACACCTTGCGCCTCCTTCAGCATGTGTCCACCCTTCTCACCCACCAACAGAGGTACATAAACATGACCATAATACAACTTTGTGGTGCCAGATAAGTAGCTGCATTGCTGCTATTTGCAATTTCTGACCTAAGCAGCAGTCTCAAGATTCAGACTGATAGGGGAGCCAAAGGGTTGACATATTAACATGCTCATACTGTATGCTAAGATATGTTCCTGGTGTTCTATATACCGTCATCTTCATTCTGACCTTTTTGTTGCTGGCACATATTAGAAGCCCAAAGTAGCTCCCTGGAACAGGTGCAGTAAATGCTACTTGCAACTAGTTTCTCAACTGGTGCAGATTCTGAAGCCTCTGTTTGCATATTTGCTAAAAGCTCCCTCTAAAAGATGTTGGGTATGTGGCTTCCTATGAGATATATATCTTTGAAAAGTGTCTATTTGCTAGACCTCTGTAAAGCTTGCTTAGCAAACATGCGCTGTCTTAAAATAATGACAACAGTAAATTTAATATGTAATCTATACTCTTAAGGCTGAGTGGCACTCACTGATCCCATGCTTGCATCAAAGATTTTCATAGCAGTTGGTAGCACTTGCTGCTTAGAGTGGGGCAAAAAAATTGTTGGCATGAAAAAAAGAAAAACAGATTTAGGTCAAACAAAACATTTCATGGCTTCATGTAGATTTTGGTGAGTTGCTTCCATTGGGGACCAACCCAACACAATTTTTTTTTTTGTGTCAAACATTTCCTTTCAACATTTTTTAAATTAAAGTTTTTGTCTTTTTGACTCAAAATGAATGTTTGATTCATAACTACTTTTAATTGTATATGAAAAAAGCAGCGAAAGCTCAAAATCCAACCTAATTGTGCCTTTTGGTCAACCTGAAATGTTTAGTTTAGTTCTTTTTTTTAATTTTTCAAAATTAGCAATGAAGTGAGAAATTCATTATTCTCATAACACTCTTGTACTCCTCATGCAACACACTCGTCTGGCTGCTAAGCGCTATACCTACTAACCGGTAAGACACCCATTGACCTCAGTGGTGCCAGGATTTCAGCTTAAAGAATCTCTCCAGGCTAGGGCCTGCTGTGGTTTTCATATTTGTAAGTAAGGTTTTTGCCTCTCTTTAGTAAATCAGACTTTTCCCTTCCTATTGGAAGGGAGCATGATAGGAGAAAATGTCTGAGACACAAATGCAATAGAGTTGATCCACATTTTTAAAGGGAAGCAAAGTGTTAGGACTTGTTTGCTGGATTTTACAAGTCATTGTAGCTCAGTGCCAGGCTCAATAGTGCAGTTCTTCCTCATTTTGCATCTACTAGTAGGAAAAGTGTTTACCAATGTAAGGGCTGCACCATTATGCCCAAAAGCAATTCAGATTAAAATATTTAGTGTGACTATTTTATGGTTTCTAGAGTGAGATTTTGGTCTAAGATTTTTCTTTTTGGTTTGTAGTTGAACACCTGCTCATGGGCAAAACATATGTACGTACAGAAAACCATTTCCTCAAACCTGAGAGTGTAGTATAAATAAAAAGCAAATCCTCTTACTTAGTAGCATAGGCATTAGGGCTGTATCTTTTGAAATGACACTGACTCAGAGTTGAGGTGCTTTACAAAATGAATCCTCATAGATTACATATTTGTCCTTATCGTCACGGTCTTGCCTAGCTGATCCTCCCTGCTTATTCGACATCATCTCTTATTACATTGCCCAATTTGTCTGACTCCCACAGCCATCTCTGTATTTTTTCCATCTCATCCCATATTAACAGAACCTTTTTTGAAGTGCTTTGTCAACTCACCATTCTCTCTCCCTTTAAATCCTGCCTTTTAAATCCACTTCTAGCTCAACACCTGAAACAAATGATTAGCCCTAAATTGTGTTCTTTGAAAAATAGTACCCCAATACAATAGCTGCAAAGACTCAGAAAAGATATTCCATTAAAGGCCAATGCATTTGGAAATTTGGGTAATCCTTGAAGTGGCTCTTGCACTTCAATTGTCTTTCTTCTAATTTGACAGGTGGATGGTGGGGGGCTCTGAAGTCTATCAGGGATCTAAACAGGGTAATAGTTTAAAAATGTAAAAGTTACTTGGAATCTTTGAAATGCTGGTGAGCACAAGTTAAATCTGTTCGTGAGTGGAGGTGGGCCTAACTCCAAAGAACAGGCTTGGATCTGGGGAATGTTCAAATCTGGATCCAAACTTTATGACTGTCCTCCGACTACATTATGGACTAAACCAACACCTTAGCTCTGATTGCCCCAAAATTTGAAAAAATCTGACAGCCACATCTGGAGCTGAATAATGGTGCTGACCTCTCTCTTTTTTAATGGTTGAACAAGATTTCGAGTTCTGAACACCCTGAACCTGGCAATGTTCTCAGAAGGCCCCAGATTTGAACTTTACTCTGTACCTCAGGCCCATCTCATGTTCCCAAATGGAATGTACTGTGCTCCAAGCAATATAAAAGAGGGGGCAAGTGTAATAATAGTTACTATTGCATGTAATAGCAGGCAATAGCTTGTGGGTTTGAGAGGAATCTAGTAAAAAGAGCTTAATATGGCTGTTGCCTGAACTAACACGTTTCAGCAGTTCTAACAGATTGGTCTAATTTATCATTGGGCTATTCCTACCTGGCATCAAAATGAAGTGGGTCTAAATTACCTAAGGAGTGAACCAGAAGGATAATTTATTATACATTCTCCTGGAAGGAAAAAAACCCACAATTCAGCGCTATCTGTTAGGAAGAAAAAAGAAAACATCTGCGATCCTGGCTTACTGGGAAGGGTTCTAAACTGTGCAGTATCTCAAGAGTGGCTTTTAGTTTTGACCTATATTCCACCTTGCATTGTCAACAAAGAAAAAAAGAAGTGAATTGCCAACTATTATACAGTGAGGGGGAGGTCAGACAATGCAGTGTGCTTCTGGTGAGATGGGATATTTCACTGAGAGAATGAAATAATATACTGCTGTAGTGCTGCCTGGGGAAACTCCTGGACTGATATCACAGGGAGTTCCAAAGGTGGATCGCAGGGCATGTCTTAGACTGCCACGGACTAGCTGAACAAATGTGACTTCTATGCATGACCAGAGGCTCAGATCCTCCGCTGTATAGGGCTCCCCAGTGCAGCTCCACTGAGTTAAATCAGCTGGGGATGATTCAGGCTGTGATTAAGACATCAGACCTACTTCAGAGCTAACGTCTGGCAGCATAGAAACTTTTCAGCTAACTTCATTTAAAAATTAAATTAAACGCCTTTTTTAAAATACCTCTCACTAACTCAAGCTATGATTTAAGCTAACATTGCCCATTGCTAGGACTAGTTCAGCTTCATTGGGAGAGCACATGAGGCAGGTGCTGCTGATATTTAAATTACAAGGTTGTCTAGACCTGCTCTGTGGTTAAACCATGCAGGGCTTAAAATACTGTGAGTCACCTGGAGCCTTGTCAGCACTAGCATTACCATCTTTGCTGTCACTGATGGTGCTGAGCTGGTAGTGATAATAGTGGGGAAATTTGTGCAGGCGCACAGAATTTGAGAGGTGTCGTGATAAAAGGATGAGTTTCTGCCACCTTGATTCACCTGAAACATCACCTTGCGCCATGCATAGCAACATAGAAATCAATTCACTGTGCTCCAAGTGAATAAAGGTAGCAGAGCCAGGCCTTAAATAAATACACAGAACACACACTAAATTAAGCATGACTCATATCTGTGTTATTGTTTCCACTTTTCATATCACCAGAGTTGAGTTCCCTTAATATCCCCATGAGGAGGCAAGAGTGGGTGGGAGACACGGGCTTGAGCACAGGTATTGTTTGGTTGCTGAGGATATGTTTTGTCTTTGTGTTCTGTTCATCAGAACAGGATGTCTTGGAGCAAGTGCCCAATGAAAATACGATGTGGTTGAAATGCAGTGACCGCTCAATTACATTCCATTGCTTGATTTTCAAGAAGTTCTATGGAATTTTAAACTCATGGCCCCCTCAACTTTTATAGGCATGATCTGCTCAAAGGCTTTATGCCAGTTGGGATGCATTGCCAAATAATGGGGTAAAAGTCCATGTAAAGCTTTAGAAAATTTAGGGTGGAATTCAATAAATTCTGAATGTCTCTTGATCTCACGTTACAGTAAGTTGTGAATCAGGGACAAAGATAAATATAGGTGGAAGTAGCATGCGTGCTCCATAGTTTGGGATGATTAAGCCATTTCTGGATGCATTTATTGTGAGAAACTATATGACTCCTGGCCAAAGCGACTAAAAACTGACATGTCAAAGCCACGCTGGAATAAAAGTTTACTTTGGCGTGTACATGTAATAGGCAGATGCCTGCACATGCTCTGGGATTTACCTGTTTCACAATCTGTAATAGAGCCACACAATGAAATAATAAGAAATCTGAAATAAATCCTTATGGAGGCATTTTCTGAATGCTGAGTTCATTGCTTTTCCATGGTTTTCAACCCCATGGGTTAGTGGTGTTCCGAGTAAAGACACTACTCAGAAAAACCCTAGCTGAGTGACTCTAGTAGAGCCACAACATTTGGGAGGAGCAGGAGATGAAGCAGCAATCCCACAAGGTCTCTTCCCTGGTCACAGTCATCAATTTTAAGGTAAGAAGGGACCATGGGATGAATCTAGCCTCCTGTGTAACACAGGCCGTAGAATGTTATCCAGTTACTCCTCTGTTCTGCTCACTGCCTTGTGACTGAGGGTACATCTACACTGAGGCACTATTTTGGGATACTTTCGGTATCCCAAATAGCTATTCCACATCTTTTAAACAAGCCTATTATTCAGTAATAGCTTTCAAAATAATGGGCTCGCTATTCCAATATTCCTGTAAACCTCGTTCCATGAGGATTAAGGGAAGTTTCAGAATAGCGGTTTATTTCAAAATTTGGCACTGTGTAGAAAGCACCAAATTTTGAAATAAGCTATTTTGAAATTGACTCAAAATACCGCACACAATTTGCATAGCTCAAATTGCATAACTTATTTCAAGCTACTGGTGCAGCGTAGACACACCCTCATAGGCTTCATTTGGATTCCCAGCAATCTAAAGAGCTCTTCAGGGATCTAGAGGCTTTGAAAGCTGATTCCCTTCCGTCTCAGAGGCCAAACCTGAACACTGGATGGATAAATTTGGAGGAAACCCAGTAACCCAGAGATAATCAGACCCAAAAGTTTTAAAGGACCACGTGAGAATTTAAAATCTATGTAACAGACCTGATTGTTCCCAGGACTCATTAATAAACAACCCAATAGCCCACAAATAATAGTTCAGAATTATGTAAAGTCGGAAGCATTCATAATGGCCAGTTCCACTAGCTAGCAGACAAAACAGAGTCCACATTCACAAGCAAAGTGGTATTCATGGGCATGAAAAGTACAGCTCAAAATCGCCTTAGTAGCACAGATCATGGTATAAATAGAACTAAAAGTTAGCTGCCTCCACTATAGTCACACAAGCACTCTGGTCACTGTTTATTGGCACACAATTCCATAATTTCATAGTCTCATTGCTTGAGTCAGCTAAGCTGGAGAAGTCTCACTATAGGTGGGGAACTATTAAAAAAATCCTCTGGAACCATTTCACATATCGAATGTAATAATGTGGCTATTGTGAGAGGCACTCCCAAAATAGACGCCAGTGTAAGGGGGAATAATTGCAAGGTGCCAGTAATATATTATGCTACATTCTGCTTTCAGTCACACCATTCAAAAATAACTCCACTGAAGCCACCAAAATCACACCAGTTTTAAACTGGTGTAAGGGGAGAATAAGGTTCTTTATGCACAGATTTCCCATTGTAGAAAAATGCCCTTAGGAAAAAAAAGGGAAGATAATAACTAAATTGTTCATGAATTAAAACTTTGTGAAGGTTGGCCAGAAACATGGTTGACTTTAACTGAGCATTAAAACTGCCCTGGCTTGTTTCAGAGGACCTCATGCTATGTATTGCATGGCTTGCTAATGAACGGTTCCAGACTGGCTCTCCCAGCAGTATATTAACGCTCCAAGAGATTCTGGATAGAATACAGGAGGATACCAGGGCAACTCCATCTGGTAGCCAGGTTTTAGTGAGAAACTGTAAGAGCTGGTGGAGGGTTATGACAAGTGTGTCAAAGAAAGGTTTAACCATGCAGAGCCATTAATTCTTTGTCCTCTGCCTGATTAACCTTGGCAGAAAGTCGGCACCAGCCTGCCCTCAGCAAGTGATTCAATTTACCTTCTTGCTTTTTTTTTTCCTGGACAGTGCCTTCCCCTATATTTGTGCAGCTCCTTACACGTTTTGGGCATTGCAACATTATAGATATTTTCCACAGGTGCAATTTGTGCTAATGGTTAATTTTGCAGGGACAAAATGCATGCACAAAAAGGAAGGCTGGGTTCCAGCCAACCTGAAACATCAAAATAGCTAAAATATAAAATACACAAGCTGGTTCCCCTGCTGGTTCAGGGAATGCAATTTATACTAGATGTGGTCAGGCATTCTTTTGATAGAAGTTTCTTTAATCAGAAAATGGCAGTTGTCAAAAACTAAAACTTGTCACAGGAAACATTTGGTTTGAATGAATTTCTGGTTTTTAAATATTTGAAACAGTCAAAACATCCCATTCTGATCTATTCTATCTAAAAAGTTCCATATTTCAGTTCAAAATGACTTTTTGTTTCAACTTTAATTTAATGTTTCCATTTTAAAATGTTAAAATTGAAAAAAACCACCTTTAGAAATGACCAAACGTTGCATTTTTTTGGTTTGGAGGCAGCAGGGGGATCTTACATTTTAATAAAAGCTGATTAGTTTGAGCCCAATATCTGTACAGTACTGAGTCCCAGAAGAAACTGTATCTAATAATGGATTCCCTGCTCTTTGCAAATACTGTGTTGTTACAAACCCTCCACGCCATATATGGCTGGCTCTAGTATGTACAGCTGCACAGGGCTCCACACTCAAACAACTTCCTTCCAAGGGTGTTTGTTCCTTCTACTCTCCCCTGTCATGCCCATCTCACTCCCCCACCTGCTGGCAGAGTACCACTCTGCCAAGACACGCCTCTCCGCTGACTTGCTGTTCAGATAATAAATGCTCTTTGCACCCTGCCTGAAACACATGGCCAGCACCAGGAGCCAAGTTTGGAGCAGAAAAAGTAGCAATCCTTGCACGGAGTATTGCTTTCACTGCCTGGCACTCAACATCTCGTTTTCGCTCTCCCTCTCTCTACATGCTTTTCAAGCAAGGGAGAGAGCCTGTTGACTAATCTGAGGCAGGAATGAAAGAGAAGAGCAACCCACCAACCATACTGCAAATTGGAGGGCAGTTTTGAGCCTTCTTTCAGAAAGTGGGGTTTTATTTTAGGTGGCAGCCTAACGCCATGATAGCTGGTATGAGTAGCGGAGGTGGCCAACATTTGTAGGCATGTGGCCAGAAGGGAAGCCTGTGTATTATCGCAGAACCTGTGTAGCCCAGAAAGTGGCATTCACTAGAAAAGGAGACTGACAGGCCAGAAAAGTGAGTCTAGACGACAAGGTTTTTTGTTTTTTTTAAAAGTAGCCTTTTTTTGAAAAAAACTTTACCTGTGTCTAGACTGTAGCCACATTCTTTCAAAAGTAAATAGAAAGAAGGTGGCAGTTTTTTCGATCACAGTCAACCTCATTTTACGGGGAATAAAGACTTTTTTCGAAAGTACTCTTTTGAAAAAAAGGTGCTATTGAATGCAAATGGTGTTTTTTCGAAAGAGAGCGTCTAGACTCTCTTTCGAAAAAGTGGCTCGCTTTTTCAAAAAATCTACTTATAGACTAGACGCTCTCTTTCGAAAGAGGCTTGTAGTCTAGACGTAGCCAAACAGAAATATATCCTCAGTCATTCCATCCTTTGAGTGTAAGCTGAGGAAACACAAGGAAACCCACAAAATGGGTCAACCCAGAGTTAAACACATTTTTCCATGTGGTCAGGGTTGTATGTGACCTCTTCGAAGTGAGGTGGCCAACAGGCAGGTGGGCTGCCTGTTAGGCCACAAACTGGAGGATTGAAAGACAACTCATAAACTGCTTAGCATGTTGTTTAGGCACCTCTTTGTGACCAGCCCTCCACCCCCATCGCTATTACCCTGAACTCCAACCAGTCCCATTGAAGAAACCTAACAAAAGCCTGAATAGAATCAGAGGGGTAGCCATGTTAGTCTGAATCTGCAAAAACGATAAGTCCTGTGGCACCTTAGAGACTAAGGGTATGTCTACACTACCCCGCTAGTTCGAACTAGCGGGGTAATGTAGGCATACCGCACTTGCAAATGAAGCCCGGGATTTGAATTTCCCGGGCTTCATTTGCATAAGCGGGTAGCCGCCATTTTTAAAACCCCGCTGGTTCGAACCTCCTCGTGAAATGAGGAGTAACGGTAGTTCGAACTGGGAAGCCTAGTTCGAACTACCTAGTTCGTGCCCCGTGTAGCCGCGCTGCACGGGGTTCGAACCAGCGGGGTTTTAAAAATGGCGGCTCCCCGCTTATGCAAATGAAACCCGGGAAATTCAAATCCTGGGCTTCATTTGCAAGTGCGGTATGCCTACATTATCCCGCTAGTTCGAACTAGCGGGGTAGTGTAGACATACCCTAACAGATTTATTGGTGCATAAGCCTTTGTGGCAAAGACCCACTTTGTCAGATGCATGTGGCTAAACTTTCACATCCCGCCATCAGACAAGGAACTTTTCTGACATAGAATTTCCAGCACTGCTTTACCCAACGGACCACTCTGAAGATTCTGCCACTGTCTCAGTCAGAGACAACCTGAGCTGAACCTTCTGGCCGAATCCCATGGTTTAGAGAACAAATTGATTTTTCCCCCACATCAGTCTGCCAACCTTCATGTAAAGTACTGAAAGAAAAAAAAAAGTCCTATGATATGGCACAGACTTTTGTGAAATGGCTTTTGTTGGGTGGGGCACCCAAATGGACAAATTACCAAGTGTTGTATGTAAAGTTGTGCAAAGCAGAGCAGCCGTGTGTGATTAGCTCACCCAAGCAGTCACTTCTATCGGCGTTACCTGCTAGAGATGCAATCTATGGTTCAAGTGGCTCTAGGTTCAAACCTCAGCTTCATTTCAATACACAGAGAAAGCTGGTTACAAGCCTGAAACTAAGGTCACTTTTTCTGAGGCTGTGACACTAAGGATGTTTTTGAACATGCCCGGGCAATGTTTCACGAAAAGAAATGCTGTTTTGTTTCAGCGAGACAGCAAATACAAGTAGTTGGATCAGTGAAGTTTTTGGTTTAAAATGAAATGCAAAACTGAAATGTCCACAGTGCATATAGCTTTACTTACATTATAGATGATGGTAGGCAAATATGAATAAGCCCATATGGGAGCGCCTTATTTTTAATAGAGTTTGAAGCAACAAGGATATATTGTTCTAAAGACCTGTAGGGTTTACTAGTGAATAAGAACCTTCTATGGGTATGTCTACACAGCAGCGTTATTTCGGAATAACTGATGTTATTTCGAAATAACAAAGTGTGCGTCTACACAGCAAGCCGTTATTTTGAAATAATGTCGAGATGGACTTCTTACTCTGTCTCTTGCAACCTTCATTTAATGAGGAGTCAGAGAAATTGAAGGAAGAGTGTTCTTCCTGTGACTTCCTGCAGTGTAGACATGCCCTTATAGGCCTTTGGAACCTTCTTGTAGAACCTTATGTCAGGTTCTATTGGATGCTCCACAAAAACCTATAAAAATCTGTTATTTTCTATGAAATTTACCAGGAATATCAGGCAATAACTTTTTGAAGATTGTGTTTAAAATATTTCAAGAATATATGCATCACTATCCAGGTTGTCTCTTGCTCATTCTTCTGGATGTCTAATATGAAAAGAGGAGCTCGTGGCAATGGGCTGGTTAGCCGCCATTTGAACTCCGGAATACAAACTCCAGTAAACACATATACAAAAAAGTATGTTGCTGATTAAGCCCACATTTAGCGTTCCTTGCACTTTTTTCCCTATTTCATTTGCTTGCTTTAAATGACTGTGAGAGAGAGAGAGACACACATGACCTCATTGCCAAGTGCTCCAGTCATGTCCTGCTGAAAACAAATAAAATTGGTATGAAGGAGGCATCCTCAGCTCTGAGGAAACACTGGAGCACTCTAGGAAATAGTTCAATGACGATGAGGCCAGGGGTGGGAAAGGCAGCAAAGACAGAGGGAAACATTTTTTTATTATTTTAAACACATGTATTTGTCATGATTCATAAAAGGAATTTGGGTGGGAATCTACAGCTGGGAAGGCAGGGGATTATTTTTATTATAAAAATATGTACTAATCATGGCTGAAAGCAGGGAATGAGGGTGGGGCTTTGGATAATGAAGGAGCCACCTACAGTGGTTGGAGGAAGGGCGTGAGGAGAATGAGGGCAAAAGGATACTATTTTTTCAGATGTGGCAATTTAAAATATGCCTCCATCTTGCTGAAGGCTGTGTCTGAACAGCAGCCATCCATGCAGCTACAGTACAGGAGAAAGCATGCTGAATCACTTAAATTCAGCTTTCCCTCAGGTTGCTCTACCAGGACTACTGAGTGATTGACTCTAATGCCTTTGTTCGTAGCTATTATTTTAATTTTTTTTAAGTCTCTCGAATTCTTAGCCACCTCTACCCCTTGGTCAGGTTACTATGACTACCTATGTGGGAAGGGATCATTCAGTGGTTTGAGCATTGGCCTGCTAAACCCAGGCTTGTGAGCTCAATCCTTGCAGAGGCCATTTGGGGCAAAAAATTGTCAGGGATGGTACTTGGTCCTGCTGCGAAGGCAGGGGACTGGAACTGATGACCTTTCAAGGTACTTCCAGTTCTTGGAGATAGGCAATCTCCATTTTTTAATTGCACTAGAAATCCTGCCTAGATGCACTATAGTAGTAGACTGTTGTGCAAATGAGTACTGGGAAATAGTTATTTACACTATAATAAAATTGATGAGCTAGGTGTGCCTCCGTACTTGAAGACTTTTCAAACAATGCAGAATTATCATCAGAGAGAAAGGATGGGCCAGTGATTAGGAGCTAGTCTGAGATGCAGAAAACCCACATTCTTTTCCTTGCTCCACCACAGATTTCCTGTGTGACTTTGTGCAAGTTACTTCATTTCTGTGTGCCTTGGTTCCTGTCTGTGAAATGGGGTAGAATAGCCATCCCTTCTTTGGAGAGTGTTGTGAGACGAAGTACATTAAATACATTAAGGGTTTTAGCCACCACAGTGATGGGGACCAGAGAAGTACTAAATGTCAGAATGTGTGTGCTCTTAGCTGTCTATTTTGGTGACTAAAGCCACAGCTGCTGGGGTGATGGAATTATGTGAAGAGCTCAGCTTTCTTTTTTTTTTTTTTTAAGTTTCTAGTCAATGTTGTGGATAAATCTCAAAAACTTGGCCCACAAAGACTTAAAAACCATAAGGCAAATTTAAAAAAAACCACACCTGACATATTTTTTAAAAATGATTTAATGGGGGGAGGACTGACTCATCATCTTTGCAGGCTTTGGGTTGGCAGTACTAGACTATTCACTGGAAAAAATATAAATTAGGGAGACAGACTAAGCTCTGGTCTACACTAGGGAGTTATTTCAAAATAACCCCCTTTATTTCGAAATAATAAGTGGAGCATCTGTATTACCATGTCCGTTGTCTCTATATAAAACCATGGTACACCCACATCTTGCATACTGCATACAGATGTGGTCGCCTCTGTAAATAAAAGATATATTGGCATTTAAAAAGGTTCAGAATAGGTTCTGTTTATCTAGAAATGGGTGACAGGGGAAGGATCACGTGAGGATTACTTGCTGTGATCCCTCCCTCTGGGGCATCTAGTATTGGTCACTGCCAGCAGACAGGATACTTAGCTAGATGGACCGTTGGTCTGACCCAATATGGCCGTTCTTATGTTCTTTCGAAATAACGGGCTGCTTATTTCAAAATCTGTACTTCTGCTTTCCTCGGGGAATAATACATCTTTCAAAATAGCAGTAATATGGATGCTCCGCTGCTGCTATTTTGAAATAACTCCCCAGAGTAATTCAAAGTAATTACTCCCCAATGTTTCCTGGGGCTTTTAGTTGAGGTAGCATGCCCACAATAACAAAGCCTGCCTCGGATTAATTTTGGGGCTCCCCCGTAATGTGGACACACTATTTTGATTTTGTTATTTTAGGAGTTATTTCAAATTTAGTTATTTCAAAATAATTTCCTAGTGTAGATATGGCCACTAATAGGGTACGTCTACACTGCACGCTCATTTTGGAATAAGTTATTTCAAAAGAAATCCTCCGAAATAGCTTATTTTGAAATAGCACGTCAACACAGCAAATGCCCGTCGAAATAGCACGGAGCTATTTCAAAATAGAGCGTCCACACTCATTGGATGCTGAATCGCATTTAAGGCCACCCAGAAGCACTTCAAGCAGGGCATCAGGACTGCACTCACTTCCAGTAGCTGCTGCCTGAGGTTCTCTGAGGCTCATGCTTAAAGGTACTCCCTGTACAGTCATGTCTCAGGCTCTTCACCTTTGTCTACCTCTTTGAGGGACAGCGAAGCTTTTTCTCTGTCTGCTATGGTTGCCCTTGCAGCACTATGGCTCTTAGACCCCATACTGCACCTCCTGCTGCAGTTTCTGTGGGCTGCCTTCCTGGCCCTGTAGGAACAGTACCTGCAGCTCATTGCAGGGCACCTCCTCTCCTCTCTCACGGTGTTGTTCATGCAGCTTGGCCCCACTCACCCTCCCCTGCATACTGTGCACCGCTGATTCTGGCAACTGGATCATCATGGAGCGGTGGGATGACCAGCAGTGGCATCAGAATTTCCACATGCAGAAGGACACCCTCATGGTGCTGTGTGAGTGGCTCACTCCTGCCTTCATGTGATGGGACACCCACATGAGACCCGCCACCCCCCTCCAGAAGTGGGTCACATCATCATCTGGCAGCTACCACACCAGACAGCTACTGCTCTATCGGGAACCAGCTCGGTGAGGGCAGATCAACTGTTGGGACCGTGCTCATGTAGGTATGGTGCTCTCATGCTATTGTCCCAGAAGGGTGCTGAACTGCTGGAATGAGGTTCCCCAAGGAAGGGTAGTGGTGATGGTGGTCGAGGATGGCGGGGACACCTGCCAGGTGTCAGAGAGTAGCTGCAGGTCCTCCTCCGGTCTCCAGTCCTGACGGTCCAGGAAGTGCTGCAGGGCACGCACAGCAGCGATGTGCTCTCTGGAGGTCTTCGAGGGCTCACCTGTGCCTGTGGGTCACATGGGGTTAGGAAGATGGCACGGGAGGTGTAGCGCACGCCCCTCTCACAGCTAGTCCAGCTGTGGAGAACAATGAGAAGGTCAGTCATCCAAGGAGACACAGTACATGAAGCCTGGCCCTCATCTCTGATCTGAGACCGAAAGGTCTCAGGTCAGACAAAGGCGATGCGCTTTGAGCAAAACCATCTGTGGCCCAGACAATGGGCCCTTTCCTGCAGGGGCACAGATGTCCATGGGGGGCAAGTCTCACTACCCCCCATGTTCTAGGGACAAGCAGTCATGGGAAGGTGCCAGCCAGACTGGGAGCCTGCAGGCCTTCCCCAGCTTCGGAGACATCCTGGGTGGGAAATACAGGCTACAGGGTGAGCATAACCTCCTGGTTGGTGGGCATTGAAATTCTGCTGCCCTCGTCCAGCTCCTTCTCCTCCTCCTCCACAACAGCTCTGCCCCCCTGCCCCAAGAGAGTGACGACGGGTGTCTTCAACCCTGAGTCCACAATGAGGAGGCGGGAAGGGACTGACCCGCTCATTACGATGCATTGGAGCTTGGCATAATATGGGAAGGCCTGCAATGCCTCCCCAGAGCAGGGGCTGTGCTCCCTGGCCTTGGCATTGGCCTTCCTCAGCTTCTTCACCTTTATGAGCATCTGCTCCTGGGTGCACATGTGGGCCTTTTTGCCCAGGCTGTCAGAGATCCGGCTGTAGATATTTGAATTCCTGTGCCCAGTGCAGAGATCCTGGAGGTTTGCCCCATGTGGTCCAGGGTCTCCACACCAGACCAGGAAGGTGTGCGCCTCTTTCGCCCCTGGGCAGGGTTCTTGGAGCTGGCTGCCAGCACCTTTGCAGCTGTGGAGGGCTCAGTGGGAGCAACGGGGGAGCTCATGGTGGCTGCAAAAGTTATGCAGGCTGCTGCTCTGTGGCTCAGGGCTGTCAGGGCCTGCCTTGTGCCACAGGCTCTTTCCCCTGTGGCTGCACCTTTAAAGCCTGCTGTGGAAGAGGGGCTATAGAGTTCTGATGAGTGTGGCCAAAGTGGCCAGCAGGACATCTGTGAGAAGGCCTGGAGGCTTCTTATTTCGAAATCACTCCAGCTGCCCTGTCTACACACGCCCTATTCTGAAATAGCTATTTTGGAATAGGCATTATTCCTTGTAAAAATAAGGGTTACAGAATCCAGAATAAGATGCCCATGATAACAATATTATTTTGAAATAACGGGCTTTCTGTGTAGACACTCACATGGTTATTTTGGAATAACGTCCCTTAGTCCAAAATAAAGCTTCTGTGTAGATGTGCCCTAAGAGATTTAGCAGGACTTTTATCATTCTAATTTCTATTGTTTTAGAATAATGGTGAAACAAAACTAGAAATGGGAACAACAGCAATAGGAGGTTTTCTAAAACTTCACAAAACGTTTTATTTGGGGATGTTCTGGCGAATGACAATCCCTGTCTCAAACTGCTTGCCTTTCTTAACTCATCCTTCACTCAAAGATGCATTTAACTACTATACCTAACTTCTCATCTCCTGATTGAAATAACTTTTGTGTTCATACCTTCCCTGGTAAAACTTTTCCCAGTTTACCAGAATATCCTGAATAAGTTATGATGGGCATATGTCAAAAGATTTGCAGGGCCACATTTACACAAATGCCTGACTGTTCAGATGCTAATTCTGAACATTTTTTTTCTACAAATGTAGTAAGGATAAGATCCCGTGTGCGATTTCTGAGCACTACAATGACTAGAACTCCAGTGAAACCTGCCCTTTTCATGGAGCTTCACTGCCCCAGTTAAACAGAAGGTTCCAAAGCATGACCATGGGAAAAAGAAAAGGTGCTAGGGTGAACATTTTAATCAGTTCTTAATTTTCCCTTCCTGGTAAAGGGCCTGCTTCTAGTCCCACTGAAAAGGGGGAATGGGAAATTAGCCATTACCTCAGATGAAAGCAGCAAGTAGGTACTAAGGACCAGATTGTAAAAATGATTTAGCCACTGAAAGTAGCAGGGAGATGCCTATATATGTTTAAAAATCCTCCCCCAAGTACCAAGATACCTACCTCCCACTGATACAACTTTTTAAAATCTCCTATGTGCCAAATTGCATCTTTAGGTGTCACATTACCTTTAACAATCAGGCCCTAAATCCACATTCGTGATTTATGTTCATACTTAGTGCACAGCCTGTCGTGTGATATTTTACGTGTCTGGGGGAGGCAGAGGGAAGGCAATGTTAAGGGGCCAGCCTTAAGGAAAGGAGTTAAATGGAGGTTGGTTTAACCACTCCTGGTGACTGACCAGATGAATATGAAAGATCTTGTGGCTTTTTTTAAAAAATATTGAGGCTTCCCCTGATGTCCTGAACAACATTTTTCCTCTTCCACTAAAACAAGTTCTCATTGTCCAGTGCTTTAATGTGAGTTATTGCTAAGTAGAACTTGGCAGCTCTTTTCTGCTTACACAGTAAACACGGTGACTATTAACGGGACTCATTATTTTATAAAGTCCAGGGGAATAACTGAAGTTTGAAAAATTCTATATAAAATCAAATTCTGATCTGGCTACTCTGCCACTGCTTGCTCTGAATGATGCAATAAACAGGCAAATTAATCAATCATTTATCTTTTATGCAATATGTGTGTCATGCACCAAGATTGTCTTTGTTGTTCTTCACATTCTTTGCTGTTTGTCACATCCAAAAGTTAGTCATCTTCAGCTCTCGCAAAGAGTTCTATACATACTCTGCACTGAGTTCTACAATAAAAAACTCCAATAGGACTGGTGTATGAAGTAATATAGAGAGTGATTCAATAAGAAAATAATGTGTGTCATGTGATACAGGCAGTACTGTGGTTGGTATACATACTACAGCTTTCCCATAAATAGAAATGACAAAATTGTTGCTCTAAAACTTGTCTGTGTAGCTAATCTGAGACTGACCTCACCAGTGGATTGTTAAGGCGTTCCTGTTAGCATTATTTGATGAATACATGGGTTTGAAGCTGAGATGCCTCTGCTTCTATTCATTCTGCATTTCGGATCGGTAACAGCGGAGGCCACCTCTGCTCCCAGTAGAAGCTATTTCAAGCAGAGATGTCTCACCTTTTTTTTCCCCTCACGCTTAGGAGGGCCTTCATGGCCCATAACTATTTTCCCATTAGTAATACGGGCCTCACATTTTGATAATCTCCGGTTAGCCTAAGATTGCTAGATAGAGATCCTCACTAGAAACCATCAGCTCTGTTCTGCACATCCACTAGAGGGACCTGTTTGAAAGCAATCTCTCCACTGGGGATTTAGGCATGCTGCCACAATAGCACTCCAAGCTTCAGGCTCGGCAGGAAAAAACAGGATCTTATGACCAGTATTTTTATCCCCTGGCCCAGATTCTCCCCTCTGTTACACTGGTTATATTGGTTTTACACTGGCGTAACTCCATGTAACTTCATTTGAGTTACTATCTTAAAGAAAGAAGAAAGAATCATTGTGCAGTCACACAAACCCACATACGTTTTTCTTGCATTAAAGAAACTCCCAACAAAAGACCCCATAAGTCACAAAAGTTCCCCCCACCATGAAGCTAATCAATTATTTGAATTCGCTGTTTCCAGGGGTATTGGTGGACTCTGATCTACTCTAAGGATTTCAGAAAATGACTAATTACTGGCTGGGACACCAGTTTTTTCCTAAATTTAAAAATGAGGTGACTATTGAGACTATCGATTCCACACAGAGGATTTAACTGTAAGGTAAGGAAGGTCTTTTCCACAAGTCATAAAGGCAGCTTAAGTAGCTAGATTAAACTACAATCTTTAGTCAAGAAAACTCACAGAACTCACAAAAGGATTGGGGCCATAGTATATATCTTCTAGTTCACATGCTAAAAGTGTTGGAACTTTGAATTTCATTTCATAGTGGTATAAAGAGCAACAAAAAAGCAAAATACTGATTTGCAATTATCAAGTTGATGTTTTATGCATGAACTTTTCCTTTATGATATTTTGTTTTGTTTTAATATAAATAAGAGAGAGGGAGAGAGAGCAACCAAAAACATAACAAGCAAATTGTGAAGTCCCAAATCTCATTTCCCTTCAGAACTATTACCGAAATATAGACCTACTCTGTTAACACTACAAAACCTCAAGGGCCAGTGAGCTAGCGTGCCTTTTGTCATCATGATGCAAATTAACAACTATTTACAGCTCTGCATTTCCACTAGTAGTGGGTTCTATCAACTTTACCATTCATGTACATGCTCAGATGTGGGAATGTTCAAAGCTGTGCAGGAGTACAACCACATATCTTCCATTAACATTTACTGAATATATGTGGCCAACTGCTCTCCACTGCTATAAAAAACCTCATCTGGAGTTAATAATTTTGAAAAGTACATGATACGTTATTTCCAAACAATTATTTTAGGATGGATTCTGAAAGGAGTGTAAGGAAATCAGATGCCCGCTTCCCACTGACTCTCAATGGGAAGTCAATACCTAAGTTTCTGAGCAAATCCCAGGCTTAATAAAAATTTGGTCTTTTTTGCTGTTTCATGGCCAAGGTGGTCAATGACTAGGCTATTTCTCAATGACTTCTCATTTTATGGACATCTCCTGAAATCCCCAGTGAGCCTTTCTGTGTTTAATAGACTTTGAAGAATGCCCAACTAACGTTAGTTACATTATTTCTAGCTTTTTAAACTAATGTAACTGGAAAAACACCGATAGACAAGCTAGGGGGTATGGAGCTCAGGAAAACCAGGCAGCAGAGCAGGAAATAGCAGATGCATTCACTGACATGTTCACCAAGGTTATAATTGCTAAAATAACCTTGAAAGGGAGGTTAAATTACTGAATACTGTTGCAGTGATTATCCAGATTGAAATACTCTGGTATAAATGGAATGAAATAGGGCTCCGGCTCTGTTAATTAATCAGCCTATCCACAGGTGATCTCTGTATGGTCAATGCAAAACTTCTGCTACTGCAGAGATGCAAACACCTAGAAATGACAAGGCTACATATTAAAACCAATTATGCAGTTTACAAGAATATCCAAGTCCTTTGATATCTAACCAGGAAAATTATAGTGAAAAGGGGTCGGGGGAGGGAAGGAATGCTGCATACATTAAGCAGTAATGATCTAGACGGCACTTTCCTTGAATGAGTTCATTTTAAAAGAGAACAAAGGGTTTGTCCTGCTGGGTAGCTTTTCAGCAGGGATGCCCTGGCTGTCTTATTTCAGATCTGCAACACTCTGTAGCTTCAGTTACTGGTAGCACTTGCAAAACTACTAACAGACATGTTGGCATGAAATCTAACTTCAAAGTAGTGAAGGGTACTTAAGACCTACTCAGGAATGGGTGGAGAAATGCAGTGTATTTGAAACATTCTTGATCATTTGTCATGAAGGTGCCATTTATAGAGGCCTAGCTATACATTTATAGGTTGGGCTTCTCATTTCTTTGCCCAGTTGTCTGCTGTAGACTGACCTTTATTTTCTGTCTATTTTGTCACCTGGTTACTTGCTATTCTCCCCTCCCACATGTTAAGCTTTTCATTAGGCTTTTGGCAATGTCAATTCTCCCACTTATCCATAAACAAGAATTGTACAGTATTCATAATACTTAGTACACACAGAATCCTCTTCATCTTCATAGCATTTTGCAAACATTGCATATTACTGGGGGAATGAACTAGCTGGATTAGTAGGCCTCTCCCTTTTATAATTTTGATTTTATGAACTAATAATTCTCAAACACTTCTTTTATGGGATGAGTTAATATGATTGTTTTGCAGACAGGGACGCTCTGCTTGAGTGGGATTCCACATGATTGTAAACACCTGCATGCCTACACCAACATATCTATTTGCAGAATCGTGTCCTTTCTGTAATTCAACCAAGCAACCAAAATCTACCTTGGAATGATGGACTGAGCTGTTAGGTGGACTAAAAACAGGATTCACCAAAGAAATGATGGAGATATATGCTACTCCACATATCTATACAGAGACAAGAACAGAGCAGGGCCAGTCCGACCATATAGGCAAACCAGGCGGTTGCCTAGGGTGCTAGGCTTTATGGAGCACCAAATTAGACAGGAGTGATTTTTTCTCTATGTGAAAATATATTTATATGTGGTCTCTTATAAACAAAAGTATCATATATTGTACATGTAAAACAGTGCATCATTGCCATGCCAGAAGTTGAGTTACATTACATATATCACATTGTGGAGCACAGCTGTGTATTAAAATGTTTCACAGCATAGCTTCAAAAGAGCACTGCCTGGCATTGCTGCCTGGCATCTGGCAGTTCAGGCATTCTTAGTAGCCCAGTGCTGGCCAGTCACACAGTGGAGAAGGAAATGCAGCTGCTTATAGTGTGACCGGAAACACAATGTACAACTCAAAACGGTTAAACGTTATCCACTAGTGGACAGTTTGCCCTGTTAGGATTAATGAAAAGTAGAAAAAAATCAATAAGGTATTTATTTTTATTTTTACATTGTTCATTTATAATGCCAAGTAAATAAAGGTAACATTTTGTTGTAGACTACTCATTTTTCTCTATATTGAATATGGGCTGGGGAGAAGGAGGAGGGACACCAAAGTCATTGTTCACCTATGGCACCAAAAATCTTTGGCCCAACTCTGGAACTGAGTAGATCCATGCTAGCTAAAACCCAGACTTGTGTCAACACAACCATTTTTATTAGTAATACAGATTAAAATTCTGGTGTTTTTGTTATCCGCTCTGTGGACATCATTAACAAAATAATTTACCAATAACAGCACCACAGTTATTTTCGCGGACATCTCAGCATGATAATTGTTGATGGTGAGTATTTTAATGGTAACCACACTATTAACTGTGTAATATTTTGAAAAGTACTTAAGCAATTTAGGAGTCTAAGTCCCATTTCAGTTAAGCTCCTAAGAACCATTAAAAGACTCTCCTTTTTAAAAAGTTACCTTGTTAAAGTGTTACCCTCTGTATAAAGCGCTAAAGTTTAACTCTAGTGATGGAGTTTACTGAGGTTTCAAAAATGTTCACTTAATTTTGCTTTAATATTTGGGATTCATCTGAAATTAAAGCAAAATTCAGAGACTGCAAATGTACACAGAACAAGACCATGGAGAATGTCAGCATCAAATGCTACAAAGCCAAAATCCTGATTTTGTCACAGGTCTGTCTCAGAGCATTTATATTTACCAGCTTTCATCTTAGTCCTGCCTATGCCTACGTGTAGCCTCCACTCTCCTGAACTAAGAAATAACAACTTGAACCAAGAAGAAATTAAAAGGTAATGAATCACGGTAATCATGTAAAATTTAATCTTTTTCCTCCTAGACCTTATGGAGAGCTTGAGAATCCACAAATATAACCAAACATTTAGACAATTAAGCCAAATTCATCCCTTGGATAATTTCACTGATTTAGTGAAGATACATCTGGACTAAATTCAGTCCACATTCCTCAGAGTCTTTGCAATGATATGATCTTACTTTGGTAACACTCCTGTCTTTTTTACATTATGGGCAATCCAGAATAAAGACTCAATACAAACAGGCTTTTCCAATTTCAACTGCTTAATAGTTTTATTGCAGTTCCAGGAATTAAGAAGATCACATTTCACTGACTTAAGGGAGTACATTTAATACACTGCATCAATTGCTACCATCGTGGGGGCTTCTTTTTGATCAATACATGCATTAATGATAATAAAACACTTACGGGGTTTCCCATGTGTAGATGTGGCCCCTTACTCCTTCCCAGTACTGCTGGGGATAATCATTTTTACAAAACGAGGTCACATGCGCCAGTGAAGGGCATTTTAACACCTTTCCCTGTTATCTGTTTGAACGGATGATTCTAATAGAATCCCAGCAGTGCATTTAAACTTTATTTCCTAGGTTAATCAGGCTAAAAGACAGTTAACTAAGTTTCCCAGAGGGGGGACTTCTCTACATAAGAAAAGATGCTGACGGAATTGTTCATCATCAGAAATTTCAACCACTGGAAAAAGAGAGGTGGCACCACTGTGGAAAGAAAGGGGGGTTTTGTCTTATAGTGGACAGCTTCTTAAAAAAAATATTTTCTGAACAAAGGAGTCAGGCGAGTCCCCTTCTTTTATCTTTAATCCCGTCTCTCCCTACTAGAATAGCAAAGGAGCTCTCCTCTCTTTCTAATAAATAGCTAGTAAGGAAAGGCATTCAATGCTATGTCCCTTTGATCAGCACAAAGCTGTCAGCCCCTGCCGCTTTTTTTCTCCCAGCTCTTGTTCCTGGTTAAAAGTGGAAGTAATACCCCCTGAAAGAAATACCTAGGTGTCCTGCAAATCATCAATCCTCTTTCTTTTTTTTCCCCACAGCAGGCAGCCCACCCTCCCCGCCAGAACAACCTGCCCACCACTACCCCTCTTCCTCTTTCCGCCCCTTCTCCAGAATCCCAGTTCTATTTTATAAGCAATTCAATGTGCCAGTCTGACCTACTGGGACCTTGCTGTCTGAGACTCTACCACTCTGTGCAGACAGGGGAAACCTCCACTCTATCAATAAACAATGTTTACTTCAATGCATCAGTCTACATTTTACTAAACAATTTCTTATCAGGCGCAGAAGCATGATCCCTGGAAATTAGTTTTTTTATTATTTTACTATGGCCCCTCCCATCAAAAAATCAAACTGTGTCTCTGAGAACTGGTTTTGATCAAATCTTTAGGTTGCCGCATTTAAGAGCACATCAAAACATTTCAGCAGTAAACAGTTTGCAAATACTGCTGCTTTCAGAGAGGTCATTTGGCACATTTTAAAGCTGGCTTCTTGTTTACTGCTGCAGTTATAAGCAATCTGTTTTCTTCCTTATCACAGTGTGAGGAACTGATGCACTGTTTGCAAGTATTATGCAAAGGAAATAATTTACAAACAATTACAATAAACGTATAGAATATGAGGTTTGTTCTTCATGTTTGCCAGGAAAAGGTGTTTTGGCAAAGAAGAGAGAAAGAAAGCACATATAAAAAAGGCACGGGGGGAAGAAGAAAGCACTATCAAAGATCATTATTATTCAAGAATGCCATACCATTAATGGCACAAAATCCTTTTTAATACCTTTGCTATTTGCCCCTGAAATTGTTGCATTGGGTGCATTATGCATGCATATGTAATATGGGTTTTTTTAATCAGGATTGAGTGAATACAGCTCGTTGTGCTGGCTGCAAAATGTCAAGCTGCAGTGGAAAGAAATACAGCATTGCAGTGGTGGTGCGCTGAGGCCCCCGGTAGGAAAGCAGGAGTTATTAAGTGGAAAATTCCTGCAGAGGACGTGTTTCCATTTCTAATGCGAAGAAAGAGGGTGTTGTTTGAGGCTGGCAGGTCTGTGGAAAATACAGAAAACACAGGGAAGATGAGAAAATGACCTCATTGAACTCTGACAACTTAAGCAAACAAACAGCTTCAGCCAACATACCACATTCTTATAGTACTTGTGCCTAAACAACAAACTGACCTATAAGTTATATAATCACCCACAACGTCCTGTGACTCCAAATGAATGTGGGGAGGGGGGTTTTGATACAGTGGGAGAAAAAAGGAGCACAATACAGTCTTTTGCAGAAGAACATTTGAGCAGACCAGTTCCTCTACCATCACCTCAGACACTGTACTTACATAAGGATCAGGTTTAAGTGCAATCCGAATACCATCAGAATGATGGCACTAGTTGTTTATTACAGTACCAATGATTTCAGTACAGCATACATTTTCCATTTCAAAGGATCCTGAATGCTTTCTGGGAAGGGACTAGGTTTCATGGCTCAGGGTGGCCTGTATAAAGGTGGGAGGGGGTTTCTTCTGAAGATAATTAAAATGTCTTTGTTGGAAACTAGTTCAGGGGGCACAGGGAATGCACATTTAGGGGGCTGAGCTTCCCCCTTTACAGGCCCCCTATAGAGTTGACTCTGAAAGCCTGAGTTGCCATTTTATGTCAGCTAAACAAATCCTAGTGCAAAAATGCAGGGACTAATCAAAGTCCATGTTGTTGTTGTGCTTTAAAACTACAGGCTGGCATAAAAGAAACATGTATGACAAGAACTGAGTTTCCTGAAAGGTTTGATTCATTGTAGTGATGATGATCCAGGTGGATTTCCAATAACTAGTTGATTGGAACTAATGGGAAGAGAGTTATTAACTGTAAGGGTGCTAGATGCACCATAATTCACAGGTTGTAATCATATTTTTAACAACCGGTGATAGGGATGTTAAATTGAGGTTAATTGGCTAATTGAATAGTCGGAATTTCCATGGACTACTCAATTAGACAATGGAGGGAACGCTTGCTACCCCGCTGCGGCGATGCAGTTTAAATGCACGCAGCCTGGCTCCTACTACATTTAAACTGCTGAGTCGCAGTGGGGTTAGCTCCTGGGGGTGGTGCGTGCCGGGATTGAACAGTCCAGGCTTGTGCTGGTTCTGGGATGCTGTGACTCTGCTCCCCTCTCTGGCTCCCCTGCACCACAGAGATGGGGCAGGGGGGGGACACAGCTTTTAAGTTGCCCCCTCCCCCAGCACCAGCTTCTGCTTCTCCTCCCGGCCCACCTGCTGCCTCTGGCACAGACACATCAAGTGGGGGGAAAGTGAGTAGTCAACTTGACTACCTGATAAGCATATGCTTGTCGGGTAGTTGACTAATCGACTACTCCCTTACATCCCTAACCTGTGACCTGTCATTTCTGTTAGACAAACCTGCTTTAGAAACATCCTACCAGCTAACGCGTAATACTAATTCATTTAATTCTAATGAGCTTGCATTTAATAGACAACTTTTTTAATGCTGTTTAAATCACGTAGCCTACTGATTGCACAGGCTTTTGTGCACATCCAAAATGTTAACCTAAATATGCTGAACCCTCCAGCATTCACATCACATCAAGGGGCCCTGGCTGCCTGAGGCACATTAATGTTAAAGGGTTCTGACAACTTTAAAGAGGGCACCATGCTTTGTGAAGAAGCATAAACATACTCCCAGATGCATCAGAGAGTAGTTATTTTAAAAAGACTGGACATGGTTGGAATAAATACTGACAAATAGAAAGAGGCAATTTATGCCACAAAATTCAGATTTGCATTCAAATTTCAAATGACCCCAAGTGTGGAGGTGGGGTTTTGGCAGTGATCCCCTTTATAAAAATGGGCATCACTGGTAACAACAGGTTCAAGATCTAATTTTGAAAATCCCAGCAGTCTAGGGGAGAACACTAAATCCAGAGATTTTGTTCAGCTTCACTTTTGAAATCTGCAATAGTTAGATCAATTGACTAAGGACAGGTTAGATAAAATAAGAGTCCCCCAACCAGAAATGCAAACAGAACCTGTTCTGAGGCTTGAAAAGAATGTGGTTGGATTACTTTTTTTCAGTTTGACATCTCTCTGCATTTCTGGGACTTAAAATAAAAAAAGCTACAATAACACTCCATATGAAAGAACATTCTTACAAGATATTGAGCACCATTTTGTAGACTAAGGGTATGTCTAGACTGCGGTGCTATTTCGGGATACCTTTGGTGTCCCAAAATAGCTATTCCGCATCTTTTGAACTAGCCCATTATTTCGAAATAGATTTTTAAATAATAGGCACGCTATTCCGACATCCCTTTAACCCTCATTCCACAGGAGTTAAGGGACATTTCAGAATAGCAGCTTATTTCAAAATTTGGCACTGTGTAGACATTTTGAAATAAGCTATTTTGAAATTGTGTGTCTTATTTCGATCCACAGGTACAGTGTGGATGCACCCTTACTGTATTAGCGGCGAGGAGTCCTGTGGCACCTTATAGACTAACTGAAGTGTAGGAGCATAAGCTTTCGTGGGCAAAGACCCACTTTGTCAGATGCATGTAGTGGAAATTTCCAGAGGCAGGTATAAATATGCAGGCCAGAATCAGGCTAGAGATGACAAGGTGGATCCCAGGGAGGATGAGGCCCACTTCTAGTAGCTGATCTGGAGGTGTGAATTCCAAGAGAGGAGAAGCTGCTTTTGTAGTTAGCTAGCCATTCACAGTCTTTGTTTAATCCTGAGTTGATTGTGTCAAACTTGAAGATGAACTGTAGCTCAGCAGTTTCTCTTTGAAATCTGGTCCTGACACAAGTTTGACACAATCAACTCAGGATTAAACAAAGACTGTAAAGGATTAAACAAAGCAGCTTCTCCTCTCTTGGAATTCACGCCTCCAGATCAGCTACTAGAAGTGGGCCTCATCCTCCCTGATTGGATCCACCTCGTCATCTCTAGCCTGATTCTGACCTGCATATTTATTCCTGCCTCTGGAAATTTCCACTACATGCATCTGATGAAGTGGGTCTTTGCCCAAGAAAGCTTATGCTCCAACACTTCAGTTAGTCTATAAGGTGTCACAGGACTCCTGGCCGCTTTTGCAGATTCAGACTAACACGGCTACCCCTCTGATACCTTACTGTATTGTAAGTTGTTTGGCTAAAGGTCGAATGAGCATCTGAACTTTGGGGCTGTTGGCTAAAATATTTCAAGCTCTCCAACCATCATTGAAGATCATTCTAAAAGGCTCCAGAGTATGTCATTATCAAGTATGAAAGGAGAACAATTATTAGATATACAGCAGAGATTACATGCTGGTCAATGAAGTTCACATTCAAAATCAAATGTGCCCACACTTCAAGGGTGCTTGAATGAAGGGCCATTGCTAATCTCATGGGTTTCTTGAATATTATGCCAGATAGATGTTCAAGATCTCCTCATCATTGTTTCATTCTCTTTCTGACAATATTTAGTCAGGACAGACTATAGACTGTAGCAGTTATGCATAAGGCAGTAACATCAGAGTTTTCTTTTTCCTTCTACAGGGGCAATTAAAGGGGCGCATAATTAACAAATAAGAACATTTTCCCCCTGAACATTCTAGCAGGAAATAAAAATCTCCCAAACAGCTCTGACACACCACAAACCTTCTGAATGATAAATAGGTGCACTCTCCACAACAAAACACATTCCCTATAGAATATAAAATTTGTCATCATGACAAAGTAGGGAAGGGAGTGAAAGAAGAAGTTCCCCATCTCCTTCTCACAGAAGGCAAAAACTATGCAGGTCTAGCCTCTATAGGTACAAACTAGCCTTCAAAACGGGTGCAGGGCTCACCCTTTAAGATAGGTACTATAGTAGCCATTCTCCCCCTCAACTCCAGCAGAAATTGGCCCACTTCCAGAGTTGGTTGTCACTGACTGAAAGTCATACTTGAGCCCAAAAAGTGTAGTCATTAGAAAAAAGAGCTGTTCCCCCAGCCCTTGCTTCACTCCACACATATCTAATCCATATCTAACTGCCACCACAATAGAGGTATGTCTACACTACAAAGTTAATTTGAACTAACAGACGTTAGTTCGAATTAACTTTGATAGGCGCTACACTAGCGCTCCGCTAGTTCGAACTTAATTCGTACTAGCGGAGCGCTTAGTTCGAACTAGGTAAACCTCGTTCCACGAGGACTAAGCCTAGTTCGAACTTACTAGTTCGAATTAAGGGCTGTGTAGCCCCTTAATTCGAACTAGTGGGAGGCTAGCCCTCCCCAGCTTTCCCTGGTGGCCACTCTGGCCAACACCAGGGAAACTCGTATGCCCCCCTCCCGGCCCCGGACCCCTTAAAGGGGCACGGGCTGGCTACGGTGCCCGTGCCAGGTGCAAGCCTGCCAGCACCCAGCCAGCAGACCCTGCACCTGGCACGGCACAGAGCCACCCACCCGATGTCCCCCAGCCCACCCCCTCTTCCCGGGACCAGGCTGGCGGCTCCCAGGAGCTTGCCCTGGACCGCAAGAGGCGGGCACCTTCCTGGGCTAGTGTGGACATCGTGGACCTCGTCCACGATCTCCGCACTAGGCACAGGAAAGTGGCCGTCTAGGGCAGGAGAGCTGCCAGCCTGGCCACCCAGGAGCAGGTGTGCATGAAAATCAAGGTGGTCCACTGAGACCCCCGACCCTGAGCCCTGAGCTTACAATGGCTGTACTGGGTCAGACCAAAGGTCCATCTAGCCCAGTAGCCTGTCTGCCAACAGCGGCCAACACTAGGGACCCTGGAGGGGATGGACCGAAGACAGTGACCAAGCCACTTGTCTCGTGCCATCCCTCTCCAGCCTTCCACAAACTTCGGGCAGGGACACCACTCCTACCCCCTGGCTAATACCACTCCATGGAGGTTGCTCCATCACTTTATCTCACTTCTCTTTAAACTCTGTTCTAGTTCTAGCCTTCACAGCCTCCTGCAGCAAGGAGTTCCACAGGTTGACTCTTTGCTTTGTGAAGAACAACTTTCTGTTACTAGTTTGAAGCCTGCTACCCATTCCTTTCCTTTGGTGTCCTCTAGTCCTTCTATTATGGGAACTAATGAAGAACTTTTCTGTATGCACCTTCTCCCCCCCACTCATTCTTTTCTAGACCTCTATCCTATCCCCCCTCAGTCTCCTCTTTTCTAAACTGAAACGTCCCAGTCTCTTTAGCCTCTCTTCATATGGGACCTGTTCCAAACCTCTGATCATTTTAGTTGCCCTCCCCTCTCCCACTCTCTCTCTTCTCCTCTCCCACCTCCTTTTCCCAGTCTCCCCGAGTTTTGTTCAATAAAGAGAGATTCTATTTTTGACCACAATTGTCCTTTATTTTGTACATCAGGAAGGAGGGCTAGGAAGGGGTAAGTGGAAGGAGGTGAGGGAGGAATGGGGTATGAGCCCCCGATGGGGAGGACTGGGCTGGCTCTGCGGGCTTCTGGGGGTGGAACCTCTCCTGCAGCCCCTCAATTGCCCCCTCTCCCCAGATGGCAGCCTGTGGCAAGTGCAGCCGGTCTGATGGCCGAGTGCTGTGATGTGCCCAGTGTGAGTACTCTGGGCAATCCAAGCCAGGACTGCTTTGCAAGCGGGGCACCCCTGAGAACTGTCTGTCTGGGGTGGGGGTCAGGTCCCTTTAAGCACAGCCCTCGGCTAGCCTGAGACAGCAGCTCCACGGTCTAAGTCCTCCTCTGATGCCCTGCCGGCACTGCTTCCGGCCATCCTTAAGCCCTGTTCAGGGTCCACTCTGTGTGGACATGCTAGTTCGAATTAGCAAAACACTAATTCGAACTAGTTTTTTAGTCTGGATGCGTTAGTTCGAATTAGCTTAGTTCAAATTAACTAATTCGAACTAAGTTAGTTCGAATTAGCGCTGTAGTGTAGACGTACCCTAGGTGAAGATGCCCTTCCACAGGGTACAACAGTTCTAATGCCAAATATTTTCATAGGGGCTTCGCCGTAAAACAGGTCTGACTTCCAGAGAAGGTCCGAGCACTTGTCAGCGAATGGAGACAGGTGGCTAAATACATTAGTATTTGCAGCTTGTATGGTCTGGCCCTTAATGTTCCTACTGTAAATACCAGTTAGAGTGCACATAACAGCTTCTGTTATTGATGTTTTCTGATGCTGTTGAGAAGGGCTATTCTAGCTGACTATTTTTAAAATATGAATCTGATATATGAAGCACTCATTTGAGCCAGGTGTTACATGGGGGACCTTTGTATAGCCCCAGACTGTACCTTAGGCTCTACCTACAGCAACTCTGCTATTTCAGAACTAGGCTTCACCTGAGCAGGGACGGCCCATCATACCAAAATATGCAATGGTTTTACAATGCACAGCAACAGGCACCAGGATAAAAACTTTTTTTTTTTGCAACCTTTGTGGGTTGCCCCTGTTTTGCTGCTTGTTGATACTTGAAAAAAACAGAAATTAAATAGCTGATCTTCTAATTTCTGGCCTCATTAAAGTCAATGGCAAAACTCTCACTGACTGCTATAGGACCAGAAATTTGCCGTCTGTCTGCAAATGCAATCCCTTTTTCCCATGAAAAAGATCTTCCTGTTGATCTTCTATTGAAGAAAAATTAATCTGTATGGTTGTGATACAACAAGGTGAACAACAACATTGGTTAGTGCTGACAGAGTTCCACCTTGTCTGGTATATATGGGTTCAAGAGCACAGTGTGATGCATTAAAACACTGTGGGTCCTTCCACCTCCAGAAAGAAGAAAGAAACATAAACCATCCAAAGCACAGACAATCTGACATGATGGCAGATTTAATGGGGGAGAACCTAGCTCAAGTATCAAGCAGTGCCATGTCACTTATGGAGAAGCATAGCAGCAGTTTTGCATTGATAGTCTTATAGGCTCATAGACTTTAAGACCACTTTGATCATCTAGTCTGACCTCCTGCACACTGAAGGCCACAGAGCCTTATTCATCCATTCCTGTAATAAACCTTTAATCTCTGTCCGAGTTACTGAAGTCCTCAGATCATGATTTAAAGACTTCAGGTTGCAGAGAATACATCATTTACAGCTGAAATGTGACCCAGAACCTATGATGCAGAGGAAGCATCTTTGGCAATCCCATAACATAAGAACTAGGGTTCACCAAATTAAATGAATAGGTAGCAGGTTTAAAACAAACAAAAGCAAGTTTTTTTCTTCATGCTGAAGACAATCAGCCTGTGGAACTCCTTGCCAGAGGATGTTGTGAAGACCAGGACTTTAGAGGGTTCAAAAAAGAACCAGATAAATTCATGGAGGTTAGGTCCATCAATACTTATTAGGCATAATGGGTAGGAATAGTGTCCCTAGCCTCTGTTTGTCAGAGGCTGGAAATGGAAGATAGGAGAAGGATCACTTGATTACCTGTTCTGTTTAAGTCCTCTCGTGCATCTAGCATTGGCCACTGTCAGAAGACAGGATGCTGAGTTAGATGGACCTTTGGTCTAACCCAGTATGAACATTCTTATGTTCATCTTGTAAAAGGAAGGTGTTGAGGCCTACCCAGAATATGTCAAATGAGCACCAGTTTAATTGTAATTGTAAAGGAAAGGCAGCATTGTGAGATACGGGAGATTTAAAATAAAAACAAAATTTGATTGGATGACCAACAATAACCCCGCTTTTAGGGAAGTAAGTAACTCAGACAGCGATATGCAACAAAGTGCTGATTACCCCAAATGGAGCAGATGAAAGTTTTGAAAGGGCAGAATGAGACAACAAAAATCTAACGTCAGCAATTGTCAGGAGAGTGGAGGAATACCGAAATACCGAAACAGGGTATATAAGGTTGGATGGAACAAACCAGGATGGATGGGTTGCAAATCCAAAAAACTAGGTCTGATCAACCAGGGCTCCCTCCCTGGTGCTGAATCTCACTGCAAAAGGGGAACAACACCAGTCGTAAGTTGCAACGAAAAAATCCAAAAAAGGAGAAACATAAAGAAAAGAATATCTCCTGAATCTAAGCAATGCTTCTATCTTTCTTTATGTGAGTATTATATATTTGTTAACTTTATAAATTATTTAAAGGTAAATCAGGAGGGTATATTTGTAGGAGGAGTTATTATTTCTTGCTTTTTAACTGTACTTTTTCTACTTTTTGTTTGTATATTACACTGTCTTATAAAGAATCAAAGATAGTGAATTGATTTAAATGAAAAATTAATTATAAAGTAAATAGAAAACTAAAAATCTTTGTTTAAAACCCTAAAAAGAAGCATTCCTCTGTCTGTGGTTTCAAATCCTTTAAAGAACCAAACCCGGTTACTGAAACATCTGACCTGGTGGAAATTCCTTCCCAGCCCAAAATATGCTGGTCATTTGGACACTGACCCAACAGAAATCTGGGACAGAATTCTCTAGAGTAACTCCAACCCCTTCCCATCTAGTGTCACATCACCAGCCATTGGAGACATTTGACGTATGTCTAGACTACATGTCTTTTTCGAAAGAGGCTTTTTCAAAAGATAATTTTGAAAAAGCCTCTTTTGAAAAAGAGCATCTAGATTGCACTAAGCAGATCGAAAAATCGATCTGCTTTTTCAAAAAAGAGCATCCAGACTGCCTGGATGCTCTGTCGAAAAAATGGCATCTGGAAGCACTTGTGCCAGGGCATAGGGGCAGCCTCTACTTCCAGGTCCTGCAGCATGCTCTTTGCAGAGACGTGTGCTTTAAGGGACCCCCCTGAACAGCCGTTCCTCTGCTCCTGCAGCTGGCTTGCCTACCTCCTAAAGAGACAGCAAAGCTTCTGCAGTGCTTGCTTGGAGTGCCTTGCTTTCTGGGACATCACAGCATTTTTTTTTCCTGGTTGGAGCTTTTTTTTTTCCTGGTTGTTTTTTTGCCATGGAGCTGGAGCTGCCCCTCTGAAGGCGATGGCCCCACACTGTTGTGCTTCAAGTTCTGCTGCAACTCAAGTTCTCAAGCTTCATTATGTTCATGCCAGGTCTGGATTCTGAACCCAGCCTTCAGCCCCTCACTCGGGCTGCAGCAACAGTGTCCTTGCCACCGAACTTCTCCCATGAGAGGTGATTTTGGAGGCTGGAGACAAGTTCAGACTGGTGGGACTGGCTTGTTGTGGAGCGGTGGGATGACCAGTCTTGTCTCCAAAATTTCCATATGTGGAAGTCCACCTTCCAGGAACTGTGTACCTGGCTTGGCCCCGCCCTGCAATGACAGGACACCCACCTGCACCCTGCCATCCCCATGGAGAAGAGGGTAGCTATTGCACTCTGTAAGCTGGCCACTCCTGACAGCTACCTTTCGGTAGGACACCAGTCTGGTGTGGGGAGATCTACTGTTGGCGCCATGTTAATGGAGTAGGTCCCTCTAGGGGGACAGTCCATGTGGGATAGGAGGACTGTAAGAGGAAAGGGCAGGGGGGCAATGGAGTGGGAGTGGGGGAGAGCTCCTGGCTTCACCCTGCCCTACTGCTAGGAATGGCCACTGGGGAGGGGGGGGCGCTCCTGGGATCTTTGGCGAGGGAGGGAGAGGGGGCACCTTCAAAGGACTCAGGCAACCCCTCTAACTTCCTATTCTGTGTGTTTGTATGTGTCTATTTCTGCAGATGGTGAGGGCCATCAACTTGGAGCTGCGAACAGGATGGTCCGCCTCGGAGATCTATGGACAGCTTTGCTGGGCTGGGATTCCTGATCTCTGGAGGAGCGCTCGATAGAATTCACATATCGATCTGTGCACTGCCCCATCGAGCAGCCCGGTATATCAACAGAAAAGGATACTTCTCCATGGTGCTGCACGCTCTGGTTGACCACTGTGGACTATTCACTGACATTTGTGTGGGGTGGTCGTGCCGGGAACATGATGCTCAGATCTTCTGAAATTCCTACCTTTACCGCAGGCTGCAGGCTGTAACATTCTTCCCGCAGTGAAACTTTGCAGTTGGAGACATGGAGATACCAATCTGCATTATGGCTGATGTGGCGTACCCCCTCATGCCCTGGCTCATGAAGCCATATACTGGGCATCTGAATGAGAGCAGGGAACAATTTAATGCGCACCTGACACGGGCGCGCTTGCAGGTGGAATGTGCCTTTGGCCAGCTGAAGGGAAAGTTTAGGTGCCTGCTCACTCTCCTCGACATGGGGGAACGCAATATCCCTGAGGTGGTAGCTGCGTGTTGCATGCTCCACAACCTGGTGGAGATCAAAGGGGAGGCCTTCCTCCCAGGGTTGGGGACATGGGCTGATGTGGAGGGGAGGAGGTTTGAGCAGACCCGGACATCTGCCATCCGCCAAGGTTGGGGTCTGCACCCGGGAGGCTCTGCATGACAGATTCTCAGCAGGAGACCAATGACTCTCCCCAGGGTCTCCCCAATGTGGCCTGTTGGCCTGGACCCCACCCCAAAAACCTTTCCTCCCACAACCCATCCCTGCATCAGTCTCTGGACAGTGAACACACACACACCGGCTACGTCTACACTGGCCCCTTTTCCGGAAGGGGCACGTAAATTTCACCTATCGTAATAGGGAAATCCGTGGGGGATTTAAATATCCCCCGCGGCATTTAAATAAAAATGTCCGCCGCTTTTTCCCGGCTTTTAGAAAAGCCGGAAAAGAGCGTCTACACTGGCCCCGATCCTCCGGAAAAAGCCCTTTTCCGGAGGATCTCTTATTCCTACTAAGTTCACTATTCAGTATGACTTATTGTAGCCTTCCCATTAACCAATTGCAGATCCACTGTTCAATATATTAATCCCCATTTTTCCCAATTTAATTAATAATTTCCCATGTGGTACTGTATCTGAAATCCAGGTACATTAGTTCTACTGCATTTCCTATAGCTACAAAATCAGTTATCGTCTCAAAGATATCTGAATGTTCTGGCCTGATTTACCTTTTCTAATGCATTTTACCCAATTATCATGTACCTCTATGTCCTTAATCATTTTTTCTTTCAAAATTTGTTCTAAGTCCTTGAAGTAAAATTAGGAGTCCTGTAGTTTCCCAGATCAACTTTTTTATCTTTCTTAAAAATAGGCACTATATTAGTACTTCTCCAGTCACAGGGTACAACCCCCAAATTTGCAGAGTCAATAAAAATCCTTGCTACTGGGCTTGCAATTTCATGTTCCAGCTCTTTTAATATTCTTAGGACCCCTTGACTGAGTCCTTGACTTTGGCTTCTCTTCTGATATGGTCATTTTTACTTCTGTATCTTCATTTCCATTAGACATCTGCTATTCACTTAGGTTTTGGGCCATACCTAGATTCTCTTTGGTCTCCACCCCATTCTCAAGTCCTTTGTGGTGTCACTTCTCCTTTCCTTCTTTTAATTTTATCAGTATGGCTATTGACTTTACTTATTAATTATTATTATTATTATTATTATTATTATTATTGCAAGGCCCAACTCTTGGCTGTTAACAGTTCTCACTTTTCCCCTACATTTTCTGACCTCCCCTCAACAGTGGGTGTTACCATGAGACAATTTGGAGAAAATTGAATTTGTTATTGTTGCTCCCAAGCTAGAAGATTCAGGTGAAACCCCGCATATGGTCTGCAGAGTCAGAGTCAGAAGTGGCCTTTTACTTATAGCTGTTGAAGAGCAAATCTGGCAATCCACAGATAACGTGGAGAGCATGACCATTAAAATGAAAACAAGATGCACATAAGGCTAAAATCTCTTCTTGTATTTTTTACTTCAATAGAGTCAAGGTTTACACTGATGTTGCTGAGTAAAATTTGACCTATTGCACTAGGTAAGGTGGTACAAATGCTAAGCCCCTCCTCGACATTAATGTTGCTTTAAACTACATTTTGATGTTGCTTCCAAGTGGTTCATTAATTTCTACAATACATTTATCAAAAGCAATCCTCGGGGCCCAGGGAAAGGGAAAATTTTTAATAAGCTGCCTTTTTTCTGCTTGTGGTTGTGATTCACATATATAATGAGTAGGATGCTAAACTAAATCCATCCAGCATGGTGGGAATTTTACCTAGCACCACTGGCAGGCATTTTGTCTGATCCAGCCCCATAAGCCCCACCACATAGCAGCTAATTGCAAGGATTAGGACGCACTGGACACTCAAGCTACACTCCTGTGGCTTTGGGGAGAAACAACACATTTAAACATTCCAGCTACGGTTCCCATGGCAACATACATAACAACTCACTAAAACTGTGGGTTTCTGTTTTCTTAACCCTTCAGGGCATTGACTGAATGAATACTTCCTTGAGGAAATAGTTCAGTCAACCAGATATACTCAAACACACTTAAATTCAGCAGTCCTTTTTTTCTCCTTGAAAAAAAAACAGTTGAATTCTACATTGAACTGATCTTTGCCCCTAGCATCCAGGGTTGAATCCAAAGAAGTGTGTTCACCATAAATATATGCTCCATCAATGCCTGCATAAAATATATGTACCATAACAAATAACCTCAAACCATTACAATCTCAAATACATTTATTTTTATGAATTTGCTGGAGACCTGAGAACACATGGGGAAATACACAATAATTTGAAAAATGAAGTAAACACCATTTACTCTCAAGTAAGAACTTCATTTGATCTGCACTAACAAAACAAAAATAATGGTATTGTATGGCATTAATATAGAGTAGAAAGCAGATTATTGTTAATTTTATATAAGTAATAAATAATTGTTTTGTTTTAATATAATTCTGCAGAGGATCTCAAAGCATTTTACAAATATTAACAAGGTAAGTTTCATACCATACTTGTTAAGTATACAGGGTTGGGAGTAGTAGGCTTATCAGGTAGTCAAGTTGACTGACTGCTCAGCTATTCACTTCCTCCCCATTGCTGCCTCTGTGCTAGAGGCAGCAAGCGGGGAGTAAGTAGGAGCTGGTGCTGGGGGTAGCCAGCTTAAAAACCAGTTTCCCCAGCACCATCTATCATAGGGTATGTCTACACTACAGCGCTAATTCGAACTAAGCTAATTCGAATGAGCACATCTAGACTTAAAAACTAGTTCGAATTAGCATTTTGCTAATTCGAACTAGCATGTCCACACAGAGTGGACCCTGAACCGAAGTTAAGGCTGGCCGGAAACAGTGCCGGCAGGGCATCAGATTAGGACTTAGCGCATGGAGCTGCTGTGTCAGGCTAGCCAAGGGCTGTGCTTAAAGGGACCCGACCCCCACCCCGGACAGACAGTTCTCAGGGGTTCCCCGCTTGCAAAGCAGTCCTGGCTTGGAGTGCTCTGAGTGCACACACTGGGCACATCACAGCACTCGGCCATCAGCCTGGCTGCACTTGCCACAGGCTGCCATCTGGGGAGAGGGGGCAATTGGGGGGCTGCAGGAGAGGTTTCACCCTCAGAAGCCTGCAGAGCCAGCCCAGTCCTCCCTATCGGGGGCTCGTACTCCATTTCTCCCACACCTCCTTCCACTTACCCCTCCTTAGCCCCCCTTTCCTGCTACCAGATTATTTGTTGTCTTAAGTTTTTCCTGTTACAGACTAACTTGGCTACCCCTCTGAAGCTTCTGGATTAAGGCTCATATGTCTTAATAGCTATTCAGGCACTACCACCACATACGTACCAAATAATAATGATAGCAAGACTTTCTGGGGACAGCTATGCTCTAGAAGGGAGAGGGCTGAAGCCCCAATTCACATTTCAGCAGCCAAGCTGAGAAGAGGCCAGACCTGCTCTTTGAGCCCTAGCTGATGAAGGGACAGATAGACAGCACTAGCTGCTCTCCTTGCTCCCAGAACTCTGACTGATTAGAGAACAGGTAAAGACTTTCCACTCCTGACATCCTGCTGCCTGCTCTCTTCCCACTGGAGCATGTAAATGCTGTTCACATGGAGAATTCATGACATAGGCCAGAACCCACGTTAATGACATGTTAGAAATAATGAATTGGCTGGCTAGCTTGATTGGGAATGAACTGGAAAGGGAGAAAGACAGAACCTTTACAGCCCAGAGCTCTCCTCCACAAACAATTCTCACCCCCACAAACTATATATAGTTGTGGAATTTTGAGAAGTTTTGATAAAAAATTGATTTTAGGGTTTTTGTATCAGCAGGTTCTCATCAGTTTTCACCCTAAGCTAGAGCTACATTTGGAAGATGGAGTAGTTTGGAAGGTTTTCCATTGCATTGTGGTTTCATGCTATAATTTAAGTCTATCGATCATTAAACCTTATAGTGATGACTGCTGTAGAAATAACAGATAAATGATAGGTATGTGCCAAATTCTCAGCTTTGATATGGTACCTTCATGCTGCTCCAGTTATAAAGCTTCTCTAGTTTCCAACCTGAGAGAATCCCTGAGAGTAAGGGATGAGTTGGATGAAAAAAGGGGCGTGTGTGGAGCTAGGGTACCATTACAAGAAAGTGTAATAGAGAGCAGCACAGAGGCTGTTTCAAGTGCCTCTGGGTCACCACTGTACCTTACAGATCAGGGAAACACAGAAGTGACTTTAATTCCTGGGGTTGCACCACATGTCAAGGGTCGATGGAGTAAACTAAGTATTATGTCTACATGTCGTTTATTTAATTGTTTGCTTTAATAAAAAAGGGCTGATTCTAACTAGAGGGCTACGGTTAGTTAATGGAATGATACACTTCTTGACTAAACTAATGTGTGTAAATAAATTTGCTCCAGATTCTATCAGAATAATTTCTTCCCTATAATTGTTGTGGGAAGCATGAACATTGCATTTGCAAGTACAAAGTCATTGAGAATTGCTCAACAGAAATATGAACTGTTGTAAGCGTGTTTTTCAATGAAAGCAAAGAAGGTGCCAAACACAGGGTAATATTAAAAACCACTCAGTACCCTAACTCAGACATTTTAGAGCTATCTAAAACCTTACCCCTGTTGCCACCCAAGAAGGCCTCATCATCAGCATGCAGACTTCAGCCCCTGCACCTATTTTTTTTTTTTTTTTTTTTTTAGCATTTCAGTCCTGAAAAATGACAGCCAAGAATTTGGCCTTTGTTCATATATCAAAGGATAGCATGTAGCTCTTCACACAGTCCCACAGGACATACAGAACTCGGTGACTCATTCTATACAACCTTTCACTAAAGGAATGTGCATGCAATGAAGTATTTGTGATACTAATTAAAGATTAGAAAACCTTCATTGATTTGCAAGGTACTGGGGTGAGGAAATGAGATTTTTTTTCGTTTCATGTTGACAATAAGGGCTCAGTTTCTCAACTTAGTTTGAGAAAAAGAATTTAAGAAACAATGGCCTGGGTGGATGAGAACAGAAGAATGGGATTTAAAATATTTTACCTCACTGTCCACAAGGGCCCGCACATCACCAAAAACACTCCCAAACCCAACTTTATTGTCAATCCAAAAAAAAGGATCAAATACACAGAATAGAGAAACTAAACTTTTCTTTCATAAACTGAGCTCTCTGAAAAACAGGAATATTTTTCACTAAACTTGGGGTTTTTAAACAATTCCGTCTAGTTTTCTTGCATCAAATTTCAAAATGTTGCCACTAGCTCCATGCTTGTTGAAAAATAAGATGAATTTTGGGTGACAATTTTTGCAAAAAGTTTTTAAATGGAAGTCAAAATTCTCACCAATTTTTTTTTTTTTAAATTGAGATTCAGAACATTTTATCAGCTCTACTTGGAAGTGAAAACCCAAGGTAAGTCAACAAATATGTCTGTTACAAATTATACTAAAAGTTCTGCTACCCAGCGTTTTGGAGGAATGGGAGGGAGTGCTGGTTAATGGAAAATTCTGGTTAACTGGGAGTTAAATTTTATCAATGTAATACCTATTTTCAAAGAATTAGAATACAATTAAATGAATAAAGTATAAAATAGTATACAGGTACTCACCAGTCCAGCAGTCAATATTATAGTGCAGAGTGGTTGGTTTCTTGAAGCACCTAGGTATATACAGGTAACATTTTCTATATAGTAGGTTATCTTATGTCAGTGCATGTCACTTTGAGCAGTGCATGGAGTCCAGCCACTCGCTGAAAATACACTTCATACTAAAACTATACAAACATAATTTAATCTTCCTTTGACTCAGAAGCCTCTTCAGGATCTTGGGTTGAATCTGAAATGACTTGGTCCCACATCCTGGAAGCTGCTTGCTAACTTGTCTTCTGCCTCTTTTGCATAAAAGTAGAGTGTAGAATGTGCAGTTGTATAAGGCGAAGTGTACTGGTCGTGGTTACTATACTAAAGATTTGTATTGGGAGAGATCAGAAATGCCAGTTAATTTGAGCTTTCAGGTTAATTAAGTGCCAGATAACAGAGCTTTGACAATAGTAGCATATATATAGTAGCCCAATGCCTATGACTCTGTAACGCTGAAATGCTGGCTGTTCCCTCTGGGCGATGCTGTTGCCTGAGTCATGTCCTTCTCCTCCGGCAGTGGCGCTTGGCTGATTTCTGCGCCGGGCTGCCGCGGGGGAGCAAGCAACCGTTTGGGCGCCACGGCCCCCATGCAGCTTGCTCTGCTTGCTCCCTCATGGCAACTCAGCTGAGCGGCACAGAAGTCAGCCAAGCACCATTGCAGGAGGCGAAGAGGGGCGGGGCGCTGACGTACACGCTCAGCCAGGCCGCCGCATGGGAGCAAGTGGTGCAAGCGACTGTTTGGGCTCTGAGGTCCCCTGAGGGAGGGGCAGGAGGGGGAGGAGAAGAGAAAGAGAGAGAGAGAGAGAGAGAGAGAGGCAGGAGGTGGAGGAGAGCTGAGAGAGAGGGGAGGAGGCAGTAGGAAGAGGAGAGAGAGACAGAGAGAGAGAGACAGAGCGAGAAACTGGGGGCTCAGGAGAGAAGACCGACATGGAGGAGAGACCTGAAAATCCCATCTTATGATGGGCTAATTGGCTAGTTTGGAAAGATTTGTATAACTCACTCATGGGTAATGCACACAGCACAAACTGATGCTGATAAGTATAGAGCTTCATGTGCTCTCTCTCTCCCTCTGTGTATAAATCTTGAATATACAATTCATTTTTTGGAAATATTGTTGTCATGGTTACCACTCAGCTGTCTTTTTGTTTTAACATCCCCTAATTTGTAAGGTTCCACAGGGAGCAAGTGTGCTGAAATTTTTAGAAGTTGCCTCTAGTTTTGAGTGCCTCCATTTTGGAGTGGTCACCTTAAGACCCTCAGGCCTAATTTTCAGAGATGATGTTCATTTACAACTCCAATTGACTTCACTGGCCTCATATGTGATGAACAGATCATAAGGCTATGCCTCCTAACATGAAAAACAAACAGCCTGGTGGTATGATCCATAGCAATCTATTTATATATAACAGTAATCCACTATAGTTAGCATAGAAAATCTTGCTATGCTTCCACATGCTGAACTCACCTTTGTGAAATGCCGTATGTGCCAAACACATCGCCCAGTGTTATTTGTTTGGATTTGCAGAAATGCTAAAGAGAGTAGTGCCTGTTTATATGCTCTAAGTTCCCTTGGGATAGTATCCACATAAATTATCCATGGAGCAAGTACAATATAAAAATAACCGTAGGTCAGGTAATCAAAGAACTCAAATTCTGCCCTTCCCTTCTCCGCTTTCCAGTGTCTGAGAGAAAATATGAGTGCAACATATTTACATATACTGCATTCATAATGTAAATGTATATGATACGTTACAAAATGTTCTAGATGCCTTTGCCATATACTTAAACTGAAATCACAGTAATGCAAACAATAGTAAACTAAGTAGCCTCCTTTCTTCCTAACCCTCACCAAAATACAGGCAGTCCCCGGGTTACGTACAAGATAGGGACTGTAGGTTTGTTCTTAAGTTGAATTTGTACATAATTCGGAACTGGCGTCAGCCGCTGCTGAAACTGACCAGCGGCTGACTACAGGATGCTCTGCCCCAGGCAGGATGCTCTGCCCCAGCTGCTCTGCCCCAGGCGTCCTGATTCAGCTGCTGCTGAAACTGGCCAGCAGCGGCTGAATCAGGATGCCTGGGGCAGACCAACCCAGCAGCGCCCCAACTGCTCTACCACAGGCGTCCGCGAGAAAAGCCTGGTCTGCTGGGGGGGGGGGGCGTGCACTAGCTGCACCCCCCCCAGCAGATCAGGGAGACGCGGAGCAAAGCTGCGGAGGACGGTCCCGCCGCCCGCATCCTCCGTGGCTTTGCTCTGCATCTCCCTGGTCTGCTGGGGGGGCCCCCCCAGCAGACCAGGGAGAAGCAGAGCCGCTTTTCTCGCCCCGGAGGACACGGGCGGCGGGACCGCGGCGTGTCTGGGCGGTCCCGCCGTCCGCGTCCTCCGCGGCTTTGCTCCGCATCTCCCTGGTCTGCTGGTCCCCCCCTCAGCAGACCAGGGAGATGCGGAGCCGCTTTTCTCTCCCCGGAGGACACGGGCGGCGGGACCGCAGCGCATCTGGGCGGTCCCGCCGCCCACGTCCTCCGGGGCGAGAAAAGCCCCATTCATAAGTACGGATCCGACTTAAGTCGGATCCGCGTAACTCGGGGACTGTTAAAGTTTTTGCTCTTTCCTTCATATATAATAGATAGGGAAGGGGCTCAGGGAAAGGCTCCAGTTATGTCTTCCTTTTTCCCCTGGATTCATTTCTTCCAGGTTCCTTCTGCTTTTAGGATTCCTTTGTTCTTGACTCTCTCCTGTCTTTTTTTCTTTAGTAGTTTGACAAGAAGGCCAAGTGAACCTATCGTACCTATATGGTGATACTTCCTCTGGTCTCAGCAACACTCACTAGTTCTTGAAAGTCTCTGGACAATCATGTATTCAAAGTCAGATGACACAGACATACATCTTTTTAGACTGCATACTGAATTCTCTCTACTTATGCACAGACTTAGATACCATATGTGATGTGCTTCTTTATCAGCAGCCCTGGATTTCTGTAATGTCTCCTTTCCTATGGGAAAGTGTCAGCCGACGGTCAGGGCAGTGAGTCCCTTATGACCGGCTGAAGTTCTTTTAAATTGTGCTTGGTTCTGTTACAGCAACTGAAGGAGTCAGGTTAAAGCTTAAACAGTTACTATTTTATTGTTACAGGGTAAATTTAGCTGTTAAATGCTACTACTGTGTTACAGATAACACAGACACTACAAAGGACAGGACAGAAATTACACTAATAAGTCATTTACAGGTACCATGAAACCCTTTGGTTCTCTGAGCTCTTATTAAATGCATGCAAAATAGACACATAGCAGGTATATATTCTCACCCCTGCGTTCCAGACTTGGCGTGGCCAGCGTCTTTCTCTCAATCCCTCGGGAAGAAGTAGGGCGAGGTTGGGCATCCCACAGACCTCGGGAGACAATCAATACCTGCCAGCAGGTATAGATGATTGGAGCTCAAATGGGGTGGGCTGCTGAACCTCTTTTATACCCCTTGGGTCATGTAGGCTTCTTCCTGGGCTCAAGTGGCCAATTAGGAAAAATGGCTTTGAATGCCAAGTTTCCCACGAAGGGTGCAAAGCATAATTCACACCTGGGAAAATGCAGACAATGGGCACCTCTGGTATGTGATGGGCGAAGATTCCTCTCTGGGACAGTGCAGGCGTGTCAATTACTGGTACTAGCCATCAGGGCGACGGGAGGCCCCGGGTCGTCAGCTAGCCCATTTACTGTCTGGTTTCTGTTTATGGTAGAGTCAGGGACAGGCAGCAAACCTGTGTTCCCAGGGCATCAAAGGCTGACTGCCTTTCTCTTGCTCTCTGGGGGGGGGGGGGGGGGAACAAGATGGGGTTTTTGTGTCTGGCTACAGAAAGCAATGCCATTTTTACAAGAATTCATGTTGGTCAAATGAAATTCACCCTAGAGGGAAAGAAATCCAGAGCAGGACATGAAGAATTTAAAAGAACCAAGTGTGTGAATGAGCAGATGAGGGTATGTATGTGGTGCTGATAGATAGTCATGTGATAAACTATAGTCATATTTATAAGATTATATATATCATGTATCTTTGATCCCTCTCTTACAATTTGCCTATTAATCCATCTCTCTGGACCCACTTGTAACATACAAATATCAATGATACATAGGTGTGTACGAAAAAATACTAACATACTCACTAGTCTTCTCTTTTAGTGGATATCTTCCTTGCTGTATAACTCATTTTCACTCTGTGTATTCTTCCTGTCCCTTCTAGGACTGTCAAGTGATTAAAAAATTTAATCATGATTAATCGCTTGTGCCTCCCCTTTGAAATGCAGTGGCAGCATTTCAACAGGGCAGCACTGCATGGAGCCTGGGATCAGCTGGAGTCTACAGCTAACCCTGGGTTCCATGCAGCGCTCCAGCTGATCCCCAGTTCTGCTTGGGCAGCCCCTTTGAAGCACACAAGCACAAGCTGGAACAGCATTTCAAAGGTGGAGCACAGCATTAATGCTTGTGATTAACGCGTTAAAAAAATTAACATGTTAATCCTGTCCTGCATTAATCGCAGGTATTAACGGAGGTCCCTTCACTTATTTTAATACTACATTGGGCCTGTAAGATAGCTGCTTTGTTTTCTAAAGGCCAGGCATTAAGCATTATCAGATATTTGAAGATCAGTTGTAAGCTAATTGGTTTGTAGTAGACATTTTGGACTCCTGTTTCCAATTCCAGTGGGTGATCAAATGAGTGGGAAACATTTGTTGCTAACCAAGTTTCAGAGCTTCCAGTTCACTGTACAAGTGATATACACTTGAAGGTGTTGTCAATAGGGAGGCTCAGCTATGGGAAGTGGTGGGGGCACAAAGTTTTATTCCAGCAACATCTATTTGTTCTATTATGCTGTGGACTCTGGAGGCCTGGCACCAGCTGGAAAACTAGTTCATTTGACACTTTCTAGGCCTGAGCATGGCACCACAATGTCAATAAATGTAAAACAAAACTAAATAAAAAACCCTTTCAAAGCAAAAGTAACCTGCTGTCAGCTGGTTTTAAACACCTAACAGATCAAGCAGCGGTCAGCAGGTAGCCTGGGAAAAGCTTTCTGTGTTGGTGATTTAGTTTACAGTATAGATTTATGAGAATACTCTTAACCAACAGTTGATGGTTTTAAATGGATTATTAATCAACCACAGGTAGGAGGCCAGAAAAAAAGAACACTGCTTTTTGACATCAAGTATCTCAAATAATTATTTAGTGGTTAAATGATAAAACTCTGTATTTTAAAAAAATCTCATTATGTTTGATGTTAGATAGTAAAACAGAGCAGAAATGAAAATATCCTGAAGCCCTATATCATCCTCATTATCTTCACTGGTGAAGTGAGTAAGTGAGTGGAGAGGTGTGAAATTCCAGCAGAGAGGAACATGCTGTTTTAAGAGGAATTGCTGACATGCAGGCTACAATTAGACAAAAAATGACTGCTGGCATTTAAAAATCATTACAGAGAGGAAATTGCAAGTGTAATTATGTCATCATTGACACTATTCAAGTGTGCTGATGCATTTTTGCTGATCAAACCAAGTGTTTATATTTGTAAATAGAATACACTTAGCAACTCTATCAATGGAAATGTTTCAACAGAGAATCAAAGAACCAGACCTCCTCCTCTGCCCCTCCCACCAAAAAACCCGAAGTATTTTTAATAAGTTTTTTTCAGTTAATTTTTAATATTTTATTTCCCACAATAGCTCTTTTTTTGATAGTATGAGCGTATGGGAGGGAGGGAGGAAGGGAGTGTTTTATTTTTGCAACAAACCATGCAAGCTAATAATACCTCAAAACTGTTGCTGCTCTGCCTCTGAATTATTTAAGAAAGTTATATTATTTAAGAAAGCTTTAAGCCACACCACTGTCATCAATCCTTTACTTATTAATCATTAAGGACAAATATAAAGTTGTATGACAGTTCAAAATAGCCAGACCATATGATGCACAAGAGTGTATTTATAGTTGAACTACCACTGTAGGCCTTTTATCTTGGACAGTTGTATATAAATACACTTTATAAATATGTAGGCAGAACGTGCTTAGAAAAATGCTTGAAGTAAATACAGGAAAAGTGTTTGCTCTTGCAGTACAAATCTGCATTTGTTCTTTTGTTTTTCCTTTTCTTCGAATACTGCTCCTTCTGTGGACATGCAGGCAATCGTATTGTATATTCTAATCAGACAACTGTGTAACTGGATGTGGAGTGTATGGATATGGCAAAATCAATTATCCTGCATCGAGGCTGACTAATAACCAACTATACAGTGTTATTAGTGAGGTTATTCTTAAACTACATAACTGGAATAGAAGAGAAGGTGAACACCCATATTTCATTTTAAAAACAAATTCTTGTCTTGGGCTGCATCGGCTCTACCTATAGACCTTCTCTTGTTTGTTTGTTTAAAGGAGATGAACTTTTTTTAAAGAAAGAACAGGAAAAACCATTTTTTTTTGCCTTTGCCTTCTCTTTCTGTTTTTCAGTCCTCTGTTTACATACTTTGCCTTTGGGGATGGGGTTTTAATTTGCTGGGTATCCTCCTGCCTCTAGTGTCTTTCTGACATTGGCTCCATCAGTTTCCATCAGTGTCCCAGCCCCCTAAATGTCAAAACATATATCCATTCAAGTTTAGTTACCAGAATGATGTCAAGCAACTCTTTATAGCCACTGCTTTACCAGAAAAGCAGCTTTTCGTCTCATTTTATTACCAGATTAAGATTGTAATGCACTATTAGAACTATACAGAATTCCTTTTTCTAGACAATGCCTGCTCCTGATGTTAAGAAGCCAGGGTTCTGTTGTGGCTGTCAATGGCACAGCTAACTCTGGGGTGTCCATGATGTGGCTCCATCACAACAGCTTGGCCAAGAGGTATTCAGGATGCATCTCTGTCCAGGCACAGAATGCTTCAGAGAGCTATGAAGAGCAAATGCCAGCGTGGCCACTGCAATACCCATCCCACAATGTGTGCCAATAACCTTACATAAGAGACTGAGAACAGCACTAGAAAGGAGAATAACATGGTGATGTGTTTTGGGTCATAGTACTCACTTGGCGTGGCTGCAAAACAGCTTAAATCAATAACCCCTCTTTTCACTCATTCACTTTCCAAAACAGATTTCCTCTTGGGCTGAAGTTTCTCATGTTTGGCTTTAGTAGATTTATTGATGAACATGCAAGGAAAACTCATTTAACTTTTTCTGAGTCCAGGTTGAGAAAATGATATCTTTCCCCAAAGTAAAATACTTTGCCACATTTTGTCTTTTTAAAACAAATGCAAGTCTCTCTTTAAAACTGGTCATTTAACTAATTTTCATTCTGGAGTACGAAAAAAAAAAAGGTTTTTACATCATTAAAAGTAACTACAGATTGACACCATTTTCTGAGAATTATTTAGTAAGTAACTAAAGCCCTGAGAGGACATCTGAATGGAGCCTTTCACCCACACAGATCTGAGTGGACACATGAGTCTTCCCATGTGATTTTTAGCTAAGCCTATCAGAGCTCTTTGTGGCATATCGATGCATTTTCTCTCCACCCTTAAAAGCACAAGAGTTGCTGATCTCGGAATGCTGCTGGGACAGTTTGTATGATGAAAACAGAAGTAACTAATTGAAACACATAGCACACACTTCTGTATGAACCGCTGCAATAACAGCAAGCACAGGGGACAGTGTGACCATTGACAAACTGCAGACACTCTGGCTATGTCTACACTACCAGGTCATTTCAAAAGAAGTTATTTTGAAATAATAACTCCAAAAATAACGATTTCAAAATAAGCTTATTCCTCTTCACAAGCAGGAGTTATTATTTCAAAATAACAAGTTTGGTATTGTGGTGCTCGCCTTGTTATTTCGAAATACGTCTCCAATGTAGACATGCCCTCTGAGACTGCAGGATGTCTCCATAACATCATTGCATTCTGCAATATTATTTAATTTTAAATCAACATTTCACACTCTTGTTTCACTAGATACAGTCAACACAATGCAAACTCTTGAGCTGAGGCTTTGTTAATCCAGTCTTGGGGAAAACAGCCTACATTCAAACAATAATAGAGGCAGTTAAAAAGTGAATATGAATACACCTCTCTCATTCTCCCGTCACATCACTCTAGTATACACCCTCTATACCAGTGATCACCAACCAGTAGATCCGGATCTACTGGTAGATCTTGAAGCCTTTGACAGATGATCCTGACAGGTTTGGCCAGGAGGCTGTTAAGTGCTGGCACTTCATCTGCCCCTCTCAACACTGCCATGCTGCTCCTGCCCTCTGCCTCAGAGCTGCCCTCTCCCCTCCCAGTCCCAGGAGCCTCTTGCTTGCTGTGCACAGCACAAGAAGAAGAGGGGGGGTGCTGATGTGAGGGTACCCTTCCCCCCACCCTGTACCCCATTTCCACAGAGCAGAGGGGGGCAGGGATGGAGAGAGTTTGCTGGCTACTTTGGGGAATGATGCAGAGCCAGAGGAGGGGTGAGCCTGACTTAGCCCCCTGCACTACCACCTGGAAGCCACCTGTGATAAATGGTGCCCAGCTGGAGCCTGCATTCCAAACCCGGGCCCCAGTCCTGACCTCCTCCTGCACCCCAAATCCCTGCCCTAGCCCTGAGTCCCCCTGCACTCAAACTCCCTCCCAGAGCCTGCACCCATTCTGCCCCTCAACTCCCTACCCCAGGCTCAGCTCAGAACCCGTGCCACACTCCAAATCCTTTAGCCAAAGATCGAAGGCTGCATCCCCCTCCCTCGCACCCCAACCCTCAGCCCCCAACCTGCTAAAAGTGAGTGAGGGTGGGAGAGGTAGGGAAGATGGAGTGAGCAGGGGTGGAGCCTTGGCAAAGGGGTGGGAAGGAGGAGGGGCAAGAGTGTTTGGGTTTGAGGTGGACCCTGGATTGCACTTAAATTAAAAAAGTGATCTCATGTTTAAAAAGGTTGGAGACCACTGCTCTATACTCTTTCATCCCATTTTCCTTGGTGACATATGAACTTCAAAACCTAACTGGAACAATTTAAAAGTTAATACTGAAACTGTGGCTACAGTGTTCTTATATTGTGTTCTTATTTAGTCCTCATAGGCTTGTGAAGGATATATTAGCAATGTTCAATGTAACTAGCAAGGATGTTATCAGATGATCATGAAACTAAAATTATAATCCAATTTTAAGACCTTGATTGCACATCTAGGAAAAATTACATTTCAGATTTTGTGTTTATTACATTAATAATATTAATTTTATGTAACACTATTTTCTTTACATAGGATAATTCACCATCAGGTATTTGAGGAAGGAGCCATCACTTACTATGGTTCAGGTTTTGAGCCCTTTTCTCCCACTGGTGATCAAGTAGTCACCCATGTAGTCTTAGCACATGGCTACACAGCACCCAAAACTCTAAATTGCGTAGCTTATTTCGAGTCTATTTCAAAATAGCTTATTTTGTCATTTGGCACTGTCTACACAGCGCCAGATTCAGAAAATAAAGCACTGTTTCGAGCCATCCCTTACTCCTCATGGAATGAGGTTTACAGGGATGGCGAAATAGCGCATCCTCTATATTATGAAATAGCGGACGGGCTCAAAAGATGTGAGGTAGCTATTTCTGGATAGTTCTGCTGTCCTGAAATAAGTTTGTTGTGTAGACATACCCATATTGACCTGGGAGAGTAATGACTCACTAACCTGAGATCCGAAGTTCCCAATATGGTTATATAAATTTGTGCAGTGGCCAGCAAATTAGAGCTAAAACAGTCATGCCTTGGTAGTAGATTCCTAAATCAGAAGGATATAATTGGGAACATTTTTTAACAGAATATTACAAGCTATCGAGTAGATATTTTTGTTTAGAAGGGAAATTATTACTCCACTCTACTCCATATAAAGTGAATGGTAATATATATGGTAACATACAGTATGCTATACTATATGACGAAACAAAGGACTCTGGAAAAAGAATTATTTTTATTTTTAAATTGTTCCTATCTTTCACATATTCTCCTGCATGCAACCAAAATAAATGGTGAAGTGGAGAAGCCCAGCAAAATGCTGAAGTTTGACTTGAAAAAAAAAATTGAGGAATTTTAAAGGATTTTTCTATAGAGTTTTCCAATATCCAGCAGATAGATGTCTAAGGAGAAGCCTTCTGTGCCTTATTTTGCAATCTCTTTGAATTAGAGCAGCCTTTGGTATGATGCTGCAATTTTAAAGGGCTGCAGAAAGCTGGCTGATGGTCCACTACTTACAGATTTCCAAATGTATTACTGACACACAGGGCCTGATGGTCCACTCCTTTGCACTTTGCCTAGTAATTTATTATAAAATGCCTACCATTCATATCTTCTTGTGATTTATACTCATTTTGCACAGGTTAAATGACCACATGAGATGCAGAGCAATGGAGAATCAACAGCCAAAATATTTTAAATAATACTTCCTAATGCTGGAGAGAAGCGAGTATATTACTGAGCAAATCACTATTCATGAATTAAATCTAGTCCATTCATAGACAACAAAAATCTAGAGCGTGAGGATGAAATTTTGGCTACATTGAAGTCAGTAGTAGTATTCCCATTGACCTAAATCAGTCCAGGATTTCAACTTAAATCCCAAGACAGTTTATGAAATCTAAGCAGCCTTTGAGCTGAAACAAAATTGAATAATCCAACAAAGGTGAGATGAAGAAAACCATAGAAACTGTCTTTGAAAAATTTTTTTAATTTATTCAGTCTATTACTGTTGCACTAGTAGATACTTTGACACTGTATTGTTTTCTTCTTTGCTTGAAATAGTTGGGCAATCAGGACCTGTTTCTTGTTCTTCTTGGTGGGACTGCTCAATTAATGAGGAGAGCCAGGATGAACAAGTTGTGCCATTCATTAATCTTTGTTTTTCTAGTGCAAAGTAGAGTCAGACTCCATTGGCTGAATTTGGCCTTGAGGCCTCAAACACCTATATACATACTTAACTGTAAGCACATGAGCAGCTTCATTGAATTTAACATTTAAAATGTGTATGTTTCTTCAGGTGCTAGGACCAATCCAGCTCATTCTAGCTGTTTCATAAAGATAACTTCACCTCAGAGTGCTGTGACCAGAAGATCTGTGAGGCTTAAAGCTGCTTTAGGCCAGGGGAATGATGGGATATGGGGAGATGAGCATGACTGACAGAGGTGGAAGAATGAATACAGCTGCCAAATATGTTTTTTTTAAATCTAGTGCATACATTTCATCCTTCAAGTTTATAAAGTGAATAGAGATATGTCCATTAAACCCAACTAAGAATCGGGCCCTTAAATTGGAAGAACCTCTTGTGGCTGAAAGACTACAGTAGCCAAATAAAAAAATGCATAATTGCTTTATGTGTATCTTTACTCTTTACCTAGATAAAAATTGTTTGTTTTAAATATTGTATTGTTGTGCACTTTGGGCAGTTTAGACAGGTACCATTTATACATGAAAAATAATCAAAGACAACAGTAAGAGATTTTTGTACTGTATATTTCTTGTAAAAATAAGTTTGTATAATGATTGGGAAAATTAGAGTCTCTCAACCAACCAGAGCAGAATGACTTGCATAAGTAAAAAAACAACAAATGGTCTGGTAGCACTTTATACGCTAAGAAAACATGTAGATGGTATCATGAGCTTTTGTGGGCACAGCCCACTTTTTCAGATGACCGGAGTTTTGAGTTTAGGATGTCCAGACCCAAAATAAATAGGAGCGGGAGAGAGAGAGACAGAGATCAGAGGGTATAGAAAATCAGGAAGGTAGAGGGAATGAATAAGTATCTTAAGATTGGGTAGTTAAAATGAAGCAGATAAGAATCAAAGTCAATTGATAGTATCCTTCATGACACAGAAATCTACACAAAGAGCTGTTTGTACCTTCATTGACTGTTAGGTTGATAGTGTCTCCACTATCCTTCATCAAGATTGAGTCCATCAGCATGAGAATTGAATTTGCAGATGAACTCTAATTCCAATGCTTCTCTGTGTATCTGGCTAGTAGAATTGGTTTGTGACAAGACAGCCACTTGAAGATCTTTTAACCAGTGATTAGGAAGATTAAAATGTTCTCCGACAGGTTTCTATATATTCCCTTTACGTATATCTGATTTGTGTCCATTGATTCTTTCCCAGACAGAGACTGTCCAGTTTGTCCAATATATATAGCCGTGGGGCACTGCTGGCATTTGATGGCATAGATCAAATTACTGGATGTGCAGTCAAATGACCTTTTGATTTGGTAGCTTATGTTGTTGGCTCCAGTGATGGATTTCCTAGTATAGATATGTGGGCAGAGTTGGCATCATGTTTGGTTGCAGGGCTGGGTTCCTGGATGCTTATGATGTGGTTGTATGGCATGGTCACCGGAAAGAATTTGTTTCAGGTTGGGAGGTTATCTGTAAGTGAGAATGGGCTTTTCCCCCAAGGCCTCAGAGTGAGCAGTCATTTTCCAAGATGGGTTGTAGATTGTGTATAATGCACTGGAGGGGTCTGAGTTGTGGACTCTAAGTAATAACAAGTAGAGTTCTGTTATTTTCCCTTTTAAGTAAAAAAGGCAGTATAGTTATGCATTGCTAATTGTATAATATGTCTATATAAATCTGACTGGCTGTGACAATACTATTTCAGTATAATACATGTTAAGTGAATACTGATACTATATTGCAGAGGCTTAACTCTTCTAGCATGGACATCAATGACAAAGACGAAATGTATACATTAAATATATATACTCCTGGCTATTGACTGTTGGAGTAGGTATTGTACAAAACTTCTCAATCCTGACATAAAATATTGGGCCCAATTCCTTTCCCAGCAATGTAAATTGGCTCCATCTTATTGGGCTACCCAGGCTAAGTCTAGACTTAAAACATAAAAGTGCAGCTGTAGTAGCGCTTTAAAATATGGCCATGGCACCAGCATTCTACGTAAACCCTAACCAAGAGAAGTTAATAGTGCTGGGAGCCTGTTTACACTGGTGCTTTACAAGGTTGTAACGTGTCACACTCAGGCTGTGTTTTTTCACACCCCTCAGAAAGAAAGTTGCAGTGCAGTAAAATGGCAGTGTATACATGACTTCTAAGGAGTGAATAAGCATGAAAATAGTAACTACAAACAAAACCAATGAACAAACAAGTACATTAGAAAGTTACCATTTGTTTGCAGACTTGCTGTGGCCACATTAGTTCCAGTAAACTAGACTGTGTATAATACCCAAGTATTACTTCACCCACTTTGTCTCACTAAAGTTATCAATTTTCAGCCTCAAAAATCAAACAATTCTTTGTGTTTATACCTAACTCTAACTATAGCTGCTGAAAGTCATTCAACAGAAGGACAGGTAGGTCTCATAAGGTCAAGGTTTGTAGAGGCAGGTTCTAGAGTAGGGTAAATAATTCATCTGCCTCTAGATTTTTCTTCCCATTAGGAGAATACTTAACCTCATACTGAGGAGAAGTTGCAGTTGATCACTAAACATCCATGAGCTCTCCACACTATTGCAGATACTGAATGGATAACAGTGCAACACTTCAGATGCACAGTTTAAATACCACACCATTTTTTTCAGACCACCGAAGCACTTCATACGGGAGGTTTTGAAAAGCTTTAGAAGCTACTGTTTCTAAAATATGTTCAAGTATGCAACTGGAGCAGTTAAGAGTAAAATTAAGGAGTACTTGAGTTTGACTCTGTATTGTCCAGTTACAAAACTTGCAGCTGAAAAGTGGTATGTTTGCAAAATAAAAAATTCTTGCTAAATGCCTTTTGAAAGCGTAAATGGCTTGAGGCAGGTTTGGGCTTAGCTTGCAATAAAAGTTCTCTATCCCACCTCCCAAACACTAACTACAGCAGGCCCAGCATAGTGTTACATGTTATAACCTTGCCCTGCCATTCATGCTTAATGTGGTCACAGCTCGATTTCTTGAGGCATGCTGTGACTTATGGTCAACTTTCATTGCTAACAGAGGAAAAAATCAGCCTGACAAACTTAATATTTCCAGGGAAGCAGGAGCGGAGGACAGTTTGTGTATGAAAAGGAGTGTTGGGGTAGCCTGTCCTCAGCAAATTTTGCAGGTGAAGCTTCCTTCACTTTGCATTTAACAAAGTTCTTATAAAAGGAGAAGGCAACTTTTCTCCTAGTTTAAGTTCAGATGCAATTCTCAGCCAGCCACTTCACTACAAGAATGCAGAGTGAGCCATTTGAGCCTTGTGATCTTTCAGCTACACAGCATCCCATTCATCATATGCTTGAGAAACATAATATGTACAGCTGAGGAAAACAGAAGCTGCAGAGACAAGGAAAATCAATTAACAAGAAAGCTTGTATAAGAAGAAAGACTTAAGCAAAATCTTCACATGTTACCATTTTGAAGTTTCTAAAGCTTTTCTCCCCCTTCAGATAAAAACTTTATTGGCCGCATTCCAAGTATATTCTTTAAATTAGGGTATGGTGATAACAGACAGCTATTTATTCACAGATTAGGGATCACTGAGCACACAGATAGATTTATATTTTCTTCCTAAGTAATTTCAGATAATTGCAGCAGGAGCCACCGTCAGTACTGAGAAAAAGAATGTTATAGTTTGCAACTAGTTTCCATCCTGCAAGGGAACCCATACAACATAATTCACACAGTACACTGAGGGCTAGATTCTGATCTCAGTTACCCTGATATGAATTAGGATTAATTTCAATAAAGTCAAAAAGAATTATGCCAATATAAGAGAGATGAGAATCAACCCCAATTTACTTCAATAGATTTAATCCTCAATTACTCCAGCGTAACACAGAGAAAAGGCTGGCCCTTATTTTTCATATTAAGTTAATTGACACTGTGGGCAAATTGTCTTTTGAGTAACAGTGGTTTAATTATAGAGTATCTAACCTTACTGGAGTTGCTCCCAATCTGCCCTGGTGTAACTGAGCAAATTCTGGCCCTATAACTATTCAGTATGAAGTTATTGAAATTAATGGTGGCAGCAGGTGTGGGTCCCATCATACGTCTGCCCCCATAAATCAGAAATGCATATTACAGCTTGTTACAAGAGTTCTGAGTGATTTGGAGCACTGCCATTCAACATTATTTTGTATCACAACAATGTATCACATGGATGAGGGCAGCAATTCTAGAAATAAAGCAGACATTCGTCCATCTAGTTCCTTCCCCAGCCCTATGAATATTTTTTAACTTGTTAACTACTGGAATTTGATCCTCCTGTAACAGAGGAAATGTGTAATAGTGATACCAATGACCTTACTAAAGTGCAAGCTGTGAATAGCCCTAGTGAAGTTGAGCAGCCTGAAAAGACAAAAACGTTTGTATGCCAGCTATTTAATCCCAATGCAGGTGACTGGCTGCTAAAAATATTTAAAGCACTTTATCCTGCTAAACTAAGCTTTCATTATTAGGAAGTAAAAAAATAAGCAACATCACTACAAGTATAATAAATCACAAAAGAAAAATATAATATCCATTTACATAAAAGTCCAATTTGCTGGTTACAAGAGTAAAAACCTAAATACGGGTTGTACCTCCCTTAATTGGGACTCTTTGGTCTGGCAACAACTGTGGTCCAGCAGGACCACAGATGTTCCTGGATCACAAGGTCTAGGTATAGGGAGGTCTGGCCACAGGGCAGTCGCACAGCAGAGTGGGGAGCCCTGGGAGAGGGGTGCCACAGCAGGGAGATCTGGCCCCAGAAACTGGGCAGTAGCAGGGGGCCTGCAGTGGTCGCACAGCTCTAGTGCCGGCTGCACAGCTCCGACCCTATTGGTGGCTAGGAAGCTCCAACCCCGGCCACGCAGCTTCGACCCTGCCGGCAGGCCGGAAACTCCAGCCTGGCTGTGAAGTTCTGACCCTGGCAGCAGTGGGGCCAGCAAGAGCTGGAGAGCTCTGGCCCAGGGAGCAATAGCTGGCCAGGATGCAATGGGGTGGGCAGCTGGGGTGAGGGAAGCTGTGGTTTAGCACGGGCCATTAGGGGAGGGACTTCCCCTTGTCTTCCCCAGTCAGGTCCTGAGGCTGTTGGACCAGAGTGGTCCAACCTGTATTCAATTTTTGTCTCTAAGGGTATGTCTACACAGCAGCATTATTTCGGAATAACATCAGTAAACTAAAGCCAGGTTTACATTAGCTGTAAGTTCAAATTAAGATATGCAACTCCCACTACTTTAATTTCGTAGCTGGAATTGATGTATCTTAATTCAAACTGTGGTGCTGTCCCCACAGTGGGAGGTTAAAGGGAGAAATGCTCCCATTGGTTTCACTTACTCCTTGTGAGGTGTAGAAGTACTGGTGTCAATGGGGGTGCTCTCAGCATTTGATTTAGTGGTCCTTACTAGCCCCGTTAAATCTAACGCAGAAGATTGACCTCCGAGGGTAAATATAGATATGGCCTAACTCCATAGAGAAGCTAGTTAACTTAAAAGTGAAAAAAGCCTGCCAGAACTATTAGCAGAACACTGACACCGTGAAAGAGCCATTGAAGTGGTAATGAAGCCATTTGACAGGCATTTGGAACTCCCAGGTATATACTGTCCGTTACTGAATTTACTGCATTAGTATCTAGGACCTGAGTTTAAAATTTGTTTTAAAAATATTTCACTGGCAAGCTGTTGAAGATTATAAAATCACATCTTTAAAAAAATGGTCCCCCTCCCCTGGCTGCCATTTAACGGTACTGTGTAGGACCTCATAAATCCTAAGGACAGCCCTGGCCGGAAGCCTTGATACCAAGGTAAGAAACAACACAGAAGGAAAGAGATCTGCAGGAAAGTTTTGCAGTGAATCCAGTGGGGACACAATATCAGAGATGACTTGGAAAGTGGCTCTTCACCCCAGCCATATTGAAAGGCTTGGCTGGAGCTACCTGCAGTAAAATGGAAGAAGCATAAGTCTAAATAGCCAGAGGCTTGAGGAAATACCAGGAAACAGAGTCTGAGATTTAGGGAAAAATCTGTTGAACCCAGAGAGGGGCTGGTAAAGCTGTGCAGTGGGGAAAAGTGGTTTTGATTTAAGCTGACATTTGAACAATGGTGTTGTTTTAATACCCCAAGGGAGTTATTTGACACTCAAGAGGCAGCACAGCCTTTGAGAAGCCCAACAAGGGAAAATCGAGGCAGTGGCAGGATTGAAAAACCCTGTCTCATTGCTCTTAAAATCATTTCCCTCCAGGACAAATAATCCCCCGAACATTGTGTAATATTCATTCATTTGCTCCTTCAGTGAACATTCCTGATACTGAAACCATTTTCCTGGAACATGAACAGAACAGGGATGTGAACGCAGGTGCCTAGCTCTCTCCTTGATGTACACTCGCATGCTGCTGTACTTCTACCTGTGTTCAGGTCTGGAGGTCTGTGGGCTGGTGATTTTTAGTGAAATCAGATCAACTTGATTATACCTCTGAACAGATTAATGATCCTGAAAATGTCATAAAAAGCAAAGTCCTGATCTTTGCATGAAGCTCAATCCTGCAAATAAATCAAGTGACTTTTCCTGTGTAGTCAAAGATCACTGGGCGTATCTCCATATGTAGCACAGTGTGAACGGGGCATGCACCCATTGCTACAGTCCTCCCTAGCATGCAAGGTGCTCTCCCTATTGGGCTGGTTCTGCTCTATTAACCAATGTGGGGAAGGATGGGTGTGACCATCCTGTCCTTTCTCATGCTCTTTGGGAGTAGAGATAAGGGCATACAGCATTTCCTCTACTCCCCAGAATATTTCTATCACTCACACACATCCTGTGGCCCAGATAAGAACCAGTCAAAAACTGGCCCTGTAATAGCAAAATCATAGTTAATCCTCTCATTGTCAGAAGTCATAGGAGATTGCAGGGATCTGTGAGTTCTGATTCAGTAGCAAACTAAAGCAAATAGTACACCGAATTGTCCAGTGCATTTTGTAGCTAGTAAACCCTGGTAGTTTGCATAGTAGCTGAACTGCTGCTGGGTAATATTTTGGCAGACCTCTCCTGTCCCAAGACGGATGAAATTAAAACAAGGCACCTGATATATAGTTTAACTAGGATGCAACTTTTGTAAGTAACACATCTGGGACCTATTTGACAGTAACTTCTCCAGTGCAAGTCATCTGTTTGTAAGCTGTTCCACCTAGGGGAGGGCTGTTCTTAGACCTGACCCCAGTCACTTGGTCCCAGTACAGTTTCTGGGATCCTACAGACCTTCCTTTGTATGAGGTTTAGGGGGTGGGAAGAGGAGGTTACACCAGGCATTAGAAGCCCCAACCTCATTCTCTAGCTTCTTGAGAAGTGGCCTTTTCCTAATCCAATTTTGATTCTGGTTTATCAAGGAACCCCGGGCACCAGCCAAGTAGCAAAAAATGAATTTTATAAACTAACCAACATGTAGCACCCCTGGGTTGCTAAGAAACAGGTGAAAAAATTCACTCTTGCCAAGGCTAATCTGGCAGCAAGGGGAAAATATCTTTCCAGTACCATAAAAACCCAACTGGCATGATGCTCACAGCTACTCCCTATAGTCCAATTCTACTCTAAACCCAAGAAAAGAGAGAGTGGAGTTTTTCTTCCTAGTGCAGGTTGCTCACACGCTTGGGTGTGTGAGAGCTACAAGCTTGTGCTGCACACTTCTGGCCAACCAACCAGCCATACAGCCCCAAACTCCTCCAGCCCAGAAGGAAGTGATTGACAACCATCAGGTAGGGAAGGTGCAATAAGACTTAAAGGAACCGAGGATTTCTTCCACTGCTAGCCCAGATAAAGCCTCCTCACCTGTGAAGTTGTGGGAGGAACAATTTAATCAGAAATCCCAATTTGCTATACTAAGCAATTTCCAGGGTCATCTTTTTCATGCTACATCACAAATGAAACACTAATCAAGAGCCAGAAAACTGGTTCAAAGTCAACTGAAAATAATTTGTATTTACAGCCTGATCCTCTAGTTCTTACTTCCATGAATCTCATTTGGACTTAATAGAACTACCCAAATGACTAGGCAATAGAAATAGATGTGGGTCCTCTCCCTTCCTCCCCCACAATTGGGGAAGCCCAGGGTGAAGACCCTCCGGAGAAATACTGTGTTGATGGCCCTCACCACCTGTAGAAGGAAACAGAAAATCATAGGGTTGCCAGAGCCCTCGAGAGTTCCCCGAGTCCAACCGCTTTCCCCACACACCAAGCCCAACCTCTACTTACTGTATCCCAGCAGGGCTTTGTGAAGGCGGGACCAAAAAACCTTCCAGGGAGGGAAACCTTCCCTTTCCTTAAGGAACCCCATTCCAGCAATTCACCACCCTCCTGGGACAATAGCACAAGAGTTATACCTGCATGAACACAACCCCGATGGTCAATCTCCCCACACTGAACTGTTTCCTGACAGAGCAGTGGCTGTCCAGCGTGGCAAGCTTCCAAAGTGCAATGGCTACCCACTTCTGGAGGGGAACACGGGCCACATGTGGGTTTTCGTCACCGAAGGGCAGGAGCGAGCCACTCACACAGCTCCAGGGAAGTGTCCTTCTGCATGTGGAAATTCTGGAACCATTGCTGGTCGTCCCACCACTCTATGACAATCCAGTCCTACCTGTTGGAAATGATGTCCTATTGCCAGAAGCGGCTGTGCAGGGTGCAACGGCGGATATAGGGCAGGGTAAGCGGGGCAGCTGCCCCGGGCCCCGTGCTTCAATAGTCCCCGCACATGCGCTACTACCTGTTGGCTGTGGCCGTGGTGCATGCATGAAATTGTGCTGCCCCGGGCCCCACGCTTCAATAGGCCCTGCACCCTGGGCCCCGCAAAACTCTCATCTGCCCCTGGCAGGGTGTGTAGGGAGGACAAGAGGGGTTGTGCTGCATGAGCAGCTTATGGGGAGAGGAGAGGAGGTGCCCTGCAGGGAGCAGTGGGTCGTGTTGCTGCAGAGCCACAAGGACAGCCTGTAGTAACTGCATCAGGAGGTTCAGCAGCAGGTGTAAGACCTGGCAACTGCTTTCCAGCAGGTCCAGCTCCATGGCTGGAGTGCTGTGGTATCCACAAGGGCAGCAAGAGCAGGCAGTGAGAAAAGGTTGCTGTCCCTCGAGGAGGTAGGCAAAGGTGAAGAGCCTGAGACACAACTGTACAGGGAGGTCCCTTTAAGCACGAGCTACAGGAAATAACTGCTGTCCTGATACCCTGCCGAAGTGTTTCCAGAATGCCGTAAATGTGATTCAGGCTCCAATCAGTGTGGATGCGCTATTTCAAAAAAGCTCAGCGCTATTTCGACGGGCATTTGTAATCTGGACACGCTATGTCAAAATAAGGTATTTCAGAGTTTTTATTCTGAAATAGCTTAATTCAAAATAAGCACGTAGGGCAGACATATCCTTGGGGAGTCCAGCTCATAGGGGGAAATGGGGAATTCAGAGCCAACCTTACAACTCCCAGGAGAGGCTGCAGTGGAATTTCCAAATCAAAGTATTCCAACATTGAATTTTTGGGTGACAAGTTGAAATGTTTCAAGGCAAGCAGGTTGCTATTTGTGGAATTTTTTTAGGTGAAAATGTAGATTTTCCTTTAAAGAACAATTTTGATGGAAACATTTCAGGTTCAGGGGAGGAGGCAAAGGGGAAAGTTGCCCCCAGGCCTGGCAATTCAAAGGAGCCTGGGGTTCCTGCAGCAGTGGCGGTGGCTCAAGCCCTGGGTCCCAACGATTCACTAGAGAGTCAGAACACAGCTCTGCACACTCCGCACAGCTGGGCAGGGGGAGTTGCACTGCAATCCTGGCATCACTGAGCACCATCCAGGCCCCTTCCACCTGAGGCCCTGACTCTTTCACATCTTGCCCAAGGGCCAGTGGTGGTTGTTGGCCTCACTGAAACTTTTGAACCAACTCTACAAGTTTGTTTTAACTTCCTGTCCAGAATGTCCTTCTCCATCACCACTGAAATCAATGTATGTCACTGGACCTTATGATCACTCTTTCAGATCAGCCAGTTGAAAAGAGCAGCCTATCACGCTTTTGCTGAGATGACCATCACAGAGCAAGCCAATAGAAAAAAACAATAGGTCTTTTTGTCTTACTGCATAAGCTATAAGTAATCAGCAAATTTTATTACCTTGACTATAAAATAGAGCTTTAAGGAATGAAAAACCAAAAGAACACTAGTGACACTAGTAAAATATAGGCAAGCAACACGGGAATGCAGAGGCAAGATTAGAAAGGCAAAGGCACAAAATGAGATCAAACTAGCTACAGGCATAAAGGGAAACAAGAAGACCTTTTATAAATACATTAAAAGCAAGAGGAAGACCAAGGACAGGGTAGGCCCACTGCTCAGTGAGGAGGGAGAAGCAGTAACAGGAAACTTGGAAATGGCGGAGATGCTCAATGACTTCTTTGTTTCGGTCTTCACCAAGAAGTCTGGAGGTGTGCCTAACGTAGTGAATACAAGCAGAGAGAGGGTAAGTTTAGAAGATAGGATACACAAAGAACAAGTTAAAAATCACTTAGGAAAGTTAGATGTCAGCAAGTCACCAGGTCCTGATGAAATGCATCCCAGGATACTCAAGGAGCTGAGCCTTTAGCTATGATCTTTGAAAAATCATGGAAGACGGGAGATTCCAGAAGACTGGAAAAGGGCAAATATTGTGCCCATCTATAAAAAGGGGAATAAGAACAACCCAGGAAACTACAGACCGGTCAGTTTAACGTCTGTCCCAGGGAAGATAATGGAGCAGGTAATTAAGGAAATCATATGCAAACACTTGGAAGGTAATAAAGTGATAGGGAATAGCCAGCATGGGTTTGTGAAGAACAAGTCATGCCAAACTAATCTGATAGCTTTCTTTGATAGGATAACGAGCCTTGTGGATAAGGGAGAAGTGGTGGATGTCATATACCTAGACTTTAGTAAGACATTTGATACGGTCTCGCATGATATTCTTATTGATAAACTAGGCAAATATAACTTAGATAGGTCCACGATAAGGTGGGTGCATAATTGGCTGGATAACCGTAGTCAGAGAGTTGTTGTTAACGGTGCTAAATCCTGCTAGAAAGGGATAACAAGTAGAGTTCCGCAAGGGTCTGTTTTTGGGACCCGTACTGTTCAATATCTTCATCAATGATGTAGATATTGGGATAGAGAGTATGCTTATTAAGTTTGCAGATGATACCAAACTGGGTGGGGTTGCAACTTCTTTGGAGGATAGGGACATAATTCAAAATGACTTTAGCAAGTTAGAGAAATGGTCAGAGGTAAACAGGATGAAGTTTAATAAAGAGAAATGCAAAGTGCTCCACTTAGGAAGGAAAAATCAGTTCCATACATACAAGATGGAAAGCGACTGTCTAGGAAGGAGCATGGTGGAAAGGGATCTAGGGGTCATAGTGGACCACATGTTGAATATGAGTCAACAGTGTGATGCTGTTGCAAAAAAAGCAAATATGATTCTAGGTTGTATCAACAGGTGTGTTGTAAGCAAAACTCGTGAAGTCATTCTGCCGCTCTACTCTGCACTAGTTAGGTCTCAGCTGGAGTACTGTGTCCAGTTCTGGGTGCCACATTTCAAGAAAGATGTGGAGAAATTGGAAAGGGTACAGAGAAGAGTGACAAGAATGATTAAAGGTCTAGAGAACATGACCTATAAAGCCAGGCTTCATGAACTGGGCTTGTTTAGTTTGGAAAAAAGAAGATTAAGGGGGGACATGATAGCGGTTTTCAAATATCTAAAAGGGTGTCACAAGGAGGAAGGAGAAAATTTGTTCCTCTTGGTTTCTGAGGATAGGACAAGGAGTAATGGGCTTAAAGTTCATCAAGGGAGGTTTAGATTGGACGTTAGGAACAAATTCCTTACTGTCAGGGTGGTCAAATATTGGAATAAATTGCCAAGGGAGGTGGTGGAATCTCCCTCTCTGGAGATATTTAAGAACAGGTTAGATAGACATCTGTCAGCGATGGTGTAGACGGAGCTTGGTCCTGCCTTGAGGGCGGGGGGCTGGACTCGATGACCTCTCGAGGTCCCTTCCAGTCCTATGATTCTATTATTCTATTCTATGACACAAAGGTTAATTCCTCTAACTGCATTCAGAGTTTGTTAAGGTTCAGTCTGCAAAAGAAAGGAAATTCAGGGTCAAAGATCAAACCCCTTTCCCAGTGTCTAGTCACAACGGGATGCCATCCTTAATTCTACCCAACTGTGTCATATTGTAGCCAAATATTGGAGGCTTGATCCTTAACTTTGAAGTTCTTTACTTTTGTGGATTTAAGCCAGAACCACAGCATTTTTTTTAAAACGCAGTCTCTTGGTGAATTGAATGTAGCTTTATGTGTGAAAGTAAAATAGAATACAAAGCTTTTCACACTTCCACAGGGATAGCTTTTAAACTATCTTTGCCCCTTTACTTCTCTTCATGTTTTTGTTGGCCCTGGTCATTAGATTAAAAATGTAGGAAATTAGAGTCAAAAGATTTTTTTTAAAAAGGAAGGATGGATACTAATAACTTTCCAAAAATCTTTTCTGTCATTTTTATAAATGCTTTCCAGATTTGGGCTTGACATCCTTACAGATTTTATGATCGTCTCAGGGCTTATTCAAGTCACACTTGTCTTTACTTTGGCCCAGATCATTAATATTAGGATTTCACTATTAATCTTTTTAAAGCATTCTCTATTAAGATATTTGATACGAGATTTTTGAGGTTTAAATCACACTTAAAAAAATACATTAATCAGACATTTTAATTTGCATATGCATTCAATTAGCAAATGTAATACACTAACGGTTCAAAACTCCTATTGACTTCAAGGATAATTTTGCCTACATAAGGAATACAGAGCATACTAATAAAATGTGTAAAACACAATAAAATCTTTCCATAAAACTATGCTTATCTTCCAAGTATTTTTCTAATATGAACGAGGTAGTTCGTGGATGGGAAAAGCCTCATATCTTCAAATATTATGGCACCTGACAGGTGAAACTGTTGCAATATTCCTTTAGATGCTACAGGTTGGACCTCTCTGGTATGGCACCCTCCGGACCTGACTGGTCCCAGATGAGGGAATTTGCCAAACCAGACAAGATCCCCTGCTACCGCCACCGCCCTCCTCCCAACCCACCTACCTTCCCTGCTTCCAGCCACAGATATTGTATTGCTGCTATGTACTTCAAATCACTGAAGGCAGAATTCCTCTGTTATAAAATGCCAACCCTCAGCAATGGAATTTACTTCTCTGTAAGTGGTGGTTCTTCAAGATTTGTTGTCCCCATCTGTATGATACGCATGTGCATGAACCTGAAGAGTTTTAGTAAAAGCAGGGCCATTGGTTTGCATATGTGTGGTTGTTCTTCTAAAGCTCTGAACTGAGTTCAGAGAGGATGGTATACACCATCACCTCTTTGAGTTCCTTCTCCTACCACAAATTCAGCTACAATTTTCAGAAGAGGGGAAGGAAAGTGAGTGGTAGAATATAGATAAGGACTACATGTCTCAAAAAACCCATAAGTAACCTCCATTTCTTCTTCAAGCAGTGGTCCCTATGGGTATGTCTACACTACAGCGCTAATTCGAGCTAAGCTAATTCGAATTAGCGCAGCTAGACTTAAAAACTAGTTCGAATTAGCGTTTTGCTAATTTGAACTAGCATGTTCACACAGAGTGGACCCTGAAAAGAGGTTAAGGATGGCCGGAAGCAGCGCCGGCAGGGCATCAGATGAGGACTTAGAGCGTGAAGCTGCTGTCTCAGGCTAGCTGAGGGCTGTGCTTAAAGGGACCCGACCCCCACCCCGGACAGACAGTTCTCAGGGTTCCCCGCTTGCAAAGCAGTCCTGGCTTGGAGTGCCCTGAGTGCCCACAAGCGGAACATCACAGCACTCGGCCATCACCCCGGCTGCACTTGCCACAGGCTGCCATCCAGGGGGAGGGGACAATCGGGGGGCTGCAGGAGAGCTTCCACCCCAAGAAGACCGCAGAGCCAGCCCAGTCCTCCCCATCGGGGGCTCGTACCCCAATCCTCCCTCACCTCCTTCCACTTACCCTTCCCTAGCCCCCTCGCAGTCCTGGCCAGGCTCCCGGGAAGAGGCAGAGGGCTGGGGGGCATCGGTTGGCTGGCTCATGGCATGCCAGGTGCAGGGTCTGCTGGCTGGGTGCTGGCAGGCTTGCACCTGGCATGGGCACCTTTAAGGGCTCCGGGGCCGGGAGGGGGACATACGAGTTTCCCTGGTGGTGCCAGAGTGGCCACCAGGGAAAGCTGGGGAGGGCTAGCCTCCCACTAGTTCGAATTAAGGGGCTACGCAGCCCTTAATTCGAACTAGTAAGTTCAAACTAGGCTTAGTCCTTGTGCAATGAGGTTAACCTAGTTCGAACTAAGCGCTCCGCTAGTGTAGCGCCTATGAAAGTTAATTCGAACTAACATCCGTTAGTTCGAATTAACTTTGTAGTGTAGACATACCCTATGTGATGACCTCCTGAGGTCTCTTCCAGCCCTATGATTCTATGTTTCTATACTTCTGTAATTTTATGTGTATTCCATACACAGAGATGAGCAAGCAGTAGTCAAACAGAAGGTGGATGTGATCATGTAGAAATTATGTCTGGCTGTCATACTGCTGTCCTCAGAGCTGTATCAGTAACAGAAGACTGGATCAAAGTACATCTTGTAGATATGTAAGAAGCTCCAGAGAGCTGCCATACATATCTCTAGAAAAGGTACATCTTGCAAAGATGCCACAGAGGTTGCTTGTGCTCTATTGGAATGAACCCTCACCCTCTCCATAGGAGAGATGTGAGTTAATTGTTAACAAAGGATACTGCAAATTTAGGAAGTCACTGCAGAGATAAAACCTCATCTCTTGATTTTTCTGTAATAGCAACTAAATGTCTAGGTTTCTTTAATGGTTTTTGTTCTATATAGCTAACTGCTCTCTGGTCCTCTAAACAATTATGCGTTCTCTCCTCACTTGAGGTGTGTAATTTTGGAAAAGAAATATTGGTAAATTAATGGTTTGATTTATGTGAAACTCTGAAAATATTTTAGGGATGAATTTTTGGTGGGAATGAAGAAAGACCTTTTAAAATGAAACGTTGTATGTGATGCGTCTACCATGAGTGAACACAGCTCACTGACCCTTCTGGCTAATGTGATAGGAAGGCAACTTCAATTGAGAGATGAGACATAGAACATGTAGCTAAAGATCTCAAGGGAGATTCAATGGGAGATGAAAGAATGGGATTGAAGAGCCATTGAGGTACTGACTTCACCAAAGGTGGGAAGGATCTGATAATAAATCTCTTCAGGAATCTAGTCATCTTGGAATTAGTGAAGAAAGTGTGGTGGGATGAGAAGCATCAAGTATTACTAAACAAAGCCATAGGGAACTAACAGAGAGACCTGATGCAAAGAGATAAAATAATTGTCATTTTAATTGCAAAACTACATTTATCCCAGTAATTTTTGAAATAGATGATCAGGTACAATATCTTCCAGGAGTTCAGTTACTATGTTGAATTAACATTAATATAGCAAAAGAAAGTGATATTTTCTAATTTAATTATCTAAGTTCTGTCTACATTTAACACAGGAGTGAGCAATAAGCAACCCACGGGCTGATCGTGGTTCACCAGGGTTAACCCTTGATGGGCCGCCAGATGCTTTATTTACCTGCATCTGAAGGCACAGCCATTCAGTTCCCCTTGGCTGTGGATCGCCAGACAATGGGAGCTGCAGAAAGTGGTATTCTGGTCCACGCTGCTGCCTGAAGCTCCTATTAGATAGAAACAGTGATCTGTGGTGAATGGGAGCTATGAGTGGCCATGCCTGTGAACATGCAGGTAAATAAACTGTCCGGTAGCCCACCAGGAGCTAGCCCTGGTGAACCGCATCTTGCCTGTGAGCCGCTTATTGCCCATCCCTACTTTAACACATAATGAAGTGTGTGAGATTTCTGTATGAGGAGAACTCTGTTGTTACTCTCATTTTTGTGTTAGTGAATGCCAAAAAGAATATTTCATCAAATGACATGTTTGATTAGGGAAACTGGATTAACTATATGGTGCTCTGCTCCCAAACAGAAGAGAGAGGCTCATCTGCCAACAGAAACATCACCCGGAAAACTGATGTATATAAAAAAGAGTGAACAGTTCAGGAAGTTATAAGAGATTTTTCACTGTAATAGATAAACTAATTTGGAGTAGATTAAAGGAAAATGGTAAACCTGATTCTGATCTTAGAACAGATACAAATTCAGACAGGTGCAGAGGATTACACTCTCATGTGTCTTACTGCAGATTTAACACTTCAATGAGATCAGATTCAGGCCCCTTTCATTTTGAAAGCCATTTGAACAATATTTCAATATTTATATCCTACTTGTTTTAAATCCTTTGAAAACAGAGTTGATCCCAACAATGGTATATCCTAATTGTATATCAGGGTGTACATCTGGTGTGGACTACTTTATTTTAGAAACAGTAAAAATGAATTCTTTAAAAGCCAACAAATTAGTATTTTGTGTCAATCTTTATCCCTCTAAAAAATCTTTGTTCATAGAAGTAGCCCCTTTTAAGTCAATGCTGTAATTCTCTGTGATAAGGATTTAGAGGATCAAGTCCCAAGAATAACCATCTGTGTTGCTAATATCTTATTCCATAGTTGATCTCGAGTGAAGTAGAATTCAATACCGACAGATAAACCAAGTTATTTCCATAGGACACGCATAGCCATTTACTGATTAGGCGAAACATTTGATAGCAGTTCATCCAAAACTTTGATTTAATCCACCACTCTCACTCAGACCATGGTACGCTTTGTGCAAATTCCTAAGACTGTCTTATTGCTTGACAACATGTTAAAGCAGAGCTCTGCCAATGCAAAACATTCATCCAACACCACAAGTCTTACCTGTAGTGTGACCATAGTTCTAGCTATCTGTCTCCTGTTTTATAACACATGCTAAGATGAAGCCCTTGAGCCTGGAAAATTTCTTTAACATGGTGATAATTCTTATTGTTGAAATTCTTCTTTCCTTGTTAGCAGACAAACTGCTAAGTCTTCTCCATATATTTAAATATTATGCAAAATAGTCTCAATTATACTGAACTCAAGCTGTAATCATTGTGCTTGATTAGAATGATTTTTATTGGCCTATATAAAAGTCTAATGGGAGTTTTTCCTGAGACTAGACTGTAGGATTTGGTACATCAATATATACACACACCTTTGTTTATTTATGTAATATAGTTCATTATTCATATAACAGCAATATATCAATTTCACCATAAGAATTAATGGTGTGACATCAGGACTCATGGCTTTGATAACAATTATTGTCAAACCATGACTTAGATATTTAGGCGCTAATTTTCAAAAACTGCTTACTGTGTGTAGTGAGGCAGAGAAGTCCCTCCCTTGAGCCCTGGTGGGCAGAGCTCGGCCCCACCCCACAAGACCATGACTCAGAGGAGCTGCCAACCCTGACAGCGTCCAGTCCACAGCAACCCAGAGATCCTGCTATGGAGCTAGATATGCCCAAAGGGGAAGTAAGAATGTAGCCTGTAGCTATTTATTGACGGTGGCTCAGCCTGCACATAAGCCTGAGCACCAGAATTGTCTGCTTTGGTTGGCGCCCACCCTGAAGCAGGTCAGGGCTTACTGACGGTGTGCTTGGCCTGATCATAGGCCTGAGTCCCTGGACTACTGCTGCCTGCCCTGAGTGAGGGCCAAGTCGTACTGACTATTGGCCCAGCCCGACCATAGCTCCAAGCTTCTGTATTATCTCTGTGGCTGATTCTCCATTTGCGACTAAGTCAGTGTAGATAGTGAAGTGGAGTGGTTGCCCACTGATGCAGAGGAGAAGGAGCCTCACCCTGTGGTTGGGCTACACTGTGCAAAATTACATTTTTTTAAATTAATTGAAATCCTTATAATTAGGTGCAACAGCCAGGAAAAAAGGGCAAGCAGCAATCCACAGAGGTAATACTGTGAATCTTGTTCTATAATGCTGCTGACTAGTCACAAGTGCTGACTGTAAAATAGAAGGTGCCGGTCTGCTAAAGGCTGCATGACAATATCAGTGACAACATCAAGACCACATTTTTTGTTCATATTACCAAACTTTCAGTTAAAAATAATGGAGCAGCTCATGACTCCAGGTAGGAACCCCGAAGGGAACCTAAAAAAATGGACAAGTTCTATCTGCAGAACTGCCCCTTCACAATTATCACTCACAATGATTCTTAAAAAATTAAGGCTAGGCTGCCCAAAACTTCCATGTCAGGGCTAAAGGTAGGGAATCTCCATAGGGATGTCCTTCAGAGTTTCCTCCATATTGTTCTGTCTACAGGCAAGGTATACTTAGTGTGGATGAACCTGATCCAAAAGAGAACAATGGGAGGCCAGAGTCCTCTTGTGCAGAAGCTCTATGACTCCCCATTAGCAATGTGTCTTTGGTTTGGCCACCATTCCCTTGTTTCCAATTGTACCCCTCTCCAGGGGCTCTCCTGCTTTAAGCTCCACAGGGGGCTACTTACGAGAGGGTGGACACCTGAGTGTATGTACTGCAGAGCAGGCGCTGGTAAACAGAGAAAAAATAATGTGTGCCCCTTCAACCCACTCTGGTTCATTGTCCCATGCCCATGCAGTTACTGACTGGTCAGAGAGCTTTTTTTAGCACAAGACAGAAAGGTGAGATCCATGCAGGCCCAACCAAAGACTGTGTGGGGACCAAGACAGCACATTGAGCCACATGGCTCCCAGCTGAGTGGGTAGGGCCAGGAGCTGGACAGCACAGGGCCCTGAATGTGTGGAGCCGCAGGACCCTGTCTGTGCAGGGCCCAAGGCGACCACCTCACTCACCTTGCCAAGAGGCCGGGCCTGGATCCATGCACAAAGAATCCCCTTCATATGCGGAACTAGTGGCACAATGTGGCCCTCATTTCACAATTTATCTTTAGTGTTAACATGATATTTAAACAGTACAGTTGCAAGTGATTTAATTTAGCATAGAATAACATAGAATAAAGTTGAGTTCACCACTAAAAACTATTGTCATAAATCTCTGCACTTTATGACACAATAAATGCTTTTCCTGGTATATTATGTAAAAGGAATAGTCAACAGAGGGCTTGCAGTTGTAGTGCAACAACTGTATGTTTGGCGTGCATAGTGAGTCATATGTCCAATTACAGTCCTACTCAGGAAGGAAGTAACCCATTCAGGAAGTAATAGCATTGACTTTCAAAGAAAAACAGGCATGAAGTTTTGCTAATGTCAGACTAGTTAGACCTAGAGAACTGTGCCAAAGGTTTCAGTTTTGGTTTGTCTAGCTTTCAACAAACTTTGCCAGCAGTTTGGTTTGCTTTGCTCAGTTTCTCACCAGTGAGTTTCAGGTTCACGGGAATTTGAAAACACAGTAAATACAGAACTGGCCATGTTTTGTTAATTCCCCTCCTCCCTGGCACACGTTTTATTTCCTGCAGTCCTCTTGAGTTGTACAGGAGGCAGTGGCCTCTGTGTCCTATATGACTGCCCAGCACATTCAGAAACATCTTGGGCCACACAGTGTGGTGCATGGACTCAGTAGAGACTTGCTGTATTACTTTGGAGATGGCTTACCTGCCCCGAGAGACAAGCAGAGCATGCCTGCTTTAGCTGGCTCCCAAAAGTAAGAAGATGAAGAAACTGCGACAACGGTCCTCAAAGCTGCAGGACTCCTGCCTACAGACTCTCCGCTTTGCTTCATGAATACTTGTCCTCCCCTCTCACAACACAAGGGCCAGAGTAATCCTTCTAGAGACACATCTAGGGCAAAATGGAGATCAAGATGGGTTACAATGTATTTGTGTGTTGGGAGAATTAGGTTCTTCCACCCTTCTCTGTCCTCCATTAGCCCAATAAACAATTGTTCCATTTCAGGGGCACAAAATCCTCCAAGACTGATTGCCAGTGAGCTACAGAGAGGAAACACCCACTAATACCGAGCTGAAAAGGCTCTCGGCATGTGCTTCCAGACCCCAAAGGCTTAGTAACAGATTGTGTTAGCTGATCAGGGAACCAGGCCTGGTGGGGCATTTCTAGCCCTGAAAGGAGATTTCTTCCTCGAGATGGCTGTGTCTAGACTGGCAAGTTTTTCCACAAAAGCAGCTGCTTTTGTGGAAAAACTTGCCAGCTATCTACACTGGCCACTTGAATTTCTGCAAGAACACTGACGATCTCATGTAAGAAATCAGTGCTTCTTGCGGAAATACTATGCTGCTCCCATTCGGGCAAAAGTTCTTTTGCGGAAAAGCTTTTGTGCAAAAGGGCCAGTGTAGACAGCTCAGATTTGTTTTGCGCAAAAAAGCCCCGATCATGAAAATGGCGATCAGGGCTTTTTTGCGCAAAAGCGCGTCTAGATTGGCACGGATGCTTTTCTGCAAAAAGTGCTTTTGCGGAAAAGCATCCATGCCAATCTAGATGCTCTTTTCCGCAAATGCTTTTAACAGAAAACTTTTCCGTTAAAAGCATTTGCGGAAAATCATGCCAGTCTAGACGTAGCCGATGTGTATAACATTCTTTGGCAGCAGAACCATGCTGTGTCACAGAGTGCTGTGTCATGAAGTCTGATAGGTTTGGGATTTTTACCCTTATTCTCCTATTTATGGGCCTGAGTTTCAGAAGAGCTGCGTGTCCACACTTCTTTCACCTGGCTTCCATTTCAATTTTACTCAATCAGCACTTCTGAAAATTCATCCCTATTCCTATTAACACTATTCATAAAGAAAGATGCTTGTTAAAGCAGTGACCCTTCTGAAATTATAATTGGAAGGTATGTCTGATCTGGCCCAGGTTCGAAATTATATTTATCCTTGACATTTTTCAATATTTTGTGCAGCACCATCTCATCCTGATTAGGATTTCAGAATAAATAAATGTACTCCAGTTGTCCATTTTCCAGTTGAGAAGGATATGAATTTCTGTTTTGATGGTTATTTATGTAGCCCAATAGACTCGTTTGCCTTTGTTATAGTCATTGTTACTGTAGTCCAGCACCACTATATTTACTGCTACATTATATTCTGCTTTGCATTAGATTCAGCGGTAACGCAAGTAACCTTGTATCCTGTAAGACATTAGCTTTGACACATTAGTGTAAGTCTTGAGATCTACAATCTCTAAACAAATACAGTTTGTACAGATTAACACTCTGTAGCGCCTTCTTGCTCGCCACAGCGCCACCTGCCGTCGAGTTGGGGAATTAGCACTGCTGGCAGGTGGCCGGATCCCTTTTCAGGACACTGCCCTCCGGCAATGTCCACAACAGCCTGAGCTTTTCCCCCCTTCTGGGGGAAGTTTGTGATAGGCCGGTAGGCCTTCAGGAGGTGGTCCCTCCGCCTCCAGCACAGTGGGAGATGTGCCTGCCTCCCTGCGTTACCATGCCTTAAAACAGTCCAGGCGGGTGAGTCTCTTCCCGGCCTTCCTTCAGGTCGGGCCCAGAGGTAATTGTTCGCACACCCGGCCTTGCTTCAGGTCCGGGCCGCAGAGAAATAAGCCCACCACTTGTCAGTCTATTATCATACAGTTCGTGGCAGGGCAACCATTCTAGTCCTGTCCCTTTAGGAGTTTCTGCCTGATGCATGGACGGTCCCAAATGCACCGTAGGTAAGCCCTGGCTCTTGAGCAGGGCGGTCAACAAATGCCACCAGCCAAACCCAGGCCCTAACTCCGGGCGGGGCGGCAAATGGTGGCCAGGCCCTGACGAAAGGCATGGCCGCAACCAAACACCAGTTTGTAGACGCTCCTCATTCAGGAGTGGGCCCGGGAGGGCACCAGCAGCAGCGGTGAGGGGGAGACTGACACCCGGTTAGGAGGTGGCAGTGGGGCGCAGGCTCACCCACCTCACTGCGCCCCGGCCCAGGGGCCCTGAATGCAGCCGTGCAGCTGCGACTGGCTCAGCATGGCTCTGGCCCGTAACTTGCTGGCCGCGGGCCATTTCTTGTCTCCCCCTTCCCAGGTACATGCAGCTCCAGCAGGTCCATCAGGGAGTCGAGGCGCTGTCATCCCCGCAGTGTCCGGCCAGCCCAATCCAGGGGTCAGCGGTTTGGAGCTCTACAGCGTCCTGCGCGCTCGTCCGGCCCAACATTCCAGTACCCATCGGGGGTCCAGCTCGTCCCCCAGGTCGGGCCCGTCCTCTGGGTCCCCTGGTGGTTCTGCTGGCAGGCTTGGCCAGGCCTCAGTAGCCCGGGCAGGGAAGCCTTGGCCGGCCTCCAGGAAGGCAGCTGAGGGCGGCCCAGTCCAGGTCTTAGCCTTCCCAGGCAGGAACTCCGGACAGGCCTCCGGCTCCTTCAGAGGCTGGGCCCTGACTGAGCTCCCCGGCAGCCTTCTTATAGTCCTAGCCCCGGCCTTTGACTTCCGGTCAGGTGAGGGGGCAGGGCTAGGCTGGGCCCAAAATGGCTCCCAGAGGGGTTCCTCCGCCTCCGGCTCAGTGAGTGGCCATTCCACCTCACTACACACTCCAACAGAAAACCCCAAGTTTTCAGGGAATGGAAAATAGAGGTTAAGTACATCTGAAGATGCAATGTGTTTTGTGTGGACTACAGGGAAAGGAGATATGGAATAAATCATCATTGTTGTCGTCATGCCCTGGTGAGGCTGTCCAAGAGGAAAACTGATGGAGAGTATGTTCTATTCTGGAAATGGCCAATTTTGCATAGTAACCAATGAAAAGAGGCACCATTATAGTCCCTGGAGTGTCCTGTCACAAACCAAATTTCTGCTTAACTGCCAACTACCCTACTTTGATAGGGAACCAAGCAATTTCTCTTATTTGCACATTTGAAACATCACCATTACCCTGTGGGATCCAGACTATCAGGATTTAACTATCCAAAGTATACCCACATTTCTAATGTAAAGTCTCCTGCTAGGATGACAACTGAAGTCATTGTTTGCTCATAAAGAAACCCACCTCATGGAAATTACTAACGATATGGAGAAAGCTAAACAATCTATTTCCCAATTAATGAAGGAAGGTGATAAGTCTTTAATAATTCTTGGCATACATGTTGGAATAAAAAGATGGGTTATGGATCAGGGATTATTGGGTTTATTTTCACTATTCTAGGATACACACAGTCCTACTCTAATAGGTTGAAGTGGAGACCTGGACAGGTAACAAACATTGATGACACATCACAGAAACACACCAGGGTCAGAGTATCATCCTTATGATACTCTTCCTCTACCCCAAGTAGTGGAAAATAGCATTGAAATTGTCTCTACAAATACTTCACTATTTACATACATACCTGCATGATGAAGTTTATTTTACATAACACCCTGCCACAGGGGGGAAATAGCCTATAGGGCTAACCTGCTTGCTTGCAGATATATAATTAATTTATTATTTTCTTAGGATTTCAATTATATGTTTATATGTTTATCATAATTAGTGACAATAGGTTTATACTAAAGTAGTTTGCCAGTTTGGTTGTATCACAAGAGACCTACAGGCCACATCATTTATGTTGAGCTAAGGCAAAGTTAGCAGACCTCTGCCTAGATCTTTTACCTAAATAGCAAAGTCAATGTGCATATATTCGGGACCTTTCACCTAGATAAAGCAACCTTCAACTGCGTAGGGCAGATGTGGGCAGATGCAGCCTCTGGCTTGTCTGGGTCCAGCCCCCAAGGCTCAGGGCTTCCCCTCAGCATTGAGGTGCCCATGCTGGCACTCCAACCTTCCCTGTGGAGCTGGAGCACACAAAATCTACTAGTCTGGGCCCCCCGAGCTCTGCTGATGAAGGGGAATATGGGGAGTATCTTTCTCCTTGTCAGTCAGGGGCCACATGAGTGAGGCTTCTCACTTGTGTGCAGCTCCCAACTGATTTTTCTGATTTTTCCCCTGACCCAAAAAAGCTTCCCCTGGCCGAGGGGCCTCCAATAATATCATCAAATTTAATGGGGACACCATAACTTAGAAAAATCCAAAATAACCGGTTAAGACCAAACTAAATAAAAGGGTAGAACAGAAATAACAAGTGTGATACATAACCACAAAAAGGCCATGGTAACAAATTGATGTATATGATGATAAGATGTTTTGATCAGTGATATACAGGCAGTCCCGACTTACGTGGATCCGACATATGTCGGATCCGCACTTACGAACGGGGCTTTTCTCGCCCCGGAGCTCACGGGCGGCGGGTCGCCACCCGTGTCCTCCGGGGCGAGAAAAGCTTCTCCCGGTCTCCCTGGTCTGCTGGGGGGGTCCAGCAAAGCCGCTGGACCCCCCCAGCAGACCAGAGACACACGAGCAAAGACGCCCAGGTGGCGGGAGTCCCGCTACCTGGGCGGCTTTACTCGTTTGCCCCGGAGCAAAGCCGCCCAGGCAGTGGGACTCCCGCCACCTGGGTGGCTTTGCTCCTGTCCCCCTGGTCTGCTGGGGGGGTCCAGCAAAGCCGCTGGACCCCCCCAGCAGACCAGGCACACCCGAGCAAAGCCGCGGCTGAATCAGGATGCCTGGGGCAGAGCAGCTGGGGTGCTGCTGGGTTGATCCAGTAGCGCCGAATAGCAATCCAGCAGCACCCCAGCTGCTCTGCCCTAGGCGTCCCCAAGTCAGCTGCTGCTGAAACTGACCAGCGGCTGACTACAGGAAGCCCGAGGCAGAGTTGCTCTGCTCCAGGCTTTCTGGAATCAGCCGCTGATCAGTTTCAGCAGCAGCTGACTTGGGGACGCCTGGGTTTCTTAAGTTGAATCTGTATGTAAGTCAGAATTGGCATCCAGATTCAGCCGCGGTTGAAACTGATCAGTTTCAGCAGCGGCTGACGCCAGTTCCGACTTACATACAGATTCAACATAAGAACAAACCTACAGTCCCTATCTTGTACGTAACCCGGGGACTGCCTGTAGTATGTCTACACTGCAGAGTTTTTCCGGAAAAACAGCTGTTTTTCCAGAAAAACTACACTTATGTCCATTCTGCAATTGCATTCTTTCAACAGAAAGTAGAAAGAATGCAGAGGTTTTTCCAACAGTGGTAAACCTCTTTCTACGAGGAAGAAGACTTTTTCTGAAAGAGCTCTTTCAGAAAAAGCCATGTGTGGATGGGAAAAAGGGGTGTGTTTTTTTCAAATGAAGAGGCCTCCAGGAAAAAGAACAGGTGCCCTGGTGACCACTCCCTCCATAGTAATCACAACTTAAATGCAAGATAGCGTCCACATTGATTAGATGCTATCTTTCGAAAAAGCAGATCGCTTTTTCGATGCACTTTTGCTGTGTGGATGCTCTTTCAAAAGAAGTTTTTCCAGAAGATCTCTTCCAGAAGAGCTTCTTCCAAAAGAAGCCTGCAGTCTAGACATAGCCATACTGACCTTTGGGAAAAAAGTCACTGCACCCATTAGTAAAGGGGTGAAATACATATAAGGAGAAAGGGAAACATCCCCTACTAAATATGTATCAAACATAACAAATGTCAGCGTAACTGTAACATATTATAAAATTGCCATCCTAGTCTGGAGGTAGTCAGAGAACCAATGTACTCCTTGAGAGGTGCCAGAATGATGGCCACTGGTGATGATGGGGAAGATGATGGCTATCACTTCAGGCTGTTTAGAAGGAATGGGGTGAGTTTATAGAAATACTGATGTATATTTCCTATCTATCTGTGTTGCTGGGGTGTTTGTGACTGTGCTAAATGTATTAATAAACTATATTTGTAATATACAAGAGATCCTAAAGTGTGAGGGTTGCAACTGTGAATATCAGGTTTCCCAAACACAGAATAATTTAAATACCGGGCCTGATTCTGGGACAAGAATCTGTCAAACCTCAAAGTGATTACAAGACATTCATAAGAAATCTATATAATTAATAGACAATCTAAAGATCAGGCAACACTTAGAAAGGACCAGACTGTTCTCTTGCCTTTTATTCTGTGTCCTAGGTCAACTAGAAACTCTCTTATTACTCCTCTGAGGTATGGGCTAAATTCTCCTTGAACTTACAACAGTGCGACTGTACCATACTCAGTAATGTTGTTTCAATGACAGGAGAATATGGCCTTATAACTTTCCATGTAGTAGCTCATAAAAATAATCTATTTGTCCTCCATGCCAGTAAATATGGCAGCAATTCCTTCCTATTTTTGCCTACACATGATGAACTTGGGACCAGATTAGTAACTTCATCAGAATGGTAGAGAAAGCTTTGAGAAGAGAACAATTAGGTAAGTCCCAAAGAAGGCCTCTGAATGCATTATCTAAAAAAGAAACAGTGCATATGTAGATGAAAAACAGTGGGCCAGATCCTCAAAATATAATCTGGAGTCTCTCCATTGACTTTAATGATGTTTTGCCCATTTACACTAGCTGAGGTTCTGCCCCAATACTTTTGAAGGAAGATTAATTAGAAAAAAACAAGGACATTGTGAGCAAAGGAAAAGATGGTTCCTTTGAGGCCTGGCCTACCATTTCAAATCTGTATCAAGGTAATTAACGTATTGCAGTTATTCCAGTTATTGATTTAAATCCAACCGATATTATGGACAATTAACAGGCACAAATTGAACCAATAATAAGCCAGGTTTAAACCAATATAAAAGTGTCCACGCACAAAGTTGTACCTGTTTAACTAAACTGGTTGTTAAGCCACTGCAATGTGTGAGTAGCTAAAACCAGAGTTTCATTCCCCTCATTTCCTCAAAAACAACCTTCTTTTTAGGGCAAATCTAGAATCCACTTTGAGTAAGCAAGAAATGTTATCAGCGACTGTCACAGATAAAACATGCCAGTTAATGTAACAAAACGTTCCGACATGAATGTCAGACACGGTCAGCATGTTCCTTGGTATAATTTACTACTTATCATGCTTATGCAGTAATATAAGTAATTAAGTCTTAAATTAGAGAGTATTGCCTGTCCAGCATGGATTTGTGTATACCCCTGCACATTCCACATTCACAGTTCTATTTGGATAAGAATGCATATGAGAGAACATTTTGTTTCCCAGCAATTGTATATTAACAGATACTGTTGTGGTTACCAGCTTGCTACAGCAACAGTGGTCAATAGCTGCAGTGTGTGCTGCCCTTTTTCAGATGACTACCCTAAATTTTCAGCCTGCTCACAAGTATTGAATAACAGAGATGTAGCCACTAGCAAGAGAAATGTTGAACACAGAAAGTTCACACTTTGGTTGTTAATAGTGAAAGTCTATGATTCCACTGTTTTTCTTTTTTGAAAAAGTAAGTTGCTTTGGATTTTCTGACAGTAGACATATCAACATCTTTGAACACTCACAAATACCAAATCACTCATATTCCAGATTATCCATGGGATTTCGTCTCTTACTTTTCTCATCATAATTTATGTTCTCTTGATTTTTCAGTAAATACATGAGAGCCATTATTAACCACCTCATCTCCTAAAACCAAAGACCATAGACAACCTCTGCAGATAAAATCCACAGGATTTGGGTGTTTTTCAAATTATTGTCTACAGAGGCATTCTGATTAGATTTAGTTTAGTGTCTTTGGGCCATTCACCTCAATTTAGAGAGCAATGTTTCCATGAACATTAAGCAGATGGTAATTTCTGGCTGTAGACTATTGTAACACATCACACCTGGCTCTCCTGCCTCTTGCCTTTGCTAGGTTCAAACAAAGTCACTTGTAGACCCTGGGGTTCAGTAACTACTGACACCTTTATTTACAAGTTTGTGCTCCCACCATCTTCTTTCCATACAGCGTACACAGCTCTGGGGTCCTCAAGTCTCAAAACAGAAAAAGAGGGTGGCGTTCACCCTGCATGCACTCCTTCACTCTCTTCCACCCCACTACCACTGGTTTCCTTCTTCCCAGCATCTTATATAGCCCTGGGCTAACTCAGCTGGCAACTCTCACTGATTCCACAATTAGGGCAGGTTCTTTCCAGCCAGCTGCACTTTATTCACCTAAATGGGGTGGCATGGCAGGGGACGCATTATTTCAAAATGTGGTGCTATGTAGACACGCCAAATTTCAAAATAAGTTATTTCAAAATAGATTTGAGATAAGATATGCAAATTGAGTATATTATTTCCAGTTTAGGGTGCTGTGTAAATCCACCCTTAGAGAGGTTATGGAGCGATATAAAGTTAAGGGGGGACTCTCAACTCACTTAACTCTCAAAAAACTAAATTGCTGGGGAAATCTTGAAGATGAGCCTTTCCCCTGAAAAGTCACTGCATACTAGTCCAGTGATAAAGATCTCTCTCAACTTTAAATGGGGCTGATCCATATCACAATATAGTTTTGATTTACAATAGCCCTAAGACTCAGGCTATAGCCATGTGTTTCAATGAATATTTAGGTTTTTCAATCATCAATTATAGCTGTGCTTTGAAACTCTGGCATGCTACTACAGTGGTTATTTTCATTCTTGGTTTCTATAAAGTGTTCTCTATTACTGCTTCGTTGCTTTGGTGGTGGTTGTTTTTAATAAACAATGACACATGTTTTGCCATGGGAGAAGAAGAATAGAAAGGAAAAGATTGCTGTTGAAACGTTTCGGAAAGTGACCCTTTCCCCTCCTAGAAAATGCATTTTACATTTGTATCCTCTCTCACATGAACTCTTCTGATTTCAGTTACAATCAAATGTGTTGAAAGAGTCTCTGGGTTATTAAATTGTCTCAAATTTCCAATCACTGGTGTGGGGGCAAAAATGCTATTTACTTCCCTACTACCTGGAACTGGCTAATCAGCATTAAATTCTGAAGCCCTACAGGAGAAGTCGGACCCAGCCAATGGAGAAACTTTCATAATTGCACCTCCCCACTTGAGCCATTACTCCCAAGCTAGGGGTACCACTTCTTCTTTGCAGCAATGACAACCCATGTTTTGTGCTATGCAAGTCCCAAACTCCAAGTCCTTTTATGAAAAGGAGGCTGGAAGCAGGAAGTCAAGGGATGGCCTCCCTGACACCCACCTACCTAATGGTTCTGGAGTGAAGACTTCCCAGCTAATAGAACCACGACTCAGGAGGGAAGGGTGGATTACTTCCAAGATGTCAAGAGATTTGCAGCTCTATGGGGTAAGAAGTCCTCTACAAATTACCATAGTATTTATTGTTCTTTAATGAAATTCTCACTTTATAACCCTAAGGACTCCTAGAGACAGATTCAGGTTGTGGGGGAGGATGTGCCCTGCTTAATGAATGATGGCTAGAATAATTATAGCTGAATAGTGCTATAGCACATTTAATGCTTCCAAGAATTGTAGAGTTAAGAGTATTAACTAGCAGCCTTTGCTATGGCACATGCACACACAGCCCTCTAGCTCCATCCTCCCTGGCACTAGCCTGGGCCACACCCATGCCCAAGGCAGTATTATTTGATGGTAGTGTAGGTATTCAAGAACTGCGGGCTCTGCATCGTTGTGGCCTTTAATGTACAGAACTACTATGATGGTGATAGGTTTTCTTGGACCCTCTCCCACTCAACCTGATGAACTGTAGCTTGGGAAATCATAATTTAGTTTTAGGATTGTCCCTAACATTATAAAAACTGCAATCAATAAAAAAACAAAGGAGTAAATTCAATACATGATAAAAATGAAAAATAAGATTAGAGGTGACACTTAGGCCAGGAGGCCTTTTTCAGGCTGTGGAAAAAAAATAGAACAGTTATTTTTCCCACAGCCTGAAGAAGGCCTCATGTCCTAAATATCATCTCTAATCTTGTTATCTATTTCTGGTGTATGTTATAGCTGCGCTTTTTGTGCCACTATAGTTAAAGTTGTGTCAGTGTTTCCATTATAAATCCCTGTTTTCATGGGTTTGTAACTCAGCCATCAAAATTTTTGCTCTGGGCTGAAACTTGGCATACAAGTTATAGTATTGGAAAAGCTATAATATTTTCCCTCCTATAACTCAAATACAGGTTTGTTTTTTAAACATGAATTATTTTGTAAGCCATTCACCTGTCATGAAGACACACAAACTCACAACATCTACAACTTGAAATGAACCTGGAAGTACTCTTAGCAACCTGGTTAATTCTAAGATCTTTTAAAACCTCCAAATACATATTTGCTGTAGTGATTTAAAAATGTAATAATAGTTTTAAAATCATATCAAATAATTTGGGTTTTAAAACTCCGCAACTAAATATTTATAGGACTGGGTCAATAATCTGCATTTTATAAAGGCTCCTACATACATATTTATATGATTAAGTGCAACAACTCTGCATTGCAGTCTAATGAGTCAATAACAAACTTTTAGAATACTTCATAAATGTAGTTACAAGGGCCAATAAGCTGCATTTTTTCACAATAAAAGATCCTCTGTTTAACTAAGAAAACCTTATTCATGCAGAAACATAATGAGATCTGTTTCATCTATCTTTTCCCCCCATTTTTTGTGGTAATGAAAGAGCTAAATTTATATAGCTTGGCTCAGAGTAAGGAGATACAATAGATGACTTCTAAAATTTGAAGAGCATTCTGTAAGCCCGGAGATAAATTATTTAGATACAAAAGCGTTCTAGGTACAGTCATAGTAATGTGGTGAAATTAATAATATTGAAAATTAATAACAAGGATGTCCAGTTTGCCTCTGTGATCTGTTAGACTGTAAAATGATCTCCCTGTAAAAGAGTTGGAAAATCCATCAGTTGGGACATTGAAAATTACATTTGACACAGTCTCAGAAAATTAACACTGGCAAGAAATTACCCTCACTGGTAGGGGCATGGCCTAGATGACTCAGTACAGCTTTTTAGTCTTCAGAGATACTACATGTCTAAAAACCAAATCTTTTATATTGTAACTGGATCCTCAGCACAGGGCCCTTGTGTATGTATGATACATGCCTAACCCCTACAGGGCATCTGTAAGTAACAAGATCCCTAGTAGTGGGGCAGTAGAACCGAGAATCAATGGAGCTGCTGAATAAACTAGCAGGTTACTTAGCTCTCTGTTTGTGTCTTGACTGGAAAGTTCCTAGATGCAAATATAAAAGATCTAACAGTGGTGATGCTGTTTTAATTGTCCTCCTTCACCAGGAGCCCATAGATGAGAGTGGCCATGCTGATGGGTTGAGGGCAGATGACACAGGTCCGGTGCAGTATTCATTTCCTCAGTAAAGGAAGGAAGAGAGCACTCAATAACCCTATAGCTAGAAAAAACATGTGCTGGGGCTTCAACAGCCTCACAAACATTTAAAGAGGCATCATGTGTTTCACAACTGACACTGAAAACACAGTTTTGCGGGCTCTGAGATCATGGGATCCCCAAAAGAACATATAGACATATATGACATAATACAATGCAAAACTGCCCTACATACACTGCAGCTATATTTTGCTTTCTGTTACATGCAAGATGTGAAGAAACTGCCTGTGTTGCCGAATTAAATGGGTGGCAAAGCATGCCACTTACTTCACAGGCTGACATCTCCAGACAAGCCATACATCAAGACGTTTGATGAGTGAGTGCCAATTTTATGCAAGTATTTTGCACCTTTGGAGATAGTTGATCATTTTAGAGTTCATAAATGCAATTAGCAAGAAGGTGAAACCATTTTGATGTATGGAGCTACACTACAGAGATTAACAAAATACTGCCATTTTGGAGATACCTTGCAAGTTGCCCCAGGGGATCAATTTGGATGTAGTATGAGATAAAGCAACCCAGAAGCATCTCCTGACAACAACCAGCCTCAAGTTCAAGAGAACTATGTGGTTAGTTCCTTCTATGGAGACTGTCATCTGAGGCTACATCTAGATTCTTCTGGAGTCTAGATCTAGAGATATTCCCAAAAAGTGTATTTAGAAAGAGAGCGTACATGCAACAAAAGCGCAAGGAAAAAGCGATGTCCTTTTTTGAAAGATAGTGTCCACATTCATTGGATGCTCTCTTGCATTTAAGTTGCGATTAGTATCGACAGAGTGGCCACCAGGGCACCTGTGTTATTTCCTGGAGGCCTCTTCTTTTGAAAGAACTCCCTCTTCTGCATCCACATATGCCTTTTTCTGAAAAAGCTTTTTTTAGAAAAAGGCGCCTTCCTCATAGAAAGAGGTTTGCTGCCTTCGGAAAAAAAACCTAGTTCTTTCGACTTTCTGTTGAAAGAATGTAATAGCAGTGTGGACGTAAGTATGTTTTTTCCAGAAAAACGCTGCAGTCTAGACATACCCTGAGAGTCATATGAGTTTCAATCAGTGGGAAACAGTGAACAATACACACAAATTACATTACATTCTAACGGGAAAAGATAAGATAAACATGGAGAAATTTATAACTTTGGGGCAACGGTGCACACCATGCAACTGATTGCCATTTCCAGCATAAAAACTGCTAGCATTATGGCAAAATGGGGCACCTCCATAAAGACCAAAACACTAAATAAGAAAAAGAGACCAGAGACAATCCATAAGGTGCATGCTTTGCAAGCAGAAGCCAAATGCAGCAAGGACAATTTAGCAGAGTTTAGCACTGCATGCCTAGAAATGGCTTGTGTGCAGGAAATAGGTAAAGAAGTTATCTGTGTGACACTTGTGGTAAATTAGAAACACCCTTAATATGCAGCCGAATAGGGATTGAGCTATATCTGTGATTCCAAAAAAGAAATCCAGGAAACCTTTGGTAACAGCAAGTTGTAACAGCAAGTTGAGACTCCCATTGCTCCTATAAGAAAAATGGTGCGGTAAGGGTTTGTAGTGTCTTTAGGTGATCACTATTCCCATGCTTTGGATGAAGCAATAACGCTTACTTTACATTGAAGATACTTTCTCATCGCTGGCTAGAGGAAAAAATTCAGCAGATTGGATTTAACTCAGGCTTATATGTAAAGGAAAGTAAGAGAAAGGCTGCGGAAGTTCCTCACCATCAACACTGAACAAGGTTGCTCCAGTTGAACTGATTGGTACTTGGAGGGGCATTTGCCCATGCTGTCAGCCAGAGGGCAATGGAGTAGGTACTCCAAGAAATACCAAGTTTTAGGGTTACTTAGATGACTTTATTGTCACCAGGCCCAGTGATAAGGATCACCTGAAGAATCTGGCACAAGTTTTTGAAAGGTTGAAAGAATATGGATTACAGATAAACCAGCAATGTGAGTTTTTCAAGGAAGCAGTTACATACTGTAGACACGTCATAACATCATAGATCGGGGTGGCCAAATTGTGGCTTGTGAACCACATGTGGGTCTTTTACCATTAAAGTGTGGCTTTCAGAACATTCCCCCCATTCTAATACTCCCATTCTCCACCTACTAGACTGGAAGGGGAGATCAGGATTTTCACTTGCCTTCTGCCCAGTGGGGAAGGAGGTGTTGGGGCACCAATCACACAAAACACACCTGTTGGAGACTTCAGAAGGAACAGGGCTGAAACTCCAAGCCCTGACAAACAACTCCCAAGGTTCGAAGGCTCAACCCCTGGCAGATGTGCCCCAGTTCTTGAACGTCTGAAGATTGTCATATGTGGCTTGGCAGGTCAGTAAGTGTGGCCATCCCTGTCATCAGTGTTCCCTCTAAACTGTGCAGCAACACAGCTTAACAGGTGATTAATCAGCCGCGCCCAGTCAGAGGCTCAGGGCTCCCTCCATAGAGCTGACTGACTGGGCCGGGCTGATTAATCACCCTTGAAGCTGTGCTGCCCTGTAATTTAGAGGGAACCCTGCCTGTCATAGATGCTAGAGGATTGCATAAATCAGCAGAGAAAGATTAAGTAGTTATAAGGGTACCTTGTTCTGAAGAAGTGTCACATGTTCATGCAGGCATTGGTTCATTACATATTACCAATTACCCTTCATTCTTGCCCATCCTAGCAGCTGTTTTGTTCCTGCTGAATCAGTTGCTTCAGAAAGGGAAATGCTGACTGAAAATGGAAATGCTGAAAATGGACTAAAAGCAATGCAAAGAAGCTTTCCAGAAGGGAAAGTATCGAGTTACTTCTAGTCAATTGTTAACTCATTACAATCCAGAGCTAGCAATCTCCTTGGTACATGACATCACACTCTATAGAATTGGATAAACAATCTCTCACATCATGCCTGATATTCAGGAATGACCTATCATTTTGACTTCCAGATCCCTAAGTCTAGCAGAGTGTAACGATGCTCAAGTGGACCATGAAGCCTTGAGTGTAGTCTGTAGAACTAAGAAATTTGGACATTGCCTGTATAGTAGGACCAGGGCCGGACTGAGGCATGGGTTAGCCAGGAAGCTGCCCGGGGCGCCTACCGCAGCATCCCTTACAGCTGCCATCAGGCACTGTGCGCCCAGCTCCAGCAGCCTTTCCCCCATGGGCTCTGCATGGCCTGGCGCACGGGCCAGCAGCACTGGCTGGGCCGGGGTGGGCCTGCACATGCACCGTATGCCCCGGGGGTGGGCCTGCACATGTGCCGAGCGCCTGGGGGGGTGGTGCCATGTGCCCAGGCCCAGGGCGCCAAAAGGGCTTGGGCCGGCCCTGAGTAGGACATTTATGTTTGTGACTGTTCATAAGCCATTCATATGAAGGGGCATTCCAGAAATGGATGTTGCTCATGTGCAGCGGTGGGTTTTATTCTTTCTGGGGCCCCTAACTATGATGTCAAGTTTAGAGGACTATTCAACATTATAATGCTGATAACTGTTGGATACAAGTTCCATGCAGCAATAAGATGAACTTACAGCTGTTGAAATGTTCAGTGTGGCATAAATTGGCATTCCCAGGTGATACTGAAACAAGAATAAGCGAGAACTTTGCGTTAGCAAAGGATATAATGCTATCTTTAAAAGCTGGAAGACAGAACCAACATAGAGGTTAAAGACATTTTCCCTCAGAAGGAATGAAATCTCAGCTGCAACAGGTTGTTTGACGTGGGGAATTCATGCCACCATTCCTATGAAACTCCAGGTAAGGTTCCTGTGGGAATTACATACAGGGCACGTTGATGTAGTCTAGAATGAAGACATTGGCTAAAGCAGGTGTGGCCAACCCACAGCTCTCAAGCCGCAGGCGGCTCTTTGAGTAAAGAAATGAGGCTCTGCTGGTTCTGAGCCATGCACCCAGACTGCTCACAGCTGGCCCCTCTGTGCACAGATCCCAGCGCCTGGAGGGAGAAATGCATGGAGGCAGCGATTCTGGGACCCAGACATTAGATTAGAGCGGGGAGAAGGGGGGGCCTGGTTCTGGGGGAGGGTTAGCGCGGGAGGCTATGGGAGAGGGGTGGGGCATTGGGTTAGAGCGGGGGGGGGGGGAGGAGGAGGATTGGGTTACAGTGAGAGGCTGAGGGTGCCTGGGTCTGGGGGAGGGAAGCTGAAGCACCTTAAACTCAAAGTCTTCATGGATGCAGAATAAGGCAGCCAACACAGATGTCATATTTAAATTCCAGGCGGAAAAAAAAAAGAATCAGCATGTACCTGGTTTATACTGTGTTTCTTTAAAAAAAAATCCAAAGGCTATTGTTTGCCAGGTGGAGGCAATTATTGTTTTTGAACCTCTCATATTTGCAGTCTGGGATAGGCCTGAATTTTTAGAACTATAAAAAAGCCATAATCTTCATGAGTAAAGAAAAAAAAAAAAAAAAAATGAGGAAACCATACCAGAGATCAACAAGCTGGAGTGAAACATGCACTTCAAATCGGGCTAATTTACTTCTCAGTTCAGTAGAATTTTAAAATACTCACAGGACATAATAGGGCAGTAGTGTTAAATTTAAAATACATGGTGGGGATGCTTTTTTTTTTTTTTAAGTGTGAGAATATTACTGTATTTTTAAAAGGTTGTTTGTTTTTTTTAATTTGATGTTTGTTCTTTTTCCAGTTCTCTGAAGATCTGGACTGGCCGTGAATGTTTTAAGTGACTAGAGACATTTGTATTGGTTTTTGTTGGAAATGTCCTGTAATGTTATTTTTATCACTTCATTTTGTGTACTATATCTATCTATCTTTCTATAGATAGATATTTATTTTTATATAATACGTGGCTCTTCACACTCTATCCACCACTATTTTGGCTCTTTGTCTCTAACTGGTTGCCCACCCCTGGGCTAGAGGATGTGTCTGGTGGCCATGCATTGATTGACAGATTGAGCAGTTAATTAAGAGTGGTTCCAGTTGGCAGAAGGTGCAAAATAGGACTGACTTGGCATCACTTCATCTTTAGAAGTAGCCAACTGCTCCCTGGGAATGATTGCCACTGGCTTTTACAAGCCCATTCTCAAGTATACATTTTCTAGGATATTCCAAGTTGCTTGAAGATGACAATATCCACAGTTTGTTTCAGATGGTTTCCAAGTTTTCTTGAAAAGTAATGGCATCGGTCATGTTACATCTCCACCAAACCATCCTGCATCAAATGGCTTAATAGAATGCTTTATTCAAGCCATAAAACAAGCTTTGAGAGTTGCAACCAACCAAGTTCATTATAGACCAATCTTGCAAACAGCTTGTTGGCATATCAGAATACTTTGCACATGACAAGCAAAGTTTGTTCCTAGGACACAGCCACTGATGTCACCAGCAAAGGGGGGTAATTAGAAAGCAGGCCACTTAAGTAAGGGACCAGGGACACTTTTCAATTACAGAGTTCCAGACAATGTGTTCCTGATTGAGATTACAGAGGTGACTACAAGTGGGATTCTGGCACTATCCAAGCTCAAAGGGACCTTATTCTTATGCCATCGTAGTAACTTTGATGTGATATGGCATCACTGCATCAAGAAAAATTGGGATTTAGCCTCAAAACAAAGAGTTTACACCATCTGTACCTGCTTTGACTGATCCAATATTCTGAAGTTTAGGACACTGATTTCTGTCACAGAGCAACCAGAACCTGAATTATCATCTGAAGCATCTGTTCAAGTGTCTACACCATAATCTGAGAGATGCTAACCTATGCACCAAAGGAAACCACTTGAGCAACTCAATCTGTAATTGAAATAGTTGATAGTTCCAGTTGATGAGTGGTATAGATGCAGAATATTACTTTCATTTCCTATGGAGTGCTCAGATAGTCTATTCTGACCTGCTTAGTAATATTTGCAATTTATAATGTTAGGTTAGACATGTTTGAAGGGAAACAGTAAGAGAGGAGGACTGTAATGTAGGTGATGTAATTCTACATGTTCCATGCCTACTGACTAGACGGCCTTTGTGGTACTAAGAGGCTTAGTAGCAGAATGTGGCAGAGCAAGAATCAATGCAGCAGCAGCTGAAGAAACAAGCAGGTTATTTAGATCTCTTTCTGTGTCTTAACTGGCAAATTCCTGGGTGCAGATGTAAATCTAACACTTTGTGCCCATGTAGAGCCCATCTGAAACTAGTAGTTTCTGTTGGGTTCAAGATCCACCTGTGTGCATCTATCTGTTTTCTGGGAGCCAGAAGTAGCAATTCTATGATTGTCTAAGTGCCACTGATACATTCCATTTTCTTTTTGTGTAAAGGGTTCAATATTTCCAAAAGAATTTGGATTACCAAGGTCTGACTGGTTTTATAATACCACAAAAACAATTGGTCACATGGTGCCCAGCATCTGGAATCCAGCAATGATTAGTCATATACTCATTGTGGTCATGGTTTTGAAAAGGAATAAACGTGATGGAGGGATTTGATCATTCAGGATCTCACCCTGCGTTCCCTGTAAACCTCAAACTCACATTGACTTCAGTGAGACATTTGGATACTAAAAACGCAGGGTCAAGACCTTGCCTAATTAAAATATACGTCAGCATTATACATTAAAGATGCATAAAACTCAGGGGAATTTGAAATGTTGGCATCTACACAAACTGGGGCCTGCTTCTGCGTCTATGAAAGTCAATGGCAACATTGGTCCCACTTTACAAATATTTTGGAATATTCAGAATAATTATGAGTTTTGCAAAACCTCATTTCTCCATAAATTATAAACACATGTTGAGTTTTGTGGAGATTCCATGAAAAATGTGTTTTTCTTTAGAAAGGAAAGCACGTATTATGCAATTCACCCCCTGCAAAGAGCTAGCTTATGCACCACTTGCATCATCTTCTGAGAAGTTCAAAGAGATTGAAAAGTGCATAGGTCTTGTGCTGATTCTTTGTACAAGGGGTAAATTTCACCCTAGTATGAACTGGAGGGTTTGATTGTAAAAATTACACTCAAATTTCTTGTAGAAATGTGAATTTCTTTTTTATGTAATAAGGCACACAGAAATGTAGGGATTTTTTAAAAATTTGTCTGAAGAATTGACACAGGGAAAATGTGATGCAGAATATATATGAGGAAAAAAAAGACCCATGCCAAGTTCCTGTCCCCAAGTATATCAGAACATCATTAAAGTAAAAATCAAAACTATTGATCCTATAAAGACTTATGTGCATGTTTAATTTTAAGCATGTGAATAAACTAATCACACTGACTACTGTTCAATTTCCACCTCAAATGGATCAACTCCTGTACTTAAAGTTAAGGACATGTGTATCTGTTTGCATGATCTGGTACTAAATAAAAGACCATGAATGGTACTCTATTTACAAATATCACAAAATTAAGACACAGGGCAATTCAAAAGGGCTAATAAAAGCAGACAGTAAATTTGTTTTTATACCAAACTAGATAAAGTCATTAGGACTTACAGCCTATTTATATTTCTCTGTATATGCTGTTCAATTCTAGTAGAAACATACACTGTAGTACAATTTACTGACATGTACAAAATTAACTGCCATTATTCTTTTTAATAGCCTGGCTTGACTTTTATTGTAAATATTACTATTAGCCCCGCTTCAGACATTTTCCCTAATTTAATTCCTTTTAAATTAAGAGTTTCTAATAATACTACTGTATCTTTGGTTCACTTTATAACACATGCAGGCTCAGATTCATAATTTAAATATTACGGGGCATGTTCTCATAGGCTTTAATCCAAAAACCTGTTGAAGTCAATAGAAATCACTTAAGGCCCATTCCAACTCCCACTGAAGCCAATAGATGTCTTTCCATCGAATTAAATAAAGCTCTTAAACATCAGCTCAACTTCCATTAATGGTTATTAAAACTATGAGCATACACTCCTTTTATTTGCATATTTGATATATCATTATAATATTTTGTATTTAATTTTAAGATAATAATTGATATTTTCAAAGAAAATCAAGCTGCATCTGTTTGATTTTCATGCTTTTGTGTTACATTTCAAAAAAATATTTCTATTTCATTAACAATCAGAGTCTCATGTTGTGCACCATCTTACTCCAGAAAGGATTCCATTGACTTCAATGGAACTACCCATGGAATGCTACAACATTAGTTAGGGTATTAAAATCTGGTTCTTGGATATCGTTACAAAGGGAGATTCAGCTACAGGAAAATGATTAGATTCTTGTAAGAATGGAATGTATATATAATATCAATTCTGTTACTGTCTTTTGTGTTTATTTCATCAACAACCTGACTTGAATTTCAACCTGTCAACTGTTTATTGATATATTACATCACTTAATAATAATATTTTGTACTGGATGATATTCAATCCCTTAAATTCAATTCAGGCTTGTTTTGAAGATTTAATCTGGCATATGCCTCTATACAGGGTGATTTTCAGCTTTTGTATAAAATGATAAAATAATATTTGCCTGTAATGTAATGTAAATTTGTAAAGATGCTTTGAGATCTCTAGCAGAAAGAGAGAATGGCTCACGTTCTCAAAAACCAAACTTGTGTGCATGCAATTTTCCACACAATCTTTGTACATCCAGCAGTTAGTATTTGTGCACTGAAACTACATTTGCCAGTGCAAATTGGACAGTGGTACACACAAAGTTAAGAACATGCATAGTAATGTAAGTGTGCAAAATACATAGCTGCTTAGCAATTGTAGAGGCTGTTTTGGAAAATCTGAATGAAAGATTGTTTCCACTGAAAAAGAGAAGTGGAGTAATCCAGTCCTGATGTGGTATGTACTGTAAAATATTTCGGGTATTTCATTGCTTTCTTTGTTTCTGAAGTGCTTTTACAAAGAGGCATCTGAATTTATAATGGGATGCACTAGTTGAGCCAGAATCTGTTCACCTTGCTCATGTGAATAGCCTCCTTGGTTTTAATGAGATTAGTCACATGAGGGACCCAAATTTTTGGCCCAGTGCATGCTTTTTAATAGTCTATCCCAAGTTGCAATCACAGTTCTATACTGAAGCAAAATGCAGGACAATGTAGCAATGTAGCACTTTTGCTTCAACTACCCCAGACTAACACGGCTACATTTCTATCAGTTCTATACTGGTCACAGTTTAATCATTCCAGACAGCAATAGAAATCTTCCATTCTTTCAATATTAAAGTGTTAATTCTTCTGAATTTATGATCACCACTTCACCAAAAGGTAGGAAATAAATCTGGGCATTTAAAAAAAAAAAAGACCTTTTTTCCCATGTACTCTTATCCAGTAAACTCCATTTGAATGAAAAAGCACTTTGACAAAGAGTTTACAGTGAGTGAACTGGCCCCATTCAAACTAGCAACAAACATGTTATTCACTCCTCATAATGAATTGGCAGATTATGCTAATTTGAAAAGGAAGCTATCAATTACATATGCTCCAGATCATCTCTGCCATTGATTTTGTAATTAATGATGCATGTACATTTTGGGGAGGGAGACAATTGAGGAGGGAACCTCATGCGCAGAATAAAAATGTTACTGTAGCTTAACCAATTAGATATGGTTGACAAAGGATGACACTATAAAGTATTGCACTTCAGTAGTGGTCAGAGTCAGACACAACATGTCATGTTATGGCTATATTAATCCTCCTGCAGGTTAAATGTTATCCATTGAATCAGCAAGGTCTATCAAAAAAACCTTTCATATCTTTCAGGATCATGAGTATTTGATGCTATCTTGAAACATGTTTGTTTTGTTCACTGAGAAAGTCATTCATAATGATGCAGTACATGGTGAGGAGATCATTTGTCATTGTGTGTGCTGAATAACAGGGTTGAATGCCATGGTGTATATAATTTTGAAAGAATAAATAGTAAACTGGGATATAAGTTATGCTATTTTTAACTGTAAAGAGTAAAGAAATGGACAGACAGTTCACTCTCCTTTTTAGTATAACTTGTATAGTGGTTTAGTATCCTTTGCCAGGCAGAGGTAATCACTCTGCGGCCAAATGGTAATTTATGTGGCTGTCTTGGAATATTTATAGTCAGATATATGGTGAGATATAAACAGAGCATTTATCCATAAATGTAATCTACTAATTGGATCTGAAACCTAGGGCAAAACTTGGTAACAAATTTAATCCTTCACGCTTTAATCAGGAGAAAATCCTGACTAAAGATGCACCTGTGACTTCATTACAGTTAGTTGAATGAGTCCTATGAGCAGGAGATGCTTGTCATGCTTATGTAGAAAAATTAAGATCCTGGAATGCAGCATTTATACATGAGACTTGAGTACATCATCCGCATTTACTTACCTACCTCACAGGTCACTCAGAATTCTGAAGAGTAGACAAGGCCTAATTTCTAATGAAAAATACGACAGAAAAAAAAACCCTTCTCCCTAACACACCCACTAACACACTTCATAGATCTTTGCATGGATCCTACAGGAACCATGTAATCAGTAGCATTAAAAAATTGAAACACGTGAAAAGTAAAATGCAATTCCATGGTAGTCACATGCAAACTATGCTTTGCAAACCACACAAACCTGCTCATCATCTTTCCTGCAGGAAAAGCATAAACACTGAAAAAAACCATAATACAAGAGACATGGAAACTTCAGGAAAAGACTCTCCCCCTCCAGTCATTTGGATTTGTTTTAGGCAGTTAACATTTAGTTGTACAGAAGTACAGGGAGCATAGCTGCTTTAAAGGCACCATTTGTTAATTTATTGAATATTGTATTATTTACACATGAACGTTCTGACTTTCTGGTTGTTCACTATGCAACTCTGGACCTCGGGTAATCCAACTGGTGGAGCCTTAATAATGTCTTTTTTAAAGAATTGTCATATCCTTAATGACATTATTCTAGACTCAAGTTTAACTCACTCAGTTTAACGCAAATCACAAGTAACGTCAGTGGACCCAATGGAGTTACACAGGTGTACAACTGTTGGAAGTAAAAGAGGATCAGACCTACAAATGCCTATTGATTCGGGCTACAGTCTTAATGTCTCAGCATTACACATTTTTAATGACTCACAAAAGCTATTTGTTGTGCAATCTACAATAATGTTTGTCACCATGCTCTCAACATTTTTCCAACTTATTGACAACAATCATATTGTATAGCAATTAGATGAATTCCTGAGAAATATTTCAGGTATTGGGAAGCTAAACATTGTTTTGTATGTCTTGCATGCAAGAATGATAATATAAGGGCCAAGGATGCTATCTTTTTCAAATGCAAATATCTAGACTCCCAAAAATCACTTTAAGTGCCTAAATCTGAAATTTAAACTTTCAAAACAGCTTCTCCCCAACCTTGCAGGCACCTAAACTCCCGAGGTGCATGAATTTCCACTAATAAAAATCCCATACAAATCTGCTAATGGGTACAAGCCAACCAAATGAAGCTGCTCTGCACCCAACTCATGCCTAAATCCCAATAGATTTCATAAAGTAGGCATTTCCCCCATCTATCTCACTGTAAACATCAGGAGGCCACGCTGACTCACTACACTAGGCCCTAACCATTCAGAGGCTCAGGCGGCAGGCTGAGCTACAGTCTGAGATGCTAAGCTCTTGACCAGGGCAGAGCAGCAAGCCATCTATAAATGGTTTCACTTATAAGGACCAGGCCTGTTTGCAGGCTAAGGGCTGTCTATAGGCCCAGACCCTTACTCAGGGTGGGGCCAGTGTCAGGTGCCCAGTAGCACCAATCAGGCCAACTTGCTGCAGGCCGAGCAGCAGTTTACAAAGGCCCCCCCTTTTGTCAGGGTGGGACAACAAGCGAACAGTTTAAGTGGGACTAAAGCTTCTCTGCAGGCTGTGACTCAGTTTATAAAGCCCAGCCCCGGGTCAGGGTGGGGCAGTACATAAGACAGTTAAGGGCCCGGGTCTGGATGCAGACTGGGCAAACAGTTTAAGGCCCAGCCCATTGGTCAGGGCGGAGCTGGAGGCAAACAGTTAAGGGCCCAGGTCTGGACGCAGACAGGGTGAACAGTTTAAGGCCCAGCCCTGGGTCAGGGTGGGGAAGCGGGCAAACACACAGTACAAACAACAAGATAATCTACGCAGTTCCCCACTCGAGCCGATCAGCAGGCTGAAGCGGGGTCGGTCTCCTCGCAGGCAGAGAGCTGACAAGCTCAGGGGTTTACCTGCCACCCAAGGTGTGTGCGGGGAGGGTGGGGAGCAATATGCAGTCCCAGGGCCCTAACACTGGCAGCGTGAGCTGCTACTGGGTCAGCAGGGATCCTGACCACAACACACCAACCAAGCCAGTGGGTCAGGCCACAACACATGGCCCAACTGACCTCTATTTTGTCAGCCAGCCCCGGGTCGGCTTTCCCTGGGCTGTTTCCCAGTTCTCCCTGGGGGCCTACGTAGCTCAGCTGCTGCTCCTCAGAGTCCACTGGGGACAATGGCACAGGCAGGGTGTCCATGGGCTCAGGGTCCAGATCACTTGGCGGTCCTGGTACTGCAGTCCAATCTCTGGCATCTGGCCAGAATTTGGGCCTTTTTGGCAAGACTTCGGTATTCAGCAGTGGGCGGGGTGGCCCTCGCCTGTCTCCAGCGTCTGGCAGTGGCTCAGGTGGTCCAATCTAGCCATCACTTTGAGGACAGGGCAGCCGTGCCTTCCTTCTAGGGAGCCCAGGGAAAGCATCTGGCTGGCTCACCTAACTAAGCTCTCTGTCCCTGCTCTTATAGTCCCAGCCCCACCCTTCTGCTTCCTGTGGGTGGGGCTGGGTGGCTTTGGCCCCACCCACCAAGGGTTCTTATGGAGTAATCCCCCTTCTGGGTCAGCGGGAGGCTACACTGACTCACTATACTCGCCTGGGAGAACTAGTCCAGTAGGGAGGTACTAGCAGATGTTCTCAGAGGGCACCTAAGACAGCAAACCTACCCACCTTCAGTAGATATTAGAGAGAGAGACTGGGACAGAGAATTCATTTTTAAATGTGGCACAGAAGCTTAAAGTGAAGAAGCAAATGAGCCTGACTCTGAGAAAATCCCTTCCTATTCCTCAGAAGGATACAGCAATGAGTTCAGGATGATAATTCCTTTTATCTGCACATATATTTGTCCTGGGAAGTGCTGTACTAACAACTACAGACTCAATTAGATCTCATAAAGCAGCCTAGTAACCTAATTAAACTTTATGAGAAAAGAAATAAAACAGACAAGATAAACACCATCAAAAGGAAGAGAAAAGGTTGGCTTTAATAATTGGACAGTTTGTTCAAAGGGAACTCCCCTCCCCCCACCTCCATACTGCCACATTAGCCATTTTCATAGACAAATTCCCACCTCAGAACAATGCCAATGCAGCTCCCCGCTCCATGGAACAAGTTTGTAAACCTTTGTCAAGCAGTTTCACATGAGCTCTGGACTATTTAGGTTTCCCTAACAACATGTTTATTAAAGTTAGATAAATCCATTCTTGAACTTCTGAGGCAAACAAAGCAGTTGAGCTCAAGTCTCAATTTTCACTATAAATAACTTCAAGCTCAGGCTGTAATGCCTGTAGTTAGTTCCCAGCAGGTCTTTGATCTTAAGTATAGAAAATGAGCACATAAAAAAATACCTGAAGTAATACTATACAGGCAGGAAAACAAGTGGGTGGATGATTATATTCTATGCATATTCTTTTTTCTATCCTATATGTACATGTTTTATGGACCTGGCCCCAGCCCCCTGAAGTCATTAATTTTGAAGAGTATTGGATCCAGCCTTACAAGATATTTTCACATCTATTTGGCAGTGAGATTGGCTTGTTTAAGCATTCTTGTTTTCTCATATTTTCAGATCAACTAGGATTACAATAATACTGCTTTCTGTGTTTTCTGTATTGAATGCCTCTCCAGAAGCTATGTTCTAGCTCAAGTAATTATTTGGGGCTTGATGGATGAACCGCCTTGTGAAATTCTGTGGACTGTGCTATGTAGAGATTCAGACTTGATTATCAGAATTCTGCCTCAAAATCTCTGAACTACAAACTCTATCCTGGCTAAGAACCCGAAAAAATTTCAGCTCCTGGAATTACTTTTTAAATAGCTCCACAATCAGAGTCACTTTCATTACTTAAAATGTTGATGGCAATCAAAGTCCAATGAAAGTTCCTCCCGTTTCAACATTCATTTTTAATCATTTATTTTACTTCTGTACACTCATGTTTTCTCTCACAAACAACAGATTCTAACTGGATTATCCAGGGTTTCATATGTTTCCTTTTTTTGTTATTTGATTTCATTTTTTGTTAAGAAAATGATTATTTTCCCCCATGTTCCCTAAATTTTATCAATTTCATTTTGAAGTTGAAATAATGAGTATTTTTTATTTCCAAGTTCATTCAGTCTATACAGTAGCTGTTACTACTTCTATATTTACATCTTTTACTCCTGAAAGCCTGAGGATATGTCTACACTACAGAGTTTTTCCAGGATACCAGAGGTATCCAGGGAACACATCTGCTCTTTCCTCATTTTACAAGGAAGAAGGGATGTTCCAAAAAAGGCTTTTTTTCTGACATTTGGCCCAGTGTAGATGGGCCAAATGTTGGAAAAGCCTCTTCCAAAAAAAGAAGCGGAAAAAACTTTTTCCAGAAGAACAGTGTAGTATAGACAAAGCCTGAGATACTTAAACAGATTTTAGCATATGAGAATTAGAAACCTAAATTACATAGTTTTCTTGCCAACAAAAGTTCTAATCTAAGGTAAACAGTCAAAAAATGAGGTTTACAGGATCTTTCAAAAAAGCCTACACTTTTCGAAAGAACTGCATCTAGATCGCAGTTTTACTTTCGAAATAGTGCTTTTTCAAAAGAGTGCCATCACGTGATTATGCAAATGAAGCATGGGAAATTCAAATCCCGGCCTCATTTGCAATTTTGAAGTGCCTAATTTACATCCCTCTGTCGAAAGAGGGATGTAATCTAGACACAGCCTAAGAGTCTACCTTAAAATAGTACAACATTTGGCATGGCAGGTACAGCATGAAGTCCAGTTAAAGTACAGATGGGCAGCTGTTGGATTACTAACAGAACAGTCAGCAACAAATCTCCCGGACTTTTTCAAAATTCCTCTTTAACTATTAGCTCATATAATTGGTATGTTGTTAATGGAGTAAAGTCAGTCCAGGTATAAGTGTATGCATGAGTGTTTCTTTAATGCACTTGCCTCACACAGACCAGGATTGAATTTGGACCCATTAATTTCCAGCATATCTATGATCCTTTAGCAGTACCTTGTGTTTGAAACGGTATCTGCCATTAAAAACTGACCCAAAGAAGAGCTCAGTGTAGCTTAAAAGCTTGTTTATTTCACCAGTTGTTCCAATCCTGTCTCGCTAAACACTAATGCTGAGATTTTCCAAGGGACCAATGGATGCTGGGTGGTTAACACTTATTTAATCTCTTGGAATCCCAACCTAAGTTGTTACAGGTGAGGACGAGTTGTGCTAAGCTGGAGCTGGAGCCTGCAAGGGGCTCTATACTGTACTTACCACTGGGCTCACTACTTCCCTGGTGCTGACAAGTGCACCAGAGCCGAGTTCCCAGAAGGATAAAATTACCCATCACTGCTGCTAAAAGTCACAGATGATTTTAGCACAATCCACTACTGCCTGAATGAACTTGGAAATCAAAAATACTCATTGTTTGAGCTTGAAAACGAAGTTGAAGAAATTTAGGGGAAAAAGTTGGAGAAAATAATCATATGGCCCAGGAGAAGACAAGAGCAACTTGTACAGTCATGTGATCTGACCCACTTTATGCAGAGGGTATGAAAGGCTTTTGATATGAAATGAATATTTATTCCCTTGCCCTGGACCACAGTACTTTGGAGATAGTCCATTGCTCCAATCAGACATTTGTCTCACACTTCCTTCTTCCCTGGAGGGGCAGTTATCCACATTAGCATGTTAATTTGTAAAAATTATGCTAAGAAAATCAGTGTGGAAACTAAAGCAAAAAAGAGGGATGTAGAAAAGCATCCCAGTGAACAAACAGGGCTGTGATACGTGTAATTCAGGATTGTCATGATCATGAGGGTTAGCCAGCAGCCTGGGAACTAAGGGGTTAACCTTACCTAAGTCAAGTAGATTCAGCCAATAGGAATGTAGATAGGAATTTCAAACTAGGACAAAGGAATGTTTGGTTTCTCCCTCCTTTCTCCTGGCCAGTTTTCTCTCCATCTACTGAGGGGGACAGACAGAATGTCTCTCTCCAAGAATAGACTCTTCACTTTTCTGTAAGTAGGGTAAAGTTTAGATAAATCTGTTTTATTGTTTTATGGTCTGGGAAATGGGATCTGATGTCTGTGCTTTTTGCTCTCTTGTAACTAAGCCCCTGGCCTATCGTGAGGTTCCCCCACCATGAGTATTATTTTGTGACTTTTCCTTCTATTCATGATGCTTGCAACAGGAATATTGTGGTGATAATAAAAGTTCTTTCTCTTTTCTTTTATTAACCTGGTATTGGTTAATTTTTGTTTCCTGGTTTTTACTTTAGGGGTGAGATTTCCCAAGTGATCTCTCCCCTGATTTTCTTATCAGTACTTGGGTGATAGCAGTGGGATTTTATCCCCAAAATCTAGGTTGTTAAGATTTTGGGGGGAAGTTTTATACCAAAGCCTAGTAGATAAGGTTTTGGGGTACTTTTGCGGGTCCCCACTTGTGCATTTATCATGCCAGAGTGGGGAAGGAGCCATGACAAGGATTTGGAGAACATATTAAATGAGAGAAAATAGTTCCAGGAATAAATTAAAGGGTGTGCTAGTATCTGCCATACACCTTCACTGTTGAATGAAGTCATAATATAGACAGCTCTTTTCAGAAAAATAAACAGATGGTTTCCATTCCATTCCAAATTTTATTAATGGCAATCATGCACTAGTATTATCACAAAGGTGGAAAAAATCTTTTATTGTATTTATGTATTTTTTAATCTACACAACTTTCAGGAAACCTGTTTCTGTTTGCTTTTCAGCAGCTTGAATAAAGTACACACATAATCCTTGTTCTTGGGGAATGTGTGCTTCTGTTTAACCAAGAAACAGGAACTATCGCTTATGAACTGCAACAAACAAAAAGAAAGAACAAAAAAAATCAGCTGAGTACCATGATTGCTTAGACCTTGATTATCATCAAGAGATAACTCCTTTGGTAAGGGTATCTCGCAGTGACAGTTAACCTTAATAGTTAACAATTTCAAGGCAATTGTGATGATTTAAAATACAGGTTGGACCACCCTGGTCCGGCACCTTTGGGACCTGACTGGTTCTGCATGAGGGATTTTGCCAGACCAGGAGAGGTAATATCTGGCTCCCCTGCTACTGGCTCCCTCCAGCCCTGGACCAGCCACAAACCTCCTGGCTGGCTCCTCCTTGTTGCCAGCCTTGCTTCCCTGCCGGTCCCCCCATCTCCTTCCCTGCTATGCCGGGCGACCTAGGTCCAGCCCAAGTCCCTGGACTCCCGGCCTGCTGGGCAACCCTACTATGGTGTGCTGAGCTCCTGGCCCTGCCTGGCAGCCCCACTGGTTTGTGCCTGGCTGCCCAGATGTGGCGCTCCGGGGAATCCAGTTGCAGGAAATCCAGCTGCCAGCTTCCCACTGGGACTCTCTGGTTCCTGAATATTCGTGGTCTTGCTGGATGATGGATGTTGCCAGAGCAGAGTCTCCCGTATTACAGAGGCTTATCCTGTAGTTAGATGGCCAATACTTGGCTTAATTTTTTTTTTAATACCAATAGCTTGCAAATCATACATATTGTTTTCCTCACTTTGGCTAGTGAAGGTATCTGACTTTAAGATGAATTCAAGCTATTTGTTTTCTAAACATTGTAAATAACTACACACATACACACACACACTTGTATCTTTGCAGCTCAAAGATGTCGATGAAGCAGCACAGTTAATCAAGAAGCAAGAAAATTAAAAGGAAAATCTTTCTCCAAACTACAAAAGTATGTGTCTGTCTTGAAGAATTCAGAAGTAGATTATTTGAGAAGCAATATTTATTATTTTATATTATATATTACTATAAGAACCTAAAATCTACACTGAGACTCATTTTGGATGATGCTCAAGATGTAAACTTCAGACATTGAAAAGAATATCACCATATTATTTTGATCTTCATAAAGAAGGATAAATATATGTTAGCTTTCTCCTTACCCCCTCAAAAAAAACCAGGAAAGACATATCCTTAATAATGAAAGATTAATTTCAAATCAGAGTTGATATTTCATAAAAGAGTAACACTGGAAGAATCACAAAAAAAATCAAAACTTGTGACTTATCCTGTGACCAAATTTTGGCTTCAGATTTTTGGGGTTGAATCTCTGTGGTTCTTAGAAGCTGTCCATTAATGCAGTTATGCTGGTGAATTCCAATCACAGAGAGTCAGAAAATGAAGATGTCCCTGTACTTAGTTAATAATACATTGTGCTTTGCGTTCTTACACCACTGCTTTTTATCATTGGATCTTAAAGATCTTAGCAAACATTTAATTTAAACCTCACAACACTCCTTTGAGATTAGTGTTATTCCTTATTGTGATACCAGAACAAAAACAGTAAAACCTGTTTCTGAAAAAGGCTGTGTATCCTCATATCTCCATGCTGTCACTGGGGAATGAGGACTTTCAATATTTTTCAGGGTCAACTTTAAGTGATTTGTCAGAGGTGAAACAGCTGGCAGCTCCGCAGGGCTGGCTTACCATGAGGCAAACTGAGGCGGCCGTCTCAGGTGCCAGACTGTGGGGGAGCGCCACTAGGACCCAGAATGTAGAAAATTGTGTCTGCTGCTGGTGCAATGAGGGAGCATTTGAGCTCCCTGCCTCAGGTTTCAAAATATTGTTGGGCCGGCCCTGCAGCTCCAACAGTGGAACCCTGAACTCTGGAATCCAGTCCTCTGCACTAATTCTTAGGCAACTTTTCTCATACGGCTGAGGACAGTTTTCTATCTGCGATGAAATTTCCAGGATCATAACTGAATGAATACTAGCAAAGTCCAAAAAAATAAAATCAACCTGTTTAATTACCTTATTACCAATACTATCACTCTTCCTGATTTCAGGGTTCTTTCCTCTGATTGGCATGACGTGTTATTCTAGACTTATCATATGTTCACAGATTGTGCAGTGTGTGTGAAACCTTTTTTTCTGTAGTTATTGAGAGAAGTCACGTCTGTTACCTGATTCTCATGCAGAGAAATCAGTAATCTGGAAACAGATGGTCTGACTGAATGAGTGAGAGGGTGAGAGGGAGAGAGACTGGTTGGATGACTACAGAGTTTTTCACTCAGAGGAGATGAAAGAAGAATGAATAAACCCGCCACAGCATGTCAAAAACACGGAAATACAGAACAATGTCAGTGTTGAAGGCTAAAATTTATCAACTATGTGTCATATATAAAACACCAAAAAAAATCTACAGTCTACATAGCATGGAAGTATCAAAAGTTGGAACATTTTATATATTGGGTCTAGAAAAGTGACATATTTCATATTTAAACCAAAGACTATCAGAGGAATCAAGAAAAAAAATTGTGTTTCCAATTAATTACTAACTTAAGTAAAGATGGATATATTTGACTAAATTTTTGATATTTTCCTCAGATGACCTTCTCATAAACAAACTAAGGAAATACAACCTAGATGGAGCTATTATAAAGTGGGCATATAACTGGTTGGAAAACTATTACCAGAGAATACTTATCAGTGGTTCACAGTCAAACTGGAAGGGCAAAATGAGTACCTGAAGGAATCAGTTCTCGATCTGGTTCTGTTCAATATCTTTGCCAGTGATTTAGCTAATGGCATAGACTTATAAAGTGTGCAGGCTATACCATCTTGGGAGGGGTTGTGTTTTGGAGGATAGGATTAAAATTCAAAATAATCTGGAAAAACTGAAGAAATGGTCTAACGTAAATAGGATGAAATTCAATAAGGACAAATACAAAGTACTTCACTTAGGCCATGTCTATACTTACCGTGCCAGAGACTGATCTTCTGGCATAGCAGGTGTAGTAAGGACCCACTAAATCGAATGCTAAAGACACCCTTGGTCAGTGCTGGTTACCCTCAATTTGCAAGAATTAAGGGACGTCGACAGGAGCATTTGTTTCTGTCAACCTCTCACTGTGGAAATGGTGCCAAGCTCAGCTGAAGGTATGTTGACTACAGTTATGTTATTTATGTAGCTGGAATTGCATACCTTAAGCTGACCTTCTGGGTCTAGTACAGATCTGGCTTTAGGAAGGAACAACCAGTTGGACACATACAAAATGGGAAATGACTGCCTACAAAGGAGTACTGCAGAAAGGAATCTGGAGGTCATAGTGGATCTCAAGCTAAATATGAGTCAACAGTGTAACAGTGTTGCAAAAAGAGCAAACAACATTCTACACTGTATTAGCAGGAACATTGTAAGCCAGACAGAAGACGTTATTCTTCTACTGTATTGTGTCCAGTTCTGGGTTCCACATTTCAGGAAAGATGTGGACAAGTTGGAGGAAGTCCAGAAAAGAGCAACTAAAATGATTAAAGAAAAACTAGAAAACACAATATAGAGGGAAGACTGAAAAAAATCAAGTTTGTTTAGTCTGGAGAAGAGAAGACTGAGGGGGTACATGATAACAGTTTTCATGTAAATAAAAGGTGTTACAAGGAGGAGCGTGACGGGGTGGAGCAACCCCGTCACTTGTTAACGCCGACCGGGGTAGCCGAGAGGGAGATAACAAGCGCGGCCGGCCCGCGCGAGAGAGGGACGCGTCATCATGCGGCGCCTGGGCGCACCGGTGATGACGTCACGGGCGCGCCGCCGGGGAACCCGAAAGAGAGGGGGAGCATAAAGGAGGCGGCAGCGACCGGGGAAGGGTGGTCAGAGCCAGGGGAATCAGGAGGTCAGGAGGGAGAGGAGGCTACCGAGAGGCCCGGGCAAGGGGGAAGCGGAGGAGGCAGGCAGCCCGCGGGAGTCAGCGGGTGACCAGCACGGCCAAGGGCCGGCGGAGTGGAGAAGGACCCAGGGCGGGCAGTGGAACCCGGGAGCAGGTATGTTTGGGGTATTAGCCCCACTGCTACCACTGAGAGGCACACTCTCAGTGTTAGGGCCCTGGGTCAGGGTCTGGAGTGAGGGTGGGCCCGGACCCCCCACTCCGCCCGGGAGATTCGGAACCGGGCAGTGCATTGAGCATAATCGAGTTACAAGCAGGTGGGGTGGCGGTCCACGCCGCCACCTCGTCACAAGAAGGAAGAAATATTGCTTTGTTTATCCTCTGAAGATAGAAAAAGATGCAATGGGATTAATTTACAGCAAGGATGATTTAGGTTGGAGACTAGGATAAACTTCCTACCTTTCAAGGGCTATGTCTAGGCTTCAAGCTTCTCGCAGAAGAAGTTTTTCAGGAAGAGATCTTCAGAAAAAAAAATTCTAAAGAAAGCGTCTGCACAGCAAAAGCGCAACAAAAAAGCGATGTGCTTTTTTGAAAGATAGCGTCCACATTGATTGGACGCTATCTCGTATTTCAGCTGTGATTACTGTGGACGGAGTGGCCACCAGGGCATCTGTGCTTTTTCCTGGAGGCCTCTTCTTTCAAAAAAACACTCTCTTCAATGTCCACACATGACTTTTTCCAAAAAAGCTTTTTTGAAAAAAGGCTTCTTGCTCATTGTTCTGTCAAAAAAAAAAATCGCTTTAGCAGTGTGGATGTATGTGTAGTTTTTCTGGAAAAAAGGCCATTTTCTGGAAAAAAAAACTGCTGTATAGACGTACCTAAGATAGTTAAGCATTGGAATAAATTGTCTAGTGAGGTTGTGGAATTTTCATCATTGGAGATATTTACAAGCAGGTTAGAAACATATACCTTTGAGATGGTCACTCTAGATAATCCTTAGTCCTGCCTTGAGTGCAGAAGATGGGACTAAAAGACCTTTCCAGTCCCTTCTAGTCCTACACTTCTATGATTCTGTGATCCTATGCAAATAACATTTTGTCAAGCCACATAGATTTACTTTTTTTAAATAGGCACCATTCTGGGTTCATTAAAGAAGTCATTCAAAAAAACTCACACAGATCCAGACAGAAGAAATCCCTCAAAAAATTCAAAAATTTAAAAAATGGTTTGTTTCCAATCATGCTGAAAATCTGAACTCTTCTTACGTCTCAAGCTCCCCAAGTCAAATACCATATAAGGGCTTCTTGTGGTTAGGTTTGATCAGGCTGTTATAGCATTAGTTAACCCATCAACACAACTTTTATTCTAATCAAAACCAGGCCTGTTTGTGGAGATTTCTAGGGAAAGCTGGCTCTCTTCACAAACCATTTTCCATACTACAAAAATGTATTTTTCATGTGTGTTTTCTATAACATGCTTAAGATTTCAGTTCAATAGGAGTAAAGGGAACAGAATCAGGTTCTTGCCTCAGTGTAAATCTGGCTACAACTAGACTGCAGGCTTCTTTTGAGAGATCTTCCAAAAAAACTTCTTCCAAAAGAGAGTGTCCACACACAAAACCCCGTTGCCAGCTTTGTCCACATATTCACTCTGCTGATACCATTATTGGACCTAACCAAGTGAGTTATAAGATCAAGAACACATATTCCTGCGCATCCAGAAATATAATCTATGCTATCATGTGCCAAAAGTGTCCGTCTGCTATGTACATTGGACAAACGTCTCAGACACTTCGCCAAAGGATCAGTGCCCACAAAACATATATTAGACAGGATCACAAAGAAAAAACAATTTCTTGCCATTTCAACCAGAAAGGACATTGTCTCAATGACTTATTACCTGCATCCTGCTTCAAAAGCCTTTTAAAAATACACTTGAAAGGGAATCCTCTGAACTGTTATTCATGCTAAAATTCGACACTTTGTGCGGGGGTCTTAACAAAGACTCTAGTTATCTTACCCATTACAAAGATAGCTTCCCCAATTATCACCTCTAATATCATTAGCTCACAGACATTTACCTTCCCCGCCCCCCCTCCTCCCCCCCCCCCCCTCCGCATCTCCCTTCTGTTCTGAAGTTTGATTTGTCCTTTTCATATGTGTTCTTTTTCTTAATTGTATCCTTTGGTATATATGGTTGTGACTATTTTCTTCCACTATTTGATCTGAGGAAGTGGGTCTGGCCCATGAAAGCTCATCATCTAATAAACCATCTTGTTAGTCTTTAAAGTGCTACATAGTTCTGTATTTTGCTTCACACACAAAAGCACATCGAAAAAGCTATCTGCTTTTTCAAAAGATAGCGTCCACGCTGAATGGATGCTATCTCGCGTTTAAGCTGTGATTACTATGGATGGAATGGCCACCAGAGCACCTGTGCTTTTTCCTCTTTCCTCTTCTTTCAAAAGAACTCCCTCTTCCCCATCCGCACACACCTTTTTCCAAAAGAGCTCTTTCGGAAAAAGGCTTCTTCCTCGTAGAAAGAGGATTACCAACTCCAGAAAAAACCCTCTGTTCTTTCAATTCACTTTCGGAAGAACACAATTGCAGTGTGGATGTAACTCAGGTTCTGTCAGAAAAACGGCTGTTTTTCCAACAAAACTCTGTAGTATATACATACCCTCAATAGTGAGATCAAAATGTAAAGCTGGTGTTAAAGAAGACTCAAGCCCTTAGGGTATGTCTATATAGCAGTGTTATTTCGGAGTAACATAGTGCGTGTCTGCACAGCAAGCTGTTATTTTGAATTAATTTCGAGCTCGAGGACTTCTTACTCCGACTCCTGTAACCCTCATTTCATGAGGAGTAAGGGAAGTTGAAGGAAGCGTGTTCTTCCTTCGACTTCCTGCTGTGTAGACAGCGCCAAAAGCTGAATTAAGCTATTTCAACTTCAGTTACATAATTGATGTAGCTGAAGTTATGTATCTTAATTCGGCTTTTACCCTGCAGTATAGACATGCCCTTTTTGGTTATAATATTCATATATTCATATATATAAGGGGAGTATTTATGTAACTCCTCACCAACAATCATTAGGTGTTAGTCATCTTACTCTAATTTTTCCTGTGATAATTTTGTTTTCTTAATCATTTTAGCTAACAGCCAAAAATACTAATTGTAACACTTCAGAGCAAGGCATTTTAAGAATCTCTTGCTATTTCCAGCCAGCACAAGATTTCACATATGGGTGCTATTCAGAACTTCTAACAGTTTTTCACAAGAAATCCACACTGTCGGATGTAGACAAACAATGCTGTATTTTCTTATTTGATTCTTCCAGCAAAAGATCAGTCATTCCACATAATTAATTTCCCAGTGAAGCCAAACATTTGCTTTGTACCTCTATAATCTTATTAGAAAAGAAAATTATTTTTCTGGAACATTTTAAAAGGAAAAATTCATCTGAAAACCCCACAGTAAACAACAGCATATTCAGAGCACAGTAACCAGGTCTGGGACCAGTCGCTTTGCCAATGAAATGTAAAATACATTCTTTGACAGTACCAAAATGATTGATCACATCTTGTAGCTAAGTTACTAATGAACACTGTGTGGCTTCTTGGTCAGTCTCAGTTATTAAAGCAATTGTTGGGGGCCAAAGCTGGCTGAGACACTTTGGAAAGCTATATAAAGTATCTCACTTGAGGAAAATTATAAAATAATCTTATTATAACACAAACTAAAGGATACAATTACAGTTTTTTACATTTGCTTAGTTACTTATTTAGGTTCTAATCCTGTAAACAGACACACTAACACAGGGATCAGCTTTAAGATACACTTGTAAATTTCTCTGCTTTCCCTCTTCCCCTAAATATTATACCATGCCTAGGACAAAATGACTTCAGACTGCAAAAGCGGTAAATAACTGTGGCTTTTTTCCTCCACATCAAGCTTCTTTCATTCCTTACTCAGGTCTTCTCTTCAATTAGGAACCACACAAATGTAGCTATTGGTGGCAAGTGATCGGTGTATCTATTGACACCCCTAAGCATAGACAGAGGCTACCTGTGGTCTGCACAATTAAACTAAAATGACTTGAAAAAGCGAACTTTCCGTTAGTTCCCACAGTGCAAGTACTAACATTTCCTTGTCTACTCTTAAGTGTCAGCAGTACCAATGCACCTACATTGATTGCTTGACCTCAGATTGCCAGAATGGGATATTCCATAACGTAGACAAAGCTTTAAGCAAAATTTGAAGTTCCATTGGCTTCCATTGGCATTTCACCATTTAAAAGAGTTTGGAAACCCAATTCCCTAAGAAGGGCTCTTAGAAGTCCAGAAGAAAGAGGAACAGAAGACTCCTTAACAAAATACATTATGTTTTATATGGAAGGGAAGAGGTTAATGGGAGCTAAATATGCAACTAGAGCTTCATATCTAGTGACCTGCATTTATTTGACAGTATTTCATCAGATTTATAATGGTCATATGAATTTCATTGGGAAGAGGTAAAAAAGAGAAAAGGAAGAGTGATATTGCATGCCCTAGGGAGCACTTCGCAACAGTCTCTCCTTTGCTATCACAAACAAAAGCGGGTGGCACCTGTCTGAAACTGTTAGGGGTACACAGCAGTGGAGAGTTTGCTATTCTTGTTGCTATAATCCACTTGTTTTAGCAGAGAAAGCAGTTTTTCTAGGGGCAGTTTCTCAGCTGGTGTAAATGGGCATAGCTCAGTGAAGTCAATATGACTGCTGATTTCCACCAGCAGAGATGCTGACCTTTAGTCTTTAGTCCCATTAAAGATACTTGTCTTGTTGGCAGAATTTCCTAGCAGAAATGCTCTCTAATAAGTTATGGCTGAGTGAGGGGGGAAATGTTGCCCTCAGATATTAGTCACGGTGATGGCCGGGTTTCCCTTCTTTCAGTCTTTTCTTGAGCTCATTTCCGAGAAGTTGGAGGGAACAAGAAAGGGGATCCAGGTTGAGAGAAAAGCATCTATTCAGTGCAGTAGTTTTAAGTCTCCCTTTGATACAGCTATAATCCCTATTCATGGGAGTGGAAATTACACATCTAGAGGAGAATGTAACCTCTAAACTTTTACCCAAGATGAAAACAGCGTGCCTGTGCACTCCAGATGTAATGCTGATCTATCAACTACTCAGCACTGTCACTTACCTAAGACTGTACTCAAACAACACAAATATTTTATTTCTGTAGTTTTAGTCACTCGGCCTCTGTCACACAGATCCCAAAAAGCATAATCCTAATTCTAGATCCAAGTGGCTCAACACTACTCCAGCGGAACACAGATGCCTGCCTCTTTGAAGGATGGGGACATATTTAGTAGACATAGAGGCTGTGTCTACATTGGCCTCCCTTTCCGGAAAAGGGATGCTAATGAGACACTTCGGAATTGCCAATCCGCGGGGGATTTAAATATCCCCCATGGTATTTGCATTTACATGGCTGCCACTTTTTTCTGGCTCGGGGTTTTTGCCGGAGAAAAGCGCCAGTCTAGACGCGATTTTCCGGAAAATTAGCCCTTTTCTGGAGGATCCCTTATTCCTACTTGAATGTGTGGATGTAGTCCCAATAGCTTGACTGTGAGTTTTAAATCTAATCTTGGCCTAGAAGGATTGACACCATTACTGAGATGACAAAAGGGTATATATGAATTGCATTTGTGCTCCTCCTAAAAATCTAGGCAGGCTCAGCACAAGGAGACTATTAGCATTTCAGGCTGACTGGCCTTTTATGTGATGGGGTGCGGTGAATACATAGTGGCCCATAGTATTTCAGTGTCCATCTTTTTTTCTCTTCCATTAGGATTCCTTCTCTCTCACTTCCACTCAATTCCCTTCCTTTACATCTCTGTTTCTCTCCGTGCACTACTTCCTGACATTTTCAGCACTACATTTTAAAACCTATAGTGACTTTTTTAAGGGTTCACAATAGTGTTGCATGGAACACTGTGCACAGAGAGACCAGGAGTATACATTAAGCTCTGATATCCTACTGTAAGTTAAACAGTAAGACTACGTCTACACTGGCATGAATTTCCGAAAATGCTTTTAACGGAAAAGTTTTCCGTTAAAAGCATTTTCGGAAAAGCACATCTAGATTGGCAGGATACTTTTCCGCAAAAGCACTTTTTGCGCAAAAGCATCCGTGGACAATCTAGACGCGGTTCTCCGCAAAAAAGCCCCGATCGCCATTTTTGCGATCAGGGCTTTTTTTCGGAAAACAGTACTATGCTGTCTACACTGGCCCTTTCGCGCAAAAGTCTTTCGGAAAAAGACTTTTGCCCGAACGGGAGCAGCCTAGTATTTCTGGAAAAGCACTGATGATTTTACAGGAGTTCGTCAGTGCTTTTCCGGAAATTCAAGTGGCCAGTGTAGACAGCTGGCAAGTTTTTCCGCAAAACCGTCTGATTTTGCAGAAAAACTTGCCAGTCTAGACACAGCCTAAATGTTTCGTGGAGTTGGGTCTCCAACTCTTTGTTGGTATTTGTATTCTCATAAATCATGTCCAGCAGAACCCCAAGTAAATACCTGTTTTTCTCTAACAGCATGGCTTTAGTAGCTATTTTGATTGATCCAAAGCAAAGATCTAAAACTCATCACTTCCGGTGCCAGCTACATACATACACAAACACCCTGTTGAGAGTAGGCATGCTTGTAGAGCTGAAATACTCATCGTTTATAATGAGTTACTTGGCTCAGAACATAATGCCAGGTCTTGGCAAGACACGGGCCTGGAATCTCTAGTGGTTTTGTTTATTGGTGCTCATGATACGGATGAGTTACATTATAGAAACTGGAATTGTTTTTGACATTATTCAAGGGGAATGTTTCCAAAGTGCTGACTGTTGTGAAAGCCTACAGTAGCATCTCTTCCAAAGTGTTTGCCAGTTCAGAGAACTCCAAGATGCTGCCACAAACAACTAAAGGTCAGCTGTTTCACTCAGAGGAAAATGTTAGGCAATAAGAGCTCAACCATGAGCAACTCCTGCTGGAACTGCAGCCCCTCAGCACCTCACAGAATTGAGCCCCAAAAAACTATTTTTGTAGCTTTGTAAACATTTAGTGAAGCCAAGAAATTAAATTTAGCAGCATATTCAAGTCAAATGTATTGTTGTATTTGGGGGACCCTTTGAGTTCATGTCAAATTATTTCTTCCTATTTTTAGATCCCGGCAAATCTGCAGATATCCACTTTATATCCATTGGTATCTGCATTCGTGGATGTGAATGCAGATATCCACAGATCATTTTTGTGGATGCAGATAAAGATTTTGTATCCATGCAGGGCTTTACCCACTTTTGTTATTATTATTTATGACTTGGGTCCTTAGTCATGGATCAGGACCCCATAGTTCTGGGCAAACACAATAAGAAGATAGACCCTACCTCCAAAGAACTTTACAGGGCATATTGGATCTGTTCTATTGATGTCAAAGAGAGAATGAAATGGGAAGTCCCTTGAGATACATGCAAATATCTAACTCTCTAAAGGCTACATCTACACAGCAGGGCTAAATATGGAGTAAGCTGTGAAACTTAAGCAACATCAATTGCATAGTTTAAGGCAAAATAGCTTATTTCTGCTTTTGGCACTGTCCTTACAGCAGGAAGTCGAAGGAAGAACACTCTTCCTTAGACTTCCCTTACTCCTGGTAAAAGGAGGGTTTCAGGAGTTAGAGTAAGAAGTCCTCCAGCTCGACATTATTTTGTGCCTTCTCATCAACACAAAGAAAACCGAAGTGATGCACCAGCCAGCTCCGAAAGCTCAACATCAAGTGCCCGCCATCACAGTGAAGGGACAAAAGCTGCAAGCAGTGGACCAATTTACATATCTTGGCAGCACCCTCTCCCGCTCAGTGACAATTGACATCAAGGTCAACTGCAGAGTCACCAAGGCAAGCTCTGCATTCGGCAGACTGCTGACCAAAGTGTGGGACCGCCGTGGAATAAGCCTTGCTACAAAGCTTAAAGTCTATCGAGCAGTAGTGTTAACTACCCTGATGTATGCCAGTGAGAGTTGGACTGTATACAGCATGCATGCTAGGCAACTGAACCACTTCCACACGATTTGCCTCCGTAGACTTCTGAGGATCCGGTGGCAGGATAAGGTGCCAGACACAGAAGTCCTTCCTAGAGCAGGTCTGCCGTCAGTTTACACCCTGCTGATGAAAGCTCAGACACGCTGGGCAGGCCATGTTGCAAGGATGCCAGATCATCGCATCCCTAAACAGCTCTTCTATGGTGAGCTGTTTCAAGGGAAGCGATCGCACGGGGGACAAAAGAAGCGATACAAAGATACGCTTAAAGCCTCTCTCAAGTCCCTGGATATTGACACCACCTCCTGGGAGACCCTGGCACAAGACCGATCAACATGGCACACGCTGATCTACCAAGGCTGTCAAACATCTGAAGCCAGAAGGACAACCATAGCACAAGAGAAGCGAGCACTCCGTAAAGCCAGAGTTGCAAAAGCTGCAACAGTGGTGCCCACACATGTCTGCCCAACATGTGGCAGAACATTACGTGCCCGTATCGGCCTTATCAGCCATTTGCGACCACACCGTGGACAGTCCACAACCCGTTAGATGTCAAGGTCCTCTTCGAATACGATGGACGAACAACAACAATTTTGAAATAATGTCTTGCAGTGAAGACATGGTCTTTGTTATTTTGGAATAACATCAGTTATTCTGAAATAACACTGCTTTGTAGACATACCCAAAGCTGTGGAAAAGGTTGGGAGCAAAGCAAATAAATCATAATGCAGTGGAAAGTCAAAGTGTCAGCCTTCTCATATAGTTCAGGACTGCTCAGGAAATCTGAAGGCAAAGCATTTAGCTCCAGAAGAAATGGTGTGCAGTGTCTCCAGCACACTTGCTTCTGTAAGCAGGGGCTGAACTGCTGCTTGCTATCAGCCAGCTAAAAGGAGGGGTGGGTGTGCCCACTACAATTGTTTAGCTCTGAAAGGAAATTAACTGTTAACTGTTATGTAAATACAGCTCAGGAGAGAATCGGAGGTGTGGCTATGTAAAGCCCATTCAGCCAGGGCTGATGGAAGGTCAGTGTTGGAATGGAATGTGGAGAATTGTAAATTATTTGGGACTGTTGTGGGGGTCACTAATCATGCTACCCCTTAATGTGGGAACTGTAAAACATGCCACCAGTACTTGCAGGAGAGACACCACCATCATGGTAAGAGGTCTCGGAAGAACAAGCCTCCCCCCTTTCAGAGTTGAGTGGACAAAGCTAGGGGGGAAGGGTTAAAGGGCTTGAGTCAGCCTGCTTCACACTTGCTAGGTGTGAGCTATAAGACTGGCCCAGCCTGCCCCTTTCCCCCTTTGTTTTAAGGACAGAGCTAAAGCAGACTCCCTGAGGAGATGTTTCTTTTGCTAGTCCAGTGAAAGCTGGATTCATTTGCCAGTCCAGCTGGTGGCTAAAGAGCTGAAATCACTGGTTTGACTGAGAGCCAGGCCTGTGGCAGCCACCAGCAGCGTGGCGTGGAGTGGCGGCAGGCAAGGAGCGGCAACCAGCGGCGTGGTGTGGAGCAGTGGCTGGTGAGGAGCAGCGGCGTGGCGTGGAGCAGCGGCAGGCGAGGAGTGGCAGCCAGCGGCAGCAGCAGACTAGGAGTGGCGGCAGGCGCCCAGTGGAGCGTCCAGTGGCGTGGGATGAGACAGCTGGTGGAGCGTGGCGGAGTTTCGTATAAGGTGCTCCCTATCTATCCCTCACCCCCATTTCTACCCAGGTTGGGAGGTGAAACCCTGTGGGTGAACTTTGGGACTCTGGGTGGCATGGACCAGGGACAGAGACTTTTGGGGTGTCGGACTCTTTGGACTTCGGGCGATTCTTGCCTGGGGCGGGTGGGGTTTGGCTCATGTTTGGGTTATGAACTCTGTTTGTGGTGTTTTCCCCAAGTTAATGCCGTATGACTGCTCTCTCTCTTTCATTAAATGTTTCTTTCCTACACTCAGACTCAGTGCTTGTGAGTGGGGAAGCATTGCCTCTCAGAGCACCCAGGGGTACGTGAATTTCCCAGATTACTGGGTGGGGGCTTGATCCGGTTCTATGTGAGATGGACCCCAAGATATTGAACCCAGCCCTGGTTACTGCTAGGCCTACCCAGCAGAAGGGTTACACTTCTACTTGCTTGGCTGGGCTGGGTGCACCTAGCATTTAGCCAATCCCGTCCTGCACCCCAAGCCCTGGCCCTATCCCTGAGTCCCCCTGCACCCAAACTCCCTCTCAGAGACTGGACCCTAAACCCCGTCTGGCACCACAACTCCCTGCCCCAGGCTCAGCTCAGAGCCCCTCCAAATCCTTTAGCCCAAGACCAGAGCCTATATCCCCCTTCCCCGCATCCAAACTCTCTATCCCCAGCCTGATTAAAGAAAGTGAGGGGGGAGGATGGAGTGAGTAGAGGGTGTTTGGGTTTGAGGTAGATTCTGGATTGCACTTCAATTCAAAAAGTGATCTCATGCTTAGGAAGGTTGGAGACCACTGCTATATCCTATTCCCTCTTACTTGCTTTGGGCACAAGTCTCCATAGTTAGATAAAACACTGTAGTCACATTATTTCTAATCTGTTTCTTACCACAGAATACCTAAACCTTTTTTCATTGTTCTGGACACAGAAAATCAATATATATGTTTTTCCATACCACAGATTCTGTAGTTAAACTACGATTCGACACATGGTGGTACTCTGGCAAAGATTAAAGATGGATTCTTGGGAGACCTCAGTTCTATTCCCACCTGAGCCACTAACTTTAGGCAAGCCATGTTTGCTCCTTTTCCCCTCAAGCTTTGTATGTTTTATCTAGCTAGACTGAAAACTGTTCTGGGCAGAAGCTACCTGTTTGTATACTACCTGGCACACTGGGGTTTTCTTAGCACCTAAGTAATTATAATAACAGTGATGCACATGGATTAACCTAACAAGAGAGCAGCAGAAATACCAAGGAAGAGGATTATTCTGGTGCTGTCATTCTAAGATTTCACTTGACTCTTGAATAATGTTCAAGTAAAATGTTTAGATTTTCTTTTAGGGGAATTTAATCAGATATTTCATCTTATCTGCCAAACTGTTCCCTATGGCCCTATTCTTATTGCAGGTAACTTTTGCAACTGCTTCTTTTATAGCTCACATGTCTTACAGCTCTACCCTGTTGCAAAATGTATCATGGACAGGCTACGTCTAGACTACATCACTTTTTCGGAAAAGGGATGTAAATTAGACATATTGCAATTGCTAATGAAGCGGGGATTTAAATCTCCCCCTTCATTAGCATAAAAATGGCTGCCGCTTTTTTTTCGGCACGGAGCTTTGTCGGAGAAAAGCGCCAGTCTAGAAGCTGATCTTTTGAAAAATAAAGCCTTTTCAGAAAGATCCCTTATCCCTTATTTCAAGAGGGATAAGGGGTCTTTCGAAAAAGGCTTTATTTTTCGAAAGATCAGTGTCTAGACCGGCGCTTTTCTCCGACAAAGTTCCGTGCCGAAAAAAAGCAGCAGCCATGTTTATGCTAATGAAGCGAGGGAGATTTAAATCCCCGCTTCATTAGCAATTGTGATATGTCTAATTTACATCCCTTTTCCGAAAAAGGGATGTAGTCTAGATGTAGCCACATTGTTTCAATTTCTAAAGTTTCTCTCTATGACCTTTTTGTAGAGCTGACTGACTTTGGTAGATGAGATTAAACCTGGGACTTTAGGGGCTAAAGCCATGTGCCTCTATAGCATGAGCTAAAAGCCAGCTGGCCCTAAGGTCATTACAGCAAACTTCACTCTCCTTTTCTGACTGGTCTCAGTGCCGCAGGGTTACATTTTATTATTGAGGAATGGGAGCCATTCCATGGTTAAGTTGTCATGCTTTCTCTTAACAGCCCAGTTCTGTTTCTATACCTCTTCTGAAATATCAACCTTCAAATTTTGCATGTGTGCTCTGTGGCATGATACATGAATTGTAGTCTGAAAATTTTTCCCATGATCTTTTGCCACCCTTCATAGCTATGAAATGTACAAGAAAGACTTCAAATGTGGGTCATTTCATGGTGAGCTGTAATACACAGGATAACTCTGGAAATGTTAAAAGCGTGTTGAAGAAGTTATTCAATGATAAATGAGGAACATCAGAATTGGGTGCATTTCAGCCTCCAGCTGTCTGTAGAAAGTTGCCTCCAGTGGTCTCCAGTTTTAAAAATGTTGCCAGACTGCTGGCTCAGCTATAGTGAGTCAGCATTGCCACCTCTCCACATTCCAACCAACAGAAAGATCTAAAGGAGGGTTGGGGTCCCCTTCTAGTTATATGGGAGCAAGGGTAAACTCCATTCACAAATAGCCCATGACCTCCCTCTTGAGAATACCAACAAGCATATCAATTGCAAAAAGAGGAGCCTGACCCCAGTAATGCAGCCCAGTACAGTTCACTTAGTCTCTTGCAGAGATTGTGGCTTTCATTCAATGAATTACAATTTCTACACAGAAACTGATTCAGGCTGATGAAAGAAAGAGTTGTTACAGACTAAATGCTGCCAGGATTGCATCGAAGGCTCCAACAGATTCTTTGTTATTAGTATTTTTTTTAATTTATAGAGCTCAACAATGCCCTTGTCTGAACATATGGGGACAGAGTCTGATCTTAGTTACACCGTTGTAAGTTACTGAAGCAAATGGAGTTACACCAGCATGAACTGAAATAGCTATGGTAACATTATTATTACCTAGAGTCCGCAGCCAAGACAGCGGCTCCGTTGTGTTGGCACCATACAAAAATAGCAAGATACAACTAATCTAAACAGGCAAGACAAACTAAGCATAGGAAAGGAAACAGAGGTACAGAGAGGTGAAGTAACTTGCTCATGGTTAGTGACAAAGCCAGGAACAGGACCTAGATCTCCTAAATTCACCAGATCTCTGACATGACCTGCTTGCAATCCCTCAGTTGTGTTTCGGGACATTCATTATTCAGAGTGATGTACTTCTTTTCCTTGAGAACTGAAATTTGTTCTTCTCAAAAAAATTTGTAGTGAATCAATAACCCCTCAAACCAATACAGCCATTACTATGGGTACGTCTAGGCTACATGCCTCTGTCGCCAGAGGCATGTAGATTAGGCTACCAGACATAGTAAAATGAAGCGGCGATTTAAATAATCGCCGCTTCATTTAAATTTACATGGCTGCCGCGCTGAGCCGACAAACAGCTGATCAGCTGTTTGTCGGCTCTGCGCTATAGTCTGGACGCGCGGGGGTCGACATCAAAGGTATTTGTCAACCACCCAGGTATACCTCATCCCAGGAGGTTTACCTGGGTGGTCGACAAATACCTTTGATGTCGACCCCCGCGCGTCCAGACTATCGCGCTGAGCCGACAAACAGCTGATCAGCTGTTTGCCGGCTCAGCGCGGCAGCCATGTAAATTTAAATGAAGCGGCGATTATTTAAATCGCCGCTTCATTTTACTATGTCTGGTAGCCTAATCTACATGCCTCTGGCGACAGAGGCATGTAGTCTAGATGTACCCTATGATATAAAATTAAGACAGATCCTGCTGCATCCCTTACTCATATTGAGTAACACTTTGGTGACAATAAAATACATTAGAACCAGCCAACATTATTATGAGTAAAAGTAGTAAAATCTGTCCATAAGTTTTTAAATAATACTCACAAGCTAGACTTTTTGAAAATTGGAGCCTACATTTAGATTCTTCAATCCATATTTAGGCACCTGCCTGGTTCTGAAAAATGATCAAAAGGAGATGTTAGTGTAGGACGTTTGAAAATCATATATTTAGCAGCCTAACTTTAAACTCCTAAAATCTGAAAATGTTGGCCCTGCAAAATTACTAAAGCTATAACTACACAGCAGCATTATTTCAGAATAACTGAAGTTATTCCAAAATAACATAGCTGGTATCTACACTATAAGCAGTTATTTTGACATAATGTCAAAATCATGTTGAGCTGCAGGACTTCTTACTCTGATTCCTATAACCCTCATTTTACAAGGAGTAAGGAAAGTCAGCGGAAGAGTGCTCTAACTTGGACTTCCTGCTGTCTAGACAGCGCCAAAAGCCAAAATAAGCTATTTTGACTTAAGCTATGCAGTTAACATAGCTCAAGTTGCATAGCTTATTTCGGCTGTAGCCCTGCCATGTAGACATGCCCTAAGAGTGGGATTTTTAAAATCACACAAGGTTGGCCAATTCTATTCCCAAGAAGGTTCATCTTATTACTTTTAATTGGGCGAGTTAGGGCAATACTGAGCTCTTCTGAAAATCCCAGGTGAATTAAGAGTTTGCTGACCTGACAGCAAAACAAAACATGCCCCATTACCCCTGGTATTTGAGGAACCATCAAAACAAGCAATCTTATTTTCCAATATACTATATTACTACTAGCTGCTATTGAAAAACATCTATTTCATATGAATTAATATTTCAATAAATCAATATGCATTATATGAGTATTCCAAAATCAGTCCCCTCATATTCCCACTGATCCTTACATACTAAAAAAATTATGTATGTCTACCGCTTGGCAGACATTTACAGTAAATGAGATTTGAATTCCAAATTTTGGAGGGGAGCCATTATGGATATGCAGCTTTGCAAAGTACTTTCTCCAGCAAAGCCTCCAGTGATTTGAAGATACCTCACATTAACCTAATACAATTTATTGTGAAAATCCCTCTACACAACTGACGCGGCTAGATGAGGAAATATAATATCAGGTAAGGCTGATGCTTGGATTATGTTCATTGTGCTGTGTTGAGAATCATATTTCTGCAAAGTGAGTCCTTTTTTAATCAAATGGCAATGAGGCTGCTCGTGAAGAAAAGAGAAAATAACGATTTGTTAAAATAGAAATAAAAGTCATTCAGGAGCCCAGCTTTTATGCAAAATGTGTTCATGTAGAGTAGCTCTTACTCTTCTTAAACAAGTCTTACAACACATGCTGGGTCTAGCTGGTTGAGTTAGTATTACTCCCTGTGAATCAGGGTTGCAGAAATAGACCATTTATGAGCAGTTATTTCTGCAACTTGAATTCTATAATTCCAGGTTTCCCCACAGAAACTCCCAGGGATATGTTTTCCCAAGGCACAAATGGAAATAAGGCAACTTTAATAGACATTGCAAGTGAATGAGAATTTGTTCCCCCCACAATCCAAAAACAAAAGCCCTTAGGGTACCCAAAGTCTTCTGAATTCAGGTACAAATGTTATAAATGTTGTCCATATTTATAATGGGATGAAACAAACTTGTATTCAGCACAGACTCCTCAAAACTTTCTTATCTGACTCCACCCCTGAATCCCAAATCCACAGTGTCACTCCATCTCTAATGTTTCGCAAATATTACATTTTTGATAAAACTTAAGAAATATCACTTCAGAACTTAAACATATGTCCTCTTTGCTTTTTAATGAAGCCTCATAAATTATCTTTATTATTGAGTCTCTGTATCAGGGCCTCTCTGGCATAGTCACAATAAATAACAGCCTTGTGTTTCCTTTGCCCGTTAACTCACTCTTAGCAAGTTGTTGTATTATTACTCCTCTTTTTTATTGGCTTTCCTACAAGGAAACACCCTCTTTCTTGGCTAGCCAGTTGATTGTATCTGTCCCACAAATGTTTCTGTCCCTAAATAAGTGATTCTATTTTAAAACTGAACTGAAGCTTGGCACAATCAGGGATTCACCTGAAAGTAGCGTCCATAGCTATCAGCCCCAGTGCTTTTTGGCCATGTGTGTGTTTGCTCTGTGTCTCATTTTACGTGCAAAGTTAGCAGCTGAAAGCACAATGAGAGGATTGACACCGTTGACAGTTTTGACCATGGCAGAGGAAAAGATTGATTGAGTTTGTTATATTAATGGGGGCCATGGTTATATCTACTTGAGCTTTTCATTCTCACAAACTTCTTTTAACCGTATTTTCCACTTAAACCATAAGCAGCAAGTCATGGAACAGGTCTCTCCCCTCCAGCTGACCTGTTCTCACACAGCTCAGCCTGTCCACCCAAGCCCGAATTGGCTCACACTACACTAAAAAACTCAGTCTACATGAACCTCCCATGGAGAGGAGAAAAGGGTGGAGTTTTTAATATAACATAGGCCTCAAATCTCTCTTGCTCTCCATGCTTCATTAAAGCAGACCAAAAACCTTACACTTTGGGACTGGAAACAATTTTTTCCCTTCATGTTTAAGAGTTCAGAGCCTCTCAGTTACATAGGAATAAATGAGGAGTACCACCACAAAAATCAGTGTAAAACCTATATAAATAAAAGGAGAAATAGAGCCTAAGCCCTGATAGGAGCAAGTATATCCCTGCACATTAAATATAGGATGAACAGCTGTTTGGACTTGGACTCAATATAATCACTTTGTGTGCCTGCTTCCACATATGGTCATGGGGAGAAGGCGTGACTTCTTGCTCCTTGCTAGCTGAGTTGCTGGGGGGAAAGGAAAATCCTGATCCTAATCTCAGCAGAAATGGTGCCAGAAAACTCCTGGCTCCTGAATCAAGTTATGAATGGCTGAATGTAGAGGTGGAAAAGCCCCACATAGGATCCCTAGCCAAACCCTCAGAAATCAAGGTTTAATTTGAATGGAGCATAAAACTAAGTACTGATTTAACACATTATTTGTAAGCAACTGACTTTGCACATTACACTGCATTAGCTGATATTAGGCAAATCCTACAGTCCTTATATAGGTCAGATTTCCACTGATCTCACTAAGTTTTGCCTGATAGTTGCTTTAATTTATGTAGGCCATCAATTTACTCAAGGAGCTATTCTGAATTCTAGACATAGCCAAAAGACAAACAGATTTCAGCCACACCTCCAACTACAGCAGATGAGATGGAATTCTATAGGAATAGCATCAAGGAATCTCCTGCTGTTGCCAGATCCACTTACTGCTGTACCACAAAAGCGACAGGGAAGCCTTATGCAGAGAAAGCCTGAGGACAACACACTTAGAAGAGCTTAGAGCAGATTTGATTTTTTTTAAAAATTTCAGAATTCAAAAGGTAATAAAAGATTAGAAGAATACAGGAAGTGAATTTTGGAGATTTTCATCCAACTCATCAAAGAGCTAGTAAAAAAAATTAAATTCAGAACATTAATGACACTTCAAATCCTAACATTTAAAAAGTTAGTCTCCCCTTTTTTTTAACTGAAATAAAACTCTTTGTTGATCATTTGCATATATCACATATTTAGCTCAGTACTTCATTTGTTCAAGAGGACAAGCAAAAACTGAATTCTTTTTAAAATCCTATCCTAGATTTGAATAGAACTAGTATAAGGAGGTGGGCAGTTTTAGTGGAATACATTTTTAATTTCCTGGTACAACTGGTAACAAACAGGTTTCTTTGTGTTCATCACATTGTAAAAATTGGTTGAGTAATTTAATCGTCCAATTCTCGTTTTCAAAAATGACTTAAGCACTTAAGAGTCTAAGTTTCAATGAAAGCCAGTGTGATAGTCTCTATAGTGCCAAAGTCAGTTTTGAAAATGGGATTGAGAAACTCAGTCGCTTGGCCTAGATTTTCAAAGAAATTTTAAAAATGTTATCCCAGATCTTTTAATACACTAATACAGCTTTCTAAATAACAGTGATCATATTGATTCAGTGTAATGGAAACTGGGTGGAGGTAAGATAGTGACTTATTCTCTGCACAAATTTCAAATTGCTAATCACTTCTTTGTAGTTTAGAGGAAAGTGAGCACGTATTTATTGACTTATCTTACTCATTTACTTGAACACACCAGTAAACAGCACTGCAAATTGTGATGAAACTAACCCTGTCAAATATGAACAGTTTTTCTAAATCCTTTCAATGAAAATGGACATTTTACTCTACCAATTGTGGAATGACTTCTGGAGGAAATGTGTAATTTTTGAAACATTAAAAAGAAAAAAAATTAGTTTAGATTTTGCTTGTATTACTGTTCCTAACGTAGGTAATACAAAAATTGATGGGTTTCTGAGTTCTTGAGAATTAGCTAGATTTTTTCCTTAATTTTAAAATTTTATATCCATTTTACTCGTTCCGTGAAAAGAAAAACTATCCAAAAATAGACAACATATCTGATCATCAAGAAATAGGAAATCCACCCGGGCTATCATTTCTGATTAATTATGAAATGAGAAGAGTCAGGTATTTTTTTAAAATGTGCACTGATTGTCTTTCAAGCTGGTACTGCATTCATTAATTAAGTTCTTATTTCAATAGGAAAAAAAAAGAGTAAGATTTCCAAAGAACAGAAGATAAATACAGCAAAATAGATTCACAATCATGAAAGTCAGATATTCCAAAATGCTAGATGACGTTACCTACACTCAGGCCTACACTAGGACTTTACATCGACATTAGCCGCATATAGTTGATTTTCTAAATGATGCGTTGACATACTCCGAGGCACTGTGTTCAGAGACCAGGACCAGGATGTGTGTTCTGTCGATGGTGCCACCACAGTTAGGGAAACCCATGGCAGCAAAGCCATCCACTATGGCGTCCGTATTTCCCAAAGTCACAACCCTCCATAGCAAAATGTTATTGATAGCTTTTAGCTACTTGTATGACAACAGCCCCCACTGTAGATTTCCCCACTCTGAATTGATTCCCAACTGATTGATAGCTGTCTGGCATGTCAAGCTTTCATAGGGCAATTGCCACATGATTCTTCACAGTCAGAGCGGTGTAATGCAGGTATCCTGGTGCCTAAGCTCAGAGGAAAGCCATTCACAGATTCCAGGAGCATGGCCTTCCACATGCTGCAGTTCTGCAGACACTGCTGATCGTGCCATGTCTGCATCACAGTGCAATCCCACCAGTCTGAGCTTGTCTCATGATGCCGAAACCAGCTTTGCACTGTGTCTGGAGGATTGACAGACAGGTGCACTAGTATCAGCCCCAGGCCTTGCATGAACAATGCCTCCGTGCCACGCCGAGCTTCGGCCTTGTCCTCTTCCTGGAAAAGCACCATGCATATGCTCTCCAAGTACTCGCCATGAGGCTCACCGCAACAAATATAAGCATGAGCATAGGCTCAATGCTTGCAGTGCTCTGGCATCTGCATGGGTGACCAGGGCACAAAAAGGCCCAAGCCTCTCACATTAGGCAGGAGGGACTAGAGAAGTGCATTATGGGATGCTGGCGACATGAGACCCTAACCACCCACTTCCCAGTTTTGATCCCAGGAGGCACTGGAACCATAGCCCAGACAGCAAGCTATTCACAGTGCATCGCTCTGAGTCAACAGCAGGCTACCTAACGGGGACGTGCTACTTCAGAGAACAGTCGACTCTTCCCTGCAGTGAGGACCCAGTGGTAAGAAATCAACCTTATTCAATTCAATCTTACCTTGTAGTGTAGACGTGTCCTCGGTGGTTTTGTATATTGCATATGGGCCATAATAAATGGTGCACAAAATAATTATGTCTCTTCACATGTGTAGACCATATCGGTGAAATAAATATTTAGCAGTATATAATATTACATAAATCAAAGCCCCTATAATAAGTCACCACAAAGAATCAAGTCCAAACGTATCAACACATCTCTCTGTGAATATTCCCAAAACACTATATGATACGACTTGAAAAAATATGCTGGACACCTTGGAAGTGATTTCCATTCAGTAAGAAAGAATAGTTATGAAAGGAATATCAGACTTTATGACCATTGCGATACCTAGACATAACAGGACTAGACTAAATAAAGTTTAGGCAGAAACAATAACTCTGCAATTTCTTGCCATGTTAATAGTTTCACTCAAACTTTTATAATTGTTTTAATATTGATTGGATTGAATGTGATTATTTACTTTGTTGTTTGAACAGCACCTTAGAAAAATATCTCAGAGGTAATGTTTGGAAAACGCCTATGCTTAGTGATTCATTGCTACAATATCCCTAAAAGGAATCTAAAGGATACCTGGCCTGATGCTCATTTACAGAACAAGGATCCCAAAGTGATTGGATATACTCCATGTCTGCAATAAAGGCCTTTTTACAATGCCAGAGCAGTGAAAATGGGGTGATCAAATAGTTTGGGGAGTTTAACTACATTTTAAAATTTACCATGGATTCACTGGGATTTGTGCAAATAACACATCTTTCTGTAGCAAACCACAGGGACCAGGCCATGGCTTACATAAAATGGGTTTGGGAGCCTGCGTGATAGTTACTAGTGCTGTGTGCACAGCACAGAAACATTTATAACAACTGCTGACAGTCTCAGCAGAGAACAAGAACTGAATGGGCTTGGAGAAGAAACTGCCCTTTCAGCTCTCAAGTGGGTCAATCCAGAACAGAATTGAACTACAGCAAGGGCATATTCCCAGGACAGCAGATGGTAATTTGTTTTCACTGCTTGTGCTTTACTTGTTTTGTAGGGATGGTCAAAGCTTATTGAACTCAATGGAAAGACTTCCGTGACAACGGTGGGCTTAGGATCAGATCCTAGGCATGAGCTGTGTGAGAGACCTAGATACCTATGTCTACATACTAGATCTCTCTCTCTCTCTCTCTGTCATAGACACACTTTTGTATGCATGTCCAGTTGTCCCCTTATGTAGAGGAACACAGCAACAATATAGGCTACTACAACCTTGAGCAGGGCTGGGCAAGATGTGGCCTGGGGGCCGGATCTGGCCTGCCTAACATTTTGATCCAGCCCATGGACTGCATCTGACTGATTTCTATTTATATCCGGCTGCCCGTGCAACCGAATTTACAGGCAGGGGGTCAGGCAACAGGATCCTATTTAAATGGCTCACAGTCATGGTGCTTTCCTGGTAGGGGCCACAAGCCCTTTAAGTAGCCATGGCAATGCTGGGCAGCTGCCAGGTAATGCAGTAGCAGCAGGGATGGGAGCTGGGAGCCTTTTGCTGAATTTTTACTTCAAAGCCTCTGGGCCCCAGACAATTCTGAGGGGAGGCTAATCTCCAGCCTTGCTCCTTCCTCCCCAGGCCCTGCCCCTTCCAGTTGTGGAGTCAGCCTATGACCATGTACCAAAATTCATTAAGTGCCACCCCTGAAAAAATTATTGCCCACCCCTGTCCTTGAGTCTCCAGAAGCACTGTGGAACAGTTCTGGCTGCTGCTAAATGTCCGGGAAGGAAAGATGCATTATGCATGGACTACTGCAGATATATCCTGCCTGGTTGTATGGACTGCGGGATGGGTCTGGACTTTGGCTCAGACTGTCAGAGTGCCAGGGAAAGCATGGTACTTAATAGGTTAAGAGCGCACTGCTTCAAACCAAAATCTAATGTGCCATAACGTCTGAATGAATTGCCTTTTTTAAGTTTATAATGTCCACTCATTTTCTTCAAGATTTGGTAGCACTGGTAAGGAAGTTATAAGTACAAGTAAAGGGAGAAGCATAAAGAAAAGAAGACTAACACCTGTCTTTGCAGCTGGTCGACATGCAAATCTTTAATGTGCTGCCTGAAGGGAAATGGGGATAGTCTCATGTTACACTGAGTCCTCAGCAAACTATGGAGTTTGCAGAAAGGAATCCTGCAACCAGAAGATGTGAGGCTTGGGTCTCAGCCAAAACCAATGGAGAACAGTATTAAATGAAAAGTTCCATACGTACAAATACATTAAGTCACTGAGCAACGCACAGATTTGTGGTCCGAAAGAATTTTAAAAAGAAATTTAAGTCATAACTGCAGCACTTCCAGTTGTTTCTAATTTTGAAGCACAATTCCTAACTACCTCCAAATGCTTCCCAAAATGACTCTGCCCCACATGCATTCATAACATACAACAAAATATCGTTTAGGAACAACAGTCCATATCTAATAGGAGCCGATATGCCTCCTTAAGCATCACTTGGGAGTGAGAAGTCTGAAGCAGAATGCTTCCTCTTCCATGGTAACTCTACACTCACTAAAGGTGGAATGTTTAGCTAATTTCCAGTATAGCTCATGCTGATTTGCCCGTGAACTAACTACATCTGCAACAGATGTGTAAGCCTCTGAGAAGCCTGCCCTGTTGGATAAATGCAGTTCTACCCAAAAATGACTGAGGAGGAGGAAATTTTGTGAAATATAAAATGAGCCAGAAGCCTGTGATAGTGGAGCTCTGTTGAAGACAGCAATGCTGCATTATCATTGCAGAGCTGTGCACTGCTTTATGTTCTCCAGTTGGATGGTAATATATCCAATCAAATAACCCTAAAAATTCTATTGACTTCAGTAGAGATACATGAGCTGGGAATCTAGCCTATAAACTTTATGGAAGAAAACTCTGCCAAATTCTGCAATGATGCACTCACTAATGGGAAGAGGATACATGAAGTTGAGAAGTTCATCTACCTCCCATGTTTTCCCTCAAGACTAACCAAGTAGAAGCTAGGCAAAATCTGAAGCAGTGCAGGGGGCAATGTTTAAGGATTCAGTTAGGGTATGTCTACACTGCGCGGCTATTTCAGGATAATAGAAATATCCCAAAATAGCTACCCTGAGTCTTAACAAGCCACCCATCATTTTTCAAAATAATGGGTATGCTATTTCAGCATCCCTGTAACCCTCATTCCACGAGGGTTAAGGGATATCTCAAAATAGTGTATTATTTCAAATTTTGTCGTACTTTTGAGCTTTGGCTTAGATTAGTAGGATCTGATGAGACTCTTCCTGGAATATGTTATTTCTTTTAGGTTGCTTTAATGATAGGACACAAATAAATTGAAGGGAACAAAAAAATCACTAGTTGGCTTTATACATTTTTTTTAAATACAGCAGTATAAATTCTGCTCCAGGTTACATCCTGTGTATGGTATTGTGACAGACATTTAAAGAATGCAAAGTTAAAGATGGCAAAAATGATTCAGTGTGATAAAGAATCAGAACCAATTGAAGGGAAAAAAAAGAAGTTTGCTATCAAAAAAAAAAACTCCTGACAAAGAAATGGAATGGCAGAATGCCCATTATGGAACATTCAAAATTTAACAAGGCATAATACTAGATTAGAAAATAAGAAACAATCCTTTTATTATCACTATCCTCATCAATAACAACAGATAATATTCAGGGCAGTGAAGCAATACAGATATGCTGCAAGGTTCTCTGAAGCAAAGTTAAAAACACAAGCCAAAACACATTTACAGAAATAGCTACTATTTTGGGGATCCCAAAAGGAGGCATTTAAGGTCCTTATTTTGAGAGGTGCTAAATACTATCGGAGAAGTGTGTACTCAGCACCTCTTTTTTTTTTTAAGGTTCTTCAAGTCTGAAAATGCATTCCCAAAACTATGAATACTTCTGAAAATTCTAGCCTCAACCTTTACCCTGCAGAATTTACAATCTAAGCTTTATATAACTTCAACCCTCTACCAATGAGACTACTCATGTAAGTGAAGAGGAACTACTCATGTAAGAAAGGGTTAGAAGAATTAGACCCCAAGTGAGAGAGACCAACACTGGATGTGGGATAGCTCATGTCAGGCAATGGAAGGGGGGTTATGTTTACACAGATGAAGCTATTTGGTTATTGAATCTCATGACACACTGCAAAGCTGCTTCCTTTTTAAACAATATCATTTGTTTTTCAGTACTTTGGTTCAAGGTTCATTGCTGGAGATTTGATGATCTAACATACTTTTAATCTACAATATCGATGATTCTATTAAATAATTTGTTAATAAAAGTTTCTTCTACAAACAGACCAAAAATAAAACAAAACAACAAAATACTGCAAAGATATCCAGATTTCCAGTCAGTTGAAATGTCCATAATTGACTGGCATGATTTTGTTGCACTTATTATAGTAAACACTGCCACCTGTTTCTTACTTCAAAAGAAACATTCAGGGTGATAACAAGCTAACTGAGAAGAGTCTTATCATGCATGCATATCTGCCAGCTCCCTGTGGACAGAATATTTTCACTCTTAACTTGATGGTCACAGGTAAAAACAAATGCAAGAAATACTCAACCAGCATCCATTTGATGAATAATGGGAGAATGTGCAGATGGCATCATTCCATTTGCACTTTTCTGATTATCCAGTTTTGGTTTTATCTTTCAGATATCCCAGGAAGCCTAGTTCCTTGTGAGGCATCAGATTAAGATGTGTCCATCAGGTTAGATCCACTGATTTGTTAGTTGATTGAAGCATTCTGTTGATTTTGTAAGGCTTTCTGGTGTAAATATTAACTACTGGGGCCCAAGGGAAAGCCTAATAAGCAAGAAGGAACAGAAAAAGAAAAAATCATACGTAGTACCAGGATGAAGGGACAGCAATAGAGGAATGAAGAGGACATACATTCACTACTGCTTGATGTCTTTTGCAACAGGAGATACATCATTGTGCTAAATTCTCCAAATTTAATAGTGTCAGTTTGAGCACTTGAAATCACTCCTCCAATGGGTCTGATTTTTCAAGCAAGCACCTCACCCCTTGCTTTTGAGAGGAGTCTCAAATTTGTCCCTCAAAAATTGAAGAACTCAAAATAATTAATCCCTCTCAAAAAAATTAGGCATGTGACTTGTGAGACCAGTTCTCCTCAGATTGCTCATGTCCTTTGTAACCCAGCCCTAATGCTGGCCGTTCAAGTCACTGCACTCTTCAAATGCATTGTAAAGCTTAAGACAAGAGTGGGGAACCTCAGACCCAGGGTGGGATCTAGCCCCCAAGGTTCATGGCTCCCCACAACAATGGAGAGCTTGCACTAGTGCTCCAGCCTCCCTCCTGCCATTGCACCATGGGGCTAGAGCAGTGGTCCCCAACCATTTGGAGGTTCTGTCACCAGGGGGCAGGGCCATTCGCCTGCCAGGCACCAGAGGGGGGGGACACTCGCGCATCCGGGGGTGGTGCTGCACATACACCACACCCCCATGAGCCATGTGCCTGGGGCCAGCAACCCCACGCGCTGTGTGGCCACGGGCGAGGCCACCCATTCGCCGCAAGCCTGGGGCCAATGCCCTCCAGAGCCGTGCTCCCAGGGCTGGCACCCCCATAGCCGCGTGCCCAGAGATGGCAACCCCCATAGCTGTGTGCCCAGGGGCGGGAGGCCAATTCACCACGCACCCAGAGCTGGCGCACCCCATAGCCATGCGCCCGGGGTCGGTGCCCGCCATAGCCGTGCGCCTGGGGGTGGGGCAGCCAATTTGCCACGTGCCTGGTGCCAGGGCAGCCAATTTGCTGCGCACCCAGGACCTGCACTCCCCATGCGCCGCACACCTGGGATGCAGGCGGCCAATTCGCCGCGCACCTGGAGCCAGCGCTCCCCATGTGCCATGCGCCCGTGGCTGGCGCCGCGTATGCGCAGCGCACCTGGGGCTGGCACCGCACATATGCCACGTGCCTGGGGCAGGGCCAGCCCCAAGCACTTGGCGGGCGCACACAAATGCCCCCAAATGTTGGGGATGACTGAGCTAGAGCAAACAAAATCTACTACCCTGGGCCACCTGAGGCTCCGGTGTGTGAGGGTAATGTGAAGAGTGTCTTTATCCTTCTCAGTCAGGGGCCATCAGGAGAGGGTTTTGTTGTTGTTGCTGGGGTTTGGTTTTTGTTGTTGTTACTTCTCACTTGTGTTTGGCCCCCAAGTGATTTTTCTGTGGGTCAGCAGCCCCCAACCCAAAAAAGGTATCCCACCTTTCGGGTAAGGTGTAAAAACCACTGACACTACTACCATTCCACTCTGCCTTAGGATGCATCTACACAGCAGGGCAAAAGTTTAATTAAGATACACAACTTCAGTTACATCAATTGCATAGCTTAAGTCAAAATAGCTTGACGTGGCTTTTTGCGCTGTTTGCACAGCAGGAAGTCGAAGGAAGAGTATTCTTCCTTCGACTTCCCTTACTCGTTGTGAAATGAGGGTTACAAGAGTTGGAGTAAGAAATCCTCCAGCTCACTATTATTTCAAAATAATGGCTTGCTGTGTAGATGCACATTTCGTTATTCCGAAATAACGCTGCTGGGGAGACGTGCCCGTAGAGCATTTCATGAGAAGGAAAACCCCTGCATATAGGATAAGAAATGACCCATAGTAGCTACCATAATTTGGAATCTACAACAGTATGAAACATACTCCCCATGGGATGCCCAAACAGGTGATGCTTAACTTAAATGGAGCAAAAAACAACAAATGTTCTGGTAGCACTTTATAGACTAACAAAACATATAGATGGTATCATGAGCTTTTGTGGGCACAGCCCACTTCTTCAGATGACTGAAATTATGAGTTGGGGATATAAAAACTCAAAATAAGTAGGAGAGGGGAAGGGGAGGAGGGAGAGAAAAAAGGGAGGGGTGGGAGACAGAGCATCATTATGTATCTGGAGAATGGGTACTTAAATGTAAGCAGATAAAAATCAAAGTCAATAGACAGATTCCTAAAACAGGAAGGACACCACTCAGGGAGCTGTTAGCACCTTCAGTGGTTATTAAGTAGGTAGAGTCCCCACCAGCCCATATCACAACTGAGTCCATTAGCATGTGAATTGAATTTGTGGATGAACTGGGATTCTAAGGCTTCTCTGTGCATTTGGCTTGTAGAGCTGGTTTGTGACAAGACAGCTACTTGCAGGTCTGTCAGACTGTGGTTAGGCAAGCTGAAATGCTCACCAACAGGCTTCTGTATATTCCCTTTATGTATATCTGGTTTGTGTCCATTGATTCTTTCCCGCGGAGACTGTCCACTTTGTCCAATATATATAGCAGCGGAGCACTGCTGGCATTTGATGGCATAGATCAAATTACTGGATGTGTAGTCAAATGACCCTTTGATTTTGTGGCTTATGTTGTTTGCTCCAGTGATGAATTCGCCAGTGTAGATATGTGGGCAGAGCTGGCATCTTTTTTGATTGCAGGGCTGGGTTGCTGGAGGTTTATGATGTGGTTGTGTGGCATGGTTATCAGAAAGAATACATTTCAGGTTAGGGGGTTGACTGTAAGCAAGAATAGGTTTTTCTCCCAAGGCCTCTGAGAGTAAGGGATCATTTTCCAAGATGGGTTGTAAATTGTGTATAATGTGTTGGAGGTGTCTGAGTTGTGAACTGTAAGTAACAACAAGAGGAGTTCAGTTATTTTCTCTTTTGGGTCTGTCTTGAAGTAGTTCACGTCTGGGTGTTTTTTTTTGGCTCTATCAATTTGTTTTTTCACTTCCCCAGGTAGGTCTTTCAGTTTTAGGAATGCTCTGTAAAGATCCTGTAGGTGACTGTCTCTGTCTGTGGGGTCGGAGCCCCGGATTTGCAGAATATACAGAAGCCTGTTGGTGAGCATTTCAACTTGCCTAGCCACAGTCTGACAGACCTGAAAGTAGCTGTCTTGTTACAACCCAGCTCTACAAGCCAAATACACAGAGAAGCCCTGGAATCAAAGTTCATCCACAAATTCAATTCACATGCTGATGGACTCAGTTGTCATATGGGCTGGTGGGGACTCTACCTACTTAATAACCACTGCAAGTGCTAACAGCTCCCTGAGTGGTGTCCTTCCTGTTTTAGGAATCTATCTATTGACTTTGATTTTTATCTGCTTACATTTAAGTACCCATTCTCCAGATACATAATGATGCTCTGTCTCCCACCTCCTCCCTTTTTTTCTCTCCCCCCTCCTCTTCCCCCCCTCCTCTCCCTCCTCCCCTTCCCCTCTCCTACTTAGTCTATAAAGTGCTACCAGACCATTTGTTGTTTTTTTTCTGTAAGGGTATGTCTACACTACAGAGTAAATTCGAAATAACAGCAGTTATTTCGAATTAACTGTAATAGCTGCCTACACATACAATCCGCTATTTCAAAATAAATTCGAAATAGCGGAGCCCTTATTTCGAATAAGGTAAACCTCATTCTACGAGGAATAACACCTAATTCGAAATAGCTAATTCGAAATAAGTGCTGTGTAGACACTTAATTCGAAATAGGGGGCCTCCAGCCCTTCCCAAGGAGCCCTGGTGGCCACTCTGGGCACAACCAGAAAAACTTACTCTCCTCTCCCCCAGCCCAGGAGCCATTAAAAGGGCAGACCCTGGCCACGGTGCCTGTGCCAGCTCCAAGCCTGCCAGCCCAGAGCCAGCAGTGGCCACTGGGGCCCCAGATCCAGAGGCCCCAGAACATGAGCCAGCAAGCCACTGGCATCCAGCCCTCCACCGCTCCCCAGGAGCAGTCTGCCAGCTCCCAGGAAAAGGTGAGTGCCTTCCTGGTCCAGGGTGGAGATCATGGACCTTATTCAGGTTTGGGAGGGATGCCCCCAACTTCCATGATCTCAGCCCTAGAAGGAGGAATACAGCTGTCTATGGTAGGATAGCTGCCAGCCTGGCCACCAAAGGCCACATGTGAACCCAGGAGCAGGTTTGCATGAAAGTCAAGTTGGTCCAGCGAGACCCCCCAAACCTGAGCCTTTAGTTTACCCTCCCGCTTCTTCCCCTTGCTTTTCCCTTCCAGCTCCCTCCTCCCAGGTTTCTCCTTCCCCTCTCCCACCCCTCTCTCTTCCCCTTTCCCACCTCCTTTTCCCAGTCTCCCCAGAGTCTCACCTCCTCCCCCCCCCAGTTTTGTTCAATAAACCCAGTTTCTATTTTTGAACATACATGTCTTTTGTTTGACATCAGGAAGGGGGGCTAGGGAGGGGTAAGTGGAAGGACATGAGGGAGGAATGGGGCACGAGCCCCCGGTGGGGGGGACGGGGGTGGCTCTGAGGGCTCCTCGTGGTGGACACTTTCCCTCAGGGCCTCCTGGATCATGACAGCTCCCCGATACACCCCCCCGGATGGCAGCCTGCAGCAAGTGCAGCCAGGCTGATGGCACCAACCCCACGAGACGGACCAGCCTGCCCAGGGGCAGCTCTGGCTCCATGTGGTCGAGTGCTGTGGTGTCCCGAGTGCGGGCACTCAGGGCACTCCAAGACAGGACTGCTTTGTTATCCCTCATCAAGGTAGACAAGCAAGTGGGGAACCCTGAGAACTGTCTGTCTGGGGTGGAGGTAGGGTCCCTTTAAGCACAGAGCTGAGTTAGCCTCAGGCAGCAGCCCCACACATTCAAGTCCTAACCTGATGCCCTGCCGGCACTGGTTCCGGCCAGCCTTAACTTCGGTTCAGGGTCCATTCAGTGTGGACACACTATTTCAAAATAGTGCTATTTTGAAATAGTTTTTGTGTATAGATGCATTAGTTTGAATTAGCTTAATTTGAATTAACTATTTCAAATTAAGTTAATTCAAAATAGTATTATAGTGTAGACATACCCTAACAGACTAACTCGACTACCCCCTGAAGTTCCTTAAATGGAGCAGATTACCAAGGTCCTGGTCTTCAAAGATATTTATGTTCCTAACTTCCATTGGTTCATGCAGTAATTTCTGTGTGATTAAGAGATGGGATGCATAAGAAGCTGAGGTAATGCTCTGCAATTCTATGCCAATGGGAGGAATCTAGCATCCTCCTGGCTCCCCTCTGTTCACATTATCTAGGGGGAGAGTACAGGAAGTGTGAAGTACAGTTTGTTACAAAACCCCTTGATATCATTCCAGTTAGATTTGTTTTGTTTTTTTAAAACTTTAATTATTCACCAAGAACCTTTGAGTCTCCTTTGCCTTAATGAGCCATTGGAAGCACCACCCTGTGTCCTGACTTTCTGACATCCCACCATAAAGAGATCACTGAGCCAGGTCTTTGACTGAAAATTACTGGCAAGATGCAGCATGATGCGTGACCAGCTGTGTAAAGGCTGTGATATAACACCACATGTCAATGTTGTCATGAAACTCATCAGAACAATCCCTTCCCACCAGGAAGTATCTCCAGAACAGTAAAGCAGGGTGCCATAAAGAAGATCAGACTATTTTATATAGAATGCACAGACATCAGCAGAGCTGCCAGCCAACGCGAGCCCCTAGGCAAGGTGGGGGGCAGCTCCGTGCCTTCATAAGAGACGAGGCCTCAGACAAAACGGGCAGGTCAGAGCAGCCATCCCACAGCGCCCCCCAGAGCATGCAGCTGGGCCCTACCCAGCCCTCAGAGACATGCAGAGCACCTGGCATGGTGCTCCAATGGTGATTTAAAGGGGCCAGGGCTCTACCCACTGCCAGAAAAGCCCCAGGCCCCTTTGAGTCACCAGACCCTGGGCAACTGCCCCTTTAGGTCCCTCCCCTACTGGTCGGTGGACCTACCAAAAATTGTAAATTTTGCTGTGAGGTGCTGTGCCTCAGAACTCCCCTGGAAAAGGCCTAATGCTATGAGGAGAAAGGAAAGCTTCCTGAACCCCAGAGCCAGGACTCCTGCAGGTCAAACACTAGGGCTATGTCTATACTACAATGCTAGAGTATCCCAAAATAGCTGACTCGCATCTTCACAGAAGGCCTGTTATTTCAAGTCTCTCTATTCTGACGTCCCTATAAACCTCATTCCACGAGGAGTAAGGGACATTTCGGAATAGCAGGTTATTTTGATTGAAATAAGACACGCAATTTGCATAGCTCAGATTGTGCATCTTATTTTGAGCTACAGTGCAGTGTAGATGCACCTTAAGGCTACATCTGCATTGCAGAGCTATTTTGGGATACCAGAAGTATCCCAAAACAGCTATTCCGCATCTTTTGAGCAAGCTCTTCATTTTTAAATATAATGGGCTCACTATTCTGACGTTCTTGTAAACCTTGTTCCACAAGGAATAAGGAACATTTCAGAATAGCACTCTATTTCGAAATTTGGTGCTGTGTAGACAGTGCCAAATTTGAAATAAGCTATTTCTAAATTAACTCGAAATAAGCCACACAATTGGTATAGCTCAAATTGTGTAGCTTATTTTGACCTCTGGGGGCAGCGTAGATGCACCCCAGTACTTGGCATCAGAGCCAGTGGACCTCAAAAGCAATGGAGGGAGGGGGAAACCCAGCCCTAGTATTCTATGATTCTATAAACATAAGAAGCATGTCTTGACAATGTCACGGCTCAGCTCACAAATGCAATTGATGACTGCAGTTTATGTTCTCCCTCCACTTCCCCCTCAATAGAGAGAGATATTCAGCGTGGGAAACAGGAGAGTGGTGATCAACTGGAGTGATAGCTGCCTGGTACTTGCTACCTTAAAAGGGAAGCCTAAGAAAGTGGAAGAACAGCAGTATGTGAAATCTCACATGCAGAGGAGGTGTCTCAGCTATCACTCTGGAGTGCACTAATAAAGCAGGAGGGAGTCAGTGCAGTTCTCAGGCAAGCAGGGTTTTGGAAGCACAGATAAATTCAGATGAGATATCTGAACTTGAAAACTACATGTCAAAAGGCATGGGAATTCAATCAGCCACTCTTTGAGCTTCAGTGATTACCACATAGGTTTGGTCTCTGTCAGAGGGAATTGTGCTTTGTGATGCATGAGTTGAGTTATTCTCTAGTTCACTTAATTACTCACTCACAAGCCTACTTTACACAAAGCAAATAGCTCTTAAATTAAATAAAAAAGCGTCACTGGCTACCAATAGCATGGACTAGGTTTACAGTGCTCACAAAAGTGTCATGGTCCTGCTGCTTAGTAGGCCCATTTAACATCTCCTATGCTACAGCACTGAATCTTAAGACTGTCAGAGTTGCTATACACATATTTCCCACAAATGCACCCTCTGCTAGCAGGATTGGCTTTTGAGAAAGCAATTGGAAAACCCCTTATTTATACAGAATCACAAACAGCATATGCTTAATGGGCAGGTACCATAGAATTATACTTCCTGAATGCCAGTTGCCAAGGAAACTAGTAGGATATATAGTCTAGAAGCTTTCATGAAAGAGAAGAAATGTCATTTAAGGTAATGTGTAGAGCTGGTCAAATTACTGGTTGTGAATATATTTGCTGACAAATTCAGATTTTTTTCCATTTGTCAATTGTTTGCAAACAGACTACTGTTGTTTTCTAATATATTTTCAATTTGTGATGGTGCAATGAACTGTTTAAGGGACTGATCCAAACCCCAAGACTACCAATGACTTCAGTGGGTTTTGGATCAGAACCTACATGAAAAAATTTCAGCTAGAAAGTTCATGAAATGTTCACTATTGGACTATATCCTGTTTGTGATATGTAGGTGGTCACCTAAGTCATACAGAAGGGTTGGCTTCTGGAGTAGGTGGATGAATCCTTTTAATTAGGAAATGAATTGTTAAATAACCAATAACAAATATTCTTGATCACATGTCATTACTTTGTTCGGGTGCAAATATGGCTAGTCTAATAAAGAACAACCTTCCCACCCCCCCTTTCTCAAATTTGTAATAGCAAACAACCCCTGAATGTTTGTGAATGCCAAATAAAAAGCTGGAACAAAAGGCAGTACTGATTTGGAATTCAAATGAATATTTAATGACATTGCTTTGCAGCTTTCAACCAACTATTGACCACTTCAGGGATCTACCACCCAAGCAAAGACACCATATTGCAGTAGGATTCCCCTCTGAATGGGTGATGAGCAACCCTTTCACTGCCAGAGACCTGTGCTGGCATGTGATGGAGAAGGAGAGCCTGGGTCTCCACTATGGCCACCATCCATCCCTAGGAGGTGGCCTGCTTCTCTGACTTTGGCCACACAGCCTTGAGCCTACAGGCCATCATATTTACTCTGGTGTCTAGGCCATGCTGTTCTCAGCAGGAGGCCCGTCTGGCAGACCCCAGTGGGATCACACTCTGTGCTGTTCCAAAGGAGGATAGGGAGGGGAAACCCTGTAACAGGCATTAATTCAGGAAAAAAAATGAAGCAATTAAGCTTTTTGGAGTAAGATAGCTGAAGCAATAAAAACCATTATTCAAGGCGCTAAGCCATATGGGGAGGCCTGAGAAAAAGCTAATTCAGAGAGAATAAAAGTGTTTTCCCTTTGGACTAACTGACTGATTGCAGCTCTGTTTAGCTGTGTTGGTTTCAGAGGCAGAATAGGAAAGGAAACAGAAGAGGAAAGTGAGCAAAATTCTTGAGCAGCTATTGTGAGCATAACTCTGGAAGGGAGCAGACACAGAGCTCCTTGGGGCACAGGACTGGCAGGAAAGGCAGGTTTGGGAATTCTGAGCAAGAAAATTGCCCACTGCTGTTGTTTGTTCCTACAATGTTCAGAAAAACAGAACTTTGTATACACACCTTGCAAATCAAAAAGAATGCACCAAAGAATACACCTGACTCATGCTATCTATCTGTCCATCTAAGAGAAACAATCCCTCAGGACCCAAAATATTGGTTAATTGGTTAGGTTAAGGGATAAGAGACAAAACGTTTCCCAGAGTTCTCCACTACTCATGGAGAATGTAATACAGGCAGTCCCCGGGTTACGTACAAGATAGGGACTATAGGTTTGTTCTTAAGTTGAATTTGTATGTAAGTCGGAACTGGCTCCAGATTCAGCTGCTGCCACTGAAACTGACCAGGGGCTGACTACAGGAAGCCGGAGGCAGAGTTGCTCTGCCCCCAGCTTCCTGGAATCAGCCTGATCAGTTTCAACAGCTGCTGAATCTGGAGCCTGGGACAGAACAGCTGGGGCACTGCCCGGTAGGTTCCCACAGGACCAACCCGGCAGCACCTCAGCTGCTCTACCTGAGGCGTCTCGCAACAAAAGCCTGGTCTGCTGGGAGGGGGCGCACTAGCTGCGCCCCCTCTCCCCCCAGCAGACCAGGGACACCCGAGCAAAGCCGCACAGGTGGAGGGACCCCGCCGCCTGTGCAGCTTTGCTCCTGTCTCCCTAGTCTGCTGGGGGGGGTCCAGCAAAGCCGCTGGACCCCCCCAGCAGACCAGGGACACCCGAGCAAAGCCGCCGTCTGGGCGGCTTTGCTCGTAAAGCCGCCCAGGTGGCGGCTTTGCTCGGGTGTCCCTGGTCTGCTGGGGGGGGGTCCAGCGGCTTTGCTGGACCCCCCCAGCAGACCAGGGGGACAGGAGCAAAGCCGCCCAGGTGGCGGGGGTCCCGCTGCCTGGGCGGCTTTGCTCCCGGGCAAACGAGCAAAGCCGCCCAGGTGGCGGCTTTGCTCGGGTGTCCCTAGTCTGCTGGGGGGGTCCAGCGGCTTTGCTGGACCCCCCCAGCAGACCAGGGAGATCAGGAGAAGCTTTTCTCGCCCCGGAGGACACGGGTGGCGACCTGCCGCCCGTGAGCTCCAGGGCGAGAAAAGCCCCGTTCTTAAGTGCAGATCCGACATAAGTCAGATCCGCGTAAGTCGGGGACTGCCTGTAATGCAATGCCCCATTAGGAGCTGCAGCATACTCTCCCCTCCCATATATCTAACCAGTACTACCAACCTCCTCTTCAGACCCTTTACTACACAGAATAAAGGCAGAGCATTTCCTGTGCTCATGTTTTGTGAAGATGGCGGCTTCTTGCACCAACTTTTATAGTGTGCACCCCTGAGACAGCTGGACACAATGTGGTACATAGCAATTCGAGATACATGTGTCTATAGCCATATAGCCTTTCTTCAGCCTTATATCAATGCTTTATTGTTCCTTATAATGCACCATTCAGTCTACATTTAAATGGCCTAAGCAATGTCGATTCCACCACCTCCTTTTTGCCTAACTGATCTCACTTTGAGGAAGTTTCCCTGGATACACAGCCAATCCTAAATTCATCCCATCACTCCCAATTTCTTTCCATATTGACTTCCCACCTTTCAAATATTTAAGACTAGCCAATTAGCCCGTCATAAGATGGGATTTTCAGGTCTCTCCTCCAAGTTGGTCTTCTCTCCTAAGCCTCCGGTCTCTCGCTCCGTGTCTCTCTCTCTTCTCCTCCTACTGCCTCCCCCTCTCTCTCAGCTCTCCTCTGCCTCCTGCCTCTCTCTCTTTCTCTCTTCCTCTTTCCTTTTCCCCCTTCTCTCACTTGGGAGACCGCAGAGCCCAAATAACCGTTTGGGCTTGGCACTCCCTGTGCTGCATGGGGAGCATGGAGCCCAAACGGTCACTTGCACCACTTGCTCCCACGCGGCGGCCCGGCTGAGCGGTGCAGAAGTCATCCGAGTGCCACAGCGGGAGGTGAAGGATGTGACTCAGGCAACAACACCCCACAAAGGGAACAGCCAGGGAAGCAACAGCACCCCCCAGAGGGAACAGCCAGGGAGCCAACAGTGCCACCCAGAGGGAACAGCCAGCATTTCAGCGTTACAGAGTCACAGACATTGGGCTACTATATATATAAGGTTAAGGACAAAATTCCAACACCCTCATTTACATGGATCAGTATTTTTTGTTTCATGGGACCCCACACAGAGAATTGTACTACTAAGCAAAAGAACAAACAAAAGCAGCATCTTGCTCTTTATCATCACTTAGCTATGTTATGTACATTTAAAGATTTTAGTTTTTCCTTACAAGTTCCTCCCTCAAATATATCTATACCAAACCAGCAGTTATTTTCACTATTCTGGATCTAACAGAGGCAACCCTTGGCTGTAGAAACCCCATAAGGCACTTAAATCCCAAGGTTATAGGAACCTTGGAAATACCTAAGATGACTAGCAAAGTCCTTGAAGGACTGTAGAGCAAAGGGCCCAGGGGCACATCTCATAGCTATGTTTTCCATCTCTTTTGTCTCCTGCATATCTTCATGTAAGCCTTGGATCATAATATTTAGTACAAGAGGAACACAGACAATAAAAAACAGGCTTCTCCTTAAGGTGGAGAATGAACCTAAGCTACAGAAGTTCTATTAGATTGACATTAATTTGTTCTTTCCTGATACTATCTTAGTAGCAATGAACAATGAATGTGAAGGAAATAGCATTAGTGCCAGTGTTCAGTATGACATCTAGCAACACTTTTATAAATTACCCTGAAAGCTCAGGGAAAAGGGAACTGGCAAACAACCATGGGTACAATATGTTGGGCCAAGAATGTGATTTTGGAACATTTTCCTTGTGGTTTTCACTTCAGAGTAATGTGTATGATTTGGAAAGCTAGCAATATAGCTCTGTGTAAGGATGGGTTATCCAAGGTAACTTAGGAGGGAGTATTTTAATAGCTATGGACCCAAAATAAGGTCACACACTGTACACTACCTGGAGCCACTGAGGGAGACAAGAGAACCCACAGTTTTTAATTTCTCACGTTCTTTTGTACAGTAAATACACTTATTTCACTGTTCTGAAAATACACAGCCATTAATATGCTAGTAACATGGGCACCAAAACAGCAATGCCTAATAAAATGCCCTTGTATCTGAAACATTAACTTTTCAGTCCTTAAGGACAGTGTTTACATTGCTTCTCAAGAAACACAATAAAATAGAATTATGTTTGGGTAAGATTTCGAAGCCTCTAAAATATAGTGCTGTCGCTGAGATTTCAATTTTATTCTAGGCCCTGTGGCCCCTCTGCTTGTCTGGTTACTGTTAGATGGTTTCAATTATAAAACTGCAAGTGATTCCTTTCTCCTGGACATGTTAAAGTTGATACAAGTTTAAGCTTTGGATTGTAACTCTAAGCAAGCTTGACTAACTCATCTGATGTTACTGCCCCACTCTCTTTAATGGTTTTATGGGCTCATCAGGACACAGGAAAACACATACCTTCATTTAGGAGATTCATGCATAAATCTTCAAGTGCTTGTTTATGTCCATTCCACCTAGGTGTGTGCATGCTGCGAGCAGGAGTCCCGAAAGCTTTTTACCCTTAGCTGTACTGTCAGGCCAACCAGGGAGTCCTCTGGAGTGGTGCCACTATATCGGCGCATTTATACCTCTGCTGGCCCCCCCCGCTCCCTAAGTTCCTTCTTTTTGCCCATGACCTTTGCTGGAATGCTTGGCTTGCTCCTTTGCAAGTGCACCCTTAGCCTTTCCACCCTTATCACTTGTAAATAGTTCAGTCTTTTGTAAATAGTGTTATTAGCTGTTAATGGTCTGGAGTTGAGTTAGAGCTTGTACTTCATTCTCCACCCCAGGAAGAGGAATAAGAATATAACAAGTAGGGATATAACAAAAATATAACAAGCTCTAATAAGAATATAACAGTAGGGAATCTATTATTGACCACCTGACCAGGACAGCGATAGTGACTATGAAATGCTAAGGGAGATTAGAGAGGCTATGAAAATAAAGAACTCAATAATAGTGAGGGATTCCAATTATCCCCATATTGATTGGGTATATGTCACCTCAGAATGAACTGCAGAGACAAAATGTCTTGATACCTTAAATGACTATTTCTTGGAGCAGCTGATACAGAAACCCACAAGGGGAGAGGCAATTCTCAATTTAGTCCTGAGTGGAGCGCAGGATCTGGTCCAAGATAACAGGACCGCTTGGAAATAGTGACCATAATATAATAGCATTTAACATTCCTGTGGTGGGAAGAACACCTCAGCAGCCCAACACTGTGGCATTTAATTTCAGAAATGGGAATTATGCAAAAATGAGGAGGTTAGTTAAACAGAAATTAAAAGGTACAGTAACTAAAGTAAAATCCCTGCAAGCTGCATGGATACTTTTCAAAGACACCATAATAGAGGCCCAACTTAAATGTATACCCCAAATTAAAAAACACAGTAGCAGAACTAAAAAAGAGCCACCGAGGCTTAACAACCTTGCAAAAGAAGCAGTGAGAGATAAAAAGCATCTTTTAAAAAGTGGAAGTCAAATCCTAGTAAGGTAAATAGAAAGGAGCATAAACACTACCAAATTAAGTGTAAAAATATAATAAGAAAAGCCAAAAAGGAGTTTGAAGAACAGCTAGACAAAAACTCAAAAGGTAATAACAAAATGTTTTTTAAGTACATCAGAAGCAGGAAGCCTGCTAAACAACTAGTGGGGCCCCTGGACAATCAAGATACAAAAGGAGCATTTAAAGACGATAAAGTAATTGCGGAGAAACTAAATGAATTCTTTGCTTCAGTCTTCATGGCTGAGGATGTTAGGGAGCTTCCCAAACCTGGCCCGTCCTTTGTAGGTGACAAATCTGAGGACTTGTCTCAGATTGAAGTGTCATTAGAGGAGGTTTTGGAAATAATTGCTAAATTTAGCAGTAACAATTAACCAGAACCAGATGGCATTCACCCAAGAGTTCTGAAAGAGCTCAAATGTGAAATTGCGGAACTATTAACTATGGTTTGTAACCTATCCTTTAAATCAGTTTCTGTACCCAATGACTGGAATATAGTTAATGAAACACCAATATTTAAAAAGGGCTCTAGAGGTGATCCCAGCAATTACAGACTAGTAAGTCTAACATCAGTACAGGGAAAAGTAGTTGATACAATAGTAAAGAATAAAATTGTTAGACACATAAAAGAACATAATTTGTTGAGGAAAAGTCAACAAGGTTTCTATAAAGGGAAATCATGTCTTACTAATCTATTAGCAGGGCTCACCAAACCACAGCAAGCCACGCTTACCATGAGTGAATAGATTGCATTATTTGTCGAGCCCTGTCTATTAGAGTTCTTTGAAGGGGTCAACAAACATTTGGACAAGGGGGATCCAGTAGATATAGTGTACTTAGATTTCCAGAAAGCATTTGACAAGGTCCCTCACCAAAAGCTCTTACATAAATTAAGTTGTCATGGGATAAGAGGGAAGATCCTTTCATGGACTGAGAACTGGTTAAAAGACAGGAAATAAAAGGTAGGAATAAATAATAAATTTTCAGCATGGAGAGGGGTAATTAGTGGTGTTCCCCAAGGGTCAGTCCTAGGACCAATCCTATTCAACTTAAAACAGTGAGGTGGCAAAGTTTGTAGACGATACTAAACTGCTCAAGGTAGTTAAGAACAAAGAAGACTGTGTGAAGAACTTCAAAAAGTTCTCACAAAACTAAGTGAGATTGGGCAACAAAATAGCAAATGACATTTAATGTGGATAAATGTAGAGTAATGCACATTGGAAAAAATAACCCCAACTATACATACAATATGATGGGGGTTAATTTAGCTACAACTAATCAGGAAAGAGCTCTTGGAGTCATGGTGGATAATTCTCTGAAGACGTCCATGCAGTGTGCAGTGGCTGTCAAAAAAGCAAACAGGATGTTAGGAATCATTAAAAAAGGAATAGAGAATAAGACGGAGAATATCTTATTGCCCTTATATAAATCTATGGTACACCCACATCTTGAATACTGCGTACAGATGTGGTCTCCTCATCTCAAAAAAGATATACTGGCATTAGAAAAGGTTCAGAGAAGGGCAACTAAAATGATTAGAGGTTTAGAACGGGTCCCATATGAGCAGAGATTAAAGAGACTGGGACTTTTCAGCTTGGAAAAGAGGAGACTAAGGGGGGATATGATAGAGGTCTATAAAATCATGAGTGGTGTGGAGAAAGTGAATAAGGAAAAGTTATTTACTTGTTCCTATAATATAAGAACTAGAGGTCACCAAATGAAACTAATGGGCAGCAGGTTTAAAACAAATAAAAGGAAGTTCTTCTTCACACAGTGCATAGTCAGTTTGTGGAACTCCTTGCCTGAGGAGGTTGTGAAGGCTAGGACTATAACAGGGTTTAAAAGAGAACTAGATACATGGGGGTTAAGTCCATTAATGGCTATTAGCCAGGATGGGTAAGGAATGGTGTCCCTAGCTTCTGTTTATCAGAGGCTGGAGATGGATGGCAGGAGAGAGATTGCTTGATCACTACCTTTTGGTTCATGCCCTCTGGGACACCTGGCATTGGCCACTGTTGGCAGACAGGATACTGGGCTAGATGGACCTTTAGTCTGACCCAGTATGGCCGCTCTTATGTTCTTATGGAATGCCGGGGCCCCATGGCTTTAAGCCCTGTGCGTGGTGCCAGAAGCCGATGCCCTGTGGGGGGGGGGGGGCCTCATGAAGAGCACCGTAAGTGCCTAGGAGAGGCACATTTGACAGACCTCTGCAAAATCTGCCAGTCATTCAAGCCTAGGACCAAACAAGAGTGCAACTCTAGGCTGAAACTGCTCCTAATGGAGTCAGCCCTCCAACCTGTAGCACTAGGCCCTGAAACATCTGTGAGAAACACACCGGCATTGGTGTGTGAGGCAGGTGTCATGCCAAAGCACTCTGTGGCGTTGGGCCACTCAACGGCACCGGTCCCAGTCCCTGGCACCAAGGACATCCAAGAAGATGAGGAGGGGAAGATCTCCATCAAGACAGGAGCATGGGGTGCATCCGCAGGGGGACACCTGATGGCTCCATTCTTATTCAGGCATGATGTTGCTCCCATGTCTTGGAGGAACAGGTCGAACTCCGTGTGGGTGAGTAGTCCAGAGGTTCAGGACCTGTGAGTGGAGGAGGTCCCTGAATCATCAACCCCGGACATGTTTGCCACAGCCTGTGAGCTAATCGAGCTCACATCTTCATCGGGTCCAGCAGTGCGGGGTGGAGATTCCCACCCATGCCCCAAGCAGAGCAGCAGCCAGCACTGAAGCCTGCAGCACCAAGGGACTCTCTGCTGGCACTGGCTACTGTGAGCTCACCTCCCTCGATAACTTTGGGCTTGAGTCCAGCACCTGCCCATGCAGCAGCACCAGTCCCACTGGTGCAGCCTTCGTATACACCACAGACTGGAGACTGCTCTGTAGCACCGGTACCACATCTATAGGCAGGACCGGCACCAGGGCATAGCACCATGGCACCGCTGGCACCACCAACACCGCATCAGGAGAAGCCAGTGGTTATGGTATATCACTGGGGCCAGCACTGTGCCCTGTTGTCACCTGTCGTACCACTATGGTTGCCATTGTAGTACTCATCAGAGTTGGACGCAGAGTCGATTGCGTCGAGGGCATCCTCACATTGGTCTCTCAAGTCCAGGTAATCCCACTCTCTGCACGGGTCCCATTCGCAGGCTCTCCAAACTGCGGCGAGCCCCGCTCACCAGCCGCACTGTCCAGCAATCTGCACATGCGCAGATCGCCCAAACCCAGCTCTTCTGGGTTACAATCTACTCACCCGGAGCGAGTAGATTGTATTATTTGTCGAGCCCTGCCCATTCGCATCACATGCTCAGGTCACAGCTCAGGTCACAGCTCCAGGCATGGCATCCCACCGCTTCTCAGATGTGGCCGCCACAGTGACAACCACCATCCCAGTGGCCCTTTTGGACCCCCTAGGCATACGATCAGGCTCAGGGGCAAAGAATGTTGAAGTTGGCTTTGGTCTTAGCCTCAGCATCAGTGAATTCAGGGTATAAGGGTACCCTGTCAGCTGCCCTGCTTACCCGTGCACCAGCATTGGAGTCCAGGGCAAGCCCTTTAGGGACCTTGGGTGCTCAGCCAGAACTGCCTGCTCCTCATCCAGCCCCAGCAGGCTTTCCTCAGCTGCAGTCTCCTCAGGCTCAGCAAGGGGTGTCCCCCAAGGAACTGGTGTTGCTCAGAGACTCGTTGTCTTCTTCCCTCAGTGAGGCACGGTCTGACCCTTCCCCAACCATGCCCACTATGGACATGCATACCCACCAAGAGCTCCTCAGGAAACGTGTCCAAAACCTGGGGGTGCTGGTGGAAGAGGTGGCGGAAGATTCAGACCCAATTGTAAACACCTTGACAGCCAATGTCCCAACTAGACTTGCCCTGCCGCTTAACAAGACAGCAGCCAAAATTACGAAGACTATTTGGAAAACCCCAATGTTTATCCCACCAAAGCAGAAGGGGGCTGAGAGGCGGTACCTTGTGCTGCAGTCAGGCATGAACAGCTGTTTGCCTATCCACCTCCCGGTTCCTTTGTGGTACAGGCCGCATGCCACAGGTAGAGGCAGGGCCAGCCTGGCCACCCACCAAGAATAAAGAACCTAAAAAGTTTAACCTTTTGGGGAGGAGACTTATGCAGCCACAGGCTTACAGCTGAGGATTGCAAACCAACAAGCAGTGCTCAGCAGATAAACCTATAACTCAATAAACGTAAGAACCAGCTCCCTAAGGAGTCGCAACAGGAGTTTGGGGCCCTTACCAAGGAGGGCAGGGTGATGTCCCATATGGCCCTACAGGACATATTGGACATTGCTGACTCAGCAGCTCAGTCAATGGCCACAGGCATAGTGATACTGAGGAATTTGTGGCTGCAGGTGTCAGCCATCCCACCTGAAGTTCAGATCACCCTGAAAAACCTGCCCTTTGATGGGTCAGGGCTCTTTTCAGAGCAAATGGACAGTAAGCTGCAAAGCCTTAAGGACTTAGGGCAACCTTGAAATCCTTGGGCATACACCCCACAATGTTGCCCCTTGAATCCTAGACTGCAGAGGCCATACCGGCAGAGTCCTAGACAAGACAGTAATAAGAGGTATAATAGGGGCAACAACAGTAGGGCCAACCACAGAAATTCAAGGTTGGCCTACGACCAGGCTCTTCAGCCCCCAAACAGGATCCAGGGGCCAAGGTCAGGGTTTTGATGTTGTGCCTGAAGGCAGATTAACAGATCCACTCCTAGATCATCCCTTCACAAACAGACTGTTCCCCTTCCATAGTTCTTGGAACTCCATCACCAGGAACTCAACAATTAGTGTAATCTACCCAGCAGGCCCCTCCCACCTCGATGCAGCTGGTGATGGGCAACTCTGATACAGGATGGGGAGCCCCCCTAGCCAACCTCAGGACACAAAGTCTATGTGGTCCCAGGAAGAGCAGTCGCTGCACATAAACATCAGGGAGCTGTCAGTACTAGAAGCAAATCAGCTAACTCCATCTCTGTGGCATAAATGCATGAACATTCAGCATCAACTGCACGACCAAGCCTAATACATAGTTGCAGGCAGCCATTCTGCAACAGCAGCCAGAGCTGGTGAGCAGAGGCAGAAACAGCTGCTGGTGGGAGTGCTGACTTTCCAAAGAGCTGTTCTTTGGTAGAAGGAGGAGGAAAAAGTTAAAAATACGAATTACATTAAGACTCAATGAAGGTGCAAAAGCAACATGCACAAATAAAGTATCTTCTAGGTCAGGGCTCGGCAACCCTTTCAAACCAAAGAGCTAAACTACATCAAAATTCAGAAAAAGAGGTCAACAAAGAGCCATATAAGAATGCCCATTTACATGACTCAAAATATACAACTTAATACTATAGATAATTGACATGATGGTTAATAACAGCATAAATGAAACATTGTACTCACAAACTTTATTCAATGGGACTTCTGCTGCTGTTAGGGGAGCAGTTTGTGGATGTGGGGTGCAGGAGTCAGGGCTGAGGCATGTGAGGGGCTCAGGGCAGGGGGTTGGGATGTGTGAGAGGTGCAGGAGAAAGGGCAAGGTGCTGGAAATGGGAAGTAGGGTTTGTAGGGGGGCCCTGGGGCCGGATTACCTTACCTGGCCAGGACTGGGCTGCTGCACCTGGGCAGCAGTAGCTGGACAAGTGGCTGGAACAGAATTGCCACAGCTGGATTGTGGCTTCCTCTCCTATCTATGCCTCAGCAGGAGGGGGGGCCACTGCCAGCCCTTCCTCAAGCCTAATTGGGGTCTTCTTGGCCAGGCTGCTGCAGCCAGTTCTTACCAGGGCATACCGCCTTACTTTCACCTTTGGTTAAAGGTGAAATAGGAAAAAAAAAAAAAACATTTTGACGTAATTATGCATTTTTGAAATTTTGAATGTATTTTTCATTTTAATTTAAAAAGTTGTGTATATTTTTGGAATGACAAAAGAGCCATGTTTCCTGACCCCTGTTCTAGGTCCTCCTAATGGACACAATTCCATGTGCACCAGAAAGCATTGTACAATGGTGCTAGCCATGGCAGAAATGGACAAGGTTGTAGGTTGCCTTCATCTCGTGATCGTGTTGTGGTTCTCCTGCTGCTCAGCTAGTGTCTGCAGGAAACAATTACTGTTGCCCATGCTTGATAAACCACTTGTCTGAAATCGACTGCCTGACCATGTTGAGTCTAAAGACTCTATTCATAGAGTCATAGTCGTCACAGGCAGTGGCCCTGACAGAGCCGTTACTTGGGATCATGATATTAGAGCCAGTTTATATTGTTCCCTAGGTCTCCAAGAAATGCCTGTTTCCCACTGACTAGACTCAGAGGGATATACACAGCTGAGGTACAGAAGTTATTTTCTGAGTGGCACCTATATTGTGACCTCCCTCTGCTTCCATACAATTAACGATTTTCTGTATCTCCGGCAGGAGAATGCTTTGGGACCCACTGCACCTACTCCACTGGGTTTTATACAAGTACAATACATAGAGCAGCAAATGACCCACTAGCAGTATGATTATGCAGCTATGAGCCAGTAGTGCACAGGACAAGCTAACCCACACCCTTGTTGTGAATGCAGGATTAACAATGCGACACCAAAATGGAGCAATTTTAACTAGGCCTACTATGACTTTGTTTGCCCTCAGGGATTAAACATTTGGGTTCTTGTTACTAACTCTGCTCAATATCTCTCAAACAATAGGCCAAATTCTTAGGCAAAAGACTGCAGGGCTGAGCCCTCTGAGAGTTGAGATGCTCATCCATACTTTCCCTTAATGTTTTCCCCAGAAGTCATCAAAGGACAAGACAGAGAGGCAGAAAAAATGGACTCTGCATGGAAGACATGACTTTGCAGTCTCACCTGTCTCTAACTACTACATTTTCACATCAAAAGCTAAGAATGGGACACTTCCAGCCCACTTAATTAGCCTCATTAGCACCAGCCCTGCAACTGACTGGTACTTTCCTCTCCCCCCCCCCCCCCTTTTGTTATAAATATCTTGGCTCCGTTATTTCCACTCCAGCTTGTCATCTAATGAAGTGGGGTTTGCCCATGAAAGCTCATGATACTATATATTCTTGTTTAGTCTCTAAGGTGCCATAGGACTATTTGCTGATCTTCAGGATGTTCATTAAAAGTTCTTGTTCTAAAGTAAAGTTTCCTTTCCCTTACATAACCTCAGACACACTGTTGCAGAAGGCTGAGTGAGGGAACAACTTTAACAGATACAAGATATTTTTACTGCTTCACTCATGGATTCACAGAATTTGCTGGGAATTTTAACACTTGTTCAAAACAGTGTATGATTCCTCATGCTGCTGTCAGTGCTAGGAGGGAATCCTACACTGAACCTTTAATTAATCTGTACTGAAAGGTTTTGCATAATTATTTAATATACCTCTTCAAACTAATAAATCTGCTAAATTGGTCTCCGACAGAAGTCAAAGTACCATTATTAAGTATCACTGCAAAATAACAGGGCTATCAACGTGGAAGTCATTAAGCTGCCATTCCCACTGACTTTTGTGTCTCTTAGCACCAACTTAGCTGTAAACTGTGTTGTGATTTAACTTACGGCAAACACATTTGTATCAATTAGTTCAGCTTACATGATCAAGGAACAAGATACAGAGTCCCTCAACAAATAAGGTCAGTATCTGGCCAAACATATGGCATCTGTTGCTGACACTATTACCAGCAAATCTGCTGAGCAGCCAGTGTTATCTCTGCCCATGTATGACCCATCACAGGGGAAACTGTTGCATTTTTCTGCACTAGTTCAGCTCTACTCATGCTATGGAGTGGAAGCTATAGTGCAGGATTTATACCACTGTATTGCCATGATCTCATCTAACCTAGTGGAGTTTCACCTGTGAAGAAAAATTACACAAGCCTGTTGTCAAAGTTGAGGGTAACTTCATCTGTATTTCCCATCAGTGTCCCAGCACAGGTATATCCTCTCAGGCTTTCTTTCCACAGCTGTTGCTTGTCTTGGGGTACGCCTAGACTACCGCGTTTTGTCGACGGAAGTTTTGTCGACAGATACTGTCGACAAAACTTCCGTCGACAATTTGCGTCCAGACACATGGAGTTCTGTCGACAAAGCAAGCCGCTTTGTCGACAGAATTCCGTAGTCTGGACGCAACGTTACAGGCAATAACACCTTCTGTCGACAGAACTCTGTCGACAGGAGGTGTTTTGCCTCATAAAATGAGGTATACCAGCGTCGACAAAACCGCAGCGTTCTGTCGACGTTATGTCGACAGAACTCCGCGGTAGTGTAGACGCTGGTATTGTTTTGTCGACAAAAGTCCACTTTTGTCGACAAAACTAGGTAGTCTAGACACACCCTTGGGTGGAGACATATGTCTCACTCCCATCTGAATAGAGTGTTTCTAAGGCGGCACAGGTCCCTGTATTCACTGTGTTATCCCTGGCAGAGACAGACCACCCAAGCACACCTGCTTGCTTTCTCTCCATAGACAGTTAACAGGTGTAATTGTTAGTGTTAAATTACCACCCAGTTCTTTCTATTTTATTCTTAAGATGAGACCGCTACAGAGAAAATATATTAAAAACAATAAAATAATCTACACAGAGAAAAACAACAAGGAGTCCGGTGGCCCTTTAAAGACTGACAAATTTATTAAGGTATTAGAACATGAGCTTTTGTGAGCTACAATTCACTTCTTCAGATGCTGAAGAGAGAAAAAACAGCTTATCAGGGTTCAAATCAACCCCAATGGGCTCTGGCTGAAGCAGTCCTTCAAATCCCCACCCAAGGGGATTCCTTGTGCTTATAAATTCTTCACAGTTTCAGCTCAAAATAAGTTTAATGAGGCCTTAGTAAGTCGGATCCATTCAATCCTTCCCTAAAGATTTGGGCCCCGCCCTGGAGCAGACATTCTGTCCATTTGCTAGGCAAGGAAGAAAGCCCAAAGCCAGTTTGAAACCAAGGCTAATACTTCAAAAATCCTTTCTGGGCCTGAAGAATGCATATCTCTCCATATAGTGACTTCAAAGGCTGATAACAGAAGAAACACATTAGCAGCCCACTCCTGCTTGAAAAGGATACCACAATAATAAGGTGGATGCACAACTGCTTTTAAAACTGTAGTAAGACAGTAGTTATCAATCGTTCAAGCTGAAAGGCCATAAAGAGTGGGGTCCTGCAGGGATCTATCTTGGGTCTAGTTCTGTTCAATATCTACTTAAATAATCTGGATAATGGCATACACAGTTCACTTATAAAATTTGCAGATGATAGCAAGATGGGAGGGGTTGCAAGCACTTTGGATGTAGGATTAGAATTCAGGATGAGCTTGACAAACAAGAGAAATGGTCTGAATTAAACAGGATGAAGTTCAATAAGAACAAATGCAAAATAGCATACTTAGGAAGGAATTCTCAGCTGCACAAACACAAAATGGGAAATGACTTCCTAGAAAGGAGTACTGCAGAAAAGGAACTGGAGGGGTTAAAGTGGATCATAAATTAAATGAGTCCACAATGTAATACTATTATTTTTAAAAAGCAAACACTATTCTTAAGTATTCTTAAGAAAACACAAGAAGTAATTCCTCCACTCCACTCAGCATAGATAAGGCCACAGCTAGAGTACTGTGTCCAGTCCTGGGCACCATACTTTGGCAAAGATGTGGACAAATTAGAGAAAGTCCATAGGAGAGCAACAAAAATTATGTAAAGTGCAGAAAACATGACTTACAAGGAAGGATGGAAAAAAGGGTTTGTTTATGCAGGAGAAGACTACAGAGGAAGAATAAGATAACATACAAGTACATAAAAGGTTGTTATAAATAGGAGAGTTATGGATTGTTCTCCTTAAATACTGAGGACAGAACAAGAAGAATGGAATAAATTGAAGTAAGAGATCTAGACTGTACTTAAGAAAATCTTCCAAATTATAAAGGTAGTTAAGCAATAGAACAACTTTAGCTAGAGCAGTGATTCTCAAGCAGGGGTATGCATATCCCTGGAGATAGGCAGAAGTCTTTCAGGGGGTACATCAATTCATCTAAATATTTGCTTAGTTTTACAACCTGCTGCATGAAAAGCTCTAGCAGATTTAGTTCAAACTGAATTTTACCATATTTTTTTCTGGTGTTATATGCCAAGATTTTCAAAAATAACTACTGATTTTGAACACCCAATTTGAGACAGCCTAAACAGGGCAGATTTTCTGTGTGTCATTGCTCACCACTTTAAGGGGCCTCCAACTGAGCACTCAAAAAATGAGGCATGCCAAATCATTCATCACTTTTGAAAATCCTTACCTTATGTTTGAAAACAACTAAGTACTACCCAAATTATTTTATTCAAATTATAGGAATATACAGACACTCCACAATACCATGTACATATATGTGCTAAACTGTGCATATCTGACTTTTCAGAAAGTTAAATGAGACAAACTAACCTCTGATTTACACAGGACATGTGTACATGCAATTGAGGAGTATGACTGCTGCTTCTGTAGACATGCCTAAACTAGCTTTAACCTAGATTCTAGTTAGTTCAGGTACTGAAGCAGTGCAGCTGCAGCAGCGTGGGCTAGCCCCACAATTAATTGCCCAGGGTTCAGGGAAGACTACATTACTATGGGTTTTACTCGTCTGCTACTCAAGTAAACTAGGTTTTAGACTTAACTCTGGTTTGTATGAATGAGCTACAATTCCATCTCATAACTGCAATGGGGACATGCCCACACTCAGTATAGTCAAATACAATGCTAGCTACTTAAAGTAAATTAAGAATTTTTTGCTTTGAAAAAGTGATAGAAACAAACTAGCCATGAATGAACAATAAAATCATAATAATGTTCACATTTATCAAACAGCCTAGTAGTACTCACTCCAGAAAGCACTGGAAACAACAAGGGCCGTGTCCAGACTCAGGGTTTTTTTCGGGAAAAGTAGCCTTTTCCCGAAAAAACTTCCCCTGCGTCCAGACTCAAGCCGCGTTCTTTCAAAATTATTTCGAAAGAACGCGACTTTTCTTTCGATGGCGGTAAACCTCATTTCACGAGGAAGAACGCCTTCTTTCGAAAGTTCCTCTTTCGAAAGAAGGCGTTCTTCAATGTAAAGAGGCCGTCTTCGAAAGAGAGCATCCAGACTCGCTGGGTGCTCTCTTTCGAAAAAGCGGATTTCTCTTTCGAAAGATCCGCCTGCAGTCTAGACGCGATCTTTCGAAAGAGGCTCTTTCGAAAGATGCTTTCGAAAGATGCTTTCGAAAGAGCCTCTTTCGAAAGAAGCCTGCAGTCTAGACATAGCCAAGAAGAAGAAAGGTGAGACACACTGGTGACTCCTACTAGCCTCTTGTTCTATACCCTTCCATTAAAAATAATTAGAAGCTAGCACAAACAATGAAAAGAACAGATTTCATGTTTTGTTGTAATAATATACCAAGCTACATCTAGACTACAAGCTTCTTTTGGAAGAAGATTTCCAGAACAGATCTTCCAAAAAAAACTTCTTCTGAAAGAGCGCCTCTACGCTGCCAAAGCGCATCAAAAAAGCTATCTGCTTTTTCGAAAGATAGTGTCCACACTGAATGGATGCTATCTCGCATGTAATTGCTATGGATGGAGTGAATATCAGGGCACTTGTTCTTTTTCCTCTTCCCTTTTCTTTCAAAAGAACTCCCTCTTCCCCGTCCACACACGCCTTTTTCCGAAAGAGCTCTTTCAGAAAAAGGTTTCTTCCTTGTAGAAAGAGGTTTACCAATGTTGGAAAAAACCCATCTGTTCTTTCCATTTTTTTTCAAAAGAATGCAATTGCAGTGTGGACGTAAGTGAAGTTTTTTTCTGAAAAACAGCCGTTTTTCAAAAAAACTATCATAGACAAACCCCCACTAACATTTATAACAACTAACAAAATTAATCTCTATCTCTGTCCCTTCCCCATTTCTCTTTTTCTTTCTTAAATTGTTTCCAAGTCTTCCTGACATAACAAAGAAAAACGAATTCACGAAGGGAAAATAGCCCACCAAAACTGAAAGACATTTACTGGCATTTTTATCTTGCTTAGTCAAAATAAAAGATTTTTTTCTTTTGTAGCTCTTCACAATACTCTCTATCAGGCCTATTCTCTCCTTAATTCACACCTAATTTCCATTAGCATTCATAAGAGTTACATATCAAAAGGAGAATACACTTGATGAGAAGTTTTCAAATTGGACAAAATATTTAAATGAAAAGATTGAGAAGATACTTGAGTCAACTGACATAGTCTGCAACAAATTTACGAAGGATTATAACATTACTTATCTTAGCAGACCTAAAAAGATTCCATTCTTAAACAAGGTCTAAATACAGGCCAACAATAAGGACAATAAAATCTTTCTATAACAATTAAAAGAATAAAATGGTAACATTATGTATAAGATTAAATTATTCTATGAAAAAGAAAGGAATTTTAAAATAGCCCTGCATGTTTCAAAATGCTTATAAGAGACCTTATTCTTGTAATAAAAGGTGCTGATGAAGGTAGGTCTTGTGATTAACACTCAGAATTCAGAGTAAAAACTGAGTTTTGTTCTGGTCTTTGACCCATATGTCCTGTGTAACCTTAGGCCAAGTAACTTGCCCTCTTGTTACTCAATTTGCACACCCATAGTATAGGGATAATACGACTTCCCAACTTGTAGGGCTTACTTTACTAATGTCTGCAATATTCTTTCAGACCTCACACAGAAAGAGCTAGAGAAGAATAAACATTTGCAATCCTTAAGGGAAATCTCATGAACAGAGGAAATGCCATATCAATTCAGCCACCTACCTTGCTTTCCTCTCTTTAATAATGACTGGTATAAGAAGTTCAGGAGGTGACCTAAAACTTCACGGACAATTATGCTATAACTGTCTGATGGAGGAATATTTTGTTTTAATCAAAACGGTAAGTGGATTTTTTGACTTTTTGTCAACAAAATGAAAATCCTCAAACAATAATTTTTTTTTGCTTAAAAATTACCAAAATCCAAAATTTTTCAATTGCAAACCAAAATATTTTCAACTAGAAACTGTTCAAAACCAAAATATTTTTAACTTGCCAAAAACCACAAAATCTTTCATTTTCAGCTAAAATATACTGTTGAGAGTTTTTTTTTTAAAAAAATTCTAATTAAAAATATAAAGATTTAGAAGAAAATAGACACTTGCCACACAAAATATAATTTAGTCAAAATCCCAGTTTCTTTTGTGGAAAGATGTTATAAAGGCTCTTTTATTTGTATTTGTAGGCATTTTCTTTTTGGGACTAAAATGTCCAGTGCCTCCCATATATAAATTAGCTGGCACCTCTGATAGGGCAGTGGGGGCCAGAAAGACAAAAGTTTGTATGAATACGGGAGACTAAAATCTCTCCTATCCACAGTGGTAATGTCTCAACAGAGTGGCCTTGTCTTGAAATTTTCCAGGAGCCAAATCCTCACCACAGCTATTAGTTTAGATCAGGTCAAGATAGGCCTTTAAAATTTTGAATGAGTTGTATCCTATCTCCTCCCCTGTGTAAGTCTGAGAAACAACAAACAACCTATGAGACAGATTAGAGATCTGTACTGGCTGGTTCTCGAAATCTTTCAAGGAGGCTAACAATACTGCACTGAAAACACTGCAAAACTGTAATATCTATGACATATTAAATAAAGTGATAAACTTGCCAACAGAGATCAGCTTCTGTCTGTGATGTTGTGAGAGTTATTTGATGATGGCTCACTTCAAACTGCAGAAAAAATTGCTCACTATCATTATAGACGGGGACTGAATATGCCTAAGGTTGACTGTTTTCATCAAAATGTTAAGAGATTTTTTTTACTTTTTGTCAAAATATACCATTCTCTACAGGGTTTCGGCTAGACCAAGTGCTTCCTCTGCACATATCTTTATGACTATAGCTGACTTTATTAACAATGAAAGGATCTTTCTAAAAACTTTAACATCAATTTTTCTGTCAGAAAAAGAATGGAATCCACTTGTCTTCACTCGTGTTTAATACAAAGAAAGGAGACTGTGGGCCAAATCTTCCAAAGGACTAGTACTTGCATGGTAGCACTGGTAAACTGCAATCTTCTATGCCAGGGCAATGAAATCTTTTGCAAAAAATCGTATGAGCACACTGTCCTATCAATGAAGTCACTGTTGCTGGCAGTCACTTTGAGGACAGAGAGAATAATTTAGTCTCTATGTACTACAGCTCAGGCACCAGGGCCGGCGCACAACGTTTTGGCACCTGAGGCGGGGAGCTCAAATGACAGCCCCTCTCTAGAGCAGAGAGAATACATATACACCAGCAGCAGACACAATTTTCTATACTCTGGGTCCTAGTGGAGCTCCCCTCCATCCTCCCCCACAGTCTGGCACCTGAGGCTACAGCCTCAGTTCACCTCATGGTAAGGCCAGTCCTGTGAGGCACTCTCATCAGAGATGTTTCAGAGTACTGAAGGGTAAATGCAGTACTTGAGGGAATAATAGAAAGGAAAATCTGCCCCTGTGGAGCAAGGAGTTTATCCATGGGAGTTTATAAATGGGAGCCAAACCCTACACCTCACTCTGACATCAGTTTTCCCACATTTCCCCACCAACATATATGCTTAAACCTATTTTATTGCTAATAATTTATTATTAGGGAAGCATTTGTGAGTAAGTTGACTGTTACTCTGTGCTTTATGTGGTGTATATTGGAACAATTAATAGCACAGAGGAAACAACACATTTTTTTCTATCAATATCACACCCCTGAGTGTGGTATCAAAGGACTTAATGCTGTCTCTTGAAACACCATGACTTTAAAGGACAGACGACTAAGAAAATCCTAGCTAGCAAGATACGTGGCAGGCATTCTGGAGCTCTTAGAAAAAAAATTTAAACCAAATCCTTCTTGTGATGCAATCTCATACGCATATCCTGCAACCCATTCTGCATAAGCCACCCCTTTATATCCATGCAGAGTCATTAGGAGCACTCTGCACAGGTATAAGAGTCTTTGTGCTGATCACATCACAGCAGCGGGGCCTAAATTGTGTCTAGGGCTGAACTTAAACAAGTTAAAAGTAACAGCAAGTACCAGATTCCCTCTTTTCTGAGTTTTATTCATCAGACAAATAGCTGAAGAGGTTTGATAGCTCACTAACATAGTGGGTGTACTTAGTCATAGGACCCTAGCAGCATGTTAAGAGATCTGATAAGGGAGAATACAATGTTGTCTAGACATAATAAAACTGTTGTAGCAATGTGGTTTAATATATTTATAAGCCAAAAAGGTTGTCTGATATTATTACCCACTAGTAAAGCAAATGAAAAAGTTACTCTGCAGCCAGAAGCAGCTAACATTTTATATTAAATTATTAAGCAACAGCTCAGGGATAGAATTGTAACAGACAGAGCCATTCAAGCAAATTAATCATAGACTCATAGACTTTAAGGTCAGAAGGGACCATTATGATCATCTAGTCTGACTCCCTGCACAGTGCAGGCCACAAAATCTCACCCACCCCACCTAGAATAATCCTCTCACCTATATCTCAGATATTGAAGACTTCAAATACTTTGAAGACCCCAAGATGCAGAGAATCCTCCAGCTGTGATCTGTACCCCATGCTACAGAGGAAGGCGAAAAACCTCCGGGGCCTCTGCCAATCTACCATGGAGGAAAATTCCTTCCCGATCCCAAATATGGCGATCAGCTAAACCCTGAGCATGAGGGCAAGACTCATCAGCCAGACACCCAGAAAGTTCTCTATAGTAACTCCTATCATCCCTCCATTGACCTATTTCCCACTGATAATGAATGGTCAATTAGTTACCAAGATCATGTTATCTCATCAAACCAGCCCCTTCATAAACCCATCTAGTTTAATCTTGAAACCAGATAGATCTTTTGCCCCCACTACTTCCCTTGGAAGGCCGTTCCAGAACCTCACTCCTCTAATGGTTAGAAACCTTCGTCTAATCTCAAGTCTAAACTTCCTACTAGCCAGCTTATATCCATTTGTTCTTGTGCCCACATGGGTATTAAACTTAAATAATTCCTCTCCCTCCCTGGTATTTATCCCTCTAATATATTTAAAAAGTGCAATCATGTCCCCCCTCAGCCTTCTTTTGGTTAAAGTAAACAAGCCAAGCTCCTTGAGTCTCCTTTCATAAGACAGGTTTTCCATTCCTTGGATCATCCTAGTGGCCCTTCTTTGTACCTGTTCCAGTTTGAATTCATCCTTCTTAAACATGGGAGACCAGAACTGCACATAGTATTCCAAACGGGGTCTCACCAATGCCTTGTATCATGGCACTAACACCTCTTTATCCCTACTGGAAATACCTCGCCTAATACATCCCAAGATCGTATTAGCCTTTTTCACGGCCATGTCACAATGGCGGCTCATAGTCATTCTATAATCAACCAGGACTCTGAGGTCCTTCTCCTCCTCTGTTACTTCCAACTGATGTGTCCCCAGCTTATAACTAAAATTCTTGTTATTAATCCCTAAATGCATAACGTTACACTTCTCACTATTAAATTTCATCCTATTGCTATCACTCCAATTTACAAGATCATCCAGATCTTCCTGTATGATATCCCGATCCTTTTCTGAATTAGCAATAGCTCCCAATTTTGTGTCATCCGCAAATTTTATTAGGACACTTCCACTTTTGGTGCCAAGATCAGCAATAAAAAGATTAAATAAAATTGGCCCCAAAACAGATCCCTGAGGAACTCCGCTAGTAACCTTCCTCCAACCAGATAGTTCAGCTTTCAATATGACCCGCTGTAGTCTCCCCTTTAACCAGTTGCTTATCCACCTCTCAACTTTCATATTAATCCCTATTTTTTCCAATTTAACCAATAATTCCCCATGTGGTACTGTATCAAATGCCTTACTAAAGTCAAGGTAAATTAGATCCACTGCATTTCCTTTATCTAAAAAATCTGTTACTTTCTCAAAAAAGGAGATCAGGTTGGTTTGGCACGATCTACCTTTTGTAAAACCATGTTGTAATTTGTCCCAATTGCCATTAGCCTCAATGTTTCTAACTACTTTCTCCTTCAAATTTTTTTCCTTCAAGATCTTGGATACTACAGATGTCAAACTAACTGGCCTATAGTTACCCGGGTCGCTTTTTTTCCCTTTCTTAAAAATCGGAACTATATTAGCAATTCTCCAGTCAAATGGTACAACCCCTGAGTTTAGAGATTTATTAAAAAAATTTGCTAATGGACTTGCAAGTTCATGTGCCAGTTCCTTTAATATTCTTGGATGAAGATTATCTGGGCCCCCCGATTTACTCCCATTAAGCTGTTCAAGTTTGGCTTTTACCTCGGATATGGTAATATCTACCTCCTTATCCTCAGTCCCATTTGTTAACTTACCATTATCCCTAAGCTCTTCATTAGCCTCATTAAAGACTGAAGCAAAATATTTGTTCAAAAGTGGGCCATTCCTAGATCATCCTTAACCTCCACTCCATCCTTAGTAATTAGCAGTCCTACTTCTTCTTTTTTTGTTTTTTTCCTATTTATATGGCTATAAAACCTTTTACTATTGGTTTTAATTCCCTTTGCAAGGTCCAACTCTACCTGACTTTTAGCCTTTCTCACTTTATCCCTACATGCTCTAACCTCAATAAGGTAGCTTTCTTTACTGATCCCTCCCATTTTCCACTCCTTATATGCTTTCTGTTTTTTCTTAATCACCTCTCTGAGATGCTTGCTCATCCAGCTTGGTCTAACACACCTGCCTATAATTTTTTTCCCTTTTCTAGGGATACAGGCTTCTGATAGCTTCTGCAACTTTAACTTAAAATAATTCCAGGCCTCCTCCACTTTAAGATCCATAATTTCTTTAGTCCAATCAACTTCCCTAACTAATTTTCTTAATTTACTAAAGTTAGCCCTTTTGAAATCAAAAACCCTAGTCTCAGATTTATTTTTGTTTATCCTTCCATTTAATTTAAACTGAATTAGCTCATGATCACTCGAGCCAAGGTTGTCTCCTACAACCATTTCATCTGTGAGGTCCTCTCTACTCACCAAAACCAAATCTAAAATAGCATCCCCCCTTGTTGGTTCAGCAACTACTTGATGAAGGAATTCATCAGCTATCACATCTAGGAAAATCTGAGCCCTATTATTATTACTAGCACTTGTTCTCCAGTCTATATCTGGAAAGTTGAAATCTCCCATGATTACACAGTTTCCACGAGTATTTACTTAATTAAAAACATTAAAGAGGTCTCTATCCATATCCAAATTGGATCCTGGTGGTCTATAAAACACCCCAAGCACTATCCCAGGGGAGGATCTTCCCCAATGTGATTTTTGCCCAGACAGACTCTGTCTTCTCCATTCCTTCACTTTTTAATTCTTTGCAATCTACCTCATCTTTGATATACAATGCGACTCCACCACCTTTACCCTTATTTCTGTCTTTCCTAAACAGCACATACCCTTCAATACCTGTACTCCAGTCATGCCTAGTATTCCACCATGTTTCTGTTATTCCTATAATATCTGGTTTCACTTCCTGGACCAATAGCTCTAGTTCCTCCTTTTTGTTACCTAAGCTCCTCGCATTGGTGTACAAACATCTTAATTTTTGCTGTTTGGCCTCATTCACATTCTTTACCCAATTTGGCACAGACATTATACCTCCAATATGACCTATTAGACTAGTATCCACCACACCCTTCCTCATGTCCATTCTCCTACCCCCAGCTATATCCTTTCTTACTTCGTTTTCCTCCCTCTCAGTGTTAAAATCTGGCATAGAGATTACCTGGGCATCTCCCAACCGTCTCCCCCAAATTCCTAGTTTAAAGCTCTCTTAATAAGTTGAGCCAGCCTCTATCCTAGAAGTCTATTTTCCTCCCTACTTAGGTGAAGTCCATCTCTACAGAACAGTCCTCTGTCCATAAATGCCTCCCAGTGACCATACATCCCAAAACCCTCCTTATAGCACCACTGCCTAAGCCATCTATTGATCATCATAATCCTGTCACATCTTAGTTACCCTTCTCTAGGAACAGGCAGAGTCCCACTAAAGATCACCTGAGCTTCAATTTCCTTGAGCATCCTCCCCAGCCTAGCATAGTCTCCCTTAATTCGTTCCAGCGAGAATCTAGCCGTATCATTTGTTCCTACATGAAAGATGATCAATGGATTCCTTCCTGCTCCCTTAATAATTCTCTTCAACCTCAGTTCCACATCTCTTATCTTAGCACCTGGCAGACAGCACACCCTTCTATTCTCTGGATCAGCTATGGTTACAGGCCTATCTATTCTTCTCAATAAGATAATCATTTATACCAGTAACTGTGTCCTCACATGCCATATAAAATTGACATTTTTTTTCAACTCAAATTCCAAAACAAAAGTAAATCTGTAAGAATTGACAGGATCATATGATTCAACATGTATGAAAATCTGGAATGTAAACATCAATTACAACCTCGGGAACAGCAAATCTTCCTTTAACAAAGGTACTCAGGCTAAGGGTTTTATGTGCACGTACACTAATAAAACAAGCAGGTCATAATTAAGGCTTTGTGCTATACTACTAGGAGACTAATGTACAGTGCACAGCGTGTTTCGCCGTCAGTTGCAAACAGAAGGAAATTCCTTGTGATAATGCAGAGCCTGGCACAGTCCCTAAGAATATGTAGGGTGGAGATCTGCATACAGTTAAGAAACATCCCTTATCTTGTTATTTCTTTGCTCTTTAAGGTTTGTTTTGGGGAGGTTGTCACACTGTAAGCTACTAAATAGTGTCACACATGGTACAGATTATATGTAAACATATACTATATGTCCTCTTTCCATGTGTGTATCACTCACTATCCATATGGAAACAGGAGAACAGCCATTTCAAGACATCATCCCACTTCCATCCAACCCAGTCCCTGGGATCTCTACAGAGGGCATTTATAGGATTGCTGGTCCTGGTGTGAACAGGAAGCAGGCTGGGGGAACATGCCCCTCAAAACAAAAGTCTCAGAACAGAACTACTGAAAAATTAGATAGACTGAGAGATTAGAGTTAATGTAAAGTGAGGCTATAGGACTGGGCACCTAGCCAGTGGTACATCCCTTAACATCTTCACAGAGCACTGAGTTTTACGAATCAAATTTCCTGCCAGAGGAAACAAATGGAAAACCCACAACTTCCCCACAATCCATTCTCAAGGGCTTTGGTGTAGGAAGGGGTATTTATACTTTTTCATGTTACAGTGAAAATACAGATATTGTTTATATTACTTCAGTATCCGTAATAGTTTTTCTATATGCAAGAAAAAGAAAAACATCTAGGCTAAGTCTACACTACGAGTTTTCTCTGCAAAAAATATGCTAATGAGAGACTAATTTCCATGAGTCGTGATCTCATTTGCATATTTTCCGCAGATCCGTTTTTGCGCTGGGGTTTTCGCACAAATAAATGGTTAATTTTGAAATAAAGAGCTATTCCAAAGAATCCCTTAATCCTCATGGAACAAGATTTACAGGGACATTGGAATAGCGTGCCCGTTATTTTGAAAACTATTTTGAAATAATGGTGTATTGTCAAGACTTGGAAAATGCTATTTTGGGATACCAGAAGTATCCCAAAATTGCACCAGTACCCTCCAGAGAATCTCTTCCTTGTCCTGCACAACCTGCTTCATGAAAACATTCATTTCATTACATGAAAACTTTATACTAATGGTTCCATTCTTAAAGCAAAGAAAGTTTTGAAGAATTCTTTTAGAGATGGGCTAAGAGCAGAACATTTTGCTTAAAAGCCCTGTCTTCCACCTTGGAGCTCTGATGGAATTCCAGTGTGATTCCCCAGTGTTATAGTTTTGTAAGAGCAAAACCGGATGGACAAGGTTTTTAAAGCAAAACCATGGTCACCTCTATCCTAGCAATGTTGTCTTCATGCTAAAATAAGGGAATCTGATTGTATCCGCTTGAGTATTCACTAATCTCTGTCTGGGCTTTGGAGTCTGGTAGGAATTTCTGCCCTACATACCTAGTATTACCCAATTGGTCAATTGCATAATAGAACAGCATGGAAGAATAGATGAGCTGAGATACCAGGACAGGTAGGAAACTGATGTAGTTATAAAAATAAATCATTGGAGCTTAAAATGATTGAATTCAGGGACAGATTTCACGGCCAGTAACATCAGCAAATGCTGACAGGGCTCTCTGTGCAGTGTGTGGCCTAATTCTGCTCAGATATGCAATGGTAAAAGAAGGAAGATCAGTCTTCTAGTTATAGGCCTTGTGAGACTCTTAAACCCTTTTGTTCCAGATTGACTCTGCTTCTTTTCTGTCCCCTTTGCTCCCAGTGCTACAGAACCTCAGAAGCAAAGATATTGATCTGGCTGTAAATAGTATGCTAAGAATGTACTAGAAATGTTAAGAGATTTTCCTGTCCAGAGAGAACCTGAGATCTCAGCTAGTTTACTGCTTCCACATAGAGAACTGGTTCCTACTGTATTTTCACTCCATGCTGAATGCAACACACTCAGGGGAGGGAGACAGAAGTGGGTAGAAAGATATGGGGCAAGAATGGAGCCAGGTCAGAAAGAGGGAGGGCAGGAATGGGGTTTTGGGGAAGAGGTGGAGTGCAGAGGTGGGTGACCACCCCTACAACTTTTGAAAGTCAGTGCCTGTAGTTGAGGGTAACTCCCTCAATCAGAACAGGCAAACCACAGTTCTGCCATGCCCCATTCGTACAACCAAGGCAACAACTTCTCATCACCTCTGCACCCATCAACCAACTGACTTGCAATCAAACATCAGCCAAAAATAATCATTTGGGATGTCTATGCAAACAAAGTCTGTTCCTGACGCCTTTTTTTCCCAGCTCATCACTAGATGTCAGGGGAGTGCTCATGCAAATCCTACTCACACCTACATTTCCATAGATGACAGCCCACTTCTGTGTAGCACATCTTCTACGATTATGGGAACAACTGGGGGTATTGATGTGACATAATAATGCATAACCACTTTTTGTGCTAGGACACTAGCTACCAGGTAGTAGTCCCATGACCCATGGGCAGCACACATGGTGGTAGCTTGGGAAGAGAAGGAATCAAGCGATGGTGTTTCTCTTACTTACATCCAGCTGCTACATGGCATTGGAGGCAGATACAAACATATAAAATACTCTCTTAATATTACTTTTCCATATATGCAATTGCTGTAATTTTCATAGGGAAGTTAGGTTATTCAATCACAAATAGCCATGGAGATTGATCCAGCAGACCCTCTCTATTAAGATGTGGTCTATCTTATGAAAAAAACTCATCATCCCATGCTAGCTCTTTCCCTGCACCTCTAGCAGTAAATTGCTCTGACTGGCTTTTGTCCATGGCATGTTAGTCATGGAGGCATAGGGCCTCGTGCAATTACCATGACAGCTGTGGAAGGAATTACAGTAAGATCTGGCAAGTACTCATGAACACTTAGTAAAATATTTGGTTTTGCACATACACTAGCAAAGTGAAAACTCTGCAGTTTTGCACAGTTTAGAAATGGAGCTCCAGGAAATACACAAGGTAGTAAATATAAGGTGTTCTGAAGACTTCTGAAATATTAGTAGAAAGAAATATCTATAGGGGCTCCATTTTTGTATGGCACCAAAAAGTGTAACACAATTCTTTCAGCATTCAGTTGACACTAATGGAATCTGAAAGAAACAGGCAGCACAAACATTGCTCAACTTTAGTTCATTGTAGCATGTTTGTCTTGCAGTTGTAAATGGAATTAAACAAACAGATTTGTAAACAGCTAAAAAATAAAGCAAGGCCTTTTCCAAGGCGTTTCACTATTGTTAGTCTTTGTGTTCTGTGTTACTGTGGCCCCTGTGTCAACGTTTTCTCATGTTTCTAACTTTTCAGATTTAAAAATAAATGTATTCATTTAGGATGAGGCCTAGTTGCTGACATGGACTAGAGATCCCACATAAATTTTAAAGGACAGCACAGAGAGCCCCCCCCCCCCATTCAGTATAGCCATATGAGCATGTACATATGCCTCCCCTCCATGGGAAGGTCTTTGCAGCAATGCCATTTAAGCCTGTTCAGAAGGCCATGAATATGGAATGCAGACCTGATGGCTCCAACAACTTGTGCAGGTAGCATTGTGGAAAGTTGCTTATTCCATACTATGAGAATCAAGAGAGATAACTCTTGTAGGGACTTGGAAAATAGATGGTGGATTCTTTTCCACAGCCCCTCCTCACTCCATTCCACTTACACAGAGCCCAATTACTCTTGTTTTCATCCTCTTTTCCCACTCTCTTTCATTAACATTATGTGATTGTGTGACTCAAATAATATTAGATCTTTAGCTAATATAAATAGTATACAGAACTACACCGAGGAAGACCCAATCCCTAAACAGTGACAACTCAAAGCAATTATCATGGCATATAGCTCATGAGCAATTAATAGACTTCAATATATTCTCAGATAACACTTGTCACTGAGCACACTAAAATTAAAGTCTCTTTACATAAGTCACAAACAGGAAAAGGGAGTTAACTAGAACCAGTTGTTTGCTGGGGGGACACTTTATCCAGCCCTAGTATTAACATCAATACAGTAATAAACGTCAGAGAGCTGCTTTGTGCTCTTAACTTTTCTGCCTCAGTTTGCAGGTTGATCCTCCCTAGAAGGCATTCTTCCAGCATATTAACTACTTAAAATCTATAACTGTAGATGAGGAGGTTTGACCCAAGAACATTTTGATGCCAACTGACAGAGGGCATGTGGGTTATAGGATTCTCTGGCTCTGGTATTTTCATTTTAGTTCACCAGAGAGTGTCATATAAGGTTGTTGTGCTATGGATGTGTGGATAATATGTAAGGAGAAATGTATCTAAACTAGAAATTATGTACTTAAGGCTTTGTAGTTAAAGATAGGCTAGAAATAGCATACCTGGAGACAGACTCCTCCAGACACTTTTAAGCTAGCAGTTTATTACATCTCTGCTAAACGCCTGCATCAAGAACTTTATGATTGATGTATGTAATGTGCTTTCTTTAACAATTCTACTCTCAACTTTTTTCTTTCTTTTTATTAATAAACCTTTAGATTTTAGATTCTTAAGGATTGGCACAATGTGCTTTTTTGGGTAAGATCTGAGGTATATTGACCTGGGACTGTGGCTGGTCCTTTGGGACTGGGAGAACCTATTTGAATTTGGCGAGAATGGTTTTCATAACCTCTCATCTGTGTAAAGAGTGGTGCTGGTTGTGGCTAAGGGGATTGCTTATGTAACTTCTTGCTCACCAGACTGACAGCTGAAGTGTGCTTTGTGATTGGTGTGGTGTCTTACAGAGGAGGACACCCAGTCTTAAGCTGTAAGCAGCCCTGGTTCTAAGCAATTTGCCCTGATTTGACCTTCACAGCAGTGGCCCCAGACCACCTGTTATATTACACTGGCATGTGAATTGCTGATCCTTATTAAACTTATACTTACTTTCTCTACACACGTGCATGAAGCAGAGCTGCATTCTCAGGCATCACTAGCAATCTGTGGTGTCGCATTCCGCTGGGGACAGAGGATCTGGTAATTCTGTGAGCATCCAGTGGAGAAAGGTTGGATGCTGCATGAGAACATTCAGGCATGTGCCTATCACTATCCTGCATGGGAGACAATTAAACCTGTGTGGACTGAGAGGGGAGTGATTGAGGCTGAGGTTGTCTGGCAGCTGACACCGAAAAAGCACAGACATAAAAAACCATGGGTGGCGTATTGATCAGGGTGGCATATTGATCATTGCCTCTATGCAGCAGGAGACCAGACTACTTTTTGTTGACTAGGATCCTACCATATTGTACGAGTATTTTTTTAGTGTACTTTGCAAATCAAGCCACAGATAACCAACACTATCATCTTCCCTGGAAATACTATATTTCCTTCTCATGGAAGGCATCATACTTGAATAAAAGGGGCAGGGAAAAGAGTGGCAAAAACTTTGAAGAATAGTTTTCCTAACTTTACTTAGCCCAAGAATACACAATCATGCTTGGCAGTACATCTATGTGTTCTGGAGTTATGTGCTGCACATTCACTTTATACTGTACAAAAGAAAACTAAAACAATTACCATTCAGATCTTTTCAGACACTGCTTCTGGTAGTCTTATCAATGAGTTTGCATATATAGTAATCCCCTATCTGTTTAATTTGAGAAATTCTCACAATAAGAAATCCAACTACTCAATAGGCATTTGTATGCATGTAGGCAAAGGGGAAAGCTAGACTCTGCAAGTAAGATGAAGGATGGGTGACAGCACACATACGCCATGGAACTGCTTGACCTGTAACACATCCAGGATTTTTCCAATGAGCCCCTCGCCATTTTTTTCTTACCCCTTCTCTGGACTTTGGTTGTGACAGGGGAATTTTTGAACGAAAGGACTGAGGTCTCCATAACTTATTCAGGCAACCCAGAAAGATGTATAGAAAACTAACAGCTTTAACATTTTGGATTGAATAGTCTAATCCAGTGTGTTTTACCTGCCTTTGCCTTTTAATACTGCTTATTTCTCTTCTTAGTTAATAAATCATTAGATAGTTTACTAAGGATTGGTACAGCATTGGTTTTTTGGTGTAAGTTGTATGAGCATCCACTGATTTGGGTAAGTGACCAGTTCCCTGGGGCTGGGAGACCTAATGTATAGTGAGTTTTTATTTTAATAACCTTTCATCACACAAGTCCAGTTTCTTTGGATGGTAATATGGATTAGCAGGTCTATAAATATTAAACTGTTATAGCAATTCAGGAGGACATATTTGTTACTGGTTTGGTTAAATCTGACTATAAAATAAACCACAAGTGTGGGAGTGTCTGCCCTGTTTTTTAGTCTGATCTGAAGTTGGCTCTCTCACCTATGATCCACACGTGAAGACAGCAGAGTGGAATCACATGGCCATTTCCTAATAGCTGTGTTGCAGCAATGCTTCTAACAACAGTCAGAAAACCCATTTTTTCTACCTCTTTTGACAGATGCACTTCAGACTACCTCAGTTGGTTAAGTTTGTTTAGAGAAATACAATAGTGTATCAGCCACTTGTGTTTATGGTTTTCCTAAACCTCACAGGGACCATTTTGACTGAATGGTATGGGGGCACATGAGTAGATCAGAGCTGCTAGAAGAGTACTTAGTTCCAAACAGGCTCATTTGGGATATGATTCTGTTCAATATAAAGCCTGCTTCACAAAACTGGCTCAGAGAAGGAACTGTTCAATACATCAGCCTCTTTGTTGTCAAATGCCAACTTATTTGACGTGGGTCGAAAAGCCCATCCTTAGCCCAGGCACTAAGTTGCCACAGGGAAATTAATGCCAGGATTCCTATGAAAGGCTGACACTTTTGATGTATTAAGTGTAACTTTTAGGCTAGTGCATGTATCCAAAAGAGTGCTCACTTAGCTATGGCTATATATCAGTAGCAGTTTATAGAAAATGAATAAATAGTGTTTAAATTATGTCAGATAGTTGGGTAATCAATTATAGTTTCAGAGCAAAAGGAATCAAAGACACCTCAACCTACTTTATAAACTTGCATCCACAGCTTTATAGCCACAAACTCTGTCTTTCTGAAGGTAAAAATGAGTGTTCATGAAAAACATTATCCTATCATTTGGCCCTAATGAATACATTGAGTTGTGAGATTTACATTACAGAGGTAATAATTACCTCATTAAGCATGTCCATGAACTTTACTTTCAAGTTCCCATCTGTAAGTACACATGATCGTCACGAATCACCACTTATTGAACATTATAATCACAATGGATCTCTGATCAAGGAAAATGTAGGAGATGTAATGCTGGTGATACTCAATGCACACTGCAGTTGTTTACCTGCAGCCTACATTACATTTTCAAACCTGTATATCTTTAAATGTGAGCATAAATCCACATTTATGCATGTAAATAAAAGACCTCGGCACCTACAACTCCCATCACATTCATTGCGAGCCGAGCATGCTCAGCACCTCTGAAAATCAGACCATTTAATTAGCAGCTTAGATTTAGACATCCACTTTTCAAATTTTGGTTGTCGTTTTCTCCTCAGAGCGCATAAGCCCCAATTTTATTCCCACTGTACTCAATGGCAAATGGCCCAGAATGAATTAACCTATTAGGTCGAACAACTGATGACATATAGCTCAAAATAGTCCCTTTTTCATACCAAAAATTATTGCCAAAGAGGAAGCAGAGTCCAGTGTCATGCACACTTCTAGCATTCCTGGATATTTATTAGTTTCTTAAACCTCAACAGGTTTGATTCAAATTAGGAAAGCATCCAAAATGACATTAACACATATAGATGCATTACAGTGAAATGCACTCTGACATAATAATAGCCTTTTACAAATTCATCATTCCTTTATGTCATTTGGCACTAGATTTGTGTGGGATACTTTGTCTTGGACAGCAATATTTAAAAATAGAACAGAAATGGAGGGGTTTTGGGGAAAATAATAGAGCACTGTGGATAGAAACTCCAAATTGTAACCTCAACTTTGACTCTGTGCAAGAATATAAATTCCTTGTGGTACACAAATTGATCGATGACTTGGGATCCATGGGACTTTCCCCTGCAGATTTTTGAAACTGAATCCTCTCTATTTTATTCTGGCATGTATTTCATCCACCGCCAACTGTGGATTTTCAGCATGTAAAAAGTATTCTTGAACCCTGAGATAACACTACCAAAATGAGCATAATTATGAATTCTCACTACCGATGTTCCCTCCAATCTTTCCATCTAGGTGCAGATTTTTCCATCTATGTGCAGAATAAATTTTGCTATGTGCCCTGAGACATGTGTGAATGTGCACCACCAGTAGAAAAAAAAAAACCTTAGTTGTGGACTCTCTGTTAATCATCTGGCCAGCACTGGAATCTCTCCTGATCATCCACACAAGTGCACAGCTCACAGGGAACATTGCTCAGTACCCATCTCAAAAACAAAGGACAGCCGTTCTGCTAGAAGTCATAGGATGACACATTTATATATAAACCTTTTTCAGAACCAAAGAGCTGCTGTGACAGTGGTAACTTAATTTCCTAGCAGTCACATTCAAAGATATTTAAATACCATGACCACGCTCAACTTTTAAGCTTAAAAAGTCACTTTGCTGAAAAATAAATATTTAAAAATATGGGCCAGAAAAGTCCTTTTGAACAAGGAAGGGTCAAACGAAACTAAAAGTAACTATTGCATCTTTAAAGTTTTTCATCTAGGATGTTACATTTTGCAGCTGAGCTCTCTAACACTTCATCCTAGCTAATGTAGTGACATGATAAAGTGAGCACTTAAGAGCACAATGTTAACATTCTTTCACCCACGGAAGGGAAGATGGGGATGATTTCTCTGCTGTGAATGGAACTCACCACCTATCAGGAAACTGTTAAATCTTCTGTAGAAAAGTAAATATTTGTGGGAACCCCTTGTTTTAATCTTAACAGTCAGCTGGGAAATTACTCAGCTTATACCTGAAAGCTAATTTTAAAATAATTTTCACTTTAAATATTTAATTTGGGATCAATACAAACAGGGGAAATATTTATACTCACTCTGAAATAGCAATCTTATCGCTGCTGATTCCGAACTGCCCAACTACCTTGTTGACTAAGTCAACTCTTTGTGCCATTAGAAATGGGGGAGGGTGTTGTTGCTAATTAAAATCAATATTTCTCTTGTGGTAACATGTGGAGGCCCCCAATCAGAGCCTGTAGTCCCATATTGCCAGATGTTGTACACTCACTAACTGAAAAAATAAAGGTCCTTGTCCCAAAGAATTTACAACTTGGGTAAATAATGACCATAGAGACTGCCTAAACATTCAGTCTCCCTCCTCTTCAGCTAGGGTGGGAAAGGTCAATAAATATCAGGAACAATCCTTTCTCCCAAGAAAACAGGGAAGACCAGACCCTTTTCTATGGTAAAAACAAATAACAGAACAATCTATTTAAACACCTTTCAGATCGCCTTCATAAGTCATAACAGAGAAAAAAGGATGCAAATTCATTTTTATTAAAATTCTTTATAAATCAGTTTTGAAATTTAGTACAAAACATTGTTTTGAGTTTCAGTAAACTAGGTACAGAATTCACAGCCATCTTCCTTCACATTAACATTAATTAACATTTACTTAGCATTAATTTTTAAGATCTTTTAGACATGAGTCTCTGAAAAGGGACTGGATAAGCACACTGCTTTCAACAGTGGGAAAAGCACTTTTTCCCCCCTCAGCCTGCTCTGTATAAACAAACGTGTGTATATTTGGATTCATGATAAGTAAGGCAGAATTTTTTGGCAAGAACTACAAAAATAAACACTTTCTACAGGTATCCAAACCTCAGAATAATTCAGTTTAAAGTCTGACATTCCAGATGATGACAGGAACAAGGATGCAGACAAGAAGTTAAAGCTTGGTACTGAGTATGAGCTCCAGTAACCATGCTGTGTGGTCTAACCAACCAAACACCCCTTTGTTATAAACAGTATGGTGCAGTGCATGTATAGTTGCTAGGACAGGGTATGGAAGGAGATGTGAACACAGTCCATTACATTGTTCAATGCAAAATTTATAGACAGTGGATATACCACTTTCCTGTCTGTACAATCTGGATTTCTATATACACAGCTTCCGCAACAACGCACAGACTAACATTATTCGCAAACGACAACAAGCGACACACAATCTTAGCCGCACTGAACATCATGCCATCCAGAGTCTCAAAAACAACCTGGACATTATAATCAAACCAGCTGACAAAGGGGGTGCTGTGGTCATTATGAATAAGGCCGACTATAACCAGGAGGCAACCAGACAACTCTCGAATACCACATTTTACAAACCTCTTCCCTCTGATCCCACCTTGGAATACCAAAAGAAACTACACTGTCTCCTTAAAAGCCTCCCCACAGCTGCTCGGGAACAAATCCACACAGAAACACCTTCTGACCCCCGACCAGGATTGTTCTATCTACTTCCCAAGATCCATAAACCTGGGCACCCCGGACGTCCCATCATCTCTGGTATTGGCACGCTCACTACTGGTCTATCCAGCTATGTAGACTCTCTTCTCAAACCCTTCGCAACCAATACCCCCAGCTATCTCCGAGACACTACTGATTTCCTAAGGAAACTACAAAACATCGATAACCTCCCCAATAACACCATCCTTGCCACCATGGATGTAGAAGCTCTATATACCAACATCTCACATGAAGACGGATTACAAGCAATTAGAAACACTATCCCAGAGGACACTACTGCCAACCTGATAGCAGACCTATGTAACTTTGTTCTCACCCACAATTATTTCCAGTTTGAGAACAACTTATACCTCCAGATCAGTGACACAGCCATGGGTACACGCATGGCCCCACAGTATGCTAACATCTTTATGGCTGACCTAGAACAACGTTTCCTCAACTCCCGTCCCCTTACACCCCTTCTCTACCTACGGTACATCGATGACATCTTTATGATCTGGACGCATGTCCAAGAAACACTGGAGATATTCCACAGAGATTTCAACAACCTACACCCCACCATCAACCTCAGCCTGGACCATTCTACACGAGAAATCCACTTCCTGGACACCACAGTACAAATCAACAATGGAAAATTAGACACCACTCTCTACAGAAAACCCACTGACTCATACAGTTACCTACATGCTTCCAGCTCCCATCCAAAACACACCACACGATCCATCGTCTATAGCCAAGCCCTTCGATACAACCGCATTTGCTCTAATCCCACTGACAGAGACCAGAAGCTTCAGGATCTCTACCAAGCATTTATAAACCTCAACTACCCACCCGGAGAAATAAAAAAGCAAATTGAAAGAGCCAGACGAATACCTAGAAACCATCTACTTCAAGACAGACCCAAGAAAACCAACAATAGAACACCACTTGTCATCACCTACAACCCCCAACTTAAACCTGTCCAACACATTATCAATAAACTACAGCCTATACTGGAACAGGATACCATACTCCAAGAGGCTCTGGGAGACAGACCCATAGTCTCCTATAGACAACCACCTAACCTCAAGATGATTATTACCAACAACCACAGGACATACCACACTAATACCAACCCTGGTACCTTCCCTTGCAACAAACCCCATTGCCAGCTTTGTCCACATATTCATTCTGCTGATACCATTATTGGACCTAACCAAGTGAGTTATAAGATCAAGAACACGTATTCCTGCGCATCCAGAAATATAATCTATGCTACCATGTGCCGAAAGTGTCCGTCTGCTATGTACATTGGACAAACATCTCAGACACTTCGCCAAAGGATTAATGCCCACAAAACAGATATCAGACAAGATCACAAAGAAAAAACAGTTTCTTGCCATTTTAACCAGAAAGGACACTCTCTCAATGACTTAACCACCTGCATTCTGCTACAAAGACCTTTTACATCTGCACTTGAAAGGGAATCCTCTGAACTGTCATTCATGTTAAAATTCGACACTCTCCAAAGAGGATTGAACAAACACTTGAACTATCTTACACATTATCAAGATAGCTTTCCCAATTATCACCTCTAATACCATTAACTCACAAACATCCCACTCTCCCCACCTCTACTATCGTCAATTCACAGACACTTACCTTCCTTCCTCCCCCGCCCTGCATCCCCCTCCTGTTCTGAAATGTGATTTGTCCTTTTCATATGTGTTCATTTTTTTAAATTGTATCCTTTGGTATATATGGTTGTGACTATTTTCTTCCACTATTTGATCTGAGGAAGTGGGTCTGGCCCACGAAAGCTCATCATCTAATAAACCATCTTGTTAGTCTTTAAAGTGCTACATTGTCCTGCATTTTGCTGTCTGTGCTAGTTTTCTCCCATTGCCTAGGCTTCCTACACTAGGGTACGTCTACACAGCAGGGCTAACGTCAAATTAAGCTGCTCAATTTCAGCTACGTCAATTGCGCAGCTTAAGTCAAAATAGCTTAACTCAACTTTTGGCGCTGACTACACAGCAGGAAGTCGAAGGAAGAGCTCTCTTCCTTCAACTTCCCTTACTCCTTGTGAAACGAGGGTTACCAGGAGTTGGAGTAAGAAGTCCTCCAGCTTGACATAATTTTGGAATAAAGGTCAGCTATTGTGTAAACGTACCTGTAGGGACCAATCCACCCTTCATTGAAGTCAAAGAAAAATTCCCATTGATTCCCATTGACTTAAGTGGAGCTGCATTTGATCCACACTCCACAGGAGAGGACCAATTCAGAGCTGGAGACTAGGGCACACAGAAAGGTACAGAGACCTTGGGAGTTTCTTTACAAACTTTATTTCTAGCTGTATGGTACTTGGTAATTCAGGATATTTTTAAATATAAATGAGCCTATTAGACACATTCTTCCAACATTTTCCATTTATTATAAATTATGAATTATGCTGGTATGTGTAATATATCTGCAAAGGTGTGTGTGTGTGTGTGTGTGTGCGCGCGCGCACATGTGCACGTGTGTAATGTGTTTATGTTGGATAGATACCACACATACATGGAGTTCAGAAAAGAAAAATTAAATTTATGTTAACATAAATTCAGATATAAAGATTAACATGATGAAAACAGGCCATGCAGATTGGTGGGTGAAATTCTGTCTCCTTACCCAATCCATTTTGTTTACAGTAGGCATTGCAGAAGTGGATGATTTCAGCTGCCACATACAGCATGCTCAGTTAGCTAGCTTTGGAGTTAATAACAGTGCCTCAGTCATAATTCTGAATTTCCTGGATTTTGTTAATTTAAATCAGACCTTAGCATTATTAGAGCATTTAACTCCCTTCGTTCATGGTTACTTTTATAAGAACTTCACAAGAGCAGTCCACATGCTTATGGGAAATGTTTGCTCACTAACTATCCATACAGCTGCTTCAAAATTGTTATGGTTTATTACTTCAATGTAAACAGTTTTAGACATGTATTGTCTACTAGCTAGATTCTAAGTGATACTACACAAAGCTACTATGGTTCCAGTGTATCCCCATTCAGTTTTCCAAGTGCATCTCCATGTACCATAGACAATGTGATTGTTAAAGTTTGTATGAATAATAGTTATTGTATAGTTTCAGTGTTAAGTACTAGACTAAAGCCATCCATTTTCTATGACTGTTTGAAAAGACAAATGCTTGGTAATTGTTTGAAAAGAAAAAGGCGTATGACAAAGAGGCAAAACAGAGGCCCCAGTTCTTCATCACCCATTGACATCGATGTATTCAGAGTGCTACTTCATTGCTACTAGTCTAAAGACTACAGATTACTCACATGAGCAAGGCTTGCAGGACATGACACTAAGTACTAAGTTGAGTACTAAGATGACTAAGAAGTGCCAAACAAGCATTGGCACCGTGCCGTGTTTTACACACCAAGAGCATGATTTGGCCACTGTTAGCTACGCTTTCAGTGAGAGTACTCATGCAGTGAAGTGCTACACATCGTAAGAGTGGAAGAATTAGGCTCCCTGAGTACCATTAAATTGACATTGACAACTGAAATTCTAACGGGACACCTTCTGAAATAACCACAAGCTGTTGTTAGCAGTTTGAACAATGCTTCTGGCAAAGCAACAGCTGAATTGGTGGGGAAAAGGGAGAGTGTCGCTGACAAACACAGGGACCTGTTATAACCATGGCATAGTCTATCCTTTTCATAAAAGGAAACTCAGTGCAAAGTAAATCTCACTTGAAAGCAAATGGTTTGTTTCTGTTTTCACCCTGGTGAGAATCACGATTAACCCTCCTGAAATCAATGGTACTGCACCAACCTAAAAGTGATATGAGAAGAGAAACAAACAGAAGTACTTTAAGCAATTACTGTAGGATGTAAATATAGGAGAAAGAATTAATGTAAATGATAAAATATATAAGCAAATGCCGCATGCGTGTTCATGAGTAATCCAATTGTGGGTGGAAAACTGACATCCATGATTACCACATCACCTCAGCACCATTACTGTGAAATTCACTCCCTTTCCAAACTCTACATCAAACCTGACTCTGGCCTCATCTCCCCTTACCAGAAGATCAACCCTGCGGAGAGTTAGTAAGTTCCTGCTAAATCAACTGCTAATGGTGCCTCCAGTACTCTACCAGGTGCCTCGTCGACTCCAGTACTCTACCAGGTCACAAGGAGTAAGGGACGTTGAGGGGAGAATTTCTCCCATCGATCTCAACCAGTGGGGACACTGCAGAAATTTGACCTAAGGCACGTTGAATCCAGCTACACTAAACTAGCTGGAGTTTTATATCTTAGGTTGATATAGGCATGTCGGATTACTCATGAACACGCATGTAACATTAGCTTATATATTTTAACAATTACATTCATTTCTCCCCTAGTGTAGACCTGGCCTAAAGGAGGGGAAAGAATCCATTCCCCTGGGCAGTGCACAGTGCATGGAGTAACCCTGCTGCCTCTCTAGAATAGTTACTCCAGCCCATGAGATTTAATAGGTGGTTGATCTCACTGCACATGAGTTCATGGCATAGGAGTCCATTCCACGGCTGCTCCAGAGCTGGAGCATACAGAGGAAAAAACAGTAGTTGCCAGCACCAACCGTAAGACACAGCGATCAGTTCCTCCTCTTCCTTCCCATGCAAGGCAGATCAGCTGTTCAGCAGCATGCAGGAGGCACTGAGGGGGAGGAGGAGGGAGCAGGGGAGGGAAAAAGTGGGGTGAGTGCTTAAGGAAAGAGATGGAGAAGGGGTGGGCCCTGGGTCGAAGCAGGGGTCGAGCATCCCCCAGAAACAAAGGAAGTCAGCACCTATGTCTCATAGTCCATTGTAGTCTCCCCTCAAACTTACCCACACCTACCACAGCCTTTTTCCACTTCAACCCAGACAGAGCTGGGATGGAATTTAGCTGCACCACGTGTGAGGAGTTAGAGTCTGCCTGTTCCACATCTGCCCTTGCTATGCACAGGCTCCCGTTGTGTTGGGAGCCTCCTGGATAAATTTTACCAGAAAGAGCAAATGTTTTCCAAAGGAGATAACAACAACACGAATGACACCTTTGGGACAGCCAGATAATTGCAAAACCCTGGACTAAGAAGCATTCAAGCCCTAGCTCACAAATCTTGCTCCACTTTCTGTACAACTCGTCAGAGATAACCGAAACAAAGTTCAAACAGAAACAAAGTTCTTGTTGTGAGACTGAAAATAAAGAAAATTCCATATGAAGCAGTGCCTGGCTAGGAATCGAGAGACCAAGAAAAACAAATAGAATAGGTAGCCTGGAAACTAGAGAACCTCTAGGGAGCAGTTGAGATGGAATGTTGTCCGACAAGGCTGCAGAAAGCTCAAAAGCTGTAAACAGATACGAAAATCTTGGGAAACAATTTAACTGAATTCTGGACAGCCATAAACAATGTGAAGTAATGGGAACCTCCCAAGGTTATCTAGTGAGGAATGGCAAACAGCAACAAAACATTACTATGGCAACAGACTGCAGAGGTCTGAGATGAAAGCCCCCAAGCAAAGCCAGGTGTTAATTACACGGAAGATTGAAAAGGGAAGCATCTTTATTCAAGTTGAATTCTTGCACACAGAGTGCTGGGAATATTGTGCAGGTCCTTCTAGGGGAACGCAAGCTGCTCCTGTCTTGTACTGCATGGCGCAAGCTGTCAACAACCCCACTCTGCTGCTGCAGATCTGCCAACAAAAGAGACCTGGGCTAGCTGAGGAGCAGAAACAGGCCAGACACAAAGGGCACTGAATTAGTTCCTATCCCAAGAAGGTAGTGCCAGAGGGGCTCCTAAGGAACTGAGGTAAAAATTTAGAAGGAGCCTCTCCCTAGGCAGAATTCCTGAGGGATACTGCCTGGATTATCAATTCCCCCCTCTCCCCTTCTTATCTGCAGATGCTTCATAAGCATAGTGGGGTTGCAAGTCACGTCCTCCAGCAGTCAAGAAAGCGAGTCTCATCCACACAATGTGAATACTTCTCCAAGCAGTAGGGGGTAACGATTTTATTAGTGCGCAAAGAGGTGCCTATTTTCCCCACAAATACATCCTGTACATATGGCCTAGTCAATCATTCACCCTCTTCCCTTCCTGTCATGCCACAGCAAGGTTCCCTGTCCCTCCTCCAGTGGTAGGGTAGAATAAGACCTTTACGACTGAGGGGTAATATGAGTTAATATTTAGACATAAGGTGCCTGATCATTCTGCTTGGTTCTGAGGAAGAAGGGGACCCCGTGAACATGGACATCCCCAAGCTCATAAGGAACAGCTAGGGTAAGTTTCCCCCTCAAGAACCATTCTGAATTCCCTTCTCTTCATGGAAGGATAGCCATACAATCTAGCACCCTTGTGAGGAAGGGACAGGGGGACAAGGAACTCCCTTAGGGTATGTCTACACTAGCCACCCTAGTTCGAACCAGGGTGGCTAATGTAGTCATTCGAACTTGCAAATGAAGCCTGGGATTTAAATATCCCGGGCTTTATTTGCATGATCCCGGATGCCACCATTTTTAAATGCCCCGTAGTTCGAACTACCTGCCCGCGGCTACACGCAGCATGGGCTAGGTAGTTCGAATTAAAGCTCCTAATTCGAACTACCTAGCCCATGCCGCGTGTAGCCGCGGGCGGGTAGTTCGAACTACGGGGCATTTAAAAATAGCGGCACCTGGGAACATGCAAATAAAGCCCGGGATATTTAAATCCCAGGCTTCATTTGCAAGTTCGAATGACTACATTAGCCACCCTAGTTCGAACTAGGGTGGCAGTGTAGACATACCCTTACACTCCCCAGCAATGCAGAAAAATTAAAGTCCAGAGTTAAAGTCATGATCTGTTTGCATACAATTAATGAGCAGAAAAGATGCAAAAGTTTACAAGAAAATTATTCATTAGAAATTATTTGCCCAGCTCTACTCACGATAATTAATTACAAAATTAACAAGCATGAGACAATAGACTGATTAGTATATAATGTGCTTGCCCCCTGAATGACAATTAATTAAGGAGACAACTGTGATAACAAGTATCTAGGTTGTACAGTGGATTTAGATCTTGTCTTTTAATTGTAAGATATTGTATCCTCAGCAGCTCATCCAATCAGCATCTGGAACCAAACTCTACACTGAAAAAGATGCAGAAAAAAAGTATCTCAACCAAAAAAGTGAGGATACAAATCTCTAGCTAGAAGTGTACACTGGGTTGAGAAATAATTGCGTGTCCTCCCACCTCAGCATTGTAACCAAAGCAGAGACAAGACTATAGGCTGAGCTTTCAATACATCTGCTTTTGATTATTAGTATATATGAATGATGGAGAAAATTAAGACCAGGAATCTAAGAATAGTATTTCACATTGCAATCCTCTCTGGAGCAAAACAGAAAGGAAATGTAGTAACAATCACAAAGATATTTGAATAGAATTAGATATGAGACTACTGACTCAATTAAAATAAAACTAACTTGAACCGTTGCCCAGATTTCAACAAAACCCAAGTATTGAAACTCATTCTGAGTATAGTCAAAAGAAACCCACACCTTGGTATTATTTGGCTCAGCAACATGCGACAGGTTACCATAGAAGTTTGTCCAGCAGGAAGTATCAGAAGCCTAACAAGAAAACTTGAGCCAAGATTTTTAAAAGCCATCCATGGATTGAAGCGCCTCAACTTTAGACACCTGAAGCAAGCTTGATTAATTGAAAAAAACTAAGTACCCATCCATGAAAATGTATCCTCTTAAAGATTTCTCAAGTTGGACAACCAAAACCAATGACAGCACCCGGATTCATTACTTCCGTTTGAAAATCTCAGCCCATTGATTTTTGTAGCTTTCTAGTCCTTTTCTGCAACCTTGAGAAGTTTGAATAGTTCAGATACACATAGAATGGGTGAGGAGTTTATATCTGAACTGAAATGCAAAAGTTTAAGATTCATTTATTGGTGATTAAATCCAGTATTGTGTTTTTTGGAATCCTGACTATATTTGAAATTTTAGCTCCAAATTCTCCATTATCAAAAAAAGTGAAGGGTTTCACAAACATTTCCGGATTGTCCTATCACCATACCACAATTTCACAAGTGTCAAAAGATAATCTGAAAGCAAGTGATCTTGTTGATGGATCTGCTGCACGGCAAATCTTGATAACACTTTCTCTCGAGACTATGCTACTTCAGATGCATTTTGGATCCAGCTTCATCCAAATATTCTATATCACTTCTAGTACTCAAATTTGGTCTTATGATCTCTGCACTTTGTAAAGTTGAAATGTCTCATGCAAATTTAGTGAAAAGCTCCGACAGAAACAAATCAAAGAAACAGAGCAACTGTAAAGGAGAAGTAGAGCCCTGCATATCCATGGATATCTGCTTTATTGCTGTGGATACCTGCATCCATAGATGCAGAGGTGGTTGTAATGTTTAACTTCTTTGTGGATCGTGAATCAAAACCATACCCAAACTTCTGTATCCACACAGAATTGGAATGGTGAGATGAGGAGCTATTGCAGACACAGATATATATATATATATATATATATATATATATATATATATATATATATATTAGGTGAAGTGCAGATTGGGGCTTGGATACAAGTTAATTATAGCAGAAGCTGTCCCAAATTTCTGAATCTGCAAAGGGCTCTAATGATAAGGGATCTAAATCCATTTACAGAAAACAAAAAAGAAGAGGGAAAATTGATTTTCAAATTTGGCCCTTTCAAATTTGGGACCTAACTCACAGTAAGAAGTTTTCAGCAACTGAATAGTGCTATTCAGCTCCGCAGTTGTATATTTGCCTCTGGATCCTTAAAAGGCAAGGAGATCATATCAATTTGCTATGTAGTAGCAGTAAAAGCCTACTACAAATTTTCCCTCTAATTTTTTCCATCCACATGCAAAATAAATTTTGTTATGTGCACTGATAAATGTGCAGATGTGCACCCTCAGTAGAAACACATGCTGCTTGCTGTGGCCAGCTGTGGGTGCTCTGTTAAATGCTGCCCAGCTGATTGAATCTCTCCTGAGTGGCCATTTACAGTGAACACAGGTTACTACATCTTTTACCACCATGTAACAGAAGATTAGACCCTTTGTTATTAGACCCTTTGTTATTTTTTAGCAATTGTGCATGAAAAATGCAGACTGAGAGGAACAACAAAACTAAATCAAATGTAAGGAAAGTGAATAAAAATGTCTTAAAATAACTAACATTGGAAATGATCAAAAGGCTACTTTGTAAATTAGAGATCTCCAAAATCATACCACTGTTTAAAGGCAGGGGCATTTAAAAGTGTGTGTTTTTCTTTGTTGGAAGCACTTGCCCTTTCAACTTCAATCATCATTAAGAAATGAGTCATCTAAACACTGAGTGATAGACATGACACTAACGACCTGTTGTACTACAATTTTACAGCTACATTTTTCTTTTACATTCCTTTGACATGAAGAGACTTGTGATAAATGCCTATGGAGACCGAAAATCGCACTATATCAATAATATTCTGATAATGATTATGATCTTTCCTTGACAAATACATAAATCGTGATATCTGGGCATTTCTATGATAACTTTGACAGTCTGATTGTCTAGTAAGAAAACCATCATCAGAAGGAACACCAGGGATATCAGTAACATATGGGCTTTCTTATTTGTAGAAAAAAAAAATAATGATCAATGTGAAGACTGTAAAGCCTACTAGGAGATGATAGAATATTTTAAATGGGTTTTACACATATAATTGATATAAATTAGCTCTGGTCTTTAAAGTAAATATAAGGCAGCTGTGATATTTACACTTTGTACTGTCTTTATAAAAAAATTTTCAAGCTACCTATTAGTCCATGTCAGTTCAAGTAAAAATTGGACTTATCCAGTCAGCTTTGTCCACTTGAATCTAGCCACAAACCTGAACTTTTAAGAGTTCAGCTGATAAGGCATCATGATGTGATCGTGGCTTCCTACTGCAACACACAAGTCATTGCAATGTGCTTCCAACCAGAAAAAATCAGTACAAGATGACCCTCAACATGCAACCCGAAAGAAAACAAATTTCAGGCTTCAATGTGCTTTTTAGTTAGATAAGCTCCAACCACAACTGCTGAGCTTCCCTCATCCTGGGTAAAGATACTTTCTATTACAGAAATTAAGAAAGGTAGCAAAGGTGACAAGCAGGTATTTTGAAAGTCATTTTAAGTGAGATGGGAATAATCAGTCACATCCTGAAATAATATTAACAATATGCTGTGTGTAGACTCACTAGAATTGCTTATGCAAGGTCCTTTTCCTCACTTTTACCAGAGTTAATGTATGATAAATAGGCCAATTACACATAACTCATAATGATACCAGGAGTGAGGGGAGACAGAGAAATCAGGTTTATAGGGCTGTGCGCTTTGTGGGTACAGGCAGTCCCCGACTTACGCGGATCCGACTTATGTCGGATCCGCACTTACGAACGGAGTTTTCTCGCCCTGGAAGTCGGGGCGAGAAAGCCCCGTTCGTAAGCTGCTCCGGTGCCCCTGGTCTGCTGGAGACCGTCTCCAGCAGACCAGGGGCACCGGGCGGGTTCCCGCGCTTCTGAGGCTTTGCCAGAGCAAAGCCTCGGAAGCGCGGGAACCGCTGCTGCTGCCACTTGGGTGCCGGTGCCTGTGGTCTGCTGGGGACCGTCCCCAGCAGACCACAGGCACCGGGACCCAAGCGGCAGCAGCAGGCGGGTTCCTGCGCTTCTGAGGCTTTGCCAGAGCAAAGCCTCAGAAGCGCGGGAACCCCCGCTGCTGCTGCATGAGACCCGGTGCCTGTGGTCTGCTGGGGACGGTCCCCAGCAGACCACAGGCACCCGGACTGAAGCCGCAGCCGCGGGGGGGTCCCGCGCCTCTGAGGCTTTGCCAGAGCAAAGCCTCAGAGGCGCGGGGAACTGCCGCTGCTGCCACTTCAGTCAAAGCGGCAGCAGCGGCGGTTCCCCGCGCCTCTGAGGCTTTGCGCTGGCAAAGCCTCAGAAGCGCGGGACCCCCCCGCGGCTGCGGCTTCAGTCCGGGTGCCTGTGGTCTGCTGGGGACCGTCCCCAGCAGACCACAGGCACCGGGTCTCATGCGGCAGCAGCGGGGGTTCCCGCGCTTCTGAGGCTTTGCTCTGGCAAAGCCTCAGAAGCGCAGGAACCCGCCCGCTGCTGCCGCTTGGGTCCCGGTGCCTGTGGTCTGCTGGGGACGGTCCCCAGCAGACCACAGGCACCCTGACTGAAGCCGCAGCCGCGGGGGGTCCCGCGCCTCAGAGGCTTTGCCAGAGCAAAGCCTCAGAGGCGCGGCACCCCGCTGCCGCTGCGGCTCTGCTCCCCGTGTCCCTGGTCTGCTGGGGGAAGGGGGCGCAGCTAGTGTGCTCCCCCCCCCCAGCAGACCAGGCTTTTGTTTTGGACTCTGGGGCAGAGCAGCTGGGGCGCTGCCGATTGGTCCTGCAGCGCCCGTGGGCACTACTGGACCAACCCGGCAGCACCCCAGCTGCTCTGCCCCAGGTCCTGATTCAGCCGCTGCTGGTCAGTTTCAGCAGCGGCTGAATCAGGACGTCTGGGGCAGAGCAGATGGGGTGCTGCTGGGTTGGTCCAGTAGCACCCCAGGTGCTCTGCCCCAGGCGTCCCCAAGTCAGCTTCTGCTGAAACTGACCAGCGCTGACTACAGGAAGCCCCAGGCAGAGTTGCTCTGCCCCGGGCTTCCTGGAATCAGCTGCTGATCAGTTTCAGCAGCAGCTGACTTGGGGACGCCTGGGGTTCTTAAGTTGATTCTGTATGTAAGTCAGAACTGGCCAGTTCCGACTTACATACAGATTCAACTTAAGAACAAACCTACAGTCCCTATCTTGTACGTAACCCGGGGACTGCCTGTACATCTAGACTACAGGCTTTTGTCGACAGAAGTTTTGTCAACAGATACTGTCAACAAAGCTTCTCTCGACAAAGAGCGTCTAGACTACAACCAGTTCTGTTGACAAAACAAGCCACTTTGTCGACATGACAGTGTAGATGCAAAGGACAGTGTAGATGCAATAACGCCCTGTCAACAGAACTCTATAGACAAAAGGCATTATTCCTCGTTGAATGAGGTTTACAGCCGTTGACAAAACTGCTGACTTATGTCACGTTATGCAGACAGAACTCAGCGGCAGTGTAGATGCAGGTATAGTTTTGTTGATAAAAGTCCACTTTTCTTGACAAAACCCTGTAGTCTAGACACAGCCTAATAGTCTGCATTCTAAATGTAAAATACCCTACTACACAATGTGTATCTTAAGCTTGCCATGTAGAGTTGCAGCCAGGGCCAGATTAACTCTTCTGGGTGCCCAACAGTTCCGGCCTGAGCCCTTTTGGTGCCCTAGGCCCAGACGCACGCGCATGCATGGGCCCGCCCATGGGGCACGGCCCCCCCCCCGGGTGTGCAGGCCCGCCCCCAGGGCGCATGTCACATGCGCTACCCAGCCCAGCCCAGCCAGCGCTGCTGGAGCACACGCCGGGCCGTGCAGGGCCCCACGGCCATGGGGGGAAGGGCGCTGATGGCCGGTGCCGAGGGGCTGGCGCTGCGAGAGCCAGACGCGCAGCACCTGATGGCAGCTGTAAGGGAAACTGCACACCACTTACAGCTGCCATCATGCGCCCCCCATCGGTTGGCACCCCGGGCAGCTGCCCATCTTGCCCATGCCTCAGTCTGGTCCTGGTGCCCAACGCTATTAGATTTTGTGGGGACTCCAATGCTCCAGGGGATTCAGCGTACAAGAGGAGGCTACTGGTTGAGGCAGGAAGGTGGGTTCAGTAGGGGTAAGTGTTACCAGATTTGCCCAATAACCTGGGGTATGCTCATTTATCAGGGTTACCCTTATGGGACTGGGGGAAGGTTAACAGTTCTATCAGTGTGCTGTTGGTGCTTACTTGGGCTCTCATATGGAGCTGAATTCTCCCTGCTGCCAATTCCCCCTCCCACTGGAGCTCTCCTGCAGGAACTAGGTTCCTCAGGATGGGGTTCTTCCCACCTTAGCAACACACACAGACACTCACACCCACTAATCAGAGCACGTCTGAGAGGACTGGGTACTCAGCACTCACAAGCTGACCCCCTCATATGTCCCTGGACTCAGCTGGCTGGGTTTCACAGCAATGCCACACTGCACCCTCATGTGCCTTTGGACTCCGTGGGCTGGATTAAACAGCACTTTAAGCTGCCATCCTCATAAGCCCCCAGGTTCAGCACCCCTTATCCCCACTTTCACACCACAGTCATTCACAGGTAAACCACACGATGAGCAAACCCCACAGGATTTTGGGCACTACAGGGATCTTTTGCTTGGGTACAAGAAGCGTTGTTGCAGAGCGAATGGGGAAGCCAAAACAACACCCCTTAAGGAAGAGTGAGCAAAAGAGAAAGAAAGAGAGAGAAGCAACCAGTTTAACAATGAAAGTGATTTATTTCTGAGTAGTGAATAGATATCAAACAGTTACAATATTAAATCTAACAATTACAATATTAAATCTAAATTGAAGCTGATTACACATGTTAGGTAACCATATAACAGTTTACACAGGGCAGGGTCAGGAGGCTATGCTTAGAGAGATAGTTGAGAGAGAGAAAGAGAAAGAGAGAGAGAGAGAGAGAGACCTCACCACTCCACAGAGCTTGCACTGATCGGGGTTCCCAGATGATGATGGTAGCCGGGGGTCCAGAGGGAAGGAGAAAAGCAGGACAGAGCCCCCAGCACGATCAGACAGGAGATGAAGAAGTCTCAATGGAACTGATGCAGTTTAAGTCCAGGTATCAGAACAGTTTTCTTGGGGCAAGGATAGGAGTTTTATAGGGATAGTTCAAAGAGAAAGAGGAGAGACAGTAGAGACTGATCACACCTGGTTATGGGTGATGTTCCTTGAACGAGCTCACAATGCAACTTGGCAGTTTCAGTATTTTAGATGTCAATAGGATCGTTACTAGAATTGGTCTGATAATGACTAATTTGGGTGTGAGCAGGCCTAGGTTCATTAGCATCTGGAGCAGGGATTTCCCATCAGGCAGTGCTTCTCTGCTTTCGGTGTCCCATAGTTCAGTGCGGTTCCTGCCTTGGAAGAGCTGCTCTCCATTCTGTATGCTAATGAGATGTCCCTCTGTTCCATCCTTAATGTAAATGAGGCTGGGGTGTTTCCTTAATTGTATCACCCTTGTCTGAAGCAGTTTAGGTGTGTCTTCCCTGGCCTTTTCTTTGCTTTGTCTTTGATTCTAGCAGAGGCCTGAGGGAGGGGAATGGTTTTCCATGAGTGTCACTCCCTGACTCCCCAAGAGCACAAGGCTGACAGGTGACCATGTTCTGGTTCCCCAATAATCACAGAGCTGGTGGGTAACATAAGGGCTCTGACTGGGGGGGCATGTTCTGGGGTAGGGCTGAGGATGAGGTGGCTCCAAGCTGGGGATAAGGTGTTTGGAGAATGGGAGCAGGCTCAGCGCAGGAGGCTGGGGTGGCGGTGGGGGAGTTAGGGTGCAGGAGAGGCTCAGGGCTGGGACATAGAGTTGGGATGCCGGAAACTTAACTAGAGCAGCTCCCATTTGGTAGGGTAGGAAAACAGGCATCTCTGCACTGCCCCACACTCACCTGTAGGCACCACTCCCACACCACAGCTCCCATTGGCCACCATTCCCAGCCAATAGGAGCTGCAGAGGCTGAGCTTCCTGGCAAGGCCAGTGTAGGGACAGAGACTCCTGACACTCATAGGGTATGTCTACACTACAGCACTAATTTGAACTAACTTAATTTGAATTAGTTAATTCGAACTAAGCTAATTCGAACTAGTGCATCTAGACCTAAAAAATAGTTCGAATAGCATTTTGTTAATTCGAACTAGCATGTCCACATTGAGTGGACCATGAACCGAGGTTAAAGATGGCCAGAAGCAGTGCCGGCAGGGCATCAGATTAGGACTTAGAGCGTGGAGCTGCTGTCTCAGGCTAGCCAAGGGCTGTGCTTAAAGGGACCCGACCCCCACCCCGGACAGACAGTTCTCAGGGGTTTCCCGCTTGCAAAGCAGTCCTGGCTTGGAGTGCCCTGAGTGCCCACACTGGGCACATCACAGCACTTGGCTATCAGCCCAGCTGCACTTGCTGCAGGCTGCCATCCAAGGGGGGAGTCAATCGGGGCTGCAGGAGAGCTTCCATCCCGAAGAGCCCGCAGAGCCACCCCAGTCCTCCCCATTGGGGGCTCGTACCCCATTCCTCCCTCACCTCCTTCCACTTACCCTTCTCTAGCCCCCCTTCCTGATGTACAAAATAAGGGACACGTGTGTTCAAAAATAGAAACTCTTTTTATTGCACAAAACTCGGGGAGACTGGGAAAAGGAGGTGGGAGAGGGGAAGAGAAAGGGTGGAAGAGGGGAGGGCAACTAAAATGATCAGGGGTTTGGAACAGGTCCCATATGAAGAGAGGCTAAAGAGACTGGGACTTTTCAGTGTAAAAAAGAGGAGACTGAGGGGGGATATGATAGGGGTCTATAAAAGCACGAGTGGTGTGGAGAGGGTGCATAAAGAAAAGTTCTTCATTAGTTCCCATAATAGAAGGACTAGAGGACACCAAATGAAATGAATGGGTAGCAGGCTTCAACTAATAAAAGAAAGTTCTTCTTCACAAAGCAAATAGTCAACCTGTGGAACTCCTTGCTGCAGGAGGCTGTGAAGGCTAGAACTATAACAGCGTTTAAAGAGAATTTAGATAAATTCATGGAGGCTGGGTCCATGAAGTGCTATTAGCCAGGGGGTAGAAATGGTGTCCCTGGCCTCTGTTTGTGGAAGGCTGGAGATGGATGGCACGAGACAAATGGCTTGGTCGTTGTTTCGGTCCATCCCCTTCAGGGTCCCTAGTGTTGGCCGCTGTCGGCAGACAGGCTACTAGGCTAGATGGACCTTTGGTCTGACCCAGTACGGCCGTTCTAAGCTCAGGGCTCAGGGTCGGGGGTCTCACTGGACCACCCTGATTTTCATGCAGACCTGCTCCTGGGTGGCCAGGCTGTCAGCTATCCTGTCCTAGATGGCCACTTTCCTGTGCCTAGTGCAGAGGTCATGGATGAGGTCCACGATGTCCACACTAGACCAAGTGGGCGCCCGCCTCTTGCGGACCTGGGTAGGCTCCTGGGAGCCGCCAGCCTGGTCCTGGGACGAGGCGGAGGGCTGGGTGGCAGCAGGTGGCCGGCTCGAGCCATGCCAGGTGCAGGGTCTGCTGGCTGGGTGCTGGCAGGCTTGCACCTGGCACGGGCACCGTAGCCAGACCATGCCCCTTTAAGGCTACACAGCCCTTAATTCGAACTAGTTAATTCGAACTAGGCATTAGTCCTCGTAGAATGAGGTTTACCTAGTTCGAATTAAGCGCTCCACTAGTTCGAATTAAGCTCGAACTAGCGGTTCGTATGTGTAGCACCTATCAATGTTAATTCGAACTAACGTCTGTTAGGAATTTGGTGTATGGAGCTGCCTCCACCCCACCAGGAAGGGCTGACCTAGAACACCGCGACTTGAGTGGTTGCAGCCCAGAACCCTGGACTAAAGATAGGGTGACCCCCATATTTAAACCAGGAACTTAAAAAAAAAAAAAAAGGTGAATTGTCCCGTATTTTCAGTACCATCGCTCTCCCTGCTGGTCAGTCATGATCAGCGCAGCCACAGCAGCCTCCTGTTTGTGGCCAGCAGGTGAACAGGGCAGATGGTAGCCAGGAGGTGGTGATCTCAGGCAGGGTGCAGAGGCTAGCAGGAGGAAAGGCAGCCTATGTGTGACACAGGGGTAAGGGCAGAAGTGGGCAAATACCAGCTCCGGACCTTCATACCGCCAAATTTACCTGCCCTCTGCAGCTACAGGGGATTGCAGTTCCCATTGGCCGCAAATCGCTGTTCCTGGCCAATGGGAACTGCAATCCCCTGTAGCTGTGGAGGTGCAGGTAAATATAGAGACAGCAACTCACTGGGGATAATCCTTGTGAACCACAACCAGATTATTAACCTCCCCCACAATTTCAGTGGAAATGCACAATTTGGAGGCAGGAAGTCAGAGCCAGGTAGGGTGGGTCAGCTGCTTCTCTGGCTGGGGCCATTTCACAGGCAGTGGTGCTGCTCCCTCCTCTTCTAATGCTGCTATTGTGCAGGATGTTGAAGCTGCCCCTCAGCTCCCAATACTCTTTGCTCACTCAGCCAGTAAGAGCTGCAGGGATGGGGGACCCAGCTCTATGAATAGCAGAGCCCTCAGAGAACAGTGAGACCACAAAGCCCTCCTGCCACACAGACTCTAGATACTTTTTCTATGAACCCTCAAGTAGTCTCCTCTGGATGTAAATTATCCAGAAGAATTGATTCTACATTTTCAGTTCAGTTTGAGAAGGAATGTTCTTATTGGAGGAAAGTGCTTAGACGAGTTGCCACAGTGAAACTGCTGTCTTCTTTGGCACTACCTCTAAGAGGACATGATGAGTGATCAGTGTCAAATCAAAAAGGTGATTTTTTTTTTTACCTGCCTTGAATATCTTAGTGAATTTGACAATTTTCTCAATGAACATTTGAAAAATTATCAGTATTGTGGCTCAAGGAAGACCAACTTTTTATGCACCAAACCTACAATTAATTCATTAATATAATGGCAGAGCAGCTCAGAAACCCACTCACTGATGAAGTAAAAGATGCCAAGCACTATTCCATAATAATCAGTTCAACCCCAGAAGTGAGTTGTGTAGACCAATTAACATTACTTTTAAGATATGTGACTAGCAATAGTGAAGCTGTAGAGCAATTTCTTTGTTTTGTCCGACTAAAATCCCATACTTTTGAATGCCTAGAGACAAAGGTTTTGGAAATCATTAAAAATTTAGGTTTGGATATCAAAAATTGTTGTGGGCAGAGCTTTGATAATGCACAAACATATCAGCAAAATATTAAGTTCTATTAAAGTAGAGATAATGAAATCAATTTAAAAGGAAAAGAGAAGATCATTATTGAGACTGTCAATGTTATTTTTGACACAATAGTGATACAATTGCAGAGCAGAGGTGAATCTCTAAAGAAAACTTGATTTATTTTTGACAGAAGTATGGATGAAAATGCTAAAGGCCACTACAGTAAGAAATTAAGTAAATTCTACAGAGAGGACATAGACACAAATCTTTTTGAAGATGAAGTGAAACATTTCTCTCATTTTATCGAAAATGATGAGAGGTCCGTACTTCGAGATCACCAGTTGCTAGCCACCTCTTCCCTTTCCATGTCAAGGAAAACAATCACAATCCAGGCACATCCCATTGTCCTGCAACAGCCAAGCCCTGACCTTGCTTTAAGCATGTCAAATTTAGTAGTCCTAGCTCTTATTGTGTAGGAGGAGTTCTTGAACAAGTGGACAGATGGATAGACAGATTTGCTTATTCACCCACAGAAAACTATGTATTGTTTTTTAAGTTTTTCCTGTTACAGACTAACCTGCAAGGAGGTTTACGGGATCTGTCAAAAAAGGCTTTCTTTCTCAACAGATCCCCTTCTAGACTGTCGCTTTTTGCTGACAAAGTGCTGAGTAGGCAAAACACAGCAGCCATTTTTATGCAAATTAGGCATGGGATAATTAAATCCCTGCCTCATTTGCAATGTCGACCTACCTAATCTGCATCCCTCTGCCGAAAGAGGGATGCAGTCTAGACATATCCCTAGTTATTTCAAAATAATGCTGCTGTGTAGACATGCTCTAAGAGTCCAGACCATATGTTTCTTTTCCAAGTTTTCCATCCCTAAGGCAAGAGACAGAAAGGGAGAAATTCTCATGTTTATGGTTTTCTTCATTTTTATTTTATGGTTGTTGGGGGTTTTGGTTTGTTTTTTGTTTGATAACTGAAAGGCTCACAGGGCAAAATTTTCATAAGTGCCTAAAGCCCGGATCCTAAAGGAATTTAGGTGTATAACTCCTACAGAAAGCTAGGCATGAGTGACTTAGGAGCCTAAATCCAATGTTTCCTATGTCCTTTAAGTCCCATTGGCTTTTAGTGGTATTAGGATCCTAAAACACCTTTGTACTTTTGAAAATTGTATCCGTAAGAGCCTGGACACAATTAAAGTGTAGATTATGTGGTACATAATCCCATGACACTCATGGGGTACAAGTGAAATAAGCAGATGATAAAGCAAGTTACTTGGGATACAATGCAGAAATGAGCCTTGTCCACAAACCTCCATGTCCTCAAGAAAGGCAACACATTTACATTGGTCCCAGTAGGCCTCCAAAAAATAACTCATACAGGCTGAGAAGGAACCCAGCATATAAATTACACAGTAATATGCTGAGGAGCCCACCACATGAGTTACACAGTTTCTATTATCATTATATTTATGAAAATCAGGGGTCTGTTCAGCAAAAATATTTCCTGCAGATAAACTTCTGTTCAACAGCACCTGCAGATGGAGCGATAATCCTCAGTTTTTGCACATATAGCTCTGTTAAGGTTAAAATCAAAATCAAATATTCGCCACTAAAAGCATTAAGTAAATTGCATACTTTTTTGAGGGGAGAGACCCTTCAAGATGCTCTGCAGTTTTATGGCCACTTGTTAGAGATGTAAGCCAGCACATGTATGGTGTGTCTCACAATATACAACAGAGACAGATCCTTATGTTTCTTGCTGCAGCACTCAGAAATGTCCAAACACTCATATCGCAGCATGAAGACTCTCAGAAACACTGATGAAAATGACTCTCCATCATCCAAGAAATATTCACACCTCACTAAGGAGCTGATGAGGGACAGCATTTCATGACATTCCATTAAAGCACCTTGTACTGGACTGTTCCTTCTATCCCTGTTGTTTAACCAGATACACAACTGTTCTGGAGCGTTTATTGCTCTCAAATAGAAAGAATAATCATCTCTGTCCACTCAGATGAGTGGAGAGGGAGCAAAGCCATGAGGTCTTATTTGCCACAGAAAAGTTTAGCCACTGTGACAGCAGGGAGTGCACACATGATGGTAGGCCAAGGTGAGGATATAACAGAAGCATATTTATTAAGGTACACTGCAAAACAGGACAGGCATCCCGCCTAGCTCCACGAGAGAGAAGCCTCAGAAATGTCATGCTACAAATGTGATTCAGGCTCTTATAGGACAATTTTGTGTTTTCCCAAGCTTTCTGCAGAATGTTAGCTTTCCTTATGAGCTGCTCTCCCTGCAGCTTACAGGGAAGAGACTATGGATGGAGAGGGATCTTCCTGTCAAGTAAAACTTCAGCCCATCAGCTACAGCTAATGCCGCAACAAATCTTTCTCTAAGCAACCATGTCTGAGTCTTTCAGAGTTTCAAGGACTTGCATAAGCTACCAAGAAGGAGCAGCCTGATACATCAGATAGAGCTGTTTCCGAACATGGTTTAAACAACAGTGTATCTAGCAGGATGCACTGATCCACCTTTCAAGAATAAATGAACCAAGTGCCTAGCTTAATCCACCCGCTTTCATTCTAGTCTGACTTCCCTCCCTTCTCTCCCCTTTCACTCGCCTCCTATCTTTCATCCTCTCTCTCTTTTCTCACTGCTTATCTGCTGTTCTTCATTTTCCTATTCTCTCCTGCATGCCTCTCTCTCATCCTGTCCCTCCAACCCCACATGTAGCCTGATTCAGCAGAGTACTTAACTATGTCATATCAAGCCATGCAGGAAGCACCAATCACTTCCTGGAATCTATTGCCATGTTTAATATGCTGAAAAGAGATTGTGCCCCACAGAATTTGAATGGGAAAATAAGAAGCAGAGATTATGGGTTTGACTCTTCTTGGACTTCAACAAGCATAAATCAGAAGCAGCTTTACTGAAGTAAATGAGATTATAGCAGGGCAAAATGGTATAAATGAGAGTAGACTTAGAATTTTAACTGTCAAACTCACTTATTTGCAACTCACTGGCATGTGCAACTATATTATTTTTATAAACAGATGTAGGGTGAAATCCCATCCTAATTAGCACCCATAAAATATTATCAGGTTGAAAGGATTGAGCTTAAAGGCAAAATATGATATGAAAAAGTGAGTTTTATAAAGTATGTTTAAAATATTTATTTTACTTTCTTAATTTTTTAGAAACAGGCTTTGTTATTTTTGAGGTTTTTCTTTAGTTCTTCTATCCTAAAAAGAGATTTTCTAAGCCAAATTCTCATTGCAGTAGTGAACCATAGCAGCAGTTATAAAAAACATCTACATAACTCCTGCACATGATAAGCATTTGTCTACATAAAACTGAAAGTGTCAGGAATCAACAGAAAACAATTTGTGTGTGATAAGATTTAGAATATCTGTTTATTCCTGAAAGTTTCTTCATAGCAGCCATCAGCTCCTCCATTACACCAACTATCAAAAATCTGAAATTCCACAGTGACTTTATGTTGGCCCAAGTTCAGTAGTTAAAGTTGAAGACTTGTTACGTGGTGAGTTTATGGCAATTAGAAGGCATAAAAAGAAAGTATATGCATACAGGTGTATCTTTATTACTGGACACAAAAATCTCTCTCCCAGTGTTTTCCCAAGGAACTGAAATTAGTTCAAATTTACGGAGGGAGAGGAGTGTCAGGGCCGATGAGGAGTGAGACCATGAGGGTGAAGGTGGGCTGTATGGCACCATAGCAAAAACTGAAAAATGTATCATGACCATTTTATTAGATTTAACTCATGTTTTAAAACCACACAAATTAAAGTTGGCTACTCAAGCCTTCTATGAAGCACTACGTCTACATCCTTCTTGGTTTCTTGTTATAATTTTGCACAACTCTTTTAATGAACTTCTCGAATGCAATGTGTTCATCTTTGGTGGCTTCTCATATGTCCGGTACTTCCATTCCTTCAATTGATATGCTCATTAGTTCATTCACATGATCAGGTAGAAGGCGACTTCTTTCAGAACACAAAATTCTATTTAATGATGAAAAAGAATGCTCAACTGTAGCTGTTGTGACTGGGAGTAGCAAGAGATGAATTCCTACTTCTTTCATCTCAGGAAACATAGCACAAAGATCTGGTCAAGCCACTAGTGATGATAAAAAAGAAGTTGAAGTCAAATCTTCATTCATTCATTGTATGATATTCCACTCTGTGTTCAAATTCTCTATTCTGCCCTGAGCACATGGCAGCCTCATTGCTAATAGTGCCTCACTCCACTCAACTGTCGGTGTTTTATAGAACAGGCATCTGTAAAAGCTACATAGAGGTTGAGTAGAATCTAGAAGTCACTGTTGTAGATTTTTAAGAATCGAGTCTGTGTACTTTTTCAGTTGTCTTAACAAACACTTCTTGTCCTCTTCACTTAAGGATTCAATATAAATGCCTTCATTAGTTAACTTTTGGACTGAAATCTTTGCTTCTTCCAGTACTTTTTCAATGGATAGCTCTCTGATTGATCCAAATGTAGCTTCTATTGCTGGAAAAAGATCTACTACTGCTGTAGCCGATGCCTGGATGGCATTGTTTAATGACCCAAGTGGTTTCAACAGTAGATTTATGAGAGAGAGAATGGCAATCATCTTCTCTGAACATAGTAGCAAAAGTAATCCTCCAGCCTCACTACTTAGATCCATCCCATCTTGGTAGATACTTTCCAAAGCCAGTAATAATGGTTGGAGTAATTTTAAGACAATAGCCAAGGATCACTCATGAGAAAGCCAGCGGGTTTTCCCAGGTTGGACTAATTTGAACTTCCGTCCCAGTGTATCTTCTATATTTTCCAAGTTATTCAGTCTTTTTGGACTCTTGCTGACAAAAGAATATAATGATGACATTACATTTATAGCTTTTTTAATGTCTTTTGAAGATTCTGCAGCTCGTTCTAGTGCTAGTTGGAGTAGATGGCCTCTGTAATGTGTATAGGAGAGATTAGGATTACACTTTTCTCTGAACAAAGCTTGTACTCCACCATGTATTCTAGAGAAGTTTGCAGCTCCATCAAATGCACAAGCAACCATCTGTTTGGGGTCCAATTGACAAGCATTTAACTCTTCTAAGATGTGGATTGTCACAGATGCAGCCGATGTGTTTTCTATAACTTGAACATCTAGAAATGCATCTATTGGCCTACCACTGACATCAAGATAACGTACACAGTGACTTAATACTTGATCCCCATTTGCATTGGTGCATTCATCAGCCATGTATGCAAATTTTTTAAATGTGGTGAGAGATTTCCTCACTTTTTCAACTGTTGAGTCTTTTACTGTTGCACCGCATGCTTCTAGCCAATCAGTTGAGTTTCTTGAAGAAAGATAGTGAGCATTTGCTGGTCTTGTTCGGAACCAGTGTTCAGCTTCAGGATGCACAAGTGACAATGCACTTAACATTGGCTTCCAGTTTGTAGTATGTGGTATCTCTTGCTTAAATAGAAAGTATGATGCCACAGCCATGTTTGTTCACATGAACTGTGTTTTGTCTCCAGCATTCTTAACAGACTCATTAAGTACCTCTAAAATTCACTTTGAAAGTTGGTTTATAAGGCTTTCTGCATGTTGATGTAGTCCAGAGGCCTGGTGTTTTGCTGCCTTTTCACATAGTTTGTCAGCATTGGCTTAGCTGAACGTTCTGACAAACCAAGCTCCTCCACTTTTACCAGTTATAGCATTGGAAAGCTTTCCTTCTTTGTAAGCTTTTTTGCAAGAGGTGCACCAGTAGTCATCTTTTGTAACTTCAATAAATGGGAACACTTTGATCGACAAACATCAGGAATTGCCTTTAGGTTTTGGAGACACTGTTTCTTTAGTAGGTAGCTGTATTTGTGCTTCAGGCTGGTCGGATGTAGATATACCACTTGACCCTTCTGATGACATGCTGATATATTCTTGGTTCTTGATGTGTTCTTCATCTTGGTTAGTTTTTGAGGCCTTTGAATGGAAAAATTATTGTATTGTTTTTTGTCTTTTCATTTTCACTTTGATCTGCAATGTATAAAAGAGATATGACTAAATTAAATGTTTTGTTAGGATAATGCAAATTTAACATAAGGCTAATGCAAAATACACCAAGACACATAACAGAAAATATCATATTGCCTCTATATAAATGGTATGTGCACACCTTGAATACTGTGTGCAGATCTGGTCACCCCATCCCAAAAAAGATATATTGGAATTGGAAAAGGTACAGATATGGGCAACTAAAATGATTAGGGGTATGAAACAGGAGGAGAGATTAAAATGACTGGGAATTTTCAGCTTAGAAAAGAGACAACTAAGAGGGGATTATGAAAGTGGGGTCTATAAAATCTTGACTGATGTGAAGAAAGTGAACAAGGAAATGTTATTTAATCCTTCACATAACACAAGAACTAGCAGTCACCCAATGAAATTAATAGGCAGCAGGTTTTAAAAAAACAAAAGGAAGTACTTCTTCACACAACATAAAGTCAACCTGTGGAACTCTTTTCCAGGGGATGCTGTGAAGACCAAAACTATAACAGGATTAAAAAAAGAACTAGATAAATTCCTGGATAATAGGTCCAGCAGTGGCTATTAGCGAGGATGGGGAGGGATGCAATACCATGCTCTGAGTGCCCCTCGCCTGTTGCCAGAAGCTGGGAATAGGCAACAGGGGATGGATCACTTGATTACCTGTTCTGATCATTCCCTCTGAAGCACCTGGCCTTGACCACTGTCAGAAGACAGGATTCTGTGCCATATGGACCACTGGTCTGACCCAGTATGACCATTCTTACATAAAAATTAATTATAATAATAATGTTTAGTACAGAAACTCCCCAACATAATGACCTCTCAAAATAGCAACGATATGAGATGACAACCTTGGCATATAATGCATTTTAAAAATCTTGGCCTACTAGGAAACACATTTATATAAGTTTCCATTTCCAGTCACAAATCTAGCATTCTGGAGCAAAGTCACTAAAATATAGTCCAACAAACAAATGTTTATTTAACGTGCCCCTCATTTTTCCCTCCACCTCACCCCACTCACCGGTGTTGTCCTTAGTCAGTGGAGACTCAGAGTTCAGAGATGCTTTCACGTGAGTACACCTCCCCGGTGGGGGGCAAGAAGGCACCTTGCTTGTTCCTCCAGCTGCTCACTGTTCACTCTGGCCACTGTTGTTCGTTGTGCCACCGTTCACTCCATCGCTGTGTTGCCAATGGCCCTGCGTCATCACCTTCTGCTGCCACCTGCCACTGTGACCTCTGCAGGTTGGTCTCTTGAGGTTCCACCCAGCTCTCAGTGATTTCAGCTCAGCTCTCAGAAGGGAACCTCGCTGTTAGTGCAGTCTGGGCTGTCTCTTACACAAAAACACTGTACCCACAGAAACACTGTCCCCACAGCAGGACTAAGCACTTAGACCTGATTATCAGTGATTTCAGCTGTAGTGGTCACTTAACAAAACAAAAGCCTATATATGGAGCCTAATCAGCTCTGTCTTTAAACAGTGGAGGGGGCATGTCAAATAGTACTTGTAACTCAGACAGACCATCAAGCAAAACACCTGTCCCCACCCTCTCTCTTGATGCCCTCAATCAGTACAGGTTAAGTACAGTTCTACTGCCCTTTACTCATACAATAAGAACAACAACATTTCATGCCCCCCCCCCCCCAGCATTCAAGTGATTTGTAACCCAATTCTAGCCAAAATCTATCACTTGGGCAACACAGATACTGTTTACTGGATACCTAGGTAGATTAGGTGTGAATATAAATACTGTCTGGTTCTGAAGCCTTTCCCCCCAGCCCCCAGCTCATCACTAGCTGTCAGGGAGAGCTCATTTTGACTTTGCTTACAAATCATAATGTGAAATTATTAGGTTGGCCAACATCACCAAAATGAATGCACTGACATTGTCATAAAAAACAATAGCTGTATAAAGAAGATAGTATCTGTTCATGCTTTTCAAATCTATTATACTTTTTCAGATACACATATCTTATCATATACGGTATATGCTTTTAAAGTGTATATTAATGTTTCAATTTCAATTCAGATTCCAAACAATCATTAAATTAGCATGTAACTAATACTTAGGTGATCACTAATATTGTTTATCACAAAAAATGAACAAAAAAGTGCATAATTTGTGAGTCATCAAAAGTTTAAACCTTATTCATCCAAAATAAGACATTTGCAGAAGCAGGATCAAACCACGAAACAGAAAAAAAGAGCTAAAAGCCTCAGACAGCTTACTCATCACTAATCATTTGTCCAGCTTTGGCAAGGGACAAGCAATGGCTAGAGAAATGAAAAGGATTCTAACTGATGAAAGATCCAGCTGACCCAGTGAAACCTTGAGAAACAGAATCTATAACATCTCTGAGTACAGTAGTGCCCAGACAACACAAACAAAAACATCTGTGTAATGTTAATCAAAACACACAATAATTTATCTGGATTTTATGATAGAGAATGATGAACAAGGCTCAACAAATTCATTTTATATTGTTTGAACTGCCTGGAATTGCTTGAGATCAGAGGTGCCAAAAAGGAGTAGAATAACGTGTCCAGCCTCCTTCGTTCTGAGATGAATTTAAATGACACAAAGTCCTAGACAGTTGCTCTCTTTTCAGTATCTTTTTAACCGTTAGCTCAAAATGCATTCATTCATTCATTTGTTTTCCAGGAGAGTGCTGTAAATTCCTGACCTCATTTTCAGAGGCACTCAGCACTCCCAGAGCTTATTGACTTCAATGGAGATTTGAGGGTACTCAGCGATTCACATCGTCAGGCCCAGCAATGCAAAGGTTCAGCCATATTATGAGTGTTGTATAGCCATTAAACATACAAGATTCCTGGTTTGTCTGGGAACTGAGATCTACTGCTTCCTGGGCATTAAACGAAGGCAATCATCAATAACTTGTGTAAGAAGCCTTGTCTCAAATAATATATGAAAATTCTTTGTGGAAGAAGAAAAAAAAACAGCATTTTTCTTCTGCTCTTCGGAAGCCCTCTGACCCAGGCTTTTCAATTGATTCTGATGTATCACAGAGTATTAGTTCTGGGGTTTAGCTGGAATGTGTCAGGCTGCAGATAGAAGCAGCAGCAAGCTGTGAGGCAGTCAAGCTCACACTGCTCACCTAGCATACCCCAGGAGAAAGAGAGAGCGGCAGCTGCTTTGATGAGTCAGGGTGGGCTCATTTGGTGGGGACTCCTGGCAAAAGCTGGAGAAAAAGCAACAAGCCTCCACAACAACTACTCTTAGACTGTGACAACTGATTTATTCTCACTTTACTTCCCTTTATTGAGTCTCCTTTACCCCCGTTAGCCAGCCTTTATACTATATTGTATAGTGGTTACAAAATCATCCTTAGTGAGTATCTGGTCTGACACATCACTATTTTTTATATTTTTATTGAAAGCCTCTAACAGTAGTTTATCCCATGCATAATCTGCATCGTAACAGCAACCTATTAATAGGCATTCATTATTCTAAACAAGAGATGTACAGTATATCAGATTGAAAAAGGATAACCTGAAAGAAAATGAGAACAAGAAAGAAAGATTGCAGCAAAATGTGAAAAACAAGATACCGGTACTTTTATGCAAAATGCAAAAGAACAAAATTGCTTTTATGCCAATGTAAACATGGAAAAATTCTCCATTGACTTGAACCTACATATGAGGTGACTTAAACTAGCAGCTTCCAATGTTTACTGTAGTATCATAAACAGCAAAAGTACTGTCTGGCTGTTGATTCAAACTAGTATTAAAATAGGATTCAGGGTTTGGGTTCAAGTTCCAGTCCTAATATGGGGAATCAATTAATCTAAAACAGATAAGCAATTTTGAAAATCTTGCTATTCCCTAAATTTGAGCTCAGCTTTTCAGAAAATCTGTAATTCTAAATCCGGAGCACTTCTGAAAATATAGCTCCAGTGTGCATATTTCCTGTGCTGAATACAGGTAATTTTGTTAACAGCTTTAAAGATATTCTAGAAAGCCCCAGAGTTTTGTCAAGAATACTTATGAAGAATGAAAGATGATCTAGGGAACTCATAGACCAGCTTTTCATCTATGGAGGCTTAGGTTCAAATAATACCTTCGATGATATGTAATCTCTTGCGTGCATTTGCTGTTTTCCTGGTCAAAAGTTAGACACATACTTGAAGTGACAAAATTAACAAGTAACCAATGTGGAATTGCAGACTCAAGTGATAATTAGGACCAGTGGAAAAGCAGAAAATATATTTGTCAGTTATATAATGGAGCAAATTTTATTGTTACAATAATTAATCTGGAATAAAATTTCACTAATTATCTGACCAATTAATACTTTTTTTGAATGTAATTGAATAATATTTTAAAATCCAAAACAACTATATTTATCCATCTACTTCTTAACAGCTAACTTGCAAAAGGCTGTGGGAAACATTTTCCTCTTTGAAAATGCCTTGTTATGACATGCAAACAGTGTTGTGATGTAGCTAAGAATAACTTCCCAAAGAATAGCAATGTCCTCTCATTGTGAAATGCCATAAATGATGTTCTTAAAGACTATGCTATTTCATGTTCATTTAAATAGAGACTCTGACCATTTTGTGATATTCTACTGCTTGCATCTATGGTGCTTTTCAGACTAGAGAAGCTTCTTGTGGACATGTATTATTTTTGTTAGTCCCTGAGAAAACAACTAAATTGGAGCACTTAGGCTAACATCTACACTGCAGCCCAGATTGATCCACTGGCAGTTGATTTAGTGGGTCTAGTTAAGAGTCCAGCGTTCCCTGTAAGTTGTGTGCATGGAGGATCCATCCAGGAGAAATTCAAATGTCACCCAGCTGATAAGCAAAGCACTTGCAGCAGCCAACAGCATGTGTTTCTATGGGTGATGAACACTGACCCATACTTTGGTGTGCATAACAAAATTTATTCAGCACATGCATGGAAAAAATTTGAGGGAACATTGGTTAAGACTCACCAAATCGACCACAGATCACTCTCCCGTCAACCTTGTTACTCAACCTCAGATGAGAAGAGTAAGAGAAGTTGACCCCACATTGTAGAGCTCACAGTAACTTTATTTGTGGTACATCGACTCCAACTATGTTATTCATGTAGCTGGAGTTGCGCACCTTAAGTTGACTTTCTGTTGTGGTGTAGATGTAGCCTTAGTGTAGAAAATTAGATCCTGTGCCCTATTAATGCACCCGTATGTTCTAACAGAAGTTATTATAGATATAGATATAGATATAGATATAGATATAGATATAGATATAGATATAGATAGTTGTAAATGAAATCAGAATTTTGACCTCAGACTTAGACTCTAAGCTCTGTGAGGAAAGGAAGGTCTCTTTGATCTGAAATCAAAATCTGGCCCTTACTCCATATTATGATATATGTAATGTATAATATTTTAACATAGAATATATAACATTAGGAAACAGTTATGGATGCTAAAATGAGATACAACTATGGTAATGAGGGTGCATACATGAAAGGATTAAAAGAACTGAAAGAATAATTCCAGCACCAAGCATTCAAGCTCTGTGACATACTACACATGAGTCAGTCTTTTGAATTACCCAGAGTAGTGCTCATTATCGTACAGACAAAAACATGTGACAAGACTGCTTTTATGCTGGAATTTCACCCATCAATCAAAAGCAATTTTCCCACCTACCAAAAACTATTAAAAAGAGCTATTTTCTAATAGCCAGTTCAGAACAATTATATATCATACATAAGGATGTAAAAGTATTTCCTAGTCTACAAATACAATATTTATCATTCATCAAGAACTAAAATGTACTGGATAGTCACAAATCTATACCCTAAAGGCCATATACTGATCCCACCAAAGTCAATGAAAAAACTATTGACCTCAATGACCCCAACATTTGTCTCATCTTTTTTTCCTGTTTAAGGAATCTGTTGCACATTAATACTGTGTCTGTGAATACTAATTGCTATAAGAAAATGTTTAAAACTACATTTTATTGCACACAAAAAACTACATTAAAAGGGATATCACTTTTCCCCACCACAGAACTCCCAGGCTTCTCCCCCAAAAGTCTCTTTGTCTCAATCTAATTCCTCCAATGCTACCTCAGTCCCTGGGCAGCTCTTGTCCTCTCTGCATTTGCATTAAGTGCTTCCTCCTTCACATTGCCAAGAAGCCAACATGAGGAGCACAGAGGGCATATCTACACTGCAGGACTAAACTTAAAACAAGGTACATAACTTGAGCTACACTAATTGCATAGCATAAATTGAAACAGCTTATTTTGAGTTTAGGTGCTGTTTACACAGCAGTTATTTCAAGAAAAAGCATTCTTCCCCCAACTTCCCTTACTCCTTGTACAACGAGGGTTACAAGAGTCAGAGTAAGCAGTCCTCCAGCTCAACATTATTTCGACATTATGTTGAAATAAATGCTTGTATGTAGACACTGACTAATACTGCTAGAGTTATTAGCAATTAGTTAGCTATTAGTAATTAGTTAGCGATTAGAGTCCAGAACAGTGTCTCCCTGCTTTCACTCCTGGCATCACAGCAGCCCACAACAACCACAAGCAGCAGTTGCGGAGGGGGGGGGACTTGCTTTGCCCCTTGCATTCCTGGGCTGCAGCATGCCCACATCAGACAGAATCTTTGGAGAATTTAGCTGCCAAATGCTAACAAATCTCTACTGATTACATTTGAATTAAGGATTTTACAGGCTGATAATTTGGACAAATTTATGTGATCTCTCTCAGGAACAGCAAAAACCCTCCCACCCTATTACATGTGCCTATTCCAAAGCATGGAGTCACTAGATCTTTCCAATGAAACAGCTGAAATATTTTTTTGATGTGGACAAAACAACATATTTCTCCCAAATCGTGTTCTTAGAAATGGTCCAAGCACTTTAGCTGCAACTTTTCAAAAAATATCAGCCTGAGAAAGACACTCAGAAAGGAATTTTCAGTCCAAATGTTTGAAGTTATAAGCAACTTAAAACTTCAAATGGAAAGTATTTGATGGCCTTAACCATTAGCAGCACAACCAGCCCTATAAGCACAATAAATCCCAACATCCTCCTACAAAAGAAAACTAAGAAAGGGAAAAAGAAAGGGTAGGCACAATCAGCAATAATATCTGAATAAGCTACTAGCCCATGCCTCCTATCAGACAGTTACACAGTAATGCTATAGCTGTGATTGTGGTCTAGCAAGACAAAAGTAATTTTGATTAAAAGTATAAAGAGCTGGATGTAAGTATTAAATGGAAACCCTTTAGATATCTCATCTCAAAACAATACCTCTTGATGAATTAAACACACAGGACCATAGGAACAACAGTTGATTGATTTTAAAGGGTAACCTGAAAGAAATTTTTAAAAGGACTTGTGCCCTTTTGTGCTTCTCTACAATGTATGAAAAAGCCTGAAAATGTCTTTGTCTGTTTGCATGTCAGACCCTTCCAGCCCACCCTGGAAGTCTCTGATGTCTAAAGAAGTAGTGGAATGGTGACATCACCAAAGCCAAGAATGTGCAAGTTGAGAAAAGAATGGATTGCTTTTGTTAATACAACTATAACTTCAAATGATGAATTAACATTTCAGATAAAGGAAGTCTTTGTTAAAGATTCAGCATCCTGCCATTTCAGTTAAGGTGTAAAAGATCACAAATAAATGTGCTGTGAGACCTCCAAATGGTTCCCCACATAAATAACAAAAAGCAAACTTTGCATTCCTCATCTTCCTGAAGAAGTATATTTAGTGGGATGGGGGAAGGCATTCACCACTTCCATCAAGGGAAACCCAAGTGCCCAGCAGAAAAACTCATGCTAGATACTATCGGCTGGGTTCTCCTTCTCCCCAACTGGTAAAGTGCTTTGACAGCTTTAACTGAAATGTGCTATATACATGTAAATGATGAATGCTGTTATCTTTAATTGCACTTTAACATTATCTTCCAACCAGCTAGGAGATTCTTTGTTTGGATGGTTTTAATGAACTAATTCATGCTTCTGTATTTGAAATGTTCAGCCAATGTATTGCAATGATTAACTTAACACCTACTAATGCTTTTTATAACAAAAGTTCACTTCATCTGGATAATATAATCTGATGGTTGGAATGTCTTCAAAAATCAATTTGTTATTTTAAATGTCTCATTTCTTTAAATTTCATTGCACATGCAGAATCAGAAACCTAGTTATGGCTGAGCTGATCCTGCTCAAATGTAAAAATATGTATAAGTGTGACAGACAAAATGTACTATTACCTCACAACAGTTTACCTGAATTTTGAGATGTATCCTGATATAGTATAAAAGTAATGTAAATCTAATTGTAAACAAACACACACACACACACACGATACTACATTCATATATATAACTAACAGACTTACCTGGCATTGCCTAGGTCCTTCAGGGCAGAGCCTTGGGGTTCTAGGGTGGTGCAGGAGACTGAGGACCCTGGGCCTATTCTCTCCCCTACCCCAGACTACCCTCCCAGAGGCCTGTTCTCCCCTCCCCTCCAGGTGTCTGTCTGTCTGTCTGTCACACACACACACACACACACACACACACACACACACACACACAAAATTTGGAGCCTGTTTTCTCTCCGCATAGGCCACCCCCCAGCCCAGCCGGGACCTGTTCTCTCCCCACCTCCAATGCTGCAGCTAAGGACTGGGAAGGGGAAAAGGGTTTGAGGCGGGGGGCTACTCACTCAGTGTGCTGGCAGGCAAGATGGCAGAGCCCCCGCCCTGCTTTCTACTCCCTTGATGGTGCAGTTGCCCCCAGGGGACACTCTGCAGGATAGCTCTTCCCTGCAAACTCGCTGACCCCACTGGCCACTCTCATATCATGTCCCTCTGAAAGCAGCCCTTCCCTTTACATATTATGGAAAGCTGTCACTTTCTCCTGGCTTCTGGTTCTCCTGGCACAACCAAACCCTGGCTTTGCTTTAAGTTAGGAGAAGAGGAAGCTGCCTACCTAATTTGGTAGCTCTAGTCTTATCATTTAGGAGGGGGAGTTCTTGAATGCACAGACTTGCAGACAGACACACAGAAAGACAGATGCATGCTAGCTAGCTAGATATCTTTAAAGAAGCTAGATCTACCATAAAGGAGATGTTGCAATGTACCTGATAAGGAGGCTTTTCATTCATACAAAGCAGAAACGTTTTGACCTTCTTCATTTTCAGACACTACAAAAATGTCACACCTTCTATCTAAAATGATCTCCTCCCTTCTGCTACTGCCATCTGGAGTCCTTTGCTTTCTTTTATGTTACTCCAGAGAACCGCGGGTATTTTTAGGAAATCTCGACCTGCATAAGTTCAGCTACATCATTGCTCAGGACAGCACCTCCCTCTCCCAACTAGTCAGCTTTTGGGTACGTGCTGGCTCAGTTCTGGCAAGCTAAGTGTGTCCCTTTGGTTTACAGAGCAATCTCTGGCTCTCTCTCTCTCTCTTTCTCATGTTTAATCATTTGTTCAATATCCCCTTGTCCAATTGTTAGTCCACTTGTCCCTCTGAATCCTATTGGATTTACAGGCAGTCCCCGGGTTACATACAAGATAGGGACTATAGGTTTGTTCTTAAGTTGAATTTGTATTTAAGTTGGAACTGGCTCCAGATTCAGCCGCTGCTGAAACTGATCAGCGGCTGACTACAGGAAGCCCTAGGCAGAGTTGCTCTGCCCCCGCTTCCTGGAATCAGCCGCTGATCAGTTTCAACAGCGGCTGAATCTGGACTCCTGGGACAGAACAGCTGGGGCACTGCCGGGTAGGTCCCCGCAGGACCAACCCGGCAGCACCCCAGCTGCTCTACCCCAGGCGTCCCGCAACAAAAGCCTGGTCTGCTGGAGGGGGGGGGCGCACTAGCTGCGCCCCCCTACCCCCACAGCACAGCAGGGAGACCCGAGCAAAGCCGCACAGGCGGCGGGGTCCCCCGCCTCTGCGGCTTTGCTCCTGTCTCCCTGCTGTGCAGTCAGTTCTGCTAGTCAAATTGGAGGGGAAGAGTAACCATAACCTCAGCTTCCCTCCACTCCTCTGTGTCTCTTTTCAGTGTAAGGAGGAAGCAGAGCAGTCCCTTTGCTTGGATCTGAGGAAGGCACCTTGTGCAGCATCTCCATTCTAACGAACCCCCTTAAGAGACAACAACACTCTAGCCCCTTGAGGTATGTAACCACATAGACTCAGCCAGTACATTCTCGGTAATATGTCTGGATGGAGTGGATCTTTTTCTTGAGAGGCACCCTCCTGGATGTACAGTCAACTTGACAAACCCAGGCTCCTTAGTTATTGTCTGTTGCTGTCACTGACCTATCTAGTGCTAAAGTTCGGCTTCTCTTCTGCTTGTCCCTAATTCGCTGTTGCTTAACCAAGCCTTGCTCTGTCCCATCTTTTAGAGTTCTCCTGCTACTCCCTTTTCTTGCTCCAATCCCAAAGTGAATTTCTTCCTTCAAGGGAAATATTAAATCCTATCTCCTCTATTCTTCTAAAGGTCTGACTCATCCCAACTGCACTACCAGGGATTATCATGCTCAAACTGTCTACTAACCTCATTTTTAATGGCTATGCTAGTAAAGAAGTGTCTCTATGTGCAAAGGCTCTTTGGTGTCTTCTACTAGTTAATTCCTGCATGATTGTTTCATGCCCCTTTACACTGAGGTATTTATTGCCAAACATTGCACAACACTTTGTAGTAATAATGAGGTAAATACTGTAAGCAAAATATTACTCATTATATGGTATTTTAAAACCCTATGCTAAAAACATTACTCGTTTAGTTCATTTATTACAAGCATGTCTCGTCCCTCCAATATCTAAGCATAGCACAGACACCAGTGAATTATGCTTCACAAGAGTCCTGGTATAATGTGTACCCATGGATACAGAGAAGTATCATTTTGTCAGAAAAAAAGACCAAGACACAAAGAAATGAAGTTGTTGGAATTTCCTCTGAGATAGCAATGATCATATTGCATGCTGTATAATTTTTCTTAAAATATCCTGACATTTGGAGCCAACTGAGTAATATTGGGCCCAAACCTGACAGGTGATGAATACGTAGGCTCTTTCCATTGCCCTGAACCTGCTGTAGTCATTTGTTCCTATGTAAAATACACACTGTTACCAAATCAGTACATCCTCCTTCCATGTGTTGCATTCATATGGTTTGCACTGCTTTACATGACCATACTAGGGCTATGTCTAGACTGCAAGCCTCTTTCGAAAAAGAGCATCTAGACTGCAAGCGGAACTTTCGAAAAAGCAAGCCGCTTTTTCGAAAGAAAGCAGCGAGTGAGTCTGGATGCTCTCTTTCTAAAAAGCCCTGTTGGCATTCAAGAACGCCTTTTTTCAAAAGAGCACTTTCGAAAAAAGGCGTTCTTCCTCGTGAAATGAGGTTTACCGCCATCGAAAGAAAAGCCGCGTCCTTTCGATTTAATTTAGAAAGTACGCAGCTGCAGTCTAGACGCAGGTGAAGTTTTTTCGAAAAAAGGCTACTTTTTTCAAAAAAAATCCTGAGTCTGGACACAGCCTAGGTGACAGGTACTAGAGAATGAGGCCCACAGACTTTTATGGGCACATGGAACATCTCAGAATTAGGCCCACAATAAACATTTCTGGACATTGCCAGATCTGTGGTATTTTTGTATTGAAAATGCAGATTACTTGTGATTAATTTTCTCACTCGGTGCAGTTTTTTGTGAAATGTTGTTTGTCACATTTACAACACAACACTAAGGAAAAGCTGTTCTTTCTGCCATGCTGAACTGTTTGGCCAGAAGCTCTCCAGAGATTTTTGTGAGAGCTCATTTATAATGCCGTGCTACAGATTAAATGCCTTTGCTAAAATTTCTGTCCATGGAGGTTATGTTCTAGTTTTGTATCAACACCGTTTATCTAAAATCATACCCATTTTAGAGGACAATCAGAAATATTCTCTTAGTATAAGAGTGCCCCTGGACAAAGAGCTTCCAACTGTCAATACATATGGTTTCAAACCCTTACCTGCTTTATTTTATAGTCACTTCTGTAGTGCTATGAAAAATCATTTTACTACAGTACAAATTTAAGAGTTATGTGGATTTTGATTTTTATACTTTACTACATAGGGACAAATGTATTACAATACAATGAATATAGATCCTGAAATATGGGATTTTTTTATTATTACTATTATCATCATGCATTCTGAATTACACACATACATTGAGATCGGATGTCTTCCTAAAATAAATGTTCTAGTATACCCAGAAGTTATGGGCTTGATGCAGGAATCATTTGGTAAAATGCCTTGGACTGTATTATGCAGTAGCCCAGAGTAGATGGTCATAATGGTAGTTTGTGGCCTTTAAAAAAAATAGATATATATATTCAGAAACACCAGTCAGTCTAATAGATAAGTCCGAAGGATAAGAACACAACTATCCAATGCCTTAGGAAGTGTAGATTTGTGTATCTCTAATAGTTAAACTGGGTGAGGATCCATTCTGTGTATTTTGGGCTTCACCTCCTTTGGGTATTAGAGTGTCAAGATCTGATTTCCCAAAATGGACGTCGAGAATTCCAGCAACAAGCTTTGGAACAAAAGCCTGCTCTAACTTGACAACTGTAAGTACTGGGTGGTGGCTGAGTGGACATGTTGGAAACTGAATGATGCAGACTACAATTGACATACTTAGTACCACCCTCTGCTGCTACTTCTGACTGCAGCATGCTCACAGGAATATCAATCTCAACAGAGACTGATTGCTACTCCTGAGATACTGGTGAGGTTGTGAGCAAGTTAGCTCTTCTTCTAGAGTTCACATTATTAGGGATATAGCCTACCCACACCCACATGGATGTGCGAGCACCGCTTCTTGCTCCCACTTCTACCAGCTAGACCTCACACAACACATGGTAGGCCTCTGCCCTTTTTGCAATCAACAACTCTAGATCACAGTGCCTACATCTAAGGAAAGTGGGGAAGAAAGGGCTCAGTTTCCTCAACACTGAATAAATATTAAAAATACTGGTGTGATGGATCAAATCCTTCTGTGCAAAGAATACAATCAACAACAGCAGCACAAGCTCTATCACCTGGATCTACCAAAATGCCTTTACCCTCACCTAGAGGACACAGCTCTAGAGATAGCAGGATTCAAGCTCCATGGCAAGCCAGTTTTTGATCACTGACACTATATTTGTCCACCATTAGTTAGACTTTATCCACCTTAAGTTCATATGCATTAGAGCCATCCAAGAGTTGTTAGTCTATAAGGACTTGTGGGCACTACAGACCTGAATCTAATCTGAAGCAATAGCCTAGATGTGAAGAATCTCCACGTTCCATTATCAGTTTCCTGAGTCATCAGATCTGCGGGAGGAGGGGGGGAGGAGGAGGGGAAATCTCTTTTCGGGATTATGGGCTATTAGGTGGTGACCTGATTACAGTGTGCTATCATACTGCTTTTCTCATGACCTTTGAGAATCTTTTGCAGTAAAAGCCCAACCTGATTTCATTTTCATCTTCTAATTCACCTTTGCCTTTTTTTTTTTAAACACATCTCCATTTTCTCTTTCCTAGCTCTTACCAGCTCATATCCAGTCTGCTCCTCTTCATCTACAGGGCCCTACATCATGCTCTTCTTCCCACCTGTGCTGTCACACTCATTTTCCTTATGCTCTGCTCCAGGCTCCAACATGACTCTTTTTGGATTTGTGAATGCCCTCCTGCTGCCTCATTGAGGCTTCTTGTCTTCCTTCAGCCTCATTCTCTCCTTTGAAAACCTTCCTTGTAACCACAATTTCTCCATGGGATCTCTCCTGACTCCTCCTTATACATAGTCCCCATGATCTCCTTTTGAACTGGCACCTTTTCCTTTTCTTGCATTTGTCTTATTTAGATAAGCTCTTCAGGGCAGATGGTGTGTCTTATCTATATTCATGTGTGAATTTATACTGCTATGGGAATCATTTATATAGTAATAAAATCGGAACTAAAGGTTGGACTAGGTCAGTGCTCTATGCATAACATCAGGAAACTGACGGTCAGTGTAAATAGATAAAGCATTATATAAACAAAAGAGACCAAAGGTAAAAAGTAGACTCTACCCTTTGTTAATTTTGTCAAGTAAATGAGATCATTAATACCTACACTGGACTATTAATACACTCTTCCAAACCATCTTCCCCTTCTCACTCCTTCCTTAAAAGCCTGAGAAAACATGTGGGTCTTTCATCATGCCCTGGAGGTCAATGGATTTGGGCTGCACTGTACCAAGAGGGGAGCAAATTCTACCTTAAGCTCCCTCTTGGATTCCTGTTTGATTTTCCCCCAGTGCTCTCTCTCCGCCCCCCTCGGGTTTCAGCTTGGGAGGATGAAGTTATCAAGTCTTACTATAAAAATAACTAAGCATTAAATCAAATCCCTGTACCAGATGTGAGATGCTTGGGAAGGCAACTTCAGGGCTAAGGAAGCATACTGAGAGTGGGGAAAATAGTTTTCATACCTGGAATGGTTCTGATGGCTGTTGGCAGGAGCTAACTTTTTCCTCTAGCAGCTGCAGCATTTCTCTTCATCAATCCCTTGCTTTATGCCTGCAGGTGGCAATGGGTCAGTCAGCCAGGACCAAAAGTTTAAGTACTAAGATGCCATGGCTTCTCATGGTAGGTATTTTTCAGGAACAACCTAAGCGGAAGTGGAAGCAGGAAGTTATTGGGAATTATGCAGTTGACTTCAATGAGTGAGTTCAAGCTCTAACTGGGCAAAACTCCCACTTGTCCTCAATGGGAATTTTTCCCAATTAAGGATTGCAGAATACGTTTATTAAGGCCAAATTAAATTGCATTCATACAATTTGCACATAATAGTTCTGTATTGCATGTGCAAGAGGTACTCAAGCATGCATATCGGACAATTGTACATTCATAAAGGTACTCATAAACTAGTTTGACTATGAGCTGTGACCTGTTTGTCTGGAGAGATGCAGAATATACCCATGATATTATCTGAAAAACAAATGCACAAAGCTAAACTATTAAGCCTTTTCACAACCAGATCATTATACCACATCCAAATAGCTTTTTTAATTCAACTCTCCACAAAATCTTTCGCATAAAATCAAATACAATAAATTAGCATATTTGTAATTTATATTCTTTATTTCATAACCACAACTGCATTAGACACTACAAGATGATATAGGTTGGATTTGAACCCACCATCTCTAGTGTCCAAAACTAGAAGAATGTGACACAAAAACATGTAACTACCTAAGTAACACCTGACATCTCTGCCATTCTAAGCCAAGAACACAGCTCAATCCAATATGCATATACTGTAGGACATTATGAGTTAGATATGGGCCCCAGATGCAAACTAAATCCAGATTTCAGCACCCATCCATTCCATGTTTGGGGCATTAAAATCTGGCACGTGAGCTTATGTGATTACATAAAAGGGAGTCAGCTGCAATATCTGGAATCCAGATCAGATTCCAACACCGAAATTCCAAAGTATAAAAGATTTGGATCTGGGCCCAACTCTGATGAAGTTTTTCTGAATTCCTTTAAGCCTTATTTCATCCTTTTCTTACTCCCATTTTGACTTTTCCATACTGTCTTCCCTCTCCTTCCTGTTTTCTCCATTGCTTGCTTTCCACTCTCGGCCAACTAAATGAATGAGATTTTTTTTTTTAAATGAGCTAACTAATGTAGAATTCAAACTAAATTCTCACATTCAAACTCCCCTTTACCTTTCCATCCACTCATGCAAACTTCATGCCCATTCCAGTTAGAAACTTCGCAACTGGCCCTTTAATGACTTCAAAATGCCAAAAATCAAGATATGGATACACCATAAGCCACAGGGAAGTCTACATGTTATTCTAAATTTTTAGTGTCTCACATCAATATTAAAATAAAGTTAACCATGCAATACAAATGAGATGTTTGAAATTGAACTCTGCATATCTAAATCTAGTTAACATTTCCTTCTCTACGCCAACCTTTCAGAGAATCAAAGTGTCCCTAAACACTCCAGCTTTTCCTTTGGATTTCCTCCCTCAGTACAAGTGAATCCTATCCCTCATATCAAAAGGAATGACAAAAATGGTAATGTAGCAAGTTAAGCTTTCATAGTAGCTCACTGGTGTCTTGTTGCATTTCAGAATTCATTACTACATCATAAAAACCACAGAAATGCAAGAGAATAATTCATTTTGTCACAAAATAGAACAATTCTGTTGAAGCATTCACGCTCAGTTTTTAGCTTTCAAGATACCAAAGTTCAAATGTTGGTTTTAAGAGTTCTATAGAGAATGAGAGCAGGGAGAGCCTTCAGTCCCAATTATATAGAAGAGGAGTAGCAGCTGCAGGTTATATGCTCCCAAGTGTCTTGTAAGGCCTACTCTCATACAACAGGCCTGAGACCAAACATTCCATGCCTGAAGGCTCCTACAAACTGGGAGGAAGGGTAAGAAATGGGGAGAGCTCCGTTTCAACAACTGGAAAGAAATAAGCACCAGTCAGTAAATGAGAAACCCAGTTCAGCTGGGGATCACAGGAAGCCACCAACTGCAAGTGCTGCCGAATCAAAGTAACCCTAGCTTTTTCCTGAACATAGGTACTGTTAAGGGAAGGGACTTCTCCCTACTGCAGAGCATCTATCATTGGTGGAAGGGGGAAAGAGAGTGCTGTTTCCAGGGAAATTGGGAGAAGAGAGGAGGTATTTGCATGATGAGTAAGGGTGGGAGAGTTGCTGCTTGAAGAGTGGGGAGGATAAGAAAGAGGTGACCCTGCTGATAGGGTGTGAGGAAGAAAGCTCTCATCTAGGAACTCTTGAGGAAGGGAGAGATGATGTCTCCACAGCATCTCCTCTTCCTGCACCTCACTGATGCAGCATTTATGCCTCCATACATACCCATCTTGAACTAGTCCAGAGCTGCTGGCAAACTGTGGGAGTTCCTGTCCCTTCTCTTCTGCTAATGCCAGTGGAGTAGACAGGGAGGAGCTGGTCTCCACTATTACAAGCACCAGTAAACCCCACCCCCACTCCAAAAGGAAAAGCTTTGATCTGCACATTCAGGCTTTGTCTTCACTGTGAGTTCTTCCAGCAGAAAATATGCTAATGAGGGACTCATTAGCATAATTTGCAACATAATTAGCATATTTTCTGCAGTTTCTTTTTGCGCAAGGGGTTTTTGCGCGAAAAGAAGCAGTGTGGATGGGACAGGTATAAGGATCTTGCACAAAACGGAGGTTTGGCGCAAAAAAAAGTCCACACTGCTTCTTTTTGTGCAAAAACCCGGAAGAACTCACAGTGAAGACGTAGCCTCACTGTCCTTGGTAGCAAGATCAGGAGGCTTCCCCCATCCACATTCAGCCAAACTAGCTCACAGACAAAAGGGATTCTTCCCTTTAGAGCCTCCCAATTGCTGAGACTGGACTCCTAGACATGGGCGCTGTTAGGCTCTCACCAGCAGCCCACTGCCACTGATACTGCACTGACTGCCTTGCTAGGTCTCTCATCTTGGGTCTCCATACCCCATTTTGCTGGATTCTTCAGGAAGATAGATGGCATGGGCTGGGGGCCTGACATGGAGGCTCAGACGAAGTCAGCAACAATGTAGCTGTTGTTCTCCTCCCATGTCCAGTGTCATCTCTAGGCCCTTCCCGATCCCTAAACTCTTTAAGGGAATTACAGTTGGTTTGGGTGGGGGGCCTAAGAGGACTTAGGAGAAGCACAGATTGGGGAATAACTCTGTATGGGCTTCTATATTAGTAAAAGGTAAGAGAGATAGGAACTACTGTTGACAGCATGTATAAGGATGGCAGAATGTGGCTCTGAGTAAGGATTTGATTCACTGTGATGGTCTTAAAAACAAATCTCAGAGTCTCCTGAATAGAAGCAGACCCATATATCAGTAGGTGCTGTCGTTTCATCCATATATTTTCCTGCTGGTCTGCATTTCGGATTTTTTTCCTGGCTCTAGTATTTCCAATTGTACCCATTGCATTACATTCTCGTTGATATCCTGCCTCCCACATTATTTCCCTTGAAACACAAATAGGCAAACAACTGAAGAATTCCAAGAACTGCTACTGGCCTCTTTCAATACTGCAAAAATCAGAAAGACTATCAGTTGGCATTTTTTATTATTCCCATTTCAAGGAACAGCTGCTTTTCTCCTCCACTGGCAGCCTGCCAAAAAACCAAAGCAGCTAGTTAACACAGAACTGTCAATAAACCATAAAAAGTGGTCCTGATAAAGTAATCAGGAAGGGGTATAATTTAATCAGGTCCTAGGAACAGTGAGAAATAATTGGGATTACTAATCAGGTAAATGCAAAGGGGATATCTCAGGAATAATTTATATTGAATTGATGGAACACACTGCATCAAACATATCATCTCGGGCAGAAATTTTTCATGCAGGCATTCCTCATTATGACTGCTAATCTCTGTGTCATGTTCAATGTGCAAATTAGATGAGAATTTGCTTCCTTTTTGCTACTGCTGAAGCTGGCTTTTTCAGTGCCACAATTCTGCATCAGTAAAATCCTGGCCGGGTTCTCTGGAGAGCACTATTTTCACTAATGCTTTGATGGGAAAGGAAAAATATATTGGCACCATGGATCAAACACGGAGTTCACTAGAAATTGACCTGAGATCTTCCAAAGACATATAGCTGTCAGGCATATGTGGTGTGTATAAATTAAATGCCTACTAGGATTTCCAGCACCTGCATCTTTCAATGAAAACCTTATACAGCTTTCAAATTCAAAGGCACGTCATTGGTAAGTGCTTGATGATAGTGGCCATAAAACTGTGGTTGCATATAACACACAAGAAACTCCTGCTACCATAGGCCTCCAAAGATTGGAAAGTTTCACTGATATACTCTCTCAGACAGCCAAGGCTGAAATCATGGCTCATGGCCTCATGGAAATGACTGGGAGTTCTGCCATTGACTTCAATAGGACCAGATTTTTATCCTAATGCTTATTTATAGTTTATACAAATCTTTTTGCTATTTTCACCCTCTAGAGTTTCTAGGTGCCCAGTTTTTGACCAGAACACCGAGTTGACAAGGGATCCTGGTATCTCCAGTCAAGTCGACAGTGCAGTGGGACTAAGGCAGGCTCCCTGCCAGCCCTGCCTCTGCACATCTCCCAGAAGCAGTGGCACGTCCTCCCTCTGCCTCCTATGAGCTGGGGCTTCCAGAGGGCTCTGCACGCTGCCCTCGTCCCAAATGGTGGCTCTGCAGCTGCATGGGGGGCACCTGTGGACAGGGCAGTGCTCAGAGATGTCTAACCATACTTCCATGTAGAAGCTGGGGGTGGGACATGCCACTGCTTCCAGGAGCTAGTTGAGGTAAGTGGCACCCGGAGCCTGCACACTCCCCTTCCCCCCATTGCCACCAACTCTCTGTCCCAGGCAGGCCTCATCCCCCTTCCACTCTCTGAACTCTTCAATCCCAGCCTGGAGCCCCTTCCAACATCCTGAACGCCTCATTTCTGGCCGCACCCTAGAAGCTGCACTCCCAGCCCAGAACCAGTACCCCTTCTCACAACCCAACTCCTTGCTTCAGCCTGGATCCTCCTCTCATACCCCTCAACTCCACCCTCTGCCCAGAACCCCCTCTTGTACTTCCATCATTCCTCAGCCTTGGCCCTACCCCAGAGCCCACATCCCCATCCAGAGTCCTCACTCCCTTTGGCATCCCAATCCATTGCCTCAGCCCACAGCCCCCTCCAGCATCCTGAATTCCTCATTTCTGGCCCAACCCCAGAGCCCACACTCCCAAATGGAATCTTCGCCCCCTCCTGAATCCTACCCTCTGAGCCAGTCCAGGGAAAATGAGCACATGAGTGAGCATGAGGAGAGCAAGTGACAGATGGAAGGTGTCGTGGGGAGTTTCACAGCATAGGAAGAAATCAGTGGAAAGGCAGAGAGCTGGAGTAGGTGCAAGTGTCCATTTTATTGCATAGCACAGAACTCACTAGAACAAGCCCAGACTAGCTTGGCAGACCCCAGTGACCTACTCAGTTACCATAACAACAAGATCTATATCTACAACCCAATATACAACAGAAGTGGGATAGTGTGAGCAGGAGTGGGGCCTCATTGAAGGGAGAGGATAGGGGTAGAAAGTTGGCAACCCTATCTCCCTCTCTTTTTGCCAGATAGTCCTCTCCTCTATTTCATTCTAGTCCCATTTTTTTCATTCCCACCTATCAAAGCAAATAGATCCTTTCCTTTTTCTACCCTTAATGTTGTTCCTATCCATCCATCCCTACTTGCAGCAACAATTCCTAAAATAGACCTGCTTCTTTTCTTGGCTCTGACATTGACTCTCTGTCACCAAATGCACTTCTTTGTGCTTCACTTTCCCCATTTGCTAAATATAGGGCACTATTTGCCCCCCATTTTAGAAGGCTTTGATATCCTTGCAACAAAAATGCTCCCATGCCATAAAATCCCATTTCTGGCATCCAATAGTCTTGCAATATTTTACTTGATGTCTGGCCAAGTCCTTCACAGGTTCTCAGCAAATCTGTTTGGGGCTAGCTGCTGTCTTCAGACCTTATTTACTCTGAGCTTCTTTACATTAGAAACACACCTGAATGTATTATGTACTTCTGCCCTCAGAGGTCATCCGATTGGAAGATAACTCTCAGCCAACCATGGCACAAACTTCACCTAATAAGCCCCAAAACAGTATTTGTGTGATATAACAATTGGATAGAAAGCTTAATGAAGGTTTAGGTTCTGCAATGTATCTACAGAGGTTCTTATTTTTCCCTCCCAGTTTTTCCAACCCTACTGAAAAGACATAGTTTCAAAAGCTGAGAAGGAGTTAGGCCATGACCAACTTTCTACCTGTGAGATCTGCTGCATCTTTTGGTACAGATTTTTATTTTAGAAGCCACTAGTTCCTACAGCTAGAGATAGAAAAATAGAAAGAAGACAAAATAATATAAATACTTTTATATACACTTGTACTCGTTAGCAGGATTTATGCATGGATAAGCATAGAGTACCTCTTTTTTATATTAATGCAACTTTGCAAATGGAAATGCTATGAAACTGTTTTTATGAAGTCAAAAGAAAAAACAATTCACACTAGGCATCAAGTTGATTTTTATTTTCCCTCTAAGCTCTGACAGATGAATAAACATGACTAGCAATCACATGGGAACAAACCGAAAAAAAGCTACCTTAAAACAAGAACGAACACTTGATATTTAGCCACCATTAATGTACTAATGTGCCTGGTCTAGTGACATGATCCTGAACAATTGGAGACAAGGAGAACTGCAAGTTCTTAGCACCTTTCAAGATCAGACTTTAATTAAGGTAATCTATCTTGTCTGTCTGCACTCTTGTACACTGGCTACACACAATTCCAATATCATAAAAAATAATATACTACACATTCTTCATTGTCACCTATTCTTGGCTTTCCATCCTCTCCTGTAGACAACCTTGTATTGCTTTATTTTTGTTGTTCTTGGGAAAAGCGTATTAAAAATAAAAGAGGCTGTCAACATAATGGCTCAAGCATAAGAAATGTGTGGACTGGATGTGGCAGTCCTAGGAGGAATATGAAAATGGTTGCTGAGAGGAATGGTGTTTGGGTTTCTTATTTAATGGCTGGGGCTGGGTTTACTGCATGTGATAGCGAGAGTGCTATGGTAATTGCTTGTTATTGTTGAATAGCAGAGTAATTATCCTAGCAAACTCCTGCCTAACTTGTCAGCACATAAATTAAAGCTGCCTAGAGGCAGCACCTTCCTTTAGACAAACTGTTCCAAGTTGTTTTTTGTTTTTATTTTAAATGAAGTACACAGATTAACCAGACTAGCAACATAATTTTGTTTCTTCTTATTCCATTATCTTATCCCATCCCTCCTTCTCCACAACACGGTGGTTTTCAACTTTTTTTTTTTAATTTTTGGACCCCTTGGGAAATTTCAAACAGGTGGGGACACCTTTGGAAATATCTTATCTGTATAGAGTTGGATACTGTTCAGTCAGTTTTTAGCATACCCCTTACACATGTGGAGAACCACTGACCGAATGCATGCAATGAAGGAAAGGAATCACAATGTGGGAATCTTGATGAAGAACTTCTGAAGGAAAAACTATATTCTGAAGCCTTTCCACTAAATTAATATTATGAAATTTATTAGGAAATTAAGTGCCAGAATGCTTGTGCATTTGCTAAATAATTCTAAACAAAAACATTTTGCCATTAGTGATCCAAATTATGTTATTAACTGTGCTGTCAGTCACTGTGTGTAAATGTAGTGCATGGCAGGATAAACATCACTGTGTAAGTATAGCCTGTAGGTGATATGATGTCATTTGTGCTAAATACCAACTGAACTCCAAATCTCCTGTTCAGTTGATTGAACAACCCTTCACATATCATGGGGTACCAAAGGACACAGGCATGCTCAGTCAACTCACAAGCTGTTACTAACATGACCTCTCCTTCAATACATATTAGTTCCACCTAGGTGGCTTTGGTCTTATGGGACAAATGGTGGAGGGAAGCGAGGTAAAGGAAAAAGACTGTATCTTTACTGCTGTCAAAATGATACCATGATGGTCCATGAATATCATTTTTCTCCACTGAAAAAATGCTTTTAGAGCATTTCTTTCTGTTTATAATCTACTCATAAATAAAAAGGCCCAAATAATACCTCCAAGACAAAATAAAACTCCAGCACCCACGTAAGAGGGCAATATCCAAAATTATGTATTCGGTAGAGTTCACAGAGCATATATTTTTAAAGAACATCACAATGAATGTCCTTAAAGGAACACAGTTAAACAAGAATGAGAAATAATGGTTTTGAAACCTATTTTCAGATCATGGAGACTGTTCAACAATTGATTGTCAAACTAAGAGTCTGATATTGTCAACAACCAGCCCGATGAATAACAGGCTTAGCAAACTGATCCGACTCCACCTGCAAATATTTATACAGGTGCTTAATATCACATATATCAGGTCTTAATATCACATAATCGTGATATGGGCTGTCTAGGGCACTACCTCCTTAATAACCACTGAAGGTGCTAACAGCTCTCTCAGTGGTATCCTTCCTGTCTTAGCAATCTATATATTGACTTTGATTCTTATCTTCTTGGATGTGTCTAGACTGGCCAGTTTTTCCGGAAAATCAGCCGCTTTTCTGGAAAAACTTGCCAGCTGTCTACACTGGCCGCTTGAATTTCCGCAAAAGCACTGACTTCCTACTGTAAGAAATCAGTGCTTCTTGTGGAAATACTATTCTGCTCCCGTTCAGGCAAAAGTCCCTTTTGCGCAAAGCTTTTGTGCAAAAGGGCCAGTATAGACAGCTCAAATTTGTTTTCCGCAAAAAAGCCCCGATCGCAAAAATGGCGATCGGGGCTTTTTTGCGGAAAAGCGCGTCTAGATTGGCACGGACGCTTTTCTGCAAAAAGTGCTTTTGCGAAAAAGCGTCCATGCCAATCTAGACGCTCTGTTCCGAAAATGCTTTTAACGGAAAACTTGCCAATCTAGACGCAGCCCTTAGGTTTAAGTATCCATTCTCCAGATACTTAATGATGCTCTGTCTCATACACCCTTTCCTTTTTCTCCCCCCTTTCCTTCCCCTCTCCTATTTATTTCGAATTTTCATATCCCCTACTCACAACTCCAATCATCTGAAGAAGTGGGCTGTGCCCATGAAAGCTCATGATACCATCTACATGTTTTGTTAGTCTATAAAGTGCTACCAGACCATTTGTTGTTTTTTTCTGTAACTGACTAACTCAGCTACCCCCTGAAGCTCCTGAACATTTCCACTGTCATTTCATTTAGTATTAATTCAAGATAAACAGCACTGCAAAAGCACCTTCTACACTGTCGTCAGGAATGAGAAAGGAGAACAGAGCGAGTTAACAGAAATGATTTTCACATACTCCTAGGCTCATTTGGCTGCACCCAATTACGGATCGAACTTCCTTTATCCTAGTTAGTACATCAGCACTAGCCTGTACAGTTAGTATAGTTGCTTGAAGAGCAAAAAGTTTACCCAGCCATCTAGGGGTATTCTGCCTCTTACGGCCTCATTTACTGGCTTCAGTTTTTGACCCTGGTGAATTTCATTATGAAAGCGCTATTGTTTTTGTTTAACCCACATTTTTTTCTGGTAATTAATTCCTAATCCAACTCTCATTTGACTGAATATGTACACATAGTATCTGATCCAGTGCCCAGCGCAGTCAGTGGAAAGTCTCCCATTGACTTCAACTGATCTTGAATTCACCCTTCATTTTACAAAACCACTCCCTTTTTTATAATTATAGCATGGATGTGTGCTACTGTAATAATTGAGGTCCTGATTTAATTGTGAACAGTGGAAGGTGGATGAAAGTTCATAAAATGTCACAGTAAGCTATGACAATAAATTTGGATAGAAAAAGTTGGAAGAGGGATTCAGAAAGACTGAAATATTGCAACAAAAATAATTCAAGTATTGTGTTGAGATCCTGTCTAGGAAGAGATGCAGAGAACCAGAAATCAATTATCCAAATTGCTGCTCAAGAAATTAAACGTAATTGGTGCCAAAAGAAATGAGAGGATGGCCCATTCCCTCTACCAGCCCTTTTTGGGAAACCTTAAAAAAATGCGTGGCTGAGGGGGAAAAAAAGAAACCGCCACAAGTGACTGCAGAGAAAGGATTTTTCTTTTCCCTTTGACACCCAGATCTTGATATTCCAGTAAGGATGCTTGAATATCATTACTGCATCATTGATAATCCCGACTAGTTACATGTGAAATCCTGTTCTGTCTTCCCCTCCCTCAGTTCTTCACTTTCTTCCTCCTGTCTTCTCTCTCTCTTTCTCCTTTTCACCTGAAATTAAGAGCACTATACAGCACCAACATGACAAGATGAGGCCTGAGGAGGATTGATAAAGGAAAAGAACTTGACCAGGTCAGACAGATGATGTCCCTGACAGAGACACAAGCTGGAGTGAAGACCAACACTAGCCATGGCCGACCAAAGCATCTGCTATGACTGTATAGCTGGACTGTGGCCTGTGAACAGTTTTCCCTCTAATTGTATACGATCATGTGTAGAATGAATTTTATTATGTGCACCAATGGGAAGATGATGTGCGACACATCTCCTCCATAATCGTGTACATAAAACTCTGCACATGGACAATCTGTGGTGAGGGTGGGACTGAGGGGTTCAGAGTGTGGGAGGGTGCTCAGAGTTGGGAGGGGATAAGGCTCAGGGCTAGGAGTATGGACTGTGGGATGGGGCAGAGGATGAGGCATTTGGAGTGCAGGAGGGGGCTCAGGGCTGTGGGACCAGCCAAACCACAAGAAATCCTGTTTGTTCTATTAGGGTATGTCTACACTACAAAGTTAGTTCGAACTAAGGTTAGTTCGAACTAACTTTAATAGGTGCTACACTAGCGCTCCGCTAGTTCGAATTTGAATCGAACTAGCGGAGCGCTTAGTTCGAACTAGGAAAACCTCATTTTACGAGGACTAACGCCTAGTTCGAACTAGCTAGTTCGAACTAAGGGCTGTGTAGCCCTTTAGTTCGAACTAGTGGGAGGCTAGCCCTCCCCAGGTTTCCCTGGTGGCCACTCTGGCCACACCAGGGAAACTCTATGCCCCCTCCCGGCCCCGGACCCCTTAAAGGGGCACGGGCTGGCTACGGTGCCCGTGCCAGGTGCAAGCCTGCCAGCACCCAGCTAGCAGACCCTGCACCTGGCACGGCACAGAGCCACCCACCCGATGCCCCCCAGCCCACCCCCTCTTGCCGGGACCAGGCTGGCGGCTCCCGGGAGCTTGCCCTGGACCGCAAGAGGCGGGCACCTTCCTGGGCTAGTGCGGACATCGTGGACCTCGTCCACGATCTCCGCACTAGGCACAGGAAAGTGGCCGTCTAGGGCAGGAGAGCTGCCAGCCTGGCCACCCAGGACCAGGTGTGCATGAAAATCAAGGGGGTCCACTGAGACCCCCGACACTGAGCCCTGAGCTTACAATGGCCATCCTGGGTCAGACCAAAGGTCATCTAGCCCAGTAGCCTGTCTGCCGACAGAGGCCAACCCTAGGGACCCTGGAGGGGATGGACCGAAGACAATGACCAAGCCATTTGTCTCGTGCCATCCCTCTCCAGCCTTCCACAAACTTTGGGCAGGGACACCACTCCTACCCTCTGGCTAATAGGACTCCATGGACCCAACCTCCATCACTTTATCTCACTTCCCTTTAAACTCTGTTCTAGTTGTAGCCTTCACAGCCTCCTGCAGCAAGGAGTTCCACAGGTTAACTATTTGCTTTGTCAAGAACAACAACTTTCTCTTACTAGTTTCAAGCCTGCTACCCATTCCTTTCCTTTGGTGTCCTCTAGTCCTTCTTTATGGGAACTCAGGAAGAACTTTTCTGAATGCACCCTCTCCACCCAACCCCTGCTTTTAGAGACCTCTATCCTGTCCCCCCTCCGTCTCCTCTTTTCTAAGCTGAACAGTCCCAGTCTCTGTAGCCTCTCTTCATCTGGGACCTGTTCCCAACCCCTGATCATGTTAGTTGCCCTCCCCTCTCCCAGCCTTTCTCTTCCCCTCTCCCACCTCCTTTTCCCAGTCTCCCCCAGTTTTTTTTCAATAAAGACAGAGTCAATGTTGGAAGAAACGTTATCTTTATTTTGTACATCAATAAGAAGGGGGGCTAAGGAAGGGTAAGTGGAAGGAGGTGAGGGAGGAATGGGGTATGAGCCCCCGATGGGGAGGACTGGGCTGGCTCTGCGGGCTTCTGGGGGTGGAAGCTCTCCTGCAGCCCCCCAATTACTCCCTCTCCCCAGATGGCAGCCTGCGGCAAGTGCAGCTGGGCTGATGGCCGAGTGGTGTGATGTGCCCAGTGTGGGCACTCAGGGCACTCCAAGCCAGAACTTCTTTGCAAGCGGGGCACCCCTGAGAACTGTGTGTCCGGGGTGGGGGTCGGGACCCTTTAAGCGCAGCCCTCGGCTAGCCTGAGACAGCATCTCCATGCTCTAAGTCCTCCTTTTATGCCCTGCCGGCACTGCTTCCGGCCATCCTTAAGCCCTGTTCAGAGTCCACTCAATGTGGACTTGCTAGTTCGAACTAGCAAAACGCTAGTTCGAACTAGTTTTTAGTTCTAGACGCGTTAGTTCGAACTAGCTTAGTTCGAATTAACTAATTCGAACTAAGTTAGTTCGAACTAACTTTGTAGTGTAGACATACCCTCAATGTTTCCATCCTGATTTCTAGTAAAATGTTTTAGATAAGTCAAGAGGACTGTCAGATAGATTATTGCTTACATCATAGAATAATAGAAATGTAGGGCTGGAAGACACCTCCACAGGCATGTAGTCCATCTTCCTGCACTGAATCAGGAGCAGGTATACTTAGACCTCTCTGACAGAAAATTCTCCAATGATGAGTATTCCACAGCCTCCCTTGGTAACATGTTTCAGTGCTAAACTCTTGTTTTAGTTAGAACGTTGTTCCTAATATCTAGCCTAAATCTCCTTTGTTGCAGATTAAACCAATAATTTCTTGCCCTACCATCAATGCAGATAGGGAAATGATCACAATCTTTTTTGTAATAGCCCTTGAAGACTATTATTAGGTCCCCACATACGCTTATTTTCTCAAAATTAAGCATGCCCAGGGTTTTTGTAGGTTTTCCTCACAGATCAGGTTTCCTATTTATTTTTGCTCTGCTCTAGGTTCTCCAATTTATCCACATCTTTATTAAAGTGTAATGCCCAGTACTCCAGCAGAGGCCTCACCAATGCCAACTAGAGTGCAACAATTGCTATGCTTACAAGAAGCACATGGGATCTTTTAGGGGAAAGGGCAAGACACAGCGTTTATTAAGAATACAATATCAGAGCAGCTAGCAAATGCTTCATAAAGACAAGCTCGCACACGCAGAGAGGTCCTGCAGATGGAGTATAGTTATAGTGACCATGTTTTGTGAACCAAAAATAGGGACACATTAGCCATGCCCCTGGCCACTTAGGTCCCACCCATCTGCCACACAAAATCCTACCTGTGGCAGGTAGTACTTCTGGAGTCAAGATGAACATATGACCAGAAGTAAAGGGTGTCATGTGACCCCTCTAAGAACTCCTACCACTATCCTCTACCAATAGGGATGGGTTTGGTCACTATAGGAACCCCCCATGCAACTATACTGCAGTTGCATTAACCCAGGCCCCAGACCGAGGGCCCCATGACACTGCAGCACTAGGGTTCCAACCATGATTCAAGATGAGATCCAGGATCCGGGACCTATTACTTTGCCACATAGCTGCAGCCCCATTTGACTCAGGGCCTGGGAGCCATCCAGAACTATCACACAATTTCATGGGACAACTGCCATAGTCCTCTAATTGGATGATGCTTACCGGTTCCAATTAACTGGTAACGGAGGGAGATGGAGCAGGTCCCCACCTGCTGCGAGAAGGGGGCTGCTCCAGGCCCGTAGAGGGCCCACTGCAGCCAGGGGTTGCTCTTGTCCAGAGCTGCCCCTGACTCTGGGGAAGCCGGGGGCCCCACAGGCAGGGACTGCGCCAGTGTCCAGAGTGGCCTCTCTCCATGGGAAGTCCAGCTTGCTGTGCACAGGGGCTGCTCCAGAGGGGGCAAGAAGCCAGAAGCAGCCCCAGTGTGACCTAACATTAACCAATTAACTGATTAATGGGAATTTACATCCTTAATGAGATGTACTGCAACTTCATTTTTTGAAGTTACAGCAAAACTGTCAAGTGTCCTCTGTTACCACAAGCCAGAATGACAATACTGACCTAAACATGACAGTTACAATGTGGAGATCACCATGTCTCTAACCCTCACTACCACTGCTGGAAAAGTACATTTCCCATGGATGTCAATGGGGCTGGGCCATTTCATATGTAAAGCTACTCAGAAATGTATGCCAATAGCATGATGGCAATGCCTATGTTATGAAAATAATACCTTATAATTGCCAAATGAGACCACTTCCCAAACTCCTTACAAAGGGCTTAATCTAATTTATATTTTAAGCTAGGATTGGGCCCAAAGCAATCTGTTGTTATTACCTAAGAAGATCCAGTTAACCTTTAGTCACCCTTTAAGAATATAAGAGACCAATCCGTATAAGACCCACTGCCTGTTTGAAGTGATCTTTGAAGACAATTGGAGAGACTTTGAATTTACTTTTTCTGACAGCAGCACTTTCTCTCACTGAACGTGAGGTCTTTGGCACAGGTTTCACTTTGTGTGTCAGAATAACTCAGAAATGTGTTGTCACAGCTAACTCCATTCAGGTCTCAGCAATGTGCAGGCAAAGACAGAAGAATGAATCCCTTGAAACTGGAAGTTAAAACATCTCACCTCTTCAAGGAGCTCACAAAGGGCTTGTTCACCCAGAGACACATGTCATGACAACCCTCTCTGAAGAGAGAAGATACATCCTGCCTCTCTGTGGATGTGCCAACTGTTTTCACGTGGCATCTTAACGCGCTGCTCAAATCATCAGCTGCTTGGATAAGGAAGACTCACAAAGAGTCTGTCCATCATCCACACTGGAGTGACACTGTGATTTCACTGACATGGTAACAGACCCAATCTCTCTGTGGGCTGTTGTGGAACAGCAGGGAGCCTGCATCAATCTCTCTGGGGACAGGCAGGGGGTACCTCTATTTCAGTGGTTCTCAAACTTTTTGGCCTGTGGACCACCTGGCTCAATTAAAACCTTTACACGAACCACCAGTTGTTAATGGAAACTTGCTATTAATTATATAATTACGCCCAGTCCATTTTGCTAGTGCTGCAGCTAGGGAGAATGGTTTAAATTATGAAACAGATTAAGTGTTTTAATTTTCTCATGTTAGTTTGTCAAACTTCATTTTAAATAAAGTAAAATATTAATTTATTTCCAACACAAAAGGCTTCAATGTTTTCTTTATTTATGGCAGGGGTAGGCAACTTTTTTTGGGTCAGAGGCCACTGAACCATAGAAAAATCAGTTGGGGACCACGTAAGTGAGAAACAAAAAAACTCCCAAAACCCCCAAACCTCACTGAAGTGGCCCCCAACTCAGACATCTCACTCCTCTGGCGCTCCATGGGGCAAGGAGAAGGGGACAGAGAAGGCTGAGATTCAGGGCTTCCCATAGGCCAGCTTTGCTTTTCTGGTGAATTTTATGGACCTCCTTAGGTTCTGAGGTGGGGACAAAAATGAGGGGTTCAGTGTGTGGGACAGGGCTGCCAGTGAGTGGGATAGGGATGGGGTGCAGGATCTGGGAGAGAGGTGGCATGCAGAAGGGGAAGAGGTTGCAAGGTCTAGATGGGAGGTAGGGTGCAGAAGCAGGCTGAGAGTCGGGCATCTGGGAAGGAGCAGGAGCAAGAGAGGGTTCAGTGTGTGGCCAGGAGGAAGGGTTCAGGAGCAACAGTGGATGCAGGAGCAGGTTGGGGGTAGGGTATCTGGACAGGAGGGAGGTGCAGGAGGAGACTGGGGGATAGGGGTCCGGAACTGGTCAAGCATCCTCTGGAACTGACTGGTCCCAAATGAGGGATTTTTCTGGACCAGGGGAGATTATACCAGGGCCCCTGCTTCCACGACTCCCAGCTTCCAGGCACCCCCTCCCCTGCAGCCCAGCCGAGGAGCCCTGCATCAGTTCCTTGTGCCTCCCCCGCCCCCAACAGCCCAGCAGTCCCCTGCGCCCCACCCCTCACAGCCCAGCTGAGCCCCACACCAGGGTTCCCAGCACCTACTGCCTTCCCCCGCAGCCCAGCTGAGCCCTGTACAGGGGTTTCTGGTGCCCCCCCACAGCCTAACTGAACCCCATGCTAGTTCCCTGAGCCCCTCCTCACAGCCCAGCTGAGCCCCACACCAGGGCTCCCGGTGCCTACCTCCCTCCCCTGCAGATCAGCTAAGCCCCAAGGAGGGGTTCCTAGTGCCCCCCCCTGCAGCCCAGCTGAGCCCCGTGCTGGTTCCCTGTGCTCCTTCCCCACAGTCCAGTTGAGCCCCATGTCGGTTCTCTCCAAAGCCCAGCTGAACCCCCCACTCAGGTTCCCGGTGCCTCCCCACTCCTCCACAGCCCCCTTCCTGGCACCTACCCACTTGCAAATCACTTGCTTTCCTGCCTCCCAACAAGCGCCACCCTCTGGCTGCTCCTATTGAGCAGGAAGTGTCCGTGATGCCTATTCCCCCACCAAAGGATGGGGAGGGGAAACATCCATGCACAGCTGCGTTTGGAGTCTCGGAACTTTTCAGGATATTTCAATGCTTCATGAAGACACCAGGACAAGAGATTAAAAATCAGGACGGTCCCAGATCTTCCGGGACAGATCGTTAGGCTATGTATAGTTACCAGTCTGTCATGGCTCAAGTCAGTCTTGTTGGCCAAGCAAGGCTGACTGCATGAGGAGTTGGGATTCCTCTGAGGCTCGGCTTGTAGGACTGAACCCGGGATCTAATGGCAAGAGACCCCTCCTCCCCCCCACACACACTTTATACATGTAAATTCCCAATGGAGTCTATGGGTATTGCAGTGTCATGCTGTAATCATTCATCCTAAAAGGTGCTGACCTCTGTGTTTTCCAGTCATTTTTTGCTGGCTATTGTCTCTTGTTTGTGTCTCACTCTTGGAAGGGCTCTGCCTGTCTCCAGGGTTAGTCAATGCTGCTAATTCATTTCAGCCTTAGACACAAGAGATGTTTCCTGGTTATCATAAAAGTTCCTACTTCTTCTTGACCACCTGGGTATTTGTGATAGCTTTCACACTTATATACATCCTGCACTCACACCAAACAATTGTAGTCCCCTTACTAAATGTGCCTCTGACATTTTCTGGGAGGATCATGTGTGCTGCAATCTAGCCCTAGAGACTACAACTCCCATGAACCCTTAAGGAAACCAGGAAGAGAGAGCATGTCCGGGCATGTTGAGAGAGGGGCTCAGAGTGTGGGGCTCTCCATTTTGGGAGAGGAGAGCCAGGCTGCTGTGGAAAAACCTTATATCCAGTCCAGGAGCTGTTGTGTTGCAGCTACAGCCTGGGACTCAAAGTCTGTGGTGTTTGGATCTGTGGTGCCTATGGCTGAGAAGGATTACACAAAAACCAGCACACAGGAGGAGGCTGTAAGTAAATGGGCTCTTTGGGAAAATGCTGCCTGGGACAGACATCAGAGATATAGACTAACTCTGGGTCCAAAGAGAGGCAGAGCATCCAGCCCAGTGAACCAGAGCTTCTGGCATTTGATGGAGCCTGCTCCAGTGGCAGAGGGAGTTTGCAGCTGGCTGCACAGCTTGAACGAACAAACACACAACCTACAGAGAATCTCCACTCCAGCTGCAGACCTTCAAGCGCTCCCATGAAAACAAGTGTCTGGACTGTGAGTCTGGGGTGGGATAAATGGTGGCAATGCAAATGCCAGATAGATAAGTGCCTATTACTTCTGTGTACTTTGTTAATTTTATTCACTGTTAATCTGTTAAACTCTGTTTCTTTGAATTTTGAAGTAAAGGTGTGTTAATTCTAATGTAATCAATTAAATGTATATTATTTATAATTGTTGTCCTGGAGTTAGATCCAGATTATTGTTGGAATAATTTTATTCCTGGAGGCTTCCAAGGCACACCATTAAGTGTGTACAGGGCCAGCCAGGTGGAGGCTCCACCATTGTATATTCTTTATGAGCGAGGAACTGCAGCAAGGGGATGGATAAGGAATCCCCAACTAAACAACATCGTCACTGGTGTACTCAGGATCTCCTTTTACGTTAAAACCATCAGGCTCACAGGCACACCCAGAGAGGAAAAAGGGGGTTACACAATTTACAAAGCAAGAGCATTCCAGACAAAGGATTACATAGTTATTAGAATCAAAGAATCATAGAATAATAGGACTGGAAGGGACCTCAAGAGGTCATGGAGTCCAGCCCCCCGCCCTCAAGGCAGGGCCAAGCTCTGTCTACACCATCCCTGACAGATGTCTATCTAACCTGTTCTTAAATATCTCCAGAGAGGGAGATTCCACCACCTCCCTTGGCAATTTATTCCAATATTTGACCACCCTGACAGTTAGGAATTTTTTCCTAATGTCCAATCTAAACCTCCTCTGCTGCACTTTAAGCCCATTACTCCTTGTCCTGTCCTCAGAAACCAAGAGGAACAAATTTTCTCCTTCCTCCTTGTGACACCCTTTTAGATATTTGAAAACCGCTATCATGTCCCCCCTTAATCTTCTTTTTTCCAAACTAAACAAGCCCAGTTCATGAAGCCTGGCTTCATAGGTCATGTTCTCTAAACCTTTAATCATTCTTGTCGCTCTTCTCTTAGTTTGCAATGCAGACATTGTTTAATCATAAGAAGCAGGGTAAAATACAAGCATACAGAACTTACATTCTTATATCAATACTAAAGTACTACATTTTTGCTACAGAGTTACCTCCCATCTCTTACATACTACAACACATTTGTTATACACCTCAGAATCATAGACTTGTAAGGGACCTAGAGAGATGATCTAGTTCAGTCTAGGGATGTAAAAGACGAATCTACTAGTCGACTATCCGATAAGCAAAAGCCCACCATGGACAGCAGCAGCCCCTATCCACATCCCACAGAATAGCCTCTCTCCACAGGGAACTCAAACCCCCATGGACAGGAGCTGCTGCCCCCCTGCGCTGTTGCCTCTGTATCACAGGCAGCAGTGTGGGGCAGCAGGCAGGAGCTGGTCTGTTCAGGGAGCTGGTTTTTAAAATGGCTTCCCTCACAGACTGGCTCCTGCCTGCCACCACATGCTGCTGCCTCTGATATAGCAGTGCAGGATGGTAGGGGGCTCCACCAGGAGTGGGGTGGGAGCACACTGCTTGCTGGCTCCGCCCTTGGGAACTATCAGATAGTCGTGTAACCACTAAACTTTGATTAACCACTAAACGATTAATTATTCAATTACACGCTATCTAACATCCCTATCCACAACCTAGCTAGGTAATTATATCCCAGCATTTAACCACACTGACAGTTAGGAAGTTCTTCCTAATGTCCACCCTAACCTCCTGTGCTGCTTCTGGTCTTACACTCAGAGGTTAAGGAGAACAATTCTTATCCCTCCTTTTAAGTACTTGAAAACTATTATATCCCCTCCCAATCTTCTCTTTTCTAGACTACACAGACCCAGTTCCTTAATAGATCATGCTTTTTAATTAATTTTGTCACTCTTCCTTCGATTTTTTCCAATTTGTCCACATCTTGCCTGAAATGTGGTGCCCTGAATAGGATACAATACTCCAGCTGAGGCTTAATCAGCACAAATTAGAGCAGAAGAAATGTGTCTTGTGTGTTACTTAGAATTCCCCTATTAATAATCCCAGAATAATGTTCAGTTTTTTGGCAACAGTGTCACACTGTTGTTTAATATTTAGCTTGTGGTCCACTGTGATCCTCTAAATCCTTTTCCATGATACTCCTTCCCACTTTGTGTGTGTGCAACTGATTGTTCCTTCCCAAGCAAAGTACTTTGCATTTGTCCTTATTTAATTTCATCCTATTTACCTTAGACCATTTCTCTAGATCACTTTGAATTATAATCCTATCCTCCAAAGCACTTGCAACCCCTCTTAGCTTGGAATTACCTGCAAACTGTGTAAGCGTACCCTATATGCCATTATCTAAATCGTTGAAGATATTGAACAAAACCAGACTCAGAATTGATCCCTATGGAACTACACTCAATATGCCCTTGCAGCATGACTGTTAACAACTGATAACTACTTTCTGGGAACTGTTTTGCAACCAGTTATGCACCCACCTTATAGCAGCTCCATCTAGGTTGTATGTCTTTAGTTTGTTTATCAGAAGCCTAGTATCAAAAGCCTTTCTAAAGGCTAGATATATTTAAGAATATTTGCCTTTTTTGCTACTGCAGCATGTCATCAGCTCATATTCAATTAGGGATCCACTACCTACACAGATCTCTGTGCAGATACAAAGTTATATCTGCAGATGCAGATTTCTGCGGATATAAATCAGTGTCCACAGAACCACAGGACTCTCCCAGGAACCACAGCAGTGAAAGACGCAGAATATAGAGCCACTGCTCCCAGGAGCCAGCGCTTCATGCTGGCAGCACCTCCAGTGTGGCTGTACTGCCCCCAGCCCTGGCCCTGTCCATTCCATGTAGCAGTCTGTGTCTCCTGTCCAAGGGTATGCCCGTGAGCCTGGTGCCCACCCCAGTGGGTGGGTCCAGGAATAGTACAAATGCATCAGAGGAGCTGCCAGCTTAAGATGGCCTTTCTGGGAGCTGTGGCTCCACATTCTGCTTCTTTTGTCACTGTGATTCCCAGGAGAGCCCTGGGTTATGCAGATATATTTGCAGATGCAAGCTGGTAAATATAAATTCTTGCAGGGCTCTAGCTGTAACCCCAGATCCTTTCTTTGAGTATGGCGGCCTAGTCAGTTATTTTCCACTTTATTTTGTGTGTTTGATTTTTCCTTCCTAATTGTAGTACTTTGCACTTGCTTGTATTGAATTTTGTCTTGTTCATTTCAGATCAATTCACCAAGTTACCAAGGTCATTTTGACTTCTAATTCTGTCCAGCAAAAACGCTCGCAGCCCCTCCCAGCTGGAAATGTTATAAACATACTTTCTACTCTACTATCCAAATTATTTCATGAAAATGTTGAATACTACTGGACCTAGGGTAGACTCCTGAAGGTAGCTACTAGATACATCCTCCAAGCTTTTACCTGATGTTGGAGTGTTTATCCAAACCAATCAGAATGGAATTTAATTACAGTGCACTCTACTTATGTGCATATCATTTAACTATGTAAACCTGCCAATGCACCGAAGAAACCTCCAATTTTATTTCCTTCCTTATATTACTATTCTGGTTAACTGCATATTGACTAATGGCATAATTCATCTACAGTATTTGCAAAGAGAACAGATTTCCAAATTTTAAAGTGTAAACTCATCAGATAAGTGAAAGGACAGACTATGGTGCCCATTCGTTTTTCTCTTTAAAAAACAGTTGTTAGTACAGTAGATACAGTAAAATCTAGGCTGTGCAATCACTGGGTCTTATGAAAAATGTGGTTGTCACAAAGGCAGGTGTGAGTAGTAGTGGAGATTAGTAAAGGACACTCCTATGGCTGTGGCTTGATACAGTGTTTAGGTTTTGTTTGCTTGCTTTTTGCTAGAAAATGTTGGAAGAATAATTCTTAGGACAAAACTGCGACCTGTCTATGCAGGGATGCAGTGAAGAAGATAGGAGGGACCAGAAGGAGCCTCCCCATCCTTTCACATCAGTCAGGATGGTAGTCCATGGACTACACTGAGCTCAGATCACAGATTTTGTCTGTGACTAGAGTGAAGAGTGCCAAAACCATGGCAATCCCTACCGAGGAGTGACATACTGGTTATGCATTTCCTCTCAAGAAATAGTGGCTTACGGAGGCATTGCTTCTTAAGAAATAGTGGCTTACAGAGGCATGTCTCCTGGAGCTGGCATGGAGATGGCTCACCTTCATACCCCCCTCTGTCATGGCTGGAACAATGTAGCCTACAATGGCTCTATTACACATAATTTATTAATTAGCCACGCACACATGCGCACACCCCCTTATCCGTCACCCTTCTAATTGTTATACCACCATTTCAGAAAGCATTTACTCAAAAAAAACCCCGACAACAACAACAACAACACAAACACAGACTTCCTTGCAGTTTGAAACTTTCTTGTCTAACTGTCAGAGACCCTGGTAAACAGAAGCAGGGAAGTTTAAACGAGAAAGAGAGAAAGGTTTAGAGAAGCAAAGGACAAATAGATGGGAGAGAAATGGCACACTCAGAAACTGGTTCTGAGCCTTGTGTTTAGTTACATTATCGCAGGCCTTTGAGTAAAAGGTTGGAGGCAAAGTTGACTTTATGCCACCTTTCAGACGCCACGCTGTTGGGGCTGGCAAGGGGTTAGCTCAGCGCTGAGTACAACTGCTACATGGCACTCTGATACATCCCAAGAGGCTATTCTGGCAGCAAATGATTGCCAGGGGAAGTAAGAGTACAGCCAAACCCCCTGTGCATAGAGCTATAAGCAGGTGGTGGCAAAGAGCCAGCTATGCCACCCCATTATTTGTTTAGGCCACCATTATTGTCTCTTTGCCTGTCTGACTGGAACAGAACTGAGGATTAGGCTATACCCCTCTCTAATACACCTTTTAGGATCTAATAAAAATCTTCTTAAATCAACACTCCCATTGAGATGGCAGGAGCTGGAGACAACACTAAGTTGGACAGTAGGTAAAGCAGGAAAAGGAAAGGAAGCAATCTCTCAATTTTTTAGAAATGAAAGCTGCTTTCTTTGTAGTAGTGAAAAGAAGATGCAAAAATACCAAGTTTAGGAGACAGAGCATGAAACACTTTTGTTCTCTTCCCTGCTACGTAGATAGCCTTCAGAAGATTTCTGGCACTATTTTCATTACTCAGTTAAGAGCTCAACATAAAATTTAATTGGTGCAGAGTAAATTTCATTCCAAATCCCTAATTTAAGATAGATATTCACATCGCCCAGGGGATGGTCCTTTGGCTGAATGCACCTATTCAGAGACAAAGATCTAATATATCTTTGTCAATTTTCCAAGCCACTTAAAAGAATACCACAATGCACGATGTATAGCAAAAAGCTAAAAGATAATGCTTCCAGACAGACAACAGGCACATACATACATTTAGTTAGGAAGGACCAAAGCACTATTCATGTAGAAAATGTAGATACTTGGTACACATGCAAGTTCATTAGGTGCAGAGGAAAATCCTACAGGAAAGAAAGTTAACATTATAGCATGCAATGAAAAGAACTGCATCTATTTTTACAAATTAGCAAAGGGAGTAAATAGTGAAGTCGCAAAGGTTGCAGATAATCAACATGAATAATTTGTTGCAGAGTGGGTGGAATTTGAGGAAACATCCGAGGGACTTGAGAGCTAAATAACTGAGAAGTAAAATGGCAGATGAAAAGCCATCTTGGCAAAAGCAAAGGAAACATGACACGGGAGTATGGCAAAGGTCTTATTAGTGCTGATTGCATAATTCTTTCATGGTTTTACCACTCTTACTTAATGCATCCAACCCAATATCCTGAGATAAAGCTTTTATACCCGATAGATGTTGATATGATCATAGTATGAATTTTCATAGACAGACACACACGTATTCATGAACATTCATGAAATTCCCCCCCCCCCCCAAAAAAAAATCACTCATAGAAATATAGGCAGAAAACAAAAAGAGCTGTGAGCAGTTTCAAAGCAACTATGCAGCTTTCAGTCAAACAAATGTTTTTAAATATATTTTCCTGCATTCTTGGCTTCCCGCACTCAGGTACAGTCTTTAATGTGCTTCTCTCCACTAGATTAATAGTACTATCTTTTCCTCACTTGGTAATAAATAGAAATGGTTGAATTTAAAAACAAATCCATTGGGCTATAAGGTTTCATTCATATTGTCAGTGAGAAAATATCAGGTCAACAATTGTTTTTGATTTTTTAAGTGGAAAATTCAAAGCAACCCATTTAATTTCAAATCAACATTTCATTTCAACTTAAAATCTCGTTTCATTTTTGCTTTTAAGAACCCCAAAAGTTTTGGTTTTCCATTTTTGCATGTGGTGCTTCTTCCTACTTACCCTTCTATTCCTTCTTTTTTTTTTTGAGGGGGGGAAGGAGGACAAAAAGATAAAAGTTGTGCAGATAAGTGGAAAATCTACTCTTTGCACTGCTGTTGTTTTTCAAGAAGGTGTGGAAAATTACGATGTTGCTGTTTACATTTTTTGCCCAGTTTCACAAACTTTAATCTTTCTCCTTTTTTTCCCCCAGTGTAGGAAAAGAAAGTGAGGGGGAAAAGAAGGATAAAGAGTGAGAGAAAGGAGGAAAGGGAAAACAAAAATCCATAATGCAAAAATGGAAGTTACATTTTACAGGTTTTTAAATCCTAAATGAAATGACATTTTAGATCTAAACAAAAAGAAGAATCTTTTTTTAGTTACAATATGAAAATTCCTCCAGAAAATGGTACTTGTGGATCACCTCTACCAATAAAATTTGGTATTTTAGCAGCCTCTTTGCAATACTACTTTTCAAAGCTTTTAGTTAAGGTTTAGATACACAAAAGAGGTCTGATCCTTCATTCCAGTTCTACCCAAAACTCCCATCAATTTCACAATGTGGCACAGGCTAACTCCCCCAAAACAGTTTGGGCATGTCTACCCGACAAGGGTATTTCTAAATATGTTATTTCACAACAACAATTCCTGAAATAACTATTTTGAAATAGCACATCCACACTACAGGGAAGCCTCAAATTTAGTCCAAGGCAGGCTCCCCTAATGTGGATGCACTGCCTTGGTTTAAAGCACCAGAAAGCACAGGGGAGTAATTACTTTGAATGGCCCTGGGGAGGAGCTATTTCAAAATAGCAGCAGTGGAGTGTCCACACTACCGCTATTTCTAAATAGCTATTTCAAAATAAGCGTTATTCCTCATTAAGTGAGGGTTTATTATTTCAAAATAAGAAGCCCGTTATTTCAAAATAATTCTGAAATAAACTTGCTGTGTGAACACTCGCCTTATAAGTTAAAAATAACATGAATTATTTCAAAATAAAGCTGTAGTGTAGACATACCCTTAGTTAACAGGCCTTTTCTTAAGCAGCTGTTTATTTAACGATGAAATTCACCTCTGTGCACAAAACACCTAAGCACTATTTAAATTCCACATCATCCCACTGGGATTTTAGAGCATGGACCTTGTTTGGAGACTCTGCATAGGGGTCCATTTCACCGTAAAGTAAGTTTCAGTGTGTAATAGTTCCCATCACTGCAAACCATGTAATACACCACCTTGTATTCTTATTCTCCCCCCCTCCCCCAAGACACCTTTTGTTTTATTATATCAAAATGTCCCACATTATCCTCTATGAGCATTCTAGTTCTGGAATCTATGTATTTCATTAAATATTAAAAAAACCCAATATCAGCAGATATTTCAATGTTAAGTATTGAATCAAATCTTTCCTTCCAATGCTTCACTATATTGCAACTTGAATGCCTGGGAGGGTTGCTATCAAAGTGTGTCAGTGGCAAAATCAGGGCACCAGCTCGTTAAATAAACAAAGAGCCCCTAAGCCATTAAAAAAAAAGAGAGAGATTTCTCATTTTTCCATCCTATGTGTGTTAAGGTTTATTTAGTTTTTAAATCCCTGAAGGTAAATTGACAACATGTAAAGCAGAAACCAGTAAGATAAATATTTTAAACATACTGCTTACTAAGAAGGAACATGGCTTTTAAAACAGATCAAGATATTGTATTTATTAAACATCATTAACCTTTTCTCATCTAGTAAACTTTCCCTTGCTTAATTTTTCAATTTTATTCATTCATATCTGCACCTAAAAGCTACACTTAACTTACACTTAAAGATGGTATCAATAGAGCTATGACTTTTAACTCTCAAGTTGTAACAGTAGCATTACAACAGAAAGTTATTTTTCCTTTCAAAGACCTTTCTCCTTGTCCATTAAAATATGGCTATGGAATAGAACAATCTATGCTATCTATTCAAATGCTGCAATTGTGTAAGAGTCTATGAATATTTAACAAAGGGAATTAATTCCCCTTTGTTAAAAACACTTGTAATCCCAAATGATAAAGGCTTTGTTATTTAATCATACATCCCTAGGCACATACACACAAATATGGTAATACAACTGACTTTTTTGTTGTTATTATTTTAAAAGGACAGCTTTGCAAATATTTTAGAAAGAACCTGAAGCCATGTAAAACTGGCCTGATCTCAGATTTTGCTACAGACTTGGCACTCCGGTTCATTTAAAGGTTATCTAAGGTTCATAAAGTTTGCAAACAAGCCTGGGCCCATTTTCAAGCCAACTTTAGCTTCACATTGACATTAGAAATGGGTCTGAAGTTTCCATGAGAGAGAGCTAAGGATCAAATGCAAAGTCTGGGTTTGGTTCTGGGTCACCCCAACCAGTTCAGGGGTGTTCAAATCATGAATGTTCATACCGATCTCGCTCCAAACCATATTTGGCCTGGTATATATAGACATTTACATGCACAAGACCCTTTAAATGGTTATAAATGAGTTTATTTTGGAGTCTGGTCCTCAACTCAAAGTAAATCTCAGGGTCATATTCCACCGCTGCCGTGGCATATCAGAAATGGTTACTGATTTTAATGGAAGTTACTTTTTGTACACAGCTACATGTGCATGCATATATACACAACAGGGAACAAGAGAAAGCCATGAGCAAAACAAGGCTTACATTATACACTGTAAAATGAAACGGTGAAGCAGGTCCTTGTGCTATTCTTGGGTTTAAAGGACAATGTTTTTAAGGGGACAATATAAAGGATTTAGGGCAAGCAAATAATGGTCCTGCCTAAGATTTTTATTTTATTTTTATTAGGGTTTTTATGTTTGTGTTTAAGTGAGGAACACTGAACTCCTCCTGAAAGGCTCCCCAATCTCTGTTGTGGGCAGCAGTGAACCATGCATGTAGGCTAGCTCTACATTCCGGTACTCTTGTAAAAAAGAAGGAGGAAACCTAGTGGAAGCAAATCTCTGTGATTTGTTACTGCCTAGTGGGAATATAATATGGGTTCCTTGGAATTCTGTAATCCAATTTAATTTCCCTGTCAAAGAGCCTGATGGATTGGTCTATACAGTTTTTAAATGGGAGATAAAACTCTTCACTACTTAAGACAGAGAGCACTTTACCTTTCAATTGCTAGCCAGGGGCTCAGCCTCCACCTGCTCAAATGGACTCCGCTAATTCAGTTCTCTCTCACCTCTAGCACTGTTGAGCAGTCTGATGAAGCTAAGAAAACTTCATTACTTTGAATTAAAATTAAAACATTTCCCTGGGTGAGTGGAAGTCACTTTTGCTCATAAGGAAGATGTCAACAGAAGTCTCTACGGACTTTGCTGATGATCCCTTAATCTTAAATGACAATACTATTAGGATCTAGTTGTAGTCTTGTAATACCAGCAATGGGACCTGTGGCCATGCAGGAGAACCCTACATTTGATCCACAATCATGCGGCCTACTAGGGACTGGAAGTGCTGCTCATACAATCTGCCAGAGCAGCAGTTCTCAAACTGTGGGTGGGACACCATAGTGCATCGTGACCTCTTTTTAAAGGCATCACCAGGGCTGGCGTAAGATTTACTGGGACCTGGGGCCAAAGCTAATACCCAAGCCCCCCATCCACTTTGTATCCCTTGCCCAGAGCAATAGGGCTCAGGCTTAGGCTCTGATCTTCCTGCCAGGGGATGAGAGACTCAAGTGGGCTCAGTCTTCTCTGCTGCCTCCTGGGGTCATGTAGTAATTTTTTTAGTCAGAAGGGAGCCATGGGACAATGAAATTTAAGAATCCCTGTGCTAGATACTGTGCAGGGAAAAGAGCCTTCTGCCACATCACTCCAGCCCACGTGCCTATTGGCATGGTGGGGTCTGGAAGTTTTCTCAGCTACAAAGGAATTTGTCATCAAATCTGGGTAGGGAGAACAGGGGAGCTTGGAAGCATCAGTCAGCCTGATAATAGCCTACATTCCCCAGTCCTTATGGCAATGATTCTCAACAACTGACTGCTTACTGGTCAAAAATTCTCTGGCTAACTATTATCAGTCAAAAACTGGGATGTTGACTAAACTAATATATTCACAGAAAGCTTCTGATTTCCTCAAAATGTTTTGATTTTTCTGTTAGAACATTTTAAAAAATTAACAGTTTTGGCTAAAATGTTCCATTTGATTTTTTTTTAATGAAAAGTAAACATTTTTGCAACACAGAGCTTGAGCGTGTCTGCCCACACAACAGAGGGGATAGTATAAAAATATTCTCCCACCCATTCCCTTCCGTCACTAGCTCCAATAAATACAGCTCACTTTCTCCTGTGCATTAAGAATGTAAGGATCTTTTAAGATGAACTGTTTGACTTGGAATAGAACTCTCATCTGAAAGTAGTCTGATGCTGACTTTTTATCTTTCATCTTATTCTTACGTTTTTCCTTTGTCCCTTTGTAACCTTTACATATGTATGTATATACTATACTGGTTATGACATGGGTAACATTGACTTAATATCTCCCTAGAACTATTCCAGGAAGTGCCTCCTTACTGTGACATCATAGCTTAGTTCTTTGGCACACAAAGGAATAGGCACATATTGTAAGTAACTACTATTAACAGAAGTAACATTAATTCTGGGCCACATGGAGGTGTTCTCTCTCTTTCATGACTATATACAATATACATATTCTTCTCTCAATTATACCAGTCAAAAACGGGAGTAATTTCAGTAAGTCAGTAAAGTGATATTATCTTGGTGACATGTGAGAGAAAAAGGGGACAAATCTAACTAAAAATATAACCTTATCAGTGTTTTCACCAAAACAGTTCAGGTATAAGAAATAGATTAAACTTACTGCTACCTTCCAGCTACTGAAACTCATATTAGTAAGAATGACCATGCTCTGAAAACATTATTCTCAGTATCCCAAAGCTACATGTTGACCACCTGGCTTTATCTATCCTTAGATTTATTAGAACATTATCCTCGCAAATGACTTGAAAAGCTAATTCCCAGTAACTACAGTAGGTATGGTTGAGAGTAGAGCCACTCAATTGTTGCCTGCCATGTTAAGAGTAAGGAACAGTCCAAAAACAATAAGGCTTTATGGTAGAAGAGCCAGAGGGAGGAAGCACCTCCTGAGCAAACAAATCATGAGATCTGATATTCCACATAAAAAAGAAAGTATCACACAGCTTCAACAGGAACCAGCAGATTTTACAAATATAAGCTAAAGAGAGGCACAATGAATGAATGCAACATCATTATGCCAATGTCTTTTTTACAAAATGAGGGGGGAAAATTCACCTGACCATTCAGATCATCTCTAAAAATAATCAAAATCAAGGTGAAAAACAATAACCTATTGGTGTGTAATCAACAACATTCTTTTCCAAACTTCCAAGGGACTGGTATGACACAGCTCCTAAAGTCCCCAGCAAATGGAAGAAACAGACCATTTGCTGATTATGTAAACATTTGAAGTCAGATATGGTTGTACTTCAATGATGTTTTAAGAGATTCATGTGTATGAGAAGCTTTGGGGCAAACAGTATTATATTAAATCACTGTACTTGCTGTCTTAAGACAGAAACATTTATTACTCTATCTCACAGTGAAGTTTTGAAATATACAAAGAAAGAAGAGAACCTTATAAATGAGTATTTAAAGTCTGTAGATATGACCCAATTTAGGAATCAAATCACTGAATCAATTTTTTTCAATGAGCCTCTACATCATAAAAGAATTAAGCTTAAAAACAACTTTCTTTTACCCAGAGAACTACGGAAATGGTAATAAAAAGTAATCATATTCCACTTGACCTGAGGGGAAAGTATCATGGAAGCCACTGACACTGCCAAGATATATTTGATTTACATTAATGTGAGATCAGAAATAGCACCTCTCTCCTTACAAGAAAATCTATACCTATAAGACACATTATGAATGCCTGTATGGCTACTACATAGACACATGCAAAAACAATGGATTTTGTGGGTACAAATTTTAATATACTCTCAAACATAAGCGTTAGAAGCTTTTTAAGTTGTGTGCATTTGCTTGTTCTTGCCAAGAGCAGCCACTCGTGTGTGTGTGGGGGGGGGGGGGGTGTATGAATAGGAAATCTACCTTTGAAAATGTAGGCCTATATTTCAATAGCAATAGCTTTAAGAATTATATTATGTTGTCTTTCCCATTTGTTACAATAAATTGGGGTTAGGCAACAACATCTACTTATGTAAATGTTACTACTTACATTTAATATTTCCAGTTTCCGTCATGTATGACTCAACATTCTTAAAACACCTGTAAAATTTAAAAAGTTAAGAGCCAAATATTATGAGGAACTGACTAAATCCGTTTAAATGTTGTGAACTGTCAGTGCTGCTTACAGCTAAAGCTAAGTATGTCTAACCAAAAGCTGGAAGACAAAAAATAGTTGTTTGTGTAGATTTCATACTAAAAGTCTTATTGAGTGTTAAATATTATTTATCGTTGTAATTTCTAAATTATAGATAGACCTCAAGTTATCAACACAGATGATGTTTACAAGGCAAGAAAGTGTATAACTATTAATACGATAGATAAAGTTCAGGGATTGTTTTGGGGTAGTTTGGCTCAGACCCAAAAGAGAGCAACTCCATTTATTAAGGAAAAGAATGGACATTTAGGGACCACTAAGTAAAGAAGCAATTTTCGCAGCAGAACATTGATTAGAAGAAGACTCTGAAGCAATGGCAAATTGCCCTAATATACTGAGACAATGGAGTGTGAATAGCAGCAGCACTGTGGCAAGAGGGTTTTGTACCATCTGCACATGCTATAAAAGCTTATCCAGGGGAGGCAGCAGGCAAAGTTGTAGTAACCAATCCTAAAAAGTCAAAAACACATTATTCCCATATTCAATTTAATATTTTTAAGCTAGTTTAAAAAAATAAGGTGGGTTAAAGTTACAGTATTAACATAAACCTTAAATGAACAAGGATGATCATCCCCCATAGTCTTGGAAGGGACAATGCCTTTGATATTAAATATTACTGTAAAGCAAAGGAATGGAATTTAAACATTTAATTTCAACCACAGTTAATTTTTCAAAAAAATCTATTCTATTCTTTATAGGTTCTTGTACTGCCTCATCACCATTTCTGAGTGACTTCTTGTACTGCATTAACTGATATGACTAATATTGGTCCCATGCAATTTATTCTCTCTCATCTTCTTCCAGAGGCAGAGGAGAAATAGTGCCTGCAATGTCTAACAGTATATAAGCCAGGAATGAACATCTGCCCAGAATGGGGGTTATGTTTTGGATGAGTATCTACCAAGACCTGATGAACTCCACATCAGGACTCTCCCATCTCCTTACATTTGCTAACACGCACATGTGCTACTCTTGCTGGTACCTTCATAAAAGAGGGTAAAGTGGAAAGTAGCCAATAAATAGAATTTCCCTCACTGAGTGAACAATACTTCAACAAAAGAATAATTATTGCTCTCTGGAGTGAATTGGGAACTTCTTCAGAAACTTGAGACATATATGATGTGAAACAGAAATCCTATATAAGATGGCTATCTGGCCAACCTAAGAAAAAATATATGTATGTATCAGTACATCTATCTATTCATATTAGAATTCAGAAAATAATAAACAGACATTCTTGAAATCAAGCTTTACTCACAGAATATATACTGAACATTTGTTGCAAATGCATTGTTTTTCATGCAAAAAACAAAGGTCAAGTACCTGGTGTTAGGAGCAAATAAAATGCTGCCGTTACCATAGCATTTCAATAGCTACAACATAATATATGGATGCACAAAAGGAAGCCATCTAACACTTATAAGAGAGTCCCCATCAATAAACCTTTTGAGATCACAGATTTGTTTCTTTATAAAGGAAATTGCCAAAATAGCAGATGGCATAACTAGCAGCCTGATCATCATCAAATCCGCTTCTCTTAAAGTCTGTATTAAAAAAAAAACATTGAGAAGACTTGCAGATAATTTTATATTCACTTTATTAAAAATAATCCTGGAAAACTAAGACAAAACTTACCATCCATTAGATTTTACCAAGTGGCACAATAAAGTCAATCTAGTGATGAAATTGGAAAAGGCTGCAGATGATGAAAACAGAGTTGCATTCATCAGTGTGTTAAAAGCAGATACTTATTTCTTAGATCACCCTCCCCCGGCCTCCTGCATTACTTCTCCCTTTGCTTTGTTTTGGTCAATTTTAAGACTGTACTTCTGGCAAGCTATCCTCTAAGCCAAGGGTAGGCAAAAGGGCCTCCGTGGGTCAGATCTGGCCCACAAAGGGGGTTGATTTGGCCCACGGAGGCCCTGCCACTCCCTCACCCGCAGGCCAATTAGGGCCTGGAGGTGGAGGGAAGCACATGAAGTTTCCTCTGCTCTGCCAGAAGCATGCGGCTTCTGGCAGGGCAAAAGGAGACTTCTTCTGCTCCCCCTCCCCCAAGCCCTGTTTAGCCTGGGGGCAAAAGGGGGAAGAGTGCAAATTCTCCTCCCACCACCAGGGGCATGGGCACCTAGTAGGAATCTCTGAGGGGGTACAAGGCACTCCCCCAGCCCCAGACCAATCATGATCTGTGGGTGGGGAAGCAGGAAAGTAGCCTGGCCCCGCCCCTTCCGCTTGAGGCCACACCCCTTCCAGTGCAGCCTGGGGCCACTTCAAAAATTTCTGAAGTGTCCCCCGGCTAAAAATTATTGCCCACCCCTGTTCTAAGCCCAGTAGAGTCTCCCACTTCTAGTGTAACACTTCCCTCTCTCTCTCCTCTTTCAAATCCTCCTCCAAAATCTACTTCTTCAGGAAAATCTTTTGTTCTCACCACCAATTGCTCTTCACTGATTACATATTGAATTGTGGGTCTATCTTGGTTTTGTATTTTGTGGAGGTGGTTGTGATGGCGGTTCTTAATTTGGGCTTTTTTTGTGTGTGTGTCTAGTACAGGCAGATGAAAAACATTTGGGGCTGGGAATGTTCTTAAGGGCTTGCATATCCACAAATTGGAAACAACATAACTAAATTGCTTTTCATCCACACCTATAGTTATTTCAGTGACAGCTTGCATGTTATTTCAGATTCATGGTGTCCTATTTTGATATATCTTAAAGTGTAAAGAAGCAATATGTTATAACAAAATAGGACACCATGAATCAGAAAAAAGAAGGGTCATCTATAGATTTAAACCAATGTAACGAAAGGTGTGAATTATAGCTGATATAGCTGATTTTGTACTTTCAGTTCCAGCTGGCATATAGACAAGACCTTGGGTTACAAAATGTGCCCTCAGAGTACATTTTCAGTGCTACAAAAGCCAGACTTATTACCAAAAATACTACATACAATTTGCAATTGTCTCACAATTGACTAAACTATGGTATCAGTTTTGCATAAATAACTGTAAAATCATACACAATGTAATAGATAAGCTTTTAAAATACAATTTTTATACTTAGGAAACCTAGATGATAGTGGGTCTAAAAAAACCTAGGAAAATACAATTATCATATTGTACATTCAGTTTGAAAAAATAAATGCAATTTGTGAATAAAATAGTGTTATGAGTAACCTACAGAAACAAATATCTGGTTAAATGAATAAAGTAAATGAATAAAGGAGAGGAAGAGATTAATTGACCTGAGAATGTTCTCTATGCAAAAAGAATTAAACATCTTTTTTGCCTCCTCAGATCCTGGGACCAATTTGAAATAGAATAGCTGGTTTAGTACAGGTTGCACCATCAGCCATTCCCAGTGGGGTCAACAGACAGGGGGATGACTCTGCATCCCCAGAGGCGGTGAGCCACAGGCAGAAGGAGTGGACCCAAGAGCACTTGCCCCCTTTACTGCTTTCCCCCCATTGGCTAAAGCCTGTGGCAGTTAATTTTATCACTACACTTGCAGCAATTTTTATGCTTAAATAGAATCAATATTGCAAATACTGCGGTGAAGCACACAGTTATCTGGCTGGAGACATATCCATTAGTTATCAGAACTAATGTACAATGAAGTATAAGGAGGAGAATGGGCACCTCAAGGGAAAGGAACAGAGTGGCTAACCAGCTAAGGGTAAAACATACATAATAAAACAATGCTGCCTTGGGGCCAGATTCTGCAGTCCTTACTCAGTCCAAAGTCCCATTGACCAAAATAGAAGTTGTCACTGAGATCAGTTAGCTTAATGTACAGCAGGGGTGAGGAACCTTTACTGGGTCGGGGGCCGCACACAAGTGAGAAGCAAAAAAAAAAACCCCCCAAAAAATCAACAAAAATAAAAACACACCTCACACTGACGTGGTCCCTGACTGAGAAGGAGAAAGACATTCCCCTTGCACACCAGAGCGTAGGGGGCCTAGAGCTCTGAGGCTCAGGGGGCAGATCCTGGAAAGCCAGGGGCCTCATCCGGCCCCTGGGCCTTAGGTTCCCCACCCCTGATTTACAGTCATTTTATACTGTCTCAATATGCATGCCACTGCCTTTGAGATTCTTACCTTGTCTTCCTCCATGACAGAGGAGAACTGGCTACAGATGGTGCTTTGCTCATTCTAATATCATCCCACATTTGCATAGTCAGAATCTTAGAGAGGCAGAAGAATCAAAAGTACAGTAAAAGTCCCAATTAAGTTTTTCACTGGCATAACAAAAATTGGCCCAATCTTGATCCTATTGAAGTCAATAGTAAGGATCACATTTTTTATTTAAGGATCACATTTTTGTGAGGGGTAAAAAACGTTGATTGAGCAGAACTTCTGAACTATTGGGTTCATTGGAAAGGGCCTTTTATTTCCTCTGCAACAGGTGGTTTACAGAGGTCTGAGCTATACTCATTATGTAGAAAAATCCTGTCAAAAGAGAGTTGAAAAAAATGTGTTAGCCTTTGCTATATGAAAGGCATAAATTTGTTTAAACCTTACTCTTTAAATTCTTCCAGTCTTGATGAACTCCAATAACATATAGGCCCAGATTCTTCACTGCACTGGGTCAGATTTATATATCCTTCGCCCCTCAGCCACATCAGAGGACCATGACATTTATGATGAAACTTTTAACTAAGACATCCTATAATTCTGTCTCAGATATTTGTGTATTAAAGAAAAAATACTACAATAATTCTGTGTATTGCATACCCTTCAGTTGTTATTAAAATCTACAGATGCACAAATAATTTTTAGAAACCATTAAGTATTTCATTAAGTATACCACACTCTGAGAAACCCTCAAATCTGTCTGAAAACCCACTTGGCAGGAACATAAACCTCAGATTTCTACAACGTATCTTTTTTACTATTCATTTTTAGTTTTGACTATTTAAAGACCTATCATAAACCTCCTCTGCAGACATGCACATTTCTGCTGGGCAACCACATAAAATGAAATCACAGTTCAGTCCAACACAATTTATCACATCTTGAGAGCATGATCTCACCAAAACCCAGACAAAATAATTTTTAAAATGACACATTTAAATTTAATCATTTTTCCCTTCTAAAACCCCCTTTTAAAATATCTATTTCTACTGGTACATTTAAAAAGTTATATTAGTGCCATCCATGAGTATCTTACATCTTTCCCCTTGTAACTTAGAGAGAGGATCTATCCTTATGCTAGCTGGCCCTGACACTGGAAATAACTCTAGCCATGAAAAACTCATTGCAGGATCAGAACTTTACATTTAATCTTTTGCCTATTTATCTTACCCTCCTTTCATCCCCTTACGGTAAAGCTTCAGAGGGAAAGGATGGCACATTATAGTTCAAAATTCAGTGATGTGGATAAGATCAGCACACTGAGATGCACTGCCCATTTTGCCAGCCTGCATGGAATATAGCTTTGCACCATCCCAGCACACGTGGATAAAAATCCATCCTGAATGAGCCGAACCAAACCAGCTATATTCTGCTGCCTGTAATTTTCACAACAGTTTCTGCATGCATATTGCATAAGTCCCCATAAGGTGTCCAAGTTGCTGTTAACTCAGCAAATATATAGCAGTTACAATTACATGCATTATTGAATTGACTTCACATACAAATGTGTGTGCATTTTTGCTCATTTGCCTGTTATCTTGCTTCAGGAAATCTTGCCCTGTATGTCTGGTTGTCTTCTTGTCATGGCTCATTTACAGTACATATTAGGAAGAGCAAAAGCCTATTCAAAGACCATAGAATTTTTTTAGATGACGATGATATTACAGGCAGGCAAAAACTGAAATAAAAAAGATATTCTAGTCCTGTGTCCCACCTCATAATGGTTTTACCCGAGTGGAACTCCAGTGACTTTAACTCTGATTTGCATTGGTGTTAGTGAAATCAGAATCAAGCCCCTTGGTTATAAAATGGAAATATTGCATTCAGTTATTGAAACTTCCAGGATATATTTTACCACATTGTCTATAAGGTTTGTATTTTATGTTTGAGTTACTACTCTCATCTGTACAAATGTAGGTCATGACTTTCTACAAAAGAGATAACCAGCCCTTTAACTTTAATTGACAATCATAAAGTAGAAGGGCTATCGTGCAAGAGGTATGTTCTAAGTACAAGGCAAGTCAACGGGAACAGCCAGTTCCTTCCTACATAATCCATGCAAATCTATGCATTAGTTATGAGATGTTTTAATTCCAATAATAAACGTTCTATGATGGATGCATTTTTCACAGATGTTGTCTATATAGCTGTTTAATTAGAGCATGCTTGCAAAGGCTGTTAAATTTTCATCAAGTTGCTGACTTCAGTGTGTTCAACTCTCTGCCAGAGATGGTGACAGTTTGTGCAGTGACTTAGTCTTCTGGTCAGGGGACCTGAAACTTGGCATAGAGTCAGCCATTATGTGACAAGTGAGAGTCCATCCGCTTTCTAAAAATACCAGCAGACTGACAAACAGACAGTGAATTGCTGATGCTACTGTCTTTGCTTTATTGCTATTGATAGGGCTGAATCTAACCAAATAGGAATGTCTGTTTCATGATATTGTCGCTCAGAGAGAGGGGGAGAGCCAGCCAACCATAATCTGGATGAGAACAAAATCAGTAGTCTTGTCAACAGCTTTGTAATTTGCTTTAATCATTCAGCCTCCTGGATTCTTGTAACTGACATATTCCCACAGGAAAGAGGAGGTTCTGCTTAGAGTGAATTTAGCCCTCATGACAAGTTTGACAGAAGTTCACAGAACAGGTACAGCACGAGCAGTTGGCAATGATACTTGCACGCTGCTTTCAGACAGCTAACCCAGAAGGATTACCTCTAGCGCTACATCTACACTACCTCTTTTTTGCGGAAGAGGCAATGCAAATGAAGTGCTCATTAGCAACTTCTCATGCTTCATTTGCATATTCTCTTCCAAAGCTTTTTGCAGACGACGTTTTTGCACAGAAAAAAGCAGTATAGATGGGACCGTTTTGCACAAAAAACCCTTTTGCGCAAGAACCCATACACCTCATTTTTTGAGGAATAAGGGTTCTTGTACAAAAGGGTTTTTTTGCGCAAAACGGACCCGTCCACACTGCTTTTTTCTGTGCAAAAGCCTCTTCCACAAAAAGCATCGGAAAAGAATATGCAAATGAGAGTGCAAGATATGCTAATTAGCATTCCATTTGCAATTCCTCTTCCACAAAAAAGTGGGAGTGTAGATGTAGCCTAGAGGAGAGCAGAGGATTCATTCTCCCAGCTATTCATCCTTTGCCTCTACCGAAAGTGCCAACAAGGTGCCAATTGTGAATGTAGTTTCTACAATGTAGACATCTGTCCACCAAATGGCTCCAAAACCTTCCCCAGCCCCCGTCTCCCTTGTGCTTACCAGGGTGGTGATTCAAAATGGCACCCGTCGACGGGAGCCTGATATGACCGAAAAGTCTATGCTTGTTTCTTAAAGGGGCAGTCTCGCCTTTTTTTTTTTTTTTTGCGCTCCACAATTCTGGTGCGGCTCTTTGCATTTTTTCCGCCGCTGTTTTGGCTCTCTTTGTTAAATGGGTTGACCACCCCGTACTAGACTGAGATCTCAAACTTTTTTCACACATGTCTTCAGGTGGCACAATTTTTAGACTCTATTAAGCAGGGCCAAATCAAACTGGTGGTCCTCAAATTGAGGACAGCCTATTTACAGTTTCCCTGGCATGTTCTAGTAAAAGAGAAAAAATAGCTCTATTTTACCCATAGAATCATAGAATCATAGGACTGGAAGGGACCTCGAGAGGTCATCGAGTCCAGCCCCCCGCCCTCAAGGCAGGACCAAGCTCCGTCTACACCATCCCTGACAGATGTCTATCTAACCTGTTCTTAAATATCTCCAGAGAAGGAGATTCCACCACCTCCCTTGGCAATTTATTCCAATATTTGGCCACCCTGACAGTTAGGAATTTTTTCCTAATGTCCAATCTAAACCTCCCCTGCTGCACTTTAAGCCCAATACTCCTTGTCCTGTCCTCAGTAACCAAGAGGAACAAATTTTCTCCTTCCTCCTTGTGACACTCTTTTAGATATTTGAAAACCGCTATCATGTCCCCCCTTAATCTTCTTTTTTCCAAACTAAACAAGCCCAGTTCATGAAGCCTGGCTTCATAGGTCATGTTCTCTAAACCTTTAATCATTCTTGTCGCTCTTCTCTGTACCCTTTCCAATTTTTCCACATCTTTCTTGAAATGTGGTGCCCAGAACTGGACACAGTACTCCAGCTGAGGCCTAACTAGTGCAGAGTAGAGCGGCAGAATGACTTCATGAGTTTTGCTTACAACACACCTGTTGATACAACCTAGAATCATATTTGACACACAAGTTTAAAAATAATTACTTTAAGTGAGCTGCTGGTGATTCCAAGCAATTATCAGTCAAGGAACTGAGTATTTAAGAACAGCCACATTATGGTGACAAAAAGATTGTAGGTGAAAACTGTGACTTTATTGAAATTACAAAAAAGTGACCTTTTCATGGACGGATGGCATGATCTTTGATACCAAAATACTGAGCAGGAGTTCAAGTCTGGTTGTTCATTCATTCATAAATACATAACCCAGAATCTGCAGATTAGACCAGGTCTTCAGCTGGAAATGTTTTGAATTGAAACAAAATATTCTTGGTTTGTAATGATTTAAATTGAAATTTTCTTTTAGTTTTTTAAAAACTAAACCAAAAAGCTCAGTTTGAAACAAGATTTCCTGTCAAACATGTTTTTTAATTTTATCAAATGTTTTTCCCATGAAAAATTTCATTTTTGACAAAACTGTTTTTCAGCAGGAAAATTCTTTGATTGAAAAAATTTAACCACTGCTAGTTACAACTGAGACACTCCCGAATAAATGTATCTTGGTAGGGGACTATGTTTCTCATCATGATATCTAAGGTGATTCTGACATATGTCTCTGCACACTTACTTGAAAATGTACCCTAAAAGTCCAAAAGTTTGGGGGGAAATCATAAAATAAATAAATGGATAAAAACAAAAATCAGCAAATTTTGCTGACTTGGTAATAAACTCTTTGTGCTAATAAACTCTTTCTGTTTTGCAGGGACCCACAAGCCAAATCAAGGCTTCCTCTCTCACCTTTTCCATTCTAAAACATTTACATAGAGAATGAGCTAGGGATAGAGAGATGCTGAATATTACTTTGTATTCAAGGTTTCCACTAGGCATCTGTCAACGGTGTGGCCATCAGTGCTCTGATCTTTAGGATAACTCTATCGATGATACTCCTTTCTATGATGGATCCCCTGTTTATCCAATAGCCTACCAAGACCACCACTTTAATTTGAGGGGAAAAATGAGTTGTAAAGCCCCTCCCTGCCCTAATTCTGTCTGATCAATGTCATAGGAACTCTTTTCCCTAACAATAAATATTCCCTCTCCCATTTGCTAAATCTGTTCCACATCCTCCTAACAGAAAACATCCTTGCTCTATTCAATTGCAAAACCCACCCATTTACAGAGGTTATGGGAATCTCCTTAGATTCTATGTATCTTATATGACACAAGGCCCTGCAAAACTTTTGCCAGTCAGACTCGTGACATCAGCAGAATCCTGTAGCAAACGTAGTTGTTTCAAAATCACAAATCACTTCAAAGGTGTTATGACAGGGTGCTTTTAGCAGCTCTAAACTGAGCTCTTTGGAAGCCAGCATCCTGCTCTCTTAGAACACCCAGGCCATAGGGTATAGTTAGAGTAGAATGGGCATATGTAGTTTGAATTTAGAAGGGTAGTAGAGATTATTTGCACCTGAAGGGAGCTTGATGAACTACTGAGATAAGAAACTCAGGGCTGGATAGCTCTGGGAAGAAAGGAAGGAATATTAAAGGCTGAGCCAGAGAGCAGGAAGGGGGCTGTACAGAACTGCTGCTTTGCTGTGACGATAAACAATAATAGAGACACTTGGTACAGGTATCCTGGTGGGCTCGGAGTGCTGCTCCATTCACAAAGAGCCTGCCAGCCAGGGAATCCATTCTCCAGCATCAAATTTCAAACTCAAACCTACTAATGATACCCAGTGATTCAGCCAGATATTTTCAGACCCAAACGTGTTTCACTGATCCACAAAAGGAAACTTTTTCTACACCAAAACAAAGAACCTTTTGAGTTTCCTAGCCCGGTTTGGTCTTTGTGATGAACTATTTTTTTACATCCAGTAACACTGAAAGGGTTTTTGGATATGCTGAAGCTCATGAACCCAAGGGCAATGACAGAGCTGAGACAAAACTCATCTGGTATGAACAAAAACCACCAGAGAGACTCTGATTAAACCAACAGGAACTGAACCTGCCAAGTCTTACGCCACCCTACTCAGCAGCTCTGCTGGGTGCCTCGCTTACAGCTTTTGAAATATTCAGTCCGTGGCAGGGTGTTTCACTGGCCATTTATCATAATCTATTCCTGAAAGGCAAATGATGAGTTCACAAAGGTTAAGAAGAGGACAGTTTTCCACAGTTAAAACCTCTGGTAAACACTTCACTGTATTTCTTACTAGAAAGCTGAAAAGGGATGATTGCTTTAGAAAAATATAATTTATGATCCTGATCCTGTTACCATGGAGGACATGACAAAATTTCCATGGACTTCAATGTGAAAAGAATTTGGGCCTGTTTTTGTAATGCCTCTTTTATACAAAGCTTCTTGTCTGGTTATATTCAGCACAAGCATAGAGCCTGATCCTGCGTAAACATGGTACAGAGTGTAGTGTCTGTTATAGTCCCATTGTGTTCAATAGTTTGTGAGCAATCCATTGGTTGAAATTTGCTTGCATAATACATTTTTTAATTTAAGAGTCTGTAAAAAATGAAGTCTTTTTGTGACTACAACAAGAATAAAAAGAGGGGGTACTCAACTATTGGAAGCAGTAATGGAAACAACCATCTCCTAAGTAACCGAGGACATGTTACAATATAAAAACACAACCAAGATGATTCACATCCCTCAGCTCTCTTAATATCAAACTGTTTGCAATTCGGTCTCATACTTACTATGCTGTTACCAGAGTCGTTTAATATGTGTTTATATCCTTAGTGTGCAGTTACCTGTGTAGTGTTTTTTTCTCTCTCTCTCTCTCTCTCTCTCTCTCCTTTGTAAACTAGTTTAACTCACATCTCATGGGGGGGAGGTCAAATAAGGTAGTATTAGATAAGCCATATTTCAATTAACTCTATTTAAAAGTCAAATCAAGGATTAGCACTGGAAAACACACACACACACACACTTTACATTTTATTCCAGAATATTTAGCTTATAAATACCCAAAATTACAGCCTCACATGATCTCCACCACTCCATCCCTCACAATTTGTATTAAATCTCCCAGAATAAATTGTAAATTGTGTTGTCTGCAGCAATGATCCTTGAATGGCTTTTGAACAACAATCCATTAGGTGCCCAAAGCTGCTTTTTTAATCTGATTACCAATTACCTCCCTGCAAACAACTAGCTTTTTCTGGAGAGCTCAATACTGTATAATTTTGAAAACAGGAGAAAAAAGATTTGGCAGCAATCATTGCCAGGCAAGACATGTTTCACATATTTCATTTTTCCTAACTAAAAAGCATAAGGAGGAATGTTATCGGTAGGGCGTGAGCCACTCCCCTCAGCACAGCTGTATGTAACCATTGCATTTCTCCAATCTGCAGGGCTGCCCCAGCGGCATTCCAGTCACTTTGCCCTCAATAAGTGGAGCCGGAAGGGCACAGCTACACTAGCTCTACACCAGGAAGGGATTCCCCCAGGCCATTTCTAGCAGTATTGTCATTCCATTCCATTGCACGGGCCCAAATCAGGTCCAATATTACCTGGCTGATATTATTCACTGTGGTGTTCACTGACTATTCAGTACTTAAGGTGCTGCTCTGAGATCTGCTTTATTCAGTGTCGTACTCCAACTGACTGTTCATTCATGAGCTTCACAGTGCCGTGCCCAAACACTGTCTAGAGAGTCCCCAATACCACATTCACAAGTATTAAACACCTCATGTAATTACATATTCTGAGTACATTTAGTGACACACTAAGGCCTTTCAAGCTCCAGGGGCAACTTATGCCCCACCAAATGCCACGGGTGGGAAAGGCAAGGAATGATGTATAAAGTCAAAATGCTTTTATACTTGTAGGTTTTATTTGGTTAATAGAAGAGAAATAAGCAATAGGGTTTTAGAAAGAAGAGTTCTCTCTAAGGCTATGTCTACACTACCAGGTTATTTATTTCAAAATAAGCTTATTCCTCTTTACAAGCAGGCGTTATTTCAAAATATCAAGCCCATCATTTCGAAATAACACGCTTGGTAGTGTGGACACTCGCCTTGTTCAAAATAACTCCCAGTGTAGACATGCCCCTCCTGCTTAACTTTTTTCTATCTAGTCTATATTAGAGTCAGAATTTTGCCTGATGCCTACAGGAGTTGGTCCATATCATGTATATTACAAAGACTACAGGTCAAATTCTGCTTACAATTATATATGTGCCACCCCTCTGATGTCAAAGATTTTCTACGGGGACTGCACATGGAACACTTGATGTATAGTTCTGAAGGCAAGGATGATGCTTTATTCAACTAGGTACAGAGTGGGAGAAAAAAATGCATTCACACAACAGGAAATAAGGAAGGGATGGAGTATAGCTCCAGCCCATAATATGACAAATAATCCAGTTAACCTCTTGATGACCACTTCACTACAAGAAATGTTCCATCAAAATAAATGAGAATAGAATTTGGCCTGTGTCCTTATGGACCTGATTTTGGCAGCCTGATGAAAAAAGTACAGAATTGTACTCATATCTCAGAAACTGTAAATTATACTTGGTTCAGGTCAAATTTGAAAGGAGTTTGAGAGTCTAAAAAATTAATCTCTAATGGAATTTCCCTACATCATAAAACCATCACAGTGTTTGGTGGAGTTCATTGCTGTGTGCCAAGTCTCTGGTTAGGAGCAAGGCTGTTCAGCACTAGCGCTGAGGATTTTAGGCAAAGGCATGGGAGTGAAACCTCAAACTGTTGCTCCTTGCATTTTACCTAGCACTTTTCGCTAGGGCTGCTATTCCCTCACTACCTTTAAATTGCAGACACACACACACACACACACACACACACACACACACACACACACACACACACAAAGATAAAAGAAAGAAAAAAGATTTTAAAATAAAATACATTGTAAGGATTGCTCACCTATTTTGCAACAAAAATGACTGCAACTTTAGAAGATGTAAATTATCTCACGGTTGAAAGCCCTGATATTTATAGATTACATCCACCTATTTCAACAATGCTGTGAAAGTCATTAGGAATACAATTTTTAATTCTGTAAACAATGTCATGCATATGTATCTAATTGGACTGAAGACATGATCTCAATGCCAACAACGCATGACTTGCTACAATAGCAAGTAGCATCCAAGCTGCTATATCATCTTAACCTACTATCTGAGGGTGGGTTGCTTCATCAAATTAGTGCCCTGGGGAAAGGAAATATATATATAAAATAATGAGGCTGCTAGCTATTGTGCCCTTTGGTGTATTAATATGCACCACTGTAGCATCTCTGCTGTGAGATAATATTGCTTCACTAACATAAATTTAATACTGGATTGTCAGGGCAGCCAGTGAAAAAGGATAAGAGTAAAGGCAGAATAAGCAATAAATATTTTTAGGGTATCAGTAGCAGAGAAGACGACAAATATTTGAAGGCAGCAAGATATAAAATATAGTTAAGAGGCACATCTAAAATTAACAAGAGCCCACTAGAGTTTTCCTTTATGTTGAAATTGGCAAGCATTCTCCACTTACAAAAGTTTAGTGCCTGGGCTTGTTTAAATAAAAAGCTAATTAGTAGTACTTAGATGGCAACGGTCACCCTCTAAGCAGCAATGCATTGAGATTCTGTATCTAAATCAAGAGATTCATGTGGATTACGTAGACTCAATCCTATTGAGAGGGATGGTGTGAAGTTGTTTAAATGAGCTTCTATGAGACACCTCCTTCACATTGTGGATAAGATCTGGAAGTAGTCTGCTTGGCAGAGTTTTGCACCAAGTGAAAGTTGTTTAGCTTGTCAGCATCAGGGGACTTATGTGTGATAAGTAAGAACCGCTTCCAGAACCATCACCATAAATATTACATATCACTGTTAGAATTTATTTGCATATAGTAAGCACATTTTGGTAAATTTAAACCCACAGAACAACAAGACCAGTGCAAATAAGAACAGCAGAGCCAGGTCAAAGGATTTAAGTTGGATCAACAGCCCATTACAATTGACTGTACGCATTTGAAATAAAAATTACATAAAGTAAGATATGTAAGGTCACTGTGACCGCCAGGAAGTAATGCCAAAATATTCCCACAGGCTTTACTCTTCTGCAGTTCATCCTCTTTCACAGATTGAGAGCCAGGGCTCTGCAAGCTTTCATTGGCTTACGCACCTCTTACTGCTAACGGGTCAGGTTGCAGATTCACTTATATTTAGAAGAACAGGTGTATGGCTCAGTTCCAAATTGAATCACGTTAACACTTTATGCTTCTTTGCAGCTTTCATATTCCTAAACTAATTTAGCATTGCAGATGATGGGTGGGATTTTTTACCCTTAATCTGTTCAACATTGACAATTATTTTTGTCTCTATTCTGGCTCACAAAACATGATTTTTCTTCTCTTTACATAAAGGTATTTTATTACATCATTTTCTATCTGTCTTTATCTGAGTGGAGACTGCCTTGAATCTTTTTTATTGCTTTTGAGGATTGCTTGGAAGGAAAGAAATCGGGGGTGGGGTGGGGAATCTTCCATGCATAGCTACGTCCACACCTCATCTCTGAACACCCTGAAATTTTGAGAATCCCAAATACGTTTCCACTGGGTGAAGTGCTTTGCCACCCACAAAATAGGCAAGAGGTTCACTCCTAGACCCTGGAGGCATTAGGCCATGAGAGTGGAGGGCCCCATGCCCCTGCATTGGCTCACTGATCCCTTTCACCCTAACCCGGTTTTGAAGCATCTACACTGGAGTCATGCTGCTGGAAACTCCCTGCCTGCTGGTGCCAGAAGATTCTCCCTTTATGAGTGGCAGAGCCTCTATCAAAAAGCTAATACCTTGGGACTGTATCAGCCTTCCTGAGTAATACCCATGAAGCTGAAAGTGATGCCTAGCACCACTACCTCAGCCCTGCCCCCTCTGCATGCGTGGATCTCTAGACCTACAGAGTTCCCTCCATGGGATCCAGTGCCAAGCAGACAATGCCTCAAAGGGAGCAGACACACTCATCTCTTCATACATGAGGGCCAGGTGAGACTTGATGGGATCTTTCTGCATGTGGACACAATTCAGGGTTTAGGTCTCAGTGATGGACAAGCTCAGAGATTCAAACAAACATGCAAATGAATGGATGTTTGTCCGTCCAAAACATTACTTACTAATTACTACTCTAGATTCTTTCCCTAATCATTTTGGGCTGAAGAAAAGGTCCAGAAGTCTCATAAGAACAGAGGCTCTTGTGACATTTCCCAATTAGAATATGACAAGAATAGCCTCCTTTCTGGTATCACTATTGAAAACCCAGCTAGTAGTTCAAGGTGAGACTAGCATTCTAGAGTCAAAAGTTCTAACCCTAATTCACTGAGACACCACAGGCAAGTCGCATAGACCAAAATTTTCAAGTTTAAGCATCTCTGAAAATCAAGACACTTATTTAGGTGCCTAAATATCAGTTAAAGATAGGGTTTTCAGTGGTGCAAAAATGATGGTGGTGCATTAATCCCACTGAGAATCAATGGCAGTGCCTGACATTAGAAACACACTTTAGAAGTTGTGTCTCTAAGGCTACGTTTACACTGAAGCTCTTTGCTGAGATACCGGAGGTATCCTTCAAAAGCTATGCCACGTCCAAGGAATGCGTCCACTTTTCCAAAAAAAAAATTGGAAAAGCGGTTGCATTCTTTCGCCACTCCTGTAAACCTCGTTATACGAGGAGGAAGGGATGTGCTGAAAGAGGAGGTTTTTCCGCTCTGTACATGCGCCAAATTTTGGAAAAGCCTCTTTTGAAAGAAAAGTCGGAAAAAGATACACAAATTGCAGTTTGCAATTTGCGTATCTTTTTCCAACTTTTCTTTGTAGTGTAGACACAGCCCCTCTCTCTGTGCCCAAGTTTCTTCATTTGTAAAATGGAGCTAACATACTCAAACTTCTTCACTTTGAGAGCCTCAAACGAAGGATGTTAAAGTGGTATCATCACCATCACCACCACCACCACCACCAAATACAGGGACCAAACTCATTTGAGGCAAAGGATTTTAATATTTTTTCAAAGTAACTGTTTGATAATAAATGTGTTGACAAAATTACCTTTTTGGGATAATCTTCCAGGAGTCTCAATTATAAGTAGGGTTAATGTCAGCAACATAAAAGATAAGATTAATTATCTGTCACTGCAGCTGCTTCACATAATTTTGACCTAATAGTGAATATCATATAGCTTTGCCAAGTTAATTTAAAGGAGCAGTAACAACACAGCATTGCATTTAGATGTAGCTACTCTGTGAATTTTTCTGTCCTCATTGCAATGAATCCATTTTCATCTCCACAGAGGTTTGATAAAATTCTTCAATCAGATCTTGAACAGGAGGGCGCTTGACTGGTCACTGAGTTACCAGAGCTTCCTCAGGAACTCAAAACTGATAATCCAAGATTTCACCTAGCTGTCCTTCGAGAGAGTTTCAAAGGCACAACTGGCAGCTAAGCGCCCCCTTCCTATTGACATTCAATGGGACTAACAGCCATAATGCCTCCGGCTCTAATGTTATCCTTTCTAAAAATAGCCTTGGAATTGTAAACTGCTGCAAAATAACAAATTGTGGTGCAAACTGAGCCCTGGAGTTTGAGGTAACAGACAACCAGGACTGGGAGCAAGCCTGGAGTTCTGCATCTCCTTCCACTGGCCCCTCTGCCTTCCACACCAAGCTAAGAGAGAGCTCCCCTTATACTAGTCCCTGGAAAAGCCGAGGAGACTCATTCTCACACCTGACTAACATGTGTTCACAAAAAAGGGAGACCACCCTCAGTCAGTGGAAGCCTGCCTATCTTGAAAGTCAGATGGTATTAATTTCCCACTCAACCATTCAGTTCATCACCGGAGGGAGCCCACCCTCCATTCAACCAGCCATTCCAGTTAGAAGCTGCTGCTTAGTCTACCAGCTAGTCCTGGTAGTGCAGATAGCTTGCAAATAGGGAGACACCTTAAGGAACCTCCAAGAAGTGCAAGGAAAGGGAAGGAAGATATAGGTGCAAGTGGGACAATTAGTGGGTTTGGGATATATGGCATGGATAGGATTTTGAGGGTGAAGAGATGGAGAGTAGAATAGAAATGATGCAAGAGAAGGGGTACATTACACGAAGAATGTCATATACGTCTATGCCTGAGGTTGACAATTTTTGAGGGAGCAGCATGTAAAAATGCTGCCAGCCTATCACTGCACAGATTTAATAGCGACACATATTTCTCCTAGTTTGGAAAGACAAAATAGAAGATCCAGGAACCTTCTCTTTCCTCTGATGTATAGTTTTCAACCTAGTGTAATCAAATCCAAAGGGAGATGCATAAATTATTACCCAAAAGCACCCAATAGGGTTTATAAAAAGTGACTTCACTATAAAGGAGTGGAGGAGAAAGGCAGATATAATTATAAAGGACCCAGGAGGAGAGCAGCATGGAACGTCCCGCACCAAAAGCACAACTGTTGGTCATTGGTTGGTGTCTCTCCAGGTTTACAGAAAGATGAAAATCAATCACTTTTGACATTCCAGATGACTGGTATTTACCCAAATGGCAGTTTTCACCAATAAAACCAGTTTGTTGCACATGACAAGCTTGATGAAACATTCTAAAAACCTACAAACATGCAGCTAATTTAGAAAGCCTTTTGGCAGAAGGCTGATTCTAGGATACAATGTTGGGCCTTGATTGGCGGGGCTACTGATTCAGAACCCATGTGGAAACAAGTTGATTTTGATGAGGTGCAGTATACAATGCTAATGGCTTCCAATGCAGGATTAGGGCCTTCTTTACTGATCTGGGATTATTTACATGATTAAAGTTAAGCTCTGCCAAAAAGTATAACACTTTTATCAAATAATTCTGTTTGACTGCAAAGGGCTCACAGGAGAACAGCACAGGAAGAACTAGCAGAGAGCAGTAAAAAGACCTGGGTATGTTCATAAGAAATGTAACAAGTGAGAATTAAATTTTAACAATGTAGATGCAAGTAGTTTACTGTTACTGAGCATGGGCAGTAATGAAAGCAGGAAGTCTGAACTGAGGGAAACAACTGACAAATACACAGGAGTGGCCAATTAAACGCTTGTAGATATGCTACTGGGAAATGACAAACTCAGAAGAGGAAAATGAACAAATTGTTAAGAAAATACCTGTGCATGCCATTTGACAGTTCATAAATTGAACATAACAGTAAAACCAGTTGCACATATCCAAAGATGTGTTAAGAAAAAGGGAATAAAGCAAGACAGGGAGACTTTTTCCCTTCCAATTCCAAAGAGGGTAGTGTAAAGCTACCAGTTTGAGTCACAAGCATTTGTGCAGATCCAAATGTTCCCTTAAATACATTGTCCTGCTCAAGGAGCATGCTTTATAAAAAAAAAAAAAAAAAGATCAACTGAAGAAATGCATAAAGGATGCTGTGGAGTATTGTAGAGAAAAGTAATTTAAAGCTTGTCTCCACTGCCAAGTGGACTGACGCTGTGGTAATCGATCCACTGGGGGGGCAACTTAGCAGGTCTAGTGAAGACCCACGAAATGACCGCCAAACGTGCTCCTGTTGACTCTGGTATTCCAGTGGAACAAAATAGATAAGGTAAGTCAATGGGAAAGTTTCTCCCATCAACTCAGCACAGTGTAGACAGTGCAAGTAGTCGACCTAAGATGTGTCTATTCCACCTACGTTCACAGAAGCTGGAGTTGCATAACTTAGGTAGACTTCAGCCCATAGTGTAGACCTGCCATTAGGTGTGACCCACTCCCGTAAAACAGACAAGAGAGTATTCAGTTAAACTTATTTAAAAAAACTTGTGAAAGCACAAACACAACCCTTCAACTTTGAGGCAAATTATCCTTGAGACCAAAAGCTTTTTAAAATAAGGCACTTTAGATGGATAATTTATTTTTAACTTCAATGAACCATTAACTGAGGGGTTAGAAAGAAACTCCCACTGTGGGTATGTTATTCCATACATCTACTATGACAGGCTATAGATTCTTGCATAGTCCTCTAAAGCCTCTTGAACTGATTAAAGACTAAGACTAGAGAAGATACTGGTCTAGATGGGTGACTAGTCTGTCTATAGCTGCTGTCACCATAGGATTTGAGCACCTTCCATTCTTCAATCTATTTATCCTCAGCACACCCCAGTGAGGCAGAGTAGTGGCGTTATCATTCTACAGACAAAGAACTACAATAGGGAAGCTAAGTAGCCTGCCCAAGATCATACAGGCTGGGGAACTCAGGCATGGGGGCTGAAACTAGGGTTGCTGGAGATGCAATACGAGCCCCTTGCCTGAAGTAGTAATTACAACCAAATATCTGGTTTCTGCTTTCAGCACCCTACTATAAAAATCATTCTAGCACCTCTAAACCCAGGTCACCCAAGCCCTAGGGCTGTACTTTAACTACTGGACCATGAGAACTCCTATGTTCCTGAGCATGAAGTTGAGTACATTTTTGGGGGGTCAGTTATGAAAACTGACTGGAGGTGAGAACTTTTTTCTACACATTTGTGTTTGTAAACTGAATAATGTAGAATATAGCATAAAACACAGAAAACCTCCTGACCAGCTTTTAGCAGAACTAATGCAAATGGCGAGGTATCAACCCTGACTATTTAATGGTTTGAAGGGCACTTAAACACATACCACTTCAGTGAAAAAACAAAAACAAAATAGAACTTACCAGTGATTTCTAGAGCTAGTCCAAAAAATGTCAAGACCACAGTATTCTTTCATTAAATGGAGTTGCCAAGATCAAAACATTTCACAAAAATCTATGGATTTCAATTAAGTTTTTGATGGGGGAAAAAGCCAGAATGATTCATTATACAGTCAGTACTTCATTTCAATATGGAAAAACTTGTTTTTCAACTTCATCATTTCACTTTATTTCATTATGACAAGATATTTATTTACATATAATAGTTTATAATACTACAACATTAGCTTCATTTTACTATTTTAGCTTCGTTTTACGATTTTATGTTTCTAAAAATAAGAAATTTTTAAATGGTTTTTCATTCTGCAGAATGAAAATTCCACTTTCTCATCAGCTCTAATGAGTGCTTCTTTTCGGTCATCATTCCTTTGTTAAGGTATGTCTTAACGCAATTTGTATTTTGGGAGAAGGATACAAATAGCACTGCACATTTGCATACTTCCTCTGGAGTTTTTTTGGAAGATGCTTTTCCAATATTTACTGTTGTCTACACACGACCGAATTTTGGAATAAAACCCTATTTCGAAAGACCCCTTATTCCTCCTACAATGAGGTTTACAGGGTTTTTTGAAATAGGAGTTTATTTTGAAATTCAGCTGCATGTCGATAAACCAGAGAAAGTATGTGCAGCACTATTTGCATTCTTCTCCCGAAATAAAAATTGTGTGTAGACAAACAGTAAGGAACCCATCACAGAAATAGCCAAAATACACCAAAGAGTTCAAATGAAAAAAAAAACTAAGGGAACCACATCAAATACAGAGACTTTTGTTCAATATTGGAAGAAGCACAATGTTCAAGCCATCATATTTTGCAAAGTGTTATCTTGGTTGGTTTTAAATGCCACACACAAATATTAGCTAACGAAGCCTCACAAATGACTTTCATTAATTTTGTGGAGCTGACCCTGTAAGATATTGAGAACCTCTTGTATGATACAGAATGCTTGATGCTGAGAGTGGGTGTGGAATACCCTCAGCACATCAGAGTTTGCCCCTTGTAATTAGTATCAGTAAGAGGTAGTTGATGTTGAAAGCAATTGAGGCTGAGGCAATATAATTTAGAATGGCCCATGATGGGATGCTATGATGGTATATAGAAAACATCAGTGGTGTTTATTAATAGCTAGTGAGAAACTAGATACAATCCACAGAGTAGTTCAAAAAGCAGTAGATATAAATAAAGAAATAAAAGCAGTAGGAGTAAGCAAGCAGACGGTGCAGATAAAGTAGCAGGGAATTTCTCAAAGGAAATATTCTTGGCCAGACTTGTAGGAATGTACGCAGAATAAAATATTACTTGAAAACAGTACATAAGCTACTGCCAGCATCACCTTATTTGTGAAACAGGAGACACAAGACTATGAGAAATGCAGTCAAATCAGAAGGAGATCTACTGAAAGCATTGTGGCAGAGCTGGAGGCAGATGTGACTGGAAATACAATGGGAAATCCAATAAGGTAAATGACCAGGGCAAACAATACAATATTTGTTAAAGTATTTATTTGTTAGAGATGATAATAATAACAACCTTAATGAGCACATGTTAACACTGCAAATCAGAGATTAAAAAATCTCCAAAAGTCATTGCACAGAACAGAAAAGAGGAAGGTCCCATGTAGTAAGGAGGACATCTAGAATAACTAGAGGATTCCATTTACTACCCTTTCTTCCTGACTCACAGATCTGATTGTAACAGAGGAAGCCACCATAGAGTACGTCTAGACTACAGAGTTTTTTTTAAAATAAAGTGGCCTTTTTTCAAAAAAAACTTCACCTGGGTCTAGACTGCTGTTGCATTCTTTCAAAATTAAATCGAAAGAACACGACAGTTTTTTTGACAATGGTAAACCTCATTTTATGAGGAAGAATGCCTTTTTTCAAAAGTGCTCTTTTGAAAAGAAGCATTCTTGGACGCAAACAGGGCTTTTTAGAAAGTCGTGTGGTTGTCTAGACGATCTCTTTCGAAAGAGGCTTGTAGTCTAGACTTACTCATAGTGAATATGGGCTACTACTTCCATAGGTAGGTAGCAGCAGAGGATAAGCACAAGCAAATGGATTCCCTTTAGACTTGGAGGGTTCCTAAATTATGTTCTAAATTACATATCTGTAAATTACAACCTGGCTTAGATTCAGATACCTTTGAACTATGAGAAAGATCCAATTCCAAACTGAACGGTGTTAGAATTCCAGAATGGAAAGGGGGAGCTGATGGTATACTGGAGGCAATATCAAGATGATCTCCTAGAGGACAGTCATGGCTGATCCTTGAATATTGTGGGATTTGTGGGATTCTGGCTTGATAGAATGGCACAGAAGACATTACAGCTAAGTTTTCAGTCTCCTGCCAAGGAATTATCTGTGTCAAACCAAGGCCATAATTTTCATCTTTCCTTCTGAACTTCCAATTCCCATCTATTTGATTTTTATAGTGCCAGTTACAAAAACCTAGTCTTCCGTCTTTTTTTAGCTTTTTAGTCATGAACAGAGCTTTGCAAACAACTGATTTTTTGGTTCAGTGACTGAACCAAGGAAAACAAACAAAAATACCCTCATAGTTGTTTCAAGTCAAGCCAAAACTAATTTTTATTTTTCTGCAAACTAAAAAAGTTGAAAAGTACATATTTTAGTTGGATCAAAATGCTTCTGATTGTTTTGGGATCTTAGTCCTGTTTATATATACATGCAATTGCAATAAAAATCAAAACAAATATATTATTTGCATTAAATAAAACAGTCCATCTCTAAGACAAAACATTTCTATTTTTTTTAAACCAAAATAATTTAGCAATTAAACTAATTGTTTGGTTGACCAGAATTTACATTTTTTGGTAGAAAAGGTTTTGCATAAAAAAACTTCCCCCAGTCCTAGTAATGAATCCCATTTGTTCAAGTTGAATCTTCAATCTCTTCTATTGATGGATACTATGAATAAAACTGACACGTACTTTCTTGCCAGCCTGCATGGACTCTTTCTTCTGCTGTGCAGCAAGAGCAACAATCTGACTCCTTTAAACCAGTGGTTCCCAATCTTTTTGTAACGTGGACCGGCAAACCCATTCACAAACTTTTGGTGGACTGGTAATATTTTATTTGCATATCCATTGTGCTCGCTAACCATCTTCTCTTTATGTAGCTCCTTGCACATGCCTGCAATTATTTAAGTATTTTGAGATCTTGTTTTTAAAAAAAAACACCTTTGCAAAGAAATGTCTGCACACACGGGCCAATACCCACATGTAACCCTAATTCCACATAGGTGCTAATCCATACCCATAATTTAGACAAATCTTTATCTGAAGTGAATGAATTTCAAATGAATACCAGATGCAAGGGAAACAGATCAGGACACTTACCCAGAGTGCAAGTCTTGTAAAACAGAATTTTAATGGAATGGACCATATCAAAATTCAGCTCCTCATGATACATAGCAAATATTTAAATGTCCTGGTGAGAGATTACTGGACCATCCCTGGTGACCTACTATAGTATATGTGAATTTTGTTGGCTATCCTGAGAAAATGGTGCGTGGATGCTGACAACGCTATGTGATACCTGTTGTGACAACCACCATCTTGGGGACTGAGCCAGGGACCATGAGACCTAAAAAACAAGAACTACTATAGCCTGAGATAAAGAGCCAAGTATCTATAGCTATTAGCTGTAACTCATCTCTGTGTTTGGGCGCACAGAGTGGATCTGTGACACTCTCAAGTGGATTACTGTGCATACTCATGGAAGATAAATAATCCCACTTCTGTGCAGCAAAACCATAGCACATCCCAATGCAAACAAACATGCCACTTGCGAGGCTACGCTGGTTAACAGAACCTCGTCAGGCTACATGGAGTTCAGAGGTAAACACCTTTTTCTTTGAGAAAATTTAGGACTCCTAAAAAGCATTGAAGTCCTGACCTAGAAATTCTCTATTGACCATAGAATGGGTAGTAACCAGGTGCTACTAGTGATAGCTTCCTCCCTCTGGCCTGGCAAATGCCTCCAGCATGCACCTCTGAGAGCAAGAGTTTCATTTACTCCCTTGTGTCCCTCCCCAGGCATGTCGATATTAATCTCATGGGATGCAGTGCAGCTGGAATAGCCATACCTGAACTAACTTTCATCTCACTAGCTCAGGTGCCAGGGCTGTGACGTTACAGTGGAGGTGCTTCCTCATGGATTGTCCACACCTCCCCAGAATGCTGGATTGACCACCGCTGGATTGACCACCACCGGATTGACCTGTGGTGAAGCCTGCAGTGCCACAGCTTCACCACTCTGGTTCCCCAGGTGGTTGGAAATGTCTTCTTGAGCTACAGTCACTCTCTGATATCAGGGCAAACATCTCCTCACTAACACAGTCAGCACCAGAGGCTCAGCAGCCTCAAAAGGGGCAGTGCCCCAGGCAGAAGGGATGGGACTGGGGTTAGCCTCCCCCTGCCACTCCTTCAGTGCTGCCTGGAGTTCTGACAGCACCTCCCCAACAGGCTAAAAGCCCTTTTAAATTGTCAGGCCTCAGGACAGCTGCTCCCTTTGCCACCCCCTATCGGCAGACCTGTTTAGCACCAAAAGAGAATCATAGAATCACAGAGCTGGAAGAGACCTCAGGAAGTCATCAAATCCAGCCCTCTGCTCTAGGCAGGACCAATCCCAACTAAATCAACCCAGCCAGGGTTTTTTCAAGCTGAGACTTTAAAACCTCTAGGGATGGAGATTCCACTCTCCACCCCTTTCCCCAGGTAACCCATTCCAATACTTCACCACCCTCCTAGTGAAATATTTTTTACTAATATCCAACCTAGACCTCCCCCACCCTAACTTGAGACCGTTGCTCCTTGTTCTGCCATCCATCACTACTGTGAACAGCCTTTCTCCATCCTCTTTGGAACCTCCCTTCAGGAAGTTGAAGGCTGCTATCAAATCACCCCTCACTCTTCTCTTCTGCAGACTAAACAAACCCAAATCCTTCAGTCTGTCCTCACAGGTCATGCACTCCAGCCCCCTAATCTTTTTGGTCGCCATCCGCTGGACCCTCTCCAATGCGTCCACATCCTTTCTATAATGGGGGCCCCAGAACTGGACACAATATTCTAGATGCGGCATCACCAGAGCAAAATAAAGGGGAATAATCACTTCTATGGATCTGCTGGAAATGCTCCTCTTAATGCCATCTAATATGCCATTAAACTTCTTGGCTACAAGGCACACTGTTGACTCATATCCAGCTTCTCTTCCACTGTAATCCCCAGATCCTTTTCTGCAGAACTGCTACTTAGGCAGTCAGTCCCCAGCCTGTAACAATGCTTGGGATCCTTCCATCCAAAGTATAGGAATCTACTCTTGTCCTTGTTGAACCTCATCAGATTTCTTTTGACTCAAGCCTGTAATCTGTCCAGGTCACTCTGGACCCTCTCCTTACCCTCCAGCATTTCTACCTCTCCCCCTAGCTTAGTGTCATCTGTAAACTTGCTGAGGGTGCAATCCATCCCCTCATCCAGGTCATTAATAATGATGTTGAACAAAACCAGTCCAAGAACAGATCCTTGGGGCACTCTGCTAGAAACCGACTGCCAATGTGACATTGAGCCGCTGATCACTACCCGTTGGGCTTGACAGTCTAGCCAGCTTTCTATCCATCTTACAGTGCATTTATCCAATCCATATTCTCTTAACTTGCTGACAAGAATATTGTGGGAGACCGTAGGAAAAGCTTTGCTAAAGTTAAGGTATATCACATCCACTGACATTCCCATATCTACAGAGCCAGTTACCCCATCATAGAAGCTAATCAGATTGGTCAGGCACGACTTGCCCTTGGTGGATTCATGTTGACTATTCCTGATCATTTTTCCCTCGGATGGTTTGAGTGTTTGCCCCAATAGCTCTCCATGGCAAAACTCACTTTGTCTTGCAGATGTGGAGGGTTTGACTTCCAGAAATAGTACAGAAACTCTTATCCAGACATCACAGAATCTCTGACCATGTTTGGCTTGAGTTGGGATCTAAAACAAAGATTCAGGGACAAGGGCAGACAATCCTCATTCAGCCTGATCCCTTGTCTGTGTGTAAGATAAAATGTTAGCCCAAGTGTTTAAAAGAAGCCAGAAAACACTCAAACTCAGTTGGATGAATGATTTTATATTCTCCAAACTGGGTGGGTATTGAATTGCCTCAGTCCTATTTCCTTGCCAAGCTCTAGAAAGTGTTACTTCCAAAAATGTAATCTCACTGCCAGCAAAACATGTTTGGTGATGAAACTTTAACAAAGCCTTTTATATTGACTAGTATGGTCACTTGGCAATCATTTATGTAAATCACACAAGCCCCCCTTCCCCCCTCACCTTGACCCCCAGATATTTTCTCATCTTTAAAAATTTACATGGATATTCTAAAACATGGGGCAGGTGGAGCGAAGATTAAGGCCCATTTTTCTATTTCTGACCCTTAATTCTGTTTCTTAATAGAAAATGTGGCAAACTCATGTTTTCTTTAAAGGAAGCAATAGATTCACGCCTTTAAATGAGGGCTATCATATTTGAACTTTCAAGAGAGAGGAGACTCCTGAGAGCGGTCATATCTGTATCAGTATCTACCAACTCAGATTGTATTAATGTAATATAACACATTAAGTGAGTTGGCAGATACTGATACACTCCCTCTCAGAAGTGTCCTCTTTTTTGAAAGTTCAAATATGTTAACCCTGTTTAAATTGCATTTGTTGGCATTACCATCCTCAGTCCTACACAGTTAGCTCCACTTTAGTTGTGTCACAGAACTTTGAAAAGATATTTCAAATTGCATTTTATATTACAGTTGACTGAATAAAGACCTATGTAAACGCCACATATTAACAGAGAAGTTATTTTCATGATCAAAAGGATTTTTCTTCATTCCCCTTGTTACTTATATTTGCAGCAGGCTGATCACCAACATCTAGATCGGTGGTTCTCAAACTGAGATCTGTGGACAACCAGTGGTCCATAGCCACCTTTTAGGTGGTCTGTTGTTCAAGCTCAGCCCAGCTCCTCCCCCCCTCCACCCCCCACCATGGGGAGGCCACACTGAGACTCTAGCCTAACCCTCCTCGCCATAAGGTTGGCGCACTAGCAGCAGCTTCCTTCTGGGGGAAGAGGGGAAGGAGAGGGGAGATAAATCCCCGAGCCTTGCTGCTTAATCCAGCTCTCTGGGAAGAAGTGCTCCCCTTTCCCAGCTGCTGTCTGGAGGCTTTCCCTGCTGCTCCCATTGGCTAGAATCCAGCCAATGGGAGTAGAGGGAGGCAGTGGCTGGGACCAGTGTGGGCCACTAAGACAAATAAGTATCCCCACCCCCTCATGCCCAAACCCCCCAGCCCACCATGCACCACCACCCCACTAAGCCCTCACACCCCCAGCCTGCTCCTGCACCCACTCCTCGGTCAGACACCCTGGTCCTAGCCTGCTCCTGCAGCCTCCCTCCGATCCAGACCTCGCCCCCTCGCCTCGTCCTGCACTCCCCTCCTTCTTGCTTGCAGCACTGTCCTGCACACTGAATCCCTCATTTTTGTCTCAACCCCAAAACTTTGGAGGGAGGGGGGTTCCACAAAAGCCGCTAATCCTGAAACCCCAAAGAAGTGAAGTGTTTCAGTTGGGGGCCACATCAATGAGGGTTGGAGATTTCTGGACTTTTTTTGGGGAGGGGGGTGCACTTCTCACTTGTGTGTTCCGCAACTGATTTTTCTGTGGGCCATTTGCCCCCAACCCAAAAAGGTTCCCTAACCCTGCCATACAGAAAGAAAACATGGGAATCTTTCGTGTTGGACAGTATTTAAAATAAAGTAAAATATTAATATAAGTTTTATAAACTAACATGAGAAAGTGAAAGTACTTGAACTGTTTAATAAATAATATTGATTTTTAATTGTTGTTGTTATTACCGGAAAAATCACCAATGTCCATATATTAGGAGAGACATTCAAAATCCATAACTTTAAAATTAGAAGTAAAAATTTGATAAGGGTCTACTGACATTCTCTGTTAAATTATTGTAATTAACTTCCAATGGAAGGTTTATTAACACAGTTATTACCAAGACTAATACACAAATTAAAATGAGTTTCACAGACTGTACAATTCAGATCAGAAGTGAAGTGGCTGGTACTCTTCCATTATAGCTTTAGTAACTGAAGAACACACATCATTGGAGATTATATTCCAAAACACAGGTTAAATAAAACCAAAGTTACTTTCTGCTGCCATCTAAGTAATAAAACTTTTCAGGGAGCTCAGGAAATCCTTTAATCTCTTAGGTCCCAAGTCCAATTCCAAGTATGGACCTTAAATTTAGGAGATAATAAATGAAAGATCCAGATCAGGCAAATAAAGATACAATATCACCCCACTGACAGCACTTTGGAACACCTTCAGCATCGCTGTTATGAAATAACATTTCATTCTCATGTGCTATAGTTACACAAACTGATTGAAACTCCAACTGTTCCTTCCTTTGAGAAGTCAAGAAGGTGGTTGTTGTGTAGTATGTAATCAGATACCAGAAATCAGAAGTATCCAGTGTGACAGGGTCAGGCCAGGGAGCTGCTGCAGAGAGGCGAAAAGGCAGCCCAAAAGGGAAAAACTCCTGTTAGAAAAGCAGAGAACTGCAGCACAATTAGGTGCAGCTGGGAGGGAGCTGGCTCAGGCAAATTGGGGCCAGCTGACTTCTCTGCTGACTCTCTGAGGGCCTTTAAAAGCCTCATCAGTTGGAGGCTGGAAAGAGGAGTGAGAGGACGAAAGGAAGGTGGTGGAGAGGCAGAGAGGAAGAAAAGGAGAGAACAAGTTGGACCAGCATTAGGTAAAGGCAGCAGGGGAGGGAGCCTGTGGGCCCCTGGCTTGGGCTCCCTACCACTGAGACCCGCTGCAAAACCCCAGTAGTGGCTTGGAGAAGAGGGGCCCTTGCCACACGTGGTGCCAGGAGTGGGATCTTGGCTGTGAGGCCTCACAGCAACCCAAATCTAGCCAAGTTGGCCCCTTGCAAAGCAAAGTACCCATGGAGGACCTGGTAAAAGCACTGGTGCAGGCCACGGCGGCTCAACAAGAGGCTACTCGGGTGCAAGCAGCTGCCCAGCAGGAGTCGGTGCGGCTCCAACAAGAAACCAACCAGTTGTTGATGAGTCAAGTAGCCCAGGACAGGGCCACCCTGCAGGAGGTGGTGACCCAGCTGAAAGCCCTGACAGTCCAGGTACGTGATCAAGATGGGGTTCGACCCTTGCGGGCCAATTTCTACTTACAGAAAATGACAAAAGACGATGAGGTTGAGGCCTACCTCTTGGCCTTCGAAAGGACAGCTTTGCGGGAGGCCTGGCCTCAAGCTCAGTGGGCCAGCATTCTAGCCCCTTTTCTGAGCGGGGAAGCCCAGAAGGCATACCTTGACATGGCAGAGGAAGCTGCATCCGACTACCCCCAGCTGAAAGCAGAGATCCTGGCACGGGCTGGGGTCACGGTCGCAGTGAGAGCCCAGAGATTTCACAATTGGCGATATCGAGATGACCAGGGCCCCAGAACTCAGTTGTTTGATCTGGTTCATCTGGCCCGGAAGTGGCTGCGGCCCGACATCCACAACCCTGACAAGATTATCGAGGTGATCGTTCTTGATCGGTACATGAGGGGTTTACCCCCAGACCTTCGGGAATGGGTGGGCCAGAATGACCCCACGACATTTGATGAACTGGTGGCTCTCGTTGAGAGGCGATTGACAGCTAAGGGACTTTCCCGCAGCCCCAGAGTCGAGGTGCAGCAGAGCAGAAGGTCCACCTTCCCCCCAAGGACCCGTGCCCCTGAAGTTTCCGACCGAGTCCAGACAGGAAGAAAAGAGGCGGAAGAGAGGCCGGGACGGGCAAGAGACCTTGGGGTCTGGACAGGAGAGGGCCAGGGATCAAGACCCAACAGCCCAAAACGAAAGGGGCTGTCCCGCCCAGGTTATAGGTGTTATGCCTGTGGGGAGATAGGGCATATTGCGGTTCAGTGCCCTAACATAGACGAACCTATGCAATGTGACCTGGGGAACCTACAAAGTGTTCTAGTTAACCTCGTAGGGGTAGCAGTGGGCCCCCATCAGTATACCCAGCCCGTGAAAATGAATGGGGTAGAAACCACTGCCTTAGTAGATTCCGGGAGTGCGGTTACATTGGTCTCAGGGAAGCTAGTGGGGCAAAATCAGCTGACTCGAGCCAAGTACACTGGAGTATCTTGTGTACATGGGGATACTAGTTATTACCCCACCATCCCTGTGGAAATAGAAGTACAAGGGCGGGTTACAGAGGTAACCGTGGGGGTGGTCCCAAGGCTCCCCTACCCGGTGGTCATTGGGCGAGACTTCCCCAGGTTTAGTGACCTACTACCACGGGACTGGGAGGAGGAGGATAGCTCCCTCCCAGCCTTCCATGAGTTCTCCCAGGACCTGTTCTCGGTGCCTGGGGAGCCCCGGAAAACCCGACGGGAGAGGAGGGCCTCAAAGAAATTGGGGACCATGATCTTGACCCAAGGTCGGAAACAGACACGGGTAGAAGGGGAGGCCTACCCAACTACTAGAGCCGAAGCCCCAGGACAGGATGAGCCTGAAGCAGGGCCCAGCTCATCAAGGGAGGAAAGGGGGCTAGGTTCCCTGGAGCCTGAGCAGGTGAAATCCCCAAGGGAGACCTTTGGGCAGGACCAAGCCAATGATCCACTGTATCAGAATATCCGTAAGGAGGTGGTTGAAGTTAATGGGGTCCCAGTGGAGGGGAGGAACAAGGGCACGGGGCCCTTCTATATAATCAAGGGGGATCTTCTTTATAGGGTAGTTCATATACAGGGCCAAGAGGTGGAGCAACTCTTGGTACCCCGGAAGCACCAGAGGGCAATACTGGAATTGGCACACAGTCATCTATTTGGAGGACATCTAGGGGTGGATAAGACCCTGGACCGCATTCTTCGGAGGTTCTTTTGGCCTGGGATCTATGTAGAAGTCCAGAGGTATTGTGCTTCCTGCCCGGAGTGCCAACTACATGGGCCCCGACCACACCTGAGGGCCCCGTTAGTACCCCTACCAATAATTGAAATCCCCTTTGAACGGATCGCTATGGACATAGTTGGCCCACTAGAGAAGTCTGCCCGGGGCCATCAGAGCATACTAGTTGTAGTGGACTATGCTACTCGATACCCAGAGGCAGTGCCCCTACGCAACACCCTATCCAAGACCATCGCTAAGGAACTAATTCAAATATTTTCTAGGGTAGGGATTCCTAAAGAAATCCTAACGGACCAAGGGACCCCCTTTGTGTCCAAGCTTATGAAAGACTTGTGTACCTTGCTCCGCATACGGGCCCTGCGGACCTCGGTATACCATCCTCAAACCGATGGTCTAGTTGAACGGTTTAACAGGACACTAAAAAGTATGCTCAAGAAAGTGGTAAGCCGGGATGGCAAAGATTGGGATATGCTACTACCCTACCTCATGTTCGCAGTAAGGGAGGTTCCCCAAGCGTCGACTGGCTTCTCCCCGTTTGAACTTTTGTATGGGCGTAACCCACGGGGCATACTAGACCTTGCTAAGGAAGCCTGGGAGGAACAGCCTAACCTGGGGAGAAATGTAGTTGATCATGTGCTCCAAATGAGGGACAGGATAGCCAGAGTCACCCCCATAGTGCGGGAGCACCTAGAAAAGGCACAGGAAGCCCAACAGGTCTATTACAACCGGCGAGCAACCGCCCGGAAGTTCCAGGTGGGAGACCGGGTGATGGTGCTAGTGCCGACAGCGGAGAGTAAGCTCCTAGCCCAATGGCAGGGGCCATATGAAATAATAGAAGCAGTGGGAGAGGTAAACTATAAGGTTCGCCAGCCTGGCCGGCGAAAGCCTGAGCAGGTATATCATGTCAACCTGCTAAAACCCTGGCGAGACAGAGAAGTGGCCTTGGTTGTGCTGGGGCCATCACCCCAAGGGGAAAACCCACCAAGGCAGGTGGGAATATCTCCCGAACTGACCCCAGACCAACAGGCCGAAGCAGCCGACATGATTGAGAGGAATCAGGATGTGTTTTCGACAGAACCGGGTAGAACTACGGAGGTTTACCATGACATCATCACAGACCCCGGGGTGAAGGTGCACGTTAAGCCATACCGGATACCTGAGGCAAAACGAAAAGAGGTCCAAGCTGAAGTGGAGAAAATGCTGAAGCTCGGAGTCATTGAAGAGTCCCATAGCCAGTGGTCTAGCCCTATTGTTATGGTGCCCAAGCCAGATGGAAGCCGGCGCTTTTGCAATGACTTTCGAAAATTAAACGAAGTATCCAAATTTGATGCCTATCCCATGCCAAGGGTGGATGAACTCATTGACCAACTGGGCAAGGCCCGATTTCTATCCACCCTCGATTTGACTAAGGGTTACTGGCAGATCCCCTTAGCACCAGGGGCCAAAGAAAAGACAGCCTTTTCAACTCCGGAGGGTCTCTTTCAGTACACGGTCCTCCCTTTTGGTTTGCATGGGGCTCCTGCAACGTTTCAAAGGCTCATGGACAAGCTGTTGCGGCCTCATGCCAAGTACGCAGCTGCCTATTTGGACGATGTTGTGGTCCACAGTCCTAACTGGGACACACACATTGAAAAAGTAGAGGCAGTATTGGAGACATTAAGAAGAGCAGGACTTACGGCGAACCCCGCAAAGTGTACAATTGGACTGGCCGAGGCCAAATATCTTGGGTATATTGTGGGAAGGGGGGTAGTGAGGCCCCAGCTCAACAAAGTGGATGCAATACAGAATTGGCCCCGACCAACCCGGAAAAAGCAGGTCAGGGCATTCTTAGGGTTGGTGGGGTATTACCGCAGGTTCATCCCCAACTTTGCCTCCAGGGCCTGCCCTCTGACCAACCTGACTAGAGCACGTGGTCCCGACATTGTAAAGTGGACCATGGAAACGGAAGAAGCTTTTAAAGATCTCAAGAATGCCCTCTGTGGCAATCCAGTTCTCATAGCCCCTGATTTTAAGAAGGAGTTTATCTTGCAGACGGATGCCTCCGAAGTAGGACTGGGAGCTGTATTGTCTCAAATGGTGGGAGAAGAGGAGCACCCAATCCTGTACCTCAGCAGGAAGCTTCTGCCGAGGGAACAAAATTATGCCGTGGTAGAAAGAGAATGTCTTGCAGTAAAGTGGGCCATGGAAAGCCTTCGCTACTACCTTCTCGGGCGGAAGTTTACCCTGGTCACCGATCATGCGCCTCTGCAGTGGATGCACCGAAACAAGGACAGAAATGCGAGGGTTACCCGATGGTTCCTGTCCCTGCAGCCCTTCCACTTCCGTGTGCAACACAGATCAGGGACCCAGCATGGGAAGGCAGACGGGTTGTCAAGGGTGCATTGTTGTCCGACCCAAGTAACCCAACCCCATGGGGTTGAGCAGAGGGGGGGGATGTGTGACAGGGTCAGGCCAGGGAGCTGCTGCAGAGAGGCGAAAAGGCAGCCCAAAAGGGAAAAACTCCTGTTAGAAAAGCAGAGAACTGCAGCACAATTAGGTGCAGCTGGGAGGGAGCTGGCTCAGGCAAATTGGGGCCAGCTGACTTCTCTGCTGACTCTCTGAGGGCCTTTAAAAGCCTCATCAGTTGGAGGCTGGAAAGAGGAGTGAGAGGACGAAAGGAAGGTGGTGGAGAGGCAGAGAGGAAGAAAAGGAGAGAACAAGTTGGACCAGCATTAGGTAAAGGCAGCAGGGGAGGGAGCCTGTGGGCCCCTGGCTTGGGCTCCCTACCACTGAGACCCGCTGCAAAACCCCAGTAGTGGCTTGGAGAAGAGGGGCCCTTGCCACACCAGCTACTCAGAATAATTGTAAAAAAATAGTGATTATGCCACTTCTTTTCTGTTTTTGATGCAAAACTTCCAGTTTTTTTCAGGATAATTGCTCTGTTTTCACTCAAAATTAAAGACCATTTTCTGTCAGATATGGGTCCATTTCCAAAGAGCCCATTTTGTCTTAGAGTGCTTGCATATCTTTTCCAGATTTTTCATTTAATTGGGACTATTTTTTGAGTTCATAATAAAACTGTAATATCACAATGTAGTCAAGTAGTTTTATCTTTCCTTATCAATATTTTACTTACCTCTTTTAAAAAACAAACCTCCCCATGCCCACTTCAGAAATAGTTTCAACTCCAAGAAACTGGGTTTGTTTGATATAACTAGTCCAATTAGTTCCTTGAAACTGTGGAGAGTGTCTACTCACTCTAAAAGGAAATGGCTATATTTCACAGATATACTTTTGCAAGCACCAGCATGATACTGTACTTCAGAGCAGTACAAAGGAAATATTATAGGGCTGATCAGTTCTTCCCAGCGCTAATATCTGCAGCAGATGTTAGGTGATCCTTTCATTCTTTTCTGTAATGCGATGTTGATGAATATGTTGTAATATTCCTTTGGAAAAATAGTCATTTGGGCTTTGAAAGAGATACATTTAATAGACTGCAGAGCTTTTACATTTTCTTGAAAAATAGCTTATTTCAACCGAAACAAAAAATCTAAGTTCAATAACATTTACGTCTGTTTCATGACTTGTCCACCTTAAACATCTGCCTAGGTTTTTAGTGCTCAGAATTTATGGCTGTATGATCCATTTGGTATCAAGGAATGGTATCTGCTAAAGAAATAAACTTCCAGTGGAAATCCTCTATTTTTTCTCCCTTGCTGGTAGGTAGGTCCTGTTCAGAAGCAATAATGGTTGTAACTGGTAGTGTACAATATGGCCTCTATTCAGCAGAGCACTTAATATTCCATTAAACTAAGCACATGTTTAAGTTTCTATGGAAAATAATCCTCCCATGATTCTGGTTCATTTGAAGGAAAGGAAAAGTATATACTGCTTAACCCAAGTGGTTGTGTCTATGAATGAGGCTGTTACCAAAAGGTATCTTTATAGAAAACTGTCAGACAAGAAAAGAAATGAAATTAATGTACGTTTCATTCCCCCAAATTGGTCTTCTTCCCTCAGTCAGGCAACCCTCTGACATCTTAGAAGAGATTCTCACCTTTGTTACCTTCAGAGATCCTCATGATGCTTACAGGGCCTCTCAGTGAATTTTGGTCCCCTCCCTAAATTCTCTCTCTAAACAAGATCAAACATGTTTGATCTGTAATCCATCCTCTAGGGAGACCCACCCCGGGCTGGCTGCTTCCTGCACCCCGCAGAGTACCTATTGGGTTGCTTGCCTACCCCCTACCATGTGAGCTCTAGAATTTGTGGAATCCCAGAGAAGAAATTTCAAACTCTGGGAGTGTCCCTGTGCTACACAGTTCTTTCATGGTGGGCAGAACACAGGGCCCTCCTCCCACACCTCAAGAAGAGCTACACATTCTGTGGCAGAACAAGCCTAGCCGGCCATCCTGCCTTAGCATGCTTTGTACTCACTGCCACACTTGTCTGCCCCCTCCCCTAGTCACATGTGCTTTCACTCTGCTGTGCAGCGAGAGCCCAGGCAGCCACCTGCCCCCAACAGGCACCACCTGCTTCAACTCTGGGACCAGCCAGTTCCAATGACCCACATGGAAACCCCTCCTCAGAGTCCTGTGGTATGAGGAGCCTGCTCAACACCTGTGCCTCTACAGAGAGGACCTCACTCTTCCTCCTCTGGCTCAAGCAGTTGATGCTCTGGGCTTCCCTCTTGGCACATGATCCCCAGCTTCTCCCCCGTACCGTGCATGCTTTCATGTATGGAAATAGAAGTTGGAAGCTAAAAAAGAGCTCAGCTACAGCCCTAGGCCCCAGAATGATCTCCTCATCTTCCTCTGCCCAAATGTAGCCCAGAAGCCTGAAACCACTGACAGGGAAGAGTGAAGTCTGCTCTACAGCCTTAGCTAAGAAGCAGTTGGTTTTTAACTCATGTGGTAGAGGCTCATGGCTTTAGCCCCTAAGGTTCCAGGTTCAATCCTACCTGCCGATGACCTGAGTCCGTCAGTGTTACAAGTGGGAGCTCATCCAGGAAGAACTGCTGGGAGGTGAGAGAGTACATTTTACAAACACAACTCCCCACCCCATACAAACATATTATAATTCCCACAACCACTAATCCCCAGAACAAAAAAGCCTGTGTTCTCCCTTTTGTCACTATGGCCATGTCTAAATTGGGAAGGTTTGGCAACAAGTGATGTTGACATACAAAAGTTGTCAAAAGTAAAAGCTGGTCAAACTGGTTTTTCTGCCTCCCATTGCCAACATTTCATGACCACATTGCTCTATCTGTCATCAGGGTGCTAGCAAAGCAATGTGGGTAAGCATCCCACAGTGCAGTGTTGCAGGAAGGCAGAGCTGGTTCCTGTGCTTTTTGGGATTCCCTCAGTTCTGTGGGCTCTCCAAGCTAAGGAATGCCAAAGCAGCACAGCATTCTCTCCAGCCTTCTCCTGCAGCAGCAGTCCGCCTTCTCTGTGTTCCTAGCAGGGCAGAACAGAAGTAATCCAATGATTTGCCCTTTGTTCCCCAAACTGAGCAGCTCACTCAGCTGTCAGATACCTCCCAAAAGAGGATGGGCATATGCCTGCAGGGTAGCAGAGATCACAAAACACTGAGCATCGCCATCAGGGCAGGCATTGTGGGATATTGGCAGAAGCCAGTTCTCAACAAAACAAACAGCATATCCATAGTGACTCTTTGTTGACAATTAAGGGAGGGGAAAAAGACAAAAAACTCTTGCATGGCTGGAGGTTTTTTGTAGCCCAAACTGGATGTTTTTCCCCCACAAAAGTCACAGTGCAGTGTAAATGCTGTCACTATTATAGCCAAAAGGCAGATCTCAGCAACAAAGTGTGCCAGTGTAGACAAGCTCTTAAATTCCTCTCATGTCCTACCTAATTCTGACTTCTTTTTGGTCCTACTTGTAAAGGATATCGAACAGGATTACAGTTCAGCAGCCTCCCCTCTCATGCTCTCAGCTCACTTGGTGCTGAAACCCAGTTGGGGGGCACAGGGTACATCCTGTCAGGAATCAGGAAGTTCTCCCAACATGCCACAATCTATACTCCATGATTTGTAGGGATGCTCCTGAAGTACACTGGACCATGGGCCACACAATGAAAATACTTCTGCCAGGGGAAGACAGCTCTTTGGGTCCTGCAGTCTGCCACTTCTTTTTAGCTGGTCCAATCTGGGACATTTCTGGTCATCTCAAGGCCCCTGAGGATTCCCCAACATGGCAAGGTAGTGATCTGCAGCCATGTGTAACCATAGCAGGCTTCTCTTCTGCCACCTACTTGCAGCAGCTGTTTGGCAATGGAGGATGGCATACCCTGCCCCCCGACTGACCAGGAGAGTTTCCCTTCCTCCCATGCTTCTGCATGCACACACACACACACACACACCTTATAGCAGGGGGTCTGGTTTATCCTTCCTCCTGAGTACTAGAAACCTTAGCCCATGTGCTTGGGGATTCCCGCTTTCTGATCATAGGACCCTGAATGCTGGAAATTAAGATTCCTCTCCCTCCTCTGTATCATGATCTCACAATGTTGCTGCAGTGAGCACCAGTGGATATCTGCCACCAGACCAGTACCGGTGAAAGAGGTCTTCTCTGCTTCACTTGGAAGGGTAGTGCCTTCCCCCTCCCCCAAACTTGTCCAAGCACATACAGTGGCATTGGAATAGTTTTTATAGTGGGGCTGTTGGAAAACCATTGAACCAAACTGTAAACCTTGTATATAATGGAAGCCACTTCAAGCCAGAAGATGTTGCCACATCCCCAGCACCACTGATCACATCCTGCTGCTCCCCACTCTATCCAGGTACACTTTCCCCTTCCTCTCCACAGCCTCCAGTTGCAGAGGGAGTCCTTAAAAGAGCAATAACTCCTCTTCATCCAGCTAGCTGGACAAGGAATTGGTGTATAAAATTGCAGTGAACACATTTTGTGCAGTGAAAAGTCTGGAATGAAAAGAGCATGGTAACACAATATCATGTAACAATCAAAGTTAACCCCATGATCAAAAGATCATAATGCCTATGGAAAGCAATCCATGAAGTAATTTAAATTGAAGGATTTCTACAAGCCATGTCTGGCCCATGATGGATGTGCATTTACTAACTTCTACCCTGCTTTGGTGATTAAATATTGTGATTTAAAAAAAAAAGGTAAAATTTTCCATAAGTTTGTTTCATTTATCTACTTTTGATTTAAGAAAACAAACCCGGAGGAAGGTAAATTGATTCTTTCAATACAAAATACAGATTAGGTGTTATGTAAATGTTTCTAAAAATAACTCTTCTAAAGACACAACTTTCATTTTGTCCCCTCTAGTGCCTAAATGCTGACAGATGGAAGGATGCATTTTGGGTCAGGGTTTTTTCCACCAAGCAGAGCAAATCAATCTCCTTTCTCCTGAAGACCTAGAAGCTTGTACTTGAGTATCTTGTATTGTATTGCTAAGGATATCATTTTGAATAATCCAGATAATTCTGTTAAAAGAAAATGGTCCACACCTTTCACGTCATTCTTTAGAAGTCTTCAAGTCTCTACTAGTGTCCCTAGCATGTGTTTGCCTAAAGCTGGGAATCAGTGACAGGGTCACTTGATGATTACTTGTTCTCTTCATTCCTTCTGGGAGCACCTAGCATTGGCCACTGTCAGAAGACCAGATACTGGGCTAAATGGACGTTGGTCTGACCCAGTATGGCCATTCTTATTAAGAATGATAGACAGCTCCTCCATATGCATAGTCAGAGATACATTCAGGTGGCAAAATGTAAATGTGCTCAGGCCCAATTCATTTATTATTTTAACCTAGTTCAGCCCTCAGCTACTCCAGTATCTTCCCAATCAATGGGACTGCTAGATGTAAATGGGGACAGAAGATAGCTCACTATCCTTAAAATCAGGTTTTAATGTGTCTAGAAAGCATCATGACAGGCATATATATGGAGTTGTACTGGAGGTAAAGTGTGCCAAAGAACATGTATATCTGTGCTGTAAACAGCTTATAGTCTACACACAAGTGAATACAAGGAAACCAAACAGCATTGGTGTGGCAACAATTTTTAGAGAGAGGCTTCTGAAGGCAGAAGCCACGCATTTGACTTTAACTATGGGTACTATCCCACCCCAAGCACTTATACTTTCAGCACCTATGTCAAATAGATGAGACCTGATTCTCCTCTTGTTACAGGGGCGGCAGGTTACAAGGCGTCACTTTATATTTTGACTTGCTGCACACTCAGTGACCAAGCCCAAAATCTTAAGTAGGCATGACACTGTTCTGTTTAGTCTCCTTCCTCAAAATATTCTTCCTTTCACTGTCATTTGGTAAAAGTCTCTGCACACCTTGATCCAGTGAGCAATCATGCTCCCAAGAGTTCAGAATGGAGAAGTTGATTATTTCACCCAGAACAACTGGGAAATCATATGAAAGATTATTGTATTCTGAAGGTACACTGCTACCTGAAAACTAACAGGATTTTAGTTTTGTTTATTCTGGGGGAGAGAGGAGGGTGTTTATCTTCATCCATTGCATTTCTTATTTGTTGCTAAGGTTTCCGCTAAAAGCTTCAGTAAGAAGACACTGGGGATATGTCTAGACTGGCATGATCTTGTACAAAAACTCTTCCAGAAGAGAGCATCTACACTGGCATGTTCATTTGCGCAAAAGATGTGCTTTAGCACAAGAGCATCTATGCCAGTGTAGATGCTCTCTTGAGCAAGAAAGCTCTGATGGTCATTTTAACTATAGGGCTTTCTTGCGCAAGAAATTCATGTTGCCTGTCTACACTGGCCTCTTGCACAAGAACAGTTGCACAAGAGGGCTTATTCCTGAGCGGGAACATCAGAGTTCTTGTGCAAGAAGCACTAATTTCATACATTAGAACGTCAGTGTACTTGCGCAAGAACTCGCAACCAGTATAGACATGGAGCAAGTCTTTGCGCAAAAGTGGCCGCTTTTGCGCAAGATCACACCAATGTAGACACAGCCTTAAGGTTTAAAATGAATCAGTAATTTAAAAACAGAAAAAATAAAGTTATAATTGAGATGATTTGTCACAAAAATTAAAGAATTACTTAAAAATCAACCTCAGGGAGCTATTTAACTATTTGAATCCATGCTCACAAACAAAAAACAAAACAAAAACAGACCAATGATGGAAGTTATTCTGCATTCCACCTGTTGTTTGGGATCTTGCCAGGAACATTGTGCTAATACAGCTCAGAGATAGCTGTTGCTGTGTTACTGCCTATAGCTCAGATTAGATGTGTCCATGATGGACTTGAATTTGCACATGCTTCTCCCCCCACATCCCTCCCAGACACATCTTCCACATGTAATACGTTATATGCAGCTTTTTTTCTTGACAGGGATTGCCTCATTTTCTGAGGGAGCAGACTACACATGCTAGGGGACAGGCTGCACCATTTGCATGGTCCCACTGTAAACCTAACCCCCTCAAGGTCCATGAGAGATGAGCTAGCTCTGTGCCCGCGTCTCCTTACAGCAGCACTTAGCCATCCTTCAAGTTTCTATTGAGTTGCTGCAACCTTTTTCTTCTTACTCCCATAGCACTAATCCCTTCCATGTCTGTAGCCAGACTGGGACCCCCCTGGAACCCTCCCATTTTTGCTTGCCTGGAGCATACAGGGCACACAGAGCAGAAGGCCCAGGCTGTGTGACCATGAATGGCTGTAAACAGAGATACGCTGATTGCTGACCAAGAGGCTGCAGAGGAGTACCCTTGACTAAAAACCCATATTGATACGAACACACAGCCATCCGCGGGGGGGGAGGAATCTCTCACCCAGTAAAAAAAAGTGTCCAGTACTCACAATTTAGTTCTCTCTTGCAAGTGTAAATTAAGTTGAAATTTGCTTGTAAGAACTGGCGTCACAAAGACAAACCAGTACAATTCGGCATCTTAGATAAGAAAGAGGATACGGGCCCCTATGGGTATAAAGACGGGTCCAGCAGCACATTTACTCTGAGTGTCAATCTACCATATATCAGCTGGTCGGGTTAGGTGTTTGACCTCCCAAGGTTCTACGGGGACGCCCACCTCGTATTCGTCTTTCCTAGGAATTGAGGGACCGGCCCTGGCTTGACCCGCTGGAGTCGAGAGGCACAGAAGGGGGTAAAAATTGTACCTGGATGTGGTCCTTTGTCTTAAGTGTACACATAGACTTAGAGCTCTTTAAAGATTAAGCTGTCACTCGGTACCATTATTTCTATTTTCTATCTTTATTTTCCTTGTAACCATTTTTTAAAGATCTATATTTGCTAGCAGTTAAGAAAGAGAGCAATAGCCATTGTAACCATATGCTTTTATAAGTCTTTTTAATAAACCTGTAACTGTTTAAGTTTTAACCTGACTCCTTCAGTTGCTGTAACAGAACCAAGCACAATTTAAAAGAACTTCAGCTGGTCATAAGGGACAGGTATAGGAAGAGCTTGGGCGTTTAGATCGCGTCACTCCCAGGTGACAGATCTGTTGGGGCATCTCTCAGTCTTCCCTAGACTGCCCGCTGCGCAGGGATCCTGTATCGTAGCAGCTGAAATCTGAGATGTAATAAGCTCTTCTTATAAATACAGGGGCGTCTGTCAGCCTGTTGGCTGCCCTCTGCAACGGGACCCCGGTCCTAGCAGTAAAGACATGGATGTTAAACCTTTTCTCAGAAACACACACACACACACACACACACACACACACACACACACACACACACACTGCCCTGACCGTCAGCTGACATCCTTTCAATCTCACCACTGACAGTGCAAGAGCTTTCTCCTCTGCAGCTCCTAAATGGGGAACAGACTTACCATAAACCTACACCTCTTACATTGCTCCTCCTATGTCTTATTTTCTATTACTAGCTTGACTGTTGGTTTGCATTTTTCTCTCTCAAATTTTTTCAGTTAGGTATTGTGTGTCTGAGAACTGTTAGGATTGTGTGTGTCTGGAGACTGTTTGAGACTTTGTTCTCTTGATCAGCCTCTGTCATCCTTGTGATCATCCTCCCCTGTGTGCTTAATGAGGGGATAGGGCTGACCCAGAAGAGACGACCTTAAAAGTGAGAGGCTAAGCAACCAGGGACCACAAACAAGTGAGTTTGAGAGGGAGTTTGTAAGAGTCCTAATATAACCAGTACAGTTAGGAAGGGCCAAGACTGCTCCTGTCTCCTCCACCTGTGCCTGCATCCAGACAGACAATCTGACCCTGGATGCCTCTACCCAGATCCTGGTGTGGTTTTACAGAGGCTGTGGCATGCATCTCCTGCTTACAGAAAACCATGCTGTGGGGGACCATCAAATGTGAAAGATGCCCGATGGCAGAATGTCTCAAGAAACACATAGGAAAGAGTTACAGAAGCATTGATGCCCATGAGGACTTCCTTGAGAGTATTTATCTAGAGACATCCAAGGCTGATAAAACTAACTAGCTATAGAGGACGGCTGGCACACCACTACAGGAGGAGGAGGTGGCTCTGTCACAGAGAGGACACTTGCAGTTGCTTACTTCTGACAGCATGCAGTGCTCCATCCCTGCTTCCAACCCACCCACCATAGTGCTGGAGAACCGTTATGCTGCCCCAAACACAGGACAGTGGTGGTTGGAGACTGTCTGAGGAGCGTGGAGGTACCATCTGCTGCTGACACAGTATCCCAGGAGGTATGCTACTTGCCAGGGGCCTGTAACTGAGGTGATACAGAGGGATTGTCAAGGTTTATCCATCCTCTGGATGCTACTCCATGCTACATATGCATGTGGGCACTAATGATACTGAAAGGTAGGACCCTCAGCAGATCAGAAGTGACTACAGACCTCTGAGTACAGGTGAAGAGTTTGGGATGCAGGTGGTGTTCTCCTTAATCCTTCAAGTCAAGGTAGGGGCCCAGGCAGAGACAGATGCATTCTATGAAGATTGTCATCAGGAGGAATTTGGTTTCCTTGATCACACGATGCTCTGGGAAGGACTGATAAGCAGAGATGAGGTCCACCTATTGAGGAAGGGGGAGAGAGTATTGGATTCAGATTGACTAACATTGTGAGGAGGGCTTTAAGCTAGGTTCAATGAGGGCAGGTGACTAAAGGCCATAGTTAAGTCATAAGCATGAAGACCGGGGAGATGGGTTAGAAACAGGAGGGAGGAGCATTATCTGTATACTAATATAAGATGTGTGGGAAATATGCAGGAAGAACTCGAAACTCTAGTACATAAACACAACTATGACAATTATCAGAGACTTGGTTGGATAAGGTGCATGACTGGAATATTGGTATAGAAGGGTGCAGCTTATTCAGGAAGGACAGGCGGGGGGAGGGGGAAAGATGGAGGAAGAGAGAGAGAGAGAGACCTTGCCAAGTTGTTTTTACCTAAGAGAAAAAGGCCAACATACAACATCCTTCAACTACTCAAATATGCTGATACTTGACAAATGGTAATGTTCTTGGCTTAAATACCACTGATGGAAGTTCAGAATCAGCCTTAGTTTATTTTGCCCCTTAATGGGCAAAAACAAACCAGTTTTGTTTTTAAACATACGGGTATTGAACAATTAATTTGGAATGGAAGAAAATAAAACTTCCTCCTGCAGCAGAACTGTTCAAGTTGTCCAGTGGATAGCAGAGAAGACTGAGTTAAGACTTCTAACTTCTGCTACAGACTTCCTTGTGACCTCAGGCAAGTCACTTAGGACTTGATCCACCATCACTAATGCCAAAGGGAGATTTGCCTTTACTCCAGAGAGCATAAGATCAGTACTCCAGGGTTAAACTGTCCATTCCCCACAAATACCACTGAGAAAGGTAATGAAGCCAAGAAATAGAGAGGAATCTTGCACAGTGTCTTGAAAAGCTGCCTATGGGGGGCAGGGTTTGTTGGGCTTTAGCAGGAGGTTGCAGCCTCACTACCCCATAGTTCCACTTAACTGATATCTGAGCACTGAGCCAAGAAAAAAGAGCCCACTATCTGGGCTCTCAATGCAAACCCACCACCACTACTTCCTCCAGACTGCATGGCTCCTGCAGAAGCCACTCTGTACTTATGCAAAGCTTCCCTGAGGGGTCTGAAAACCTAGCATAAATTATTTCTATCCATTTTATTAATGGAGAAAGTAGGAAACAACTATAACCGAGAAAGATGCACAGTGTGAGCAGAGGGCAAATGTGAGCAGACTAAGCCAGCCAGGATTCCTTCATGATTATGCAAGCCAGAGCACTAACACTGGACCACAGAGCTGGAGACTGGTGGCCACTGAAAAAGTGAATTTTCCAACAATCACAGTTACAGAAACACCTGCAGTAAAATACACAGGCACTCTATTTCCTTTCACATGTCTCATTCTTAGTTGAGGGAGGGGAGAATGTCTAATAGTCTCCCACTGGTTTGCGATAGAAAGTTAGTCTATAAGGTGCCACAGCACTCCTCGCCACTTTTGCAGATTCAGACTAACATGGCTACCCCTCTGATACTTGACACTTAAGGACACTGGTTCAAAGTTTTTCAAATAATTTTTTCCCCTGCAAAAAAAAGTGTGTGACTTTCCTCTGAATACATTTATTTCCTTGTACTTCACTGTGTAACACAAAAGCACAAATATGGTCTCAAAAATCCCCATGTAAAAATGGCACCTTTATCAAACACACCTGTTCCCTCTGTGTTTGAATCAGACCTACTCACTTAACTGTCAAAAATGGAAAAACAGCAGATTCTTTCTTGACACCAAGATGGCCAGCAATGGGCTAGTGACACTCTTTGGTGACTATATAAAGAGCAGAGCATACTACTACTTAGCTTTCAGTTGGTTTTGCAGTGTGGGTAGGGCAATTGTCAGTTCAATGCAGATGTGGCACATTCACTTGCTTTATGGTCAAGTTAGATCTCTGCAGCACCGCTCAGCCACAGTGGCTCTGTGGAGGGGAGGGATAAGACTCCAATGCCCCTGGTAGCTATCTATTCTTCCTTTTCATTGGATTTGCATGAAATGAGGGTATTGGATAAGCAAATCTAAAATTAAACACTTCCCTACCGGTTAACAGCTGAGTGTCATCCCTGTGACAATACCTGTGACAATACCTCACAATTGGTGCTCCGTGGAATGCAGCACTACCCCACCCCCTGTTAGAGACAGTCTATTTTGCAGCTTGCTTTTTTTTTTTCTTTTTTTTAAAGCTTTACAAATTTTACCCTGGCAACCCTAGGGATTCCTTGAAATTCTTTTAAGCTGGAAAGGGTTCCATGGCCAAATAAAATTGGAAAACACTGCTCTGTAGGCATAGCTACACTACAACAGCTATTCCAGCACTGTTGTGGTAGCATAGGTGCTTCTTACAGCAATGGAAAGGGTATCCCCCATCTCTGTAGTAAAATTGCCTCTCCAAGAAGTGGTAGCAAGATTGACAGAAGAATTCTTCCATTAATCTACCTGCATCTACAGTGGGGGTTAGTCAACGTAACAGTCACACAGAATGTGAAATTTTCCACATCCCTGAGTGATGTCGCTAAGTTGACCCCTAGATTTTAGGTGTAGGCCCAGTCTACAAGGAGACAGAAATGGAAGCAACAGAGGTAATCTTCACTATAATCAACAGGAAGAGCTATCGCAAAGACGAAATACAATACAGAAGACAGTGATAGAAATGTAGCCGTGTTAGTCTGGGGTAGTTGAAGCAAAATGCAGGACAATGTAGCACTTTAAAGACTAACAAGATGGTTTATTAGATGATGAGCTTTCGTGGGGTGAGGAAGTGGGTCTGGCCCACGAAAGCTCATCATCTAATAAACCATCTTGTTAGTCTTTAAAGTGCTACATTGTCCTGCATTTTGCTTCAAATACAGAAGACAATCTAACAAAGGGCAAAAGCACAAAGCTAATTTGGACATTCCAGCCATCTTCACTTCAGCCACATGACCTCCCTGTGCAAGACTAATCAGCTGTGATTTACAGCAGTTTTGAATAAAAATAGGTTTCTGTGAGTGTCTGTTTTCCATTTTCACTCACAACCCTAATCACAGGGAAAACCAAATCTAAGAGCAAGATCTACCCAAAGCCATTGAGTTTTCATGGTTTCAGATGGAAGCCATATGGCACTCAGCCAGTTTGCATTCCTGCCACATGAAGTCACAAATCTACAATCAGTACAGGTTCATTCAGCAACTCAGCCTGAAGCTCAACCAAAGGTTTGTGAACCTTGGCAAACCTGGGTCATTTTTCAGGTTTGCAACAAAAGGCAAAACCAGGAGTATTTCACCTGATTTCAAGGGGTTTTTTTATGTCATTACTGTACACCACAAGGTCAGATGAGAAAAGTTTGATTCTGAGGAAAGGTTTGAAGGTTTTGCGATCCTGGTATTTTTATTCTCAGACAGACCCACAGTTCTATCACATTTTCAGATCATGAGATTTTACAAGGTTACTAGAGCGATATACCCATCTGAAAATCTCGAGGCAAAGACTGTGAAAAGGAAGCTTACCTACATATGAGAAGTTACAAAAAACCAGGAATGTTAAATATGAGAGGATACAGCAGCTACACGGTTCACAGAAGCTGAATACAACTAGACTAAGAGCTTTTTTAATCATCAGTAAGGTCCTACTCTGTGCTTCTCATAAATGCAAACATTCCAAAAAATGAAATTTCATAAGATAGTTCCAGCTTTCTGATCCCTGACTGACTAGCAGGAAAAAAATAATCACTGCTATGGCTTATTCAGCTTTTCACTCTTCACTAAAGAAATCTTTCACAGCCACGTTTTACTTCACTTCCGAATGAGGGTGAGAAAGTTCCCATTCTAGATGCTTAGAATTACATCTAACCTGTAATTAAATGCAGAAGTTCAGGGTTCGATTTCACTGACAATTCTAAGTTAGTCATAAGTACAGAAATTAACTCTTGTTCACCCCTCCCTTGTTCAAGAGCAGCAACTTTTATAGCCTTTGTCTAAAACTCTTCAGTGTATACCAGGCTGTCATGCAGACTCACCTCTGAAGGCCACTGATATTTGGTCCATGTACCAAGTATTTGGGACCCACTCCTCAGTAATGTTCCACCCATACTCACTGAAAGAGCCATCCTATTGATCCAGTCTCTGCTGGACATGCCCATACCAATGCAGCCTGCCTTCCCTCAATTTGTCTTCAACTGGAGCAGCCCGCATTGGGCCCCTTACTATCTCCTTTCCATTTCCTGTCATGGGACATGCAACCATTTGACCATCTCAACATCTTCATTTTGGTGATGGAGAGCACACTGATCTCCTTTCTTGTGGCTAGCTTTGAGTCTGGACATTACAAGAGGCCAAAATACAGTTTTATACAACTATATTTAACTTTATTGGCATCTTTTTGTCACAGGGAACTGGGGTTAAATCCTGGCAGTTTTAGTAGTCAGGTGGGAACCATCACCAGCAATCATTGGTCTGTGGTCATTAAATTTCTTTACAGTAAAAGCTTTCAGAAATACACACACACACACACACACACACACTTTAAATCCTTATTCTCACTGGGTCCAAATCTGAGGTTACTCCATAAGTTGAGTAAAGGCATGAAGCAGTGGAAATCCTGTTTCTGTTGTGAGGACTCAGGACTAAAGAACCCCACAAAGGAGGAACTGCTACACTTTTCAGCCACTGCAGAATTTCTATGGTGTATTGCAGCAGCTTAATGTGGAAAGAAAGACAATGGATGTGATCTACACAAAAGGAACATCTGGTTGATGGGCCCACACAACTTACATCCATATAGTCCCGAGGCACATGCCCCAGCCATAGGCAGTAGTGGTAACCAGGGACAGATTATACAAGTACCCTGGTGCTAAAGCTGGTGAGGGCTGAAGATTACTTTCTTCATTTCCTGCTGCAAGCACAGCTCAACTCAGCTTGCTTACTACAGATCAGGCCCTGTGTTTCATCATTAGAAGGGTGGGGGCTTAATAAGCAACGTTGGTAGTTTGGGATTTGCAATAAAGTAAAGACAAGTATTTATTCCTAATGTGCTGTTTGCATTCAAGTACATGAAATAATTCACATTGGCTACGCTAAGACTAGCATGATTTTCTGCAAATGCTTTTAACGGAAACGTTTTCCGTTAAAAGCATTTGCAGAAAAGAGCATCTAGATTGGCATGGATACTTTTCCGCAAAAGCACTTTTTGCGGAAAAGCATCTGTGCCAATCTAGACGCACTTTTGTGCAAAAAAGCCCCGATCGCCCTTTGCGCAAAAGGGACTTTTGCCTGAATGGGAGCAGAATAGTATTTCCGCAAGAAACACTGATTTCTTACAGTAGGAAGTCAGTGCTTTTGCGGAAATTCAAGCGGCCAGTGTAGACAGCTGGCAAGTTTTTCCGGAAAAGTGGCTGATTTTCTGGAAAAACTGGCCAGTCTAGACACAGCCATTAAGTATGTTGTGTGTTCAGAAGGTAGCATGGATTTTAGCAATATGGGCTCTGTGTAAAAGAAGCCTCAGGGAGCTCTTAGCAGATGCCTTGAAAAGAGAAGGGAGGGAGAGTGGACCCGGGTGGGGGAGGAGGAGGGTATTCCCTGCTTTTAATCTACACCAACTTTCTCATCCAGCTACCGCCATTACCACAATGCAGCAGCAAAAAAATCCCTTGTAAATGGGGAAAAAAAAATCTCCCTGTGTTAACTCAGGACCAGGCCTTGGAGCCAAAGCTCCCAACCTCTCCTGCACACACACCTGCTTTGGGAATCTATACAAAGAGATGAGCTAAGCTTTCCTTTTTAGAAATAAAGTCTGTTTCTGTCTGAAAAGCAAGATTGGGTGAGGTAATATTTTTTTTTACTGGACCAACTTCTGTTGTTGAGAAGAATAAGCTTGAAAGTTTGTCTAAAGCCCAGACCTGAAGGAGAGCTCTATGTAAGCTGAAAAGCTTGTCCCTCTCACCAAGAGAAGTTTGTCCAATAAAATATATATTACCTCAGCCATTGACCTTGTCCCTATATCCTGGGACCAACATGGCTACAGCAAAATTGCATATAGTTTCTATCTGCCTAGCATCTGGCAGCCTTTTTGCTGTAAAACCAACACCACTTGCTGGTGCTGGAAGTTTGCCAGTATAGTGATTTTTCCCTAAAGATCATGGATTATTCTTGCTACCCCCTCTGGGATTCACAATATGCAAGACAACAGATCCATTGATTGGGGGGAAGGAAGTGAAGAAGGGGAACTAATTGGTGTTTTGAGAAAAGCTTTGGGGCAGGAAAGGTAGTTTGATCCAGGGAATAAAGCATTGCAGTGAGCCTGCTTTTTCATTCTCAGTTCTCCCATTAACTCCCTTAATAGCAAGGACAATAAGCTTTTGTGTTATAATTTCTTTATCTGTAAAATGGGGATAAGAAGATTTATCTCACCTTTGTCAAGTGGGTTTGAGAGCTGCACATGAGTGGCAAGGTATTATAAATCCGTCTTACCTTACAGTGAAGTAATGTGTCTATACAGCAATATATTGTCCTGACACTAGAATTGCCATCCTGGATAAGAACAACAGTCCATCAAGTTTAGTCTGACTGCAGTCAGTATCAGGCATTTAACAAGAATCTCTGTAGCAGGTAACAGTAGGGAAAGATTCCTCCCTAAACTCCATCAATTTTCCCCTGAAGCATAAGGATTTATATCCCTTTTGTTTTCAGTCCTACCTAATAGAAGTCTTGATTTTCCCCATTATCTTTATAAACAGTTAAGCCTTTTCTGAATTCTGTTAAGCCCAATTTGCCTTCTCTTCACAATTTTCATTATATAAATTTATATGTAAATGTATTCCTAGATAAATAATGCCAAGGAGCTAGTTTTCAGTATTATGTGGGGCAAACTAATTAGAGCTACACTTAAAGTCCACTATGTGTTTCACAGAAAATTTAGCAAGTGTTATCACTGATGTAAGTTTGTTTTTTTTAAAAAAGTGTTCTTTTAAACATCAATGAGTCATACAAAGCCAGGCTACAGAATGTAGCAGCCATGCCCTCAAACTTTACAAAAATAATCTTCTGTATATTTTGAACAAGTATATGCTGGTTTAATTTCTGCAATTGTATCTCATTAAACACTGTTTATACCTCTTCCAGTTTCACAGCACAAATTCATACCCCTGTCAGGAGACAGATGAAATTTTGTTCCTTGTCAGACCAGTAACTCAGCAATTTCATGGAGAGTAACACATGAGCCTATCCTGGAATTCAGCAAGAGACCCAACACTCACAAATAGAAAAAATGTCTCCTGCATCCCCTCTCAGTGGCCCCTTCACAGGAAGGCAAAGCACAGCTGAAGTTTCCTGCTTGCCACAGTGCTGTTGGAAACAGCACACAGACCAGGAGACACCACATTAGCAGATCAGATTTAACTTTCTTTGCTACTAGGGTAAGTGCAAATCTGCCCTTCATTGTGACAACAAAAGGACATAGGTAGTGTAATGAGATTTAGCACCTCTGTGTTCAGCATGTAACTAGCAAAAGCAGCAGCTTGGACAGTGGGGCTTAACACAGCTGAATGGATGCTGGTTTTTCAGGTGAGGACTAAATAAAAAAAATTGGGGAAAAAGTCAAAGTTTAATCAACGTTTGGGGAGGATGGTTCAGTTTTCTACGCCCTCAAAAAAAAAAAAAAAACCACAACACCGTAAAAAAAAAAAAACCTAAAAAAAATAAATATTCATTTAGGGTCAAATAAAGTGTTTCACTGGAATTTTTTCCATGTTTCTCAATATGTATTGGGTGACTATTTGTGCAACTGGTTTTTAAATTAGCTAAATTTCAAAACAGAAATTTGTTTAAAACAAATCAAGACATTTTTATTTTGAAAAGGTCAAAAAAATTCAAAATGGCCAAAATGAACCATTTTGACTGATTTTTCCCCCCACAAGTTTAGTCACAGATTTGGTCCTTCCCTCCATGTATCTTCTGAGAGGGAGGAGGTTTATGTGTGTGAAAAAATAAAGGATTCACCCAAACGGACAGCTGATTGAAATAAAGTTCAGACACAGCAGCTGTCCAAAGAGAAAATGGGGAGCTTTGGTATTATACTAGCTATAACTTGTTGGGCGACATAACCAGATCAGCTGTCTCTGAGGCCATTCCCATTGCCAGGAGCAGCTCTGCAGCACCCTGCCTCAGTTTCCCTTATGCCAGATTCTAACTCCATCAGTCCAGCATCTTTAACACATTCCCCTTCTGGGTCTAATTTGTAGCATTCAAAACAAACTCAGTCCTGGGACTTTTCCCTGTTCTCTATCTGCCCTATTTTGACAAGTCATTACCAGCCATATCTAATGGGTGTTGTCATGGGGTGTTACACTCATCCCTCTCCCAGAGGGAGCTGCCATGTACCTGTGCTTCTTATGACCATAACCAATCCCACATGTCCTGCAACACAACTGTGTGTTTACACCCATGCCCCTCCCACCAGGGCCATGTGTCCTGGCAGCCAGAATCTATAGTCAACACCCCTCTCATTGGGACAGTGCTGCCTAATGGCTGGAGTCTCTAGTAATAAAACAGGTGCTGCCCCCCTCACAGCTCAGGTCCCCCTACCACATCCTCAATCCCCAGGCCCCTACTCCACCAGGTCCCAGCCCAGGGCCCTATTAGCAGTGGCATAGCCCACTGCTGTCTCCGCAGGGAATCCCACCACAACACACTGAGAACCACAGGCTACAATATCCCACCCTGGGCTACTTCCTACCAGTCTCCACTGGCCTCCTTCTGGGGCTCTTCTCCATATCCTCTGTTGCAGCAATGGTATCCCTCTGGCAGTTTGCCTACAAGCACTCTAACAATCTCCCCTACCTCCTCAGCAGCTGCTGCCTCTCTCCAAGCTTTTGTACCTGGGCTGCAGTGGCAGGACTTCTTCACCCAGGTGAGCCTGATTAAGCCCAGCTTGCCCGGTGTGGAGCTACTACACCCTATGGCAGAAGTCTTTTGGTCTCTAGAACTCTTCTGCAACGATCTCTTAATCCTCCCTAGACTCACTCTGCCACTCTTACAGGGACCAGGTGCCCTCTCGGGCCCACTGTGAGACTGTTAACGAGGCACAGGTGGCTTGGCACAATTCCCTCTTAAAAGAGCCCAGTCCGTTTGTTGTTAGGGCCATTAGAACTACAGGTAAGGGAAACAAACTCAGAGGCAGGGTATTTCAGGCCTGCTCCTCTTATTTGCAGTGGGGGAACTGTTATTATGAGGGGAGGCTGTTTGTCAGAGAAACCTTTCAAGCCAGTGTTATGTTGTTCTCTGTCAGGCACAGCAGCAAAGTGCACAAGAGAATGAAGAGACAAGAGTGGTGTTGCCACTTCACAAGCACCAGTCAACAGCTGAGTGACATCCCTGTGACAATATCTCACAATATTTAGAATAGCAGATCCATGACACACTAGTCCTTTAAAAGCCAAACATCTTCAAACAAAGGAATATGGATCGAAGACACCTGCCCCCTTTCCACAGAATAGGCCAGAATGCATTCCCCTCAGGCTGCTCTAGTTTGAGGGAGAAGTCATCAAACAGGCCCTCAGCCAAATCCACACCTGCAAAAAGTGTCATAAAGCCTCTTGATAGACACAGTGTGACGGAGTGAAGCAACCCTGCACTGGGCAATAGGCCCTGGAGTAAAGGGGAGGAGGGCAGAGAGGCGGGAGCCCTCCTGAGATGGCGGTAAGGGAAACAGCTATGGACTCGCCACAGCAGGATGCGCTGGAATGCCGAACAGCCAGGGAGAGGGGAAAGGAGAGGAGCAGAGTCCAGAGGATGCCCACGCATGCACCTCAGGAAGAGGGGGACTGCTGCTGGCATCTGTGCAGCTGCCCCGGGCAACGGCCCAATGGGAGGGAGGTGGGGCAGAGGCAGCTGAGGAGGAAGGGAGGGGCTATAAGAGGAGCCCTCCTGGCAAGGTGGGGGGAGGTACGGGAGGAGGAAGAAACTGGAGTGAGGAGGTAACACGGGAGAGGAACAGGGAGGGCTATCCAGCAATGGTGCCCCAAAAACCCCTTTAACCTTCTGGAGGAAGGGCAGGTGGGGGGGAGTTGAGGAAGTGACTCAGAGCAAGCAGTTGGGAGTTTGCCTGCAGGCTGGCGTGTTACAGTAAACAGCCCCGCCATCCAGGTGTGCGAGACATGCTCACGGGCCCTGGGTCAGAACCTGGAGAGAGGATGGGCCCAGGTCCCCCTCAATCCCCTCCTTGCCCCAGGGGGGTGCAGAATTAAAGGCTCATAAAAGACAATTCACCTCAGGCTGCTCGGCGGACGGAGTAGCATGACCCTGGTCAGACTAGGACGCCTTGTGACACACAGTGCAGAGCTGAAGGGTGCAATTTTGTAAAATTGTGATGGAGAAAGTATCAGCAAAGATATTGGAGAGGGAAATTAGGTGAACCACACATTTATGGAGTAGATTGTGATGTGTTGTGTGAGTTGAGCACAACAATAAGAACCTCTGTGGATCTGCATAATGGAGATACTTCTCACTCCTCTGACCCCAGGGATCAAATCGCTAGAAGGGGCTGAGAGGACATGGCTAGAGCTGGTCAGGAGTTTTCCAATTAAACATTTTTCATCAAAAAATACCAAATTGTCAAATATTGGATGTTACTGTGAAACATCTGTTTTGATGGATTATCTCTGAAATGCCCTGTCACTGGAGGGCAGCTGAGGAGCCAGGATCCATGGCTTTAAGGCACTGCCAATTTACAGATTATTTCAGAGTCAAAGGGCCTAGGCCTCTAAAATTTCCTGCCACAGAGTGACAGCCTCCTAACCCTGCCTTCATCAGGGACTCAGCTACAAAGTGGGCAATTCTGACTTTTAACGAGCTCTAGGCATGGAAATCATGAACCCCACTGGAGCAGGGGCCAGGCCTGGGGTGGGGGGAGCAATAAATCATACTAATCTTCTAGGCCAATAGAGTAGTCCCAGGAAAGATTACACCTGTCATTCCACCACATATAGTGTAGTGGCACAAATGCAGTCCTGTCCAGGGATGACTGATAAGAGAGCACGTTGGTTTTTTATTGTCTTTAGATTGAATACTACTCAGGCTAGAAAGCCATTTATGCACACTAGATTTAGGGTTTGAAATATGGTCTACCTATTTAAATGTCATCTTCCAACTGTAGAGAAATTAAAGAAGCCAGCACCTGGTACTCCAGTACTTACAGTCATTCTCACTCTGAAGCCGTAAGACTATTATTTCAGAATGTCATTTTTGGCAAAGTTTCAAAGCTAATCAGAGTATGTTTTAAAGAAAAAAAATCAACATTAAAATTATCCATTCCAAGACTGGTGTAAGCTGCAGTATTAGGGATATTGTGTTGCTGGAACAGTCAGATTCCTTTCCTACCAAACAAGTGCAAATTTGCAGGTAGACATAGTGGTGCCTGTTTGACTAAAGAAAGAATAAATCCCAAACTTCATTCCTTTCCCCACGCTTTTTAAAATGCTTGAAATGATTCAGATAAGCCTATTTGCCCACCTACCAAAAAATCCCTCTATTTCAAACACCTGAAAGAAATTTTCCTTTCTCTGCACAGAAATGACCATTCGTCATCCTCTCAATTCATTTCTCTAAATGACAAACATATACATTAAGTGCCATCACACAGCCCCAGTGTACAGGGCCCAATATGCTCCATGAACTCCCACAAGGTCATGAGATTAAGGTCCTGCAGCATGCCTGTTAGCACCCCAAATAAAAGTGCCACTGTTGCTAAAACAAAGACAGACAGCTGAATAGTCAGGAATTTTAGGGTTGGAAGAGTCTGAGATGAAGAGATTTTGTAAGAAAGGACAAGAATGCAGCACAAGAGAAGAGGTGGGTCAGGAAGTTGGATAGGAAGATACAAGACACTACAGGAAGGATCACAAAAAGGAAGCCAGGCCTAAGAAGCCTATTAAAAGACTGAGGAATCTAGCAAGAAAACAGATGAATTGATTAAAGGGTTGATAAGAAGAGGTGAAAGTCTAAAATAGGACATAATTCCTGGAACAAACCTATTGAGGACCAGTGAGTTGATCAAGAGTTTGATAGATGAAACCTCAGCACTTTGGGTAAGAGCTGGAGAAATGTCTGAATCTAGAGGCTTATCCCAACTGAATTAAGTTAGGCTATGTCTACACTTGCACCCTAGTTCAAACTAGGGGTGCAAATGCAGGCATTCGAAATAGTCAATTTTTGAGGAGTACTGTTAGTTCGAACCAGTGCATCCTGGCATGCACTTTCACTTTTGAAACAGCTGGTATTCGGAGTAACGCGCTGGCGAGATCATGCTAATGAAGCGCGGGATATTTAAATCCCCGCTTCATTGACTATTTCGAATGCCTGCATTTGCATCCCTAGTTCGAACTAGGGTTCAAGCGTAGACATACCCTTACTGAACTCATTAAGATTCATCTCTCACTGCCAGTAGTATTGGTATATGGCTAATATTCAAGTTGTTGTAGCTTCTATGGTGCAGCCATTATTGTGTCATCCCTGTAAATAATCACTTCCAAAACTCAGTGCTTCCATGAATTAAATTACAGAGACAGAATTGCTTATTTGTTGACAACACTCTTGTCCAGATATACTGCCCCTTCCAGGAATAACAAATTTTAGTGGCTGGACACTGCAGCTGCAGCATTCATCTGCAACAGCTTTGCATCGGCATAAACTTCAGAGATCTTGGTTCACTGAGCTATATATTCCAGAGTTAGTTTCACACTTGCTCACTACTTGTAGTCTTAAGAATCAGACAGTCATTTACTGCAGGTATTAAAGTGACTATTGATTCATGTGTGCTCAGCAAGGCTTTGAGATAATATTAATAGCATGACATGCAGGGTATCTTAAAAGTTCTATCTTATGATCCTCTTGGTTATTATAGAGAAAATTTGATTTCATTGGCTTTTGATATGCAGAGCACTATTTATTTTTCTTCCATAAAGTGTTTCAGTGCACCTAAACTTTTAATTACATTTCTTTGAAGGGTCTTGCTAGTTAAGTTTTAATTGAATTTTCATAGAAGATTCCTTTATATACCTTTCAATTATATATGTAACTTCTGCACTTTTTCTCCCAGTGTTCTTTGTTCATCTTTCTAATAGACTGCTAATTTTCCCAACATTATCTAAAAAATGTGCTGTCTTGATTTTGCTTTAATTGGGAAATTAGATTATCCAGTTTGAAATGCTTTTCAGTAGGCAATCAGCAACTAAATGTGATATTTTTTATATGATTGATTTAAAATCACCTTTGGGATGATTGTAAAAGTGTAATATACCGTGTCTAATCGTATCATTCGAAATCACTGTAAATTATCCCACCTTCAGGTCCTCAGCATCTTTGCTAACATCAGTGGTTGCTGAAGAGAATCAACTTTAAGAATAGAATGCACTGCAGCAATTTAATAAAAAAGCCAACAGTCAACCATAGCTAACACACGATTGGTTTTGAATAGCAAATATTTTTCACTGATATTCCACAAGTATAGGCCATAGACATACAACAAGAGATAGACAGAAAGTCAGCATCAGGAAAAACAGGGTAACGCATCCTATTAGTGCTGACAAACAAGAAATATAAAAATGAAACACTATAGACACTAAGGCTATATCAACACTTCCTCCACAAAACTTCTGTTGTTCACGGGAGCTTAAATGTGCTGCCCCCATTGAATGACAAGGTTTTGCTGGGGCAAGACCACACATATGTAAATGCTGCTTTGTCAGCAGGATGCTCTCCTACAAAGCAAAGCCTGATTATTGGGGATGAAGGTATATTATAAGCAAAAGTACCAACAGAAAGCATTCACATGCACCGACTTTTAGCAACAGGCTCAAAGTTGTATAGTGTAGACATATCCTAAATTGATTTATATTCTGCTGAAGATGCATTGTAAAACGTGGCACAGTAATCTGATGAAAGTTAGTGGATGCGGCAAAGTCAGTAGATGTGATATACCTTGACTTTAGCACAGCTTTTGATACGGTCTCCCACAATATTCTTGCCTGCAAGTTAAGGGAGTATGGACTGGATAAATGGACTGTAAGATGGATAGAAAGCTGGCTAGAATGTTGGGCCCAACAGGTTGTGATCAACCACTCGATGTCAGGTTGGTGGTCAGTTTCTAGTGGAGTGCCCCAAGGATCGGTTCTAGGAACGGTTTTATTCAATATCTTTATTAATTACCTGAATGAGGGGATGGATTGCACCTTCAGCAAGTTTTCAGATGACACTAAACTGGGGGGAGAGGTAGATATGCTGGAGGGCAGGGATAGGGTCCAGAATGACCTAGACAGATTAGAGGATTGAACCAAAAGAAATCTGATGAGGTTCAACCAGGACTCTGCACTTGGGACCGAAGAATCCCAAGCATTGTTACAGATTGGGGATTGACTGGCTAAGTAGCAGTTCGGCAGAAAAGGATCTGGGGATTACAGTGGACAAGAAGCTGGATATGAGTCAACAGTGTGCCCTTGTAGCCAAGAAGGCTAATGTCATATTAGGGTGCATTAGTAGGAGCATTGCCAGCAGATCTAGAGAAGTGATTACTCCCTTTTATTTGGCTCTGGTGAGGCCACATCTGGAGTATTGTGTCCGGTTCTGGGCCTTCCCCCACTATAGAAAAGATGTGGACGCATTGTAGAGGGTCCAGCAGAGGGCAACCAAAATTATTAAGGGGCTGGAGCACATGACCTATGAGGAAAGACTAAAAGATTTGGGTTTGTTTAGTCTGCAGAAGAGAAGAGTGAGGGGTGATTTGATAGCAGCCTTCAACTTCCTGAAGGGGTATTCCGAAGGGGATGAAGAGAGACTGTTCACAGTAGTGACGGATGACAGAACAAGGAACAATGGTCTCAAGTTACAGTGGGGGAGGTCAGGTTGGATATTAGGAAAAACTATTTTGCTAGGTATTAGAATGGGTTACTTAGGGAAGTGGTAGAATCTCCATCCCTAAAGGTTTTTATGTCTCGGCATAACAAAGCCCTGGCTGGGTTGATTTAATTGGGATTGGTCCTGCCTTGGGAAGAGGGCTGGACTTGATGACCTTCTGAGGTCTCTTCCAGCTCTATGATTCTATGAGGGGAAATAACTTGCAGAAGCAGTTAAACAGCAGCATGAAGCTAGATAGAACAATAGATGGCCTATGACTTATCACCAGCTTTTTCGGGTCCCAGTGATCAGACCAATCTGCTTTTCCATAAACAGAGTACCTGTCCTTTCAAACTGTAGGAAAGGAACAGTAGAATTCTGGTGTCATGTGAAATCAGCTATTTTTCTCTGAGGTGGAGTAGTGATAGGCAATATAATTTGAATAAAATAAGAACTGAGCATAAAAGTCAATACATATCCCTCTCATTTATTTTTCAGTTTCAGCTTCCTGGCTGACAGCAGACTTGCCATGTATCCCATCCTTCCCTCCTTTCCAAGGCTGCACAGCTCCCATGGAACTCCCTCACTGGCCACTGCCTCAAATCTACCATTCCTGGCCAGTTTCAGCCACCAAAGTTATTGCTGACCCAGTTCTCATTAGAATAGGTGGGGACTCCCTGAAGGTTTTAAGTGGGGGGAGGGCAAGGGGTGGCAATGACTTGAAGAGAAGTCTGCCTCCTCAGACCTGGATACCGGCTCAGCCAAAACCCACACAGAAGTTCCAGGGGGCTTCATCTAGACTGAGTAATACCTTGGTTTTAGCATTACACAGACAGGGTAGTATTTACCTTTTCTGTGGGACTTGAAATTTGAGACAGCAACTGAAAAGGTGGCTTCTTCAGAAATGAGAGTGCGAATCATTCTTGGGCCACATGTCAGACATTTATGATGCCAAAGACCACGTCTCCAATGCACAAAAAAACAAAAAATCCACAACCCCATAGCAACAAGTCTTGGAGCCCACGTCAATACACTTGGGCTTGCGGAGTCACTCTATGGGGCTGAAAATAGTAGTGTTGACATTTGGGATCACACTGGAGCCCAGTCTCCAAGGTCCTCTCCCACTGCCAGGCTCTGAAATCCAGCAGTACAGACTGGTCTCAGAGCCTGGGGTCCAGTCTGAGCCCAAACATCTACCACTGCTATTTTCAGTCCTGTCTGACGCTTACTGCCTTGGGTCTTGTATTCAGCACAGACATTTGTATGGTCACCCAGCATCAGATTGGTTTTTTATTTCACATTTTCTGCTGCTTTAACTGTTATGTTGATTTTAACTATCAAAAAAGGAAGGAAGATTCCAAGTTATACAGTGCTCTTACAGCTTCAGGGCTTGGCATGAATATATGGCTGAATAAACTGTTTGTCCTTAATGGCCTGGAAATCTGAACAACCACTGTACTGATTTTACCATTAGCCAATAAACAGTAAAATCACTTAAGAAATGAACAATACCCACTTGTAGGTTGGATCCATTGCAAAAGTGACTCGGCTAGCCCCCAGAGGGGGAAAAAACAAGTAAATATAGTACACTAATGGCCTAATTACTACATCATACATGAACTGACTTCGGACAAGGATTCATGCTCACAGACATGACTGAAAACAGCAGCAGATTACAGAGAGAAGCAAGCAGTTGTAGAAGTGGAGTGGTGAGCAAACTAGAAAAAAAAGGAATAAGTCAGGTGGTCATACAACCCTTCTGCCTGGTGAGGATGAAGATCTGTTTACTACAGCAAAAGAACAGTTAGATCCTTCCTATGAAAAGGATTATAAAAATGTTTCACCATCTCAGAAAGAAGAAAGGAAAACTAGAGAGGGAAAAAAGGAATACTCCCCAAGCACAGGAGAGATGTAGCAGCCAGCTACAAACCCACCACTTCTGTGCTGCAGCTGTTTATCTCTGTCAAATCAAAAAGGAGAAAAAGAGGTGGAGAAAAGTTTCCCACACAGGAAAGAGTTAACAAGAGCTAGAGGTCACCCAAACGAAAGAACTGCTCCTACATTTTATATGCCACTATTATGTCAAAAAGACCTAATTGACAAGACACATGGAATCAGACTAAGTCACCATAATTCTTCCCACTCTCAGATCCCTATGCTATACCAAGTAAAGCAGATTCAGCAGTAACAACTGAACACAATCGTTATAGCGATTTAAGCAAAAAGTCAATTGTCAGCCAGGCCCACTTACCTTTAACTAGTGCTCCCCAAGAAATGCAGATGAGTTTGGAATCTGTCACTCTGCTCTTCCCACCTCATGAAAGGGCTGGACAGGGTTATGAGATAACATTGCTTAGTAAACATCTTGGTCAGCCACACATTGATCTCAGTCACAAACTGTGCAAATCAGTGAAGTTATTCAAGTGTAAAACTAGTGTTGTGACAGAGCAGAATCACATCTGTCACTTTATTTAGGGTTACAGTTTTGCACAAACAAGTATTGCTACAGATAAAGACAAGAAACATGGACCATTTAGGTGAAGTAATTTTACAATGTTACATTCACATCATCTTGTGTAACATCAGCCTTTCTATTTCTCTCCAGCCATATCTTATTGACAAGGTAAGCAAAGGTTCAGTAGGTATCCACCCACACAGCCTTTGATCTTCATGGATTATTGTATGGGCGAAACACTGAATTTTCTCTATGTCTCTGAACATGAGTAGGCACTCTTCTTCTAGGATTGGTTTATGATGTGTTGTTTTATGTCAAAGGGCCTCCTTCACAGAAGATATTTGCAGCTCAGTGTCTTGATCAAGTGAGTCTACCAATTGCCTACACATTTACTAATCTACTTGACATAACATTACTCATCAGTTGTGGTGAAACGTGCACCCCCTGCAGAAGGACAGCTAAGAGTCTATGTACCATTTGCATTCATTCATACCCAGTTCTGAGATTTTAAAAGGGATCTACATGGAACATATGCTGTTACTAGCTCTCTGAACAGAAGTGAGCAGATATTCATGAGATATTACTGATTACTGAAGTGATATGAAGTACATCTTGAAGGGGACTGGACTCGATGACCTCTCAAGGTCCCTTCCAGTCCTAGTATTCTATGCTACTTCCCTAAAGACTCCTCAAACTGAAACAAATATTTTGCCAGTTTCCATGATTTGGTAGTAACAGGTGGTTTGTTTTTTGATTGTTTTTGGGGGCCAAGAGAGGAGGTCGTTATTTTTATAACCACAGCTGATAGAGTTGTACAACTGCCTGAGACTCTTAACTGGCTTTTTTTTAAAGTAAGTATCTAGCCATCATGGTTGCAGAGGAGTGCTTTGAAAACATGACTCCAATGAAAGGCTAAAGAAAACAACAAAAAAGCTCAATTGTCTCTTTAAAAAATTCTCATGATTTTTTAACATTTGTGGTTAGCATTACTAACTATCTAGTGTTAAGTGCTAGTGCCATATCACCATAGAGAAATGGTAGAACGTAATACAGTAGACTTCTGATAATCCGGAACCTTTGGGACCTACATGGTGCCGGATTATCAAATATGCCAGACTATCAGGAGGTACTATAAGATGTTTTTATATATATATATATATATATATATACACACAGTATATACAGTATATAAAGTGTTTTTATTGTAGCACAAGCACTGTCCAGTGTCACACAATGCCTGTGGCAGACTGACTTGGTCCCGTCCGGTTTCGCTCAGTTCAGCTGCTGCCACTGCTGCCTTGTGACTTGTTTTTGCTGAAGTTCACTCACTAGGCTCTTACCATTTCGATGCCTGACTATCGGGAGTGCCGTACAACTGGATGCCGGACTATTGGAGTTTTACTGTACTATAAAGTAAGGACAGATTTAGTCACCTATACATCTGGAGCAATTGCTTTCGCACCATGTCATTGAATCCAACAAAGATTTTATTTATCATCACTTGTATATACAATTTTTTTTAAATGATCTACATAAAGCAGCTACTTACTATTTTACAGTGGCTTCATATGAAGGCGGCAGGAAGATTCAACTATAGAAGCTCTCTTTAAAAATGTTTGTTGGTCTTCTGTCTGCCAGTCTAGCAAAGCAGTCAATTTGGAAAAGCACTTTGTATGAAAACCACAGCAGTCCCTGGATACTACAGCTATCTTCTGTCATTTAACAGGGAATAAAATCTCCAACTGCAAAACAAATCCATCTACATACCTGTTAGTGCATATTTGCACCTTGATTATAGTCGCTTTGTGCACCACATTTATTTACTGCAATTGGGAAGGCAGGTTCTTCCAGTCCCTACAAAAAGAGGAAAGTACAAAGATAATCAATTTTTTTTCCTTTCAGAGAACTATTTTTCAAAGTATAAAAACACCCATTGCTTACTTAGCTATAATTTCTAGGAAGGGAAGAGAGAGAAGATTTGATGGTAAATTTTTAGAGCTATAATTAAATTACAAGCGAAAATGTATGTTAGCAAAGTTCTGTTCAGTTATTAATTATCTTATTTCCAAGAGATATTGAAGGAGCATTTGGGACTAGATTTTCTAGAGTTCAGACTATCCAATGGATCTTTTGGAGATCTGAGCATAAGCTTCAGAATTGTAGCTATCGTGTACTTATACATCTATATAAGAATGATTATGCTGGGTCATACCAGTGGTCCATTTTGCCATGGGGTAGGCAGATTTGGCCCACCAAGCAAGTTGATCTGGCCCACAGAAGCCCTGCCGTTCCCTCATGCCCTGATTGGCCTGGGGGTGGGGTGAGCATGCAAACAAAGTCTCTTCCATCCCTGCGAGGGGCACGGTGCTTCTAAGTGCCTCACACTCATAGCAGGATGAGGGCAGGGCTGGACAAGATTTCATGCTCAGATGGTGGTTGATTTTAAGCACAGCTCTCCCTTGCAGGGCAGGGGCAGAGAACGAGAGACTCCCCCCTGCCCGACCCTCCCCGATTGACCTGTAGGCAGTGGGTGGGAGCATGTGAAGTCTCCTCCCACAGCCAGGGGCAGGGGTGGTTCTCGCAGAGGGGCAAAGACTTTGCGTGCTCCCTCGCCTCCCCTAGACCAATCAGGGTCTGTGGGTGGGGAAGCATGGAAGTGTCCTGGCCCCGTTCCTTCTGCCTGAAGCCCTGCCCCTTCAGGGGCAGCCCGGGACCCCTTCAAAAATTTCTAAAGTGGCCCCTGGTCAAAAATTATTGCCCACTCTTGATCTAGCCCAATATCCTGTCTTCCAACAATGGCCAGTGAGATGCTTCAGAGGGAATGAACAGAAATGAGCAATTTAGCAAGTGCTCCATCCCCTGCCATCCAGTCCTAGCTTTTGACAGTCAGAGGTTTAGGGACATCCAGAACATGAGGTTGTAACCTGAACCATCTTGGCAAAGAGCCACTGACAGACTTATCTTCCATGAACGTACCTAGTTCTTTTTTTTTTAACTATACTTTTGGCCTTACCCCTGACAACGTGTTCCACAAGTCTGTGAACTGTGTAAAGAAATATTTCCTTACATGTGTTTTAAGCCTGGTACCAATTAACTTTATTGGGTGATCCTGGTCTTTGTGTTATGTGAAAGGGAAAAATAACAAAGATTGCACAGCCTTCTTCTAACTCTAGAGGGTTGTTCTGCTGACCAAATCCAAAATTCTCATTCATCTGACATTAAACCTAATGGCTACGTCTACATTGGCCCCTATTACGGAATAGGGATGCAAATGTAGAACTTTGGAAGAGGCAAATGCATTTGCATTTTCATGGCCGCCGCTTTTTTCTGGCTTGGACATAAGCCGGAGAAAAGTGTCCAGACTGGCGCGATCCTCCGGAATAAAGCCCTATTCCGGAGGATCGCTTATTCCTACTTGTAAGTAGGAATAAGAGATCCTCCGGAATAGGGCTTTATTCCGGAGGATCGCGCCAGTCTGGACGCTTTTCTCCGGCTTATCTCTTCTCCGGCTTTGCGTCTTCCAAAGTTCTACATTAGCATGCCTATTTCGTAATAGGCGGCCAGTGTAGACACAGCCCATGTGTTCTGTGTCAGTTGTTACCTTCCACCCCAATAGGTTAAGGTGCCTAAATTTCAATAGTTGTGACATTTTCCACAGCACAAGGCAAAAGAATAGGATTTCTCTTCTCTCTAAGTGAGTTCTCAACATTAGCCAAACTTATCTGTCTGGGCATTCACAAGGGAAAATCCATACCAATGCATTGCAAGAATATCACGCAAAACATTTCAATTGGATTTTGTACTCTAAGATTTATGAGTAACCTTTCCATTCACATGTGATACTGGAGGAATGGAAGTACTACAGCATTAAAACGAGTAGCAATAAACAGCAGTCAGATCGAAACTCTAGGCAGACCCTTACCACCACAAGCAATTTTAGAGCTATACACAAAAATAGACAAAAGATAGCTCAGGTATTGGTATCTGATACTTAACAGACCAAAGTGCTGATAGGAAATGCTCCGACAGATAGAAGATTTGAGTGTCTGAATCAGGAGTGGGCAATAATTTTTGATGGGGGACCATTCCAAGATTTTCGTAAGTGGTCAAGCACCACACTTTTCTATGGAGGAGGTGCAGGGTTAGGGATGGAGGTTGGGTGCAGAAGGGAGCTGGGGGTACAGGTCTGGGATGCAGGAGACAGCTGTGGGGTCTGATAGGGAGTTTGGGTGAAGAAGGGGGTTGTGAGCTGGGGTTGGGGTGCTAGGTCCAGGAGGAGTTATGGGTGCAGGAGAGGGGCCCAAGGGGCATAAAAGGGAGGTGCAGAGTCTGGGAGGGAGTTAGGATGCAGAAGCAGGAGGGGTGCCAGAGGCAGGATCTGGCCAGGAGGTGCTTACCTAAGCAGCCCCCAGCCAGCAGTCCAGCAGGACTCTCAGGCCGGCTTCCCTGTCTGCCAGAAATCCCAGACTGCTCAGAGAGGCTGGCTGGTCGATGTGGCTCTCTATGCTGGTGAGGGGAGGGAAGGAGGGCAAGGCTTCAAACCAGGCAATGGGAACTGAGAAATGGGAGCTGGGGGTAGGGACAGCGCGTGAAGCCCCTGACAGCCGCTTTGAGTGGTGTGGAGTTGCTCCAAGCCCCAGGGGCAGGCGACAGGCTGGATTAATAGACTACGTCACCGAGGTGTCAGGAACGACTAGGCTCTGCACCCCCATCCAAAGCCAGATCTGACTCTCAGCCAGCAGGTAGAACAGAAGGTTGATTGGTTCACAAGGATACAGCATAGCATAGACTTGTTAGCACAATAACCAGGAGCAGCCAGCACAATCCATCTAGGGGAGAAGGGGCCCTGGGTCCTGGTCCCCTATACTGCTCCAAGCCCCCTTAGAGAAAATCCCACACCCTCAGCAACTGGTCCCAGTCTCCAGGCAGCCCTATCTCCCCCTTTGTCTAACTTCCCAGGTAAAAGGAGTCACAATGTGTCACCTGGGCTGTGTCTATACTGCAGGCTTCTTTCGAAAGAGCCTCTTTCGAAAGAGCGCGTCTAGACTACAATGCGCGGATCGAAAGATCGATCCGCTATTTCGAAAAAGAGCGTCCAGACTGCCGGACGCTCTTTCGAAATTCAAAGCCACCCGGAACTGCTTCTGCCAGGGCATGGGGGCAGCATTTCCTTCCGGGTGCTGCCTGCCTGCCCTTTGCAGAGACGCGTGGTGAGAGGGACACTCCTGAACACCCGTTGCTCTGCTCCTGCAGCTGCCTTTGCTGTCCCTTGAGGAATTTTACAAGGCATTGCAGTGCTGCTTTGGAGTGCTCAGCTTCCTGGGACACCCCAGCAGCTTTTTTCTTTTGAGGTTTTTCTGCTTGCAGACCCTTTTTTTTGGCATGGAGCCAGAGCTGCCCCTGGGCAGGCGATGGCCCCACACCACCATACTGCAGCTGTTGCTGCATCTTCATGAGACAATCATGAGACTCCTTCCCGAGCTGGACCCAGACCAGAGGGACGAGGGGTTCCTCCGTCCGGCAGCCACACTGCCCTTGCCTCCGAACTTTTTTGTGGACAGGCGTGTTTGGAGGTTTGACACCAGCTCTGAATGGTGGGACCGGCTCGTGATGGAGATCTGGGATGACCAAGACTGGCTACGGAACTTCCGCATGAGAAAGACCACTTTCCAGGAGCTGTGTACCTGGCTCGCCCCTGCTCTGCAACGGCAAGACACCCACCTGCGGCCCGCCATCCCCCTGGAAAAGAGGGTCACCATTGCCCTCTGGAAGCTGGCAACCCCCGACAGCTACCGCTCCGTGGGACACCAATTTGGCGTGGGGAGATCTACTGTCGGGGCCGTCTTGATGGAGGTAAGTCATTGTCTGGGGACAGTCACAGTTTGGGGTGGGGGGAAGGGAGACTGTCAGGAAGGGCCAAGTGGAGTGGGAGTGGGAGTGGGAGGGAGCTCCTCCACTCACCCTGAATTGTGGGGGGGCGGGGGTTCTGAGGAGGGGATTCCCGGGGTGGTTGAGAGGGAAGGTGGGCGGTGGGTTCTCCTCCTAAGAGATAAGGCACCCCTTCTAACACTTTGTTGTCTGTCTCGTTCTGCAGGTGGTGAGGGCCATCAATTCGGAGTTGCTCAACAGGCTCATCTGTCTACCGGATCTGGACAGCGTCATGGCCGGCTTTGCTGCCCTCGGCTTCCCCAATTGCGGAGGAGCGCTCGATGGGACACACATTGCCATCCGTGCACTGCCCCATCGAGCAGCCCAATTCATCAATCGAAAGGGCTACTTTTCTATGGTCCTCCAGGCCCTGGTCGACCATCGTGGACAGTTTTCGGACATTTGTGTTGGGTGGTCAGGGCGGGCACACGATGCCCGCATCTTCAGGAACTCGTACCTGTACCGGAGGCTTCAGGCAGGAACATTTTTCCCCCATCGCCAGTTTGCGGTTGGGGATGCGCACATGCCGGTGTGCATAGTGGCTGATGCCGCCTATCCCCTGATGCCGTGGCTGATGAAGCCCTACACCGGCCAGCTGGATGCGAGCAAGGAGCAGTTTAATGCTCGCCTTTACTGGGCTCGCAACCAGGTCGAATGTGCGTTTGGCCGTTTAAAGGGCAGATTCCGGTGCTTGCTCACACGCCTCGACATGGGAGAGACCAACATCCCCGAGGTGGTGGCCGCGTGTTGCGTCCTCCATAACCTCGTGGAGAGGAAAGGGGAGGCCTTCCTACCAGGGTGGGGGAGAACTGCTGATGCCCAGGAGAGGCTCTTTGCCCAGCCCCGGACAGCTGCCATCCGCCAGGCTCACCGGTCTGCAGTTGGCATCCGGGAGGCCCTCCGGGAGCAATTCTCCAGTGGAGGCCACTGAGTGCACTGAGGGGCTTCTGCCTGGGGACTGGGCCCTGACCCCCAATAGAAGCTTCCCTCCACAACCCATCTCCTGACCCAGTTTGGACACATCACTTACACCAGGGTGTGTTTCAAAATAAAATGTTCTCTTTACTTATTTATAATTATGTACATATTATCAAACAATGTGGCAAAAATAACAATTTTTTTTTTCATTTTTGTTGTTGCCAAACTATATACAATAAACAAACAGTTCGTTTAACCCTTTGTTTGTGCTTTAACTGGGGTGATGGGGGTGATTGAAACCTGGAGGGGGGAAGGGGATCAGGTTGAACGGGGCTTGGCAGATTTCCCTTTCCTGCCTGGGCCTCGTGTTTGGGGTGCTCCCCGGCTACGGGATCGGGTGATGCACCTGTCGGTTGGCTGGCTGCTGGGGGGCTCTTGGGACGTGGAAGCCTGGGGGAGAGGAGGGCCAGGGGGAGAGAGGGGCTGGGGAGCTGGGGGGGGCTGGGGGAGAGGGAGGTCCAAGGGGGGAAAGGGATGCTGTTGTGGAAGGGGGGTTTGGTGGGGTGGGGTCATGGGGTGCTGGAGGAGCAGGACCAGGCACAGCAGCAGGCAAGCCGCTGACCTCCCTCAGGGTGCTGTACAGCACCGTGCGCTGCAGGACCAGCTCATTCATGAGCCGATCACGCCACCGCTCCTCTGCCTCCGCCCTCTGTAGCAGGATGGCGTTCTGCTCCTGCACAGCCTCGACGTGCTGCCAGAGGATGTCGGCGTAGACACGCCTGTGTCTGCGGCTCCCATGTCTCCGAGATGGAGATGGAGGTGGGGCTGGGGTGCTGCGGCCCTCTTCCACGGCTGGTCCGGCTGTGGAGGAAAAGAAGAAGACACAATCAGTCCTATAAACTGGACTCTGTAGCACTGAAAATACTAACAGGATGGTTTATTAGGGGATGAGCTTTCCAGGGCCAGACCCACTTCCTCAGATCAGAGTAACACGGCTACATTTCTATCACAATCAGTCATGTGTGCAACAGCTGTCCAAAAGGGCATGCCCTCTCCCTTGAGACAGGGGAAGCAGACATTCTGAAGGTCACACTGTGTGTGTGTGTGACCTGGGCATCAGCCTGAGCATGACAGGTTTCCCTTGTGCATCACCCACTGTGCACCCACCTACCTCCCCCCCCCCCCCGGGTGTGACACAAACTCACTGTACTCACCTGCTGCTTCCTCTCCCGCGCCAGATGACGCCTGGGAGGCCTCAGAGGTCTGGGTGACTGGCTCCAGGGTGAGGGTCGCCGTCTCCTCGCTGTCGTCCTCTGGGACCATGTCCCCGTCTCCAGACTGCTGTAGCTCCCGCTCTGGAGCGTCCACCACCGGGTCTGCCAGTCCAGACTGCACGAACCTCCGTGGTGTGCGTGCTTCTGCACTGCCACCCAGGATCTGGTCCAGCTCTAGGTAGTAGGGGCAGTAGTGGGGGGCTGCCCCAGACCGGGAGCTCTCCTCCCTGGCTTTGGCGTACCCCTGGCGCAGCTCTTTTACCTTTGAGCGCACCTGGTCCTGTGTGCGGGGGTAGTGGCTCTTCTGGGCCAGGGCTTCAGCCATGCGGCCATAAATTTCAGCATTTCGCCGCCGGCTTTTGAGGGCCTGTAAGGCCTCCTCCTCTCCCCACAGCTCCAGCAGGCTCTTTATCTCTGCGCCGGACCAGGATGGTGCCCGGCGCTTGGAGCCCTTGGCTGGGTCCCCAGAAGGCTCAGTGGAAGGGCCAGGACGCTCTTGGGGCTGTGACATGCTGCAGCAAGGTCGCCGTGTGCTCTGGCTCCTTGTCTGCAACAAGTGTCTGTGAGGGTGCGCCTGTCCCTTTAAGGAATGGCTGCAGCCAGGAACCACAGACGTGCAACCCATGGCCCACATTGTCCACCAGGGCTTCTTCCTGGAGGCCAATAATTTCGAAAGAAAGGGCTCCCCCCGTCCAGACTCACGTTCTTTCGACGGATCTCCCTCGAAAAAGGCGTTCTTCCTCATGAAATGAGGTTTACCGCCATCGAAAGAAAAGCCACGTTCTTTCGATTTACTTTCGAAAGAACGCGGCTTGAGTCTGGACGCAGGGGAAGTTCTTTTGAAAAAAGGGTACTTTTTTCGAAAGAACCCCTGAGTGTGGACACGGCCCTGGTCACACACATGCTCCCAGGCTCAGGTTATAGTGACCATTGACTACATGATGGGCTGAATGCTCTCTCAATGAGTCACACCCAAAATCTCTATCCCCATCTAGATAGTAGAGTAGTGTCCGGGAAACTGAAGAAACTTACCATAGGACAGTAGAAATCACATGCAACATAAAGCAAACAGAGGGAATACAATCCCCACTTCATCACAGCTTGGCAGGATGCATCCAGACCGCAGGCCATAGCTTCCCTGTCCTTGCTCTGAAGGTTAATCATAGAATCATAGAGCTGGAAATCACCTCAGAAGGCCATCAAGTCCAGCCCCCTGCCCAAGACAGTACCAATCCCAACTAAATCAACCCAGCCAGGGCTTTGTCAAGACGAGACTTAAAAACCTCTAGGGATGGAGATTCCACCACATCCCCAGGTAACCCATTCCAGTGCTTCACCAACCTCCTAGTGAAATAGTTTTTACTAATATCCAACCTAGACCTCTCCCACTGTAACTTCAGACCATTGCTCCTTGTTCTGCCATCTGTCACTACTGTTTTTAAAGTTGAGTATTACATTTGCCTTTTTCCAATCATCCTGTATCTCTCCCAATCGCCATGACTTTTCAAATATAATGGCCAAAGGCTCCTCAATGACATTTGCCAACTCCCTCAGTACCCTTTGATGCATTACATCCAGATCCATGGATTTGTGTTCATTTAGCTTTTCTAAATAGTTTCTAACCTGTTCTTTCCCCACCAAGGGCTGTCCACCTTCTTCCCACATTGTGTCGCCTAGTGCATTTGTCTGGGAGCTGACCTTGTCTGTGGCAACAGAGGCACAGAAAGCATTGAGTACTTCAGCTTTCCCCACATCATCTGTCACTTGGTTACCTTCCTCATTCAGTAAGGGTCCCACACTCTCTCTGATCACCCACTTATTGCTAACATGCCTGTAGAAACCTTTCTTGTTACCCTTCACATCTCTTGCTAGTCGCAATTCTGATTGCGCTTTCGCCTTCCTGATAATTCCCCTGCATTCTCAAGCTATGCATTTACACCCCACCCTAGTCATCTGTCCAAGTTTCCACTTCTTGTAAGCTTCCTTTTTATGCTTAAGTTCACCAAGGATTTCCCCGGTAAGCCAATCCGGTCTCCTACCATACTTGTTTTTCTTGCTGTGCATCAGGATGGTTTCTACTTGTGCCTTCAATAAAGCTTCTTTAAAATACTGCCAGCTCTCCTGGACTCCTTTACCCTTCATGTAAGCATCCCAGAAGATTCTGCCCATCCGGTCTCTGAGGGAGTCAAGTATGCTCTTCTGAAGTCCAGGATGTGTATTTTGTTACTCCCTTTTCTTCCTTTGGTCAGGATCCTGAAATCTACCATCTCAAGATCACTGCTTCCCAGGTTGTTATCCACCTTTAATTCCCCTATAAGTTCCTCCCTGTTTGTGAGCAGCAGGTCAAGCCGTGCATGGTCCCTGGTTAGAACCTTCAGCACTTGTACCAAGAAGTAATCCCCAACATTCTCCAAAAACTTCCTGGATTGTCTGTGTACTGCTGTATTGGTCTCCCAACAGATGTCAGCGTGATTAAAGTCCCCCATGAGAACCAGGGCCTGCGATCTGGAAGCTTCTCTCAGTTGTCTGAAGAAAGTCTCATCTACCTCGTCCACCTGATCCGGCGACCTGTAGCAGACACCAACCACAACATCACTGTTGTTGTTTGCACCTCTAATCTTAACCCATAGGCTCTCAACAGTCTTTTCTCCCTCTAAATACTGGAGTTCTGAGCAATCATACTGCTCTCTTACATACAATGCAACTCCTCCTCCTTTTCTCTCCCACCTGTTCTTCCTGAACTATTTATACCCTTCCATGACAGCGCGGAGTCATCCCACCAAGTCTCTGTTATCCCAATCAAATCATATTTCTTGGACTGGGCCAGGGCCTCTCATTCTTCCTGTTTGTTTCCCAGGCTTCTCACATTTGTGCGCAAAAACCTTAGATAACCAGTTGTTCGCCCTACTTCCTCCATTCAAATCAGGGATCCTCCTTTGTTGCTCATTCCTCTTTGCATTTCTTCCCAGTATCCAACTTTCCCACTCACCTCAGGGCTTTGGTCACCGCCCCACAATGAACCTAGTTTAAAGCCCTCCTCACTAGGTTTGCAAGCCTGCTTGCAAAGATGCTCCTTCCTCTCTTGGTTAGGTGGATCCCATCTCTTCCTAACAATCCTTGTGCCTGGAACAGAGTCCCATGGTCGAAGAAACCAAAGCCCTCTCTCCGACAACACCTGCGCAACCACGCATTTACTTCCTTAAGTCGACGATCCCAACACAGACCTTTCCCTTCAACAGAGAGGATGGACAAGAACAACACCTGCACTTTGAATTCTTTGATCCTTCTTCCCAACGCTACATAACCTGCAGCAACCTGCTCAAGGTCATTCTTGGCTATATCGTTAGTTCCCACATGGAGAAGCAGGAAGGGGTAGCAATCCAAAGGTTTGATCAGTTTTGTAAGACTCTCAGTCACATCCTGAATTTGAGCTTCCCATAAGCAGCACATCTCTAATCACCTGTAAGTATAAAGTACTTTGGACATTGAATTGTAGTGGTTTTGTTCAGCCAACAAGGGTACTCTTGCTTCTATTCCTAGTCTCACGCACTTTATTTACACATTCAATCTGGACTTGAAACATTCTGTTAAAACGTTAAAAATAAGATTAATTTTGGGCTTGTCCTCCTCTTCCTTCAAGTGGTTTTGTATTGATGTAAATCCACTGACTGTGAGGGAATTCTGCCTGAATTACACAAGGGCAAGTGAAAATGGAATCCAACTCTTTGAGGCCATTTTCACTGATATTAACGTCAACGGCATTATAGAGCACCTTATATAACATAAAAAAGTAACGAGGCCAAAATCCGCACTTGGATACTTAGTCATCTTCAAAAGATTTATTCTGGATTCACACCAACAACACAGAAAAAGAAAGAACATTTTGACCCCGGATGCTTTTTTAAAATCAGTCTTTGGCACAGGAAGCAATCTTTCTAACCAAACAGTTGGGTACTTCCCATATGTGTTTAATGGAAATTTGAGAGTATGCTTTAAAAGGTGAAGGAAGACCAGTCAGAAACTGTCAAGGACCAACACTAAGCTCAGGGTGCTGCATGTAGCTTCAAATTTTTGGGGGGGATTGCTAGCCCAAACTTTTCTGCTTTTCAGGCTTATGATTACAGTCTGTGTACAGATCAGTGTACAATGTACAGATCAGTACACAGATCATGGCCAGCGACACAGGATGTGAATTTTGATCTCAATGATAAGCTCCCTGCATCTCTAAAGTGATTTATGAAAAAGAATAAGACCCTTTCTCTCACTTTCAGAGATTAAAAAAAAATGGCTCAAGCTTGTTTGCAAATGTGTTTAGCCACTAGCTACCCTTTCTCAGATTACACAATTCCAGATATTACAGCACAGAACATTAGTTACCCAATGTTTTATTTTGCAACTGGCAAATCTGGCATTTTTCATTCAGTTACTTAAAAAAATAATAATTTATCTCCTAAATGGAACCTAACGTGACTTTGGCCACTGCCAGTCGAAAGAATAAATAATACATAGATGCATTGTGTGTGCTTCGTTTCCATTTAGTTTCATTGCTTTTGAACAAAAGAGCACACATGAATAAGATCATAAAATTCATTGTTCATTCCAAGATGTATAAAATGAATTCAAATATAACTATAATTAATCTGTGAATAAATCAATAGTTAGCATTCTAACAGTGTAAGGCGTAATATTAGTAATGAATAGACTTCTTATCTGGAGGCATTTGTTTCTTTTTAAGGATGTGCTGGCCATGTGCTATAGCTCATGAGGTTTTGAAATGTCCCTGACAGTCCAAAGTATGATGGCTTTTGTGAATAGCACATCCAGAAATGTGTTGATGTCGTGACTTATTTTAACATGGCAGCTTTATTATAAGTTGCTAAATGTTCTATATCAAAATAAGGAATAAAGCATACTGCCAGTGACAAAAAACCAAATCAAAACAAAACAAAAACAAAGATAGTTCATACCTAATTGCTGGTGATGACAATTAAGTGTATTTCACTAGAGCTATATAAAGAAGTGGCCAGTTGATGATTTGGGCTTCTGATACAATGCAAGTTAATTGTCTCATTTTGGGTCACATAGGCTGCATAACATATAATTTCTGGTTGGGTTCTTGTCTTTATTTTTGCCCTGAACCATGTAATGTGACAACTCCAGAAATACTGTGATTTTATCCCTGCAGTGCAAGTGGATAAAGCATTGTTCCACCATTAAATCTCTAAAAACTGGTTCACTTGCATGATCTTAAATTGATGCAAATGGACTTGTTAAAATAATATAAGAGGATTCATAATCATGCTTATGATAGCTACCACTATCATCTCTTTAGAAGAAATATCTACAGAGTGGTAGCATGGCCTAGTTGGAAGCTAGAGCCTCCTGTCTTCTAATTTGAATTTTGATGCAAACTGGCTGACACACCTTGGACAAGTCACATAACTCTCTGTCTCCCAAAGAGCTTCCTCCCCTATGAAATGAAGGTAGGACCCAGAGCACAATAGAATATTTTCATGGGACTGATTTTCTGATGAAAAAAAAATGCCCTTTTTGCAAAACAACATTTTCCACTGGAAAATTTCAATTTTAGCAAAAAAACTTTGCTTTTCTACTGGGAAAAAAAAAAGTCAAAATGTTTATTCCCTGGCTGCTTGCTTGGAAGGTAACTTTGACAAGAGCCTTTTAGTAATTATTCCATGTTGCAGTCCATTCTACAACATGTATCTTAAAGCAGCAGTATGACTTAGTAAATTAAGCATGAGGCCTAGAACTAGGCTTAGCTGGTCTTTTGGTGAATGGTGTAACCATTAGGCCATGGGATATTCTGTTATAGGTCTCACCCCATCTCTTTTATTGAAGTTGTTCAACTTGTAATATTTAATAACTCAGCCAGGGAGAGTGTGAAGCTGTAGCCCACTGATCAAGACACTGACCTGAGAAAAGGCAGAGCCTCTGTTAAAATCCCCTTATCTGGCAGAGCAGAAATTTGAACCAGTTCTCCCACATTCTGAGTGAGTGCTCTAATCACCCAGCCAAAGGCTATAAGGAAGCTCCTCCTTTTTCTCCTCCCCTTACTAGGCTGTTTGTGGATAGTTAGCCTCCGAGCATTCATTCCTCTGGTCCAGGACTGCTCAACTTTGGAGGTCCCGGGGACCACAACAATACTCACAGTACACATGCTGAGGGCCACAACTTAAGTGTGGTTGCATATACATGCAAATATATATGCATATATGTGCAAATAGCTTCTTTCACACTGACAGGCATGAATACAAAGCACTTTCCCACAATGCCCAAGCCCCCGCGGCACCTCCTCCCTGGGGGCTAGAAATACCAACACGCTGTTCACATCTGTTCCAGCCAGGCTGTCCACTTGCATCTTTCAATGTTCACCCTGCCTCACCGTTGTGGAGCGTGTTCCCAGTGGAGGCCATGTTCAAAGGATCCCACCCGTAGGCCGCATGTTGAGCCCTGCGTAAACCCAAACTGCACTGCAGGCTGCAAACAAACAGGCCATGGGCTGCATGTGGCCCACAGGCTGCATGTTGAGTAGCCCTGTTCTAGTCATTCCTACATATGACTTAGAGGAACACCTAATCTCCCCTGATTTGTGGCTCACTACCAGAAAGAGACATCTCCCAACACCCTGGTCTTTAGCACCTATCTCAATGAAAGGGGTGGGACTTAGGGCACACCCTTCAAGTTAGCATCTCCTATTGGCTAGCATAGGCAGACAACTGCCTAGCAGGCTGGCTTTGTAGATGTTCATGCTGATTAATGCACCTATCTCACCTTGTTCATTGTATAGGAGCTTCAGCTCCACACCTTTGTGGATCAACATTGTCCCAGTGGTTTCCTAGGTGCCTAAAATTTAGGTATTGCGAAGTTCAGCACCACAACACTGAAGGCCCTCCTGTTGATATGAGCCTAACTGCTTTTAGGTATTCAACAGTATTCTATGTCTACCACAATCTGGAAAGCACATTAGGTTATAGAGCAGGGGTGGGGAACCTCTGGCTTTCAGGCCAGATGCCAGCCACGGCTTGCCTTGATCCGGCTCATGAGGCTCAGTGCTTCCTTTTCCCCTCCACAGCAGGGTAAGTCGGTGCGAGTGCTCCAGCCATGGCAGGAGAAGGCTTCCTGCTGCTGGGGCTGGGGAGGAGCCCTGAACCTCCAGGGCCAGATCAAGACAAGTCGGGTGGTAGGCATCCGGCTTGCTGACATGTGCAGCAGCACGTGGCAAACTCCACACAAAACGGTGGCAGCAGCAAGAGGGTAAGAATTTCAGCCCAATGGTTAGAGCACTCACTCAAGAGGAAGAGGACCCCGCTTCAATTCCCGCCCCCCCCCCTCCCCCTGATAGAAGAAGATATTTGAACAGAGGTGGGCTACCTCTTAGGTGAGTACTCCACCACAGGATTCCACAGTCACTCAGTCTCTCCCTGGCCCAACATGCATTTCATTATTTATGCAAAGTGAACAGCTGCAACAAGAGAAAAATCACATTAGAATATCCAGTATCCCAATCTTCACCTAGGCTGAGGATCCTGCCCCGGTTTAAGAGCAAGAAAGGCATCTGGACACCTGCATAAGGGCAGTGCCTATATATATCCACAATAGAAAGTTAGGCATGTAGGGCACTTTTACTGCAAAAATCTAAGTGGCTATAGGGTTTTGCAGTAGCCGAGCTGTGTGTGGGGTTCTGGATAATAGTAGCAAGTAGCCTATGTACGTATCAACCCAGTTTGAAGTTTCACCCACACTCTTGTTCCTTGAGTTCCTCAGCTCACCACTGCTTCCTCAGGCTTTCAGGGTAGCTCTACCTCTGTGCTTCCTTGCCATCTTTCCATCCACAGCACCTAGGCTGCCTCCAGCCTGCTATTTACACAACTTGTTCCCAATCTCCCGTCTACTCTAGACATCACTTCTTATTCATTATAGATTGCCAGAGTTCATTTGAGTCCCTGCCCAATCACATCCTACTCACAAACCACCTTACCGGAGTGGCTCCTAATTCAAAGCCAACATACAACTTTAGTTTCTAGCTAGAAAGCAAGCTATGGAGATCATGTAACAGTGATCTCATATGGAGGACCAACCACTGTAGCCAACTGCAGATTTAATTGCTCAAAATAACAACCCATAACCTAAGAGTTTGGACGTGCATAGTAGTAACTAGTACCCTAGATTTTATGGACCTTGAGCATTGCATATTTTCATGCGCATGACTCCCTGATCTGAAAAAGGTCTATTTATTTCCCAAAATGATGCTGGCAATATTTAAATGTAATAGTTAAAAGGATATTTGGTTTCTCTCTGCAAACATTAGGTTTCCTCTGAGAACTCTGCTTTCCTTCAAATCTTTTACCCTGGATTGTTGCACTATGCTGTATATTATCAAAGCAAAAAGCAGGCAAAAAGGCAACAACAGATATTGTCTAAGGAGAAAGTATCTCTTGTAAGAATCTAAGAACAATAGCTTTGACGTAACCTGTCCTAGGCTGTGTCTACATTGGCATCCCTTTCCAGAAAAGGGATGCTAATGAGACACTTCGGAATTGCAAATCCGCGGGGGATTTAAATATCCCCCGCGGCATTTGCATTTACATGGCTGCCGCTTTTTTCCGGCTCGGGGCTTTTGCCGGAGAAAAGCGCCAGTCTAGACGTGATTTTCCGGAAAATAAGCCCTTTTCCGGAAGATCCCTTATTCCTACTTTCCTATTTTCCTTATTTGCCGGAAAATCACGTCTAGACTGGCGCTTTTCTCCGGCAAAAGCCCCGAGCCGGAAAAAAGCGGCAGCCATGTAAATGCAAATGCCGCGGGGGATATTTAAATCCCCCGCGGATTTGCAATTCCGAAGTGTCTCATTAGCATCCCTTTTCCGGAAAGGGATGCCAATGTAGACACAGCCCTATAGTATAGTTTATTATCTTAGAATCATAGATTAATAGGACTGGAAGGGACCTCAAGAGGTCATCGAGTCCAGCCTCCCACCCTCAAGGCAGGACCAAGCTCCACCTACACCATCTTGATCCTCTTTAACTAATGGGATTTTTGCCATTGACTTCAGTGGATGGAGGACTGGATCTGGAGGTCCCCATATAATGCTTACTGCGTCAACCTCAGTAGTTAACTTCCATAGGCATTAAGTCAAGTCCTACCATCCTCACTCAGGCAAAATTCAAGCTAAAGCCATTTTGCCCAAGGCATCATTGCACGATTAGCCACAATATTTGTATAAGCTTCCATGAAATGATCCACCTTAATTAGGTACATTAATTGCTCCAATGATCAATGCTAGAATCACATCAGTAATTGCTCTTTCATTATAAGATGATAATTATTACAAGGCCATCATATCTTGGCTTAGCTGTACAGAAATTTTTCTGGTCTCAGATTTAGAAGGCAGCATGTTCTAAAACAGCCTCTATTTTTGCACCAGTAATTTTGCATCTGAAATCATTTCTGCTAGCAGTTAGTGGCAGACTCAAATGGCAGCATTTAGAAAGATATCTATCTACACGAGTGCACCTGGAAATGAAGTAGAAAGATGTTTAAATGCTACAATCTGTGTCCAATTACTTGCACCTGCAGTTGACAATAGGCTGCAAAAAAGCCTCCAAAAATGTGACCTAAAGAATCTTTCAAAGTTTGAGAAAATTCATCACCACTAGTTCTAACAGAGGATTGCCTGCTAGATTTGGACATCACCTCCCTAAACTCAAGCATGTATTGGGTTAAGGCCTAGTGCTCTAAACTTAATCAGATCAGTCAAGTGTTGCATGCTCACTGCTTCACTTCTGATGTCAAATACTGATCTCTGCTCCCCTGTTTTCACAAGCTCACTGAAGAAAGCAACATTTTTCTATTATGCCTATGGCTAGAAGACAAATTTGTCTTGGAAACCAGTAGGCCATCATTTCCTATTGAGTAATTTATCCCTTACTAGTATTTCTGTAACTTAAATCAATTAGCAAATTATATCTGTTGAGAGATCTCAGCAGGCTTGGTTTCAGCATAAAATTGAACTATTATTCAGATTTGAAAATGATTCTTATGCAAGTCTGAGTGTTATTTGGTGGGGAGGCAGTGTTCGTTTGTGTTTTTGCAGGTATGCAATTAATAGTAAAGGCCATGCAGTTGTAACCACCACCAAAGCAGATTTGAACCTGGGGAGCTGACTATAGGAGCCTCTACCCTCTGAGCTAAAAGCCAGCTGGCTCCTAGCCCATGCTATAGAGGTCTCTTGATCTTAACTGTTACAGTGGTCTAGGTGCCACTTGCAGTACTCAGTAACCATGTTAGGTGTGTGGGTTACACAGTGTTTTCATTTTCTTGTTTTCCTAAATCATTAGTACACTACACAACCTAGCCTCTTTTTCAGGGAGATGACTGCATTGCATGAACAGCATGATGTTTACCATGTCATTATTCTTCATGAAAGCACACAACTGTGTAAAAGGCTTTTTCATCCTTAGACAGATTCAAGTGTAAATGTTGTTTTAAAAGGAAGCAGCTAGAGCGATTGTAGTTCTCAGAGATTAAAGATTAGCAAGTCTAGAGACTGAAGCAATCAAAAAGTGAATGGGAGGGGCAGGAGAGCAGATTTACTGCTTGCTCTTTGTTGTACAGAAGGTGTATTTACATACAGCTATAATTCCAGATCAGAAACAAAATTCTAACTGCTATCTATATAGCAGCCCACATGTTTTAATAAATAAGGAATGAAAATAAATAGTTTTGTGTAACATGACAAAACAACATTCCAGGATAAGATTAATCAAAACCTACACTTGCTTTCTGCTTTTAAAAGTGAGACAGCTTGGATGGGCAAGCTACCTCACACACTTCTTTCTCCCTCCATTCACAACCCTGCCTCATTACTATATTCCTTCAGAAAGAACTTTACCTTAGCCCAATAGTATTGGAGAGCATGTCCACATTTGAGTATTCTCTTAATAGTCAAAGGAATCTCTAAATATAGCTAGTGTTAAGGCCAATAATCAGCTTAGTTAGGACAATGGTGGGCTGGATACAGTCCACAGGGTTAGTCCCAGGTAAACAAAGCCCCCACCGCTATGTTTACCTGCATTTTTGCAGGTTTGGACAATCACAGCTCTTGTTGGCTGTGAATCGCCGTTTGTGGCCAATGTGAGCTGCAGGAAGCGGCGTCCCAGTTCACACTTCTTCCCGCCACTCGCATTGGCCATGAACAGCAATCTGCAGCCAGGAGAGCTGCGATTGTCCAATACCTGAAAAAGCACAGGTAAACATAGCAATGAGGGCCCGCCAGGAACTAACCCTGCGGCCTGCCACTTTTTTATTGCCCACCCCTGTAATAGGGCAATGATTTTTGTCATCTATGAAACTATGGGAAAATGCAAAAGAATCTGTCAGAAGAAGTAAAGACAAATATAGCAACCCTCTGGGAAAATTGGATAAAAGTGAAAGAAAAGGGAAGAAAAATATATTATGCTTTTGCTGTTGCCCTCCTTTCCCTACTGTGATATTGTTTGGAATTACAGAGTTTAGGAAGAAATTGCTTAAAACACAGAGAACTGCAGCAGTTGCAAGTTTCCATTTTATTCCACCACCCAAAACTGCCTGGGCTAACCCTAATGATCTAATTCAATTACTATAACAACAACAAGATCTATCACTGTGACAACCCAATACAAAACACATGCTTCAAGTTTCCATCCTCACAGAAGATCCACAGGATGCTCAGTGCTCCAACCACTAAGCTACATTGTCTTATCTACAGTTACATTCACCAATAAGACCATCGGGTAGGAAGCAATGGTAGGCAACCTGAAGCCCAAGAGCCACATGCAGCTCATCAGAGTTGTATGTATGGACCACAAGACACCGTATTTACCATTGCCAGATTCTGCTGGTTTCTGTCCATATGGGTTTTTTCCTATCGGTATTACTAAAGTGACATGCACATAAACCTAGGACACTTACTGGAGTGTGTGCTGATTGAACACAACAAGCGTTCAGTTGGCACACCCCACAAATTCTAGGTATGCAAGCGCAGTGAGCGACCGTCTTGAGGCCCACTCATGCTGCCCACTCATAAGCCTAGGTTGTCCATTGGTGGAATTTAGGCCTGGCAGGCAGACAATAGAGATAAGGCATAACAATAACTCTACGATCACCAGTAGCAGCAAACATAAAAAGAACAGGTAGAATTGAGGTAAGAAATTACAGGCACAGAAAACACACACAGAAAAAACCCCAGAGAACAGTATCTTCCCGAGCAGACCATCCCCTCCAGTGCCCCCGAGGCAGTGATGTCTTTCACAGTGGGGGAATATAAAACTTACACTTTATATGGGGAGGTTGTATGAGATCTCTATGATGGGAGGCATTTTTTATTTGGGAATTATCTAATACATATGATCCTACTTATTAGATGAGCTAATTCCCTTACTCATACTGAAAAGTACTTCATACCTTTGACTTCAATGGGGCCACACAATGAGCAAGGCATTATTCAATTTGAGTAAGCATGTCAGAGTCTGGCCCTTTGTGACTAATACGCAAAGGGCTGTCCCCAAGCATGATGGAAAGTTTTGCCTAATAAACTGGTTACTTTGTTTTGTGTAAAAGTGTTGAACCCTCCTTCACCAGTGGTGTCATTTTTCCGTAAACATAAAACCGATATGGCAGCATATTCTTATTGAGTAAACACAAAACAAGTGTCACTGTACATCACAGCCGATAAGAGAGCTAAAGATCAAACCACTTCCTACAACCTGTTTTTCCTGGCTAAACGATACCCAACTGTTTGAGTTGCTCAACAGCACAGAAGGAAAAGTTATGAGAGTATGGGAATAAGAGCATGCTTAGAATTCTGGAGATAGATACGCAAAAGTAATACTGGGAAAAAAAACATGCTTAACTGGTAACCATGGCAAACTCTTTTCTCTGTTGTTCTTTGGAGGCACTTGTTTAGGGGGAAATATAATATATTCTTTCCCCCCTTCTAATGGTTTTGGGCTAAAACTAAACTGTCAGATCAAAACACCAGAGAAAAGTGGATACAGGTATGGATCCAAATTTTGCATCTAATGCCTATCTTCATTTGAAAGGCTAATACTGAACTGGTGACTCCCATGTTGCATATGGATTTAAAGTTTGCTGTTCTCTTCAACTCTGGGAAACATCATGAAACATCTTGACGGTGATGTTCTGGGAGGAAAACAGAAGTAGAAGCATGCACACACAGAAATACAGATATGTACATACACACAAAGTCAGCTGTCACTTTTCAAGCGCTAGTGAAAGCTTTCAAAGGCCAACTCTCTTCAATGACAAACTGGCTCTTAAAAATTGAGGGTCCATTTTTCAGGCAGCTATTAATGGGAAATAAGGGACATGAGGATTATGGTTCTTTTGAAAATACTTTGCAAAAGTGCAAGAGAAATCACCACCAATCCCTCCCCACCAGTTTACTGATCCTCCCAGAAGCACCACTACCTAGACAACGGCCCTTAGAAACAAAATACTTTCCTATATCAAAGAGAAAAGCAGTGGCAAATGTGCTGCAATTGTGGAAGGGGTGCCATTACAAAGGCAGGAGCCAGGTGAGGACCAAATGATACTATGATAGTCTTGGCTAGGCCAGAATGATCAGGAGACATGTGAAAGATGGTGCACATTAACAGTCCTGGTGAAAGCGCTGTCTGGTAGCAGCTAACTAGTGAATATTACATAAAAGATTGTGTGGAGAAGGTGCATCAGGCAGAGCGTTTCCTAGGGAAGTGCAGAGCCTGGAGCAGAAATGTCAAATACATTACTTTCAAGAGTGACTCATCACTTCCAGGCTGACTGCACTGGCCAGTTGTGCCAGCCCACGGAACCCCCCAAAGCACGGGAACTGGAGCAGTCGCCTCAATTTGCCATATCCTAGGGATGGCTCAGGCACCAGGAGGCAATGTTTCTTCTGAGGGCTAATCAGCATGGGAGTGTCTCTGCTTCTTCCTCGCCCCTCCAAGCAATATGTACCTCACAGGCGTGTTTGAGCATTCCTAGCTTACAGGGCATTCTGCTGCTATTGTCCCTTTCACAGGTCATGCAGTTGTGGGGATTAAGTCATTGTGGACCCTCACCAGATCTTCTTTTCATACCGGATTGTACATGGCTGCATGGAAGAAGCCAAATTACACCAGTCTTTTTTTCCCTAGGAGAAAGGAACTCAGTCTCTCTCTCAAACTTTGGATAGATGAAGCCAGGAGCTTTTGAGCTCTGAAACCTGAAGTCAGGAAGGGTGACCCTTAGTTCTACATGGGGCAAAACTAAAACAAGGGCCAAGGCAGTACCTACACTGTTCACTATTCAAAAGTCTCATATATCCCACATGGAAGTATCAGAGACAGACACTATTCTGAGTATATGGAAATATGACTGAGTAGAGAGCCAGTATCAAGGTGTGGTAGCAGCGGGTAATAAAGTCTAGTGTAGCAAACCCTAGGAGTAGAGGTCCCTTGGTTCTCATCCCAAAGCAAAATGTTGAGGTTTCTCTACCTCTTCTTGTTCTGAATGTCAAGGGCTTGTTTCTACTTCATTCCCAACAACAAGGGACTATATGGAGTGCTTCCCTGAAGCAATTGTCTTGCTTATTCACCAGCTTCAGTTATGTTCCCAGGGTGAAAAGACGCTGTAGACCAGGGGTGCACTGGGGAACCTTTTCTGGTCAGGGGCTGCTGACCCCCAAGGCCAGTAGATTTTGTGTGCTCCAGCCTCACAGAGGAATAGCAGGAGGGCTGGAGTGCTAATGCAGGCTTCCCAATGCAGGGGGGGAGCCCCAAGCCTGGGGGGGGGGCGCAGTTTCCCCACCCCTGCTGTAGACTATGACAATCCACAAAGATTTAGCCTTTGGTTTGAGGAACCTGAACCAGTAAAGACTCATTTTCAACTGCCCTTCACCTTGTGTGGCATCCAGATATTTGGAGTTAACCTGGAAGCCACCAATAAGCCCTTGCAAGCAGTAAATGCAGCTAGAAAGAAAGCTACAGTATTGTACCTCTCATTTTCCTCTTCCCTCTGACCTGAGCCAACACCAAAATGAACATCTAATCCTCTTAGTTTCTAATATTCACCCTCCAGCAGTTTGTAAGTTGACGAGCCATTTCATTTCTCTACATACCCACAGCATACACTATGCACATCACCCAGCTGTGTTTGAAGAAGCACAAAAATCAGCCACTCTGATCAGTCACGTTAGTAACATCTGCAGTGATGGACCAGCTGTATGATTACTAATGTTTGTGACCTGTGTTCCCTGTAATGTTCCCTATAAGCTGAGCGCTCGGAAGGCCACCCAGGAGAGATTCAAATGCTGGCCATGTGTTAGCAGACCACCCGCAGTGCCCAAAGCCAGCAGCCTGTGTTTCTACTTGTAGTGCACATCTATACATGCCATGGGGCACATAAAATTTATTCCACATGGGTGGAAAAAATTCAAGAGAACACTGTGACACTAATTTCTTGTAAGGCTTGCTCATACATACTCTCCTACATAATAAATACTAGCATCCAATTTGCCTCCAAAACACGTGATGTAACATACAGGCTACGTCTACAGTGGCATGATTTTCCGAAAATGCTTTTAACGGAAAACTTTTTCTAACCGGTGATTAGGCTTACCACTATGCTACCAAAATGGAAACAATTTCCTTCGGTTCAGTCTCAGCTCTAGAGTTTTAAGTACACACATGTAATCATTCTGAAATTCCTATTTTCTCTCTTTTTCAGTTAATTATATTGTGTCTTACAACTTCAAGCAGAGGCATGGGACTGAATTCACTCTGTTTTTTTAAAATAAAAGTAATATGTACTTGTTTTATTGAAATGATTGTATTTTTCAAAAATTTATTAACTGAACTTTAGTACTTTTTTTTTAAATAGGAATTTCATCAAGTATTTTTTCTTCATCCCTATAAACTCTTATCACTCACTATGTTTTAACAACAACAACAAAAAGGTTATTGTTAGTTAGGCTTCCAATTACATTTTCTCCTAGTTTTCAAGCCTTGAGTACTGATTTAGCTGTGCCAGAACAGAGCACTTCTCCAAATCTCTCTATTTTATCTCTTTTCTGGTTTATTAAGAAGCAATCCTTTTCCAGGTTCATCTTGTTTTCCTGCAGGAACAATGAGAAGTCCTGTGGCACCTTAGACTAACAGATTTATTGGAACATAAGCTTTCATGAGCCAAGACCCGCTTCGTCAGATGCATCTGATGAAGTAGGTCTTTGTCCACGAAAGCTTATGCTCCAATAAATCTGTTAGTCCATAAGGTGCCACAGGACTTCTCGTTGTTCTTGCAGATTCAGACTAACTCGGCTACCCCTCTGATGCTTGTTTTTCTGGATCATTTTGGTTTGGTCTCTTTCAACATTTGCTCGGTTATGTCAGTTTTGAGGACTGTACTTGATTTGGTGGTTGTCTCTCTTCTATTTAGTTTTCTAAGAAGCAATCCCATTACAGGCACATCCCATTTTCCTGGCACAACCAAACATTTAACTTGCTTTAAGTCATGATAAGAGGAAGCTGTATCCCGAATTTGGTGGTCCTAGCTCTTACTGTTTTGGAGGAGTTCTTGATCAAACAGACAAACTTTCTTAAATGTATCTTCTATTAGAAGATTTACTCAGCATTGCTCGTGTCCTTATCTCAATTTTTGTTTTTCTTAATTTGAATCATTGCTCCCGAATGGATCTGGGGAAGAGGGGTTCCATATTCAGGCTGCTCCAGGGAGAGAGGACTACTGCAGCCTTCTGTCATGGCAGCTGCTTGGGGCCAGATGAGAAGCACTTCTCCAGGATCACTGCAGCTCAGCAGGCATAACCAGGTAAGAGTATATTTCCTCCAGCTGGGGCAGGTCCAGGTTAGGCTGGGGGCCAGAGAAGGACCACATGTGTCCAAGCAGCAGCAGCTCTAAATGGTAAGAGCTAAGACCAAATTTGTTTTACAGTTTTCTCTTATCATAACTTAAAGCAAAATAAGGGTTTGGTTGTGCCAGGAAATGGAATGTTCTGGATTGGGATTACAGAATCACCAGACAGGTGAAAGGGGTTGGCTAGGGATGTGCCCCCCACCTCCATCCAGGACTACCTCAGCCCCGAGCCTCCCACTCCCCAGGAGCCCGTTAGGGGGGACAGAGGGGTTTAAAGAAGCCCTCTCCCCCTTGCCCCAGTTTGTTGCTGGCTTTTCCCCTTTGTCAGGGCATGAGGGGAAAGTGCACAGTTTGCTACATTCCTCATTCTGGCTGGGGAATGCAGGAGGCAGACGAATCTGGACCTGCCCCAGTCAGAGTACATGCACCCCTCACCCAGCTGTGCCCACTGAAGCTGCAGCAGCCATGATGAGGCATTGCTCACCTGGCCTCAAGCTGCTGAGGTGAGAGAGGGCTGAATCAATCCTTTCTCCCTGGGACAGCCTGCATCCTGAACCCCTCATCACCAGCCCCATCTCAGAGCAATAATTTCAATGAAACATGTACATTTTCATTTTATTAAAAAAAAAATAGTTAAGAGCCCAAGCAATGCCAGATAAATCTTCTAGTAACAGATATAAAAAGACAAAATGACAATGGAATTCAGACAGAAGTGATGAATTTTAATCTAAACTCACTGTGAATTTTAAATTGAAATTTCATCAGATGAAAGCAAATGAGAAATGTCACAAGAACTATACATTTTACCACAGACATTTCTTATACATGAATCTGAAATTTTTATCATTTTATTTTAGTATCTTGTCTACAGATTAATGACTTAATTCCAGCAAAGCACGTAAGCACATATCTAACTCCAAGCATGTGAATAGTGCCATTGAAATGAAAGGTAAGTACTTTGCAGAATCAAGGCTGAAAGTCTTCCTGAGCAAAGTTATTCTTGGCTCCTAAACAAATTTGGGGAGGGGGTTATATTAAAATGTAGGAAAATTTTATACCAGCCAATATCAAAATGTAAATAATTTTCTGTTGTTCGTAGCAAGCACTTCAAATATGCAGTAATCTTGATTCTAATTAGCTTAGTTATTTAATTCATGGAGAAAGCGTATAGAAAAAACCACAGTGCTGTATGCAGTGTAGTTGTAGCTATGTCAATCCCATTGAGGGAGGAAGGTAATATCTTTTACTGGACCACCTTCTGGTGGTGAGATACACAAACTTTCAAACCACAGAGACCAGAAGAGCTCTGTGTAGCTCAAAAGTTTGTCTCTCTTATCAATAGACATTGGTCCAATAAAAGATATTGCCTCACCTACCATGACTTTCTAGAAGAAACTCGCTTTATTTGCCAATCTTTTGGTGAGATTTTAATAACTGACCTTATGTAACAAATTCAAAATAGAAACAAAATATTATTTAACGAAGTTTTATACGACAACATAAAGAGTGACTGGTATCTGAGAGTTGATTCAGACATAATTCTGGCAGAATCACTTCCCTGCCAAAGTATAACCATACAGAAATTTTATTTTTAATAAATAACCACAAATGGGTGCATAAAATAGAGTAAACTGTGGGGAACTGTAGTTTATAATGAATATCTGTTATAGCAATACTAACCAATACCTTGCATAGACCAGCTTCAAGTCAACAGCACCATCACTAGCTTATTGGTTGGTGGCAAACCGAATGATGTTGGAACACATCAGTGGTTTCCTTCAGTGAGAAGTCTACATCCTAGATTCATCAGATTATACACTCTTGAAGGATCCTTCATGTTTGTACTTTCCAGACTTCTGGCTTTGGAAAGCTTACAATTTTCAGAGGGAATAGTGAAAGCCTCTACTCACTGACCCAGAAAGTCACTGTAAAAAGCTTATTCACCATTCCCTGACCAAAACAGAAACACAGAGAACACACTTCTAGGGAGGCAATGTGGTCTAGAGTTTGAAATAGGGGCTGGGAGTCAAGTCAGCCAGACTCTGTTGAGACATTGGGTGTATATATTGACTGCTGTGTATTTCTCTGCCTTTTCTCATCTGCAAAATGTTCATAATTCCTACCAACTGGGGAGAGGATCTGGTTAAATTTAATGGATAAACTGTTTCAAGCATGTACAGATCCTAGTGGGAACAATACTATCCTTTATGTAAAAAGAATTAAATGATATGCCATAACTATTAATATTATTTCTGTAACTTGTGGGAAATATATTTTGGAGAAAAAAATGGGTGAGAGAAAAACATTGATGTAGATTGATCTACCCAGTCTGAGTTGTGTTAGTATAGAGCAGGGTTTCCCAACCTATGGGTCAGGACCCAAATATGGGTCGCCATTACATTTCAATAGGGTCACCAAGTGTCTCCCCAGGTGGCTCTGCCCCTCCGCCTCCCCCCATTTTTGAATTGCCTTGAGTCACCAAGTCTTCCTGAATTGTCAAAATGGGTCCCCATTTGGAAAAGGTTGGGAACCGCTGGTATAGAGGGTCTGATCCTGCATTACTTAAGCCATTGGGTGTTGTACCATTAACTTGAATAGGAACAGGATCAGACCCATTGTAATAAGGGGCTTGACCCACATAGTCTTCAACACTAGTTGTGATGCTAAACTGCTTCAGCTGCCACTGAACTCAGTGGAACACAGGGACTCTCAATAGCTTGTAGAATCCAGCCCTAGTAGCTTTACTTGAAGGCTTACTTTGGGGTCTTCCATTTTAGTCTTTACAGCTGTGGCCATTCATGGAATTTTCTTCATGTAACTCAATTGATCAATTGAAAAAGCTGCATTGTAATTTTCTTGTTGCAAAATCAGTTTTATTTTAAGCTTTCCTTGACCACATGTATGTTTAGGTAAACTTTGAATTTCCACCTATGCGAACACCAGAGGCATTTACACTTACAGACATATTTAGAGTTCCAGTTTCTCCAAGATGTCATTCATCTCAGATTGATCATTTGCTGCACAGTTAAGGGGAAAAATAGGAGCAAACTTCCATGCATTCTTGCTTTTCTTTTAGTAGGGGAGAAAGACAAGCCTATCTCAGGAAAAGTAGATCTTTTTATTAAATGAGGGCTGATCAAATAGTATCTAGAATTCCAACAAGCCTATACTGAAGTCGAAAACAGTTAGGGATAGCACAACATCAGGATGGTTTAAAAAAACTTTCTAAACAGTAGGTATCCTTGGTGTAACTTGGCTGATTTTGGTGGACTTACATCATGGGTGAATTTGGCCTATTCCCTTTAAAAATACCTCATGTCTAGTTTTGCTTTATTTATTACAATTTTCAAACCTTCCCTTGACATCTCAAAATAGATGCCTGATCACCAATGTATGTTTCTTCTCATAACTCATTTTCATCCATGTTTTGTGATAAATTTCAGTCTACCCTAATCCAATAGTGCAAGATTAAGTATGCTATTTCTTTCACTGTTTTACTGAGATCCAGAAATTTGCTGTAACTAGCCTTCTACGATGATGGGATTTTTTCCACTTTTGCTGCTACCATTTTTTTACTTAGGGGTATGTCTACACTACAGGATAAGGTGAAATTAAGATACGCAACTTCAGCTATGTTAATTGTATAGCTGAAGTCAAAGTACCTTAACTCGGTGCTAGCCACACTGCAGGAAGTCGAAGGGAGAACACCGGCATTGACTGGAGTGTCCCTCTCAGTTTGAATTAGCATGCCTTCACTAGACCCACTAATTCGAACCATAGAAGATCAACAGCAGTGGCTTCACTCTTCTCTGTAGTGTAGAGATACCCTAGATGTCCAAGGACTTCCTTCAGTTACCTTCACTCACAAGGAAAAACATTTAGAGTAGTCCAACTGACTAACTTCTTGCAGACCAAAAGGTAGTGTAGTTTCTTGACTTGTTTGGGGTACAACTTTCATTACATTATTATTGTTTTCAGTTAGACTAAACTGTAAATATATGTAAATGTCTGAATATCACTGTCAACCTCTAGAACCCCTTACCAGAGGATGTGGTGAAGGCCAGGACTTTAACAGAATTCAAAAAAGAGCTAGATAGATTAATGGAAGTTAGGTCCATCTGTGGCTATTAGCCAGGATGGGTAGGAATGGTGTCCCTAGCCTCTGTTTGTCTGGATACAGGTGACAGGAGAGGGATCACATGAGGATTACCTGTTGTGTTCCCTCCCTCTGGGGCATCTGGTATTGGCCACTGTTGGCAGATAGGATACTGGGCTAGATGGACTGATGGTCTGACCCAGTATGGCTGTTCTTATCAAATACTTTTGCCATCACAGTAGTAATGGTGTCTGTGTTTTTTAGAATCTACTGGGTGTGTTGTAGATTAGCGTATGTCAATTGTTAAACATCCAGAGACACTTCCAATAGATTCTAAAAACAAAGAGTCGCCATTACAACTGTGGTGAAAAAAAGGGTTTGATATTCAGGCATTTATATATAGTCTCAGGGTAGTAGCCATGTTAGTCTGTAATTTTAGAAACAACGAGCAAACTTGTAGCACCTTAGGGACTAACAAAATATTTAATGAAAACTGCATCCCAAACAAACCAAGGAACTATAGAATATGTTCTGATAGATCCAAATATTAGCGATGATGTGGCCATTTGCAAAATAAGCATCTTCAGTTCCATAATATGACCTTTAAACTGAGTTGATGTGTCTTCTCATCTGCAGTAAGAACTCCATCTGCATATGGCTTACTCCTCCACCTGCATGATGCAATATCTGCCAAGATTCACTACATGTAGTTGCAGTTTTGTTAAATGAAGTAATGTCCACTGGGACAGAACAGAAAGGATTACGCTTCTTTTACATAGGACCATATATGTGACACGTGGCCTAATAAGTTATAAACTAAAGCTATATAAAACAGAACAGAGCAGCCAGCTCCTGATATTTAACTTTGAAAAAATCAAAAGAATTAACTTCTCGTTCATTTTTCCTGCTTTTCTGGGTCACGATTGGAATGAACTCACTGGACATTATATAACTACATATGGATTACATCTGCTTCTTAAGTATATTGGCTCTTAAAGATGCTAAATAAACCACATAACGATCTCAGCAACTGCTGCAATGTCATAGCGTAACAGCCAGTTCACAGTCATGATATGACATTACAGAAATTCTTGAAGCCTTTACTGGGTTTATTTAGCATCTTAAAGCGCCAACATGCTTAGGAAGCAGATGTAATCCAAGTGTAGCCATATTGTCCCAATGACTTCATTCCAATCATGATCCAGCTCTCCAAAGGGTGTTGTTTAAGAAGCTCAAAACTTGAATATGGCCAGTGGTCTTCTTCAGAGATCATCAGTGAAGCTGTGCATGTCATTCTAGGCAGTGTTGCCGTTACTGACTACAAGGGATCCACTAGTTCATTCTCAGCAGGCAGAGTTATGAACAGAAATGCACATGTACTGGGATGTTAAATATCAGTTAATTGAATAGACGAGTAACCTCATGAATTTTTATCGGTTAGTCGACTATTCTATACTCTCTGGGGGTGGGGCCGGAAGCCAGTGGACTTTGGTCTCACTCCTGAGAAGACCCCTGCCAGGTGGGAGCTGCTCCGCGAGGGGAGCCAGTTTAAAAACCAGCTCCCCTTGTGTACTGGCTGCTGATAAAGAGGCAGTGGCACAGGGTGGCAGCAGCCCCTGTCTTTGGGAGTGGTCTGAGCTCCCAGACCTGGCATGAGCAGGAACTGAGCTGGGCTGCCTGCCTGCCCAGCTCCTAATACACTTTAAATGCAGAGCTGCAGAAGGGGTAGGTCCTGGACCCACTCACTGCAAACCAGGACTGAGCTGGGTTGCTGGCCAGCCTGCTAAAAAATTTACTGGCAAGTGCAGAAGGGAAATGTGTGTAGTCTATAGCATTAACCTATAAGCTTTTGCTTATCGATTAATCGGTTAATCAACTACACTTTTACATCCCTAACATGTACCATACTCTGTGACAGACTGCTAAGCCAGAGCTCTGCCACTAGAAGCCTAGCTGAAAAGGCCAATTGCAACCTGCTCAGCAAGCCCATGCCTGAAGAGCTAATGGAAGCAGCTGTGGGCCTCATTAGCCAGAGGGCTATATAAGACAGCCACAGGGGAAGTGAAGGGGAGGAGCAAGGAGTCAGGGTGTGGCTGAGTGAGCTCCCAAGCCAGAAGGTGAGGCTGGCTGAGTTAGCTGCTGGAAAAGCAAAGCTCTGTAAATAGAAGGTGGTGGAAAATTGGCACTGACAATAAAAGGCATAGCAGCACCAGAAAGGGTCTTCAGTTGATTTGTGACCCAAGAAGGGGTCCCAAGGCAAGGGGCCTGGGCAAGGACCTTGCCACAACACATAAATCATGCACAGGGTATATAGTTAAAGGCCTAGAGAATTAAGATTTTCTTCTCCAGAATTTTCTTCATTGCCTGATTTATTTTGCAGACCTTCCCATGCAATTGTCCTGTAAAATGAAATGAAGTCAATACAGGATACATTTTCCAAAGGGCTGAGACATGGCCTACCATTTTACACATACAATTTGCTACCACATTGCTTTAAGCTGAAAAATTAAGTATGGGGACACAGTGGATTACAAACTCAATTCAACACCTGATATGAGCCTGCAGCCCCTTAGGTAGAAGAGATTCAAGAACTTAGGTTTCTACCCACTAGTTCATTGTAGATGCAACAGGTTCAGGCCCAGCACCCCCGTATTGCTTTCAGGAACCTCCTTAGAGGCAGATCCCACAACATGGAGAGGGCGCATTTCAAATGCTAATGCAGCCCCAGACTGTACTACTGTGCAATTTAAGTATGGTGTGGGAGATGGGGATCAGAGGTGCTGACTTCATGGGCCCCAGCCTTGGATTATCCATGAATGAAAAATACCTGCCAGTCAGGTCTTCTCCCTTCCCCCCAGTGCCTCCCACCTTCCAGCAGGCCCCATTCAGCTACACCCCCTCCCTCCCAATAGCTGCATGCAGAAGGTACTGGGAGGGAAGGGAAGGAGTGGGGGGCAGGGGGAGCTTGGAGGAGGGAAGAGATAAGGTGGGGTGAGGGATGGAGTGTGTGTGGGGGGGAGAGGCCTGGCACAAAGAGGGAATCAAGTACCACCTAGGAAAACCACAAAGTCAGGACTTGTGGTGAGGGGTTATGTGCTCTTCAGCCCAACTTGGGCCTTGTTCTACTCCTTTCCCAAGTGCTGAATCTGCAAACCATGATGGAGTCCTAGGAGAGAGGCAAGGGAAACAAGTCTTTGGAAATAGACCTGCCCTGACATATGAGACACCATATGGGATGCCCACAAATGAAGGCTCCTTTTCTCATGTGCAGCACCACCGATCAACCCATACATGAGGATTAAATAAATACAATCCAGCACTACTGTAAAATACTGTGAATATTAGGGTATAAATAGTATGAGCATGTGTGTTTGCATGTAACGATTCACTAAGACATACTGATCAAACAGTCCACCCAACACACTCTCTACAACAGTGTAGGGAAGCCGTGAGGAGCAGAGGTAGTGTCATCCTTACACCAGCAGAGGATTTTCTGGTGCATGATTTTGAAATAAGAGCACTAAGCCCCCCCAGTGGATATATAACAGTTTGAACAACAGTCAAAGACAAATTGCCCATCACCAGTTTTTAGGCACAAGATTTAACCTGCAGAAACACAATGGGGTTCAAAAGCAGAAAGCCTTCTGCACGCAGAATCATGTCTTTTACACACAGCCCAGAGCAACAGGAATCTTCCTGTTTTTAAACACGCTTTGAAAACTTCAGATGCCCATTTGAGTCCATTTTTGCAGTTACCAAAGCCACAGTCCCTCAGTGTCCGTAGATGGGCATTACAGCCCAAAGTTGAGTTAAGCAGGGATTTTTGGTTTTGCGTAATCCCTAAACACCTGTGAGTAGAGGCATTTTAGCAAATGTCAGTATTTTATTACACAAGTAACAAACTAATGGGAAAACTTTTATATCCTTTGATGCTTATCCATAGCATATTCTACACATTATACCTACTGGGTGAAATGTAGGCATAAAGACAGCACAAAGTCCATGTATCAAGAAGTCCCTCATAAGCCCTCATACTGTGGGCTAAAGGAGATCTTAGTGGTGTATATGTCTTGCGCTGGCCCTCTGCACAGGAGTAAATTTCACCCTTTCAGAAATGTTATTTAATACTCAGAATAAAGCACTAAGGGGCCCACTACACAGGAGAACAGTGGCTCTTCACTGATTCACTTGGTGACTTTGGACAGCTCTCTTAACCTCTTGACCATTAAACCAGCTTTAAAAAATTATACTCACCTGCCACACAAGATGTGAGAATGCCTAATTATTGTTGTTGTTAAAGTACTGTAAGGTCTTTATATGCAAAATAGTATTACTTTAAACCTTAGAAACTGGCTATTTTATCTTCACTGAATGGACTTCAAAAAAGTGTCATTGGTCTCAAAGGCAGCTCCCGCAAATGGCAATGACATTATAAAAGTCTTTATGAAATAATGAAGAAGATTCACATGATCTTCCTATAACTTTTTTGGCCCTTTTATTTTGTCAGCTGTTTTACTTAAAACAAGGACATCAGCATCTACAAATGTACAACAAGTATCAGACAGAGAAAAATGGAAATGGTAGAACTCGACGGAGTTACTCCAAAGGGATTTCATATAAAATAGACAAAAGGCAATAGTTCTAATTGTATTGTTTCAAAAAAAGATATAAAGTTTATTATAGATTACCTATTGGCCTGTTTGGCTGACATTTCAAAGTCTAATATGTCTACATCTAAACCTGAAATTTGACAAACAAAACAAGTTTCTTTTTTCTTAGTAGTAAAGTATCTGATTTTATTTTTCTGCATGGCAAATCAGGATTAAAATTCATATATATAAAACTTGCACTGATATACATGTAGATCCTAAGCGATTTGACAAGATAATTAAGAGCATGCATATTTGTTCTAAATTTAAAATCTAATCTGAAGTTGGTACTAAAATTTAAAACACAATGAACATTCTCCTCACAAGCAAAGTTAACTTGATGCTCACCAAGCCAGATAAATTGGCAAATGTCAGCCTTTAAGTGCATCTCTCTTAGAATTCAGCAATTGAACACCAAAGCTCCCATTGACCTCAATTGCCAGAATTCCACCCCAGGACATATTAAGTTTGGCATCCGTGATTATCAAATACCACAACAATTTCCCCTATTTTTAAACCTTTTTCTTCTCCTTTAATGGACATCCAATGCCACACACACAAATTCAATTGGGTTTGGAACTACCTGATTTTACACGTGGTACATGTTTGACAACACATTGATTTGACACCATACATCCAGTCACATGAATTAAGCAAATAGGGCTACGTCTAGACTGGCATGATTTTGCGCAAATACTTTTAACGTAAGAGTTTTTGCGTTAAAATATTTGTGCAAGAGAGCGTCTACACTGGCATGTGCCTTTGTGCAAGAGATGTGCTTTTGCGCAAAAGCATCCGTGCCAGTCTAGACGCTCTCTTGTGCAAGAAAGCTCCAATGGCCATTTTAGCCATCGGGCTTTCTTACACAAGAAATTAATGTTGCCTGTCTACACTGGCCTCTTGCACAAGAACAGTTGCGCAAGAGGGCTTATCCCTGAGTGGGAGCATAAGAGTATTTGCACAAGAAGCACTGATTTTATACATTAGAATGGCAGCGTTCTTGCGCAAGTACTCACGGCCAGTGTAGACAGGTGGCAAGATTTTGCACAAAAGCAGTCAATTTTGCGCAAAATCTTGCCAATGTAGACACAGCCTAGGTGTTTTCCCATCTCTATCTAGTACAGGGGTGGGCAAAAGGGACTCTGCGGGCTGGATCCAGCCCACCAAACAGGTTAATTGAGCCCATGGAGATCCTGCCACTCCCCATCCCCAGGCCAATCAGGGCCTAGGCACGGGGGAGTGTGCAGCTCTTAGAGTCAGCCCTGGTGATTGGCTCTAAGCACCACAAACCAGAGGGCAGGGAGCAAGAGACTTCACATGCTCCTCCCAGGTCAAACAGGGCTTGGGAGTGAGGGGAGCGCAAAGTCTTCTCCCGCTCTGCCCCTGCTTCTAAGTGCTGTGTGCTCCTTGCAGGCCTGGGGCAAGGCAGGAGGAGACTTTGTGTGCTCCCCTCGCCCTCAAGCCCTGATTGGCCTGAGGGTGAGGGGAGTGCATGAAATCTCCTCCCGCCCTGCAAGGGACTTAGAGTCAACCGCCAGCTGCTGCTCAGCTGGTGGATGACTCTGAGCACGGCACTTCCTTGCAGGATGAGGGCAGACTTCATGTGCTCCCCCCACCCTGATTGACCTGGGGGCAGGAGGGAGAGTGTGCTAAGTCTCTTCCCACCATCAGAGGCACAGGCACCTAGAGGGAACTGCTAGCTGTTCAGAATCGCTGGTGGTTCTCGGGGGAGGGGGACAAAAACTTCATGCCCCAGACCAACCAGGGTCTGTGGGCAGAGAAGCACGGAATGTCCTGGCCATGCCCCTTCCGCCTGAGGCCCTACCCCTTCTAGGGCAGCTTGGGGCCACTTCGAAAATTTCGGAAGTGGTCCCCAGTCAAAAATTATTGCCAAGGACAGCGGTTTCCAACAGTAAACTCTCTCTGTCTTTGAAAGGAGTCAGCAATGGAGTTACAACAGTTTCCCAAGGAGATTATTCTTCATTCTAATCAACCTTAGAGTTAGGAAATGTTTCCTGATATTCAGCCTAAATTGATGTTTGCTCAGTTTCATCCCTTTGTGCTAGTAATTTGTCCTTCAGCCAACATAAGAAATTCCTTTCCCTCCTTAGGGTAGGGACCCTTTAAGTATTGCAGACAGTACACATATCCCCTTTAGTCATTGTTTCCTAACACAAGAACTGGGTTGTCTGAATCTATTCCCAGCTCTGTCACTGAATTGCTGTCTGACTTGTGCCTCAGTTTTCCATTTACCTGCTATTTGGCTTCTCTAAAGATTCCTTTTTTAGGATCTCCTGTTTCTACCGTATGACTAGCAGAAAATCCAGCAGCTAAGCTCTAGGCCAACACAAATTGCTGTTCCTCTTAGTATGCACTGCAGTGCTAACCATCGAAGGTACGTCTACACTACAGGACAAAGTGAAATTAAGATACGCAACTTCAGCTACATTAATTGCATAGCTGAAATTGAAGTAGCTTAACTTGGCCTTTGGCGCTGTTTATACTGCAGGAAGTCGAAGAAAAAACACTCTTCCTTCGACTTCCCTTACTCTTTGTGAAAGCCAGGTTACCGGCATCGACCGGAGTGCCCTTCTCACTTCAAGTTAGCTGTCTTAATTAGATCTGCTCATTCAAACCCTGGAAGATCGATAGCAGCAGCTTCGATCTTCCTCTGTAGCGTAGACGTACCCAAACAGGCCTGCACTCCCTGAAGCTCTCAGGAGAAATATACTTGGTAGATCAGCTCTCAGAACTTCCCTGTGTCTCTGGTTTAAAATGTTGCTGGCATTTCTTTTGATCAGTGTGTGTTATTCGATATGTAGACACAATAAGAGAAATTGTGATAAGCTTCATAATATATAAGATTTTGAAATGACTCGAAAAATTAAATGAAATTACTGAGGAACATGGGAGAATTCAGGCATTGAAAGCTTGACTTTTTGATGTTTGACTGTTTTTGTCTATTGAAACATTTTATAGTCAAATGTAACAAGTGAATGTGTGATTTATATTACAGTACATTGCATTGCCCACAGCAGCTATGCTATAGGAACTGGCTGTCCATTGGGAAGCTACAATGCTACCTTCGCTCTCAGGGCTGGCTACAGTGGTGACACACACAGATAATACGATGATTTTTTTAAAAGTGTTGTATGATCAACCTGTTCTGCTCTTTATTCTAACAATCTGCTGAGCTTGCCTGAGTAGATTCTCCAAGACTGATGTGTGGGATGTTTTGAACTGTTGCAGGGAGGTGTCATTGACTTCAAAGAAACTGATCACATGTAGAAAGTTAGATATACATACTCATATGTGTTTGCATGATACAAGCCTTTGCTCTTTGTCTCGTATAAAATTCCTATTCATTCCTAGTTTAAAAAAAATCTCTTCATAGGATTAACCAGAATTTGAAAAAGGACAACAAACAATATATAGACAGAAACCACAGAGATAGAGTAGGCTGTCCCATACTAGAAAGCCATCAGAATATATTTTATTTTTATTATATATTTGTATTGTGGCAACATTTAGTCATTCACCAGTACCATGTTGTACTAGGCACGGTGTAAACAGAACAAAAAAGTTCCCTGCCCCAAAGCACTGACAATCTATGTTAAAAACAAGAGCCGGATAGTGGATACAGGTAGACTAATGGAGGAGCACATGGATACAGTGGTCAGCATGACAGGAGGTGGACACAGCACAACAGGCACCAAGACCTGGAGGGGACTTGGTGTCTGTTTAGGGAGAGCTCCTCCTAAGCATGGGAGGCAGAATGGGAGAAAGCACAAAGGTTCTTATTTGAACACTTAAAAAGCAACCATGGAGGCTGGCACCCTGGCCAATGGGAGATGGTAATTGACATCTCAACAGTGAGAGACAGAGAGAGGATAGGGAATGTGGAGATAGGCCATAAAGGGCCTTAAAACTGAAGAGGAGCAGTTTGCATTTGAGCCAATGGAAAAGGGGGAGCCACTGAGGCGATATAGAGTCATGACAGGTAAGACAACGAGGTGTTCACCTAACTTATCTTTTCAGCAGCATTTTGAGCACATGGAAAGTAAAAGCACAGTCTAGAAAAAAAACCTTTTTTGAAAGAACCCATACTACTCATTTTTTCAGGAGTACAGGTTCTTCCAAAAAAGGGGTGTCTTTTTTTCCAAAAGAACCACGTCTAGACTGTGCTTTCACATGTGAAAACCCCTTTTTCAAAACAGCGATTGGACAGAAATATGCAAATGAAGTGCAGGATATTTAAATCCGCACTTCATTTGCACTTTCGATCGGGCTCATTTACATTCCTCTTTTGACAAAGGAATGTAGTCTAGACACGCCCAACAGAAAAGAAGCCAGATTGTCAAGGCTGGAGAAGAAGATGATGTTGCAGTCAGGGCTGTCTTTAAGATTTATGGGGCCCTGTGCAGGATTATTAAACTGCAGCCCCACTGAGTGTGTGGAGGGGGCTCAGCTCCTGCACAAAACGTGCTCGCAGGCCAGGTTGCACCACACAGCCTGCCCACTCATCCACCCCACAGGCAGAGTCCCTCATATGAACTTTCAGGGCTTAAATTATATTTTTGTATGAAGTTAGGGCAAATTTTAAAACTATTTACAAATTTTAAAAATAAAAAATACGAAAAATCTTTAATATGTTTTATTTATGGTGTCATTCACCCCCTGACCTACATCCCTCCCTAGACCATGGGGGGAGATGAAGCAGGGGGGAACTGGTTCTTCCCAAGAGTTCTGGTGGGGAAATGGAGAAGGGGGAACTGAGTGTTGCCCAGGGACGCTAGCAGTGGTGGTGGGAGGAATGGGGTAAGGGGAACTGGGTCTCCCCCCAGGGTGCTGGTGGGGGAAATGGGGCAGAGGGACCTGAGTCACCAGTTGCTTTGTGGGTTCCAGGGTGAAGGAACTTACCTGGAGCAGGGGTCACCCATAGGTCAGGGTCCAGCCACATGGTGCCATTGCCTCCTCCTGCCCACTGTGGTCAGGATCTTCCCCATGCTCCCATCGGATAGCAGTGGGGTCTGAGCAGACACACGGGGCAAAGGGGAGTTGTATTGCAGCACCCTCCACTAGCACTGCCCAGGGGCCCAAGAGTACAGAGAGGAGGCAGGAACAGTGCCACAGGTGTTCATAGCACATGGAAGCCAGAAACGCCCAGGCCAGCCACCAAGCCTTCCTCTTCCCCATCCCTGCTTGCACCACCAAGTGGTACGAGCCTCTGGGGGAGAGGTGGGGCCAGAGTGGTCCTGCCAAGGCTGAGGCTGCCAGGGTTCCTCTCCACCCACCCTCTCTCTCTCTCTCTCTCTCTCTCTCCCCCCCCCCCCCCGGGTGAGAGAAGAAAATGGGAGGGGGAAGAGGCAGGGAGAAGGCAGCCCTGCTGCCAACTGACAGCAACGCCTTCTATACACAGCGCACGTGGCTGTGTTGGGACACTTGAAAATTTGGTGTCCCAAATGTTCTCGTGCCCTATGCAACTTTGTGTGTTGCATATGCCTAGGGATGGTCCTGGTTGCAGTAATCACAATGCGAGATGTGGGCCTAGATAAAGACATTCAGCTGTGTGGATGGTGTGGAAAGGCTGAGGCTAACAGGCGATATGCAGATAAGATTTAGATGTGGCCCAGATGTGGGGAACTACAGAGAAAACCAAGTTAAAATTGATGCCCCAGTTATAAGCTAAATCTCAGGGAGGTTGATAGTGTTATTGTCAGAGAGAGGAGGATGGTGGGAGAACTTGGGGAATGATTCAGAACTGATTTTGAAGGTAATATTGTGTTGAGAGAACTAACATGACATTGGCTTTTAACTTTCTAAGAGAAATATCAAATCCCACAGAAAAAAAATGAAAAGGAACCCATTTAATGGCTTAATAGACTAGCACTCATTAAGTTTTATTTAGATTGTGCAGTCGGATTCTTGAAGTAGGGGCAGCACCAGTAACATGGTGAAGTGCTTAACTAATAGGTCATAACAATTAATAATGATATAAATGCTTTTTGCCATTTGTGGTTTGCTGCTTTAAATGTAATGATTTTAATAAAGTGGATGAAATGGAGAGCAGAGCCCAGATAGTGAAATGGTTTCAATGAAACACCTAATTATCTTTTATAACAGCCAGGAATGAGCATCAGATATCATTAATAACTAATATAACCAAAGCAAATTGGCCTTTATCAGTAAGCAATTAGAATATCTCAGTGTTCCATCATAACTAGTGCTGTCATGAAAGACCTCACACAGGAAGTCAGAGTTTACATGACAAAAGTGAACAATGAAAAATTAAGAGGCTCAGACCTTTTTTAATTAAAACTTTAATTCATTTAAGAGGTACCCAGTGGCTATATTTATGCCCAGTAGATGTCATGGTGCCTCATGATGCTGCCAGCATCTTCACCCAGTATGGCAGCTATGCCACAGGGAGAAACGAGGATTCAGATCAGCCAGGAAGTGCGGCTGATAAGGGAGAAGAGGACTGAGAGGAATTCCCATGAGACAACAGCTCCAGGATGCGGAGATTAATGTTTGTCTGATCTGAAGTGACAGGTTTTGTTTAAATTTTCCTGACAGAAATGTTGCCAGTCAATAGCAATCTTTTCCCACAGAAAAAATTTCAATTTCAATAAAGCCTTATTTCCAATGGGGAAAAAATTGTTCAAAACGGTTGTGCCTGCCTTCCCTGGGTGTATATTGCATATACGTACAAGGCTTGAAAGCAGTCTCACTGCAATGCCCTGCAACCCCAACTCACAGATGTTAGTGAGCACTCCCAGCTGGCCATGCAGTGGGACTGCCATGAGCGCAATCCTAACCTCTGTGCACTGGATCTCCTGGTGTGAGTTAAGCTTCTGTAACTGCAGCAGGTTGCAGCATTGGTTCCTGCCTTCACCTCTCTAAAAGACTTCCTGGACACATACTTTTAGACTCCTATCTAAACTTCTGGGAAATAGGGCTCCTCAGCCCATCTGCACTAGGTTCCAGGACCACTGCTAACTCCCCAAAAAAACCAAGTTACTTAAACACATCCCTCACTCAGAATCCCACCCAATGGCATCATGAAACTTTTGATTTACAGTTTTAAACTCTCTCAGAGGCACATTACAGTTGTGACATGGTCAACGCACAACTTTGGAGAGTCTAACCTCTTTATGTTCTTTTATACTTCACCACGTAAAGCAAGGATCATACAAACTTCTAGGATCCCTGCATCTAGAAAGGTGGGTAGGGAGTCCAGTGCCTCATGAGGCATCATATACTAGGATATTTCTCTTTCATGGACTAGAGGAAAAGGGCCCTGCAACAGATCATTTTCAGCCTGTCTTTTATGTGACACTTTTGCCAGTTTCCCCATGAGCACAGACCTCAGATGCCCAGTTGCTCTAGATGAAGGGCAAACCATTCCTGGCCTTAAGAATGCCTCCATGTTCAAGGCCTTAATAAGCCCTCTTGATGGCTTCAGTAAGAGAGTCCAGACCTGCCCATTCCCTTCATAGCAAGCCAGAGACCCTACATGAAGCAGCTGGCACCAGTCTCTCTGAACACCTTCCTATTTCCACCATGCCTATCTTGTAGGCTGTTCCTTGCCCATCACCATCATCCTTGAGGACTTCTCATCAGTCTGCTGCTGAAGAGCCCTGCTCTCAGTGGCTTCTCAGCCTCTCAAGAAGCCATCCTACCTGCCTAGTCTAGTGGTCTCATAACAGCTGTGGAAAGTAGTCTGCCTCAAATGAGCAAGCAGTCAGTTTCCCAACTAATTCTTAAGTATCTGAGGCCAGATCTACACTCATAGGAATGTTGAAGCAGGATACACAACTCTAGCTATGTTAATTATATTGCTGGAGTCAACATACCTTGTTTCAAATTTCCCCACTGTCCCTAAAGCAGGAGGCCAAAAGAAGAAAACGCTCCCATCAGCTTCCCTTGATCTTCACACAAGCAGGAGTACCAGCAGCTGGTGGAGTGCCCTCTGAGTTTGATTTAGCAAGTCTTAACTAGACTCACTAAATCAGACTCCAGAAGATTGATCATGTCAGCATTGATCTTCTGTCTAGTGAAGACATGGTGTGAGACAGCATGAGCTATATACACCCCATGACAGCTTCATATTACCAAATTGGGCTTCATATTACCAAATTCTACTCATATAAGAAATGGCATTGCTGGTTTGGAAAAATACCCCATCCATTTTTCCTCAGCCAGAGGTAAGTTTTCTGTGAGACTCAGCCTTCAGAATGTGGCAAAAGTTAAAACAGAATGATCTTTAGGGGACGAATCCTGGGGCGGGGCTGGTGGTAGTGGAGAGAATAAATTGCAAGCTCTTGTTTGTGTTTAAAATATGCAGTCATAAATTTATGCTTATCATCTGAGAGCATGGGTACAGAGACAGCAATATGCATGTGTCTGCCACAGCACAGCTTTTATTTTTATAACTTTCTTTACTACAGTTATGCTCTCTCTGGGCAGGTGTCGGGAGCCCCCCCAACGGGGGTTGCCACCCTCTTCTGGGACATCATTCACCCCGCTTGGGCTTTGGCCCGAAGCGTGGTGCCCCTTTTTAGGGGAAATACGGCCTCATGGCCTAGCCCCCAAAGTTCACTGCCCCGCAATAGGGGAAATACGGCCTCCCGGCCTAGTCCAAAGTTCACTGCCCCTGCGATAGGGGAAATACGGCCTCCCGGCATAGTCCAAAGTTCACTGCCCCTGCGATAGGAGAAATACAGCCTCCCGGCCTAGTCCAAAGTTCACTGCCCCTGCCCTAGGGGAAATACGGCCTCCCGGCCTAAGTCCACAGTTCACAGGCCCAGAGGCCTAGTCCAAAGTTCTTTATCCCAGCCCCCACTCGCCGGGGTCTCGGGCAGCAGGGGTAGGGGGGCCCGGGCCCTCCCTCTCCACCAGGCCCCGACCCAGGGCCCTAGTAGTGGCGGGTGGCTCCCACCACTGGCTCGGCGGGGACTCCTCCCCGCAACGCCCCGAGCCCTCAGGGGCTTCTACAGCTCCCTGCCCTGGGTCGCTTCCTACCCCCTGCCCCCGGCCTGCCGCGGTCCCACCTGTCGGCGCTGGTCGGGCGGCTGTACTGGTACTTCCCCCGGCAACGTCGGAGTTGGCCGAGTCCGGTCCGGCGCGCGGGTCACGGGGGGTCAGTCAGCGGCTCTGGCGTTGGGGCCGAGCCCAGCTGAGGCCCGGCAGCAGCACGTTCAGCTCCCTTGGCGACTCCCTCTCTGGCCGGTGGGTGCTAGCTCCAGCTCGGGCTGCAGTCTGCCCCTTCTGAGCAGGCCAGCTGCCTTTTGTACCAGTGCTCCCCTTGGAGCATGCCCAGTAGGGCTGTGTGGGTGGGGCCCTCTCCGCCCCCGGCACCAGGTGGTTTCCCTGGGCTTGAGTGCGGGGCGGGGCCGCCCCATCACAGCAGGTCTACACTATGTGGCAATTTCAAGTTAAGGTACGCAACTTCATCTACATGAATAGCGTAGCTGGAGTTGATATCCCTTAGGCTGAGTCAGGGTCTCTACTTCAGGGGGTGGATGGGAGAAACTCATTCTGGTGGAGTATTGGAGTCGACAAGAGAAGCTATCGGTGGTTGATTTAGCGAGTCTTTACTAGACCCTCTAAATCAATCCACGGGGGATCATTCACCATAGCGCCGATCTCCCAGTACGCGTAGACCTGCCCTCTGTCACACTAGCTGCTGTTTTGTTAGTGACTGCACTATGTGTAATGGTGGATCAGCCCAGGGAGATTCTAAAAAGGGGGCAATGGATTGGCTACTCTATATACTTAGCCAAAATGTTTAACTATGCCCAGTTGAGAATGCCACCTCCCAAACATATTGAAATATTTATTTAGAGATTTGTCTGTGGTTATCATCCGTGTAGTAACTAACAGCCTCACAAACATTAACAAATTTATCTTCAAAAGACTCTGAGAAACAGGACATTACCATTATCTCCATTTTACAGAAGGGTAAAGAAGATGCTGTCAGGAGGCACTTGCCCAGTCATCAGGTAGTCAGAGAGGACACCTGGGCCAGTGGTAGCTCATGCACGTACCAGTGGATTCTTTGCCTTCCCATGCTTGCTTTGCTTGAATAATTTTGCTTTCTCTGCCTTGGAACCAGCCTTGCTCCTGCACAGCTCCAGACTAGACCCCAGGGCCACTCTTATGTTAGGCATATACATCTGCCAAATTTGGAGCATGCTGCATATGCCTTGGAACGACATATTAAGCAGCCATGGGCACTGCCGGCTCTTGTGGCCTCATGCCCCGGCCAGCCCCCCACCTATGGGTTCAGTGCCAGGGCTCCTACGCCCCACCTCCCCATCTCCAGCCATCTCCCCTCCCGCGTGGGCTGTATGTTGTTTCTGGCAGTTCCTGGCCACTTCCCCTCCTTTGTGGGCTCTGTACTGGCTCCCGTGGCCCATCTCCATGACTGAGGTGCCCTGCAGGCTGCGCCCAGCCCCCGCTCACCAGGTGGCAGAGAGCAGTGTGAGGGAGGGCCAGAGGATGCAAGCAGAGCAGGGGCAGCCATGCAGCAGACAGCTGGAGAGAAGCATCAGCTTCCCCTTCCAAGGACCACTTCTCTTCAGCTGGCAGCTCGGCTGCCCCCTGCTCCTCCTGAGTTTTCCAGCCTGTGCTCGCACCACTCCCTGCCCGTACCTTCCACCTGCTTCTCTGAAGCTGCAGCTCAGCTCCTCTCCCTGCCCTGCTCCTGAGTGGCCAACTCTCCCAGACTGGGCTCCATTGCAGCAAATGGAAACTGGTCTATGTAGTCTGGGAGAGTGGACCACCCCGATCCCCACACAGCTTCTACCCCTGCAGAGTGGCCACTCCCCTGGGGGAGGGGTGTCGATACAGGGCTGCATAGGGGATCAACACTGGCGGGAACAGCCCTGATACACCCTGCCCTGCACCCTAGTCTTTGTCCAGTCTTCCTTCTGCCTCCCCTAAATTCTCATAATCCAGCTCTGACTTCTGCTCTGACCACTTGGCTCGCCCACCTACGACCTAATTTTCTGACCTACACAGAGAGAATAGATAGCTTATCTGAAGTTATCTGGAAAATCTGAGGAACTGAACTGGGCCCTTAACCACAAGCCGCCTCTCCCTGTCCTTTCCATAGCTCACACCTTTAGTTCTGTGGAATTTAATTCAAAATGTGTTGCTCTCATTCTAGTCCCCACTTGTCTCCTTCGTGAACTACCATGCAATTTCAGCACAGCTCACCATCTCTGATCACAAGGAGCCTGGGATGAGAAAGGCATACCTCCTTGCAGGTCAGACCAGAGGTCCTTGGCAGCCTTATGTGAGGATGTCTTGTGCAACATCTGCCCACGCAATGCCTGGCTACAGAAAACACTATTATCCCTTTACTTTGGCTAAGCACTATGTTTACCCACAATTAGTTTAAAAAGAAAGAGAAATATTCCTCTGAGGATGTGTGAAGAGACTCACTTTGTTGGTAAACTTGCTATGGGAGATGGAGTTCTTTCTTCAAAAGACCATGTAGGAAGAAGCTCATTTGTCTCTGCTTTGAAACAAAAGCTGTTGGCACACATGATTACCCCTTTAATCAATCATGTCTTTTGTATTTATCTAGTTTGGTCTGGTTTGCTTCTTCCTAGTATTTTCTTTATTGTTGTAAAGAATCCAGAGTCTCCTTCCATGCTATCAAATCTAGTTTATCCATTATATTTTGCTGATATCAATTAACACCTTGTTTAAAAGGATCGAGTTGTTAAAATAATTGCTCTATGATCAATAACATGAACTGACTAGTGTGCAATTCAGTTGCATACAGGGACTTCTGCAAATTCTTCTGTTAATCTATTGTGTGTAAATATGAAAATACACAGGGCCAGATCCCCTGTTGTGGAAAATCAATGTAACCTGCATGGGAGCTATGCCAATTTACATCAGTTAAGGACCTGGATCACAAAACGCTTTGTGACCATGTTTTAATTATGCCCAAACTAGCATATTTGAGAGAGATCTTATATCCTACTGAAGTGCATCAATTAAGGGACTAATTTTCCATTCTTGCTACACCAATTATATTCCAGCAAATCTCCATTGTTATCAGTGGAGCTGCAGCATCACAAAACCAGTCAACATAATGAAAAATCAAGCCCAATGCCTGCGTGCTAAATTCCTCAATATATTAGCCTGAGCTACAGAAGCATTTGACTCATTTTTCAAAATATTATGCACTAAAAGTTATAATTTTAAAGCAGGAAGGTCAGTGTATAAACCTCTCAATTAAAACTCAAAAACACACAGTAATAAAACAGTAAATTGAGCTAAAAGATCCAACAAAAACATGAATCATCCAGCCCAGCAGACAAATTTTTGAGACACAGTAAAATGTAAACATGCCACACAAGAGATGAGACAAAGTAAACATGTCACGCAAAAGAGATGATGCAAGGCAAACAATATGGAGAAAGACAATTATATGCTAATCTAATTCCAGGAAAGTTCTATTTATTAGAAAATTTTACAACAGCTGCAATTTTTTGGAGGACCCAATTTACACGCACAAAATTCATCCCACCAGTGCATTCACCAGAGCATGGCAGGAATAGTTTATACCAGGAGTAGGGAACCTAAGGCCCGGGGGCTGGATATGGCCCCCGGCTTGCCTGGATCCCGTCCCCCAGGCTTGGGGCTCTCCCCCCGCATTGAGGAGCCCACACTAGTGCTCTCCCCTCCCCCCACCACATCCTCCCACGGAGCTCGATCACACAAAATCTAGTAGCCTGGGCCCCCTTGGCTCTGGTATATGAGGGGAATGTGAGGAGTGTCTTTCTCCTCAGTCGGGGGCCAGATCAGTGAGGATCTGCTTTTGAATTTTTTTGTTTCTCACTAGTGTGCGGTCCCCAACTGATTTTTCTGTGGATCAGCGGCTCCTGGCCCAAAAAGATTCCTCGCCTCTGGTTTATACCCACAACTTACCTCCCAGTGCAATTCTGAATACGTGTGCATCTAACAGATGCTGAAACTCAGACAGTGAAATGTGCAAGTACACCGATTTTCATACTCAGTTGATATTTTACTGGCACAACTTGTCCAGATCAAAAAGGAAAGCCTCAACCCTTTAAAAATGTACCCCATCGTTCAAAATTTTCAAGCTTGGGAGCCTACAGATACACACAGACATCCATATTTCATCCTAATTCCTGATGTGCTTTGTGAGGTCCTAACAATATGCACAACCAGGGAGAACTACTGTCCTGCAATAAGTAAGATAATGCAAAAGCAGGGGAGTTTTGAAAGGCATTTCTCCTGGTGAAGGCACTATCCCTTAGTGAGTGAGTTTGTTTTGTTTTGTTTGTTGTGAGCTGGTTTGCTGGCCATCTTCCTGAGTGAAGTTTCTAGTGTGGTCTGTTTTGGGTGGGGCGGAGACTGTGCACTGAGCTCAGTGGCCAACTGGGCAAGGCTAAGTGCTGCCTAAGGAGGCTCTAGCCTGTCATCCTTTGAACTCTAATCCCTTTAGAATCTCTTGCCAAGGGAGGTGAGACTAATTTAGGGACAACCAACGGTTAAAAAAAAAAAAGTTCATACGTGATCAGAGGATCTACAAACTGGGGAGTTTTGTGAAGACATTTAGAGGGCCTGCAAGATCTAAGAAATATTCTCTTACCTGGACCACTTGAGCCACTAAACCTTCCCCTAAAGAAAAAAATTACACAAATAAGAAGTCCCTACAAGAATAAAAATAGTACATGCAGAAGTCCAGCAACAGAGTGGGGGCTATGCAGTTTATTGCACTGCATGCAGTATACAGCATGGGATTATCTACCTCATGGGTGCAAGCAACTCATGGTCCTCAGAGATGGAGTGTGGATTCTTGAAACCAGAGTGGCTGACCAGGAGGTGGGAAGGGAGACAGAGATACATGGATGAAACTTTCTGGGCACATGGTTCCCATCTCAGTCTGGCAGCTTCTGTGCTGCTGAGGAGGAGGAAGGTCTTGGAGAATGAGAACATCAAGCTGGAGCAGAGGGAAATTATCCTACTGGGGACTTGGGATACTCCTTCCAAATGGTGTCATGGCATTCTCTCACACAGGCAATCCCTCTCCTTGGCAGGGAGTCCCTGTTAGGAAGAGACAGATAATAGTAATGGGGATTAGATTATTAGAAGTACATATAGCTGGGTTTGTGGTGATGGGGAGAAACATGTGGTAAATTGCCTGCCAAGTGTGAAAGTTGCAGACCTCCCAAGTCATCTAGATGGGGTTTAAGTGCAATGCTGGGGAGGAGCTGGTGTTGTATGTACAAAGGCAATGGAAGAAAATGGGACCTGGGGACCAATTTAGCCCACCAGGTAAGAGACAGAATTCCCAAACCTCCAGGGTAGCTATAGGTGCTTAGCTTCTAATCTGCTGGGGCAAGGGTGCTCCCCTGGCTCTGCCCAGGCACCTGCCCCACTCCATACCTTTCCCCAGGCTCCACTGCATCCCGTCTCTTCTCACTCACACTTTTCTTGAGAGCCTTTTTGTGGAGGCACATGGGCCCTGAAGTTTTAAAGTTCATCTTCAAGTGGTCAGTTTTGTTTTCATCTGAGAGAGGTTCACTGTGAATATGCAAGGTTGTGGTTGATCAGCTTGATCAGACAATTCTACTGCTCACCATGGGATAGGTTCAGCCAATCAGAGGAGAAAGTAAATCTAATTGCAAAAGGCATCTAGACAGTTCACTCCAAACAAGGCTGATTCTGAGTACTTCCAAGGGCATACATGAGCTGGAGGAAAAAGCATCATGCAGGCACATTCAAATTCAATTATTGTGAACAGGATTTCACTTTCAATCCAAACTGTGTTAAGTGGCGTTTTCATAAGCAAGGCACTGCACAAAAGAAACTGCAAAGCTCTAGTCTAAAACATGTACAACCAAAGATGGAAACAATAAGGCACCAATAACATTACAGCACTTCAGGGTCTAAGAGAAACTTAAACTAATTTTGAGCCCAGTCCTGTGCACGCATACTGCTAAGTGCTTTGCTTTGTGAATAGTAAGTATCTGCAGAATTGAATACTTATGCAGACTATACACTTAAAATGTCATAACTGGGCAAAATGATAAATAAAACAAATGAGACTAGAAACAAAGTTCCATTAGACATAATTAGTAACTTTTTCCTAGACAGAACAAAAATGAGATATATTTATTGAATAAGCAAGAAAAAAATCTTTGTAAAACAGAATTTTCCCCTGTACCACCCACTCTGGATCCAGCTGCTTTTCAGACATCTATTATTTTCATTGTGTCACGTACACTGCTTATATGTTTCCTAAATGAAGCCCACTTTGCTTTTCCCCCCCAGTCAGTCCAGACAGATGGCAAGTAAAAACAACACATTAGCATCAATCTGGTGGACACCCTTGCTGAAGCGCATTTGCCAAGAAAAGACAGACTAAACATGCATCAGGCCAAATAAAGATGTGTGTTTTACAGGCTAGAGGTACTAGACTTCTTGGGTCACAGAGAATTAGAATAGCAGTCAATGTGTTAAAGTGCTTGCAGAGAGCAGCTGTACTGTTTCACCTAAAATCACAGCATTGTTATCTCTGCAGTCTAATTAGAGTGACAATGTTCTTTTAAATCAAACAAGAATGGATAGCAAATTTCTAAAAACCTCATCAGCAGGGAGAAGCTTATTTTTTCACTGAAGATTTATAACAGATTTGGTACCTTATAGTACCAGTGTATTTCTCAATGGGCGGGGATAGAATATGAGGAACAGAGGTTGCAAAACGAACATGCTCCTAACTTGAAATCTCACCAGGGACTCTTATGAAAAAGAACAGAATTTACTTACTCAGGGTGCGGAGGGGGCTAGTAAGCTAGCATGCCTGAGGGGTGTGGGTAAACACATGCTTTGGGCTGTGGCAGCATGGCCTCATGCCGTATATAGTGTGGAGGCAGAGGGGCATGTACCAAGTCTCAGGTTTCAGTGGTCCTCTGTGCACAGTCCCACAATGCACAGAATTTGGTCTCTCTTCATGACCCTTATCCACTCCTGGCTGTTTTCACCAGCAGTAGCCAGCTGTGCTGACCACATCAGAACAGATTTCTGCTTCTTTCTTCATCAAGATATATGAAAATGGGTCCTGCTCTGCGAGCAGCTGCCTGTCCCACTGACCGTACGCTGGTGCTGATCAATGTGTGGTCAGAGTCTGACCAAGCAAGGTCCCAAGCAGTGGCAGGAACCAAGGCTGCTAAATTACAATGAACCCCTCACTCTCCATGGTTGTATCCCTTCTTGCTCTGGTGTGATACGCCAGATATTAAGCTAAGCTCCCACTCAGCTCCAACCAGTCTGGCCCCCAGCCCAGACATGGCTATCAAAGATTGTATTGATTTTTGTTGAACCACTATTATGCATCTGGCAGAAAGCATGTTGAAAAGCAAATTATTAACAAACGATTATTGTGCTCCATTTTCTGAGCATTTTTCAGCTAGCACACAGGCAGCAGTGGTCAATGTGGCATAAAAGGAGGGGGGCACAAGCCCCACCTTTGCCCCTCTTCCCCCAAAGGCCTTACTCCCAGCCAAATTAGAAGCTGGAGCCAGGTCAGGGAACCCAGGCCTCTTCACCTGCCCCAGAACCGCTAGAATAGTTCTGGAGCAACACAGACCGGAAGGAGGAAGAGAATACATTTTGTAACACCCTGTTTGGGGATGAGACAGTTGTAAGAAATGTCTCAGTTTTCCAAATGGTGGAAAAGTTGGCCAGACTAGGCAGTGACACATGGAAGAGGCCTGAAATGTTACATGCCCCTCCCTAAAACACCAGGCAGCCACCAAGGCTGAAAGGGAAAAGGTGGGGCTAGAGCATCTCCTATTCCAGCTATGCTTGCTGCCTGTGACTCTCTTGCTATGTCTAGACTGCAGTGCTTTTCCGGGATACCTCTGGTATCTCAGAAAAGCAATGCCGTGTCCAAAGAAGGCATCTGCTCTTTTGGAAAAAATTTCGAAAAAGCAGACGTGCTCTTTTGCCATCCCTGTAAACCTCATTTTATGAGGAAGATGGAAAAGACTCTTTCAACAGTAGAGCAGAAAAAGTTACACAAATTGCGTTTCTTTCCGACTTACCCTTGCAGTCTAGATGTAGACTCACTGTAGCCACTGCACTCTGCTGCCCCGGGCTGCTTCTAGCCACAAAGACTGCCTGGGACACTGCCCAGTGCAGTGCAGCAGCTGCTTTCTCCCAGGAGGCTGCTCTGCTGCACTGGGCAGCGTCCCAAACAGGCAGCGTGGCTGGAGACTGCCTGAGGGAGTTGCATTAGTGGTTCCACATGTCAGGGGGATTGGAGCTGGCACAGTAGGAGGACAGAGCAACCCCCTCTCCCACACCACCGAGTAACATGGAATGGGGAGAGAGTGGTGGCCCTGGGCTGGAGGCTGGGCAGAGAGTCACAAGGGGGGGTTATGTTCCCCGCTTGAGCTGGTGCCCCCTTTGTGTCCATCCTCAGAGCCGGCCCAAGCTATGGGCTGACTAGGCTACCACACGGGGCGCCCCATTGTAGGGGGCACCGCACGGGGATGCTGGGTTGGGCGGGGGCGGGGCCGCGCCACGCATGCGTCGCACTCCCGGGGGTGGCGCAGCGCTTCCAGAGCCCAGGGCGTGCGAATGGCTCGGGCCAGCCCTGTCCATCCTCACCAGTCACCAGAAGACATCACAGACTTGGAGCCCCTGAAAGGAACCGTCACTCTTAACTCCACACCTCTTTGGAGACACTATCAACAACGTTAAAAAAATGAGTACATTTATCTTACCATTACCAGTCTTAGACATTTTTTGCAGAATATGAAAAAAGAGCCGAGAACCAAGGGCAGGCAAACAGCTGTATGTCTGGAACGCTGAAAGGTGTCAAAGTTCTGGTCACTTACAGTATGTTCTGTCATGTGGCTACTCCCATAGGAAATAAATGTATTTATCCCTAGTCCCCCTTAAGAAGCTCTAGTCCTGCCCACACACACTGGGAGCAATCAGACAGCCAACACAGGATAAGGGACCCTCTGAAAGCAGGCAGGGAGGTGGGTTCCAGAGTGGTCGAGGGGATACAGTATTTGCCTGGGGAGCTCAGGGCTTGTCTCTGAGCTGGCCAGACCATCAGCTCCCAAGAGGGAAACTGTTCCATCAGGTGGACAAGAGCAGCACCCACAGAAAGTAGAGGCAGATGGAGGAGGACCTTGGAGGAGTCTGGGCACTATAGCAGGAAGAGTCACTGATTAGCAGGTCCATGGAGCAGGAAGTATGCCACAGGGAACAGTAGCGTCCCCTAACGGCGAGGCTGATAGACTTGGTGGCTGAATGCGTCCAAGGCCTGCCTGCTGCTGTAGTCATTATGCCCATCTGTGACTCATCACCACCTCCTCCTCCAGCTGCTGCCCTTGGTTCTGCGGAGGCATAAGAGCTGTCCTCCCTGCCCTGCAGTGACCACAGGGAGACTGCAGAACACCACAGGCACCTGAAACTTCCTCCCAAGTGTTCAGCCTGGGAACAAGGAGCCAGTGGGAGTTGTGAATCCTCACCAAGTATCCACCCCAGACCCCAACCTCTAGCCAACAGACCTCCCTGTTTGTCCTCAAGAATAATTTCCTCATCATTCCTCATTTGGAGAGGCAGAGCATGGAGATTGTTGCAGCTCTATTAACACTTGATCATTGTTCCTGTTATTTTTTGCTAGGGTTTTTTTTTTTTTTTTAAACTTACACATGCCTTACAGTACTTTTAATAAATGTCATTTCTCTGACTTGTGTGTGGACCTTCTTTCCTAGGTCTGATGAATACTGATGATTTCAGGTTTAGGACTGGGCCCCATGATTCACAGCACATGAATTGCATAGGTATAATCATGCCATAAACACTTTCCTGTCCTTTGCACCACCCCACAGCATCAGAAATAATTAGGTCCCAAGAACACACAAAAGGGGCAGGGAAAGTGCATTAGTATTGTGTGCTCACAGAAAGTACTACCAATTCTAAATACACCGGAACTCACAACAGAGAACGGGGGAGATAAATGTTTTTATGGTGCAGTTCATGTGCAGAAAAAACAACAATGCAGACATTTACCACTCCCAAGTGATTGCATCTTTAACTGGCCCTGTCCTTTGCCCCCAACACTTTATCAGTTTCAACCTTAGTAGATTACTGCTCCAAAACAGCCAATAAGTTGCAGTTAGGCCAGCTGACAATGAATGGCTAGGGACAAGAACAGGTGCTCATGTGCACACACCAAAGCAAACATTGATAAGGTCGTTAAGGGCTATTGAATGTTGCCAATAACAGAGGTCTGTAAACAAGTACGAACAGTAAAGACAAAAGCATTTCACAATGACCACATTACAGATTCAGCCACCCACCCTCTTGAGCACAAACACAACCCCTGCAGGTGTTAAGCCAGTGATAACTGTCTGTAATGGAGTGGAAATCCATCAACTTCACAAAGAAACTTGCACAGATCCAAACTGACGTCATCTTCCTTTCCAAATGCAAACAGATGGACATGGTACCTAAGGGTGAAAAACCTACTACAATCTACATAGCCCACAGATTACAGCCAGAGATTAGGATTACAGCCAGAGATTATGCCACACTCCCACAAAAAAACGAAGGAACCACTTTATCAGCATTCTCTACAATGAACAGAAAAAAAATCAAGGAGGAGCTGTCCACATTAGAAACTATCATAAAAAAGCAAGCCTCCACACACACTTTTTATCTTTTCCAGACTTTACTACAATTCAACAAACCACCTACAAGGACCACTTCATCTCCCTTCAGAAAAAAAAGGACAATAAACTATCCAAATGGCTACATGCCTGAGGATCTCTCATTCCAGATACTTTTAACTCACCCAGCAACGTCATCAACCTATCTGACGACGCTCTTAGCCCAGCAGAGGAATCTGTCCGAGCCCATGGACTCTGCTTCTGCCACACTACCCCCACTAAAATGATTCTGTTCTGTGGGGATCTGGAATCCTATTTTCGCTGCCTCCGCCTGAAGGAATATTTCCAACACCGACGTACAACACACTGAACTTACTCCTCCCCTCCTCACTCCCCGCCGTCAAACCCACAAGAGGAAGTCTTCTATGTGGCCCCCAACTAATGGTCATAACCAGGGTTCAACAAGCGGCGGCGAGCCCCACTCACCAGCCGCGCAGTTTAGCACGCTGCACATGCGCAGACCGTGATGCGCATGCGCTGATCGCACTGCGGTGCCGTGCTGTGCCATCAGGAACACCATCCCCAATCACAGTACTGCACACCTGATTACAGAGCTCTGCAACTTTGTCCCCACCCACAACTACTTCAAATTCGGAGACAATTTCTACCTCCACGTCTGTGGCACAGCCACGGGCACCCTCATGGCACCACAATTTGCCAACATCTTTATAGCTGACCTTGAACGTATGTTGACCTTGACTTCCTTAGCTCTCGCGCCCTAACATCCCTACTTTACTTATGCTACATCGATGACATCTTCATCATATGGACCCACGACAAAGAGACTCTTGAAGAATTTCACAAGGATTTCAACAATTTCCACCCCACCATCAACCTCAGCCTGGACCAGTCCACACGAGAAATTTACTTCCTGGACACTACAGTACAATTAAATAATGGACAAATTTCCACCACCCTATACCGGAAACCCACCAACCACTACGCTTACCTTCATGCCTCCAGCTTCCATCCCAGACACATTTTTCAATCTATTGTATACAGCCCATGCCTAAGATACAACCAGATTTGCTCCGATCCCAGACAGAGACAAACACCTACAGGATCTTTATAAAACATTCCTAAAACTGAAATACCCACCTGGAGATGTGAAAAAAACAGATTGACAGAGCCAAAAAAGTACCCAGACATGAACTACTTCAAGACAGACCCAAAAGGGACAACAACAGAATCACCTACAGCCCACAACTCAATGCATTACACACAATCTGCAACCCATTTTGGAATATGATCCCTCACTCTCAGAGGCCTTTGGGGAAAAGCCCATTCTCGCTTACAGACAACCCCCCAACCTCAAACAAATTCTTTCCAATAACCATGCTACACAACCACATCATAAACATCCAGGAACCCAGCCCTGCAATCAGCTGCGATGCCAACTCTGCCCACATATCTATACAAGTGAATTCATTACTGGAGCCAACAACATAAGCTACCAAATCAGAGGATCATACAACTGCACATCGAGCAATTTGATCTATGCCATCAAATGCCAGCAATGCCCCACTGCTATACATATTGGACAAACTGGAATGTCCCTACAGGAAAGAATCAATTGACACAAATCAGATATACATAAAGGGAACATACAGAAACCTGTTGGGGAACACTTCAATCTAATTAATCACTCTTTAAAAAATCTCCAGTCTTGTCACAAACCAATTCTACAAGTCAAATATACAGAGAGGTGTTGGAATTACTATTCATCCACAAGTTCAATTCTCATGCTAATGGTCTCAATTGAGATGAGGGTTGGCTGGGACATTATCAACCTAACACTCAATGAAAGTGCAAACAGCTCTTTGTCCATGTAGATTCTCACTATTGCTATCCTTTTATCCTTATCCGCTTCTTTTTAACTATCCAATCTTCAGGTGTTTATAGATTGCAAGTGCTGCCTACTTGTTTTTTCCTTTGATATTTTCATACCCTCTGATACTTGTTTCCTGCACTCCCTCCCCCCCCCTTTTTTTCTTCCTCCTTCTCCCATCGCCTTCCTCCCTTATTTATTTTGGGTCTGCAAATCCTAAACTCAAAACTCCAGTCATCTGAAGAAGTGGGTTGTGCCCACAAAAGCTCATGATACCATGTATATGTTTTGTCAGTCTATAATGAGCTACCAGAATTTGTTGTTTTTTTGTAATTAATTTTGTCTGTAATGGGTGACTAGTCACTGGAAGGAACAGCTAATGACCTTTGGCTACAGAGGAACAAAATTGTCACAAAACTACCTAATCCCAACAGTATGTCTTGATGTTCCCTCCTGCTTTTCCTGCAGCAGCTCAAGGTGTGAATGTGTCCCTCAGCACAGCCAGGTGTTATCTTCTGCATTCCTGCTCTGTCAAGATATGTGCATATATGTCCTCCCTGACTTCCCTGGGCTTCCGTGAGCCAAGCCCAGTGTGCAGATGGGTGGGATCCAGCAGCCTGCACAGTTTGTAAGTCAGATCCACCCTGAGTCCACTTGGGATGGACCCCTCCTCTTTGCCATCACCAATGTTACAGTGTGCCGAAGTAGACAAATTATACTACTGACACTGGCCACATGGGCCAGAAGCCAGGTGCATAATCAACACCAACAAGACTGCAGCCTACCAAATGGGCACTCCACAATCATTCTGCAGCTACTGAGTTTGTAGCTGAATTCCCTTTTTCCAGGGTGGCTGTTGGGGTTTGGTATCCAGGGCCAAGTTTGGAACAGGTACATGGAGTCCCACAACATAACAGGAATTTCAGGCATTCTGTAGAGAACTGTATCATTTCTAAGGAATAAAATCCCTTCTTCCCCTTTACAATGTAATCCCAATCTCTTTAACATATGAATGTTTTTGACATTAGTATTCCTAAATCTGCCTCTGCAGAGCACTAAGCCTGGCAAAATGAAGGAATAACCTTTTCAATTCACAAATGCATTTGTCCCCTTTTTGTGGGCAAAGTATTGAGATGGAGTGCTTAGGATGACCCCTCCACAGTTTGGAAACACCATCCTCTGAAATCCAACTATTATTTCTGGAACTTTTTTTATACCAACCACCCATAGGTAAATCAGTATTAGATGCCTCACAAACCTGTACGTCCATGGCCCCTGACAGAGGACTTTCCACCCCAACGTGATTTGCAATGGCCTGCAGCCATCTGGTGTTGCCAACTTCCACAAGGCATTGGGCACCCACTTCCGTGCCAGCATGGCTTCCTGTGGTCTGATGCTGGAGATCTGAGGAACACCAAACAATAATTTTTTTTGATGGGGAACACTTTTAAGGGCAGCCATTCCCAAGTTATAGACCAAAAAAAAAAGTCGCCAGGGAAGAGTTGTTGAGCAAAACAAACAAAAAAGAACGGGGAAAAGAAATTGTTAGGAAAAAATCCCCAAATAGTTTGCCCTTTTATCAGGAGAGCAGGCGTTGCCTTCTTAAGGGTGGCCATTTTGAACTCTGTTCAGGGATTGCCCTTTTAAGGATTGCCATTTTAATCTCTGTTCTCCGTGGCACACTTCCAACTGCCTCGCAGCACACCAGTGTGCCATGGAACACACTTTAAGAAATGCTGCTTTAAGGTGTCAGAAAGTTCTCCCCAAATTCCATCCAGCAGTTTGCTGATAGCAGGACAAATGTTTAGGTCACCGAGTAGGCAATCAGAAGCACTTGATCATCCCATTGCTCCATGTCTTCCACCCACTTTGGCAAAGGGGAGACATGACCAGGAACTGCCATCAGCAAAAGAACAAAGGCAAGGGCTAGTATCATTAGCACAGAGCAAAATGCCTCCTGGTGACGATGCACCGTATCCTGGGATATTCCCCTGAAATAGTACCACTATTATCACATAACAGCAGCTGGATTAACCCTTCTGGAGGCCAGAGGCTAGTAGTTTTTGTGGGGCCTGGGGCCAAAAGTGAGGGGGACAGTGTGCAGGAGGGGGCTGCCAGGAAGCCAGATGGGGGTGAGAGTGTGAGGTCTGGAAGGGAAGGAGGGAGGGAAGGTGCAGAGATTGGGGCACTTACCTGGCACAGCTCCCATTTAGGAGGAGGGAACAGGTGGTTCCTTGCTGCGCTGTGCTTTTAGGAACCATCTCCTGCCCTTCCATTGGCTGCCATTTCCTAGCCAACGGGAGTAGCAGGGGAAGAGCCTGCAGGTGAGTGTAGGGACAGAGAGCATCTCTGCTCTCAAGGCAATGCAGCTCCAGCCTGGGGAGGTGGCGGGGGGGAAAGGGGAGACATCAGCATGAAGATCTGCCTTCCCTCCCCTGCCAGGCAGAGACAGACAAGAATGCAGCATGCAGGGGCTTTAGTGGCTGCATCCCAGGGTCCTTCTTAGCCCAGGACCTGAGGTGCTGGGCTGTGGCCTCTAAAGCCCCTTTCATAATCCAACCCTGGCACAGCAGCTGTGTGGATAAGGCTCTCTCATTTTGTGGCTTTGTCAAAGTTTCCGGCAGCACCAACTGATTTTACAGTGCAGAAAGGAGCAGTGCACTTATGTTTATTATTTTGTACTAAATGGGCCATATAGAGGATGTTAGAATTCTTATAAACTAATGCTATCACATTCTAAAAGATGCCATAGATATCATTGCAAGATCGAGTATTTTATACCATTACAGTTGTATTATTTAGGAGGATAGAACAATATATTTAGGAGACAAGTCCCCAAAAGATGCTATTAACTAGATTGCTCTGCAGTAAGGCCATTCAGTAAACAGATTTTTTATCATAAGCTTATCCTGTATTAAATGACTAATGAGTTGATGCTGTGATAAGACAATCCTCAAGGGCAATAAATTATAGACATACAATTATAGGACAAGAGTAGAAATAGATTTTGACTTTTCCTGCTATGCTATTTAGGACCACATGTTGATGTGCATTGTCTGGTGCACAAGACACTTCACCTGCAGATTTTATAGCGCTTAAAAAGGTGGGTAAATGTTGTTGTACCCTGTTTACAGTCTTTCAGCTGCCCCACCTGCAAACTGGGAATGATGACGTTTATTCATCTTTGAAAACACTATGGCTGTGTCCAGACTCAGGGGTTTTTTCAAAAAAAGTAGCCTTTTTTCGAAAAAACTTCACCTGCGTCCAGACTCAAACCGCGTTCTTTCGAAATTAAATCGAAAGAACGCGGCTTTTCTTTCGATGGCGGTAAACCTCATTTCACGAGGAAGAACGCCTTCTTTCGAAAGTTCCTCTTTCGAAAGAAGGCGTTCTTCAATGTAAATAGGGCTTCTTCGAAAGAGAGCATCCAGACTCACTGGATGCTTTCTTTCGAAAAAGCAAGCCGCTTTTTCGAAAGTTCAACGTGCAGTCTAGACGCTCTCTTTCGAAAGAGCCTCTTTCGAAAGAGGCTTGCAGTCTAGACATAGCCTATGACATTAACAGAGGAAAAGCACTACAGCATATGCAAGCCATTTTCTATTACCATTATGGTGTAGGGGAAAGAGTGGGCTTGCAAAGATCGGCAATGTAATTATAATATTAATTAAGAGACAGTTCGCAAAGGTGGATACATCTTTTTTAATGTTGTTATTTAGGTCATGTTTGCAAAATTGCATCTGTGCACAAGTCAAGGAAAAACAAGTTTATGCTATTTTATGTCTGGAAGGGCGAAACAAGTTCATAGATTGTTTTCGTTATCAGTCATTTTGGTAAAAGGGCACTCATTAAGCACTAGGAGAGCTGTATAAAATTGTTGCGCTGAGCACTATGCATCGTCTGCATCTCCAGAGACATAAAAACCAATGAAAAGGTCTGCTTACCATCAGATGTTATTCCCTGGGTTTCATTGTGGAACTGACACTGTCACCAGCCTCACCAAGACTGCATCAATATTCAATTACCTGGCAAAACACACCCAGTTTTATCCGTGTTTACACTGGGCTTTTTAGGTCCAGATGGACTCAAATGGGAATTTAAAATGATGCAACTTAAACCAGCTACAAAGACTGACAGACTTGGACCTGCAGGATTTACACTTACTTGTTTGAATTAGCGAGTCACAAATATTTGTACACGTCACAGTCTCATTTTCACACATAGGAAAGGTAATCTCTGGTAGCAGCAAGACTCCCAGGACTACAATTGTCACCAGATATTGTGTATATGATTTCTGAATCCAGACTCTTCCATTTTTGTTCACACTGTTTCTAATGTTGCAGTAGCAGATTTAGCACTAACATAACACCAATTTCCTGCTAGTTCAAAGGAAATCGTTCCATCATCCCCAAACTATGCTAAAGTATTTTTATTTAGGTAAAGCTCAGAGAGCAAATAAAATCCCAAATGAGTTAAAAATGTTAAATAATCACAGGGAAGTCAAGATTAAAAATGCTACATAAAACAGGCAAGAACAAGAGAGAAAGGAAAAGTTGGGGAGCAAAAAATTTAAGTTGAACCAATTATACATTAAGAAATAAATTCTTGAGTCATGTTACAAATTGGCATGTCCTACCAAATCGAAAGAGGAATGTGCCAATTAGTAGTGCAAACATTCCAGTTATGAGACTATCTGGATGAAATAATGTATTGTGAAAGTTAAATAGCAAGATTCCAGCTGTGACTCCAGATGACAATAGTAGGGCTCCAATCAATTTTAGGGGTGCATTTCCAGAGCCACCCACGCCAGATTAGATATTCAATTCCCATGATGATTGAGGTACCAGTTGTCATGTGGAGGGTAAAGAACAGCAGAGAGATAATTGCTTTTTCGTTATGTATTGTTCCCCTACAGAATATGCATGTTTACCAAACACAAACCATGCAACCTGGTTGTCGTGCATAAAGCATTCCTTATATATTGCTCCAATTAGCAGCTTCAAGTTAAAAACAAAAAAAGTTCACAGGTTTTTGGGCTGTCACAAGAAAAATCCACAAAGTGTTTCTTTATGTTTATTTAATCTGTTTGGTGAAGATGTTGTAAAGAGAGAAAAATAATGATGCATAGCAAAAAGCCTCCTGAGAATCCAGTCATTGATAAAAAAAAATCTAATTAAGAATGCATGCCTTCAGAATGATATCTAATTTGGCATATGGGAAAAAGGCATCTAAAAGAGAATTAATGGCAAGTCCCATGATATACATGCTTTGGTTTGGATTAAACTGCTAAGGGTATCAGCTAAAAGCATCTTTAAACACTGTAGAAAAAATATACCTACATCCAGTGGGAGTATTAGCAGTGTAGTGAAAATCTCTGCATAATGCAATGTGTTATAATTGCAAGGGCAGTGAAAATACAAAGTTTAATTCATCATTTTCCTTTTAGGATTTATGGCAGTTTGTTTATGGGGAAGAAATGTATTATTTTGGGCTACATGTCTGTGATCAGACTGTAATCTTTATCCTATAAACTTCACTGGTGTAGCATATTGGCATTTCTGTTTTTTAGGGTGTGGTTTTTTTACCATCTAGGTAAACAATGCTAGAATGTGTGTATTAAAGCAGTTCTTAGAAATTAAACAAAATGAGGAATATGCTAAACTCACAGTTATTTCGCACATAATTGCATGTCTAGATAATAAGCAGCAATGGGATTCTCTTCTAAACATTGGTTCTGGCAGCTGTTGTTTTTGAGTGTGATCATTAAATCCAGATCGGTACAACAGAAAACTTCCCAAATTAGACACATACATAGAAGCAAAATCTACATCTTCCAACAAAACAACAAACTCTCCTAGGCATTTTGATACCAAGGCAAGTCACTCAGGTCTAATAGGCATTCCTGTATGTTGTAATATTTTTCACGTGCAGCTGAGTGTACTCAAGATATGAAATCTCTCTCTGTCCTTTGAATCCTCAATAAACAAAGGAAAGATAACTATCCTGATCATGACAGCTGACTACCCCAATGCACAGAGTAAGTACGGGGCCCCAGGAAGCCCTTCAATCACTGCTGGGGTGCTGCACAGCACACTGGGTGGCTCAGAGGGCTGACCCTGGGGAGCTGTGCAGTCCAGGTAGTGCTGGGAGCTGGCTGACCCATTCCTGTCCCTCCATCCCAGAACCTGCCTCTTCGGGGAATACGGAGCCTTTCCCCACTCCACTGCCTGGCAATCCTCTTGGCTACCCTGGTAAAAGGCTGTAGTGAGGCAGCGTGGCCTTCCTGTGACCCTGAAAGGGAAGAACTCCCCAAGACAGCCTGGTGGAAAGGGCCAGAGCAACCCAGCCCCAACCCCAGGAAACAGAGGAGAGGGGCCAGAGATATAAAGGCTGGAGCTAAGAGCTCAGTTGGCTGCGGAGGAAGCCCGATGCCTTGCCCAAGCTACTGAGGGGGGAGGCTCAGCCACACCCCCAAGAAGAGAAGAACTGACCTAGGTGGAGAGCTGCCACTGTTAGAGCCCTGGGCTGGGACGCAGGGAGCAGGCGGGCCTGTATCCACCAGCTCCAGCACCCCATTTCCTGGCATTTTCCCTCTGTTTTGGGCAAAACACCAGCACTTGACGGCTAGGGTTGCCAGATGATTGAAACAAAAATACTGAAAACCTCCCACTCCCCCCCCCAAAAAAAAACCACCAGGAAAAAATTCTGTTGAAGGGGAAAAAAGGGGGGGGCTGTCCGGGTGGATACCGGACATCTGGCAACCCTATTGACGGCTCTCTGCCAGAGCAAGGAGACCGACCACGGTTCAACCTGAGGACAGGCCTGAGCTCCGTACCGCTTGCTGCCCTACCTTGAACAAAGGCCTAGACCTACGAACTGTTGCCCAGCCTGAAAACATATCTGAGCTCCCTGAACTGCCTCTGTTTGTTGTCCTGTCCTGAACTAGGCCTGGGCTTATTGATCATGTCACAGCCTGGATCCAGGCCTGAGCCCACTGACTGCTTGTTACCCAGACCTGAGTTAGCACCAGGGTAGATTGACTGCTGCTCGGCCAGAGCATAGGCCCAAGACTCTTTCTTGCCCCGCCCTGAGCTAGGGCCAGGGCAGACTGACTTGTATGGCCCGAGTATAGGCCGGAGAATCCAAACTGTTGCAGGCCTGCCCTGAACCAGTCTGCTTCTGGTGTAGGGAGGCAGCTTTGCCTCCCTCTGGACTCAGCCCAGTACACAGGCCCACATGCTAGAAATAGAAAAGCTAGAAATAGAATAGAAAGTGTTTTTGGCAACTACTAGCTGCACACAGCCAAACAGTTACTACAAAGTGTGACGGTTATAAATGAATTCCACAGTATCCCTAAATCTTGTATTAACTAAGCATTGTACAAGAAAATTAATGGCCCTCTGTTGGTACTAGTTATCACATGCCACACCATGCAGATAATCTATACACACTGTGTAGGCAAAAGAAGGAAGGGTATGTCTACACTACAGCACTAATACGAACTAACTTAATTCGAATTAGTTAATTCGAACTAAGCTAATTCGAATTAGTGCAACTAGACCTAAAAACTAGTTCGAATTAGCATTTTGCTAATTCGAACTAGCATGTCCACATTGAGTGAACCCTGAACCGAGGTTAAGGATGGCCAGAAGCAGTGCCGGCAAGGCATCAGGTTAGGACTTAGAGCGTGGAGCTGCTGTCTCAGGCTAGCCGAGGGCTGTGCTTAAAGGGTCCCGACCCCCACCCTGGACAGACAGTTCTCAGGGGTTCCCCGCCTGCAAAGCAGTTCTGGCTTGGAGTGCCCTGAGTGCCCACACTCGGCACATCAAAGCACTCGGCCATCAGCCCGGCTGCACTTTCCACAGGCTGCCATCCGGGAGGGGGGGTCAATTGGGGGGCTGCAGGAGAGCTTCCAACCCGAAGAGCCCACAGAGCCACCCCAGTCCTCCCCATCGGGGGCTCGTACCCCATTCCTCCCTCACCTCCTTCCACTTACCCTTCCTTAGCCCCCCTTCCTGATGTACAAAATAAAGGACACGTGTGTTCAAAAATAGAAACTCTCTTTATTGAACAAAACTTGGGGAGACTGGGAAAAGGAGGCGGGAGAGGGGAAGAGAGAGGCTGGGAGAGGGGAGGGCAACTAAAATGATCAGGGGTTTGGAACAGGTCCCATATGAAGAGAGGCTAAAGAGACTGGGACTTTTCAGCTTAGAAAAGAGGAGACTGAGGAAGGATATGATAGAGGTCTATAAAAGCATGAGTGGTGTGAAGAGGATTCATAAAGAAAAGTTCTTCATTAGTTCCCATAATAGAAGGACTAGAGGACACCAAATGAAATGAATGGGTAGCAGGCTTCAAACTAATAACAGAAAGTTCTTCTTCACAAAGCAAATAATCAACCTGTGGAACTCCTTGCTGCAGGAAGCTGTGAAGGCTAGAACTATAACAGAGTTTAAAGAGAAGTTAGATAAAGTCATGGAGGTTGGGTCCATGGAGTGGTATTAGCCAGGGGGTAGAAATGGTGTCCCTGGCCTCTGTTTGTGGAAGGCTGGAGATGGATGGCACGAGACAAATGGCTTGGTCATTGTTTCGGTCCATCCCCTCCAGGGTCCCTAGTGTTGGCCACTGTCGGCAGACAGGCTACTGGGCTAGATGGACCTTTGTTCTGACCCAGTATGGCCATTCTAAGTTCAGGGCTCAGGGTCGGGGGTCTCACTGGACCACCCTGATTTTCATGCAAACCTGCTCCTGGGTGGCCAGACTGGCAGCTCTCCTGCCCTAGATGGCCACTTTCCTGTGCCTAGTGCGGACGTCATGGATGAGGTCCACGATCTCCGCACTAGACCAGGTGGGCGCCCGCATCTTGCGGATCCAGGCAGGCTCCCGGGAGCCGCCAGCCTGGTCCCAGGAAGAGGCAGAGGGCTGGGTGGCAGCGGGTAGCTGGTTCGTGCCATGCCAGGTGCAGGGTCTGCTGGCTGGGTGCTGGCAGGCTTGCATCTGGCACGGGCACCGTAGCCAGCCCGTGCCCTTTAAGGGCTCCGGGGCCGGGAGGGGGGCAGACGAGTTTCCCTGGTGGTGCCCAGAGTGGCCACCAGGGAAAGCTGGGGAGGGCTAGCCTCCCACTAGTTCGAATTAAGTGGCCACACAGCCCTTAAATCGAACTGCTTAATTCGAATTAGGCGTTAGTCCTCGTAGAATGAGGTTTACCTAGTTCGAATTAAGTTCGAACTAGCGGTTTGCATGTGTAGCGCCTATCAAAGTTAATTCGAACTAACGTCTGTTAGTTCAAATTAACTTTGTAGTGTAGACATACCCGAAATGGCCAAAGTAGAATAAGGGTTCGTTTTGTGGAATTTTTCTTTTGTCCCGGGCAATTCCTTCATTTTTGATAAGGCACATGTAGCCACAAAATGGTAGACTCAGCCAAAGCAAAATGCTCAAATGAACATCTTACTTCAGCATCACAAATACAGAAACATTCCTAATGAAGCTACACATGAAACACGTAGAATCTGGCTATAATCAGTTCCACTGTCCTCTGTGGGGCACTATGCTCGCCAAAAGGGGGGATAACCTGGTCATGAAGAGGCCATGGAGCGGTTACTAGTAGGATGCACTGATTCAGTGTGTCCCCCTCAGCAATCACAATCAATGGGATACCCTGGAAGCCTCAGGAGTAGCTCCCCTGTTTCCCACATGGATGAATCCTCTTCCCCCCAGAAAGGATCAGGAGGCCAGGTGATACAGGAAGATGTAGATTAGGCTGGGATTTTCACAGAGACTAAACAGACTCCTTTGAATTCAGTCAGAACTTTGTGTGAAATTCATAAGCACCTTTGAAACTTCTAGACTAAACTTTCTTGTAAAATTGTACGCAACAATCAATGCTGCCTATACAAATACCCCATATATATGATCTCTTAGGAAGAAATCAAAGTTGCAAAATTATTTATAAAACTGGAGATGTACCAGAACAGAACCCCAGATCCAAATGGCTTTGCCCTTTGAGGTGGTCAGAAAAAGAACTACATTTCATGGATCCTTCTTGCAGTGAGTTGAATCAAAACTAGATCCAGTTGCTCCCAGACTTTGATAAAAATGGGAGGCCTGATTCTCCTCTCATTTACCCTTTACACACTAACATAGCTCTATTGGGCTCAACAGGTTCACTTGTCATGAAGGCATGATGCTGAACAGGAGTTCCAAACTTAATATCCCTTACCCACATGGAAGTTCAGATGTCTCAGGATGGGCCTCTTTGCAGCAACCCATTGCCTGGGAAGAGGCTATTAGGACTTCTGCATTAATGCAAGTGTAATGGGCAGTGGTGATAACCGAATATTTTGTGGAATCAGAGTTCACTACTGGTGTTACGCAGAGGAGAATCAAGTTCCAGGATAAGGAGAATTTCCTGGATCTTGGGACATAGTTTCTCCTACTTGAACACTAAATGTTGGGTATTAGGCATTCCATTTCCCTGAATTGTTTGAAAGAGAGTAGGAAAAGTAAAGTGCTAGTAACTCACTGCACACTCTCAGCTGAAAGACATTTACTGATGAGTCTAACTCAGTGACATCTTTAAATTAAACTTGTCAGGAGAAAAGGCAAGAGAAACCACTAACATGCGAGTGCTTTTTTTGCCAAATTAAAGTCTTTTGAGGACACACTACAGCACTGTGAAGGGGCCCCAAGTATAAATGAGTGACCAATCCTGCATATTTTAAAATACTGAACCAATTTTCTTCTAGTGACAATTGTTTTCCTTTCTCAGCAAAGACTATAAAACAAACTGCAGCCAAAGAACCTAGCACTTGCTACTCATGAATTATGAGAGTGCAAAAATTTCAGTTGGAGTGTATGAGGACAATGAGATTTTTTTTCCACATTCGCATAATCCCGAAATGACTCAAAGTAGTCAAAAGAAACAGAGCAGGCATGACAAATTTCAGCTCAAAAGAATCTGAGTAGCAAAGAAAGAAGTTTACAAGATGAAAGTCAGCCCCTTTAACATCCGTCTCAGTTCAAATCTCCAAATCCTTACACAATACCCTAAAATGTTAGTCTGTGTCAAAGGGTGGTCTCCTTTAGGGCATCCCCTTATGTCTCAGGGTGGGCCTCTTCCCAGTAACCCATTGCCTGCCCACATTCTCCACCACATGTGAAAAGACAGCTTGTGACGGGGCGCTACCACCCCGTACTTTAGAACCCCCTTTGCTGGCCATGTATGGGGCGCAACGAGGCGGGTATGTCGGGGCACTACTGCCCCACATGTCAAAATCCCCAGCGTCAGCTGAGCCCAGGGGGAGGCACGACAGGGTTGCCGCATGTGCAGCATGCTCACGCACTGCCAAACAGCTGGCTGGGAGCGGCACCTGGAAAAGCAACAGGCGGCAGGGGAGTGACGTGGGCAAGGGGGTGGGGCTCGGAGAGGAAGAGAAAAGAGGGTGGTGTCCACTGGGAGGGGAAAGGACGCTGAGCTGGAAGGCGGGGTATTTGAAAGGAAGGTGGAGAGGGCAGGAGGGAAGGGAGAAAGGGAATGGGCACGACAGGTAAGGGGAGAGGAAGCAGCCCAGGGGAGGGGATTTACAGATTGCCCGCATGCTGGTGTGTTTTGATGGGAAGCCCTGCCAGCCAGACAAGACCAAATCAGGTCTGTGTCCTTAGGGCCCTGGGCTGGGGTCCGTGAGGGAGGGAGGGCCTGGACCCCCCCTCCTCTCACCGCCACAAGTGGCATTCCGCGACTATGTCCCAATCTGATGGAAATTAGACCGAGCGCCCAGCTGAGATAGACAAACAGCAGGTGGACATGGCGCGGGCCCAACTTCGTGACCCACAAAGTGGGGGATGATTAAGGTAGATAAATAAAGACACCGGGTGACAAACATTACACAGCCCCTTCCTGGAACACTGTCTAGAGGCCAGTGCTCCTTCCTCAGTTTCCCCTACATGCTGGAGCCGCCAGGAACTTCACATAAATTTCCTAGGTATAAATAGCACTTTCTGGAGTTAATTTATTACAGAAGTCCCACAGTCATAATCCAGAATATCCCAGTTCAGTCCAAATAGTACATTCAGTCTTTCAAGACTTAACAGTTCATCAGCATTTCTTGCGCAGCTCTGACCACACTTCAGCTCCCCAGCATAGCTCCAATGTCTCACCATGCTCTGACTTTCTGGGACAGCTCCAGTGTCTCTCACCATACACCACCTACCCCTGCTGGCTGAGATGTTTCTCCACCGTATTTCATTCTCTGCTCTAGTCCTAGTCCTCATTCAGAGACACCAGGGCTCACACATCCCTCATTCCCCAGCCTTTAGCCCTAGCTGGCCCTCTGACATCAGCACTCTAGCCACAGGTGTCTCAGTTTACAACTATCAGCTTTCAGCCCACTCCAACTGTTTCTGGGAATGGCTTTCCAGTGTGGGATGTTTGTAGGAACCCCCTAGACTGCATTCCACTTTCATCAGCCTGATCCAGCTCTGTTGCTCGAGTAGGGAACTCTCACCACTAAAGCCTTCAGCAGCAGCCCATCCTTGCAGCTCTGAGCCCAGCTGTGCTCTTCTGCTGAGCACGTTCTCTCTTGTTGGACTCTAGGGGTGTGTCTAGACTACATGCCTCCTTCGACGGAGGCATGTAGATTAGCCAGATCGGAAGAGGGAAATGAAGCCGCGATTAAAATAATGGTTTCACGAGGCTTACCTGTGCCGATGAAGAAAGGCTTCTTTGTCGGCGCATCGCGTCCAGACTGCCCCGATCTGCCGACAAACAGCTGATCGGCAGATCGGGGCAGCCATTTAAATTTAAATGAAGCCGCGATTATTTTAATTGCGGCTTCATTTCCCTCTTCCGATCTGGCTAATCTACATGCCTCCGTCGAAGGAGGCATGTAGTCTAGACACACCCTAGGTTCTGAACTCCCTTTTGCCTTTGGGCTCTCTCCCATTTCTAGGTCTCAGAGTAGTCCTTTTCAGCCCATTATACTAAATGAGGACACACCTGGACTGGAACAGGAGCATTGGGCCAAATTTCATTTTAATGGGGCAGCTATCTTGTTCCATTTCTCCAAACAGGTCATGCTATAACCTTTCTTGGTCTATTTCCCTTCTTCTAGCTCAGCCTGCACTAGGTATTAGGTAGATATAAACTTATATGTTATAAGGTGCCCTGAACACCTTAGTAACTGATACTCTAGAAATACAACCATGATTGTCATTTTTTCATGGAGTGACCATAAAAAAAAATCTAGGAAGAAATTTGTTAAACTCATAGTTTACATGTGCACAATGTCAATTCCTCTATTTTTTAATTCATTCAGCTATATAAGAGCAAGGTGTGGGATTAATAACCATCTGAAATGTTATATGCTGATGCCTATACCTTCTCTACCTGCATGTAGTTAAGATTAAAGAGAAAATATAAAGAATAATGGAAAGAAAGCTAAACAAGAAATCGGAGAGAAAGCAACACTTGGACTTAAAAAAAGCAAAATAACTTATTTTCAAATGTTTCATGTGAATAGTGCTTCTGGAAAGTGCATGGAGAATGACCAGCAATAACAGAGTGGTAATGCAACCTTCCCCACCTTTCTCCATCAGCCTGCCTCCGGCTGGAGCTGAAAAGCCTACCTCCCGGGAAAAGGTAGTTCAGTTCCCATGGCCAACCAGGGCAGTAATTGGAACCAGTTGTGGAGGGGGTTGGGAGGTGAGCACATGTTCACTGGGAACTGAAACAAATGTTTAGTCATGCAAATCAAAAATGCAGCCCAGGGGCCAAATTCTTCCCTGACTTTTGCCTTACATCCTGTGCAACAGCATTCACTGCAGCTGGGTAAACACCAGGGCAGACTTTGGCCCCAGCTATCTGCAAACAAACAGATTTGTTTAATACGCAGAAATACAGCAACAGGCAACCACTAAGATCTTTTCTTGATGCCTCTACAGCTGTAAGGCACATGGGCCCTTTTGTCATTAGTATTTGGATTTTGGCTACCAACAGAGAACTTCAGATACATTTTTCCAAAGAACCTAAGCTCCAATCTCAGAATTAACTTAGGCATTTAGCAGCTTAAGTCTCATAAAAAAATCAGTGGGACTGAAGGGCATGTCTATGCTACAAAGTTAAGACGACTTAAGTCAATATCCAGCCACCACAGCAATTAAGTCAGCTGGGCTCTTCCACACCATGCTCATTGTTTTGGTGGAGTGTGCCTGCACTAGCAGTGCTCGCATTGAGGCAGTGAGCAGTGCATTGTAGGTAGCTATCACACAGTGCAGCTAGCCACAGCAGGGTTTTGGAAGGGCTTGCAGCGCATGACAGGACCAAAACTTTGTCGCTGGGAAGAATGGGAATGTGGCTTTCATCTCCCATGATGCAGTTTACTCCTTCCTTCCTCTCTCTGATATCAGTCACACATTTACAACAGGCTGAGAAATATGGACCCGACCCAGCTCTGCACCTTTGTTGTGAGCATTACAAGCCCCTCACGCCTTATCCACCATCATTTCCAGAGCCAAGACCAGATCTGCTGTGTGGAACATTGTGGAACAAGGAGCCCTGCTGCAAGCCACAGAACGAAACAGTTCCCAGTTGCTGCTGGCTGTCACACAGTGGAGTGCCACTTTTGGTCCCAGGAAACAAGCACTGACTGGTAGTACTATACTGCTCTATTGTTTGCAATCCAAGTACTCATAATGAAAACTTCCACCGTCCCCTCTAGGTGGTCCTATGTGATATTACTGTCCTGAGGGTTTCAGAGATGGCAAGGGAGCAGAAGTTGCAAGTGTCTAGGACACACCTGGTCCTTACATTGTTAAGCTGTGTGCCACAATGATGACGGCAGAATTAATACTGGAGTGACGTGGGAAAGTGTCCTCTCATAGTGGAAACAATAAGGCAGCTCTCCCCAGAAACATTCTGTAAAGGATTGCAGAGTACACCCATGGAGGACTGCAGGGCCATCGCTATGCACACAAACATTCTTTTCCAAGGGACACTCTTTGCATAGCTGGAGTGGCTACTGGGAATCCCACTGCATCTCAGGTTTTCCTCATATTAAACATAAAACATAAAGCATGTAACCTTTGCAGTTCGACTGGAATTGCATATTCACCAGAGGTGCCTTCCCCAGCATCCCACTTAGTCACAATGTTGTTGTGAAACTGTCTGGGCTGCTCTAGAGCTAAAACTAGGCTCCGGTTCCCAGGGGAGATGGAATCCCCGGCTCACCTGTCTCCCCTTCTCTCCTTCTTGCAAAAGCTCCTCACTGTTGCTTGAGGTGGCTTGGGATTCAGACTCCTGGGAGGTGTCCTCGCTGTGTTTGGGGTCACCACCAAGAATCACATGCATCTCATGCTAGAAGCAGCATGTGGGTGGTGCTGGGGGAAAACTGTTCCCCCTCTTTTGTCTTCTGATATGCCTGCTGAAGTTCTTTGATTTCCACACAGCACTGCTGCATACTCTAGGTGTAGCCCTTCACCCCTGTAGCCCGTGCAATCACTTTGTAGATGTTTATATTTATACAACTGGATCAGAGCTATGCCTGCACAGACTCATCTCTCCAGAGACCAACAAGATCTACCCCTTCCTGTGTATGGCAGGCTGAACCATGGTTGGGACATTGAGTCACCATGATAACTTGTGCTGATCTCCATACTGATCAAACAGGAAACGGACATTCAAAAGCACCTGGAGCTGTAACATAGAAGGGGCCGTTGCCTGTGAACCTGTCTACTATACAACGGAGGTGAAAACAATCATTAGAGCAGTCACAATGGAGCATTGTGGAGCATTGTGGAGGCGAATTCAGTCAACTTACACATCGCTGTGTCTATACTGCCTCTGTCAACCGATCAACAGCAAATGAAGTGCTACACCTCTCACAGAGGTGGAGTAATTAAGTGCATGTCACACACGACTTGGATCAGCAGAAGAGACCTGGTAATGTAGACACAAACATTATTTGGCACTTTCAGTTTCCATCAACCTAAGCTTCTAATGTAGACCAGACCTTAGTTTCCTAAGGCACATAACATAGGGTCTGTCTACAGTGCAGAAAAAGATATGCAGTGGCAAGTCTCAAAGCCCGAGTCATCGAGGGGGCTAAAAATAATAGCATTGGGTCAAAGCCCATGCTCCAGCCTGAACCCAAATGCCTATTTTTACCTCTACAGTGCAAACCCTGTGACGAGTCAGTTGACCCAGGCTCTGAGATGCACTGTCACGGGTCTTTTTTTTCCAGTACAGACACGCCCTCAGGCATTTGGAAATTACTTGATTACATAATTAATAATTACTTCTTATTAGCTTCAGAACATTGACAAATTGTCCTCAAGTTCACAAAAAATGAATAGTTTAGGATCCCATGGGAGCCTAGTATTTCAGGCAGATACTATTCTGATGATAGTATCTTTCCTCTGTCTTTCATTCTTTTTTTACAATCCCATAACACATGTAGTGAAGATCCTAAGGGCATATTGCAGCACCAGCTCTCAGTGCTGTTAAGATACCAGTTCACAACATTCTGTTCAGAATCCAAATATAATTTTGTTCTTGCTGCATGATATGGATTTTTTTATGTTAACACATACCTGTCCCATGTCAAATCGGATAGTTGTGTGCTCAGATCCAAGTGCCAGTGTTCTTTAATCTTTGTAGACTAGATAATAGTTTTATTTGATGAATATTTACCGAATAACAGAGTTACTTATTATTACTATTTTCTCTAGGAAGAGTATGATTATAGGACTAGAATTTTGTTCCAGTTAAGGTTTCCAAAGACCTCTGCTTTGATGGTAAAATGAGCTATAGAAGTTACCATTCTAAATCAATTTATCTTGCATGTTTCTAAGATCTTCCTAAAAGATTCTTATATTGTCTGTTAATATGTTTTGACTGTAATGAGGTTATCATCATTTCTTATGAAAGCTCTATGTTATAAAGCTCTATCTAGCATTTAATTATGCTATTTAATTCACACCATCATAAGCATATGCACCTGTCTTTCAAATAAAGCATGCCAAAGTGAGCAAATATATGTTACTCATGATTTTCATGGAAGTGTGTGCTAAACACAGCATTTTGGACTAACATTGGATTGGGAAATAATAATGCATTGGGCCCGATTTTACTCTCATTCCAGTGTAACTCCACTGACTTCAATGAAGGAGGAAAAAGGGACCAGAGGCTAGGATCTGGGACACTGGAGACTCAGGTTCAATTCCCTGCCATGCTATAGGCACCCAGTGAGTCATTATATAAGTTACTTAAAGTAAAATTCCAACTCTATTGAAGTCAATGGCAAAATTTCCATGGACTTTAATGGGGTCAGGAGTTCACTATTTATCTCCCAGTATTTCAATCCTCTTCCTGTAAGAGATGTTATAAGAATAATGGGAGCAGAGCAGCATGTAAGCACATATTGCTCAGGCTACATTTCATTCACAGGTATTTTTAGTAAAAGTCAGGTCACGGGCAATAAAAAGTATAAAAAAATCACACACAAAAAATCCCCTGTCCATGGTTTGTACTATATTTCTCACTAAATCATGGGGATGGGGTGACACCAAAGCAACATGGGTGCTTGGAAGGCAGGCCAGAGGCATTTGGAAGGGCAGCCTGGGGGTGACCAAAGATGATTGAGGGGAAGGGGTACAGCCCAGGGATGGTGCGGATGCTTGTGGTGGATGGCCCAGGACTACTGGTGGTGCTGGGGTGAGGGGAGGATTTCCAGCTCCCTAACCAGCTCCGTGTGGCTTCCCTGAAGTGGCAACATATACGTCCCTCAGCTCCTAGCTCCGCACACTGCCTCTACTCCAAGCACCAACTCTGCATTTCCCATTGGCTGGCAACCATGGCCAATGGGAGCTCTGGGGGCAGTGCCTGTGGACAGAGGCAGTACACAGAGCTAGGAGGTAAGGGAAGGACATGTTGACATTTCTGGGGAGGAGCTTGACTTCCACGAGCTCCAAGACAAACTCCCACTCAGCCCATGTTCCAGAGACCCTGGGAAATCACTTATCCTCTCTTGCCCAGCTCCATCTGCTGTAAAATGGGGATAACAAGGACTTAGTCACTTATCTACCTGCCAGCAGTGTTGGGAAGATCCCCCTCTCGTTAGTTAGGGAAGTTGATTGGAGTAAAGAAATTATGGATCTTGAGGTGGAGGAGGCCTGGGATTATTTTAAGTTAAAGTTGCAGAAGCTGTCAGAAGCCTGTATCCCAAGAAAAGGGAAAAAATTTAAAGGCAGGTGTGTTAGACCAAGCTGGATGAGCAAGCATCTCAGAGAGGTGATTAAGAAAAAGCAGAAAGCATATAAGGAGTGGAAGATGGGAGGGATCAGTAAAGAAAGCTACCTTATTGAGGTTAGAGCATGTAGGGACAAAGTGAAAGAAGCTAAAAGTCAGGTAGAGTTGGACCTTGCAAAGGGAATTAAAACCAATAGTAAAAGGTTTTATAGCCATATAAATAGGAAAAAAAAAAAAAGAAGTAGGACCGCTAATTACTAAGGATGGAGTGGAGGTTAAGGATAATCTAGGAATGGCCCAATATCTAAACAAATACTTTGCTTCAGTCTTTAATGAGGCTAATGAAGAGCTTAGGGATAATGGTAACATAACAAATGGGACTAAGGATATGGAGGTAGATATTACCATATCCGAGGTAAAAGCCAAACTTGAACAGCTTAATGGGAGTAAATCGGAGGGCCCAGATAATCTTCATCCAAGAATATTCAAGGAACTGGCACATGAAATTGCAAGTCCATTAGCAAAAAATTTTAATAAATCTCTAAACTCAGGAGTTGTACCATTTGACTGGAGAATTGCTAATATAGTTCCTATTTTTAAGAAAGGGAAAAAAAGCAACCCGGGTAATTATAGACCAGTTAGTTTGACATCTGTAGTATCCAAGATCTTGAAGGAAAAAAATTTGAAGGAGAAAGTAGTTAGAAACATTGAGGCTAATGGCAATTGGGACAAATTACAACATGGTTTTACAAAAGGTAGATCGTGCCAAACCAACCTGATCTTCTTTTTTGAGAAAGTAATAGATTTTTTAGATAAAGGAAATGCAGTGGATCTAATCTACCTCGACTTTAGTAAGGCATTTGATACAGTACCACATGGGGAATTATTGGTTAAATTAGAAAAGATAGGGATTAATACGAAAGTGGATAAGCAACTGGTTAAAGGGGAGACTACAGCGGGTCATACTGAAAGGTGAACTGTCAGGTTGGAGGAAGGTTACTAGTGGAGTTCCTCAGGGATCAGTTTTGGGGCCAATTTTATTTAATCTTTTTATTGCTAACCTTGGCACCAAAAGTGGAAGTGTCCTGATAAAATTTGAGGATGACACAAAGTTGGGAGATATTGCCAATTCAGAAAAGGATTGGGATATCATACAGGAAGATCTGGATGACCTTGTAAATTGGAGTGATAGCAATAGGATGAAATTTAATAGTGAGAAGTGTAAGGTTATGCATTTAGGAATTAATAACAAGAATTTTAGTTATAAGCTGGGGACACATCAGTTGGAAGTAACGGAGGAGGAGAAGGACCTCGGAGTCCTGGTTGATTATAGGATGACTATGAGCCGCCATTGTGACATGGCCGTGTAAAAGGCTAATGCGGTCTTGGGATGTATTAAGCGAGGTATTTCCAGTAGGGATAAGGAGATGTTAGTGCCATTATACAAGGCATTGGTGAGACCCCGTTTGGAATACTGTGTGCAGTTCTGGTCTCTCATGTTTAAGAAGGATTAATTCAAACTGGAACAGGTACAAAGAAGGGTCACTAGGATGATCCAAGGAATGGAAAACCTGTCTTATGAAAGGAGACTCAAGGAGCTTGGCTTGTTTACCTTAACCAAAAGAAGGCTGAAGGGGGACATGATTGCACTCTTTAAATATGTTAGAGGGATAAATACTAGGGAGGGAGAGGAATTATTTAAGCTTAATACCAGTGTGGACACAAGAACAAATGGATATAAGCTGGCTAGTAGGAAGTTTAGACTTGAGATTAGATGAAGGTTTCTAACCATTAGAGGGGTGAGGTTCTGGAACGGCCTTCCAAGGGAAGTACTGGGGGCAAAAGATCTATCTGGCTTCAAGATTAAACTGGATGGGTTTATGAAGGGGATGGTTTGATGAGATAACATGATCTTGGTAACTAATTGACCATTCATTATCAGTGGGAAATAGGTCATTGGAGGGATGATATGAGTTACTATAGAGAACTTTCTGGGTGTCTGGCTAGTGAGTCTTTACCCACATGCTCAGAGTTTAGCTGATCGCCAAATTTGGGGTCGGGAAGGAATTTTCCTCCAGGGTAGATTGGCTGAGGCCCTGGAGGTTTTTCGCCTTCCTCTGTAGCATGGGCTACAGATCACAGCTGGAGGATTCTCTGCATCTTGGGGTCTTCAAACTATTTGAAGGCTTCAATATCTGAGATATAGATGAGAGGATTATTCCAGGAGTGGGTGGGTGATATTCTGTGGCCTGCATTGTGCAGAGGGTCAAACTAGATGATCATAATGGTCCCTTCTGACCTTAAAGTCTATGAGTTAATGTTGATATATGCTATGAAGATGAAAAGTTCTTAAGTAGTATTACTGATGAAAAAAGAGATCTGATTTATTGCTCCATCACAAACAATCCGACCTAATTCACAGTTCTGTATTTCTGACACTTTCCCCATCCCATTGCCCTCTCCAGATTATTTTGTTATAAATACACACACACCATAAATTCTTTACTATGTATTTTTCCAACATCACTTTCTTCTCTTTACATCAGTACTTAATAAAGAAGTAGCTCGCCCATTTTTACAAGGCAATTGCAAGCTCCTGGGCATTATAAAATGATTACATCTGTGTGTTACCACAGTCCCTTGCTTTGAATGTAAACATCTCAGCAATGGGCATTTCTGTAGCAGCAAGCAACTACTATTCAGGGAATGCCATTGGAATTCTGTCTAGCTAGTTATATGCTGTCCTTCTCCCAGATATCGATTTGCTGTAACTTATTTCGACAGTGTAGTGTGTGTATATATATTAACCTCCTGTTCTTAATGAGCCAAATCCTGCAGTCCTCACTCAGGCAGGGAGATTATTTATTCCCAAAGTAGCTCAGTCGGCTCATTGTAGTTACTGTTAGCAATGGACTAACCACAAGGTTAGCTACTCACCTTTCCTCAGCAAAGCTCAGTTCTAACTTGCATGAGAACCCGTCTCTAATCCTGTGATTTCCAGAGCTCCCTGCATCCAGCTGAACCAGAACTACTTTCAGGATAGTCTCTCTTGTGGTATGTTGACATTCCACTCGTAGCTCTGATGGGAATTAAGAGGTGCAGACAGCAAGGCCAGTGAAAGTAGGAAGGGAAACCCTCAACAAACATTCAAACCTTTAAAAAAAAAAACCAACCCATTCAGTCTAAGAGATGGGCGATGGTTTGAATTTGGTTCATATTTAATATCAGCTACTTGGGCTATTTCTTGCTAATGTGACCTTTGTACCCCTTGGTTTTCAAAGGGTTGTAAGTTGGCCGTGAACATTCCCTACCAGCTAAACCACGGTGGCAGCTTGGGAGTCATTTTTCTTTCCAGTCTTATATACAGAGCAAAAGAACTGAAACGGGCCCACTGAAAAAGTGTGTTCCCCACCAGTGTCATTAAATGCAGCTTAGACGTGCAGTTAAAAAGGGCATCAATAGGCTTGTGCTCAGCACTTTTGAAATTCCAGCCTCTTAAAGCTTGATGCTCTAAGCCCATGGAAAGCAGTGGAGAGATTCCCCTTGATTTGCACAGACATTGGAACAGGCCCTTTCGGAGCATTAATGAGGATTCAGGAACCTAACTTTAAGCTCCTTTAAAAAAAATGGCCTATGCCCTTAATTTGTCCTGTTTTGCCTAGATAGCTGATATCAGAGCCATAGACCATTAATCCTTATCTATTGTAAATGTTGCAATCCTTGCTACTCTGGGCCTTGTGTTACTGGAATGAGGTTGATTTGTCTGAATCTTCAACAGCTCAACCAGTACAAATGTCTGGTCCTAAACCTACATTTAGCTATTTACTCCTCCTACACCCGATAGTATAATATCTAGTGTACATCACATACCCTATTAATTCCATTTTATAATACTGCACATTTGTATATTATCACAGTGAAAGACACAGTGAAAGAAGCAATAGCTTCTAAGCAGTATTAAAAGCCCTACAACATAGCCCAATACCATGTAGCAACTGTCTCTTAGCAGCTGTGCTGATAGTCTCTGTGCTGTGAGGCCAGAATATTCCAGTCTTAGACCCAACAGCCAGGTCAAAAACTTTTTCATCGAGAACTAAACTTCTGCATTTTGCTGGCGTGGCAGACATGTCTCCTGCCAATAAGTGGGAATTTATTTGTCGCTGAAACAGAAAAGAAAAAATCTTTGGAGAGTCACACTGGTTGACAATTAAGTTTTCAGCTGTAATGTATTTTCTTTTGTGATGGAAAAACACAGATTTTGAGCACACACACATGCGTAGATATATACACAACAGTATATTTTACTTGGAAGTTACACTGTGTCATCATTTTAAAGATGTTTTCTCTTCCTGCTTACATGTTCCAAGCCCCTGAACATATGTCTTTGATGTGCCTGAAAAGACAAACATCTTACCTTGGATTTGAACACATGAATAACTACGCAAACCCCCTGAGACAGCAGAAAGAATTTGCAAGCACCTAAGACAAAGTCTAAACATGGAAGCAGAAAGGCCAAAATAGAAAACACTGAGTGGAGCATGTTTTCAATTAGAAACAGGAGCAACATCCTTTTCTCATCAGTCCTTAGATATGCTGAAATGACGCTGTAAGGGCTGGAAGTTATTACTGCTCGGGAGTGAAGGAGAATTTTGGCGGGGGAGGGGGGTCTAGTGCTAGAGAGTTAAATCATACCTTCCCCTTAAAAGCATGCACAAGATGAGGGACAGGACGCAAGGAGCCCTTCTCCCCTCCTCTACCACACCTAGGCAAGGGCCAGATGTAAACTGGTCCTTGGCACTATGGAGCACAAGAGAGTTCAGCTAGTGCTGCCACCAATACTAATAGCAGCAGAAGAAATGTTCCTGATCAAGATGAAGGCCCCGAGTCATCCATGTATAGGAATGGCTGCACTGAGGGCACATTGACAATATGTGATGTCCACCTCACTTTCCCTGAAGCTTTCTACCTCCTCTCCATTCTGAGACAGCATGAACCAATGTAGAAGCTTTTTCACCTTGTTCCTGTTGGCACCTTTTATCTGCTAGGTAGTTTGGGTCAGGGCCACATTTTGAGAAGCATAAACGGACCATCTCACCCTAACAAGTTTTCATCCCTTGCACTGGCATACAGCCACTCACAATCCTTGACTGATGGTATATAAATGGCATGTCTTGTGCTGCTGCAGAGGTGGGAACATCATACTACATTCTGCTTCTGCTGTCTGTTAATAACAAACCAGAAAATATTATAATATCTCTATTTAAATTTACTCCCACATCTTGAATACTGTGGACAGATCTGGTTGCCCCATCTCAAAAAAGGTATCTTGGGACTGGAAAAGATTGGATAGAGAGGGATAACTAAAATGATTAGGGGCATGGAACAACTTCCATATGAGGAGAGGTTAAAAACGACTGGAACTGTTTGGTTTGGGAAAGAGATGATTAAATGGGGATATGACTGAGGTCTATAAAATGAAAACTGATAGGGAGAAAGCAAATAAGGAATTGCTAAGTGCTATTTACTCATGACATGAGCACTAGGGGAGGTCACCAAATGAAATTAATAGGTAGCAGGTTTAAAACAAACAAAAGGAAGTAATTCTTCACACAATGCATATTAAGCGCTGGAATTAAAGACCCATAACAGGGTTCAAAAAGAAACGAGATAAATTCATGGAGAACAGGTCCATCAATGGCTATTACCCAGCATGGGCTAGGATTGCGTGCCTTGCTTCCGTGTGCCAGAAGTTGGGAATGAGTGACCAGGGATGGCTCTCTTCATGATTACCCATATGTTCATTCCCTCTGAAGCACCTGACATTGGTCACTGTCAGAAAACAGGATACTGAACTAAATGGACCTTTGGTGTGACCTAGCACGGACATTCTTATGTTTTCTGAGGCAAACACCTGTACAGTTTACTAATATTATTTATACATTTGTAATCTTGATACAGTAAAGCACTATGAGGTTATGGGTGGAGATAAGAAAGGTGCAACTAGGTATATACAGGCAGATGAAGCAATTTAGGATTAGTTTGTTCACTATTTGCACTATTTGTTGTTTTACTGGAGCAGTAAAATCTGGATCACAGAAGTTTGTGCAGATTCTTGCCCCAGTTGTAGCTTTCATGGGTTAGCTCTCTTATGAATTTCACTCTGAGCTAGCCAGACAACCATGCCATTGTGCATTCCTGATAAGATAAACAAATCCTGCAGCAGGACAGTGGGGACAATAACCCTTAGAAAGGCCAGGCAGTCAGAAAAAAAGCAGCCAACATTGCGGTAGGTAGTGGTAGGGCACAGAAGGGATATGATGGAGATAATGGACCAGATTATGCCATCAAAGGAACAGTCCTGTGTAGACAGTGATGTGGAGTCACACCACTCTAGTGGCAGCTCCAGACAGCATTGTGCTGCCCAGGACTCATCAAAAGGATAGCTGATCTTAGGAAAATGCAATATGCACATGTGGTCAGCCACCTCCACCAGTGCGGAATGAGGTCACACCATGGTGCTACCTGCTCCCATTGGAGAAGCTATCACCTGCAAGGAAATAAAAGGAATGCACCATAGCTAAACCATGTCCAATGAGAAAGGTTTCTTGCTCCAATGGTAATACTGGCCACATCTGACCCTCTTGTGAGAAGGAATAAAGACATGAAAGAAGGGAACAAAAAAGCAGGAAACTGCAAACACAATGTTAGAACAATTTGTAGGTACACATTTCATTGTCTCTCTTTTAACACACAATAGGTGTGTTGTTTTATATTCAAGTAAACCACAAGATTTAGTAACATTTATCTGTTTCTAAGCTTCCTGTAAAACAACAACTGTGCAGGTGATAAATCTTGTTTGTAATGGTAATAGTAATTAAATAATGCCAAATAAAAAATAGTATTAATTTTTCCACCTTTTGCCAGAAATCTTTCTACTATTGTAAATCATTTTCAACTTGCCCATTCAATTGTGGGTAACCAGGATTTGATGCAATATATTTGAATTTATTTGCTGTGGCAAATCTTTTGAATGCTTGACTGTGAAACTGAGGTCCATTATCAGTCATTTCCATATTGGGAATGACATTACTTGCAAAAATGATTTAAATGTATTAATAACTTGTTTGATATTTTCTACTATAGGTATTTCAGAAAAAATATGAAAAATAATTAAGAACCACAACATATGACTGTCCTTTATATTCAAATAGCTCTAAACCTACTTTAGACTAGTGACTTACATTTTTTGAACAAACAGCATAGGTTGTTTAGTCCAAGCATTTCTATATTTTTGATATGTCACATTCTTTTATATAATCCTCTGTTTTGATTCATTTGTGGCCAATTCAGAACTTTTCTACATTTACATTTTTCTATGCTTAAATGTCCCTTGTGTATGTGTTCCAAAATCTCTGCTGTTAGCCCTAAAGGAATTACTACTTTGTTACTTTAAAAAGAAATCCTTCAATTATTGATAAATCCTCAATAAATTGGTTGGGTGGCTTTGGTATCATTATTTTACCCTTTTTCAATAGTTAAATAACTATTTGTGAATTCTTATCCTATTTAATTGTTTGTACAATTTATTCCCATGCTCTTTCTGATAGAGGAAACAAATTTTTAAGCACATCTATTTATTCCATATTATTATCATGTTCAATTATATTGGTTACACCATAAACCCTAGAAACAGTGTTAGTGCCAATTAATAATTTGCCTGGCTGACATTCTAGTTTTAAATCATATAAGTACAACTGGAAAAAGTAATATTTGTAGGCCAAGATATTATGTCTGTCATGTTCCTTTCTGAAACATTAAGTAATGATCTATGAGCTGTTTCTCCCAGTACCAATCTATCATATGTACACTTGAATATTTTTGGCATGTAAAAACCAGTGCTAAAGCCTTTTTTCCCTATTTGCACATACTGATGCACTGTTTTTGACATAGCTCTAGATCAGGGGTGGGAAGCAGCATCTAGGTCTGCAGCGCCATTGTCTGGGAGCTGCCATCCATGGCCAACAGGAGCTGTGATCTGTGGCCAACGGGAGCTGCAATCACTGGTACTTGTGGGGAGACAGGTAAATATAGTGGCGGTGGCCCGACAGGACCTTACCCTCATGAACCGCCATCATTTTATTGCCCACCCTTGCGCTCGGGGCCTGCTTGAGCCATTCCTGCGCCTTGGGCAGCAGGTGTGTGACGCATGCGCAGCTCCGCCCTGGGTGAACGGTGCATGTGCTGCCCCGCCCCCCGGCGTGCTGCACACCTTACAGTTGCAATCGGGTGCACGGCACCTGACTGCAGCTCTAAGGGGCGCCACACAGCCCCCAGCCCCGGGCACATAGCGCCCCTTACAGCTGCCATCAGCTTTTTTTTTAATATCATCAATATTTTTAATATTGTAGCTGTTTTTATTTATTGCTTAAGTTGCTTAAATTCCTATTGAGATTGACAGTCCCATTTCCACTGATTATTTTTTACTAAATAAAACTTTTGAATTTTTTTCCTGCTATTTTAGTAATGTATTTCTCTAGAAAAATAACCACACACCCCAAATTCTGTAATGACCCTTTATCTTTTGAGTAAGCAAGATTGTCAGTGGGTTTGTATTCATTGTGGCTCACCCCTGACTGGTCAGTTTTCCTTCTAGAAATGTTAATTCTCATACTCTAAATTTTTGTTCTGTTTTAATACTGCTTCTTTTGCTCTAGATAATGTTTGTTCATTTCTATCATGTTTTTCTAAAGTTTTGCCTCAAATTTTTATATCATCTATGTATACTTTCACACCAGCTATATTTTCAAAAATCTTTTATGTTCTATGAAATCTCAGGGACTAAATGTAATCCAAAAGATAATCTTTTAAAGCAGTAAATTACACAAAATGTGTTAAATATACACAACAATTGATTTTCTTGTGCCAATGGTATTGGTCAAAATCCATTTGAAGCACATGAAGAAAAATATTTTGCTACTGATATTTTTTTTAAATATTTCTTCCCTGGTGGATATTTTAAAGTATTCCCTTTTAACATACTTACTTAAGTCTTTTAGATTTAAACAAACATAGGTTTTCATCTGTGTTTTCTACTATTACTAATGAATTCACTCACTCAGGTATCTCAGAGGGGTAGCTATGTTAGTTTGCATCTGCAGAAACAATGAAGAGTTCTGTGGCACGTTAGGCCTGGTCTACAGTAGGACCTTAGTCCAAAATTATCCCCCCTACCAGCTCAAATTTGTAAGCGGATCATCTCTACTACCAAGCCTGTTATTCCAGAATAAGGGACTGCAGAATTCAAACTCTGTAGTCCTGCTTTTCATGAGGAATAATGCTAATCCCAAACTTGTAAATCCAAAATAACATTAATGTGGATGGTCTGATGCTGCTAATTTGAACTTATTGGCCTCCAGCAGGCCTTCTGCAGCTCCTCAGAGTGCTTCCTGAGCTCTGGGTCCAAGGTAGCTCTGGGTCCACATTAACAGAGCCTACCTCAGACTACATTTGATTCTTCCCCATAGTGAGGACGCAGAACTTCAAATTTGTAAAATCAGTTGCATTTAGTTTGAAGTAATCTCCTAAGTACATGGCCTTAGAGACATGGGACATGGCCTTAGAGACTAACAGATTTATTAGGAAATAAGCTTTCATGCTTAAAACCCACTTCATCAGATGAATTGGACCTCTTTCTTTTATTGTCCTTTTATATACCTATGCCTCTGTAAACTCCACTCCAATTCATCTGATGAATTGTTTTTTACCCAGGAAAGCGTATGCCCTAATAAACCTGTTAGTCTCTAAGGGTACGTCTAAACTACATGGCTCCGTCGATGGAGCCATGTAGATTTGTTTTTTTGGCAAAGGCAAATGAAGCCGCGATTTAAATGATCACGGCTTCATTTAAATTTACATGGCTGCCGCGCTGAGCCGACAAACAGCTGATCAGCTGTTTGCTGGCTCAGCGCGCTAGTCTGGACGCTCCCCTGCCGACATCAAAGCCCTTTGTCAGCAGCCCCAGTAAACCTCATCCCAATAACGGAATAACGGGGCTGCTCACAAAGGGCTTTGATGTCGGCGCGGGAGCGTCCAGACTAGCGCGCTGAGCCAGCAAACAGCTGATCAGCTGTTTGTCGGCTCAGCGCGGCAGCCATGTAAATTTAAATGAAGCCACGATCATTTAAATCGCGGCTTCATTTGCCTTTGCCTATCTGTCTAATCTACATGGCTCCATCGATGGAGCCATGTAGTCTAGACACAGCCTAAGATGCCTGTTGACTTCAGTGGGATTTGCCGATGTTCAGAACCTTTGAAAAAATCAGAATCTTGTAACTGTAAAGAGTTCTGTGCAACATAATTGCCCTGCAGTAATTTCTAACACCTGTACTGGCTGCCAGTTAACTCTGCTCCAACACAAAGTTGCTTAAAACTTCTGATGTGTACTCAGCAGATCTGATTCCAGTCTCAGACATACGATGCAAATCTCTGCACATTTCCCCAAATCTGCTGCCACATATACACATTAAAACCCAAAAGTGAGATTGGCTGGATATAGGCAGGAAGCAAAAGATATTAGAACAGTACACGTGGAAATCAAATTTCATCCCTTCAGAATTCACTAAGAATTTCTTGCACAGTTATGTGAATACTTATTGATATGAAAAAGTTATTTTGGTTTGCTATAGTAGGTACTGTTGTCTTTACAAACTCTCAACAGCAAAAGTATTTCATAGGCAAACATTTATTTTAAAAGGCAAAGGTCATCTTATTTTAGAACTCAGGGTCTAGGTCAAGATTTCATATTGTCCTAAATGAATTACAACATCTACCAAAAGTGCCAAATGTATTTTTAAAATAGTAAAGAAATACACAGAATAGTTGTGGTTTCTGCATGCTCACCAATTTCACTTAGAGAGTACAGGCAGTCCCCGAGTTACGAATGGGGGGCAGTTACGAATGGGGTTTGCTGCCCGTCTACCTGGTCTGCTGGAGACCAACAGACCAGGGAGATGGGGAGCAAAGCCGTGGAACACGCCGGCAGCGGGACAGCCGCGGCGCGTCTGGGCTGTCCGCTGCCTGTGTGCTCCCCGGCTTTGCTCCCCATCTCCCTGGTCTGGGAAGACGTGGAGCAAAGCCGCAGAGCACGCGGGCAGCCGACAGCCCAGACGCGCCGCAGCTGTCCCGCTGCCATCGTGCTCCGGGGCTTTGCTCTGCTTTGCTCCCCGTCTCCCTGGTCTGCTGGTCTCCAGCAGACCAGGGGGACGCCTGTGATAGAGCAGCAGGGGCGCTGCTGGTTGGTCCCGCAGTGCCGCTCTGGGCGCTACTGGGCCAACCCGGCAGCACCCCAGCTGCTCTGCCCCAGGCGTCCTGATTCAGCCGCTGCTGGTCAGTTTCAGCAGCGGCTGAATCAGGATGCCTGGGGCAGAGCAGCTGGGGTGCTGGTGGATTGGTCCGATAGCGCTGAGGAGCAGCGCTACTGGAGCAACCTAGCAGCACCCTAGCTGCTCTGCCCCAGGCGTCCCAAGTCAGCCACTGCTGAAACTGACCAGCGCTGACTACAGGAAGCCCGAGGCAGAGTTGCTCTGCCCCGGGCTTCCTAGAATCAGCCGCTGATCAGTTTCAGCGGCAGCTGACTTGGGGACGCCTGGGGTTCTTAAGTTGAATCTGTATGTAAGTCGGAACTGGCGTCCAGATTCAGCCTGTTGAAACTGATCAGAGGCTTATTCCAGGAAGCCTGGGGCAGAGCAACTCTGCCTCTGGCTTCCTGTAGTCAGCCGCTGGTCAGTTTCAGCAGTGGCTGAATATGGACCCCAGTTCCGACTTACATACAGATTCAACTTAAGAACAAACCTACAGTCCCTATCTTGTACGTAACCCGGGGACTGCCTGTATCTCCCCTTCTCCCTTATAACTAAAGCACAATCTGAATGAGATGTGTAATGTATCCTGCCATTTACTATATCAGAGAAAGCAGATTTGTCCAATTGCTTTTAATCTTTGAAGCATACTACATTCAAAATGTGCCTTTATATTTCACTTACTATTATGATGACATTAATCTACTTCAGTATGAAATACCATATACAGTGGTTATCTTTCGACAGTTCAAAAACACTGGTCAAAGTCCACTATTCAGAAAATCTGGTTACATTTGCTAATGACGACATGGGGGGAAAAAAACCTTTTCTGATTTTTACTAATTTGAAAAGCAGCAGGAGATAGCTAGCAAAATGAGCAAAAGAGGCAGAAAAGCAGAAAAAGCCAAATGCAGTCTTGATGTAAGTAGACATAGCTCTACTGACTTGGATAGTGGTGTACCTGCTTATACCCATTTGCATTAGATTCTGCAATTACATATTAAAGGAAGGGCTAAGTAAATATACTTGGATACGATCTGAACTTTACTAAAACTCAATCCAAATCAGATTTGTGTTTGAAAATAAAATTAATGTTGCAATGATTTTCTCACATTCTTTTTTTAATTAAGGGAACTTCTGAGAGAAAGAACAGACAACTAGGTCAAGTCTACCCTACGAAATTAATTCACCCACTTTTTTTTTTTTTTTTTGCTTATAAAATCTGGGTTCCTGTTATTTTCACTCCAGTTTCCTGCTCATCCGAGGAAGTGGGCTTTGCTACTGGTTGTTTTTAAAATTACAGACTAACATGACTACCCCTCTGAGACCGTAGAATTCAGAACACACAAGAACCTAGAAACAGAGAGAGGGAGAAAACAGACTACCCCCCAAGTTTTTGAGGCATAAACTGCCTAGATTGTCTTAAGATGGTTCTTTCCAGACTGATCTGATCATAGACTTTGTTATACAAAGAAATCTGTAGCCAAAATTCTCTCTCTCTCTCTCTCTCTCTCTCTCGCTCTCTCTCACACACACACACACACACAAAATGAGTTACAATTTTACACATGCCTCGATACATCATAAAACATGCTTTGTACAAGATTGTTAGTGTGATGATGGGCCAGATTCCATGTGCTAAAGCTGATAAAAGTCAGAGTAAGCCTAGAATTGCTGTCTGTCATCACAATCATTTACTGTAAGCAGGAATATCTTGATCCAAAAAGGGAATCGAATCATTTAACTTTAGTCACTCTTCTGACTTGCTTTCTGGGAACTATACTTTTAAATGGAGAGAAATCCATTTGTCATTTTGTTCAGATGCTGCCTGCTACCAAGTTGTCACATGCAGAGTGCACACTTAATCCACGCTCCTTCCCACTGACACTGCATGGCTACTCTTTGTATGTGGAAGAGTCTAATAATAATCATGGGGGTTGAGTTCAAAGAGGTCGTCTCTAGGAAACTACTGAGGAAACCTGTCTGCAAATCATGTATAGAAGAGAACATTCTGTGCGAAAAGCTAAAATCAACTGCAAAGGATAACAGGGAGTCGAGACCTCCCAATGAGAGATAGTGGAGAGCCAAGAGCACTTGTATCAGACAGACAAAAGAGCTGCTCTGTGCTATTTTACTCCAGTAACTTAAGTTTGTTAATCCAGTTATGAAGGGATGACTTTCCAGTAATGAGAATGGCACTGTTCTGATTCACTAAACTGAACATGCCTTAGCCTAGCAGTAAAGGCCCACTGAATATCCCCAAACAGGAGTTGGACATTATAAATCCCAGGTGGTTTTCTTTTTTGGGAGGGGTTGGGGTTTTTTTGAGGAAACACTGCTGTCTTGGTTTCAACTTAGGTAAATAGCATTTTGTTTCTCTTCAAACTATTTGGGCTACATACTTGACTGGTAAGCAGCTCTCGAGTGGTAGATCATGCATGTAAAACATTACTCCACAACAAAGGGTGAATCTAAGTCCACCCAATATTTTAGTGCCAGTGCTTTGAGGTACTAATAACCTTATGGATTAGTAGCACTGGTGGATTCCAAAAAGATCCCCATCCAGCTCATTTAAACAGGAAAATATTGGCTATAATGAGGAGTCTCAAGGGTTTGTGGGAGAAATGGGAATTATCCTCAGTGTTCTGGCAGGGAGGCAGATAATCTCTCATCATCAGGGAAAGAAGCAAAAAGTCTCAGTTTCCTCTCTTTCCATTTTATGGAAAACAACTGAATTCCAGGCACATCCTGTTTTCCTGGCACAACCAAACCTGACCTTGCTTTAACCTAGGAAGCTGCCTACCGAATTTGGTAGTCCTATTCTTACTGTTTAGAAGGAGTTCTTGAACAAATGGACTTGCAGACAGCTAGATGGATTCACAGATGCACAAAGCTCTTTTATTTTTACACACACACACAAATATAAAATAAAAGTAATGTATTATGTTGCAGGGAAGGTAATCCCCATCACAGGACTGGGTCATGTTTTGAGGGGAGAAAGAAAAAAGAGCTGTGTGGCCATTTGTTAGGTCCTATGCTCATGACCCTGATTACCTAAGGTGGCAGTATGTCCCACTGGCTGGGGTCAATAAACAACCCTTTCATTCATAGCAGCATGGCCTAATAGCTAGGTCAACAAGCAGCCCTCTCACTCAGGGTTGCAGAGCCTTATGGCTGGAGTCAATAAGCAGTTCTATTCAAAGCATCATGGCCAGAGTCAGAGTACCCAGCTCTGTGGGACTGTGTGGCCTATTGGACTGTTGACAAAGTTGGATGCCACTTACAGGAGTGTGGTGCTCAGAGGAGGGGGACTTGGTTGCTCCATGCTCCTCTGAGTCCCAAAGCAGGGCCCTGGTGGTGGTAGTGGGAATGTTCATCACTGGATTCAAAAGGATCCTCCTGAAACATGCTGATAGGTTCCCCCATTCACACTCCAGAGACAAGTCTAAGTCCCATGGGCTGCTTCCTCCCCTTTCTCACTCGCTGAAGTTCCACGTTTACCCACATCTAGGGAGTTCTCAGCTGACCTAATTCTAGCTGACAGTCTCTTTGGAGCTCTATAGTCAGGGTCAGTAGCAGCTCCCTGGAGAGAGCTTGCAATCTGCATCCTCTCTCTTCAGCAGCCTGCCACCTTTTATATGCTACCTACAGGCATGTTCCCTGTAAGCTATGCACTTGTGTGACCACTCAGAAGAGATTCAAATGCTGCCCAGATGATTAGCAGAGTGACCACAGCTAAGTTTTTTTATTCTACTGTTGGTGAATATTCACACATGCCTTCGTGCACACAAAAATTTATTCCACACATGGATGGACAAGATTAGAGGAACATTGGTCTAAGTGTACCCAGCAGGTTCAGAAGTATGGGTCTTTTTTATCCTGCCAAGCAAAGTTAACCCTTTTGAGGTTGGTGCAGGGATAGGTACGTCCACTACAAATCTAAACAAAATGAAATGATAACATTGAAAGAAAGTTTTTCAACGTTAATCAAAAAGAGAAAGAGAATTGTGTTAACCTCTCTCATTTACTGACACCAGTTCAGCTATTGATTTTTATACCATTGTTATCCTTTTAAGGTACTTAGCCTGATAGTTAATTACAGCATCATTTACAATGTTGCCATTAGTCAAGTGTTAAATTATGACCCACAATGGAAAAGTTTTAGATCTGATTTTGAGCAAACTATGATCAAATTTAGAAAAATTGAAAACAGACAGGAAGGTATATTGCATATTTGCTGCAAGAGCGAAAAGGAGGGAAAAAAATAACATAAATGGTGCAATTTTAATAAAATTAAAATTCAAATGAAGTGTGATAATGAACAAAAAGTATCCCTCTTAAATCATATTTGGAGGCATTGAATTCCATGGTCACACATTTAATTTCCAAAATGATTAAATGCTCCATTATTGTAATAGCTTTGATTGACTGTAACTTTTAAGATATTGCTCTAATGATAAAATTTACTGCAAGAAAAGAGGTATTATATAAGAATGCCTCCTTCAGGTATTTATGGACAGGGGGTCAGTATTTGTTGATGGTTGTGGTGGCTTTTTGTTTTGTTCCACAAAAGTTTATAACGAGACAAAATTATTGAAAATAAAGAAGCAAAGAAAAGAAAAAAAGAAAAAAATTGGAAATTCAATAATCAATTCTCAATTAGCTTATACTTTTAATATTTTAAATTGTTTTAGAATTTCATGAACACACAACACAATTTAGAGGCTATTTTATTATTATTTTTGAGTCATGGCATATTTCACCTCTGTTACTGCCATACACAGACCCCTTGTTTTGTCCACCCACTCTTCTTCAGCTATTTTAGAAATGGAAAAGAACAGTTTCTAACTTTTCTGTAAGGGTACATCTGCACAACAGTGTTATTTAGGAATAACTGATGTCAGTTATTCTGAAATAATATAGCCTGTATCTACACTACAAGCAATTATTATTTCAACATAATGTCAAAATAATGTTGAGCTGGAGGAGTGCTTAGGGCTGTAACTCTCATTTTTCAAGGAGTAAGGGAAGTCAGAGGAAAAGAGATCTCTCTCAGACTTCCTGCTGTGTAGACAGAGCCAAAAGCTGAAATAAGCTATTTCGACTTAAGCTACGCAATTTACGCAGCTGAACTCACATAGTTTAATTTGGCTTTAGCCCTGCTATGTAGACGTGCCCTAACTGTTATTCTTCAAAACGTATTGCCTATGTCCAGACCATTCCATGTCAGTTGTGTGTGCACTGCATGCACATTGCCAAAGATTTTTCACTAAGTAATATCCATTAGGCTGTCTCTAGCTCTTTCTTGTACCATCTGCTTATGCACCAGCATAAAGATCACTTCCGATCCCAAACCCTTGGCATTGGTGACAGGTTCCACTCTAGACTCAACATATATTTGGGTGGAGTTGATGGTTCTGCCATTGGGTTTGGGGATGGAGGAGTGGTCCGGTGGTGTTGCACTCCATTGCCCTACCCTTGTGTGCCTTCACCATGGGAGAGTGCCCCCTCTCTGAACACTGCTTTTATGTTTCTTCCTCAGCACCAGAGATGGAGGAAAGTATTGGGAAATGTATGGTGCCAGGGGACACTAAAAAGTGAAGCCAGAGTGCTCAGTGCTGAATATGAGAGCAACTTGGCTTCAACACCAGTCCTAAAGAGGCTTTCATTAGAATAGCCTCTCCATCTTTCTTCAGACAAGGCAAAAAATCCTGACAAATCTGACAGTGCTGTCTTACGTGAGCTTCTCCCAGACACTTTCAGACAACTGAAGTGTGGGTCGCTCTCTGGCACGGGCTTGCTACAGGAAGCACAAGGTTTGAATCCTTCAGGCTGGGGTATGACCAGTCTTGGGGAAAGGGAGCCCCTCTACAATAAAGGAGGGACTTTATCTACATTAGAATCATATTGATGCTAAGAATAACAACTAAGATACAGAGAAGAAAATCACTGAAAAATGCCTTGCTGAAGCAAGAGAAGCTGTTCCAGTGCCTGCTGAGAGTGATATAAAAAGGAAGGGAGATGGTACAGCATCAGCAATGCCACTTATGCCGGTGCAAAAGCACATGCCACCAGAGGGCAATAGAATTGGCCCAATGGATACAACTGAGGGAAAAATCTCCAACAATGGTGCTCAAGGTGAGCACACACCTTATATGGACTTGAGCATTCACTCCAAGAATAATATGTTTTCCAACTATAATTTTTTCCTTTTCTTTTCATCCATTCTATGCAGGCAGGATAAGACCTTTCTAGAAGCAAACTACCCATTGAGCTGTATCTGTCTACACATGAGTTCTCCTGTGTCACCTTAGAAATTAACAAACATATACATATAGTATCATGGGCTTTTGGGGGCAAAACCCACTTCTTCAGATGTGCCCGTGAACACTCATGATACTTTGTATATTTTAGTTAGTCTCTAAGGTGCCACAGGACTACTTGTTAAAGTTACAGACTAACAAGTGAAACTCTCTTTGGGTGACCACAGTGGAGAGCTGAGAATTCAGGTTCCTGGGTTCAGTTCTTTGCTCTAAAGGTAGAGCGTCTGCAAGTGCTTAGAACAGAGGACTGAGTCCTGGGCGCTGTTTGTCGTTCCTGGTATTTGCCATCACACAGTGTTCATCCAGCTCAAAGTGGAAGTGTTTGCAAAGGTACAAGGGGTCATCTTATTTTACACCTTTGCCAAGCCCCTATAACTGGCATTTTTCTGAAAGGCTGTGTGACTGAATGGACCAGGTTTGAAGCTGCCATATAACAGAGACCATGAGACAAGAGACTTTAACGCATGACATGGTTGTGTCTAGAAAAGGGTCTTGTGGGGTTGGATAGTATCATTTTAATAAGGCGTATCTCGGGCCCAACAAGATATTATTAACATCTTTTCCCTTGTTGGGTTTGACACACCCTGTTTCCCAATGACCATCAGCCATCCTTGCTGGCATGAGAAGTTCTGCCCATGCCTGAATGGAACAAAGTCTTGATATTCAAATCCCTGAACCACATTCATCTGCTTAATAATGTACAGCAGCACACTCAGGTTATTACCATGGTCTCTCTCTGGGCCCACTTATTTAATCACAAATGTGGTAGGGAATTCCACAGTTGTTGGAAAGAGTAGACAGCTCGCTATTTAACTTGGCACTTATTTGGAGATCCCAAGGAAAGGGTTGAAATGTTCAAATAAGAGCAGGTGGCCAATGAGGTCATCAAAGGTGCAGGATAATTTATCGCATGGCTCCGCAATGTTTCGTGTGTGTGAAAGGGTGTAAACGTATGAAAGCTGTTTGTCCCAGGGTCAAGGCTAGAAATGAGACCTTTGTAATTCCATTTGGAAAGAACTGCTGAATTTTTCCACTTGGGACACATACCACTTGCCCCCAACCCAAGGCAATGGTGGTGTCATTTTTCACTATAGGAAACCCAAGATAGGTTAATTGTAAAGGTTTTTATGGTTCCCAATGAGCCTTATATACCCAGCCTCATGGCAACCACGCAGTTGGCATCATAAGTGGGTGAATATGGAAAATAGCCCCACAAAACACTTCTTCTAACTACCTTAACAACAATCTTTACTACTTCTCCATCCCACAGAGCACTTGAATTAATGGCTGTGCTTCCCACTAGTGCTATAGTGACAGCCTGTTTTGTGGAAACAGTTATATAAGCATTAGCATGAATTACTATTGTGCATAGAGCTGACTCAACATCGCTGTGAAAGCCGTGCTCGTCGGGGCTCGGCTGTCAGAGCGGAGGGTGGGGGGATTTGCTGGGTTAGATGGTCCGCTGTGCTGCAGGCTCTAAAAAGTAGGTCTGTGTGAAGATGATTCAGAATGTGAATAACTCTGATAAGAGCCTCTATGTTCACTCCCATTTGCCCTACTCCCACACCACACTCGGCGTGTCTTCCTACTGATTAATAACAGCTTTTTCTTCCTACATGCTACCAACACCTGACTGTCTAGTCTCACTCTACAAGAGTACGTTCCTATAATGCATTCAAAGCACAATTTCGTCTGACACCTTTTTAAGTTAATTCTGTTAAAGTGCATTTGTGTCTGGGAGCGCTCTGCCTTCCCACGTGGGAACAAATACACTTTAGCTTCTTTTACCACACCTGCTGTCAGATATTCTGTGCCCTCTGTTAAATATCTTGGGCCCCGTTCTGCAACAGAGGGTGCTGCACTTACCAGGGAGTGCAGTGCAATGGCCTTTCTGATATGAAGGGGAAGCAGCATCAGAGGCCCTGAATAAAACTGTTCCGTGTGGCCCAACCCGCATTCATTCCTTAGGTGCCCTTTTTGTGGAATGAAAATGAAACAAACTTATCTGGTAAGAGAATGTACTACAGGCAGCTCTCCCTATTCCCTAGCCCAGCAGCAAAAATTCAGTGCTCACTAGACATTTTACCAAACAATAGGTTTCTCTCTCATTTCCAAATTTGCCTCCTTTTCGGTCCCTATAGGCTCTGGTCTATACCATATACTGTTCACATACTGCATATTAGGTTTTAAATGGAGGGAAGAGAGAGACTACAATAGAAAAATAGTACTTAATATTCATGCAATGGGCCTTCATCTAATCACCTGTACATACCCTTTGAAGGCTGTCTCCCTCATTTGAAGATATTGTGTAGAGCTCAGGATTCCTTGCATGGCTAGAAGGCACTCCATCTGCCTATAATTGTTTACTGTTGAGCTTAGATCCCATTGGATCAGAGGAGGTCTGCTACTATAACATTTTAAATGCAAAAATAAAAATGTATCAGGCAATGCTTCCAACCCAGGCTACTCCTAGTTGAAAGCATTCTCTTACCCCTTCCAACAACCAAACACAGCAGCCACAGAGACATGCTAGGGGTTGGGAAAGTTCCACATCCCGCCCCCCCACAAACTGACAAAAAGCCAAGAAACCCAAGACTGACTGACATTGTCATGCTAAAACAATTAACACACATGTAAACCCTAATCTCAATGTGACTGCAACTTCATACTCATATTATTTTCTTTTTACCTGGTCTTTTCCCCCTGTAGATAGCTGAGGCACACGCAACATGGAAACAGAAATCTAGGTGCAGTAGTCCTCTTTTACTCCATCTAACAATCTAACACAATCATGGACTATAAGCATACTGCAACATTCTGCGATCATTACAGCTGCAACAAGCACTATCGCTGCTATACGCCCATATTCCACAGCAGGGCTACTTAATTTTGGAAGCCCTGGGGGCCACAATGATATTCACAGCATATACCGAGGGCTGAAACTTAAATGTGGTTGCATATACATGCAAATATATATGCAAATAGCTTCTTTCACACAATGCCCTGGCACTCCCGGCATCTCCTCCTGCGGGGCTGGAAGTGCCAACACCGTGTACTGTCTGTTTGCATCTTTCAGTGCTCACCCCACCTGGGAGATATCTTGCCGTTGTGGAGCGTGTTCCCAGTGCAGGCCATGTTCAAAGTATCTCACCCACGGGCCATGTGTTAAGCCCTGCATAAACCCAAACTGTACTGCGGGCCATGTGTTGAGTAACCCTGCTCTACAGAGTAACCATTGCAGATCATGCTCCATATATAAGTGAATTTCTCTGTGTGGTGCTAGTAGGGAAAAAGCAAGGATTAGAAAAAGGGCCTCATCTCATGGCCTGTGCGTGCAGGCAAGGACAGCTCATTTGTGCATACAAATGGTCTCAGGGCTTGAAAAGCTGAGCATTCCAAGGGCCATGTGCACACTCTTCAGGGAGCGAGAGGCCACCTTAGCAGTGCACAGTGGAGGAAGGGCATGGGAAAGTGGGCAAGACAAGTCAAGTCAATGGGGTGCTGTAGTACTGGTGGATCTCTAATAGCAGATCAAAGCTTTCCTTTGCAGCAAAGAATGGGATGCCGCAATATTGTCTCCAGATTTATTGGGATATATGCAGTCTTTCCATGACCATCTCCTGTAATCAATCTGCAGAGATGGGAATAACAGGCAGTTTCCACTTTCTCACAAGCTGTCGTTCCATGTTTGATCAGATATTGTTGCCCTTTATTGTAACAAGCCACTACGTTCCCTCAGTGTGTCACCATGAGTGGGTAGCATTATCCCTAGCATGTAAATATCAGCACAACTGTAACAGGTACAGACTGTACAAAGTGCAGTATGTCTCTACAATGGAGAAAGGCCAAAGAACTAGCATCATTCCCTACCATATACAAACTTTGTATTTTCAACTGCATACAGTTGAGGCCCAAGCCAGCCAAACTCTTTCCATGGGAGGGAGCCCTCCAAACATGTTCTGATGATGTGCTGAAAAATTCTTACAGGTTTTCAGATGAGTGCAATGAGATGAGAACAAATGGAATCTGCTCAGTGAGAATGAGGCAAGAACAGTAGAGAAGAGGGACAGGAGTGTTGGCCAGGGTGCTGAAAGGAAGAAGTGCATGAGGTGAGGAAATATTTGTGTCATGAATGTGTGATGAAGAGTCCTGAAGCTTGCCCCAGCAGGATTTCATTTTCTTCCATTTTAAAATGCTATACAATGGGCCAAGGACTTTCTAAATAATATGTTTTTGGTACAAGAGCAATTAAAAACATTTATTTTTACATTTGGGTTATGCTCTATTTCCTCATCCTCCCCCTAACCCCAGTAGGATTGAGGGGAAACAACTGAGACACTGCCATATCAATTATTTTCAAACCCCAGTCCTACAATCCTTGCAGGGGCAAGACTCAGCAGGGTTTTTCCCTGCATAGATAATGTAGGATTATTTTTTATTATTATTATTACATTTGTAATGGTAGAGCCGAGATCAGGGCTTCTTGAACTAGGCACTGTACAAACCCAGAGAGGATGCAATGCCCCTGCATGGTGATCAACCCCTGCAGAATGTGGCGAATGCAAGGAAACTGTTTCCAAAATGAGACATGAATTACCACTAAGCAAGAAGGGCCTTCAAGTCTCTTCAGCAATTAAGTTAATCTGGAACTGTAAAATCTCTGCTCCGTTGTTTGTCCAGAATCTGTGTGGGGTAGCATGTCCTTCTCTTCTGCCCTGTTGAACAGGTCCACTTTGAAACAGCTGATAATCTGTTCAGATTTATTCCTGCAGATAAAATTGCAGATGAATCTGTCAAAATGGCACAATATGTTCTGCAGTTTCTGAACATTCATCTTTTCCTTAACTGCGTTCTGCTGTGTACTCTGCTAACAGGTCCAGCTTCACTCTTCTTTTCCTGTTGACCCCTGATATACTTCTGCTGGTACAGCTACAGGGAAATTCCCTTGGAAATCAACACTGGGGAATAGGAGCGGCACAAGTACATGTAAAATACAGGACTATGTAGCACTTTAAAGACTAACAAGATGGTTTATTAGATGATGAGTTTTCGTGGGCCAGACCCACTTCCTCAGATCAAATAGTGGAAGAAAATAGTCACAGCCATATATACCAAAGGATACAATTTTAAAAAAATGAACACATGAAAAGGACAAATCACATTTCAGAACAGAAGAGGGATGCGGGGGGGGGGGGGAGGAAGGTGAATGCCAGTGAGTTAATGATATTAGAGGTGGGGAAGGGTAGATGTCTGTGAGTTAATAGTATTAGAGGTGATAATTGGGGAAGCTATCTTTGTAATGGGTAAGATAGTGGGAGTCTTTGTTAAGTCCCCTGCGGAGAGTGTAACAAAGACTCCAACTATCTTACCCATTACAAAGATAGCTTCCCCAATTATCACCTCTAATACTATTAACTCACAGACATCTACCCTTCCCCACCTCTAATATCATTAACTCACTGGCATTCACCTTCCTTCCCCCCGCCCCCACATCCCCCTTTTGTTCTGAAATGTGATTTGTCCTTTTCATATGTGTTCATTTTTTTAAAATTGTATCCTTTGGTATATATGGTTGTGACTATTTTCTTCCACTATTTGATCTGAGGAAGTGGGTCTGGCCCACGAAAGCTCATCATCTAATAAACCATCTTGTTAGTCTTTAAAGTGCTACATAGTCCTGTATTTTGTTTCAGCTACACCAGACTAACACGGCTACATTTCTATCACAAGTACATGTCTGTGAGATAGGCTGGACCAGGAGTGAGCAATAATTTTTGCCAGGGGCCACTTCGGAAATATTTGAAGTGGCCGTGGGCCACACAGGGAGGGGTGGAACATCAAGTGGAAGGGGTGGGGCATCAAGTGGAAGGGGCGGGGCCAAGATACTTCTGGGTTCCCCACCCCCAGACAATTATTGGTCTGGGGGTGAGGGAGTGCCTTTGCCCCCCTCAATTCCCCCTAGGTGCCCATGCCCCTGGTCTGGGAGGAGACTTCCTAAGTTCCCCTACTTCTACGTCAAATAGGGCCTGGGGGTGGGGGAGCACGCAAAGCCTCCTCTGCTCCCCCCCCCCCCCCCCGCAAGCAGTGTGTGGAAGGAGGGCAGAAGGAGTCTTTGTGTGCTCCCCCGCCTCCAGGCCTCTATTGGCCTGGGAGCAGCAGGGCCTCTACAGGCTGGATCTACCCACTTGGCGGGCCGGATCCAGACTGCAGAGGCCCTTTTGCCCACCCCTGGGCTGGACACTCTCTCCCCCACACAAATTCTCAGGCCCTCTGAGATCTCCAACAGAGGATTTAGCACCAATGAATGACTCAACCACATTCACTTTCATTAACCAAAACAGGAGAAAACGACTATGGAGCAGTGCAGGGAATTGGCTGGGGTGCACTTTGCAGGCTGAATTACAAGGGCATGTTTTTGATTCATATGTCAGAGATGCACTCGGGAAATCTCTCTTTTCAAGCAGCTGTGTCTGTAAATCGTCCAACATACTTTATATTTGTTTCCCTTCATCTTCTGTAACACTTGTCACACATCCCACTAAGGCTGCCAACGGGGGAGGGAGGGCGGCAAACGGGGTAACGGGAGATTTAAAAGGGCCCAAGGCTCCCAGGCTCTGCTACCACCACTACCTCAGCTGTGGCCAGAGCCCTGGGCCTTTTAAATCACTGCTGAAGTCCCTGGCAGTGCTGAAGGCTTGACTGGGGGAGGCTAGTACCCGGCCCTTCTGTGTAAGCCTTGCCCCCTTCTAGAGGACCTGGAGCTGGCTTCCCCCAGGGCCTGGAAAGATCTATCGTCAGTCCTGATCTCAACTTCTTATAACACTTTTCCTTTTTTGGAGATACTCCCAGCACTCTTGATTTTCTGTCTTTTTCCTCCCTCTAAATGGATCACAATGCAGTGATCTCCTTTGCACAGATCATCCCAACTTCGTGCCTGCCTCTCCCTTTCACCTTGCTGCCCTACAAGCTAAAAGAGCACAAGCAGAGAAAAGTTGTTTTCCCCCTCTGCCTCCTGCCACCCTGTGCTCACAGAAGAGCCAAAGTTCTTCACCCAGGGCTCCCTTCCACTCTCCTCCCCCCCCCCCCCCCCCCCCAGGAGAAGCAGAACAGAACTATTCCCGAGAGTCTTTTAGGCCACCTCCAGCTGCACTGTGGCTTTGGGGATGTGCTTCCTTATCCACCTGTTGTCACAGGCCAGAGAGAGGCTGATCAGCATTGCTGCAGCACACCTGAGGCAGCTGGCTGGTAGCCAACAAAGAAATTACAGTGCTTCTGTGGCCTTCTCAGTCAGGAGGTCAATATAAGTCACAAGGGCCAGACAAGGGCAATTTTGACTCAAGACCCCACCCAGGCCTCTTGGCTTCATGTACTGTGTAAGGTGGCTCAGATTTCAGTTCAACATAAATGCTATTCCAATCATTGTACACAGTTGAAAATAGAAAGTCAACATTGGCCCACACTTTCTCCTCCCTGATATTAGAGATACTGCAGTACTCTCCTGTTACAAGTATACAGAAATTACTGCGGTTCACAATCACTGGGCTAAATTCACTGCTACCAGAATTAGCAGATCCAACAGGCAACTTAGGATATGTCTCCCTGTCGGGGGGCAACCCCCCCCCTCTCGGGGGGTGCCGCCCACGTCCGGGGCATAGTTTAGAGTTCTCGGGCCTAGATCTTTAGTACGCTGCCCCTGTATTAGGGGGAATATGGCCCACTGGCCTAGTCTCTCAGTATACTGTCCCTGTATTGGGGAAATACGGCCTCCCGGCCTAGTCCTTTGTATGCAGGCTTTGAGGCCTAGTCCTTCAGCCACGCCCCCTTCTCGCTGGGGTCCAGGGCAGGAGCGGTAGGGGGGCCCGGGCCCTCCCTCTCCACTGGGCCCTGACCCAGGGCCCTATCAGTGGCAGGTGACGATAGCGGCACTTCCCCAGTCAGCGTGGGGGTTTGCGGTGGCCGGTCCAGTGCCTGGGTCGGGGTTGGCCAGCGGCTTCGTCGTTGGGGTCGAGCCCAGCGTGGGCCTGGCAGCGGCGCGTTCAGCGGGCCGGGCGACTCCCTCTCTGGCGGTCGGGTCTGCGACTCAGGAGGTTGGGCACTAGCTCCGGCTCCGAGGGCCGTCTGCCCCTTCTGAGCAGGCCTGCAGCCTTTTATACCTTGGCTCCCCTGGGAGCATGCCCAGTAGGGCTGCGTGGGTGGGGCCTCTCCTCCCCCTGTACCAGGTGGTTTCCCTGGGCTTGAGTGCGGGGCAGGGCCGTCCCGTCACACTCCCCTTGCACTTGATCAACAAAATTTTTGTCATTCCTAGGTGCTTAATCCTCCTCCCCCACAAGAACAACAAAGTTTTGCTGTGGTAAGAGCAAACATGAATGCTGCTTTGTGGGCATGAGTACTCTCCTGCCGACAAAGCAAAAGCCGCTCGTAAGGGGTGGAGGTATCTTGTTGGCAAAAGACCCAACACACTGTGTTCACACATGCTGAATTTTAGTGACAGTGTTGATAGCCTGGTCCCTAAAAGCTGCATAGTGTACCGTAGACATACCCTTAGCCAGCAGAAATATCATCTAACTTCATCTGAAGCTGTTACAGCCAGCTCCAGCCACCAGCCAAGTGAAGTTGAGGGCATCTTTCACCATTATGGCCCTCTCTCCTACACATTTACATCAGTATGATACCACATTCCTCAGCTGAAGCTGCCATAACTAAGAGCTCATATAGCTGACAGAGGAGGAGAGAAGGGAAGAGAAAGTTGACAGGTAGAGAATAGGGGTGGATTGGCTGTTCTGGAGTCATCTGGTAAGAGAAGTTCTGCTATTTTAAAAAAAAATGTTTCATCTAACTTTTTTTTAATCAAAGATTGTTTTTAACAGTTTTGACAGGATTTGCAGAAAAATGATTGCCGGCCTATGCCAAGGAACAGACTGTGATTATCGGGTCTTTCCTCCTCTAATTGCTGTGACTCTATGATCCTTTAGTGCTAGGAAGCAATGGAAATCTGATGGTTGCCAAGCTAGAAGGGTGGTATGTTTTCTTAAATATTGTTTAACCAAATCTAAATGAAACTTTAAAAAAATACCAGCCAGAACTTCCCTTGCCATGCAATTCAGCTATCCAGTGCTTCAAACAGCATGAAGATTCTTTCACCCTATATTTGCACCCTAACACAGGGTTCTTGCTGGAAAGTTGTATTCATAGAACAACCCTTAATGCAATGCTATTTGCTCCACTGCAGTGCAAAGGGCCAATGCAAAGACATACTTCAGCCTGTGGGGCCCAGTCCTCATGCTGACCCTTCACACGGGGATATATTTCACACCTTGCAAGAAGTAGTTCCAGTTGTTGAATGGAGAGACAGATTGTGACAGGTATTTCTAATCCTGTTTTGAAAATTCTTTTGTTAAAATCTATACTGTATGAATTTCCCTTGAGTAAATATTTATTTAGCTTGCTAAGGTATTATAAATAATCACTATCATTTTCCCTTAAAAAGTCATTTCTATTTCCATTCAACACACTTCATAATTTTACCATTTAAGACACACTTGACTGAAGCATGGTATAAAATTGTCAGTCTAAATGCAAATTTCTCTCTAAAAAACTGACAAATTATGCTGTGATTTATATACAGATAAATCAATAAGTATGAGAGGCTAGTGGATTCAGATGCTTTTCTTGGCATGCTCTAAGTAAAACAAAATGTACTTCACAAAAAAAATAAAAATGTGCAAGCCTTGGGTCTGGAGTGGTGCCTTTTACAGCTTTTTCTAATATAAAAGAGCAGAGTTACATAACTTTTCATAGCATTATTAATATATGTGCCACAAGTATCAATAGCACATTATAAGAAAATCATAACACTTCTACTGAATTGTACACTCCAGATCTGTAGCTATGACAAACGCAGTGAGAAAATCTCGGTCAATAGCTGAACTGGAGTGGTTCCCCACTACAATGGCTGGAGAAGACTATTTTTCAAAAGATCCTAAATTACAACCAGTTTAATGTACTCCTAGTAGTCTTGAAATCATATCTAAAGGACATAAGAAGTGGAAAAGAGAAGAAGAAATTGCTGCAGTAATCTGACACATATCACTTAAAGAGGGAAAAGGCAAAAGGAAAAAAACACCCAGACCGATTCCCAAGGTAAAGTGATAGGAGTCTGTACTCACCGTGGTGTTCAGATACCTGCTAAGTAATAAAAAGATCCAAACAAGCAACAAAGAGGCTCCTAAGATTCATACAAGTCAACTTTATGACCCAGCAAGTAAATCACTGATGAATGACCCTCACACATTCATTTTTCTGCAAGTAAAGACTCCAGACTAAAGAAGAAACCATCACTGATCTATGCCTTACTACCAGGAAGGAACTAGTAGAAAACATGAGGCTAGTAGGCAAGTTATTTATTATGAGATCTTTTGGATTCAGCAAGATGGATCACAGAACAGCAGAAGAGCTTTGGACTTTAGGACAGCAAATCTGGGGAGTTAAGAAAGGCGAAGATGAAGTCCCGCTGGGAAGCCAACCCCACAGATACAGACCAAATGAAGCAATGTAACTACCAGTTCCCTGAGGCACGACAATAGTGTAGTCAAATCAAAACCCTCTGGTTTGGGGATTTTCAGTATTTTGACCAATAAACAGATACATGAATCTAAAAACCTGTCAATTAAAAAAATATGTCAAGGGAAAATGTTTGACCAATTCTAATAATTAAATCTACATGTGGGATTCAGTGGTATCTAGAATTATGAAAAACCTGATTCAAAAAACAATTAAATACAGATTGGAAAAAAACCCAACAAACCTTGAGGGGAAACAGTTGGAAATGCATTTCATCAGTGAGCAGGGGAAAGAGACCCATAGATGACTAAGTGACTGCAAATCTGACCTGCATAAACAACACAGTATGAGCCTTAAGGCCACTGCATTTGGGACTGCATAGTAAAAGGCCTACATTCCTGATGCAAAACAGTCTCTCTTGTCCTTTCTGCAATGGAGTACATGATTCTTCCATGCAGTACAGCCTAACAACTATATTTTACTTTTCCCTTGTACAAATCTGTGTGAATGTCAATGAATGTTATTTTCTTACATTTGTAAGTATTTTAAGTATTTGTAAACCAATAAAAATAGCAATACATTTGAAGAAAACAGTATGGTTTCAGTACTGATTACTTTATCCACAAGACACTAATAGATGTGTTGGATTTAACATACCCAGTATTTCCATTTGCATAAGCCAGTGGAACGGTACTGAAGTCAACTGTGATATCCCTGACAATGATGGTGCATTTTGGCCCTATATTTTTTTACCATTTGTATATTTGCTAACACAAGTGCTCACTCGTCATTTTGCTTGTTCTAGATCAGTGTTTCTCAACCTTTTTTTTATAAAGTACCCCTTTAAAAAAATTGTAAGTACCCCCCAGTACTTACACTTTTCAGACACACAAACTTTTTTTCTACCATTGCAACACATTTGTTCAAACAACTTAATCGTAGCCAGGTGCGCAAAGAAATGTTTAGGTGTAAAAAGTACGAAAATAATGAAGTGCTGTAAATAATAAAACAAAAATTCAGTTTTCTCCAATTTTCTGTTGTGTTGACGTACCCCCCAGGGGTAAGCATTGAGGTAGTAAAGTTTGCAGATGATACAAAACTGTTTAAGATAGTCAAGACAGAAGCAGACTTTCAGGGACTCCAAGAAGATGTCACCAAACTGAGTGATTGGGCAACAAAATGGCAAATGAAATTTAATGTGGATAAGTGTAAAGTAATGTACATCGGGAAAAATAACCCCAACTATATGTACAATATCATGGGGGCTAATTTGGCTACGACAAATCAGGAAAGAGATCTTGGAGTTATCGCGGACAGTTCTCTGAAAACTTCCACACAGTGTGCAGCGGCGGTCAAAAAAGCAAATAGGATGGTAGGAATTATTAGGAAAGGGATAGAAAATAAGACCCAGAATATCTTACTGCCCCTGTATAAAACTATGGTACGCCCACATCTTGAATACTGTGTACAGATGTGGTCTCCTCACCTCAAAAAAGATATTTTGGCCTTGGGAAGGGTTCAGAAAAGGGCAACTAAAATGATTAGGGGTTTGGAACGGGTCCCATATGAGGAGAGGTTAAAGCGACTGGGACTTTTCAGTTTAGAAAAGAGGAGACTGAGGGAGGATATGATAGAGGTCTATAAAATCATGAGTGGTGTGGAGAGGGCCGATAAAGAAAAGTTATTTATTACTACCCTAAATAGAAAAACTAGAGGACACCAAATGAAATTAATGGGTAGCAGGTTTAAAACTAATAAAAGAAAGTTCTTCTTCACACAGCATGTAGTCAACCTGTGGAACTCCTTGCCAGAGGAGGCTGTGAGGGCTAGGACTATAATAGAGTTTAAAGAGAAGCTAGATAATTTCATGGAGGATAGGTCCATAAAAGGCTATTAGCCAGGGGATAAAATGGTGTCCTTGGCCTCTGTTTGTCAGAGGCTGGAGAGGGATGGCAGGAGACAAATCGCTTGATCATTGTCTTCGGTCCACCCTCTCTGGGGCACCTGGTGCTAGCCACTGTCGGTAGACAGGATACTGGGCTAGAAGGACCTTTGGTCTGACACAGTACGGCCGTTCTTATGCTCTCTTGAGTACCCCTAAGGATACTCGCACCACTGGTTGAAAAGCACTGTTCTAGATTACAGCACACAGCTGAAGTTTGAGGGCCGGGGGATGTTCCAGTGGAGAATAAAAATTGATAGTCAGGTATTTCTTTGACACAATCTTGTTTATTTGTAAGAAATTATAAAGTCCTGTGTCTCTGAACACAGAAGGAATCAAATAGCAGGAAACAGCATCTTTTGCAAACAGCAACAAGAGGAGTCTTTTCAGCCTGTACTATGATCCAAAAACTTCTCCCAGGTTTCTCCCAGGGTCAGACACCATGCTCCCAGCTGCTCCTTCAGTCTGTGTTGCTCTCTGGTTCAGAACACTCTCTGTTCTGCCCTCCCCTTCCCACCCTGCTGCACACCATAAAAATAATATGCATCACAAAGCCCATTTGGGTTAGGTGGAGACATTTGAGACCACGGGAGCCAGTAGCCTCGCTGGACTCCTGGACAGTATGGCACTCCCTCCAAGAAGAGGTGAGGGGCCTGTACCAGAAGGGTTGGGGCCAGGGAGCACCGCCTGAACCATGGTGCATCCCACCAAACCCACAGCGCTGCCTTGAGCGCACCATGTGGCAGCAATTTATAGGGCATGGGGCTCTGGGAGTCACTGCAACTGCAGTAGCAGTGGCCGGGAGCCCCAAGCCATTTTGAATTGCTAGGCCCTGGGACAGTTGCCATCTTCACCTCTCCCCCTCCCTTACCTGTCCTCCATCATCATGTTAACAGAAAGGTTGTTCACATCCACTCTCAGGCTATGTCTGCACTAAGCAGCTTTTAGCCACAAGGCTGTGTCGACATAGCCCTCCCGCTAAAAGTCAGTGCGTGGAAATGCTGTCTGTCATCACTTTTGCTAACAAAATACTTACAGGCCTCACAAGCGGCTTTCGCTTTGTCAGTCGGAAAGCACTCCTGCCAACAAAGCAGCATTTACTTGCCCTTCCTGTGACAAAACTTTTGCCTTTTGGAGGGAGAGAGGGTTTAAGCATCTGTGAACAACAAATTTCACTGATCAGTTGCAAATACAGAAAAAGCTTTAGTGACATTTTAGCTCCATCTATAACAGGGTTTCACTTGGCTCTGAATAATCAATATTTGAACACACCATCAAAACAATCAGGCAGGTAGCAGAATGGACACTTTTGCGGGGGAATAATCCGGGTTTCACATGTCAATACTGGCACAGCTCATCAATTATGTCATGCACATTCAGTCATCTTGAAAATGTTAGCAAGCTTTTCTGGTGACAATTGTGCTACTCAAACTAGGGATGCTAAATTGTGAGTAACTGACTAATCAAATCGTCAACGCAATTTGCATTGACTGTTTGATTAGTCGATAGGGCGACTCCGCCTTTGAAGTGTAGCAACAGCCGTAGAGCTGTTGCTGCACTTCCAAGGTGAAAACACCGCAGGGAGCATGGGTCCAGTGGGGCGGCAGTCTGCTGATCCTGTGCTTCCAATGGCATTTCAAAGCATCAGCACTGCGTGGAGCCTGGGTCAGCTGGGATTCCACCGCTGACCCCAGGCTCTCTGCAGTGCTGCTGCTTTGAAACACCACAGAGAGCCCAGAGTCAGGGAGACCAGCTGCTGCTTTGAAGTACTCCCACCTCTTCCCACCCCTCTTGCTGCCTCTTTCTGATAGTCATTCACATCCCTCACATCCCTGTCAACTAGTCATTCACATCCCTCACTAAAACTCCATACTCATTGCTAGAAAGCCCTAGGCCTCATCCTTCTTTGAGGTCTAGTCAAGTGGATCTCTGTGTACTCACAAAGCCCAAGTGACTTCTCTGGGGGAACTTCAGGACCTAAATTTGCTCTTTTAGTAGATCCTAACTTGCTTCCAATTTCATTACTGGCCACTACTGTCCAGGTGTTAATGTGGAAAACAGCTTCCTGCGTTCCTTTCCTGATGGCGTGGAATCCATAACCATCAGTGAGTTTTGTGTTTGGTACAGTTCTACTTAATTTTCCTCCTGCTATTCTCTGCTCATAGATACCTGTAAACACACATCAGTTACTTAAAATATATCAATTGAACTGTATTATTATTTTATGGGCATTCATTTCAGGAGAGGATTCATTATATTTTAATATATTTCCTATGGTGCAAAAGTATTTTGATAAATAATTCATATTAGAGTCCCAAATTTACAAGACTAATACTATTAGAATCACAGATGAGTAGAATGTACATACTGGCCACATTTATATTTTCAGATTTACACTATTACAATAGTTTTTATTATCTTTGATTTATGAAAGCTGAAGCCCGAAGGGGTAGATAAGTTGTCTTAAGAATTTACTCAATCTTTCAACAAAGTTAAATGGAGAAAAGATGGGGAAAGAGCATTTTCTCCTTCTAGATGTGTAGTTTGTTCAGCTATACAAATATAAACAACAAAAAAGGCACTACTTATTTTAAAAAAATATTACTTGAGGTCCTGTTTTTATTTTACTTATCCAGATAAAAATTCCATGGGAGGCCACAGGGCTAGTACTGCAAGACCAGACCTCCGTATTGAAGCTGCAAAAAATAAAGCCATCACTTATGGTTTTATGATGTGGACATCTGCTCGCTGAAAACAGTACTGCAGGCCCGCAGACAGGGGGCAAAGGAGGCAACTGCCCTGGGCCCCTCCCTCTGCTTCTGGGAGAGCATAGCCAGGGCTCCCCCCACTTGCCTTGGGGCCCAGCAAGTCTGTTAGCTCTTGTGCTGTATTGAAACTCATCATGATCATCTCAACAGTCATCTGGTGATACCAACTTCTGGTCACTATCTACTTACACTGGATTTGATCCAGCAATATAGAGGTGAAACAAAACTGTTCCATTAAAGCTTTTTCATTCCAGTACTGGTTAGATCAAATAATATTTCTTTTGTTTTTCTTTTAAACAGAAGTTAGGTGGGATCTTCCATATCTACTGCTGAAAGGCCTGCACTATCTTAATCCTGTTATTATCACACCTATAGTTCTAGTTCTAGAACAGTGTATGGTGCACCAACCTCCGTGACCAGTATACAACACTTTTGCTGAATCCCCAACTCCAGATGCATTGGTTTTAGGCATATAATGGGCAGGGGCAGGTAGATAGGGTATATTCCAAATACTCTAACCTCTAAATAGATGGTCAAGCTACTTTGGGAGGAGAGAAGAAGTAGGAGTCTCTGTACCATTATAAAAATTACCAACTCACCTTTCCAGAGTCTCATTTTGAAGCTTGGCTCAGTGTTTAGGCCAGTCCCTAAAGAAAATCCTCAGTATTTATGATCTGTGTAGAAAGCAGCTTCTAGCTTGGAACTTATTTCTGACAACAGGTTAGGGAGGGAGAAAGAAAGTTGCATTATTCATTAATGAATTTTTTATTATCTTCCACAGTTGCATTATTCATTAAAGAAATGTTTATTACCCTGATATTTCACTTTGTTATTATTATGATGTCCAAAGAGTGGTTTCCTTGAACACTCACAGCCCTTCACGCAGCTATGCATTTTTTTAAAGCTGTAGAATACATGATAGTGAAAACCTAAGTATCACTAGTCAAATCTCCAGAAAATCAAGCAGCCAGAGATGTTAGTGACAATATTGTCCGTACAGTTTATACCATTGTTTGGTTAAGCATTACAACAAATGTAAGGCCCCTAGTACTGAGTTCACTTGGTTTATTCTTAATATCACAGCAAAATTCTAGACTTCACTCCATTTTGTAAATTACATCAGCATAAGAAATACAACACACAGGATACATAAATGGTTATCTTTCTTATAGCTTCCAAAAATAAGGATCTCTACAAAGAAATGAGGGGTATTGTGAGATCTCCAGTGACTGCCATAAAACCAAATAGAAAAGACAAAAGATAAATCTAAAGGAGCCATATAAAATACGCTTTTGACTCTCCGGGGTTAATGGATCATATTTCTGGTGCTACCTTGTTTGTTGTAACTCAGTTTTCACTCTGGATTACAAATAATCCCATAATTCATCATGTTCTGGGCAGTTAAAATATTTATTTCTTTTTGACCTCCCACTAAGTGCATTCAAAGGAAAACAAATGGATTCTACTTGGGGCATGCACAATTTTTGTGCCTGTATCCCAGAAACCTGAAACCAATCCAGCTTTCTTGTGATTGAAAAAAGCTGAGTTGGCTGGGTTAAATCTGTTGTCAATATGGCTGGCTTACATAGTGAAATAGTTTCTTTCTGAGCAAGGGAAAGATTTACTGTAGTCAAGATATGGACTTGAGATATATAAGCATGGATCACGGGATGGGGATGAGGAATGAGTGATTCTTTATATATAAAGGCACTATATACCTCAGCAAGAAGCTCTTGCCCTATGAATAATCAAGTTCCTGAATCAACAGACTTTATCTACTCAAACTATCACCCACATCAGAATCCAATTACAGCAAAGCCTACAGAAAACAGGTTTGGCACACTTTAATATTTTGTCATTAATCTAATTTAGCACTGGTTTCAATTACAATGAAGCACGTTTTATTAAGAGATACATTTTGTTTGTTGGCATTTTGATCACATTTTTCCCATATTGACTCTGATCTAGCTCTCTGGGTACTTCTGCCACGCACACTGCCATAGATTTAGAGATTTTCTCCATTTTGCTAAGAAATCAAACCCGGCATCTCAGAATGAACACAATATGTTTTTAAAATTGGCCTGAAGTTTTTGTAGCACTGATTCCACAGCGATGCAGCTCAAATTGACATCAAAGGACAAATGTATCCGATCACTTGACAACTGAAATACTTGCTTCAGAAAGAATGTAGGCATATAGTTAGAATAAAAAGTTCTTATCCTAAGTAAAATAAGCATTTTTTAGGATTAGTACAGTATCACTCATATATCAGTCTGATTTAGGTGCCTTTCCCCCCATCAATATGCATGTAACTGCTATTGAAATTAGTTGAAGTTACACAGAGCACAGACCTCTTATTTAGTTTTCATATGAACTGCAGAATTATCTCATTTTCAAGTTTAATAACATACAGAAGAGATGTGGAAATAATTTTATCTTTCTTCCTCCTGAATTTGGCTAAAACCCTGCCGCTTTCCTTCTTACATTCATTGAGGAGAATGTCATCTGCACAATCCTAAATGCTTACAGATATTTACAAGCCTTTGCTTAAAAACCATTCCCAGTTAGAAATGTGCATCTTACGTCTAAAGACCCAAGTTTCTAAGAATTGGAAAAATTTGCTTCAATGTGCATTCCTCAAATGTAAATATAATTGCATATGCTGATAATCTCGAGGGTTTGCGGGATTAATGTAGGCTCATGAATTTATTGCAGTGATCAGAATAATCCTGCGGAAAAGAGATAACAAGAGTGCTGGAAATATTAAAAAGCAACTGCCGAACATTAGGGAGCAGTCACAATAATCCACAGTTGTGCTCATAAAATTACAAACCTCAGACACTTCATGCAGGTCCAAAAAGCGACAGGATTTGAATTCTGATCTTAGGTTTCCAAAGACAGATCATTTCTTGGTAAGGCAAAGGAGTAACAATATCTCTAGGGAAATTTTATGCATTGTGGAATGGCATGAATACATTCAGGGTAAAAACTGAAAGTTAGTATTTCCTCAAATCAAATGAAGTCTGAATTCTGATACTTTAGTAAAATGCAGGACAATGTAGCACTTTAAAGACTAACAAGATGGTTTATTAGATGATGAGCTTTCGTGGGCCAGACCCACTTCCTCAGATCAGTTTGGAAAAAAGAAGATTAAGGGGGGACATGATAGCGGTTTTCAAATATCTAAAAGGGTGTCACAAGGAGGAAGGCGAAAATTTGTTCCTCTTGGTTTCTGAGGACAGGACAAGGAGTAATGGGCTTAAAGTGCAGCAGGGGAGGTTTAGATTGGACATTAGGAAAAAATTCCTAACTGTCAGGGTGGTCAAATATTGGAATAAATTGCCAAGGGAGGTGGTGGAATCTCCCTCTCTGGAGATATTTAAGAACAGGTTAGATAGACATCTGTCAGGGATGGTGTAGGTGGAGCTTGGTCCTGCCTTGAGGGCGGGGGGCTGGACTCGATGACCTCTTGAGGTCCCTTCCAGTCCTATGATTCTATGATTCTATGAAATAGTGGAAGAAAATAGTCACAACCATATATACCAAAGGATGCAATTAAAAAAAAAATGAACACATATGAAAAGGACAAATCACATTTCAGAACAGGAGGGAGATGCGGGGGGGGGGGGGGAAGGAAGGTAGGTAAGTGTCTGTGAATCGATTCACAGACACTTACCTTCCTCCCCCCCCCCCCCCGCATCCCCCTCCTGTTCTGAAATGTGATTTGTCCTTTTCATATGTGTTCACTTTTTTTTTTAATTGCATCCTTCCTCATGGGAGGCCGAATACAGGGCTTCTGAAAGAGTGTGTGTGCTCTTCCCCACAAAAAAGTGGAAGAGCAGCTGCGTTCCCTGGATGTGGCAGAGTTTTTCCAGGATACCGGAGGTATCCTGGAAATACCACATAGTATAGAGATACCCTCAATGTCTCTGTAACAGTCGGTTCCACTACATTCACCCCCTTTAAAGAATGATGTTAAAATTTGAACAAAGTATGCCTGGTGAGGTATCATTTGAAAACGTATGATTTACTGATCATTATTGTCTTGGTAGAATATGCATGGCAACATCTTATGTACAGTTATAAGATTTTACTGTGTGATTTTGCTGAGACGTGCTAACACATTCTGGAGGGCAGTCACAAAACGGTTCCCCAGAGACATGAGGCTGGCCTCAGCCAGGTGTCAACAAGATCAAATGGACCATCACCTGATTAAGTGGCTACTGTCCCACAAGGGAGAGAGTGTGAGCAAAGAATCTACATTTTGACAAAGCACCAGCTTGAGGTTTGGGATCACAGAGATTTTGTCCTCAGCTAGAGTTGATTCTGGCACAAGTTTTGCCAAGCATAAGAGCTTGTGTGCACAGCGCTATGTCAGTGGGAGACGCTCTCTTGCTCACATTGCTACTCGTTGAGGTGGTTCTCTCCTATCTATAGGAGAGCTCTCTGCCATCGGCATAACATGGCTTGATGAGCCGACACATCAGTACAGCTGTGCCCCTGCAAGCTTCTAAGTGTAAGACATGGCCTTAGCCAGTCAGACTGTTGGACTACGTGGTGATAAAGACCTTTCTTTGAATTCCCAATGGAAAGCAGGGCTGGCCAAGGGAGATGGGGGGGGGGGGGAGCGGGGCTGGCCGGGGAAGATTGGTGGGGGGAGAACCAGCAGGTGGGAAGCAGGGCTGGCCAGGAGGGGGTCGGGGGGAGCAGGGCTGGCCGGGGGATATTGGGGGGGTGAACCAGCAGGTGGGAAGCAGGGCTGGCCAGGAGGTTGGAGGGAGCAGGGCTGGCCGGGGGAGATCGGGGGAAGGGGGGGAGAACCAGCCAGTAGGAAGCAGGGCTGGCCAGGAGGGGGTCGGGGGGAGCAGGGCTGGCCGGGGGAGATCGAGGTAAGGGGGGGGAGAACCAGCCAGTAGGAAGCAGGGCTGGTCAGGAGGAGGTCGGGGGGAGCAGGGCTGGCTGGGGGAGATCGGGGGAGGGGACCGGCCAGCAGGGAGTGGGGCTGGCTGGGAAGGGGTCGTGGGAGTGGGGCTGGCTGGGGGAGAAGCCGCTGGTGGGGAGCGGGGCTGGCCAGGGGAGATTGGGGCAGGGGGGACATCGGCCGGCGGGGAGTGAGACTGGCCGAGAGGGGGTCAGGGAGAGCAGGGTTGTCTGGGAGAGATCATGGGGGGGGGGGGGGGCGGGAACTGGTCGGCGGGAAGCAGGGCAGTACGCAACTACGTACTGATACTCATAATAATAAAACTAACTTAATTCGAAAATACCAGACATTTCTATGTCTGGCATTTTCTCAATTTATTTCCCAGAGAGAAAGCTCAAAACAGGACACCTGGCAACCCTCGCCTTTCCTATCCTACCTCTCTGCAGTGTGCTGGAACCAGTTGTTGACACTTTCCCCGCAGCACTCTCCATCTCTCTTCCATTCTTCAGCCAGAGATTTCAAAGCTACCGCAGCACTGATGGGAGAATGAGGGAGAAGTCAAAAACAGTGACCTCTACTGGCAGGAGACCAAATGCCTCCCTCCTTGCCTCACCACTTCCTACTTCTTTCTTCAAAGATACCAAGTCAGCTGCTCAGAACTGGATTTGGACAATGGGAACGGTGCTGGCCAGGCTGGAGCAGTGGGCAAGTATGCAAAAAGTCAAACAAGATAAACTCTCCCTACTCTTTAGCTCTAAAATGGGTGAGACTGGAGCGAGCGTTTCAGTCAACACCATAATTATGCATATTTCCCCCTCCTCTCCCACAAATGTAAAAACAAGAACTCTTGGACCTTGTCAAAATCCAGAAAAGGCCCCAATTCAAGATTCGCTGCAGCTGCACTGATGTTGACCCTCACACCATTAGCACAATCTGTGGAAACCCAGCACATGGAGCCAACTCCGAGGTGTGTCTACCAGTGCTATGTCTGACTTGATTCTGCTCTCACTGAAGTCACATGCTTCGGGCCAGAAGCATTAAGGGCCCAGATTTGGCCAGGTGCTGGGCGCTCTTGACTTCCACTGAAATCAGGAGGAACTCTTGAAGGATCAGGCTGCAAACAGCACATATACAAAAGGAAAGTGAATACAAAAGCTTTCATTTTGTTCCTGTTTATTGCTTTTGTGTCTCAGCTTATGAAAATGCAATTCAGACATTTCTATCCTTATTAGTTTATGTTCCATATGACTTTCTTTGCACAGCTGATTTCATGGGTAGCTGATTTCACATGGTTTACACAGAGATTTTGCAACAGCGGAACTATTCCATTTCAGGGTGTCATATTTTAACTGAAATACTTATGCTAGCACAACCCTGGAGTGGCTACCGCAATACCAGTATAAAGATACTTTATATTTATAGCAGTACAGCTTATTCCTCTTTCTACCCGGGAAAATGACACCAGTACAACGACAAAGCATCTTTATTCGAGTATAACTGGGTCCACCGCAGGAGGGTTGTCCTACCTTTGCATACTAGCCTTGTTAAAGTGGTACAACTTTTGTGTGTGGACAAGCATTTAAACCCCAAGCCTCCAACATTCAAACCAAAATATGTTTGTGACATTTCCTTGTACTAACATTGACTTTTGTGTGGCTGGAGAAATCCTGTTGTGCACAGAGAGGTGAGAGAAATTGATTTTGAAAAGGGCTAATCTATTGGAGCCGTCCTGAGCTCAACTATCTGGGGTTCAGTGTTTTTCAAACTGCTGCAGCTGCTGCTGAGAGGGTCTATTTACAAATGAAAGGGAAATTCACAGTTCATTCGGATGACTCATTCCAAGTTTACTGGGTGGTTCACACGCCTGCCGGAACAGGAAGGCCCTTATTGTGCTCAATTGTTTTCCTGAATGCCTTTATGAACAACAGCAAAAGGAAATATTACAGTTTGGCATTAGGCCATCAAGCTGCTTGGTACTATATAGTGCTTAGAATGCAAAACAGACATCAGCCAAGGCAAACAGATCCCTAGTGCTGCAGTTAGTTTTGCCTGTGTTTCAGATTAACTGCTGCTTTTCACAGCAATGGAGTTAAGACAACAGTTACTCTTTTTTTTTTTAAGTTGGATCATTTATTTTCAATACTTATTTCATGTTCAATAGCCACACAGGACAGCATTTCACAAAGGTGGCTATTACGGCTGCATGCAGACCCCAGGGGCTTTTCTGTGCAGCCACAGCCTGCTGGGTATGATTGGGTGAGGGAGGGGGGCAAAGCAGTGTTCAACACGCAAACGGGCACATCCTTGGAGGGGGGCAATGGGACAATTGCTCAAAGGCCTGAGTGGGGAGAATGGGGGGGAGGAAGGGGAAAATCTCTCTTCATGCTCTGTCCCCTGCTCTGAGTGCCAACTCCACAATTCCCATCAGCCGGGAACTGTGGCCAAAGGGAGCCGTGGGGGCAGTGGTGCATAGAGCCCCCTGACAATCACTTCTGGGAACCACCCCACCCCACCCCACCCCTCCTGCACCCCACTCCTCTTCTCCAGCTCAGAGCCCACACACTGAACACAAACTCCAACCCAGAGCATGTCCCCTCACCTCCTCCCAGTGCCTGCACCCTGCACTCCCTCCTGCACCCCATACCCAGCTTGGTGAAAGTGAGGGTGGGTTGGGGGCAAGCAACAGGAGGGAGGGGGATGAAGTGAGTGGGGACAGGGCCTCATAGAAGCGGCAGCACAGGGACATGGTCTCAGGAAAGGGGCAGTCCATGGGATGAGCAAGAGTCTTTTGGCTGGCGATATTAGAAAGTTGGCAAGCATACCAAGCAATCTTGTGGAAGCTCCTGGCCTTACCAGAAGAGCTCGCTGGGTGACAGCAGCACAACTGGCAGTTCGCTGGGCACCACAGACACAGGCAGAATGTGTCAGGAGGAACATGTCCACATGGGCACAGTTTGTGCATGCATAGGAGCCCATTGATTTTTCTGCTATGGGGCCCAAAATTCCTCATATAGGTTGAACCTTTCTAGTCCAGCACACTCTGCTCTGACAATACCCAAGGTCCGGCATGATTTTTATTAGCCGGATGTCCACTTATCATGGGTGCAGCCAAGTTTTCCACAGTCCCACTAAGTGTGTTCACAGCCACTGGTCCTGGCTCTCAAAGTTCTGTGCTGTTATTTAGCTCTAATTTACCCCTAAATGTCTTTTACGAGTCCAGAAAGCAGAAGTGTTGGTAATGCTGCTAGACAATACTGACCTCCCATGGTTCAGCAAATTCTCTAGTTCAGCTAAGCACTGGTAAGGTCCCAAGGGTGCTAGACTAGAGAGGTTCAACCTGTAGTGGACCTACCTACAAATATCACTTTTCACTGAAAGAGATTTACTAGCTAATATTTAAAATACTGTAAAGGCAAAAGAAACAACAATAATGAAAAAGACAAGAATGTGCAAAGCACATTATTTGTTTGTTCTGTTTAAGTCCAGAGAACTGTACATTATTTTACTATTGAGTCTGCATAAATGATGATTTGCACATGTGTGTGGATGTTTGCTTTTTCCAAAAGTTATTTTAAGAAAAATCATCAGCATTAGTGGCCACACTTAGAACCCACCAAAAAATTTCTTGTGAAATGCCCTGACATAGGAGGTGCTCTGACACCACCACTACAGAGGTGAGTCAGTGAAAAGACTCTCAGGCCATGTCTTTAAACGGGAGATTGACACTGCCGTGATTTATTTTCCAGAATACGATTTAGCAAGTCTAGTTAAGACTCGCTAAATCAAACTCAGAGACCCCACTGGCTGCTGGTACTCCTGCTTCTGTGAAGATTAAGGGAAGTCAATGGGAGTGCTGTGAGGATGGCAGGGAAACTTGAAACAAGGTATGTTGACCCCAGCCATGTAGCTAACATAACTTTAGTTGCATATCTTGATTAGGTGTTCCCTTTTAATGTAGACCTGGCCTCACAAACACCAGCTTCTGGAATTGTTTACTCTGAAGAGTCAAGCACTACAACGGCAGAAACAGCCAGTCCACCTAATCTCTTAACCACAGATGAATCTTATAGACTTATTGCATCAAATGCGATCCCAGCTCCTGGCCTCCAACAGATGAAGTGTGATATGGTCCAAATACTTCTCTCTGCATCTGTGAGAGTTCATTCCTCCATATAAATTCAGACTCAACTTCCACTGCAGCCAATTTTCTGGCCAGAATTTTTTTCTATTTTGGCTGAAAAATACAAGTTTGGGCATAATTGAAGTCAGGTCAATTTGTTTTCAACTCAAAATGCCTTTTTGTTTTGAACTTTACTACAGTTTTATTTTTAAAAAAGTTTAGAGTCAAAAGTTAAAAAAAACCTTTTCTTCAAAGGTCAAACAAAATGTTTCGGTCAATCTGAAACTTTTAAAAAATATTTTTGGCTCAACCACTGAATAGAAAAAATGATTATTCACATAGCTTTAATCCCCACTTCTTATAGCTTTTACTAGAGCTATAAATGATACAAAAATGCCCAGATTCTACTGTGATGGGAGCCATGTAAAAAGATACATAAGAGAATAGTTAAAACAACTACAAGCAAAATGTTGGGCACTTACTGCACAGTTGGTGTGCATCACCATCACTCCATTGACTTAAATGGAACTACACCAATTTACATCAGCTGAAACTCTAACTCTAAAACTACATGGCTAATAATGTGGTCATCCCAACATATGGCAATAAGAACTTTATAGCAGACCACCTGGTATGTTATAAATATAAGTCATGCAAGTCATAACCCCTAAAGTCCAGGTTAGTTTTCATTGTAATCTCATAATTAAACAAGCTCATCGGTTTCTGTAAAATTTTACATTTTACACTTAGTTTTTTCACTTGAATATTTTAAGTATGAGCAAAATCCCAGCCGTCATTTTGAAAGCAGACTAAAGTAGGAGTTTTTTCCCCTCTTTCCTCTAAAAACAAAAATAAAAAAAGTCAGCAGGTTTCTTGATGAACAGTGTAGACTACTGAACAATCAGCCTATGCCAATTTATATCAGAGGGGGATCAGACTCAAGTTGTTTTGCTAAGTTTGAAAAGAGTTTCATAATAAAAGAGTTGTGAATATTGTTGCAAATGGGAGACTGAAAATGCGCAATAGAAACGTCCAAGTCATGTGACATGCACACCAAGTGACAAATCCTTCACCTAGTGCCAGCCCAGTGAGGCAGATCCTGATCCTGGTAGGTGCATGCCTCCTTGCAGATCAGGGAGTTAATCTGAATGAGATTTCTACGATCTCTGCAGAGGAACAGAAGAGAGGTCACTACTCTGTAAATCCTTCAGCCCAACTTCTCTCATCACCTTCTCCTGTCCTGTACCCTGAGGGGGCCCTATAAAGAAGGGCTCTGCTCCACACAAGGGTTGAATAACCCTTACATGCCTCCACAATGACTGCTCTCTCTCTCACAGTGGAAATGCATTAACTCCACTAGTGTGGAAGCAGAGGCAAGAATTAGTCCTGAAAGGTGGATGTGGTGGTATGAACACACATCCAGGTAGTTAACTGCACAGATATTTGGTTCCAGGAGAAACTCAGCAGCTGAAGCCAGAGATTGTATGATTAACTGGAGGAGTTCAATGGCTTTGAAGCAACGTGTGTGTGTGGGGGGGGGGGGAAGCTTGCAAGGCAGGATGGGGCCTTTTCTTTGTAATTTTGTCTCTGAAGGCTTTTACATGAGAACTATGACCAACTGGCTATATAGCCACAGATGTACCAGTAACTGGCATTAAAGAATGGTATTTGGGGTAATATAAAGATTTGACCTGCACTTTCACCTATAGCTTTACTGCAAACAGTATTCATGAGTTACAAAAGCCACCTGTTAAAAACAACACCCTATGGTTTATATAATTAACCAATATCATGTAAATTTCGATTGTAATTTAATTGTAATTTGTAATATTCTAGGTCATAAATTATCTTTTAGTTTCTGTGTTAGTAAAATGTTAAAGTTTAAAAAAGTGAACAGAAAGGGTCATGCACAAAGGTGAACTGAAATTTGAGTTTTAATTTGAATCAATATTCATAGAAAATTGTTTTCACTATTTGCTCAACTTTGCTTAGTATAATCCCATAGGTGAAATAACACGATATGTTATGCATAGAAAAGCTGTTTAGAACATTTTTTTAAGAATTCCAAAATGTATTACTTATGATTTTCCTCTGCCTTGGAAGGTTCTACCATTGTACTAATGGCAACTACAACTTTCAGGTGAAGGGGTTTGAAAATCTGCACCAAGAAACAACTCTCTGAAAGATTCCTAACACAGCTTTTGGTGGAACATATGGCACACAGAGGGAACATGTGATATAGAGTCATTATTGGCATTTGTTTGGGATAAACAGCATAATTCCCACTGGGCTTTACCGCTCATGAGTAGTATGGTTATCCCAATTCATAGCAATAAATCTTTAGATTGCACCACATCATCAAAGACACACACACATACATATGTATGAGACAGGGAGAGAACACACATATGAAAGTGGTTTATAGTTGCATCACTCAAATAGTGGAATCATGAGCAAATTACACTGATCATTCCAGTATATAGTTTACATGTGGGCATATATGTGAAAATAGAAAATATATGAAAGTAAAAGGCCTAGATCAGAAGTTTAATATCAGTTTGGTATTTACAAAAAGCAGTAAAATAAAAACAAAACAGATAAAGGGACTAATCCTAAAAAGTGCGGCGCAGCTTCATGTTCCATCAAAATCAATAGATATTGGGAGTGCACTGAAGATCGGCATCCAGATCAGACACACAAAAATCTTTATCTTAAACAGAGGATACAGATCAGTGCTCCAGTCCCAGTGATCAACTCCAATCCAACACAAGTCAGCTTTTAGCTGTCAAGACAAGAAGCATCTTGGACATGCTGACAACTGACAGGAGGATCTCTGGGTACACACCTTGCCATTTTGCCATTTATGTATCCTATCCTGAAATCTTTCTTTCCATGAACAGTTCCTTTGGTGACAAGGCTTTGATTCTCCAAACCCTTGTGAAGCATACAGCAGGCAGCCAAAAAGAAGTCAGTGTTGCTAATGCCAGTTTCTATCTGTGTAGCTGAGAACAGAATCTGGCCAAATATCTGATATGAAGTAGAGCAGGGTTATGAAAATAACAAAGTTTAACAGATCATGAAATAATTGAACCCACTCATTCCCTGCAGGGCGAGGAGGGAAGCACCAAATGTTAACTATTTCATCTAATAATAAAGAGCTTCACAAATATGCCCACAAAACACACAGAATGTAATGGAGAAATTTGGTTCAATTGGGACTGGGGAATCTGAGCCGGGGGATAAGGAAGTGGCAGATTTCTTAAACAGTTGCTTTCCTTCTGTCATTACAGGAAGGGAAGGATTGCCTCAGTCAGGGATATTTCATGGTATGTGGAGTTTGATAGTCAGCTGGTAGTATATTTACCATCCGTCTAATTTTCCCAGAAAACTCCTGACCTTAGGTGACGCTGTCCTGAAGCCCAAGAGGATGGCAATGTTATCTAGCTGCTCTTGTCTTGTTTACAGTTGTACCTGCATAACATTTTGTTCTGGAACGGGCTCCCTGGACCAAAATTAGAAATATCACTCATTGCCAAATGCCCACAAAATAAGGAATTAAATGGTGATGGTCACTCTGGGCAGCATTATTTAAAGATTGGAGACTTTGAAGGGCAGGCAAAGGTCTAGATGCAGGTCACCTCTATCTATGAGTTTAAAAGATGGAAAGGATCAAAATCAGCTGCTAACTGTAAGCATTCTTTAATGAGATGGAAGATTCCTGAAGGTTGTAGCTTGGGAAATCGAACAATAGTTTTCAAAGAGGAGAGAAAAGGCATTGTGTCACACTAAACAACACGGCCCACTTAGATTAACAGCAATTGAGGATGAATGTGGAATTTAGCAAGCCACTGTATAGAATAAAATCCAACATGCAATTTGATTGGAGCCAGTCCATGTCAATTTATTTGGACCAAAATCTTGTTTGAGGTGCAGCCCTTCTCTGAAAAATGATTCCGTAAAAATGATTCTGCTTTGGCACCATGTAATATTGTATTTGCTTCTGTTACAGAAGCTCCATGCTTAAGAAATAGCCCAATCAGTGTGAGAAAGACTAGAGCAGAGAGATTGAAGCCAAGACACAGCTTTTACTGGTCAAAGGCTCAGCAAAGCACCTAGAAGAACCTACAGGATCAATGGCAAAAGTCGTTTTCACCACAGTCTAACTGGCTATGCATTCAGCTACACAGAGCCACCTACAATATTCTGCAACAGCCCTGGAGTCGAGTGAAAACCATAAGGTTACACATGGGGTTTCACATGTACTGCCTCTTATTGAGTTCCATATCAAATGCCCCAAGCTTCCTCTTGCTAGCCCTGGGAACTCAGCCTGAGCTCTGAGGATCAAGATGGCTCTTTCCTTCTCATGGATCACAACCAACAATAAAGGTATTGTCGGGAAAAGCACTACAGCGTTTATATTTGTGCACCTATAAGGTAAGCCCTCAGTGACATCTGTGCAACCCCAGGGCTGTGCATGTGTGACTGACTGAAAGTTAGCAAACAATTCTGCTAAAGATGCACAAAGCAGAATAGAATATAGATTATTTTCTCTAACCAAGGCTCTAAAGGCTTAAATAGGATTAATGAAGAGTGAAAACCTCTGTCGCCAATATCAAGAAGCAGTTACATACAAAAAGCAGACCTACTGGGTGGAGGGCATCTTTTATCTTAATGTTTCAGAGTGGAACTGCAACTTAACCAACTGGTTGAACTGAGGTTTTCAAAGCCGACAACGTGAATTTAACTGGATGTTCCCACTCAAGGTAGTTGTGGGGCTAATAGACCTATTCATCTTGGAAAATACCAAATGTAAGCTTTCTTACTATTATCTGAGGTGACCTTGAAGTTTACAATCTAAACTCACCCTAGAAATGGAAACATTAACTTTCCACATAAAAATTATTTTTTTTAAATGGAACAATAAATAGCAAATGCATAGAAGAAAGAGACAACAAACCTTTACCCCAAAAACTAAAACCAAAATTGTGTTGGAGGTTTGTGGGATTTACTGTTGATGGGGTGTTTGGCTTGGTTGGTTGGTCAAAAAATCTGCTAAGATTTGCTTAACTTTTTTTACTTCGTTGGTGTGTGCTTCTTAACTTCCGGTTCTTGCTGAAAGCAACCAAGATGCTTTAAGAGAAGCTTTTTTCCCCATTGTATTTCTGGCCAATACAGAAGAAAAAATTTCCAGATCTGACAAGAATTTAAAAAACAATTAAAATATCAGATAGTTTGGATGCTCATCCAGCCAAAGCTTTTACAGCAGCTATGACTAATGCCCATGATCACACTGATACCACCACCCTCAGGGCAGACTGCAAGGAGCAGGGCAGACAATCCCCAAAATTGGTGCTTTACTCTACAATTAGAGTACCAAACCAATAACAAAAGAGCTTCTCAGACCATACTGGTTAAACAGACACCAAAATCTAATATAGAGAGAGCTTTCTGAAAACCTATCTCATCATAGGTGAGGTTCTTTCATACCAAGTCAACAGAACTTTCAGACCTTATCCAAATATCACAATGTCAGCCAATTCGTAGTAAGTTAACTAAGGATTTAATAAGGGAAGAAAGTTACAAATAGTTAATAGATCATATACGTACAAATTGTTGCTAAGTCCTCATATCAGGTTTGTAGCAATGATGGAACAGACTGCTGGCTTTTAAAGTCTCACTCTAGCAACTTTCAAAAAATTGAAAGGTCCCAGTCTACAGTACAAGATGTTCCTTTTAGTTATAAATCCATAATCAAGAGAGTTAGAGCAGGAAAGAAGCAACATGGAAGTGTATCTTTTTATATCCTCTATCATGCACATGGAAATTTACAGTTACAAATGAAGCTCTGTCTGTAGAAGGTTATTTGCCAAGATGAAGTCCAGGGTCTCATGAGCAAATCACATGGCACATATTTTGCTGAATCACAGGGATTGTCCATTGGTTCCTCACTGACTTGTGGCATCCACAGGAAGATCTACTAGGCAGGATGAGTTTCTTCAATGGCCCATTGCAAGACAGAAGTGTCCTGGATAGCTCACCAACACGTAGTTGTCTAGCCTGGATGTAAATTCTGTCTGAGGGGTGTTATGCAGGAACACAATATGACTGCGTCTAAACTGGCATGATTTTCCACAAATGCTTTTAACGGAAAAGTTTTTCCGTTAAAAGCATTGGCAGAAAAGAGCATCTAGATTGGCATGGATGCTTTTGCGCAAAAGCACTTTTTGCGGAAAAGCATCCATGCCAATCTAGACGCGGTTTTGCGCAAGAAAGCCCCGATCGCCATTTTCGCCATTTGGGCTTTTTTGCACAAAACAGTCCTCCCCGTCTACACTGGCCCTCTTACGCAAATTCTTTTGCGCAAGAGGGCTTATCCCTGAGTGGGAACATCATAGTATTTGCGCAAGAACACTGACAATCTTACATTAGATCGTCAGTGTTCTTGCATAAATTCAAGCGGCCAGCGTAGACAGCTGGCAAGTTTTTCCACAAAAGCAGCCGCTTTTGCAGAAAAACTTCCCAGTCTAGACACAGCCATATACGTATTTAAGATACAAGTTTGTAGCCAATATTCACAACTTCAGATGCAAAGATGATACATGCATACAAATTGGATAATCATGCTTAGCAAAGTGTGACTTTTCCATTAACACCTTACATGACGTATTTTGTACAAGATTTGTTGCCATTTTAGAGCTGTGGTAGACAGAATGATACAAATGGTCATCTCTCTCATATCAGGCTATTGTTAATCATACAACTGGGAAAATAACTAAAACTTGCTGTATGAAGGTTTCTTGTCTATAACATGTAAATTATTTTAAAAGAACAACAAATGGTATATTTCAAAAAGTTTGTCATAGTAATAATGTAGCCATAGCTTAAAGAAGTTGCCACTCCTAAGTCACTCGCTATGACCTTTGTATGGAAAATCCCAGCTGATGCAAACCAAAGTTTGCCAGCAATGCATTACAATGAGAGGTAAAAAGGAAATAGTTGTTCTGTCCCACAAATATTTTCAAGATTTTCTGTTGCACTTTGCAACAAAACAGAGATCTTTTGAAGTACGTACACACACACAAAACACCTACAGATAGAAGGGCCCTAGAATAGCCTTGTAGTAGGAAACATACATTGCAGGTGAAAGACCCAGTTTTGAATTCCCACTGTAGCCAATTTGGAGCAAGGACTCAAACAGGCATCCCATGTAGTAGCCTGACCCCTTGGCTGTTCTGGTGTCAGTCTGTCTCTCCCTTCCTCTGTGACCAGATACTTGATCTTGTGCCTCAGAAACCCCTCTTGAAACTTCGCTGAACCTGCTACATTCCTGCAAAAAGTTTTGTTTTCAACAACCTGGTATTTTCCAATAAAAAACATGCTGGACCAGCCCTATTTAAAACCAAAATCATGAATTAAATGAAACAGTTTAATCACCTTGATCAAGCAGTTTAATCGCCTTCAGCCCACATGTACATTGCACAAATGACAACGTCTTCCATTCTCCTCGCATCCTGGCCTTCCTTCTCCACGTGTGGCCATGTCTTTTCACTATAAAATACTCTCCTCTCTTTGAAGGTCAGCCAAGTAGTCATTTCAGTTCCTGTAGGTACCATACAGTGATAGCTGACATCCATCAGTTGTCAGTGAGCCTCGCTATATACCTGGCCCACTGCATTTTACTATATCTACTCTCAACAAGGACGTCCTGCACACCACTCTGCTGTCTGATCATTTCATTGGGAACTTGGTTGCAGACTGAAATTCCCAACATTCTTTTTTCCATTGCCCTCTCTGTGATAGACAGTGGCTGCTCCTTTGTCCTCATCAGCACCCAGGTTTCGCTGCCTTACAACACTGCTGGCGGTACTGATGAGTTGAAGAGACTGGCACGTGTTACTGTGTTGATTTTTCCTTGGAGGACATCCTTGATAGAATTGAATGCCAACCCACTTCATTTGCAAGAGTTAACCTTCCTGCTCATGGGACCAGGTAACTTCTTGGCCCCAGGAGACCAATTGCTCAACTTCTTCTATTTGTTCTCCCTTGACTGTTATATTTGGGCTTTTGGCAAGATATCAGACTGCATACATTTCATTTTGCAGTCTAAATTGGCTGCTTTTTGTGTTGAGTTCTCACAGCATTTTCTGTAGCTTGGTAGTATTTTTGGCCATCAACATGCATGAATCTGAGATGGTGTAAGTGCTCTTTGTTAAAGTTGATTCTGCTCTTAAAATTCATCTGTCTCATTACCATTTTGAGACAGTCTGTAAAGAATTTTGGTGAAAATATGTTCCTTCCTCTCACATCCTTCTTAACTGGAATATAAAGGGGAGTGTCAGAACAGTTTAATATCAGTGATATTTTTAATCTTTCATGAATGGGGTAAAATATGCTCTATTTTCTCTCTCGAGTCACTATCATATAATGGACTTTTCAAGTAGAGCTGTCATTGTGGTTTCCTGGATTTCCTCAGCCTCTTTGGAATGCTTGTAAATTCCCATGGCCGATAGTAAGCTAAGCAATTTTTAAAAAGCCATAGTAAAGACCATGTCAGTGGTGTAAGCCCTTTTCTTCTCTTTTTTTTAATTATTTTTTTTTGGTTGAGCATGAACATTAGGAGATTATTATCAGCTTCTGACCTAACTTCAAAACAGTTCCAGCTGGGAAAACATCCATTTGTCCATTTTGTACCCTCAATTATACTCTTGCACCAAACTCAATCTTCACTACAAAATAGAAGCATTTTATTCTACTAATGGTTTAAGATATTAAATGGCCCTGAATGGAGAGTTTATTTTATCAAAGTACTTGAAGAAATCAGTCTAGTAAATGGATGTAGTAATGGGGGTGGGGAGGAAATCACTCGTTAGTGTCTTATTACCTGCTATAGAGTAGAATGCCTAAAGAGAATAAAAGGTAAATCCATTGTAATATTTATGTGTGCAGTAACTCGATACTTAATATCTGCCATTTATTTTTATTCATCGAAAAATACTTGAAAAAAGAAAACAAGTTACATATAAAAAGACTATATATAACATCAGAAGAGAATTATTAGACCTCAGAATATCAGACCCTTATTCTGACCACAGCTGCATTGGGCTTTTCATTCTCACAATATGCTAAAGACAGTAAAGTTGCTCTGCTGGAAATGAGATCAAAATTGAGTCTGCATGGTTGGATATTATTGTCCTGGGGAGACTAGAATATGACCATCCTCATTATTTATTGTGACTGCAGTTCTCCTCCCCTTATACATACGGAGTCATACATTATTCCACGAATGGTCCCATAACTTATGAAGTAAGGTACTACTTCGTGTGAACAAAAATGGCAAAGTCTGGCCCTCGTATACAGGGAAAATAGATAACCCCAGGTTTTATCATGCTTCCAAGATAATGTTTGTTATGAAGAAATTCTGAATAATCTACTACTCCCAGAGAAATGACGACTTTGAAAGAACCCCGTAATAGTACTCAAAGCTTACAAATGAATTTGATAAAGTGTAAGCATTTAAACTGCTCAACAATTTAATGAGTGGTTCAAAAGTCAGGAGTCACATTCAAAAATAATTAAAAAAAATCAGTCTATACAGGAAATTCAAAACTATTTCACTCAAAGACAGAGTAACAAACTTACAGAACTAATTGCCAAATAAGATCATGGAAACAAGTACTGTAGTATAAGTGGGTTGAAGAGATGTCTTGGCACTTTTATGGAGAGAGAAGGGATTAAAGGATACCATGACAGAGCAGAGAACTGGAGCTAAGATAAACTTAAAAGGGGACAGACTTTTAGGTCAAGTGGCTTCTTCCTTTCCAGTCATTCCTTTTATGTCCTTATTCCCTAACACACCATGTCAGCTTGAATAAACAATCACTAAAGCTTAGATGAGTAATGGACCTCTTCCATACGGCAAGCACTATCTTCTCCTTCACTCCACTATAAAAGTAATGGCTAACACACAGGAACAGCCTTTCTTCGCTTGATAGAATACGGTCCATTTAACCTGCTCTGACTGATTTCAGATATAGAAGTAACTGATATCACCTCCTTCCTGTAACAGTTTCCTCTTCAGTCCTATTTACTGCCATCACTCAGCTATCCAAGTGGCAGAAATCATCAAACAATGAAAGAGTACAATGTTAAAAACCACAGCATATGTCCTAAATTACACTTCATCAGTGACTTTATACACACTCCACCCAGCACTTTCCCAGTATTATCATGGGTTGAATCACCTACCATGCTGAAAAGAATGTGTTATCAAATTTTCCTTCAAGTTGAAAAAGACTTCAATTATTCTGTTCTGTCATTACAAACTGTTTTGTCTCAAATAGATTACACAATATGCCAATGGATTTAAATTAGCAGCTATTATCCAATAGGGCTACGTCTACCATCGAATTGGGGGACCATCCAATATGAAAGGTGCCTGCTGGTGGAATCTCTCAGACAGCAGGTGGGAGAGCTACAGGAGGAGGTGACTAGGTTGAGGAGCATCCGAATCCATGAGCAATTTCTGGACAGTGTTCATGTGGAGGCAGCTGAGGTAGCTGTCCCAGTACACAAGACTGCTGACACACCATGGGTGGAGGAGGAGACAGCCCAGGGTGGACACTGGCAGGTGGTTACTTCTGGCAGCAGGCAGTGCTCCACCCCTGCTCTGAACTCTCCTGCCATGGTACTAGGAAACCCTTATGCTCTTCTTGATACAGGAGATAAGGAATCACCCCCTACAACAGAGGAGGAGAAGCTTCGTACCCCCAAGGCTGGGAGGTCTGCTGACACCACTGCGAATAGGAAATGTAGGGTAGTGGTGGTCGGAGACTCTCTTCTGAGGAGGAGGGAGGCGCCCATCTGTCACCCTGACATTTCATCTCGGGAGTTATGATGCCTGCCAGGGGCCTGTATCTGAGATTTTACGAAGGCATTGTCAAGGATTACCTGGCCTTCTGACTACTACCCCATGCTACTCATCCATGTGGGCACAAATGATATTGCGAGGTGTGACACTGAGCAGATCAAGAGTGACTACAGGGCTCTGGGAGTATGGGTGAAGGAGTGTGGAGCACAGGTGGTGTTCTCTTCGATCCTTCCTGTCAAAGGTAGGGGCCCGGGCAGAGACAGGTGCATTCTGAATGCCTGGCTGCAAAGATGGTGTTGCCAGGAGGGCTTTGGCTTCCTCAACCACAGGATGCTATTCCAGGAAGGACTGCGAGGCAGAGATGGCGTTCACCTTTTGAGGAGGGAGAAGACCCTATTTGGACATAGGCTGACTAACCTAGTGAGGAGGGCTTTAAACTAGGTTCAATGGGGACAGGTGAGCAAAGTCCATGGATAAGTGGAGAACATGGAGACTTAGGAGATGGGTCGGAAATGGGAGGGATCATGGGCTATAATGGCAGAGAGAGAGGAGGGTCAGGGCAAAACTGGGAGGCAATATCAAATCAGTATCTTAGATGTCTATATACAAATGCGAGAAGTATGGGTAATAAGCAAGAAGAACTGGAAGTGCTAATAAATAAATACAACTATGACATTGTTGGCATCACAGAAACTTGGTGGGATAATACACATGGCCGGGCCAGGCTGGGCAGCGCATGTGGTGTGCGCCCCAGGGGCGGGCCCTGGGCTGCGCGTCAGCGGCCGTGGGCAGCCCACGCATGCGCCGTGTGCCCCGGAGGCAGACCCACGCACCCTGGGGGGCGGGCTCGCAACGCACAGGCCAGCCCTCACATGCGCCGTGCGCCCGGGGACAGCACCGCACACCCGGGCCCGGGGTGCCAAAAGGGCTCGGGCCGGCCCTGCCTGTGAAGGAAGGCTGAAAGAATTGGGTTTGTTTAGTTTAGAAAAGAGATGATTGAGGGGGGACATGATAGCAGATTTCAGATATCTAAAAGGGTGTTACAAGGAGGAGGGAGAAAACTTGGCCTCTGAGGATAGAGCAAGAAGAGCAATGGGCTTAAACTGCAGCAAGGGAGGTTTAGGTTGGACATTAGGAAAAAGTTCCTAACCGTCAGGATGGTCAAACACTGGAATAAATTGCCTAGAGAGGACAGGCGTGCTCAGCACATTTCATTAGGGTGTGCACCCAAAGAATTTTTTCAAAATGTACTTTGACCCCCCATTAGCCACACCCTCTGACCCAGATTAGCCACACCCCTGGAGGTAACACTCTCGGTGCAAAATGGACACGTGACCAGAAGTAAAAGATGTCATATGACCCCCAAGAACTTTTCCCACCATCCTCCTACCAAGAGGGATTAGTTTGGCCCTCACCAAACCCCCCTCATTCAACTATCCTGCAATTGCATTAACCCAATGTGTGTGATATTAACTCGGGGGGCAGAGAGGCTGGGGGAAGTGTTCCCTCTAAGAGTTTCCTCCCATGAGCAGAATAAATTTTGTGTTGTGCACCAGCACTGAGTTTGTGGCTTGTTTGGATGTGCTACTATGGCACCCAAGTTATTAATAAATATCTTATACACCTCTATCTTTTCCCTCTGCTGCCCTGTCTCCTCCCCTTGCTCCATCAGCTCTCCTGGTGCCTGCTCCACGCCCCCCTCCCCGCAACTGCTCACCCACCTCTGCTGTCCTGACTCATGCCCTTCTCACTGCCCTCAGCATTCCTGAGACCTGCCCCCCTCCACCAGCCCTTCTCTCCCCCACCCCCATGCCCACTCCTCCAGGAGCCCCACTCTGATCATGTGAGCTACCCCTCCTTATCCCCTCTCCTAACACCTCCCTCTACACACCTGCCCAATCTCTCCTCTCTGGTGCTGGTCCCTCCCCTGCAGGTGTCTGCCCTTCTGCTTCACCCCCAGAATCTCCTGGCACCTGCATCTTCCCTTACCCCTGCACCCTCCTGGTGCCTCCCCTTCCCTCACTGCCCTGCCCCCTTTGCCCGATGCCCACCCCCTCACCACCCTCTGCCCCCATTCCCCTCATTCCCCTGTGCCCTCACACATGCCTTGCTCCATCCCCGCCTTCCTCATGCCCACCCCTTCTTTCAAGCCTTCCCCCGGCACCTCCCCTTTCCCCCTGCAGCCTCCAAAGCCCTTCCCCTGTCCTCTCCCAGCATTATCCTGTCCCCCCCTCTCACTGACACCACCCCTCCTGCCCTTTTCCTCATTGTCTCCACTTGGCCCCCTGGCATTTGTGTCTCTCCTCCACCCTGACCCTTAGTGCCTTTCCCTTTCTTCTCCTGACCTGCCCTCCCCTCAGCACAAGCCCCTTCCTCTCTGACCCTTTCCCCCTAGTTTTCCCTCCTCCTCTAGCAGCCGCCAGCTGGTCTGTAAGAGAGTTCTAGGGTCGCCCTGACTTTCACCCTTCTGGTGCCCCCCCCCCCCCCCCCCCCCCCCCCCCCCCCCCCCCCCCCCGAAGTGGTCTCCAACCTTTTTACACCCGGCAGGAAGCCTGCGCTACCTCCATTTTCAGAGGTAGGTTGTGGGGCTTCTTGGGGGTGGGGAGAATTGGGGGGACCCTGAATGCCTCGCGATCAACTGGTCAAGCCCTTCCAATCGATTTGTTGGTGACCACGGGTCTAGACAGTATTTGGTCCTGCCATGAGGGCAGGGGACTGGACTTGATGACCTCTCGAGGTCCATTCTAGTCCTAGTATTCTGTGATACACTGAGCATTGTTGTGCAATAAAATATTCAAATGAGGTGCAGGGATGAATATTGCCATGCCTCATTTGCATACCTAATGAGCCGCCATTTTGCAGTACAGGCGTTTGCACAAGAAGAAGCTGTCTATACTGCTCCTCCTTGCACAAAAAAAACCCCTCTTGCGCACAGCCTAGATGTTTAAAGGAAGTAAGTATTAAAGCAAGTTTGTAACAGGAATTCATGATAGTTGCTAAGGCAAGTGTGTTCTGGAACACAATCACATTTCAATATTTTTACACACTTTCTTTTGCTGCTGTACATAATTTGGCATGAATTGGAACAACTGCCACTGTGCTGACATAACCTCAGGATATACTAGAAATCCCAATTTTCCTTCACCATGGCTCGCTGCATTGTTCCAATTAGGTGCATTGTTGTCTAGTGTTCTAACCTCTTGGTCTGACAATTAAAAAGATCTGGAAGACCTAAGAAGGAGATGTGTCCCAGAAATAGGTTTGTCAAGACCCAAGAAGTGATATAGTTAGGTTCCTCCAGAAGTCACACTTACCATACCAGATATGAGTACATTGACAGAAGTATCATGACCCTGACTTTTCTCACAAAGATTGAGTAGAACAAAATATTTTAAGATAACTCAAATTAATTTGGTACCTCTCCATTTCACCTAATCTGTTCCCAAAAATCCTTCTTACATTTGCTGATACTCTGCAAAGTCTATATCTGTGTTTTAGCATTCTCTCTTGGGTTGACTGCTGTCTCAACTCTTGCTTACTCCTGGCCGTCCCCCAAGGTCAGAGGCATTTAATATATTTTGCAGCTATCTAATACAGGGTAAATTCAACGGCATGCACACTATTAAGTCGGCAGCCAAGATGGAAGATGTGCCAACTCTCTTCAAACAATGCAGAAGAACAGAGGCAGCTGGTAGGGTTGCCAGGTGTCCAGTTTTGAACTGGACAGTCCAGTATTTGAGCTTTCTGTTCAGGAAATAAATTGAGAAAATATAAATGTCCGGTATTTTCTAAATAAGATGTAATGTAGATTTTGATATCATGTCAAGTGTGTCTGGTATTTTTGTTGAAACCATCTGGCAACCCTAGCAGCTGGTCCAGATCAGGGCCTCACCCCGAGTGGGAAACCAACAAGGTTTGCCATTCAGGTTAAGAAGTTTGTCTGGGGAAAAGGGAAGAAAAACTCCAGGAATTGTATTAAGGGATTGTCCAGACCAAATCTCTGAACCTTATGTCTATTACCTATCACTTTGTTCTTATCTTAAAAACAAAAACAGATTAAAGAAACAAGTCTCTTGTGCTTGAACTACTTGCAAAAAACACAGCTGGATAAATTCAGCTTTAGGATGTCACATTTATTGGATACTTTTGAGAGCTGATTCTGGTATATACAAATTTTCCAAACCTCTTCAGCTTTCAATTACCACTTACAACTGATAACATGATCTTGGTATATTATCTCCTCCAAAATAAAAAAGATGTTCAATTTTTTTTCATCTCTTACCTTCTTAAAAATTTAGTGGCCACACCCACCATTACATCATATCTGAAATTGTCCCTGATTTCAACCAAATTACATTTGCTTCCACTAGATTTAAATAATTTGACCTTCAATTTCTCACAGTGTCTTATACACTCCACTTTGATAAGGTACACCAAACCTCTTTAAAATTTCTGAATGTAATGTGCATTGTATGTCTTCTCATGACAATTATATTTTTCAAATAGTAATATGTATAAAATATCCCCTCAATACAGTAGGAATAATGAAAAGTCAATTATCTCAAGAGGGAGTATATACATTAAGACTACTATGGTCCTGATTCAGCAAACACACAGATTTAACTTAGTCTTCAGTAGGAATAGGGATTACTCGTATTAGGACTTATGCAAGTGCATGTTTTCAAGGTCAGTGTCTAAGCCAGTAACTTTCAAGTATTAAGTTATTCTTTCAAATATAATTTCAACTCCTTCCACACAATCTCTATGTTCAGATAATTTGTATCAAAGAAGTTGAAGCCCAATAGTCAATAATGAGAGTCGTCTGGATTTAGAATTCTGCATAGTTGTTTTATTTGTACGTCGATGAAATTACACAAAGGCTAATCGGTTTTCTTAGACTTTGCTTAGCAGCAGGCAAATGAGATGTTGCTACTGGCAATCCTGCTGAAAAGTAAAAAATGGCAGGACAGTAATGTTGATGGATCTGAGCTATTGCAATTGATGTAAGAATAAAAACGATTGGGGATTTCCTGACAATTTGATATGACCTTCAGCTTCCCAATTCAATGGTTCCTGACAGTTCAATGAAAAAAAAATCTAGAAGGCCTTTCCAGTGACCAAAATAAGGATTCTATACAAATCAAGTGTTAATTAATTCAGGGAGGTGAGGGAACCTAGCCAGGACAAGGTAATTCTCTTCTGACAAGGCATGTCTCTAAACATTTGAAGGTAGTTTGGGTTCACTGTGACAACAAAGGCTCGCCTCTCAGTTAACGAACACACTCATCATGTGACCCCTTGCCAGCCTACCCGTAAATTGTGGGGTAAAACAGGACCTCATTGTTAACTAGTTGCACTTTCTTATTTATATTTTTCCCTGAAGATTTCAGACCACAGTTCTCTTGGCTCCTGATTGTGTAGGAATACATTTCAAAAATAGCAATGATTCCACAGAGGCTACTTAAACACTACTTTAGGGTTGCTATTTCTAAGTTTCTTTGGGGATTTTTACTTTTATTTTTCCTGTCTACTCCTTCATCAAGGGCTGCTGATGGATGCTGCTCCTGTTGTAACTCCTATCACCACTGTTGCATCTGAGTTAGAGGGCAGGGGGGGAAAAAACAAAGCAAATGAGAAGAGAGGTTATGGAAACTGTATAGGTATGGGTGACTAGGCTGATATGCAGAAGGAGTCTAAATGTTATTTGGCCCCCCACAGTTAAATAACATCCAGCTCACACATACAGGCAGTCCCCGGGTTACGTACAAGATAGGGACTGTACGTTTGTTCTTAAGTTGAATCTGTATGTAAGTCGGAACTGGCATCAGCCGCTGCTGAAACTGATCAGTTTCAACCACGGCTGAATCTGGATGCCAGTTCTGACTTACATACAGATTCAACTTAAGAAACCCAGGCTCCCCAAGTCAGCTGCTGCTGAAACTGATCAGCTGCTGATTCCAGGAAGCCTGGGGCAGAGCAACTCTGCCTCGGGCTTCCTGTAGTCAGCCGCTGGTCAGTTTCAGCAGCGGCTGACTTGGGGACGCCTGGGCAGAACAGCTGGGGTGCTGCTGGGTTGGTCCAGTAGCGCCGCCGCTCGTCGGCGCTACTGGACCAACCCAGCAGCACCCAAGCTGCTCTGCCCCAGGCATCCTGATTCAGCCGCAGCTGAAACTGACCAGCAGCGGCTGAATGAGGACGCCTGGGGCAGAGCAGCTGGGGTGCTGCCCGGTTGGTCTGGAGCGGCGCTGCAGGACCAACCCGGCAGCCCCCAGCTGCTCTACCCCAGGGGTAGGCAAGAAAAGCCTGGTCTGCTGGGGGGGCACTAGCTGCACACCCCCCCCAGCAGACCAGTGAGACGGGGGTGGCGGGACCGCCCAAGTCCTCCACGGCTTTGCTCCGTCTCCCTGGTCTGCTGACCTGGGAGACCCGGAGCAAAGCCGCAGAGCACGCGGGCAGCGGGACAGTCCAGGCGCGCTGAGGCTTTGCTCCCTATCTCCCTGGTCTGCTGGTCAGACCAGGGAGACGGAGAGCAAAGCCGCAGAGCACGCCTGCAGCGGGACAGCCCGGGCACGCTTGGGCTGTCCCGCTGCAGGAGTGCTCCGCGGCCTTGCTCTCCGTCTCCCTGGTCTGCAGGGAGATGGGGAGCAAAGCCTTGGAGCATGCCCACAGCGGGACAGCCCGGGCACGCTTGGGCTGTCCCGCTGTGGGAGTGCTCTGCGGCTCTGCTCTCCGTCTCCCTGGTCTGGAGGGAGACGGGGAGCAAAGCCTTGGAGCATGCCCGCAGCGGGACAGCCCGGGCGCGCTTGGGCTGTCCCGCTGTGGGAGTGTTCCGCAGCTTTGCTCCTGTCCCCCTGGTCTGCTGAGGGCGTCCAGCAAAGCCGCTGGACCCCCCCAACAGACATGGGACACCGGAGCAAAGCCGCCGCCTGGGCAGCTTTGCTCCCGGGCAAACGAGCAAAGCCGCCCAGGCGGTGGCTTTGCTCGGGTGTCCCTGGTCTGCTGGACCCCCCCAGCAGACCAGGGAGACCGGGAGAAGCTTTTCTCGCCCCGGAGGACACGGGTGGCAACCCGCCGCCCGTGAGCTCCAGGGCGAGAAAAGCCCCGTTCGTAAGTGCGGATCCGACGTAAGTCAGGGACTGTCTGTACCAGAATGAACCTCCCCCAATCCAGAAATCCCATTCAATGTCTCGCCCTTATGAAGATGGTTTATGGGGAAAGCATGCCAATAAGGGTGGTCCAGTTAACTACCCTGACTCTGAGGAGCCTAAGAGAGAGGACCAGCAATCTGCTGCCCCAAAGACTTATGTAGTGATGAGGGGCTCAGTGCCTCTGAGTCTTCCCCTAAAAGGCACTCCCCAAGTAGGTGTAGGAGAACAGGAAGCCCAGCGGGGCCTTTGGAAAGGTTGGGACTCAAGGGATGAGGTCTGGGAGCATATGCAGGGAGGTGAACACGCCAGACCTTTTCCTCACTCCCTTTCACGCAGGCTTAATGAAATGGAATATCCACAAAGATAGAGGTACATGATGTGGCTCTTCATCCCCAGGAAAAGAGCCCAAATAAGAGAATTTCCCTCTGCCTCTCTTTAGAGGACAAGTAATGGGGCTAACGATTTTTTATTCCACCTCCCTTTGTCTTACCTTCCCTACCCTTCAAGGCTTGGCAGCAAGGAAGAGATCTGCCCCATCCAGGTGTGAGGAACATGATAGGTATTCTCACTTTCCAATAATGTTAGGAGGTAAGTGGGATCGGGCACTGGAAGGGAATTGGATCCCTCTCAGCCCGTTGAATTCAATTCACACTGGCCATACTGCCTCCCCAAGGAAGCAGATCTTGGGATTCGGAACTGATAACCAACATATAGACCATAGAGAGACTGAACTATATGTGGGCCAAATTTGTCTTGCTGAATACAATCAATATTTGTCTTATTCAGCCAATTTACAATTGATTCACTTGTTTGTAATACTGATGCACACAGTCCAGCAGAGGCCTTTAAAGGATTGGCTTCATGAATCACCACAAGTAATGAAAACATGACAGCAGCTTAAGCAGTTTCCTGGATGAAAGAACTAGCTTTGTGACACCCCCAACCTATAGATCAGGGTTAGGGAACCCTCGTGCCCAGGGACTCACTTGTCTGGATCCAGCCCCACGGCTCAGGGCCCACCCCAGCATTGGGAAGCCTGCGCTGTCACCGTTGTCCCCCCCACTACTCCACCGCGGGACTGGAACACACAAAATCTACTAGGCTGGACACCCCGCCATGCTCTGGTACGTGAGGGGAACATGGGGTGTGTCTTTCTACTTCTCAGTCAGGGGCCAGGTCAGTGAGGTGGTGGGTTTGTTTGTTTTTTGCTTTGTTTCTTCTCACTGGTGTGCAGCCCCTGACTGATTTTTCCACGGGTCAGTGGCCCCCTCCCAAAAAAGGTTCCCCACCCCTGACACATAGAAGTGACCATTGCATGTGGGGGAAGATTTTTTAAACATTCAAGGATCATCCCCTTCTAGTCACATTTACATTGTCCCCTGCCCATTTCTTTCCCTTTAAATTCACCCTTTGTCTTCTGCCCTTCCTGTTTTTCAGTTTGCCTGCCACAACACTTAAGAGATTTATGTTCCTATCACCAGACTGTCACACTAAACTGGCTTTTCTGAAGGCACTGCCTTCAGACAATTCAGTGCAGTGGAGCCACCCACATGGCATGAGCTGCAGGGGAGGTTCAACTTAAGGCAGTGCTGAAAACATATGTCACGCCTGAGCTCTGTCCTGCTTCTCTCATGACAAATTCTATTACCGATTTAGCTGATCATTACTACAAATCCCAGTGAGGGGAGGAAAGGACCTGTGTGGGAATCCTTGCCACTGATTGTTCGTTAAAGAGGACGTTTGTGTTTCATACTAGGTGCCTTTGCTCTGCCAAGAGGTATTTCCAGGCCCCCAGACATTGCACTGGCCTGCTTCTGTTTACATGCAACAGATCTCTCTCAACTTTAATTATACCCCACAAAAGCAGTGACATACTAAGTATTAAGTATAGAACTAATCTCTTCTTTTTGCCTTGACTCCACCTGGAAGAGCAAACCCTGTGGAATATCTTCCAGTTATAAAATCTTTGAACTGTACTTCCCACACTTGAAAAGAGTTCTTAATTTGTTTTGTTCAGACAAAGTCCTACAGTCTCTAGATCCTCTCTTTCTCCACTCTTCAACTGTCTTTTTCCTTTTCATATGCTCAAGAATCATCTGAGCAGTCAAGAAGAATGAGGCATGGAAGACCAACGTGCCATTTTTGGCCCAGAAAGAGTTAAAGGGAATGGTATTTGTTATGCCATGATGCAGGACTTCCAGGCTAGAGTGAAACAATCCAAACAGCTTGAAAAGGCAGAAGTATAGGCTGCAAACTGACAATTTACAAGCATTGCATATTGATTGAGAGCTGCAAGAACCTCCACATGGCTATTCACGTTTAGGCTAGGCGCATGTGGCTAAGCGGTTGACTCATGCCATCATGAATGGATATTTGAGTGGATTAAATTCAAATTCCCTTAGAGCTTTTGTGAACAAATGGGGAAGTGACCAGCAGCAGCTGAAGAGGATGGTGAACCCATACTCTCTTCCCCCATCCCAATTGCATTCCTGACCAAAAATATATACAGAGAAGCAATACTGTAACCACACTGGGTATTGGGGAGCCAAGGTACATTCAGAGGCCTGTGTCTTTACATGGTCTTACACATACAAAGAAAATGCACTATTTCTATTAGCCTGTACATAGATTACAGTACTTGAGACAGTACACAGAGACCTAAGAAACTCATTTCAGAAACACACATGTAGATTCCTTAAACAGTATATATTGCAATATATGCTGCCAAGGGCTAACAATGCTCAAGTGATTTTTTCCAGGCAGTCAGCAATACGATGTCATTCTTTAATCCAGAAGCCTTTCATGTGACATTTGTATTAAAAGAAAATGTTTACAGCAAATAGTAACCTTTCCTTTTGTTCATTACGTTTCATGTAAACCCATAAAGCTCAGTGCAATCATCAAGACCCCTTACCTTTTTGGATTGTATTAATCCAAGTGTTCAAGCTCAATTAAGCAGCCACAGCAGCCAAGGAAATATTTCAAACGATCAATAACTGATAATTCCTTGGATTCAGGTCCCCACTGTTTATCTGGATGTATACAAGGACTCGTTATTGGCAAGTAACATGGTCAAAAGTGGTTCCAAAAGCTGCTCCATTTGAAATTGTGCAATACTGAGTATTCCATCACTTTTGGTCTCCCTTTTTGCCCCACAGTAACTGAGGTGGGGAGCACAAGGAAGGCAATTCAGGAGAGGAATGAGACATAAAAAAACATGCATATGCTCAGTCCTGCTTCTAACCTCGAGCTCCAATGTCCTCAGATAAGGCTTGTCTGAATGCTGGCAGGAAGTCTGCGTGTAGGACTTGCTGAGCAAAAAATTTCCGTTTTCATACAATACTTCCAAAGACGCAACATTTTCATTTCGTTTGAAATTTTTCACCCAAACAATTTAAAACAGGAAATGAAAAATGATTTCATTTTGTGACTTTTTCAGGTCCGCCCAAATACCCTTGAGGTCTTTATGAGGATTTCCACACCTTTTTTTCATTTTTAAAATGAAAAAAGGTGAACAAAGAGCCATTGAGGAAAAAATAGAATCTCAAGAACTTTAATGATACCCCTCCCCTCCTATAAAACAATTTTTGTTTTGATTTTGGGGAATATGGTATAAAGAAATAATTTTTAAAAATTGACCATGAAAGCAACAAAGTTCTTGGCCAAAAGGACATTTTTCTCCCCAAAAGTATTTTCTCTGGGCCAGCTCTTCTTCCAGACCTGCAGTGCACCCTCCTCCTTATGTGTTAGTAACTGGCATGAATGGCAAGAGACAACGGCACCTGCATCCCTTTAAAACAAGGGTGAAGGCAACAGACGACAAAACTTCAAGCTTTAAACACACGCTTAGAATAGACAACATTCCCAGCCCTCGCAAGAGTGATACCCTCCACGGGTATATGCCAACTCCCCTTTGTAAGAGCGACAGCTTCTTAAAAAATATGCAGCATTTTGGGCTGGACTGATCAGATAGGACCCCAGCTACTTACTGAACATCAGCATCCCTGAGCTTTGTGGAACACTGGATCAGGAGCTGAATCTAGAACCAAAACTTGGGCATGTCAATGCTGCATCTGGGAGCTAGGCTCCTAGCCCAAATGGACTGCTAAAAATAGCAGCATGGACATGGCTTTGACACTGTAGCTTGGGCTGGACCTCAGATTCTCAAGACACCAACCCTCCCTATCCTCCCCTTCTCCAAGAGCCCAAGCTCCAGCTTGACTTGCTATGTCAAAGCAGAATCTACACAGATTGTACCATTGGGGTACTAAGGCAGACTCACAGTTGTGGGGCTTTGCATCAAGGTTCTCTGCCAGCTGCAATGCAGACGTACCTCTGTTGGTAGGCAAGCTGGGACCACTTTTGAGCCTGGTAATGGAGGAACCTCAAAAGGTTCAGGATTTGGTTCAACATCCACAAGTTCAGATACTTTGCAAAATCTCTCGACGCTGTTAAAAAATGGGTTGGAAATAGAATGAGGACAAAAAACTCTCTCCTGGAATTTGTTGACACCACCACTTTGCTCCCTGCCTTGCCAAATCAAGGTGTGTGCAAATCCTAGTGAATATGTGGGAGGTTTTTTTCCCCAAATACTTATACTTTCTAAAATCCCTTAAAAGATCAAGTCAGGGTTCAAACTGCATTTGGGAGAGTCCACAGTGTGTTTTTAATTATTATTATTACCCAGCAGTAATGGAAGTGAACGGTACAGCGGTTCTGCAGTATGCATTCAAAGAAAATGAGTTTGCAAAAAGGAAGCAGATGAACAGAACATCATTGTTCCATGCATGAGCCTGTCACAACAGATTCCATGGTACTAGGCATATGAAGAAATGACAAAGTGCACATGCCTGTCAGCTTAAACCCTTTTCTTAAGGTACCCTCAGTGATTTTTAAAACAAGGCAATTGACATTACCAGGCTATAAGCATATGCTTCTGTATGGTCTACTACACCAACAACAGATTAAACATGGAAGCATCTGTCACTGTCACATCCAAATGTAACAACATCAGCATTACAGGTGATGTCAGTAGTAGTTGGTATTCTTTATGTCACAAGATCAAGCCCAGAGATTCTAAAATAGATGCTCAGATTTTCTGCCTCCTGTATAGATATTTCATTTGTAATTATGCAATATTTTTTAGTCTTTATCATAGAAAAAGTGCCCACTCCCAAGCAAACTGATTGACTGACTTCAGCCTGGAATAACTTGGATGATGTGGCACAGAAAGCAGAAAATTGCTATGATGTATGAGGCTATGTGCATGTGCATATAAGGGCAGCCATTGGCTTCGATCCTTCTTCCGCATCAGTGCAAGTAAGTCTCATGCTCTTTTCGTGCTTGCTCCCTAATGCCCCAGTACAGAGAAATCACAAAAGGGGAGCAGCCTGTGCACGGAGAACAAGATTATTAGGTTTATCACAGCCCCACTCCTTTTCTGAAACAAAATACAGGACTATGTAGCACTTTAAAGACTAACAAGATGGTTTATTAGGTGATGAGCTTTCGTGGGCCAGACCCACTTCCTCAGATCAAATAGTGGAAGAAAATAGTCACAGCCATATATACCAAAGGATACAATTTAAAAAAAATGAACATATATGAAAAGGACAAATCACATTTCAGAACAGAAGGGGGATGCGGGGGGGGGGGGAGGAAGGAAGGTAAATGTCTGTGAGTTAATGATATTAGAGGTGGGGAAGGGTAGATGTCTGTGAGCTAATGGTATTAGAGGTGATAATTGGGGAAGCTATCTTTGTAATGGGTAAGGTAGTTGGTGTCTTTGTTGAGCCCCTCGTGGAGAGTGTCGAATTTTAGCACGAATGACAGTTCAGAGGATTCCCTTTCAAGTGCAGATTTGAAAGTCTTTTGGAGTAGGATGCATGTAATTAGGTTGTTCAGACAGTGTCCTTTCTTGTTGAAATGGCAAGAAACTGTTTTTTCTTTGTGATCCTGTCTAATATCTGTTTTGTGGGCATTGATCCTTTGGCGAAGTGTCTGAGACGTTTGTCCAATGTACATAGCAGACGGACACTTTCAGCACATGATAGCATAAATTATATTTCTGGATGCGCAGGAATATATATTCTTCATCTTATAACTCACCTGGTTAGGCCCAATAATGGTATCAGCAGAGTGAATATGTGGACAAAGTTGGTAACGGGGTTTGTTGCAAGAGAAAGTACCAGGGTTGGTATTAGTGTGGTATGTCCTGTGGTTGTTGGTAAGAATCATCTTGAGGTTAGGTGGTTGTCTATAGGAGACTTTGGGTCCGTCTCCCAGAGCTTCTTGGAGTTTAGTGTCCTGTTCCAGTATAGGCTGTAATTTATTGATAATGTGTTGGACAGGTTTAAGTTGAGGGCTGTAGGTGATGACAAGTGGTGTTCTATTGTTGGTTTTCTTGGGTCTGTCTTGAAGTAGATGGTTTCTAGGTATTCGTTTGGCTCTTTCAATTTGCTTTTTTATTTCTCCGGGTGGGTAGTTGAGGTTTCTAAATGCTTGGTAGAGATCCTGAAGTTTCTGGTCTCTGTCAGTGGGATTAGAGCAGATGCGGTTGTATCGAAGGGCTTGGCTATAGATGATGGATCGTATGGTGTGTGCTGGATGGGAGCTGGAAGCATGTAGGTAACTGTATGAGTCTGTGGGTTTTCTGTAGAGGGTGGTGTCTAATTTTCCATTGTTGATTTGTACTGTGGGGTCCAGGAAATGGATCTCTCATGTGGAATGGTCCAGGCTGAGGTTAATGGTGGGGCTTTTCCCCTGTAGGCAGAAGTAATCCAGCAGTCATAAAGCTGAGTTCCTATTATTGCATGACTGTTCTGTTCTTCTTCACATATACATAATATATTTTGTATACTTAGAATGATGCCACTCGGCACTTACAATAGTGCAGATTGTATCTCCCTGGTCCAGCACCCTAGGGACCTGACTCTCGAACCAGGGCATTTTTGCCAGACCAGAGGAGGTCAATGCCAGCCCCTCTTCTGCCGCCAGCTGCAAGGCTCCACTCTGGCAGCAGCGGAGGGGCTGGCATCGACGGAGAGGAAACAGGGGCACGGCCCTTGGGAAAAGAGGCAGGGAAGCAGCTGCAGAGCATAGCCCGTGTCTGCCAGAGGAACCCCACCATGGCTGGGTTGCCTAGTCCCCGGCTCTGTTCCTGGCTTCACTTCTGCCCCCAGCTGCCCACTGCAGGGCTCCACAGTCGGCCACAGGGCTGTGCTCCCAGCCTTGACTTTGGGTTTCTGCAGCTGTCCTGCCACGTCCCCCAAGCACTGCCATCCAGTTCTCACAACTTCCCCTCCCTCCATGAGCTTGACCCCCCCACAAATGATCTATTTGCTGCACTCCAGAAGCTCTGGGAGGGCAGGAGCCCACCTTTTCTCTGTGAGTGTTCCAGCCCCGGTGCACCCACAGACACTGGACCAGGGATATTTCCAGACCAGGGAAGTCTGGTTTATAGAGGTCCAGATGCATCCTAGGAGTGGCTATGCAATGAAATAACGTAACATTAACATTTGAGTGACTGTGCCTGCATCTCTCTGTGCATTTGAGTGTGAACTAGTGGTTTACTGCCGCTTCAACTGATTCAGACTGATCTGAATATATGAGCAGTTAACAACAACTGTGGATTCTTCTGTATGATAAAGGCAGTTCCTAGGTACTTATAAAACCTTACAGGCTTTGGAACATGCTTTACTAAATGTAGATATAAGAATCTTGGCAAGGACACCGGGATTTTATTGCCTACCCTTTCAGAAGAAGCCCTGTCATGTTCATCACCTGTATACAATGGGCAGAATGGACTTCGTTTTAACATCTCATCCAAAGATCAGAGTTCAGTGAGAAAATAAGCAGCTCAGCTTTACCTTTGCTGTCTCCAACTTGATTTAGGAAATGAGATTTAGATCTAGCTTCTGAAATTTTGTAACAGATGTTTGTACAATCACAATAAACCCTATTTACTCCTATTCTGAACATGCACCAGACAAGCTGACACCACAGTCACAACACACTCTGGGATAAGGAGGAGCCTGCAGCCAGACAATTGAATTGGTCCCAAGAGCTCCCAAGGTTGTAGGCAGCTCATATCTCTGTTTTCCAGCATTTTTGTGTTTCCTTAAGCAACTAGTAAGATAACATTAAAAAAACATCTTGGAATGAGGGGCAAGGAAAAGAATAGAGCTCCTTTAGAATATAGATAGGTATTGCTGATTTGTAGGTCAGTACCCGAATCATAGAACTGGAAGAGACCTCAGAAGGTCATCAAGTCCAGCCCCCTGTTCTAGGCAGGACCAATTCCAACTAAATCAACCTGGCCAGGGCTTTGTCAAGCCGAGACTTAAACACCTCTAGGGATGGAGACTCCACTACTTCCCTAGGTAACCCATTCCAGTGCTTCACCACCCTCCTAGTGAAATAGTTTTTCCTGAAAGATATGAATGCTCCCTTTGAACCAGCTGATGGGCCCTATTTCCATGAGAAGGTAAAAAAGTTTTGCAGAAGAAAGACGACAGTCTCTACAGCCTACATGCAGCCTAATGCTGAGAGATTTTCAAAAGGAGGTTCTGGGTGTCGAATGGGAATGTCATGATTTTCAGAGCTGAGGATGGGTGGTACTTGATGTTTCTTAAATACGTGTTTGTCTTGGGACTCTTTCTCTCTCTATTTGCCCAGCTATCAGATTCTTAGTTGTCAAAGAATCATGAGACTGGAAGGGACCTCAAGAGTTTATCTAGTTCAGTTCCCTGCACTTATGACATGACCTAAAGTATTATCTACACCATCCCTGACAGGTCTGTCAATCTAACCTGCTTGTCATGAGGGATTGCAGCACCTAGCCACTGCTCTGCCCATTTGTTGCTTAATACAACGGGTCCCCAGCATTCAGCAGAAAACTGTGTTAGGTCTATGAGGTACATACTGGATGACCAGAAGAACCCACGGCAATAAAAGAAACAAGCAAGACAGCACAAAAGGAAGTGCTGAGAATGGTGTGGGAAAACCTTTCTGCTCTTGGTTTAAAGCCGGTTTAGACTGGCTGATGGAGACGTATTGCAGGGAAGGAATACCCTCTCTCTATAGGGGGCTACTGCAGCATCTTTTCACCCCAGACTGATGCATTCCTCAGACAAAACAAGACCTCATCAGGAAGTGTCCTTTGCCAGCAGCACCTCTGTACACAGAGGCTGTGTCTACATTGGCACACTTTTCCAGAAAAGGGATGCTAATGAGACAAGTCGGAATTGCAAATGCCGTGGGGGATTTAGATATCCCTCACGGCATTTGCATGAACATGGCTGCCGCTTTTTTCCGGCTTGGGGCTTTGCTGGAGAAAAGCGCCAGTCTAGACGGGATCTTTCAGAAAATAAAGCCTTTTCGGGAAGATCCCTTATTTCTCTTAAAATCAGGAATAAGGGATCTTCTGGAAAAGGCTTTATTTTCCGAAAGATCCCGTCTAGACTGGCGCTTTTCTCCCGCAAAGCCCGAGCAGGAAAAAAGTGGCAGCCATGCTCATGCAAATGCCGCGGGGGATATTTAAATCCCCCGCGGCATTTGCAATTCCGACTTGTCTCATTAGCATCCCTTTTCTGGAAAAGTGTGCCAATGTAGACACAGCCAGAGAGTATGTCTAGATTACAGGCCTCTGTCAACAAAAAGCATCTAGACTACTGCCAGTTCTGTCAACAAAGCAAGCTGCTTTTTTGACAGATTCTAGATGCTCTCTTTTGAAAGCGTGTATGCAATAGCACCTTTTGTCGACAGAACTCTGTCAACAAAAGGCATTATTCTTTGTAGAATGAGGTTTACCGCTGTTGAAAAAACTTCCGCATTCTGTTGACAGAACTCAGCGGTAGTGTAGACGCAGGTATAGTTTTGTCAACAAAAGTCCACTTTTGTCAACAAAACCCTGTAGTCTAGACATACCCAGATATGTGTGTTTGTACTAGGGACAGTCTCTAGTACAGACTTTCCACTTGTCAACATATTAACTCCCTAATAATAACTATAATAAAGTCACATCAAAATAAAAGCAGTCAGAATTAAGAGTCAGACTTCAATATATTTCTTTTAACTCTGCAATTAGTGTTTTATTTGGCCTGAACCTGTTCCCATGGATATTAGTTTAGTGGGTGAGAGGAGGGTTTCCCCACCGACTTCAACAGGAGGTGGTGGGGCGACAATTAAATCTTGCCTTGTCAAAATTGCAGGGGGAAAAATAACTCCAGATAATGTGGCAGTGGGCATCTTACAAATGCATGCAATAAATAAGCAATTAATAAACAAATAACCTATCACATACACATAATTAACACTCATATAATAGCATTTTAGCTCAGCACAGAAAAAACTACTGACACTGTACAAACAGAAGCAGTTCCCCTCTCCAGAAGGAGAGGAGATTGATTTTCAATCTCTGTTTAGAACTGCATATAGACATGGCTAGCAATGAATCCACAACATCCATGTTACTGTATCCCTTTTGGGCCCTGACCAATTATATTCCTATGGAAGTCAGTGCCAACACTCCACTTAATCTGAATGGGACCAGGACCAGGCCTTTTATTTATGTGTATGTATACTTTTTTCTACAAGGCAATCAAGTAGTTGCAGTATAATTTTGAACTCCAGGCAGGAGCTACCTGATAAATCAAACGTTTCTTTTAGATGGTGCCCTATTTTTCCAACAGGAAGCACTGGGCTATATAAGTCATTCAAGAAGCTAACATCAAAGGCCTTTTTATCACTTAGTTTAGGGTAATAGACTGCACTTGAACTCTACTCAGTAAAGTGAAACTTCTTAAGCAAAGAGTTGAAGCTGAATTTGTTATTTCTGGCAAACTGCCAAGAGGAAATAGATCTAGGCCAGAGGTTTGTTTGTTAGATAGCAATGAAATATGGACTTTTTAATAGTTGACAAAGCAGAGTGAATAGACGCAATTTCTGAAACTACCGATTATCCCGAGGAAATGCTTTTGCTTGCTCTAATTATTATCATCTCTGCCTTTAAGGATATTTAGCAATTGGCAGATAATAGAAATCAATAGACAGGAAGAGTCAGGATAAAGGGCTTTTGAGCAACAATTTGGTTCTTGAGGCTGATGCTAGCTGATAAAAGAAAAGGACATTATTTTTTAGAAAATGCATCACACAAACTATGTCCCATTTTGCTTTGCAGACAGATCGCTGCTGATCAAGGTAAAAAATGATACCTAGCTAAAAACATAGAGGGCTATTTGTTAATGATGTTAAAGAGGGATATTTGGGCCTGGCAATGAGGCACAAATAGGGAAAGGAGGCACAAAGGACACCTGTTTGAACACATACACTGGGATAGCCATGATTGCAGTGCTGAGTGCAAAGATTAGGGCATGTAGGCACTGCTGTCAGTGCTAGACAAACAAGGATATAGAGCCAGGGCCCCATCCACCTCTGCAGCCTCATGTGTCACCACAGCAGAATACCTGGAAGAGACTCTTCTGTATAGTGGCCCTCTAGAGACTTGATTTCCACGAAAGCCAAGCCACCTAAAGATGTCGTCAAAGAGATCAAAGATCCCATTGTTGAAGGAATACCTGCTGACAGTCCCACCAAAAGCATACACTGAATATCTTGACTACATTTCTGTCCACTGGGAGGATTTTTAAAAAGAAACTACAGCATCTAATCATCCAGTTGTGAAATTAACAGGCAAACATTCACATGAACGATGTAGCCCCATTGAGGAAGTTCAAATAAGAGATCCATGTTCTGCTACTTCCTAACCATAAAAGATGGCAGTAAAATAAAACTTCACATTTTGGACTATGGAGATTTAATAAATGGCAGAAAAGTTCTTCAGGAAAATTGTTTGGTGTCTTGTTTCAAACTCTTCAGCTCAGATCTAATTAAACTGACCTGCATAATGACAAGAGAATTAAAACATGACACACCACAGTAGGCACTACATTTTCAAGCAGTGTCCAAGGAACTGACTCACCAAGCATTTCTTTAAAAATTGTTCCCACTTTGCTACTGCAATAGTTTAAAGAAATGGTTGAGTGTATAGATTTCATAGTAAATTGAAGTAAAAGAGAAGCATTAATGTATATATTTGGCATTATTTTATATATCATGTGGAATTTATAGTGTGAAGGCAAACTACATTTTTTAAGGGTCATCAATACTTTTGTTTTTGTTGTTAAAGTGTTTTGTATGGAAAGAGCACACTGTTCCATTAAGAATCCTCCAAGTAAGGACACCACACAGACTAAGAGAAGGGGTAAGGTAAAAACACAGGTTATAATCAGTCTAAATGAAAGCAGCTCCACTGAACTGTTAATCCTATTTACCTAATGGCTATATTGTCCCATAGAATATATGGGCTAGCGGGAAAAATGTTTCTGCATCACATTCTACCAGAGGCACCAAGAGGAGAGATCCAGTCTAGTGGATTTTCCTTAGCTCTTGCGCAGCTTTTAGAGAGATTGTCTCACAAGAAGGAGGTTAATCTGAAACCATTTACCAATAAACAAACAAGCAACAGAGCTGATTTAATAAGGTACAAACGAAAGGATTTTTGTATATAAGAAACAAAAAAAGAGGAAAAGCAGGAAAGCTTGAAATTATAGCTTGGCTTCTTACACAAGAAATACAGAATAAATCTTCTGTAGTTAATATTGTACCTCTGGATTCTTCCCCCCATCACCATTATGCTCAATTCTATGGCAACGCTGAATGTAAGCACGGAGGGTCTGTGCTGGTGGAAACTGTTTGAATGTGCCCCCCAAAGCTGAGATGTGGCAATAAATGGCCAATATTTGTACTTGTTATATAAAACTGGTTTTAGCCAAGCATGCTGCTACTCTTCCAGTTGCAAATCACCACAGTACTCTCCTCATAAGCTCAGGGGAAAATATCCCCCAGAGACGGTGAGTCGGTGCAAGAACGTTGTTTTGGGTTCCATGGCAGAGAAAAGTACTCTGCATTCAAAAATAGATACATTTCTTAAGGGAGATGGGGGTGGGACAACAGCCCGACTCCTTCCTCTCCCCTAGGTAATGAAAAATGTCAGGCTCCTCTCACTCTTATTTCCTTAGGTACTAAGAAGCATGTGACGATTCCATATTTGTAGCGAATATCTTGTACCTACTAGTGACTAGTGTCTTACTGTTAACACACCGAGACAGATGTTGATAAGAATGGTGTGGAGAAGCTGGCATGGGAAATGGAACAGAGGAAAGGAGAGAAACTTGGTACTGGAGATAAATTGACATGGTTGGAGGGAGAAGCAGGGGACCTGAGCACATAGGGCAGTGGTGCGCAACCCAAGGGGTTCGCAGATGTCTTCCTGGGGGGGTCACAGCACTTAGATCTGGCTGGCCAGGGACTGTGCCCAGCCGTTGGCAGTCCCACAGTGTGGCATGGCGCTAAGATCCAGGCGGCCCCATGGCATGGGGGTCATGGTGGAAAAAAGGTTGCGCATCACTGACTTAGGGCACGTCTATACTTACCGGAAAAGTGATGCTCTGGAGGCTGATCTTCTGGCATTCGATTTAGAGGTCTAGTACAGACCCGTAAATCAAACGCTGCAGGCAGCCGCCTTCCTCTCCTCCCACGCCCAGGCGTCCGGTACTACTCCTTTTGTGAGGAGTAAGGGAAACTAACAGGAGCATTTGCTCCTCTCAGCCTCCTGCTATGTGAATGTTGCCAAGGCTCGGCTTAAGGTGAGCTGACTCCAGTTAAGGAGTTGTGTACTGTAAAATGACTTTCCTGGTTTAGTATACACAAGGCCTTAGAAAGGTTACCAAGATCAACCCAATGAGCAAGGAGAGTCAGGCACTGGACAGAGCGGGAGGTTACTAAGGCATTAGTAGAGGAAAGGGGAATGTGAAGCTCCAACATATCAGAAGAAAGCTACACTGCAGCCATGCCCATCTTACAGGTGGTGCTCATCATCTGAGTGGGCAGATTTGTCTGCATTAGGCAGGGCACGGCCCCAAAACCATCTTATTCAGTAAAATGCAGTAATTTCCTCATTAGTGTTTTACTGAATGTTTCCTGCATCAAACACCAAGACCAAATACCAGCTGGACAGTCTCTCTGAGCTCGGAATCATGTGCTACTGTGACAGCCTTTGGAAAGGTCTCACAATCAAGGGAGATTGGGGCAAAAGGGGGAAGAAATATCACAAGAGATGGCTATGCTTACTCTCATTGTCTGGCATAGATGCACTTGTTTACATTAGACTGGCTTCATCTAAACTTTGCTGGAGATTGACCATAATATTTACAGGCTAAAAGAACAATTATGTAGCTGAGAACAGCTAAATGGAACAAAACAAAACAAGAGAGAGGCAGAAATCACGTAGCTTGCAAAAGTCAAAAACAAACTGGCCCATTAGCCCACACATCTTTTCTGCTTCATGTAAATTAACACTGTTGTACTATTTATACTACTTTTCAGGAGTACAGATGTTCTCTTGAGTTTATAAACATTTAGGCCCTTAAATTCTCCATGTAAGATTTATAAAATACAGACTTTATGAAAGGAAATAGCTTATGTATCTTCTGTTTGCTTACAGAATCTATCTTTACGAAACCAATATTCTTTCCTTTGGGACCTGTTTGCAATCTGCACCTGTGATGCTTTCTTCACTTTGAATCTCATGGGCTGTATTTATTACATAATTGTTTTCCTTCTTTTAAACACCATTAATCATCTCTCTGCAAAGATCTTCTTCCCACTCTACGCCTTACTGTACATTCCTTGCATTTTCACAAAACGTCAGACCAAAGTGAAACAAAGATAAGAATGGCTCAAGATTTACATTTAAAATTCTCTCTTTTTTCAAAGCTATAAATAAACTGAAATGAATAAAAATCACCTGGGGATTAAAATGCATACCTGGTTTCTCTATGTCCCTATAATATTTCATATCCCTGTTTACACAGAGAGAGAGAAAGAGAGAGAGAGAGAGAGAGAGTGAGACTGTGATTTCTGAAAAACAATTGTGTTAATACAATCCAAGAGAGTCTACAGAATCTCCCAAACTACAGGTAAATCATGTACACAATGTTGAAATAATAAACATTATTGGAAAAATTATCCAAACTTTTAATACATTTCCAAGAAATTACTGTTTTTATATTTCATGCTGCTGCAATGGGTGTCTTGGGTTTTATATTTTAAAATGTTAAGCAAAAACAACATTAAAATGTAACTTTCATTTCCTTAGAAACTGCAAAGGTGGTACGAGCATTCTGAATTTTTATTGTTCTCTATTTTGTAAAAATAGTTTTAAAAGATCAGTACCAACACACTTCCTCTGGTTTCCGAGACTTCACAGAAGATACGTCTCGCTATGTTTTTAATTATTATTATTTGATCAAAATGCTCATTGTGGATGACTTTAATTAATTAAATAATGATCTTTTGTTTATTTTTGTTATAACATTAAAACCACTGTAAAGGTGAAAGATTCCACATTACATAAAAGGGCAGGGGTAGGCAAGAGGCAGCTAGTGGGCCAGATCTGGCCTCCCAAGCTGCTGGCTCCAGCCCATGGCCACCTCGCCCGGTCCCTCACTACACAGCAGCACACACCATTTTAAGACTGGCTGCTAATTGCTACGGACCCTAGGGACAGCAGGGGAGGCTTTGTGCACTGTCCCCACTCTCTAGCAAAATCCCTCAGCTTCCATTGGCCAATTTCCAGCCAATAGGAGGCGAGAAATTTTGCTGGAGGCAGAAGCAGCGAGTGAAGCCTCCTCCCTCTCTATTCTGGAGTAGAGCTACATGGAGCAGCCAGTGCAGCAGACAGGCATGAAGCCTGTCTCAGGTTCCTGCAAGACTGCTGGCTGAGAGCCGCGTAAATAAGCACACCTCCCAGCCACAGCCTGCCTCTGGCACCCTACTCCTCTCTCCCCCCAACTACCTCCCCCAGGCCAGCCCCCATCTCCTCTGTACACCCTCCCTACCGCCTCTAGGTCACAACTCCCTCGCAGACCCTGTAATCCTCCTACCTCCCTCCCCCAGGCCAGAAATCTCTCCTGTATCTATACTCTCCTGTATCTTGGACCCTGCCCCCCAAGCCGCTGCCCCAGATCATACCCGTTCCTTCACCCAAACCCCCTCTCAGATCCTACACCCCCTACTCTACTCCAGTCCTCTTTCACAAGCTTCCTTTAACACCTCACCCGCCATCCCAGACTCCATGCCCCTTCCATAGAAGTGTGGCCCTTGACCACTTAACAAAATCTTGGACTGGATCCCCATTAAAAATTATTGCCCACCCCGGGCATGTAAACAGAGAAGTGCTATAATACATTTGTCTATCAAACATCAGCCATAAAACTGCCTAGATAGCTCTGTTCACCTCTGTGAGTAAAATTCAGAGCTGTTGAAGCAAAACAGTGTTTGTTTTATTAACCAATATTAGTATAATATTACCTACCAATAGATTCCTGGTGCAGTTTATGCCCAAGAGTAACTGCTTATTAGACACATTTTTTATTTAAAAGCGATGATGCTAATAAGATGTGCTTATATTAGTAAGGTCTGATCTTTATAGCTTTGGGCTGGGGAGGAGGGAGTCTGAATTTCTGAAACGCCAATCCTTCCTTTGTTATTTACTGAGGAGATTCCAAAAGAAAGCTTTGGGTAGGTTTTTTTGTTTGTTTGTTTGTTTCATGTATGAGAAATGTGTCCAATAATAAACAGTAGTGATATTACTATCATAAATAACTGTAGCTGCCTGTGATAGAAAGTTTATGTTCAACATCGGAGGCCATTTCATACAAAAGCAGTTATTTTCTAATTATCCTGCAAAAATATTGTACTTTTGCTGTGTTTGTATAAATTCTTGTTATAAGTGTTACCATAAGTGTGGTGGTATTGCATTCATATCTTAAGCCCAAAGAGAAGAGAAAAAGAAGATTTCAGCATAATTTGTAGTGTTTGAGGAAAGTACCTGTTTCTCTTATTCTCTGGGCACTTCTAACACTGGACTCTCACATTGGGATAACCCAAAGGAATTAATTACATTTACGTACCCCCAAACATGTAACAAACAGAGCAGTGGCTGTACTGCAAAGAAATGCCTGACTTACCGGTGTAGTTTACAGTACTTACAGTGGGTTGTTTTAAAAACACTGTACAAACCGTGTTTCCTTGGTCACCAATTAATGGAGCAATTCTGCAAACGGCTGAACATACAAACAATTTCTGCCAGGCAGAGATGCATCGCGTCCATTGGGACTGTATGTAAGTGACTATGGTTATTATTTATATTACCTCAGCATGCAAGTATAAATCCAGGATTAGAGTCCTAGACATGTTACAACATGTAACAAAAAGGTTTCTCTCCTAAAAAAGCTAAACAGCCTAAGATAAGGACAACATGCCACTGGCTCATGAAAACAAGCAAGCAAAGGTTGAGGAGCTGAGGATGAATCATCAATAACACGAGGACATTTATATGCATGCTAGCTGCATGGAAAATTGTGCCTGTCTTTTGGCAGTAATTCTGTTAGGGATTGGACCCCAAATTTACGCAGACAGGCTTGTGAAAGAGCAGAAAAAGAAACAACTGTATTTTTGTTCCATTAAGGAATATCCATCAGATGACCAACTTATTTCTTATCCACCTGTGTATATCCACACACACAAACAGACCGTACTAGGGTTAGGCTTGTTTGTATCTTATTCTGAAATATACAACAGTGAAGGAAACCCAAAGATGGCACATGCATAAATGAAGCAATACAGCTGCATCGGGCATGTGGGATGGAGTCCAGATGGAATCAAATATTGCTGTTCTATTTCAGTGCCTTTTAGATTAGACATTGGATGGCCAAATTCAGCTAACATCTCTGGATTTTGACATTTATTTCAGATGAGCAATAAATAGCAGAAGCATATCAACTCTTGGAACAAACAAAATTCCTCTTTTCATAGAACCCTTTAACCACCAAAGAAAAACAAAATGCATAAAATGTATGCTGATGCAGCCTCGGTACTTTTTTGAGGCATTGGCAACTTTGCAAATTAATATTTGTTTCAAAACTTCTGTCTAGTTAGACAAGTAAACTAAAATGGCATCAGATATAAAATCCATAAGAACATCCTAAAGAAAGAGATTTCAGTAAAATAAATCAGATCCCATCTTCTTGGACGTATTGTAACAGTACAGCCCACTGTGCCATTACAAAGAGCCACCATTTATTAAAATCAAACTGCCAATGGAGAGTTTTGCCCTTTTACAGACAAATGTGGAATTTTCCCCACAATCCCATAAACAGCCACAGCCCAGGAAAGAGAAGAGTAAATCTTGGGACAGTAGCAACTTGTATATGTCTATACCTGATATTACTACTACAGGCAGTCCCGGGGTTACGTACAAGATAGGGACTGTAGGTTTGTTCTTAAGTTGAATCTGTATGTAAGTCGGAGCTGGCGTCCAGATTCAGCCGCTGCTGAAACTGATCAGTTTCAACAGCGGCTGAATCTGGACGCCAGTTCTGACTTACATACAGATTCAACTTAAGAACCCCAGGCTCTGCGGCTTTGCTCCACTTTGCTCCCCATCCCCCTGGTCTGCAGACCAGGGGGACGGGGAGCAAAGCGGAGCAAAGCCGTGGAGCACGCGGGCAGCTGACAGCCCAGACGCGTCTGGGCTGTCCGCTGCCCGCGTGTTCCGCCGCTTTGCTCCCCGTCCCCCTGGTCTGCTGGAGACCAGGGAGAGGGAGGGCCCCGTTCGTAACTGCGGATCCGACATAAGTCGGATCCGCGTAACTTGGGGACTGCCTGTATTGAAAATCTGTTGTATTGTGGTTCTGAAGGATTGTGAATAGAAACCATCTACCACTGATGAACCCAAGAAGATGCCAAGATAAATTAAATCAACATCCATTTCATTGAGAACTTCTGGTGCCTTTGTATTTGAGCTGGAGGTTGAAATTTGGCAGGGCACACCTTTTGTCATGTGACAGTTCACCCCTATTTGGCCATGTTCTAAACTGCCCCTGAAAAATCTCCATTTGCACTTGTTTAGTAGAGAGGTGTTAGATTGGTGGCTTACTTCTTTGAAAAGCCCATCTGCACAGCGCTTGTTCCACCTCTTCACAGCTCCTATGTGCTATCCCCACAATATGATGGGGCACTCTGCAGCCCAGGGCAGCAGGAGATTAATAGGATTTGGTTTCCGATTGCTCCTCCTGATTGCCAAAGGCGAGTAGCACAGAGCACAGGAACTAAGAGCAGGGAGACAGTCTCTATCTACTGCGCTCTCAATACTCGCACTGCTGGTCCATAGGCAGAGCCAAACTGAAATGCAGAGAGGCACAGAGTCAGGTCTGAGGAGTGGTGAGGTGGCAGATAGACAAAAAGCATGGGTGAGACTGGAACAAATTCAGGCAGGAAGGGCCATGGAACAGAAAAATGGGAATCACGGGTGCTGGAAGGAGAAGTGCAGGGAGTGCTGCCACACCTGCTGGCTTAAAGTGGCTTCCATTATATGCAGGGTTTACTGTTTGGCTCAATAGCTCTCAACACAAGTTGCCCCAACACCTCTGGTGGGGCGGGGGTGCTTGGGGCAGAAGAATCTGCAATCACAAGAGCCCAGGAGAGTGGAATCCCAATGGTCTTTTTCTGTAATTTCTGAAACCCACTGGCAAAAGGGAACCCACTGTGCCTCATCTCCCTTTAGTGCCTCATCCACATGGAGTGCAACAACCTTCTACTGCTACAAGTTACTCTGTTAACTCAAATGGCAGAGGTCTGTGCTGTGCAGCTAAAGGATCTGATTCTGCTGAAGAGCAAGCTGTGTGTGCAATGGGGGAAAGGACAGGATTAGGTTTAGAAATGCCTAACCAGGGAGAACCAAAACTAAGATCACATAATCCCAACAGCATTCACAGAAGCAAACGTGCATCTCTGACACTCCTTCAGTCCTGCTCTTATCGCTGTGCCAGGCAGGTGTCCCTGAGGAATGTCTACTCTAAACAGACCCACTGATGGAGGGGCAGGGCAAAGGGAGATAACTGGCCCAGGGCCTGGCCATTCAAGAGAGCCTGGGGCACCCGGCCTTGCTGCTGCTATTATGGCAGTGGCCAGAGCCCTGGGCCCTTTAAATTGCCATCAGAGCCCAGGGAGGCAAACCCATCCTCTTCTGCCCAAGGCCTCACTCCTTCTTGGGGCACAGAATTATCCCCCCACCATCCCACATTGCCTAGGGGCCCAGCAAGTCTGTCGGCCCCACTGGCTATAAATCATACTGGGTGCAAATACCCAAGAGGGCCAGGAGCACAGCTGAGGATCAGTGTGGTAGAGGGGCCTCCCTCCACCATTCCAGCCATTGAGCCTCCCTCTACTAGGTCCCTACAGTGCTCAAGTGACCCTTACATTAGCAAGGCTAGTATATGCCAGGATGGCAACACATAGCAGCTGACTTCACCAGACAATCTGGGCCATATGGCCGGGGATGCTCTGAAGCAGTCTTGGGACCAGTGGCTGTCTATTAAGTGTGGTCTCTCTTGTAAATTGTGCAACTACACAGCTATATTAAACATACTGTAATAGAAAGTCTGGTGCGTCAGAGAGTCACAGTGCAATGTCCCAACAGGAACTGATGGGAGGAAATACCACACACGCACCCAGCACTCTTTGGGCTACTCCATTCCCTCTTTCAGCTGTACAAAAATCAGGGCCAAATGGCAGAGAACTCCTCAGAACTCCTCTCTTGGATTCTTAGGAAATTCAGCAGAAGTCTTCACCAGGAGATGGAAGTTGGGCTATACTTAAACACCATTGTAAATATTTCCCCCACATGTCCCATGCAGTGTGCTGTATGCCCTGTTAAAAAACTTCCATAATCTGCAAAGTTCTAAACTGGGTTGGTGTGTCATTTGTCCCTTAGATCATTTACAAAATAATGGAACAGGCGCTGCTTTACTGTGTGCTCTTACAAGCACAATGCTATTTGTTAGCACTTAGTGGGAGTGTGGGATGACTTTGTGCAGAACTATCTGTTCCAGCAGGTTTATATTTGTAGGTGACAGGAATGGATCAGATCAGTGTGTTCCATGCTCTCGAGGTGTGAGTCCCTGAGAAGTACACTATGATGAGGCACATTTGTGCCCATTTGTGTTCCAGTAGGATAATTTAAGATATTCTCTTACACTAGCCCTTGCTCTAGGTTGTTAATAAGAGAACTAGGTGGATAGGAGATTTTTTTGGCTCTGAGTTAGGGGTAGGAGTGGGAATCTAATGTAGTGACTATAGTTTAGGGCATAGGATATCTAGGAGAAAAAGTTGAGATGGTTTGATGTCACAGCAGCCAGAACCAAAGGAGTCGAGACCTTGTGACATTCAGAAATGCATAAGTAGAGGGAATTAAAACTAAAGTCATGCAGTCATGGTGAGACAATTGACCATGTGCACTAGACAGTGGGTGTACCAGTGTCAACCAGTGTTACTGGACTCAAAATGTAACCTCTCTTATCCAGGACATAGTGAACTGAAATATGTGACACCTTTCTGAGAGATGGAACTAGAAAACAATTTCCAACCAGCTGTAAATGTGGCTGCTCTCTTCACTTTCATACCATCTGTGGTCTTCATAGTGCATCAAGGCAGTACTACAGCTGCAGTACATCATACAAGAGGGAATACAGTAGACGGAGATCAACCCACGGAGGAGAATGAGAACAAGAGGTGCCTGAATAACAATTTCCATAAGGCACAAGGAAGGCATTTCAGAATCTAATTATTATGGGTCTTCGTATCACTGGAAATTCTAAATTTTCCATACAATGCGTCTGTGATTTTTTTTTTCCTTTTTAGAAAAAAAAAATTCGGAGGAAAAAAAACCTCTATTTCCTGACTAGCTCTAGTGTGAATCAAGATTCGTGTGGCCATGCACCAATAAGAGGATACTTTCACAGTGGTGCATGTGTGTGTATGTGAGAGAGAGAAGGGGAGGATGCATATTCATAAGCATCTGTTTGGCAACAAATGCTATGGGGCAAGCTGCGCATTTCTTTGTGCTGTTATTGTTTCTGATCACTGTGCATGAAGGGCCAAAATCCCAATAATATGTATGTAAGATCTTGACCACAGTCTCTGTTAAGAATCTTTCACATATGCCCAAACTCCATAGGCCTGGTCTAAGACATGAGGCCTAGTTAACAATGGACAATACATGGCTAAAGAAAGGTTGAGATAAGCAGGAAACAGACATGTTTGTTTAACCAGCCATAAACAAGCTAAGACAGCACAACCCCAGGTGGGGAGCAGTAATTGGGGACTTATCATGAGTTACGGGCACTTAATTCACAGAGAGGGGCCTCAGAGACTCCCTGGTCCAGAAAGAGATAACAAGTACATACTCCCCGAATGCCAACCAGACTTCAGGGAGAGAGCTAGCATGTCAGTCTGAGTTATGGCATCCTCCTTCACAGATGCCAACCTGAGCTCAAGAGGATGCATTGATAAACTATACACAATTGTCATTGCTGTGTACTGTTTACTGTTCTTTTTGCTTTAAGACCCTCTAGTAATGTACCTGTGGGGCAACCCATCTGGGAAGTGCCATCATCATTTCTATGGACCTGAAATCAGGATTTAACTTACACATTGCAAGAGAAGAATTTTCAGGAATAACACCTGTGTATTAGCAAACATGTTAACCTGAGCTACGGGCGGAGCAATGATGTAATCTTTTAGATTATTGGGTTATTGTGCTAATTTTGTCTTGCTGCCAGAACCTTTCCAGGGGCTCGGGAACTCCCACCCAGTCTCATCTCTCTGCCCATTGGCACCCTATATAATCTATAGTAATCCATTGTTTGGCAGTCTCATTGAGCCAAATAAGCAAAGTGACACTCCACCAGTGCTATGCATAATAAACCCGCATGCTTGGATCTCTACGGTGTTGAACGTCTGTTCCTTCATGGCACGTGCACAAATAGGTAAGTCCTGTCCTTATCTCTGTGATATGAGGAGCCAGATGGCAGCAGAGCACATTTTACTGTCCAAGATGAGGAGTAGGCAGGATTTGGCTGTACAAAGGACCACTAGGGAATTGGCACACCTGCGAGGCATGGAACTGGACCTCCATGCAAGCTCCTTGTGAGTCAATATGCAGGGGAACTTGAGGCTGGTTAGGAGTAGATTGGGGAAGTTTAGGGTCCACCACTGCATGGATTATCTAGTTCCCCAAGTATACAGACAGGGGATGTAGAGGCTACTCTACTCCAGTGTAATTGTCAGTTCCTGTGCAACATTTTCACTTTGCTCCCTGGCTTTGCTTCATTTCATGCTTTCTTCCTCCAAATCTATGCAGAGCCAATAAAATGTGGGTTGTTTCTGTGACTTTGTTGCATTGCCACCATGTGTTTGAAAATAAATACAAATGTAAGTATAGCAGACCTCTTCAACACTTCACATCCTGGGTAGAAGCCTGTGCTGATTTCTTTAAACAGAGAGTGACTCCTGACGTTCTATGTAGGTCGTGTGTCTGAGTAACAGCAGTGGAAATTTGTCTTTGAGTGCTTCCTCTATCACTCATCAAGGTTCTGGAGTACATTCACATCTCTCCGTAAGAGCCCCTACAAAGCTGTATTGAAAAGCCTTGTTCCCATTAGCTAATCTGTGAAATTGTCTGAGAGACTGACATATGGGAATATAAACATATGCATCATGTAGGTTGATCTTTGCTACCCAGCTTCCTAGTTACAAAATGTGGATCACAGACGACAGAGTTAGACATGAAAGCCTGGATGTTTTCTCCCTGTTTAATTTACCTCAATCTAGAATGAGTTTGCAATGTCAGATTTTTTTAAATGTGTACGAGGCACTGTGGAGAATGAAGAGGATTATGGCAAAGGAAGACTAAGTGCCAAATATTCAAGAGATGCCCACTAATGTTGGGTGCTTGGCTTGGTTTTCGGAGCAGCTGAGAACCCACAATTACAGTAGAAGTGAACTGGTGTTGCCAGTTTTGCATTCAAACGTCCAATGTATGCAAACACTTGAAGTTACAGCTTGAGCAACACCATCCACAATATAAGTATGGTGACTACATACACAGGATTCCCACACACCTTGCCACTGACATTAAAAACAATCCCCCTGAGAGCAAAAAAAGAGTTCTTACTTAGTTTGTCTGAGGTACCAGGTATGTTATTTCTGTAGCTGCTCCCCCAAAATGGCACAATTCTCCCACCTGGAGAGATCACAGGTAATTACAGAAATCATTTTTTGGTTAACTCAAAAGTAGGATAATTAGCAACTCGAAAGGTTCTGAGAGGATCAAATGTGAGTTACAAAATCCAGAGCCAGGTCAATTTTTTTTTCAAATAATCAGGAGGATCCAGAAAGGCATCTAAAAGACCATAGCCTTTCAGCTCACTGACTTGGCCTCTTAGACTATCTGATAAGACACTGTAAGGATCTGGAGAAATGGAGTAAGCCCTGGCCACATATAGAACACTCAGAAGGTAGCATTTAAATTCAGCAGCTACTGGAATGCAATGGTGCTTGGCTTCAATCCTATCCTTCTAGCACTTTCTTTCCATATGAACTTAAGAGCTAAGGAAGATCCACCAGTTTCATGTTAAAGATCTACAAGGTAGGAGCAGGAGTTCTGCACAGATGATAAAGAATAATGTTTTTTTAAATGTATGTTTACAATTCTTATAGTTTTTCAAGGAATAAACGGATTCACTTTGGTTGGAGGTTTATACAGTTATTCTGCTTTCTGGTCCATCACAGACAAGCTGTTAAATCAGATGCAACAAGGTGATATGTTCAGTTTAAATGATAGTTTGCTGCTGTTAAAAGATGCCAAGATCAGTCTGCTTTAGAATCTGAAGTGAGGTATCTAGCATTTAGCACTGTGAGAGAGTTTCTGCAAAACAGCTGTGAAGCCCTCTTGGGCTAACAGAACTTGCAGTGAAGGTAGGTGAAAGGATAGAGATTTTTTTCTAGGAAATATGGGAAAATATGCTCTTCTTGTCATTGGCCAGGCTAATCTCACCTTGCACAGCGGCAAAGTACAGCACCATTTTAAGAATCAATACTACGCTACACCATTGGTACAGGAGTCGCAACTTACACCAGCGAATACTATTCATTTGGATGGACTGCTAATACTTAGGGCTCCTGTTTTCCAACTGTGTTTAACCATGCTATAGATCACTCACTATCATGTTAGGGTAACTTCTAGCATATTTTTAGAGACAAGATATAAACAGATTCCATTCACTGTAGGTGCAGGTCTTGCAGGCTAACTCTGGAATTACCTCTCGTCCTATCTGGCACCCCTGTTGCTCACACTGTGCTTGTCCCCCACCCCATGCCTGAAGGTGCTCGCTCTTCTTAACTCAGCCCTCCACCCAGATCATAGTACACTTCTCCTCTTGTGAGGTAACAAGGCCCCACAGAACAAGCTGTCCATTGTCATCTCAGTCTCTTGTTCCAATCTCTAGGACCTGTGCCATTTTACGAGGAGCTGATAGGGGAACCTGGGACAGCTCATGACTCAGGTTTAAACCTAGGGAGCCAATGACCAGCAATCCAGCTCTGCTCAAGCACAGACCATGTTGTTCGTCCCTTGGACTCCTTTCCACTCCCATCTCTCCATTTCCTTACCTTAACCTCCTTCCTTGTTTACCACTCAAGATTCCTCTGTTCCCCATGGCTACTTCACTGAGCATGGCCTCTCGCTAGTTCAAGGCAGGTTCCCAGGGCTTAGTCCTCCCCAGATCATCTCTTTGTTCCTGGTCAACTCTCTTTCCATCTAGGGACTGACTGCAGACCTCCCTGCTGCCTCTTCCTGATTCATAAGGCAATCCCAGAACCTCACCCAGCTGACTCATCTGCCCTTGGATTTTATCAGTCCCTGGTTCCCCTCCAGGAGGAACATATAAGGTTATTTGGCCCTTTCTGTCCCACACTAATCTGAGTATGTGGGGTGGACACCTCATCACACAAAGGTCTGATACTCAAGCATGTCCAGGTGTACAGAAGACATGTCCTACATGACCAGAAGGAAACATAAATGGTTCCAAACTAAGTCTCTGTCTGGCTCTGCAAAACTTCAACACACGTTAAAAGCTTAACAAAAAAAAAAAAAAAAAGCAAAGTCCAAAGCAGCTGTTTTATAATTGTGAAAAAGGGACATCCTGTCTAATGTACCATCCCCAATCACCCTAGCAAAGGTAATATGCCCTAAATCTCCCCATGGTCTAGTCCTCTATTCCATGACTGAACAGTTTGATGGAACTCCAGCCATAGCCTACAACTAAACCAATGATCAAGGAAAAAGGAATGAAAAAGAACCTTGATAACTGGGGCCCAGTTTGCCATATTCACTGTAAATAGATGACATGCAAGTCATGAGGATGGATGTGTCAATGGTTAGGGTGCTAGCCTGCGGATTAGGACAGCCAGATTCAATTTTGTGCTCAGAAACAGGCTTCCTATAGGACCCTGAACAACTCACTGAGGCTCACACTTGTAAAGGTTATTAAGGAAGTGTTGAACAGAGCAATGCAAGACCTAAGTGACTTAGGAGCCAATGTCTAATTACAGGGCAACGGGAAGTAGGCCTTGCAATGCTGAGTGGAGTAACACCTAACTACCTTTAAAAATGTGGGCCTCGCCTCTCCTTATATTAATTTCTTATTTGTAAAATGGGTGTAAGAGCATTTTACTTATTTGTAAAATGGGTGAAAGAGCGGGGATTTAAAAATGCAAACTTGCAAGGAGGTTTACATGATCTGTTGAAAACGTCTTTCTTTCTCAACAGATCCCCCTCCAGACTACCGCTTTTTGCTGACAAAGTAGCCGCAGCGGCAAAAAGCAGTGGCCATTTTTATGCAAATGAAGTGTGGGATATTTAAATCCCTGCTTCGTTTGCAATGTTGACCTGCCTAATCTGTATCCCTCTGCCGACAGAGGGATGCAGTCTAGACATATCCGAGGTGCTTACACATTGTGTGGTGCTGAGAAAAAATGGTAATGAGGGCCATATAAGTACTGTACCTTTGATAGATCTTAAATACAAGTGCATGACAAGCATACAGGTGTTGGTAGATGTTTGGCATTGATGGGTACTTTGTTCAGATTCTGTATAGAGAATACTGTACATTATTTAATAAACTTTATGTCTCTAAGATGCTCTATGAGCAAGGATGGTAGTACACAGGTACAATTCCTATGACCTACTACCATGTGATTACAGACATCTCTATTGCTGGTGACAAATGTCACACCTAACTAACTGTTCTGTTGCCTCCAATACATCGCCCAATTCTTTTTGTTTTGTCTATATATAAGATTCCATTCAATGCCTTGGGCCCATCGGACTCAGAGGACTGTTGACCCATTTTTCCGGTGACCCACACCACACATATGACTTAATTCCTATGCAAGTGCTACCAGACCATTTGCTGATTTTTACTGGTACCATTCTTTACTTTGTAAACAGATGTGTGTTATAGAGGCTCTGGTACACTCATATGCAGCATACGCCCAATGCAAGGATGCCAGATTCTGAGGCTGTACTTTTACATGCACAGCTTTTCTCTTCTACTAGTGCACTGCTGGATACTTACCTCATGCCATGCAGCATCACTCTTTCAAAGTCACCATCTTATTGCAGATATAGATTTGGATGAGGATACAAATTTGCAGATACTCACTTTATAGCCACAACTTATTTTTATGGATATAGGTGCTGATAAGGATAAGACATTTTGTATCTGTGCAAGGTTCTACTTATCTCTTCTATAAGAGCTTGCCCAACCCATGCTATTAGACTTTGATAGCAACACTTTCTTCATGCAGGCAGCAATAAAGAGCTCTTTAGTCAGAGTGTGCATGGCTAGGAGTTCAACTACACCTGCAAAACAGATTGGCAGATTATAGGAGATTCTGCTTTCTTGTTCTGGACTGACTCCTTTATTCTATCTGACTAACATCCAGCCTGCCACCTGAGTTATTAAAAAATTGCAACAGCAGTATCAGTTGAATGAGGCAAAACTGCATGTATCCTGAGCTCTGCATGTGTCCTGTCATGGCCACCTGCTACAACTCCAACTGCGCTGACACCCATAACTAAGCATCTTTTTAAAAAAAGTCTGCCAATGTTGTGAGACTTCCATCTGAAAATGGAACGCTTCATCATGCATGCATGCTTGCAGACCTGCAAATGCCCACTGGAAATATAGCCCCAAATCTCTAGCCTTGCAAACCATTATGATCTCTTAAACAGAGAGGATTTTCAAGTAAGCACATTTTAAACAGTAAACAAGCATTGTAATGTTCTCTTCTAATCACAAAAACGTTCTCAAGCAAATTAATTTTCATGGTTAATTGTAAGGTTTCTATGTAAAGACCACATGCCTGGTACTGCAAAGCTGAAGTCTCACTGAAAGCTTGCATTTACCCTTTATCACACTGTTTTGCTTAGTATTCTATAAATAGATTGTGTGCAGTGTTTTTCCTTTTGGCTTCATAACTATTAACTGGTTTTTGATTGGCTTTTGGGAATCTGAAGGAAATCTCCAGAGAATGTTGTAAGCACATTTGATAGAAGTTCACATGTGAATTAATTTCAAAACTGGGCTCATTTGGCACATATTGAAATATATATTAATCAGAGCGGTTTGTAATAGCTTCATCTCCGGCTGCATTAGAAATCAAGAGTCTGAATAGCTTGGTTTCTGCAATCTGAGTTTAGTTACAGTTAGGCTAGGATCTATTTTTAGCAACAAACTGTTTCCCCAGACAGATTCAGCTGCTCATTAACATTAGAAGTCTTCTCTCAAAAATGTATTTATAAGACTCTCTTTTAGATCTGACAAAGCCTCCCCGTTAAAACCCAAAGCTGTGTTCTACAGAGAGAAATATGTTACTATTCATCTTGTCATTTCTTGGTGATTTCTTGGCTGTAATCAATACAACACAAGTAAGTTGTTTCTTTTCCCTTAACAATTATCACCAAAAACTATCACCTTAAAAAAATAGGAAAGCTTGCTAGTGTTCATGAATTTAGAGATTAGATGAGAAGAAGAAAAGAATAGACTCACTGAGTTGAGTTAAAGTATGGGGTATATGGAATTTTCAAAGGAATTGTGTTAACACCATGTCTCTCTTTTCAATACCTCAGCAATGACCCCTTTTGATGAGGTAGGTTACTAGAGCGTGGGTGTCCAAACTGATGCCATCTGCTGGGTGATCTTTCAAAGAAGGATCTAATATACTTTGCCTGCCATGTCATCCTTCTGGCTCAAGTTGCTGCTGTTCTAACTCTGGCTTTGTCTACACTGGCTGATAAAAAGTGCTGGCAGTTACAGTACTGCTCACAAAGCACAGCAGCGAACCCACTGTTGGGGGTTCACACTGTCAGCCAATAACAACATTGCTATGCTTTTAGTCGTGTGCTGTACCCTCCATAATATTTGTGGCTGCAACACTAGAGTGGAACTCTGATTGGTCCCTACAGTGCACTTAGTGAAATAGTGTATGGTTTTTTTTGCTGGGTGAGCTTCCTCATTGTCATGTGTTGGAATAAAGAATTTTTTCCAACCCCAAAACTTCATCTCTCTCTCTCAAAAAAAGTTCCTTTGGGACAAAAGTGTGACATCATCACGTCACTCTGCATCCACAGACTCTGCCCTCATACAGGCTCCCTGACCTGGACACTGTTCGGGGACCAGCAAAGCTGCCTGGCTGTACAGCCTGGGCAGATTCTGCCTCCCAAGAGTCTTGCTGGCTCAGCTTTGGCCATAGCCTTTTGTCAGCTAGAGGTGGAATCTGCCCAGACCAAGCTGCTAGGTGTCTTTGCTGGTCCTTGAACAGTGTCTGGGGGCAAGGAGTGACTCCATCCGGGGCCTGGGCACTGCTCCAGATCAGCCTGTCGCAGGTAGCGCAGCCGCCATTGCTCACAGGGGACACCCCAGATAGAGGCTCCACAGTGGCTGGACTGGGGACATTAGGGGCCTTCCTGGTGGCCCAAGTCCCAGCCCCAGTGCCATTGTCTCCCAAATAAGCGTGAGGGGGATGAGTCGGTCTGCTCTCCCCCCCCCCCCCCCAGCTCAAAGAGTCAGCTGCACCACGACTTGCTCCAAGGGAACGCCGCTGTTGTTCTTGGCACTCATGGGCTGCCGGACCAGCAGGCTCGAGAGCAGTGCCCGGTGCAGAGCGAAGTGCCCCGCATCCCTGGCCACCCACTGCCCCATCCTCTGCTGCACCCTGAGAGGCCACGTCCTGAGCCCAGCACTGAGCTGCCCCGGTGGGGCCTGCTGCCACAGCCTGGGAACCTCTGAGATGTCACAGAGGAGCAGCCCATCACCATTCAGAGCACCTGCCAACAAGGCCGAGTGGGGAGGGGATAGTGGGGGAGGGGAGTCATCTGCCTTTGCATGGCGGTGCCTGGACATGCCCCTCACTGAATGGCCCCCCGGCCCTCATTCCATCCTCCCTATCCTCAGCCCCTCTCCTGCCCCCTCTCAGACTGCCATCCCCCTTCTCAATTTGGCATCCCACAGGCCCCCCCCCACCCTCACTGCCCCTCCATCCAGCTTCCTTCTCTGCCTGCTTTCCATTTTTCTCTGCCCACAGACATCCCCCTCTTCTGCTTCACAGCACCGCAGCAATGCCACCTTTGCTGCCCCTTCTCTCCAGGCTGCTGCCCAGATCCTACCGGGAGAAGCCTTTTTCTCAGTCTCACCCTCACATGTAAGGGCCGGGGTCTGCTTGAGTTACCATTCAGACTAAGTTCTTTGATGTCACATTTTTCATTAACGTCTAACGCACACTCATTGCATGACTATTTTGAACTCCGGTATATTTTTAAAAAATGCGGTCCTCATTTACCAAAAAAGCATTCCCCCACCCCCCACACCCACACACAGAGAAATTCCTGGAGCCATTTTTTTTTTTTTTTTTTTGCTGGTTAGGTTGCCCATTCATGGGAGGGGGCAGGGTGAGTGTAGAAAGGGAGGAAGGGGGGGATAGGGTGAATATGGGGATGGGTGGTGCAGTAAGGATGGATGATGGGGGTGAAGGGGATATAGGAATGGAGGCTGGGGGGTGGGCAGTTTGGGTGTGCGCAGTTTGGGTGTGCAGAGGGGGAGGGTTTAGGGAAGGAAGGGGTGCAGGAATGGAGGAAGGAAGTGGGGGTAGGGATAGGCAGTGTGGAGTGGGGGAGGGGTTAGGGACGATGAGTGGGTACAGGAATGGAGGATGGAGTTGGGCCCCATGTCAGATTGCATTTGGTTTTTGTTTACACATGAAGCCCACAAGCCCGCAGAACATAGCCCTTCCTGGGAGGTCACTTCTCCATAGCCCCGTGCTAGCTGCCAGAAGAGGCTCCAAACTCTGCACCCAAATGAGCTATTTTATTGCAGGGTGGGGCAGAAGTGGGAAGGGTGTGGGGGCGAGGAGCTGGCTGGCGACTGAAGGGCACAAGTGGGTGGGATGGACCGAGAGCATTTGGAGAGAGGGGCCCCTCCAGGGGTGTGGTGGGTAGGAGCAGAGAAGGGTCTGAGTCACTTGAGGCCATGGAGAGCACAGCTGGGTGCAGTGCAAGATTCACAGGCTCTCTGGCCGCAAAAGCGGCCAGCGAGAGGAGGGTTGGTGAGCATAGAGAACAGGGGGCGCAGCCCCTTAGTTTATTAAAAATGACAAACGTAGAACACACACACAGCATAACATATCAGCAGTTTGGGGGCTGCGGGAAAAAGGCCGCAGCACATTGACAGATTTGTGTATGTCCAGGTATCACGTGCGGCCCTGAATCTGATGTGTTATGCAAAGCTAAAAGGAGCAAAAATGCTACATTTCATAGAGGAACCGTTGTTAACACCAGACAGAGCACAGGCACTACCCAGTTTAAACATTACCCACTGTTCACGTACCCATTACTGTCTGGCTGTCCCAAGAGGAGCACACAAGACTCAAAACTCCCAAAATGGTGAGATAACTACTGGGGTTGGGGATTTCATTGGGGCAAACCTGTCAATGGGATCTGAGAGATTGTGCTGGAGGCAAGGGCAGCACACAAAGTCTGCCTCTTCCCGCTGCACAAAGAAGCACATGGAGGGAGCAGCCAGCCATTTTGAGCAGTCTCGGGCTGTGGCAGGCAGAGAGCCTGACTGAGGGTCCTGCTGAGTTGTTGGCTACGAGCCCCTCTTGCAACCCAGCTCCCTGCCCCAGGTCATAGATCTCACATCCCCTCCATAGAAAAGTGTGGCCCTGGAGTACTTACTGAAATCGTAGCATGCCCTCTTCCCATTAAAAATTATTGCCCACCCCTGCACAAGACTCTAGCATGCAGCTACTGTAGCAAGACTGAACTCTGAGCTCTCCCCACAAACTTCCAGTGTTGCCTTGTGTGAGTCTCCTGTACTCTGTGCCTGTTTTTTTTCATTTCTAAAATGATACTAGTAGACTTCCGATAATCCGGAACCTTTGGGACCTATGTGGTGCCGGATTATCGGATATGCCAGACTATCAAGAGGTACTATAAGGTGGTTATATATACACACACACACACACACACACACACACACACACACACACACACACACACACACACACACACACACACACACACACACACACACACACAGTATATCAAGTGTTTTTAACCCTTTTTATGGTAGCACAAGCACTGTCCAGAGTCACACCGTGCCAGTGGCAGACTGACTTGGTCTTGTCCGGTTTCACTCGGTTCAGCTGCTGCCGCTGCTGCCTTGTGACTTGTTTTTTGCCGAAGTTCACTCACTAGGCTCTTGCCATTTTGATGCCGGACTATCGGGAGTGCCATACAATTGGATGCTGGACTATTGGAGTTTTACTGTACTACTTAACCTCTCACAAGAGGCCCCTGGGGCTTAAGCTGCTCCTATAATATTTTTAAACCTAATTTTTTAGAAAAATAAAGTTCATGGCAAGGGACAAAGCCTTCCATCTTTTCTGTTGTCACAAAGGACTTTGACTCAGTGGACCTGGTGGTTAATAAATGCAGAAGGGGCACTGCACTGGGGAAATATTGCCTCCACAAAAATGTTGTCCTCCTCCCTGCCCTTCTCTTCCCCAAAGCAAGCCAAAGAGGAGTTGTGGGGAAGTAAGTGTGTAGTTCTTTGTTGTGACAGCCCTGCCAGGAAAGGAGCAGAGATAGCCCCAACAAGTCCTACTGCCTCTGCTTGGGTAGCAGGGGGCAGATCAGTAGCTTCTGATCCCCATTATCTGGCCCGCCATTTCTGACAGCATAGCCTTCCATTTACATTAGGCAATCCTTCCCTGTCCTTTCCTTGTTTAGCAGATACAGTGGAATGGAAGCACAGGGGCTCTTCCCTCCCAGTCTTGGCCCCTCCTTGATTTTGATATCATTTGCCACAGCAGCTGCCTGTTCTCCAGAGGTGCTGCTGTTCTCACTTCCCAGCTGATGAGCACAACTAGCCAAACTGCAAAATGGAAGGTGAAAAAAAAATCATTTTTTGTTTGGAGAGAGGGGTGCAAATCCAAATGAAAAAAATAGCTCTAAAAATTCACAAATCCTCCTTTTTTCTTACCTCAGAGAAGTGGTTACTACAGATCAAAGCAGAGGAGCATGACAAGGCTGGCACTGCTGCTTATGCTCGAGCTGTTCCTCAGGTAACAGAAGAGTTCAAAATCCAGAAATTTTAGTTCAGCTCCTTTCAGAAGCACCACAATCACTAGTCAGGCAGACTCAAAGGAAACTGTTCATTTACTGTAATTATTTCTAATTAAAAATACTTACATGGCACTTATATATTACTATTATCTCAGTGCATAAGTCTCTGTGTTATAACATTTACAAAAAATACAGGACAAAACATATTTACAAAACCTTAAGCATTAAGAAGAATAGAAGAGACTAAGGAAATTTACCCAATATATTCTGTTATTGCTGAGCACTTCCTGCTCTACTGGCTAGAAACCTTCTCATCTCTTTCAAAAGAGTTATTATCCAAAATTATAAAATGCCGGAGTACTGATAATGAAATTTCATAACAAGTTTTTAATCCTTCAGCTATTGTGATGTAAACAGAAATATTAATGATACATAATGCTAATATTTATTCATTTACAATATTTTCAAAGGACCTAATGTATTAGAGTATTTTTATTTATATCTGAAGTTTCAAGCATTAAAATCTTCTGAAAGATGAAGTATTAGCTGCTCTAAAAGATTTTTTAGAAAGTTACTTTTAGCCTTTGAATTCCCAGACTATTGAATGAATTTCAACCTTATGAACCTTTTACCCTATGAGCAAGCAGTGTAATTTTGGTTATGCTCAACAGCTGCTTTCCTGTTTAAAAAAAAAAAGAATGAAATCTCACTTCAATTGAAAATGTGAATGCAAACTTAACTTCATTATGATGTCACCCAAAATGCCTACAGTATGTGTAAGAATTGCACACACACATAACTTCATTACATTACATATATGTGCACCTATGTTAGATTTAGAAAACTATATCAAGTAAAAACATACCATTTTTTTATATAAAGGAACCATCACGACACACTGTAATTGAAACCATACCAACTGGTTCTAAATTTTTAATCTACTGTTTGTAATTTCGACCTTCTGATGCCGAGCAGTTTAAAAACTAGTTCTATGAGCCATTAAACTGGTATAAGCAAAATGTGTTCAGAATAAAGGCTCTGAGAAATAAATAGAGAATATTTAATTTCATATTTCAGTAGGCGTGCTGGGCAGCACCAGTCTTCCCTAGGAATTCACCTTGCTTTTGGTGATTTTGTTTCAGTGGAAATGTTATTTTAACATGGATTTGGGTGTTTAGTTTCATTACAATGATATTTATAGTACTGCACCACACAAGGCACAACATTCCTTGAATATTTTATAGAATGCATCAGCTTAATTTGGAACAAAAGCAGTTGTTTTGGATGCATCACATCAGACTATCATCTGATCCAAGTTGTCTGCTTCTTAGTGTAGATTACTAAACAGGATTGGCTGGGGTTTTCTGCTGTTGTTTTCCTTTTCCGAGAGGTGGCATCTAAAAGATCTATACTTATCTGACACTAACCTAAAATTATCCCCTGTGAGCAAAATTCTGCCCCATTACACTGTCATATGCATTCCCCAGTCAGGAGCAACTGTGTGTGTGTGTGTATATATATATGATTTTATATTATATATGAAGTGTGGTTCTTGAGCACTTAAACACACACACACACACACACACACACACTATATGTAAAATAATAAAATCATCTCCTGCATGTAGTGTCTTTTAGACCAAAAAGATCCCAAAACATAATAGAAACTTAATCTGATATACAAGCTATATATAGAGATGACACCACCAAACACTGAATCTGACTGCATGCAGTTACCACAACTCTGGGTGTTGTCAGGGTGCTGGTGAAGGCTAATTAGGGACACAGATATGTGCAGACTATGCGCACATAAGTTGATGCATGCAGGTCTGAAATTCTGTCTTGCATTGTTTTGAAAACACCCGTCTGGGTAATCCATATATGCTCGATGGTCATAATACTTTAGGTGCAGCACAGGGGCAGGATGTTCCCTCCCTTTCCCACATGCACATTTTCTTTCTCCCCTCCTCAGACTATGGCTCTTGCTCTAATGGCAGAGGAAGGCCACTCTGCAGATACGCTCTGCTGTAAGGAAGTGGACTGGGTGGATTATACTCTCTACTCTCTGGTCAGAGTAATTGTGTGGGCATACAGAAGGGAGAATAAACTGTTTCACCCCACCCGCACCACTGCAAAAATGGAACAATTCACTCCTTCCCAGTGCCATGGAGGGTTCATGTAGGGCTCCCAGGTATTCTACCAGACAGTCCGGTATTTGCACTCTTTGTCCAGTAAAAAAAAAAAATCAGAGAATACTGGACATGTGCAATGTCCGGTATTCTCTTATTTTTCCTGCTGCGCACCGGTCGGAAGCCTGGCGTGGGCGGGGGGAGCAGCTGGAATCAGCGCTAGCCCGCCCCCACCAGACTTCTGTGCAATCACAGGCTCCCAGCGCCGATGGCAGCCCCGCCTGCCAGCCTGGGAGACGGGGCTGCAATAGCTGCTCTGGGCACTTCAGAACCCAACTGGAGCAGGGGGAATGGCTGGGGGTGTGTCTAAACTACATGGCTCCATCAACAGAGCCATGTAGATTAGGCTGATCGGCAGAGGGAAATGAAGCCGCAATTTAAATAATCGCGGCTTCATTTAAATTTAAATGGCTGCCACACTCTGCCGACCAACTGATGATCAGCTGTTTGTCGGCAGATCGGGGCAGTCTGGATGCGCTGCTGTTGAGAAGGAAGCCTTTGCCGACCGGCTCAGGTATGCCATTTAAATTGAAATGAAGCCGAGATTATTTAAATAGCAGCTTCATTTCCCTCTGCCCATCAGCCTAATCTACATGGCTCCATTGATGGAGCCATGTAGTTTAGACACACCCTGGGAGTCCCAGCTACTCCCCCTGCCTTCGCAAGGCTTCTGAAGTGCCCAGAATGCTACCAGGTGGGGAGTTCCAGCTGGTAGGCGGGGCCGCAATCGCTGCTCTGGGCGCTTCAGATGCCTAGTCCCTCCACCCTGGCTAGGCTTCTGAAGCTCCCAGCGTGGCGATCAAAGCCCCGCCTATCAGCTGGGACTCCCCACCTGGGAGGCGGGGCCGCAATCACCGCTCTGGGCACTTCAGAAGCTCCTGCTGGGAGCCTGTGATTGCACAGGAGACTGGCGGAGGCAGTGGCTGGGAGTCCACCAGGGGTTGTGATCGCCGCTCATCCCGCATTCCTTTTTTTTTTTTTTGCTCAACCAAAAAATACCGGAGACCATCTGGCAACCCTAGGTTCAGGGCCTAGGACGACCCACCCCAATACTCCAGATGTGGGGCCCAGGGCAACTCTCCTGCCCCAAACCACCTGATGGACAGGATAGCTCTGCTCCTGCCCCAAAGCAGGAGAGGAACGATGAAATGGGACTCTGAATCACAGTTAGCCCTCTGCTGTCCTCCTGAATCTTCAGTACATTACTAACTGGAGTTATCCACACATGACTTAATTCCTCAGGAGTTAGCTTAGTTCAATGGAAAGTAGGCATACTGTAGAACACCACTAGAGCTACACAGAATGGTTGTGCCCACTGTTGACGAGCTGTGCTAATTAGAGCTGTTGTCTGGGCCCCCCAGTGGGCCAGGCACTTAAGGGTTAAAAGCATCACCCTCTTGAATTTAAAGGGGTGGGTGAGCGGACAAGACAAGTTACAGACAATGTTCAATTTATACCTCAAAGTTAACTCTGTGAAGAGAAAGTCCAATGAAAAACTAAGAGGCAACATACAACCAGCTGCTTTTTTTTAGCCTACTGCAAAATTAAACAAAACTCATCTTTCACAGTTGGACAAAGGAACCCCTCATCTCCTTCCTGTCCAGTACACTCCCCAAAACCTCCATCTCCATTAATTCTACCTCCTTCACATCCCGGTGAGGTAACAACGGATAACTTTGGAGCCAGCAAAATGCATTTACCCCTTTCCATGAAGAACCGGTATCTGACTGGAGGAGGGGATTCAAACACTGCTAGACCGTTACACAGTCTGGTAACTTGTGGCGGGGGGAAGGGGAGGGCAGAGAGGTGGCTTTGTTTTTCAAATATGACAAATGCAGTGCCCTGATGTAAGTGTCTTGCAGCCAACCAAAAGATTTAACATTTGTGTGCTTTAACAAAGCATGGGTTTTGGTCGTTTCGTATTTCACTTAATTTCACAGCCATATGATTCTAAAAGTTTCAATTTAAAAAAAAGAAAATCCTTTGGGAAAAGTCAGAATTTACCTCTAGAAAGCAATGAAGCCACAAATCTGAAAATAGGCCAAAACTGACAACTGCCCACCACATTTTACTGAAAACTCTTCTCTTCCCGTATTCCCCCTCACTCCAGGCCCCACCTTCCTTTAGACTCTTTCTTCCCATTCCCAGGCCAGATTTGAGTTTGGAAGTCACTAAATGAATTCCACAAGTACTACAGAGTTTGTACTTTCACAGACTGCTTAAAAGCTGAAGGATCAGATTTCACAGCACCATGAAGAGGCTGGAACAACTTCAAAGCACTTCTGAAACATCTATTACTTTATTATGGAGAGACAAAGACAATAGTCTCTCCATAGTTCAGGTTGAAAGAATCTTTCCATTTGCAGACTGATTTAGACATATTCAGCCTTAACTTCATCAAAATGAAACCAATCCATCTGAAATTTCACAGGCAAGGGCTTATGCCAAGGCAGAATTTATCTGGAAAGTCTGAAGCAAGTGTTTGGGAGATAAAGTTTTTAAAAATATGTGATCTTTAACAAGTCATAACTCAAAAATGGTTTGAACTTGGAATTCCAAGTTTGATTTAACATGTTGATACTGGCAAGCAGTGAGTGCTGTTAACTAGTTTGAGGAAACATTATTTAGTATAAGAAGTGATTTCCCATTATATTATCATCTCCATGTAGTTTTTAACTTTGCCTTGTCACAAATATCTAATGCAAAAATTATAAAATCTGATTTAATAAAGTCTGAATAACTCGAATTAACAGATTTAAAAAATAAATTTCCCCTCATAGACACCACTGAAGTAGTCAGTCATAATCTCTCTCGAAACTCAACACTGGCATAAGCAATTACTGTATGCATGAGAATATAAATCCTAAGTTACTATACTTTTCCTTGATGGCTTCACAAGTCCTACAATCTCAAGGTTTGCTGTTGTGAACCTAATCTCCTTTAAGAGCAAGGGAAACATAAAAACCACATTTACTAGGAATAGCAAACAGACAGGAAAAATTGGCATCAGAACCAAATGTAAGTAAATTAAGATCAGCAAAATTGACTAAGCAAATATTGAACTGAGAAAGCAGTAGGTCAGCTGTAATTTACAACTGAACTGTGTAATAGAGCTCTTATTACTTTAAATATAACTGTTGGACATAGGGCTATGCGTTTTTAAAGTTACAGACTAAAACGACTATCCCTCAGACTTGTGGGATGTAGGGCATTTCCCCAGTTATGTAGTTGACATATTGCATGACAAGCTATGAAATAGCAATATACAGGCTAGTAAGAACAGAGCTATAGCAAGAAAGAAAAGGAAAAAAAACCAGGCAGCATAGGTACTGGGAAAAACAGCTGTAGGATAGAGTCTGACAAAAGATCAAATGAAACTCTGGATGCAATTTTAAGAAGAGTCAGTGTGTACTGGTAGATCTTGGCTGCAAGAGCTCATGAAAAAGAAATAGGAAAGGCTGCTCTAAGTAAAAGAAAATTGATGGCATCTTTAACACAAAGCTAGGCCATTTCTATTAGGGCTTATTCTCTCTAGGAGTAATTCATGTAGGGGAGACTCAGTTCCAGCTTCATTAGGAATGGAGAGGCAGGCATGACTCCTCTTACCCCAACAGCCAAGGTGAAATCCTGGCCCCACTGAAGTAAATGACAAAACTCCCACTGATTTCAACAAAACCCAGAATACCATCGTAAGCATTTAAATTCCTTATCTTATGGATCCCGCCCCTTCCATCTACTCCACTGCCCACTCCCAGAACTCCTCCTGCTCCCACAAAGTAGCTTTTGTGAATAATGCCAACCAATACACTCTTCTCTCAGAGCCTCTAGTCTAAAGGGAGGTTCCACACAATGAGGCAACTGATTGTATTAATGTGTGCTGTATCTTCAATGTAGGGTAACCATATGGCCCATTCTGGCTGGGACAGACCCTTTTTTAAGCCTGGCCATACTGACTGTTTTGGGGAAACAATGCAGTTTTGCTAAAAAAGTGGGGTGTGACCCTTAATAGGGCATGGAGTGGCAACAAGCAGCGACACCAACCCTATGCAGCAGGATGGGTTCGGGAGTGTAGCTAGGGCTAGGTCATCCCTGTGCGGGTGGGCGCCATAGGTCTTCAGCTAGTCCTGTAAGCATGTGGGGCCTTTGGACAGCTCCCCGCATGTGTGGGAAAGCAACAGGGGGGTCTTGGGCCACTCCCACAGAGAGGGGTAGAGTGGAACTTTGGGTTGGCCCCACAAGGAGGGGGCAGCAGGTGCCTCAGGCTGGCCCCCTGCAGTGTCCTGCTTTACTTTAGAGAAAATACGGTGTCACACCCTTTATGGATTCATGAGGGAGAACGTGGAGGAGTCCAGCCTCCTCTCCTGTGCCAAACCATGCAAATTCCTGAAGTCAGAAACCTATTAGTTAGCTACAGAGAGAGTCATCTTAGGTTCTGGGGAAGAGGGGAAAATTCCACAGTATAGGAATGATCCTTCTCATAGACAGATGCAATGGTTCATTCACAGATGGGAGCAGGGGACCTATAGTTATTTAGCTACTGTTAAAGTTTGGAAAGGCTCACTCTCAAGGTTGGTAAACCCCAAATTTGCCTCCCTATCACCTGTCCTTCTCGCCCCAACAGCTTCATCATGTAATAGTCTATAAATGTTTTTTTCTTTGAATACTTCGAATGCTTTCTGAAAGAACTCAAATATGAAATTGTGGAACTATTAACTGTGGTTTGTAACCTATCCAGTAAATCAGCTTCAGTACCTAATCATAGAATCATAGAGTACTAGGACTGGAAGGGACCTTGAGAGGTCATTGAGTCCAGTCCCCTGCCCTCATGGCAGGACCAAATACTGTCTCTAGACCAACCCTAATAGACATTTATCAAACCTACTCTTAAATATCTCCACAGATGGAGATTCCACAAGCTCCCTGGGCAATTTATTCCAGTGTTTGACTACCCTGACAGTTAGGAACTTTTTCTTAATCTCCAACCTAAACCTCCCTTGCTGCAGTTTAAGCCCATTACTTCTTGTTCTATCCCCAGAGGCCAAGATGAACACGTTTTCTCCCTCATCCTTATGACACCCTTTTAGATATCTGAAAACTGCTATCATGTCCCCACTCAATCTTCTCTTTTCTAAACTAAACAAACTGAATTCCTTCAGCCTTCCCTCACAGGTCATGTTCTCTAGACCTTTAATCATTCTAGTTGCTCTTCTCTGGACCCTTTCCAATTTCTCCACATCTTTCTTGAAATGCGGTGCCCAGAACTGGACACAATACTTCAACTGAGGCCTAATTAGCACAGAGTAGAGCGGAAGAATGACTTCTTGTGTCTTGCTCACAACACACCTGTTAATGCAACCCAGAATCATGTTTGCTTTCCTTGCAACAGCATCACACTTCTGACTCTCATTCAGCTTGTAGTCCACTATAACCCCTAGATCCCTTTCTGCTGTACTCCTTCCCAGACAGTCGCTTCCCATTCTGTATGTGTGAAACTGATTGTTCCTTCCTAAGTGGAGCACTTTGCATTTGTCTTTATTAAAATTCATCCTTTTTACCTCAGACCATTTCTCCAATTTGTCCAGGTCATTTTGAATTATGACCCTATCCTCCAGATTAGTCGCAACCCCTCCCAGCTTGGTATCATCTGCAAACTAAATAAGCATACTTTCTATACCAATATCTAAATCGTTGATGAAGATATTGAACAGAGCCGGTCCCAAAACAGACCCCTGCGGAACCCCACTTGTTATGCCTTTCCAGCAGGATTGTGAACCATTAATAACTACTCTCTGAGTACGATTATCCAGCCAGTTATGCACCCCCATTATAGCAGCCCCATCCAAGTTGTATTTACCTATAAGAATATCATGCGATACAGTATCAAATGCCTTACTAAAGTCTAGGTATACCACATCCACCGCTTTTCCCTTATCCACGAGACTCGTTATCCTATTAAAGAAAGCTAACAGATTGTTTTGACATGATTTGTTCTTTACAAATCCATGCTGGCTGTTCCCTATCACCTTGCCACTTTCCAAGTGTTTACAGATGATTTCCTTAATTACTTGCTCCATTATCTTCCCTGGCACAGAAGATAAACTAACTGGTCTGTAGTTTCCCGGGTTGTTCTTATTTCCCTTTTTATAGATGGGCACTATATTTGCCCTTTTCCAGTCCTCTGCAATCTCTCCTGTCTCCCATGATTTTTCAAAGATGATAGCTCAGATACCTCCTCTATCAGCTCCTTGAGTATTCTATGATGCATTTCATCAGGCCCTGGTGACTTGCAGACATCTAGCTTTTCTAAGTAATTATTAACTTGTTCTTTTATTTTAACTTCTAAAACTACGCCCTTCCCACTAATATTCACTATGCTAGGCATTCCTACAGACTTCTCAGTGAAGACCGAAACAAAGAAGTCATTGAGCATCTCTGCCATTTCCAAGTTTCCTGTTACTTTTTCTCCCTTCTCACTGACCAGTGGGCCTACCCTCTCCTTGGTCTTCCTCTTGCTTCTAATGTATTTATAAAAAGTCTTTTTGTTTCCCTTTATTCTGGTAGCTAGTCTGAGCTCATTCTGTGCCTTTGCCTTTCTAATCTTACCCCTGCATTCCTGTGCTGTTTGCCTATCTTCATCCTTTGTAATTTGTCCTAATTTCCATATTTTATATGACTTCTTTTTTATTTTTAGATCATGCAAGATCTCGTGGTTAAGCCAAGGTGGTCTTTTGCCATATTTTCTATCTTTCGGACACATCAGAATAGCTTGCTTTTGGGCTCTTAACAAAACTGCCCTTTGAAAAACTGCCAACTCTCCTCAGTTTTTTCCCCTCAGTCTTGATTCCCATGGGACCTTACCTATCAGCTCTCTGAGCTTACCAAAATCCGCCTTCCTGAAATCCATTGTCTCTATTTTGCTGTTCTCCCTTCTACCTTTCCTTAGAATTGTGAACTCTATGATTTCAGGATCACTTTCACCCAAGCTGCCTTCCACTTTCAAATTCTCAATCAGTTCCTCCCTGTTTGTTAGGATCAAATCTAGAACAGCTTCCCCCCTGGTAGCTTTTTCAACCTTCTGAAATAAAAAGTTGTCTCCAATGCAGTCCAAGAACTTATTGGATAGTCTGTGCCCCGCAGTGTTATTTTCCCAACATATATCTGGATAGTTGAAGTCCCCCATCACCACCAAATCTTGGGCTTTGGGTGATTTTGTTGTTTAAAAAAAAGCCTCATCCACTTCTTCCACCTGGGTACATGAACTATAGTAGACTCCTAGCATGACATCACCTTTGTTTTTAATCCCTTTTAGCCTAACCCAGAGACTCTCAACACTTCCGTCTCCTATGTCCATCTCCACCTCACTCCAAGTATGTTCATTTTTAATGTATAAGGCAAGACCTCCTCCCTTTTTTCCCCTGTCTATTCTTCCTGAGCAAGCTGTACCATTCTATACAAACATTCCAATCATGTGTATTATCCCACCAAGTTTCCGTGATACCAACAATGTCATAATTGTACTTATTTATTGGCACTTCCAGTTCTTCCTGCTTATTTCCCATACTTCTCGCATTTGTATATAGGCATCTAAGATCCTGATTTGACCTTGCCCCCCAGTTTTGCCCTGACCATCCTTTCTCTCTGTCATTGTAGCCCACGCTCCCTCCCATTTCTGACCCATCTCCCAGGTCTCCATGTTCTTCACTTACCTGTGGGCTTTGCTCACCTGTCCCCGTCTAACCTAGAATAAAGCCCTCTACACTAGGTTAGCCAGTCTGTGTCCAAATAGGGTCTTTCCCCTCCTCAAAAGGTGAATGCCATCTCTACCCAGCAGTCCTTCCTGGAATAGCATCCAATGGTTGTCTCCTGGCGACACCATTCTCGCAGCCAGGCATAGACCTCCAGGATGCACCTGTCTCTGCCCGGGCCCCTACCTTCGACAGGAAGGATCGAAGAGAACACCACCTGCGCTCCAAACTCCTTCACCCATACTCCCAGAGCCCTGTAGTCACTCTTGATCCGCTCAGTGTCACACCTCGCAGTATCAATAGTGCCCACATGGATGAGCAGCACGGAGTAGTAGTCAGAGGGCCGGATAATCATCGACAATGTCTCCGTAACATTTCAGATACAGGCCCCCGGCAGACAGCATACCTCCTGAGATGAAATGTCAGGGCGACAGATGGGCGCGTCCGTCCCCTCAGAAGAGAGTCTCCGACCACCACTACCCTACGTTTCCTATTCGCAGTGGTGGCAGCAGACCTCCCAGCCTTGGGGGTACGAGGCTTCTCTTCCTCCATTGTAGGGGGTGATTCTTTATCTCCTGTATAAAGAGGAGCATAACGATTTCCTAGTACCACAGCAGGAGGGTTCGGAGCAAGGATGGAGCAGTGCCTGCTGCCAGAAGTAACCAGCTGCCAGTGTCCACCCTGAGCCATCTCCTCATCCTCCAGTGGTGTGTCCACAGTCCTGTGTACTGGGAAAGCTACCTCAGCTGTTTCTTCATGAACACGGTTCAGGAATTGCTCGTGGATTCAGGTGCTTCTTAACCTAGCCACCTCCTCCTGTAGCTTTCCCACCTGCTGCCTGCGAGATTCCACCAGCAGGCACCTTTCGCATTGGATGATCTCTCCAGCCTGGATATCAGTAAGTGGGAATTGCAAGCCACAGTCCCTGAAAAACCACACCAGGATCTGGGTAGAGGCATTCATGCTCAGGTGCTCTGTCTGGCTGCAGGCTCAGGTGGAGGAGACAGAAGCAGTGCTGGCACAGGTGTTGCGGGTCTTCCTGACCATCGTAGGCCTCCCTCTGTCAAACTACCTCTCAAACTCCCCTGTCTACAGCCCCAAGTCCACTTACGCTCTCTGGTCACTCTGCCTCTGGCTTTTAAAGCCTGCTTGCCTAGGCCAGGCCTGCCCCCTCGTGAGTCACACAGGGGAAAGCTGACCAGATGCAACCAAGAGAGCAACTGAGGAAACAAAGGGTCAGACACTCAGTCCCAACTGCCACAGCAGCTGAAACTGAAACTGCAGTCACCCGAAATCAGAATCAGAATTTAACAAACAAAATTCAAACAGTCGAGCAAACTCACTCACACCAAAAGTGAGTACTCTCACCAAGTAGCCTGTTCAGCAGCGGGATCTCTTGCGGTCCCTCTCAAACTCCCCTGTCTGTAGCTCCTGTCCGCTAATGAATGGAAGATAGCTAACGTGTCACCAATATTTTAAAAGGGGTCTAGAGCTAATCCTGGCAATTACAGACCAGTAAGTGTAATGTCAATGCTAGGCATATTAGTTGAAACTATAGTAAATAATAAAATTGTTAGACACATAGATGGACATAATTTGTTGGGGAAAAGTCAACCTGGTTTCTGTAAAGGGAAATCATGCCTTACTAATTTACTAGAGTTCTTTTAGGGGGTCAACAAACATGTGGACAAGGGGGATCCAGTGAATATAGTGTACTTAGATTTCCAGAAAGCCTTTGACAAGATCACTCGCCAAAGGCTTTTAAGTAAGTTGTCATGAGATAAGAGGGAAGGTCCTTTCATAGATTGATAACTGGTTAAAGGACAGGAAACAAAGGGTAGGAATAAATGGTCAGTCTTCAGAATAGAGAGAGGTAACTAGTGGTGTCCCCTAAGGGTTCGTACTGGGACCAATTCTATTCAATCTACTTATAAATGATCTTCTAGAGAAAGGGGTAAATAGCGAGGTGGCAAAATTTGCAGAGACCACCAACCTGCTCAAGACTAATTTAGCTATAAACCACTCAAGAGAAAGATCTTGTAGTCATTGTGGATAGTTCTCTGAAAACATCCATTCAATGTGCAGCGACAGTCAAAAAAGCAAATAGAATGTTAGGAATCATTTAAAAAGGGATAGAGAATAAGACAGAGAATATCTCATTGCCTCTGCATAAATCCATGGCACGCCCACATCTTGAATACTGCATACAGATGTGGTCGACTCATCTAAAAAAAAGATATATTGGCATTGGAAAAGGTTCAGAAAAAGGCAATAAAAATAATTAGGGGTTTGGAATGGGTGCAGTATGAAGAGAGGTTGAAAAGACTGGGACTTTTCAGCTTAGAAAAGAGTAGACTAAGGGGGGATATGATAAAGGTCTATAAAATCATGACTGGTATGGAAGATGTGAATAAGGAAAAGTTATTTACTTGTTCTCATAACACAAGAACTAGGGGAGAACTAAAGTAACAGGTAACAGGTTTACAACAAACAACAGGAAGTTTTTCTTCATGCAGTGCATAGTCAACCTGTGGAATTCCTGGCCAGAGGATGTTGTGAAGACCAGGACTTTAACAAGGTTAAAAAAAGAGCTAGATAAATTCATGGACGTTAGGTCCATCAATGGCTATTAGTAAGGACGGGTAGGAATGGTGTCCCTAGCCTCTGTTTGTCAGAGGCTGGAAAGGGATGACAGGAGAGGAATCACTTGATGATTCCCTGTTCTGTTCACTCCCTCTGGAGCATCTGGCATTGGCCACTCTCGGAAGACAGGATACTGGGCTAGATGGACCTTTGGACTGACCCAGTATGGCTGTTCTTACATTCTTTAATGTTCCTTAAAAATAAAACTCCAATACATCACAATGCCAAGAGGCACCTCAAATCTCTCTATATATGCTACAAAAACTAGCATGCATGATTGAGGTAAAGCCTTTGGTCAGGAAACAGATTTCCATCTGACATCTCCAAGGAGTTATAACAACAGTGCGGGAAAAATATTTAAATTCTGAAAATAACCTTTAGATAATCTTTTTAAACATAATCTAGAAAAGGTGATAGCATGATAAGTCATTGGTGGATAACAGAGATTAGCAAACCAAGCAATGTGGAAGTTCATCTGTAGCCCATAACGCTGGCCCAAAGTTCAAATTTGCAAAATTGAGTCTGCTTTTCTAGGTATGGAATCTGAATCTGTTAGGAATGTTAAAATGCATTTACACAAGTAAACATGTAACCACTGAAAATTTCAATCTTTACACTTGGGCATGGGCACTCCTGCCTGTCTCCTTCCCACTGTGCAACATGCTACGGGGAGCAGGGGAGGAGGGGGAGACAAGAGTGCTGCATATAGGCTCATCAGTTAACCATGTACATTGTTACACTTTCACATTTCTAGTCTGTGTCTTCATGAGCAGCCTCTTCTCCCTGAAGCCAGCCCTATCCAATCAGAGAGACAGACTTCAAAGCTGAGCCAAATTTCTAATGATCGTATTTGGTTTGGCAAACTTAAGCGTGGTTAGCTTGTCAGGTTGGTTTTTCAAAACACATCATTTATTTAATCCTAACACGTTCCATATTCTTTTGTTGTAGGACAATTTGATTATTAGCACCATTTTCTTTAAAAGAAAAAAGATACCATTATACTATGCAATCCGTAATCAACAAGAAATTACAAAACAATCCAACACACCTCACTTAAACAGCACTATTTTTCAGAGGTTGACTGTGTATGTAGACAGTGTTATTATTTTAGTTATTTACTGGATAACCAGAAATAGGCTAAGTATCTTACAAGAACAGGAACACACATAAATCACCAATTTCAAACCTGATTACCTGAAGTTAGGCTGAATTACACAGATGCTGTCCAACTGCAGGTTCCAATGAAGACAATGGGAGCTGCATTGCTCAGAGCCTTTGAAAATCAGGCCACTCACTTCTGAAAGTTTGAAATAAAATAATCAAAATAGTTAGTATCCTACAGTAATTCATAACTAACAAACCCCTTCATGGCTTTTTTTTGTGTGCTGCTTGTATCTATAATGCTCTATAGATAGTGGCAATGCTCAAACAGGAAGACAGAGGGACGTGATGCGATGCTCTCATTTTTTCAACATGCATATGAAGAAGTGGGGGTTTGAAATAACTACATTTAGTCCCCTCAAATCCAAATACTGGTTGCTAAAAACAAAAGATGCAAAGTCACACACTGAAAGAGAACTAGAGGAAGGCTAAAATTTAGATCCCACATACAGAGATCTATCAAAATTAGAGTGAGCAGACATCCTGATAAAATCAAGATTGTCTCGATCTTGGAGGCATGTGACCCCTATTCTGATCAAATTAATGTTGGGACAACATTTGTCCTGATTTTTCACAGGGCTGATGAAACCCAACTCCCAGCTGTGTGGAACTCAATTCCTTCAACCGTGTACCACAGGACTCGTACTCCTTCAAGGAGCCCTACAGCATAGGGTACGCTTACATGCATATTCTATTTTAATTTTTGTTAAGTCTTGTATATGCAACTATCCCTCTTTTTCTCTGCTCCAGAACAAAAAATGTCCTGATCTATCACACTTGCAGTCTGGTCACCATAATCAGAATGTTCTGCTATGGGCTGCTGAAACCTGATGCACATCTGTGTAAACTTCGTCATAATCCTCTCCACTTGGTATTATGAATATGTGATAAAAATTTAAAATGCCTATATTTAAACACACACTTGATTTATTCATTTAGAATTTCCAAGAGGGGTTTTGGGGAGGGAGGAGTTTAAATGTATTTAAAATACAGTATTAAGGATTTTTCCCCCCAGAAATACTTCAAACAATGCAAACAGGTAGGAAAATGTATCTGAACATTTGTCTTTTCCAGAGTTAGATCACTCATTTCACACAGCAGTTCCAGGGGATTATCTACTTGGCAGCTTTCTATGGCGAGGGCAGATTCTGATCTCACTTAAACTGGCGTAAATCCAGCATAATTCCGTTTCAGCAGAGTTTATTCCAAATTGGCATTGGTGTAACAGACATGAGTCTGCCTGATCTTCGTACGAACAGTTTCACTATGCAAAAGTTGTTCAGGGTAAAACTGTTTGACATACTTTAACTTCCAAGCCTCCCTGTCACAAGGTTGCTGACCCATTTAAGAGTGTCTAAGTGGATGATGAACTAATTAAAGGAGGCCATCTAAGAATTTAATTAAACAACAAGCACCCAAGTCTGATAAAAGTTTATACGAGCTCAGCTGCACAGAGGTGTTCAGAAAAGAGAGAGAAAGAGAGAGATCGTTCTCGTAAGAAAGGAAATCCTAGGGCTGTGCAACCCTCCAAGTGCAAAGGGAGAACCTTTATTGCACGGTTATTTTGGGATTTAGTAATAGAATTTCAGAGGGGGAATTCTGTCAAACACTTCTGGACTGTATGGCATTCTTAAGGGGCCCTGAGAGGAGAGAGACAGTGGAGGAAATTGCCAGGAGCACATTAATTCAGGAAAAGACGCTAAAGGGCAGCCATCCCCGTGGCAATCCTTATTCACCACTTTCTCCAACACTTAACACTAATGTTCCTGAGGTATCACTACCACAGAAGTTTTGAACAAGGAAAGGATTCCAGCTGATCAACTTGGTTATGGTTTTCTGTGCATGTGTACTGTGTACCCGCCTCAATGAATTATGTAAACATTTTATCATCAAGAATTGGGCCTACTTACTTATTACTCTTTCCTTCTACCCTCCATTTTTTATTCCCTTCCTCTCCCCCCATTTTAAAGCTCCTGAAAACATGTAGTACATTTTGGGCATGTCTACACAGCAGCGTTATTTCGGAAAATAACATAGTGCACGTCAGTACTACAAGCCATTATTTTGAAATAATGGCAAGATGGAGGACTTCTTACTTCGACTCGTGGTAGCCCTCATTTCACGAGGAGTAAGGGAAATTTATTTCCCAGGAGTTAACTTGCCATGTTTGTAAGCAGACTATAGTTACAGCTTTCTTTCTAGCTTTTTTCTCCATCATTTTAGCAATGAAACTGATCAAAGTTAACTGACTTTTCATTGGGCAATGATTCAGCAATGCTTTTGACACAGCCCCTTTGAAATGTATTATTTGACATGATAGATTACAGCTGCAGAGCGATAAACCACAGAGTCCAAAAGTATTTGAAAGATATTTGCACAATAGGTGTCAAGATGTCAAAATGTCAAATTGATTGCTATTTACAACAAAACTATCTGATACCCTGATAGTTCACGTGGATCTATACTGGTTTTTATATCTGAAATCTTCATAGCTCTTTATACAAGACAGTTAAATATATGCACTCAGATTACTATATACCAACCACAGAAATGGTCACTGGGAGTAGTTCAAAATGTTTTACAAGAATGCTTTGATGATATCAAGAGCAGTATTACTGGCCAGTAGCAAAACTATAATTATGTTAGCTGGATCTGAAATAAGGATTGAGTTGCAAAAATTCCTCTCTCATCTTTCTTCCAATCCAGAACTTTCCCAAAAGTACACTGTCCTCCATAAAGTTCAAAACCCATGCAAATGAGAGCATAGAACTGGAAATCAAAGTGCAGAGTCATTTTGGGTTTTTTGCAGCATACATTTCGCAGAAATGAAGAAATCATTGTAAACATTTACAAAAGTGCCATTATATTTGAAAAATCATGCAGTGTTCATGGCTGACTAATTAAGGACTGATACTATATCCCTTGAAATCAACAGGAATGTTGTCCCTTACTAGAATGAGCACAGGAGGCAGCCCAAAAGCTATCTAAATTGTACAAGCACAGTATTTAGTCACTTCATAAAAATGCACGTCCAACCTATCTTCAGAAGGTTCCCCACTGACCAGGACTCCCCAACTCAAAGCGGCACCAACACAAGATGCAAAACCTGTGGACATATCTCCACAGCTACATCGTTCAACATGTGTTGTACTTTATCTCGCAAATTAAATACTCTACTAGCAACTATGTGGGTGAAACCAATCACTATTCTCTCAAATGAACTCACACAGGAAAATGATAAAAGACAAAACCACTCCACATCACTTGTGGTTGAACAAAGTGATCATGCTGTCTGACTTACCTGCCCTCATCCTCAAAGAAAACCCGAGCAACACTTTCAAAAAACAAGCCTGGAATTTTAGATTTATAACTGCTAAATACTAAAATCATAGATTGAAGAGAGACACTGGATTTATGGCTTATTATAACAACCTATGACCCACTAACAATCCTTCCCAATTGTTTTTCCCCTTCCTGTCCTCACTATGATGCATGGGGTGTTAATAGGACACTTCAGCTTGAATGTGTGTTAATTACTTATGCAAAACAATGTATTCCATCTTGTATTTAGCTGTGACACTCTGAGATCCTCTCTCTCACTTCAGCAGTGGCTCTCAACCTTTCCAGACTATTGTACCCTTTCAGGAGTCTGATTTGTCTTGCTTACACCCAAGTTACACCTCACTTATAACATCAGAAATCAAATACACAAGTGTCGCAGCAATACACAAGTGTCTCTGAAAAATTGTTTACTTTCTTATTTTTACTATAATAACAATTGGAATACACTGTACCTACATTTCTGTGTACAGTATATATAACAGTATAAGTAAGTCATCGTATGCATGAAATTTTAGTTTTTAATTACAACACAAGTGCTTTTTATTCAGCCTGTTTTAAAAATTGGCAAATATCTAGATGAGTGATAAGCTGCTTAGAAGACTTCTGCGTACTTCCAGTAGAAAACATATCTCTGGCTGAAAAAACCACTGCACTCACTACAGGTTACTTCAATATAAAACTTACATTGCTCAGGAATGTGATTATGTATACATACCCCTGAGAAATGTAAATTATACTGATGCTTGTGCCAGTGAAGGCAGTGCCAATAGGAGAACTTGCTCATCAACATGGCTACCACTTGTCACAGAAGCAGGAGTTTTCTATCAGGTAGGTATAGCAAAAGTTTGTTACAGCGCTATATTCAGATGTATAGATAAAGGAAAGAGACGCTTTCTCCTTACTCTCCTCAGATATAATAGGAAAGAAGCAAAAGTATGTAGTTTATCTACTAAATTAAGCTAATTCCTGCTGCTTGGGTAAATTTTGGCTTTGAGGGAGTTGTGAAGGAATAATGCACATCGTTTAATGGCCACCACAGATTATAAAGATTAGTGCATATAAGGTTTTTAATTTTATTTGTAATTAAGTCAATTTTTGTGTCTTTTTCATTATAACCATTGAAACTTTTTTAAGGTATCACCAGTTGATTAGAAGTTATGCATTAGGATTAACTCCTGTATTTGGAAATTGAGCAGTTGTATATTTACAGCATTTTCCTAAAGGAGCATCTCAGAATCCTAATAAAAATTATCTTCAGATGGGGCTGTAATACCTGCCACCTTCTCCCCCACCTCCTCCCTCCGGGCAATATCTACTATATTCAAATCTGATTTTGGCTGAAGTCCATCTAATCAACTACAATAAGGTTTCATTGATTATAAAACTTTTAAAATGATTATCCACATGAACAAGAAGAAACGTATTAAGTGGCTAAAAAGCCAAACAACAATGCTGAAACATGCTGATCATGGCACTTAAGAGATTTCATCTAGTCAGCATCAGTTTAGATTAATGTCACATGTAAGAAACATCTTGATTAAATAACACTTAAAACAATGGATTAACAACATAGCTGTTATTGTGATGTTATTTATTTAAGAAGGATTGTCACTATTTTGCAGATTGATGGGGTTTTTATTAAGAAACAATTACATGGCACTATAAGCTAGCAAGGGGTTCAACAAAACAGAAGTGAAAAAGTATCCCTACTCCACATATATTACAACAAAGAGTTCAGTTCAGCTCCTAATGAAGTCTGTAGAAACTCCCTTTGCTTTCTGTCATGCAGGTTTTGTTTCAAAGGTCATAAAGCTACAAAGCCCCAAACAACTTCCACTCCTGAGAGAGTTTTGAGGTGCTCAATGCTTCATAGAATGGGATCGCAAAATACAAGACAACATATGGGGGAAAAAAACATTATAGGAGGGGCACATGGAATATTCACTGTCAGAGTTTCAAGGAAGGAGTGTGTTTATAAAGAGAGAAGAGTGCTACATTAGTTGAAGTAGAACTCACTTTTGTTTTGGCTGCATACAAAATCAAGCCATGAAGACTAAGAACAGTGCCACCTTTTCAAGAGAAGTTTCAAAGAGAAAAAGTCTCAAGTTCTTTAGCTGACAGACCACAGAGCTCACTAATTCCCTTAGCTCACACTATTCCTAAAAAGAAGAAAAAACAACAAGCGGAAGCCATCATTCAGGAGGACACTTCCTATTCCTGTTCAGAAGAGGGTTGCCTTAAGCACTTGCTGAAAACCTCTTGACTTCAGTGTACAAAAGGCCAGCCCAATGGAACTGAAGCAGCATTATGAAATCAGAGCTGGAATACAGCTTTCCTTAAAAGGATAAAAAAGAAGCTTTTAAAGATTGTCTGCAGAACCAGAATGAAGTGCTACAGTTCCCTGGAAGTCTCACATCTGCTATGAGGAAACAGAAGAAGCAAAGCGAAGAGTAATACTGACATGCTTGGATTAATAACCCCAAGGGCAGTAGACTGAACCTTCAGGTAACTGAGGCTGCTGGCCTAGAAACAAGACATTAAAGGGAGAATGGAGACTAGAACCAGCTGGACAAAAGCACTGTTAAAGAAACGTATGTTTCGCCTATCCCAATTAAGTACCCTAAAGTAAAATGCTCTACGTGCAAGTAGCTGTAAGAGGTATGCAAGCAGGGTCTACGTTACATCTAAGGCACTCTTCTCCTTAACACTGATCTTTTTTCACAGATTACAGCCGTTTGGTTTGTTGAAAGGGGCTGGGAGGCTGGCGGTATGAGCTGCCAGAACATTCTGCATTGTTCTTTGATGAACTGCTGAAGAGCTCAACAAGGCAGTTGCCTAAGCAAGACTCCTATAACACACGGGAATTGAGGAGAAATTAAATTCTAGCTTACCTGTTCCTGCAGGACCTTGCTATCTGGCAAGGCTGACGTTAGGGGATAGATTACTATGAAGAATGACGGAGAGAAGCTGGAGGAAGGGATAGCGAAACGGCAGGCTGCATGAGGACACTCAAACACTGAGGGAACTGGAATGAACGCAGGAGGTCTATTGGCACAGGCAGGCTGAGCTAGACTGTTCTGCTGTGCAGCTGAGGAAAGCCAGAAGATGATGTAGTAAATGGCAGGCTGGGCTGGGCTGCTCTGATCCACCCACTCAGTAAGCTGGAAGGAACACAAACTCAGCACAGAGTCTTTGAGCTGGCCTACAAGGAAAATGATTCGCTATTAAAAATCTAATGCACCTGAAGCCCCCTACAGTTTGAGAAGAAATATTCACACTCTACAGTTCTGTGTTTTAGAGAACAGACAGCCTAACATAGGATTTGAGAGCCAGTAAAAAGGAAATCTTCACTGCCTTGTGGTAGAGCGAGCTTCCATGTCAAACACTACATACACCAGTGTGTGCCTAGGTATAAGAAACTGTGTTGACAAAGAAACAAGATGCTTATATGATCACTGCCGGGACAGTCTTTTGATTTTAAAGAGTTTAATATTCAATACTATGCAAGAAATACGCTAGAAATGCTGAAAATCTGCAATCCAGAAAGCACAAGGTAAAGCTCAGGGGAGATAGATGTTTCCAATACTTGACCTTTGATACTATTTCAATTATATAACATTAATTGTAAATCATTTGCACATTTATTGATATTGAGTCCAAAGTGCAAATCATGTATGATTTTTAAAAGAAAGTCCTGAAAAGAATATGAAGTAGAATAGCTGATTCCTGGATAAACCACTCATGTTAGAAAGGCCCCAAAAAGAGCAACTATCGTGCCAAGATTTATACCAGACGATGTACCACACGCATTCATCTTTCATCACTATTTCCTTATCAAATATACTTCAAATACCAGACATCTTCATATACCTACACTGAAGTCAAAACATAGAATTTGTGGTATCAGTAAATACCCACAGATTGTGATGTCACAAAATAAGTTTTCACTCATTGCACACTCAAGCATAATCATAGAATTGACTGAAAGGGACCTTAAGAGGTCATCAAGACCAGCTCCCTACACTCATGGCAGGGTCAAGCACCATCTAGACCATCCCTGACAGGTGTCTGTCTAACCTGCTCTTAAATATCTCCAGTGATAGAGATTCCACAACATCTCTAGGCAATTTATTCCAGTGTTTAACCTCCCTGACAATCAGAAAGTTTTTCCTAATGTCCTGCAATTTAAGCCCATTACTTCTTGCCCGATCCTCAGAGGTTAAGGAGAATAATTTCCCCCCTCCTCTTTGTAACAACCTTTTAAGTATTCAAAAACTGTTATATTATCTCTCTGTCTTCTCTTTTCTAGCCTATATAAACCCAATTATTTCCCTCATAGGTCATGTCTTCTAGAACTTTAATCATGTTTGTTGCTCTTCTCTGGACCTTCTCCAATGTCTCCACATCTTTCATGAAATATGGCACCCAGAACTGTAGCTAAGGCCTCAGAGTAGAATGGAAGAATTGCTTCTCATATCTTACAACACTCCTGCTAATACATGCTAGAATGATGTTTGCTTTTTTTGCAATAGTGTCATGCTGCTGACTCATATTTAGCTTGTGGTCCACTATAACATCCCTGCCATCGCTCGCTTTCTTCAATACTCCTTCTAGGCAGTCATTTCCCATTTTGAATGTGTTCAACTGATTATTCCTTCCTAAGTGCAGTACTTTGCATTTGTCCTTATTGAATTTCATTCTGTTTACCTCAGACCATTTCTCCAGTTTGTCCAGATCATTTTGAATTATAATCCTATCCTCCAAAGTACTTTCAGGCCCTCCTTCCTTGGCATCATCCACAAACATTATGGATGCATTCTTTATGCCATTATCTAAATTGTTGATGAAAATATTGAACAGAACCAGACCTAAAACTAATCCCTGTGGAACTCCACTCGTTATGTCCTTGCAGCATGACTGAAGTTTTCTGTAAACTATCCAGCTGTAACACTGCATATTATGTACCATGCAGGCATTCAAGGAACCTGCCTGAGGACCTCCCCAGCCTCCAACCTGCCATGGCTGGGAGTGGATTGGCCTGAAGCCAGCACCCGTCTGAAATGAGCCATGGCGGAGGAGGCCCAGCCCTGAATCTAGCTGTGGCGGCCTTCGGCCAGCTCCAACCTGCTGAGGTGTGGGCCATACCCAGAGCTGTCATAGCAGGCAGAGGTGCCTTCCCCCCATAGCCCAGGTGCTGCTGTGAAAAGAAAGCTGGGGAGAGTGCTCTCTCCTCGCAGTAGCCTCAGAGTACTCTCTTTCATCCTATACCCCCCAATCCCACCCCACCATAGTCTGCACCCCACAGCCAGAGCCCTCACACCCCAGCTCCCCACCCTCTGTCCTAGACCTGAGCCCCTTACCATTGGCCCCACACCAGAGCCTGCATCCCCAGCCAAAGCGCTCACACACTTCCACCGCAACCCTCTGCCCCTGGGCCGAGTCTCCTCCCACACTCAGGGCCTCTTGACTTCACCCCTGCCACATGAATTTTGTTAAATGCACCAATATGAAGGTGATGTGTCACACTCTACCTCCATATTGGTGCACATAAAATTCATTCTGTTCAGAGGTATGAAAATTAGAGGGAACACTGCTCTCTGGGAACGATCATCCGGCCAGTTGCATACTTACGTTATAGTAGCTCCATCTAGGTTGTATTTCTGTAGCTTGCTAATGAGAAGGTGTCATGGCTCCTTCCCCACTCTGGCACGATAAATGCAGAAGTGGGGGCCAGCAAAAGTACCCCAAAACCTTATCTACCAGGCTTTGGTATAAAACTTCTCCCCAAAATCTTAACCTAGATTTTGGAAATAAAATCTCCGCTGCTACCATCCAAGTATTGATACAAAAATCAGGGGAAAGATCACTTAGGAAATCTCACCCCTAAAGTACAAACCAGGACACAACCATTAACCAATATCAGGTTAATAAAAAGGAAAGAGAAAGAATTTTTATTATCACTACAATATTCTTGTTGCAAGCATAATGACTAGATGGAAAAGTAACAAAATAGTATACTCATGGAGGAGAAATTTACTATGGACCAGGAGCTTAGTTACAAAGGAGAGCAAACCCCATTTTTAAATGCACAGACATCCGATCCCATTGCCCAAACCATAAAACAATAAAACCAAATGGATGTATCTAAACTTTATCCTACTTACAGACTGTGAAGAGTATTTCCTTAGAGGGATACGTCCTGTCCCCTTCAATAGCTGGAGAGAAAACTACCCAGGACAAAGGAAGGAAAAACCCACAAAATTCTTTGTCCCAGTTTGAAATTCCTACCTACATTCCTATTGGCTGAATCTACCTATTAAGTAAGGGACATAGTTAACCCCTTAGTCCCCAGGCTGCTGGCTAACTCTCATGATCATGACAGAAGGTCATGTCAGACTTTAGACCAACCAATGGAGGAGGCAAAGGGGACAACTGCCCTGGTGTCCCCCAATTCAAAAGGGTCCAGGATTGCTGGCCTCCATAGTTGCGACTGCAGCAGTGGTGGTAGTTGGGCCCCAGGCCCTTTAAACCACTGCCGGAGCCCCATGCCACACATTCCAGGTGCTGTGAGGGTTTGCAGAGGGAGCAGCATTGTCCAGGTGCTGAGTGTGGGCTGCCCTAGCCCTGTCCCTTAGGCCTGAGGGCCTGCCCCTTCTGAGAGCATGGAGCCAGCCCCCACATCTTGCCCAGGTGCCCAGCAATCGTCAGCCCCTCTATAAGACGGTATCAAATGCCTTACTGAAATCTCAGTATATCACATCTATTGCATCCCCCCCCCCCCCATAGATAAGACCTGTTACCCTGTGCATGAAAGCTATCAAAATTTGCTTGGTTTGACAGAATTTGTTCTTGACACATCCATTCTGACTACTACTTATCCCTTCATTATCTTCTAGATGGTCGCAAATTGATTAATCAATTATTTGCTCCATTATCTTTCCTGGCACAGTGACTAATCTGGAATTCCTTGGGTTATTCCTATTTCCCTTTTTATAGATGGACACTATATTTCCCTTTTCTCCGTCTTCTGGAAACTCTCTAGTTTTCCATGACTTTTCACAGAGAATACTTAATGGCTCAGATTAAGTCATCAGTCAGTTCCTTGAGTATTCTAGGATACATTTCATCAGACCGTGGTGACTTGAAGACATCTAATTTGTCTAATTGATTTTAACTTGTTCTTTCCCTATTTTAACTTCTGAACCTACCCCATTTTCACCTACATTCACTAACTTAGGGATACAATCACCACCAACTTTTTTAGTGAAAACTGAAACAAAAATGTTAAGCATCTCTGCCATTTCTCCCTATTCATTGAGTAATGGCCCTACCATGTCCTTGATCTTCCTCTTGCATCTAATGTATTTGTTACCCTTGTTACTCTTTATGTCTTTAAGTTTATTTAAGCTCATTTTGTGCCTTGGCCATTCTAATTTTGTCCCTACATACTTTTGTTATTTGTTTGTAGGTCAAGTTACAAAGGATGAGTAATTTCCACTTTTAGTGGGACTCCTTTTTGATTTTTAGATCAGTGAAGATCTCCTGGTTAAGACAGAGTGGTCTCTTGCTATACTTCCTATCTTTCCTATGAAGTGGATTTGTTTGCTCCTGCATCCGTAAAAATGTCCCTTTGAAAAATTGCCAACTGTCTTCAGTTGTTTTTCCTCTTAGACTTGCTTCCCATGGGATCTTACCCATCAATCCCTCAAGTTTGCTAAAGCCTGCCTTCTTGAAATCCATTGTTTTTATTCTGTTGTTCTCTCATCTACCATTGTGTAGAATCATAAACTCTTTCATTTCATGGTCACTTTCACCCAAGATGCCTTCCAAATTCTCAACCAGTTCCTCCCTATTTATCAAAATCAAACGTAGAACAGCCTCCTCCCAGCAGCTTTCTCCACCTTTAGAAATAATAATAATAATAATAATAAAAAAGTCTCCAATACATTCCAAGCACTAGTTGGATAATCTGTGCACAGCTGTGTTATTTCCCAACAGATGTCTGGATAGTTGAAGTCTCCCATCACCACCAAATCTTGTGCTTTGGATGATTCTGTTAAGTTGTTTAAAAATACCTCATCCACCTCTTCTTCCTGGTTATGTGATCTGTAATAGACCCCCCTACCATGACATCACCCTTGTTTATTTACCTTTTTTTCCCTACCCACAGACTTTCAACAAGTCTGTCTTCTGTTTCCACCTCAAGCTGTCCAAAGTGTATACATTTTTATATAGAAAGGCAACACCTTCTTATCCTACCTATTCCTTGTGAGCAAGCTATACCCGCTATACAATATTCTAGTCATACTTGGTATCCCACTAAGTCTCTGTGATGCCAACTATGTCATAGCTGTGTTTATTTATTAGCATTTCAAGTTCTTCCTACTTATTCCCCATACTTGTTACATTAGTATACAGACATCTAAGATAGGGTATGTCTACACTGCCACCCTAGTTCGAACTAGGGTGGCTAATGTAGGCATTCGAAGTTGCAAATGAAGCCCGGGATTTAAATATCCCGGGCTTCATTTGCATCTTGCCGGGCGCCGCCATTTTTAAATCCCCCTTAGTGCGGACTCCGTGCCCGCGGCTACACGCGGCATGGAGTAGGTAGTTCGAATTAGGCTCTCCAATTTGAACTACCAGTACCCCTCAGTAATGGTAGTTTGAATTAGAGAGCCTAATTCGAACTACCTACTCCATGCCGCGTGTAGCCGCGGGCACGGAGTCCGCACTAAGGGGGATTTAAAAATGGCGGCGCCCGGCAAGATGCAATGAAGCCCGGGATATTTAAATCCCGGGCTTCATTTGCAACTTCGAATGCCTATATTAGCCATCCTAGTTCGAACTAGGATGGCAGTGTAGACATACCCATACTGATTAGATCTCCTTTTCCCGCCCTCCACCCAATTCTGTCTTCTCTTCTTCACCATGTCTATTACAGTTCATGCTCACCCCCAAGTACTGACCCGTCTCCCAGATCTCAATGTGTTTGACTTCCCTGTGGGCTTTACTCACCTGCTCCCTTCAAACCCAGTTTAAAGCCCTCCTCACTAGGTTAGACAGTCTGTCCAAATATGCTCTTCCCCTTCCTCGATAGCTGAACTTCATTTCTGCTTAGCCATCCTTCTTCCTGGAACAGCATCCCGTAGTCAAGGAAGCCAAATCCCTCCTGGTGACACACCATCTTCATAGCCAGGCATTCATCTCAAGGATGCATCTGTCTCTGCCTTGGCCCTTATGCTTGACAGCAGTTGGGTTGTAAGGGAACAATTTATATTGTATTAAATCAATGTTCAGTTGTAAACTTTTCAAAGAACTACCATAATGTTTTGTTCAGAGTTACATACATTTCAGAGTTAAAAATAGCAGCCATACCTAAGGTGTTCGTAACTCTGAGGTGCCACTGTAGTTTCTTTTATATGACTGGTTCCGGCTGTCTAATCTCTAGAGGACATAAAGCTTTTAGTGTCAGAGATGTAAATGTAACATCAGAGATGACAGGTCCTAGAGGAGTCATGGTGTAAGAGACATCTTCAGGCTGCAAGCTCTTTGTTTGTGTGGTATTATTGGAATTCCCAGCAGCATTACCCATAGGTTATGGAAGAGTGTAATATACTCTTGTGCTTCAAGTATTACTTTTACAACAATAACAACATCAATTTAAACCAGGGTGGGCAAAAGGGCCTCTGTGACGGGCAATGGACCCAGCCCTCGCTGAGCGCACGAAGCCCCACACTCCCCAGGGGCGGTCTCCAACCATGCTGCAGCGCAGCGGTGTTGCTGTGCCTGTTCCATAGCTGCCTCCCCATACGTGAAAGAGGAGGCACAAGGGGCTGCCACTGCATGGTGTGCGGCAGGGGTGGGGCCATGGCACGCCTGGCGTGACGGCGCCGAGGCGCCAATTCAAATGGCGGCCAAGGGCCGCAGAGAGAGCGGGGAGAGGAGAGCTTCAGGGAGGAGCCGGCAGGACACCCAGAAACTCGGGGGAGCCGCAAGGGGACCAAAGACAGTTGGGATGCAGACCCTTGGTGACGTGATGTGGAGGGAATGAAGTGACCCAGGACAGGGTAAGGCAAACACTGCCATCCCCGAGGGTTGGTGAGTTTTGGGGAACATCCTCACCAACCAGGCAGCGGTGTCTTTCCCCTGCCTTTAGGGTCCTAGTCGGGACCTGGAGAGGGGGTGGGACCAGGTCCCCCTTCCACTCCGCCATCCTGCCAAACTGGCAAAGAGGACAACTAAGCCACTCAGCTACCAGAGTAGATTGCTAGACTGAGCTTAACCGAGCCAAAGACTCGATAGGAAATTGGGGAATACTCGGGTGTCGAGGGTGGAATCCTGATAGGACCCCGATGATGAGGCGGATGTAAGCCTGAGGAGAGCCTACCCTCTAACAGCCTCCATGAGCCGGATCTGGCCTGCCAAGTGGATGGATCCAGTCGGGGAAAACCTTGCTACTCCCCCGCCCACAGGCCAGTTAGGGCCTGGGGGTGGGGAAGCATGCGAAGCCTCCTCCTGCCCTGCTTTGAAGCACCACACGCTGTTTGCAGGGCAGGGGGAGAGTGGAGAAGGCTTTGCACACTCCCCTACCCCCAAGCCAATCAGGGCCTGGGGGCAGGGGAGCTTCATGAAGCTTTCTTCACCCTGCCCCGGCCCTGCAAGGAGCCCACAGCACTTCAAAGTGCCACATGCTCCTCACAGGGTGGGAGGAGGCTTCCTGCGCTCCCCTGCACCCAGGCCCTGATTGACCTGGGGGTGGGGAGCATACCAAGCCTCTTCCAGGGCATGGGTGCCTAGAAGGAAGGGGGGGCAAAGGAGCTCCCCATCCCCTTCCTGTTTAGGCCCCACCCCTTCCTGTTTAGGGCCCACCTCTTCCAGGGTGGCCCAGGGCTACTTAAAAATTTTTTGAAGTGGCCCCCGGACAAAAATTATTGCCCACCCCTAATTTAAACAGAGTTGAGAATGGGACAGACTCACTTATGTGTTTCCTGGTCAGACCCATGAAGCAATTTTTTTTCAAGATGTCAAGGTAAGCTACTTTGTCTCTCTACAAACAAACACACATCTGGTTGGTTATGGTTATTGGATTGGTATTCTTATGAAGACTGAAGAGTCTGGTTTCAGTGAGAACAAGATCAAAGGGAGAGTTTTGTCATTGATGTCAATAAGAACCGAATCAGGTCCATGTTTAGGAACTAGCTAGCTGTGACATTCTTCTTAATGACTATATTGCAATAGCATGTAAGAAGACCACTTTGTGGACCTCATACTTTGGGCATGCAGAGAATGTGGCTATTTCTGTCTTTGCGCACACATTTTTTGAATGAATGGTCAGGATGAAGCAAATACAAGACTGAAAGAGCTATTTAAATAACTCAGACTAGTCCGCTAAATCTATAAAAAAGTTTAGATTATCTGAGACCTAAACTACCGTTGCACATTCTGCTATGAATTGATAACATGAAATGCCTCTGAGGAGACCATATTATGGTATTTTGCACCACAAAGCAACATCCTGGAACTTCTGTATTCCCCCGTCATATAATTATTAAATGTTTTGTAAAAAGTATGCCTTGCATTGTGAAAAGTCTTGATCTGTTGAACATTAATATCCTATTGAGTTATATAAGAGATTACTGTATGAAAAATCATGAAGTGTTGCTATTTGTGAATTCTGAAGTATGTTGTGAGGTTTCAAACACCAACACATAGCCTTTCAGGTACACGAATGGAGTAGCCCGATGCCCCAATGGCTTATTAAAAAAAATGTGCTATTCCTGGAACTGTATACAACAGGGACTTCTCAGAAAGAGCAAGTAGACAGTAGAGCAATGGTTTGGGGTTGCCGGGCGCCAGGGGGCGTGGCCGTTCGCCCGCCGGGCGCCCGGGGGGGCAGGGCCCCCCCATAGCCGCATTCCGGGGCCGGCGTTCTCCCCTCAAGTGCCGCACGCCCGGGGCCGGCGCTCTCCCCCCCCCCCCCAAGCGCCGAGCGCCCGGGGCCAGCGCTCTCTCCCCCAAGCGCCGAGCGCCCGGGGCTGGCGCTAGCGCTTTCTCCCCCCCCCATGCGCCGCGGGGGGTGAATCCGCGGTGCCCCCGGGGCCGGCGCTCACAGTGCGCCACGCGCCCGGGGCCAGCTCTGGCACCGCGCATGCACCACGTGCCCAGGGCCAGGCCAGCCCTGAGCACTTGGCGGGCGCCGAGAAATGCCCCTGCGGGCGCCATGGCGCCCACGGGCACCGTGTTGGGGACCACGGCAGTAGAGAGACTGCTTGACCAATGTGGGTGGACTCCCATGTCCAGTATAGATCTTTTCAAAAAGCTGAAAGAAATTACAAAGAGGGGAAGTGACACAATGACTTGGCATCACTCCCCACAACTCAATACGCGAGAATGTGTCTGGAGGACAAAAACTTTGACGTGGGGCAGAAGGCTGGGCTGGAGGACAGTTCCAGTCTGTCTATTGCTGATCTGCTGGATTCAAATTTCGTTGAGCTTATAGGACTGAAGATTGAGAATTTAATATTAATTCTTAGGTAACCAACAGTGAGCTTTTCGCTTATTACTTATAATTACTTAAAATCATTCAGTAGTTAATACATCTGTTTTAAGTTTTACCTAAAACAACATGTTTTGAGTGAAAACTGCTTAGGAAGGCTGAGCTCTGCTTACAAAAGAGCTTGTGTTTCTTTTCCATATCAAGGGAGGGGTGGACTGGATAATAAACTTACACTGAGGGGTGTCCTTGCCTGTGGATACCTGCATTAAGTGCAGCACCTGCCAGATGTTTGTAGCTTGTCACAGCATCACAGCAGGAGGATACCCCAGGTTGGTGAGACAGAGCTCAGCAATTCCACAGTTCAGGTAGCACTCCAAATACCCCATCACACAAATTTAATATCTGATCTATCAAAGAAGTTACACGTGGCCCAAATGTAAATCAGATATTCTAACTTCCAAAAATGTTTAAAAAAAAACTGTTTTAAGAAAATCACATACTATCTGTTTCCTGGAAGACCCGTACTGATTTCTACCAACTTTCTTCCATAGCGTTTGTCAGAATTAGAAAAGAAGAGAGTGTGAGGGGCTAATTAAGTTTCTGAATGAAAGAGTAGCAGAAAGTTGGCCAATCTTATCCTCATTGCTCATTTTACTTATCTAGCAATAATTTTCTCTTGAAGACTGGTGTGGTGATCTTAATTTCTTTTTTGTTTGTATGCCCAGGACCTGGAGAATCTGGCACTGGCATGTGATTCAACAAATAATATTGTAGCATCCTTATCATAGCAGCTATTAGAAATTGTATTCTTTGATAATAAGTAAGCGAACAACACTTTGTGAAGTGGGGACATGCAAGTGTTACCACTTTAGGCCAACAACCTTATGTTTAGGGAGTGCCATATCTGCGGCTTATAGATTGTTTTAGTTCAGTACTAAGCCCCATTTCTGGAATACCAGGAGATGTACAGTGAGTGTTTTCAATGGATTCATGAAATTTTTCTGAATGGGAAACAAGCTCAGTAAAAAAAAAAAAAAAAAAAAAAAAAAAAAATCAACTGATGTAAAGAATTACTACTGCAAACATTTAAACAAAATTATCTTATAACAGAAATCATTGTCAAATGAATATTAAAATTCCTTGCTCTCTGAAAGCTATTCATATAATTTTGGTTTTTTGAAGGTATCTTTTTTTCAAAACTCTCACTTGTAGATTTTAGCTCCTTAATACAAGACTTATGAAATATGCTAGCTTCTCCAAGGGCCCCCTACCACTCACTCTATCTTCTCTCCCTCCCCAACCCTCATCACTCACTCATTCATTTTCACCGGGCTGGGGCAGAGGATATGGGCTCCAGCTAGGGATGTGGTTTCCCAGGTGCCAAGGTCCTTTTTTGACCAGGTGTTCCAGTCAAAAACCAGATATCTGGGAACACTAATTACAGAGAAGGAACCCACAGGGATGGACAAGCAGAGATGAGAGACTGTCAGAAAACTGACAGGCTACTTAAGAGAGAACTGCAGCACCCCTCTGGAGAAGAATCAAAGGACCTCTATATCTATGCAAAGCCTGCTGAAAAATAAGTTAATCACTGAAGTTTAAAGTTCACTCACTCTGAACTGAAGTAACTCCCAAAAGGAAAATGGCTTTCCATGTTTTAAAAAAAAAAAAATCAAGCAGACAAGAAACAGTTGGTTCAAATGAGCATTCATCATTATTGCTGCCACATTAATATCCCAGAACACTTTGGATTTAAAAATAGTGGTGGGTGTTAAAGTGTGACATCCTGAATCAACCTGGTAAGTGTGGTTAACTTTCTATTAGCTTCAGGGCATAACCGAGTTAGTCTGTAACAGGATAAACTTAAAAAAAAACCCAAAGAGTCTGGTAGCACTTTAAAGACTAACAAAACACGTAGATAGTATCATCAGCTGGTCATCTGAAGAAGTGGGCTGTGCCCACAAAAGCTCATGATATCATCTACATGTTTTGTTAGTCTATAAAGTGCTATCAGACTATTTTTGTTTTTTAACTTTCTATTAGTTTATGATAGGTCTGTATGTAGGTGGAGTTAGCCTTAAGTTAGGTAAGTGAAGATCGACAAGCAGCTGTTGTACATGAAGCATGATTACACTGCACAGTAAACCCTTTCCCACATGAAACTGTATGCCTAATAAAATGGCAGGGGCACAAAAGGCACCTGCTCAGAAACCCCATCCAAGAAGCTGTGGTTTCAAGTAATGAGCAGAGGTTAGTCTTTCAGTCTGATTGCATCAGCCTTGCTCAGCAGAACTTGGCTAAGAACCATACCTGTCTGGACCAGTAACTGGCAAATACGATTACTGAACATCATTCAGTCCTGGGCATGGAGAAGGCAGCCCTTGCTACCAAAAATGCCTTCTTGTAGCTTTCTGGTTAAGTGAGATGAAAGCACAGTAGGAAAATCTGATCCCTCATGTTCTGGTCCAGAAACTTCTTAGAAGGATTGCTCACAAGCCAGTTGTCTGTGCCCGGAAGGAGGAACACAGCTGCATTCTTAGGGTACGTCTAGACTACATGGCTCCTTCAACGGCTTTATTTCCCTTTGCCTACCATCGACGGAGCCATGTAGTCTAGACATGCGCTTAGTTACAGACTATCCCTAGAGTACATTCTTGGTCAGCCAAGATCAAAATCATCTATTACCTAATGGCATGCTAGTCTCTCCATTACTTGCTTTCATCATCTTAGTCCACAAGATTGTCTTATATGCTAACAGGCCAAGCAAACTGGAAGTACAATACAGAAATGAGTTTCAAAAACAGACACACAAAACAAGACAGGTACTGGGGTATTTCAGAGAGGCACCAAAACATACCTGGACTGAAAAGCAGGACTGGAGTAAAAAAATAATACCTTTGTTGCTGTGATGTGAAACAGAGCTGGAACGATAGTCTGTTGTAGCATTAGATCCTGAAGGAATCTCTTTTGATGACCAGAGTCAAAAATGCAACCAGCTGAAAGATATGGAGATCAACATTTATACTCAACAGATGTATGCAGCAATTTGGTCTGTGCTTTACACATTGAAGCTCTCTAGTCCAGCAAAATCCATGCTCTAGTAAGACCACAGAAGTTGCTGAACCAGAGAGCCCCAACAACTAGGAGCAAGAGCCAGCTGGGAGTCTAGTGGCGGAGGATCTGGAAGCAAAGCTGATCCAATGGTTGAGGGGCTAGCAGTGCAGCTGTTCCAGTGGCAGCGGAGCCTGGTGGCCAGGTCCAGCAGGAGGGCCAGGAGCCGTGAGAGGAGCCTAACTGGGAGGCTGGCGGACCCCAGGAAGAACCCAGAGGCCAACAGCAGAGGGGCTGGAATTGACCATCCCTGGTCCAGGAAACTCCCTCATTTGGGAAAGATTAGGTGCTGGATGAGGGAGGACCAACATCTCAAGAATCAAAAAGCCTTGATACATAAAGGATGGAGAAGGAAATAAGACTGAGGATGTCCTGCACAAATTGTTAGAGAACACTATGTCCCTTGTTGCATTCTTAAGATCACTGGCTTCAATACCATTTCTCTGTATAAAAAAAAGTGACAGACACTAGTGACACTTTAGTTTTAGGCATTAAGAATTTACTATAAACATATTTTACTAGATTTTCTTGATTTGAAGTTAGTTAATTGAAAAAGCTAAACATTTCAAAAGCAAACAATTTATTCATTCATGTTAATCATTTTTTATATCTATATTAAGCATCTAAAAATATGTCACAGACATTTATAGTCACTAACTAAAACTTACAAACATACTGCTAATTGTAAATCATCACTAAGGGATGTCAATTAGGAGAAAGACTGAACTGTGTCTTCAGATAAAACTGAGCAGACAGAAGGTAACACTAAAAGTTGCCTGTAACATGGACATATGTTCCTTACTGTTCCTAAGTGTGCCTTCATTGGAAAAGGTTTAATATGTGAGACATGACTACTATGAGACATGTAACATTTAAAATTTAGGAAACCAGATTCATGTCAAAAAGACTAAAAGCATCAGAATTTGTTTATGGTTCCATGGTACATATACCAGCTCAGCAGCAAATTGAGCTTGAATATAGCAATCCTCAGAAGACAATGTATAAATAAATGATGCTAATATCACTGCAGACTAAGGATGACAAAAATCATTATGCAAATAAACATGTAACTAGTAAAAAAAATTCAACGTTTACATGTTTGCACAGTGGGATGGCCGTTAATTCCTGCCTCTCCTCCCCCAGCTTGTACTGACTCCCTTCTGCTCCTGTCCCCGTTGCCTCAGCAGTGCCAGGGCGAGAGGAGGGAGAAGGCTGTGTGTAACAGTGTACACAGGCTGATTGGTTAACCGTATAAATGGTTACACTTAGACATCCCTACTGGAAACTGGTTCAATCTTTGTCTGACATCAGTTCTTTTCATTTTCTTATGGTAGTGTGAAATACTGCTAAGCCATATATGTACAGACTTCTCAGTTGTAACTGTCAAAGTCAGATAAAACTTTAGATAGATGTAGCTTTCCTATGAAAAAGATTGAAGGCAACACTAAACAAAACTGATTTTTTTTTCTAGTTGATATAAAACTGAGTCCATGTATAGAGACTTGGTGCGATAATACACACGACTAGAATACTGGTAATAGAAAGGTACAGCTTGCATAGGAACAATATGCAGAGAAAAAGGGAGATGTCTTATATATTAAAAATGTACACACTTGGACCGAGGTGGAGACGAACATAGAAGACAGACTTGATGAGAGTCTCTGGGTTAGGTTAAAAGGGGTAAAAAATAAGGGTGATATCATGCTAGGGGTCTACTATAGACCACCTACTCAGGCAAAAGAGGTGAGAACGAGGCTTTTTTTAAACAACTAACAAAATCACCCAAAGCACAGGATTTGGTGTTGATGAGGAGTTTCAACTATCCAGATACAAGTTGGGAAACTAACACAGCAGGGCACAAATTATCCAATAAATTCTTGGACCGCATTGGAGACAATTTTTTATTTCAGGAGATTGAGAAAGCTAATAAAGGGGAAGCTGTTCTAGATTTGATTTTAACAAATAAGGAGAAACTGGTTGAGAATTTGAAAAGAGAAGGCAGTTTGGGTGAAAGTGATCATGAAATCAGAATTCATGATTCTAAGGAATGGTAGAAGGGAGAAAAATAGAGACAATGGATTTTCATGAAAGCAGATTTTAGTAAACTCAACGAACTGGTAGATAAAGTCCCATGGTAAGCAAGACTAAGAAGAAAAACAACGGAAGACAGTTGGCAGTTTTTCAAAGGCACATTATTAAGGACCCAAAAGCAAGCTATACCACTACGTAGGAAAGATAGAAAGTATGGCAAGAGACCACCTTGGCTTATCCAGGAGATCTTACATGATCTACACATCAAACAGGAATAATAAAAAGTTGAAACTAGATAAAATTACAAAGGATGAATATAAGCAAACAATACAGGTATGCAGGGGCAAGATTAGAAAGGCAAAGACACAAAACAAGATCAATCTAGCTAGAGGCATAAAGGGTAACAAGATGACATTCTACAAACATAGTAGAAGAGGAAAACCAAAGACAGGGTAGGCCCATTGCTCACTGAAGAGGGAGAAACAACAGGAAACTTGGAAATAGCAGAGGTGGTTAATGACTTCATTTTGGTTTTTACCAAGATTGATGGTGATGGGATGCCTAAAATAGTGAATGCTAGTGGAAATGGGGTAGGCTTAGAGGTCAAAATAAAAAAATAACAAAGTTAAAAATTGCTCAGAAAAGTTAGATGTTTTCAAGTCACCAGGGCCTGATGAAAAGCATCCCAAAATACTCAAGGAGCTGATAGGAAGTATCTGAGCCTTAGCTATCATCTTTGAAAAGTTATGGAAGTTGGGAGAGATCCCAGAAGACTGGAAAAAGGCAAATATAGTGCCCATCTATAGGAAGAGGGAAATAAAAACAACCCAGGAAACTACAGACCAGTCAGTTTAACTTCTGTGCCAGGGAAGATAATGGAGCAAGTAATTAAGGGATTTGTGTGCAAACATCTAGAAGATAAGGCGATAGGAAACAGCCAGTATGGATTGTAAAGAACAGATCTTGTCAAACCAATCTGATAGCTTTCTTTGATAGGATAACAAGTCTTGTGGATAAGGGATTTCAGTAAAGCATTTGATATGGTGTCGCATGACCTTATCAATAAACTAGGGAAATACAATCTAGATGGAGCACTATAAGGTGGGTGAATAACTGACTGGATAACCATTGTGAGAGTAGTTATTAATGGTTCACAGTCATGCTGGAAGGGCATAACAAGTGGGGTTCCGCAGGGGTCTGTTTTGAGACTGGTTCTGTTTAATATCTTCATCAACAATTTAGATATTGGTATAGAGAGTATGCTTATAAAGTTTGCAGATGATACCAATCTGAGAGGAATTGCACGTGTTTTAGAGGATAGGGTCATAATTTAAAATGAGCTGGACAAACTGGAGAATAGTCTGAGGTAATAAGGACAAATGCAAAGTACTCCACTTAGGAAGGAACAATCAGTTTTACACATACAGAATGGGAAGAGACTGTCTAGGAAGGAGTACATAAGAAAGGAATCTAGGGGTCATAGTGGACCACAAGTAAGGATGTTAAGAAGTGAGTAATTGACTAATCGTGTACGCGATATAATTTACACTGAATATACAATTAGTCGATAAGGGGCCCTGCCGCAGCTGTGCAGTTTAAATATAGTAGGAGCCGGGGAGGGGAAGAGTAGTTCAATAGTGACTTGCTACTCAACTAGTCGCTTATATTTAGCTTGTGGATAGGGATGCAAGTCAACAGTGTAACACTGCTGCAAAAAAAGCAAACATGATTTTGGGATACAATAACAGGAGTGTTGTAAGCAAACACAAGAAGTCATTCTTCTGCGCTACTCTGCACTGATTAGGTAGGCTTCAGTTCGAGTATTGTCTCCAGTTTTGGGCCCAACATTTCAAGAAAGACATGGAGTAATTGGAGAAGACCCATTGAAAAGCAACAAAAAAATGATGAATGGTCTACAGAATGTGACCTATGAGGGAAGACTGAAAGAATTGGGTTTGTTTAGTTTAGAAAACAGAAGAGTGAGAGGGAACATGATAGCAGTTTTCAAGTACTTAAAAGGATGTTACAAGGAGGAAGAAGAAAAACTGTTCTCCTTGACCTCTGAGGCTAGGACAAGAAGTAATGGACTTAAATTGCAGCAACAGAGATTTAGGTTGGACATTAGGAAAAACTTCCTGTCGGGGTGGTTAAACACTGAAACAAACTGCCTAGGGGTGGGGTTGTAGAATCTCCATCACTGGAGATATGTAAGAGCAGGTTGGATAGGCATCCCTCAGGGATGACTGAGATCGGGGTGGGCTATACTTTTGGAAGGGGGGGGGCACTTCACAAATTTTGGAAGTGGCCGCAGGCCGACCCGGAAGGGGTGTGGTCTCAGGCAGAAGGGCTGGGGTTGAGAACTACCCTGCCAGGAGCTTTTCTTGGCCTGGGGTCCCTGCCCTCTGACTTCTGGCCAGTGGAAGGGACCTGAAGCAGATGGGAGGCTTCTGGAGGCTAGCATCCTCCCAGAGTTGTTTGGAGTAGAGGCTTAGACTTCACATAACATAGCTGCTAGCTCCTGACCCCACTGCTAGACCTGTTGCCTGGCAGCCTCCTGGCAGACACAAGCCCTTTGAATAGAAGCAGTTGAAAGGCTGGCACCTCCCAGGCAGCTCCCAACCAATGGGCCACCAGGACTGAGAGCTTCAAGCCCTTTCAGTTTCTTCAGTTTAAAGGACACGTGCCTGTTGGGTGGCTGCCATGCAACGCAGCCGCCCAGCAAATGCGAGCCCTTTAAATAGCAGCAAGCAAAAGGGCTCATGCATCTCCTGCTCCCAGTCAACACAGTAGGGCAAGGGTCAGAAACCTTTCAGAGATGGAGTGCCAAGATATGACTTATTCGCCATTCTGTATGGGTCCAAGGGCCAGTGATACTTTTGAAAGTCAATAAAAGTCCTTCTTACAGCAGCTTCATTAAAAAATAAAGATGCAGAACTTACCCTTTTAGAGTAAGTGTGCTGGGGGCAGGAGCAGAGAGGGGAGGCAAGTGCAGGCAAGGGACGGTGACCTTATTTTCTGAACCAGCTGCAGCTAGTAAGAATGGTTTAATTTAAATTATAAAAAATTAAGCATTTTAACTCTCTCCGGTTAACTCATCAAACTTCATTTTAAATAAAATAAAATTTTAATTTATTTCCAACACAAAAGGTTTAAATGTTTTCTTTATTTATGGCAGGGGCGGGGAAACCTTTTTGGTTCGGGGGTCACTGACCCACAGAAAAATCAGTTGAGAAGTGAGAAGCAAAAAACCCCCCCAAAACCCCAATGTTCACTGATGTGGCCCCAACTGAGACACCTCACTCCTCTGGTGCCCCCGCCTCATGGGTGAAGGAAAGGGAAGGAGGGACAGAGATTCATGGCGTCCCATAGACCAGATTTAATTTTCTGGGGTTCTGGAGTTAGTGGATTTTATGGACCTTCTTAGGCTCCAGGGTAGGGACAAAAATGAAGGGTGCAGTGTGCGAGACAGGGCAGCCAGCAAGTAGGATAGGAATGGGGTGCAGGATCTGGGAGGGAGGTGGGGTGCAGAAGCAGGCTGGGAGTAGGGTGTCTGTCCAGATGAAGGGCACAGGAACAAGGGAGGGAGTCAGAGCAAGCTAAGAGCGCCGGGTCTTGGGGGGAGAGGTAAGTGAGAAGATTGGGATGGGGGTAAAGGTCTGGCCATGAGAGGAGACTTTGCCTGGCTTTGTGCCCCCTTGCAGCAACGGCTGTAGCAATGGCTGCAGCCATGTGGTGCAGGGCTAGCCCCGGAGGCCGGAGGTGCTGCTGCCACAGTGGTCATGTGGTTGTGCTGCCGTCACGGCCACACAAGCCTGGACCACATGGCCACGGTAGTGGCACCTCCAGCCTCTGGGGCCGGCTACAGACCACATGTCCAGCACCTCTGGTCCCTGCTGAGGTGCCTTAGCCCCAGCACTGCCTCCTCCCGCCACGGCCTAACCTGCTGCAGGGAGGAGGGAGTGCTCTCCAGCAGCCGTGCAGTGGAGGAGGGGTGAGGCTGAGCTCCCTCCCCAGTGTTGCTGCGGCACACGTGCCACAGGTTGCTAACCCCTGCATTAGGGGGCGGGGCCCGGAACTGCCTCACAGACCAGATCAAAGCCCTAGGCAGGCCAAATCTGGCAGGGGCCTGGACTTAATGATCTCTTGGGGTCCCTTCCAGTTCTAGTATTCTGTGATTCTATTTAGTTTGGTAACTTATGAAAAAAATTAGTCTTGTTGATTAATTAGTTAACTCGTGTGATTAAAAATTATAATGAAAAATCAATTTTAATAGCACCATTAAACAATACCAATTGTAATATATTCACTATTTTGGATGTTTTTCTACATTTCTACATCTAGAAATTTCAATTACAACATAATGCCAAGTGTAGTATACTCACCTATACTGCTTTTAATACAAATATATGCACTATAAACATGACGAGCATTTTTCAATTAATCTCTAATATTCTTTATGGTGAAAGTGCAATTTATAAATATAGATTTTGTTGTACAGCTGCATTCAAAAACAAAACAATGTAAAACTTTAGCACGTGCAGATACACTTGGTCCTACTTATTGCTCAGCCCATCCCCATGACAAACTGGCTTGTTTACCTTTACAGAAGATAATGCTGGCAACTTATTTATAATATGTCCTGAAATCAAAGTATTTACATTCCAATTATGCTACACATTCATATGTCCCTTCATGCTTCGGCCCATGGCAGAGGACATGCTTCTCTGATTATGACCCTCATTAAGAAAATATATTAATTAAATTTGTGAATGAACTTGGGAGAGAACTGCATGCCTCCTGGTCTGTTTTATCTGCATTTTACTATATATTTCATGCTATAGCAGTCTCGGATAATGACCCAGCACATTTTTAAAACAGTGCAGATTTGACAAAAAGCAAAAGGTACAAATATGAGATTTCTAAAGAGCACTACAGCACTTGAACCAAGCATCCAACGTGAATTCCAAAATATGAGAAGGATGAGGTATGGAGCATGCTCTTTTAAGACTTATAACAGCTAAATTAATGTAGAGACTACATAACTTGAACCACAAAAATACAAAACGAAGCACAAAACCCTTTTTCTGGTGGCATCTGAGTCAGATGCCAAAAAGGAACACGCATTAGTCCACGCTACTTTGGATTGTTACCTAGCAGAACCCATCGTCAACATGGACGTATACTCTTTGGAATAGTGACTGAAGCATGAACAAGCATGTTTCAGGTGAAACTGTCAAGAAGCAGTGAGCAGCATTATCTCTTGCAAACTTCTTTGTCTCAGTAATTGGCTGAACAAGAAGTAGAACTGAGTGGACTTGTACGCTGAAGTTTTACAACTTGTTTGTGAGTGCTATTATATTTTGTACAAAATTCTACATTTGTAAGTTCAACTTTATGGCAGAGATTGTGCTAGAGTACTTGTGTTATATGTAGGGATGTAAAACCCTTCTTAATTGGTCAACCAATTAAATGTTCAGGCCAAGTGGCTGATTAAACAGGGGTGGGATGGTACCTGCTCCAACCTTGCTGGGTTGGAGTCCCCCCCCCCCTCCCAGCCACAGACAGGGTCTGCTCTGGCTGGGTTAGAGCACCCCTGCCTGCAGCAGATGCAACAAAACTACAGCAGCCCCCTGTCCATTGCAAGCGGAGGGCTACGCCAGCCCTTACAGATTAACTGTAACTGGTAAGCCTCTCTCATTAAGAGTGAGGCTGACTAGTTAACCATTAACATCCCTAGGTAGAAGAACTGAAAAATACAATGTTTTTGTTTTTTTACACTGCAAATGCTGATAATAAACACTGAAGAAATTTTTTTTTGAAAATGTAGAAAACATCCAAAATATTTAAATAAAAGGCAAGTAAATGGTATTCTATTATTGTTTAAAAAAATGAATTGTGATTAATTGTGCTGTTAATCACTTGACAGCCCTAGAAAAAGGTGTGTTTTACAATGGACAAAATGAGAGAATGCACGATTATCTCTCTTGAAAAAGTTTATAAGCTTTCATGGAATGGTGTTTTCATGATGCCTGAATTTTTTCAAGTAAGTGTAAATGAACAAGGAGAAAAAGATTGAGACTTTATAAATGCATTTTGCTTCAGTGCGTGACCGTCAATAAATATTTGCTGAAATAGGCATTGTTTACACTAAGAAAAGCTAAACATGGATAGAAAACCAGTTAGTGCTAACTTTGCTAATTTACTGTATGTATAACCATATTAATTGTGACTAGAATGAGAAGTCTCACCCAACACCCTTCCTTCCTCCCAATGTAATGGCAAATGCTGATTTTTAAATTATATTGATTAAATAAACTAGGGGGCTATGGCCCCTATTCGCCAACTCCCCTCTGTCCACTGCAGCTGGATTTTGGCCTCTCCTGCTACCCATGCCATAGGAGGAGGGGGGGGGGGGGGGCTGCTAGCAGTCCTTTCTGTGACAAGATCGGGGGTGGACCATGTAGCCTGCCCCAGGATTGAGACTGAGAACAAGATGCTGCAGACAGATGCAGGCTAGGACCCCAACTGGAGCCTCATTGGCCAGGCTTAATTTTAAATAAAATATTACATCCAACACAAAAAGTGTTCAACATTGTCTTTATTAATGGCTGAAGTGGGAAAACGTTTTCGGGGAAGGGGGACACTGACCCCCAGAAAAATCAGTTGTGGACCTCCAGGCCCCCTCCCCAATGTGGCCCCCAAATGAAACACCTCACTCCTCTGGTGCTCCAGCCCCATGGGGAGAGTGGGAAAGAGTACTGAGGTTCAAGGTCTCAGGGTATGTTAACTCTTCTGGAGTTCCAGGGTTAGTGGATTTTTGAGGGCTCTGTGGTGGGGCCAAAAATGAGGTGTTCAGTGTGTGGGACAGAGCTGCCAATGATTGGGATAGGGGTGCAGGATCTGGGCAGGAGGCAGGGTGCAGAAGGGGCTAAGGTTGCAAGGTCTATGTGGGGGAGATAGGGTGCAGGAGTGGGCTGAAGGCAGGGTGTCTGCCCAGGGCAAAAGGATACAGGAGTGGGCTGGGGGGAACTTACTGGTCTTCAGCATGGCTTCTCACTACTCCCATTAGACGGATTTCGGTCAATGGGAGCACAGGGAAAGGCTCCAGCCAGCATGCCTGCACGCTGCTGTTACCCCCAGCCTACAAGGGGGAGTGCTTCTTCGCTGGGCAGCAAGACTCGGGGCTTTCTCGCTCCCCGCAGTGGGAAACCAGCCTAATGCTCCAACTGAGAGCAACAGGAGGGAGGGCGAGGCTGCAGTGCCAGACAAAGGGGGCCCGGACCACTCTGGCCAGGGCTGCTAGGCACCCCAGTAGCCCCTGCACAGTACTGGGAGCAAGTGGCAATCCTACTAATGGGCAGAAAAGGAGACATATATGAAAGCACATGAGAAGCCAGGGAGTAAGGAAGGATTTTGGAATAACAGAGCAGATGCTTTAGCCAAACAAGGGGCCCTGTTAACACAAAGTGAGGAAGAAGAGGCGGCAAGTAGTGTAGTAACCAGAGCACAAAAACAGGTGAGAAGTCCAAAGACATTGGATCTGCAAAAAGAAAGAAGTAAATGAAAAAGAAATAAAGGAACACCAAGAAGGAGGAAAGACCCAGAAGAAGAACTCACCTCCAAGACACAGCCTAAGACCAGAGCTGCCAGGACTCAGCGTCTGCACATCACAGTCAGGTAGAGAAGATCCAGAGAGATGAACTATGTCTGGCCAACAGGGGAAGTCTGTCTGCCTTGATCAGGATTGGGGAGCATGACACTGTGTGTTTAGCATGTGTATTCTGCTTGCATTGGAATTTTCAATAAATAGAGAATAAGAATATTACTGTGTAAGGCTCTTTCAGTGGCAAAAGATTCTGCAAACCCACAGGAACTTACTCCCTGAGCCCTAGGACGCAGGTATGGGTGGGTGTGTAAATGAACATGGTTGCACCTTGGGCTCTAGGAATTGGGTAAAGGTATATGTCCCTAAAATGTAGAAGGGAGAGACAAATTTGTGCTGGTAAAGCATCCTTTCCCACCTTTTAGAAGCACCGCTCACTGCTGCAGCCCCACGTGTAGCTGGGCAGGAGGGAACTTGGGTCTCACCGGGATGGCTCAGCACTGGGCTCAGGACGTGGCCACTCAGAGCACCACGGAGGATAGAGCAGTGGGCGACTGGGGCGATGGCGGGGCCCTCACCCTGTGCTTCTCCTAAGCCCCAGGCCTCGCACCAACCAAAGCAGCCCCTGGGCTGGGAGACAGGCCACCCAAAAGGCTGCGCCAGGACTGAGCAGGCAGGACCCATGGAAGGTAGAATTTGCCAAGGTTGGGCTACCAGGCAGCTTTTCCAGTCCTCAAACAGTGGGATACAGAGTGACGTAATGATATTACTCTGTCGTCCCACAGGAAGGGGGGAGGGGAGGAGAAGAGGTTTTACACAACATAGATATATAATGAAATATACATCTTTCATATGTATTGGACAGGGTATTCAATAGCTCATTTAAAAAAGCCTACTTTATTGTAGTTTATTGTAGCTACAACCTACTTATGTTAATAATTGCTAGAGAATGCAAATTATCTAATAGAACACAGTATTCCTTGGCCACAAAAAACTAAAGAATCAAGGTTAGTTTAACAGCAGCACTGAATGAAGTACAGTGAACACTCATGTTAATTTGCTAAAACAGAGAAAACTGTGTGCAAGATATTTAATTTAAAAGACATGCAAGTTTTCATTGCAATTGAAATCCATAAAGAAAAGCTAAAGGATTGCAAGGTGCAAAATAAATGAAGAAAGGGCTCGCCGAACCAGGCTCTTCCGGGTTACAATCTACTCGCCATAGGCCATAATTTGTTGAGCCCTGTTTATAAGTATTGGTCTGACATTTAAGGGGCTTATTAAAAACTATGAAAATACCTTTCAGGAACAATGGATCAAAAACATTGAACCAGATTGCCCCCACTTGTTTAGAAAACACCACAGAAAAGTAAGTGTGTGTGTCTTTTTCTGGTTTCTTTGGAGAGAGAATTTCTCTCCAACCAACTTCTTTGGAGAGAGAATTTCTTTGGGCAAAGGTAAGAATTTCAAAGGCAGCACACTTCCAAATCTGCTGATTTTGAAGAACAATGAGAAAAAAAATTCCTTGAGGTCTCACGGGCCAATGTGCAAAGATAGCTTTTGGTCCAATGGCCAAACTATCCTTAGGAATACAGCTCCAGCTTTAACTGCACTGACAGCAACATAGAGCTGCTTAACATAAGCAGCAGAGAGGACATCAGAACCAATAAAGCTTCAAATTATATTATCTTTTGACCATATTTTCACATGGAAATCCAGGCGCACAGCCTGACCTCTGTTACTCTACCCCCACCACCAATTAGTGAAGTCCTGCAGGTTCTATTCATTCATGGAAATTCACTAGACCCAGAAAAGGACATAGAATAGTGTCAGAGAAGCAGCAATGCCCCCTTCACACAGTCAACTCCAAAAAATTGTCTGAACTTTAAAAAAAAAAAAAACTACACATGGAAGTCCTACTTCCAAAGAAAACTGTGTATAATTTTTCCATTGACTTCAATGGAATGACGAGTGAGAATTTCCAAGAAATCTGAAAAAGTATTAGTGAACAGAGATGCGTGCTCTCTATTTACATACAAAATTACCTAATTATGCTTGAAATTTTAACTCTGAAGTAGCAAGCTCTATGGTAACCTGCCAACATTCATCTCTCTCTCTCTGCCAACATTCATCTCTCTCACACACACACACACACACACACACACACAGTCAGTAGAGTGTCTGTAAGTGGATAGGTTAGACAGTTAAGATAATTTACCAGGGGGGAAAAAATAAGCAGATAAAACAGTATCTAGTTTATTACATATAGAAAGATTTCCAGAATTTACAAACACCCACATTTTTCATTCCAGGAAGAATTTTGATTTGAAGACTTCACCCATGTTTCTGGGGTCTATTTTTTTCCTTTTTTCTCCTAACAATATATACAATGGAAGACTTTTGATTTATTTTTTCTGCTTTTTGTAAGTTTCTGTGCAATAGATGAGCTCAGGTTGACACTTGTAAATACCATGTACAGTAATTTTATCTTCATTTGCGTTAATAGACTATTTTACAAGGAGTACAAAATTATTATTTTTCTCTTGGAAACAATTTAGCTCAACATCAGGGTTATTTTACAACTGATAGGATCAGTAAATAATATGACTGTACAATCAAGGCCCTTGGGCCAATGATTCATATTATATTATTTTCTGAATTACAATCTTAAAACAAGAATAGTACCCTACTCTATTCTTATTAGCCTTGTTTTAAGCAGGTTCCCCACTCTGTTTACAACAGAATATAGTATACCTCAGTTCCACATCAAAAAAGATGTGCTGTAGGAAAAAGTTATTTTTAATTAAAAAAGTACGTGTATAAATCAAAACCTATGTTAAATATTTAATACTCTTCAACCAACATTAACAGTTTTGTATGTAATAATTTACAATGATGATTTGTCATACAGGTTTTCAGCAGCAAATGAAATGTATTATGTAAATGTGCTAGTACAATACCCATTCTCACCATGACAGTGGTGGGCACATCAGTTCACTGTGTCCAGCTAAGTCCTTATGGTAGAGGATGAAGTAATAGAGACTCATTGTCCAGGTGTCACAGTGCTTTTGCTTGGCACAACATAGAATGTGCAGTTCAGTCAACTAACTCCTGAGGTTTGTGTAAAGTAAACAAACTGAACTGGATGCATCGTACCCATCTATGGACGAGGAGGAGGATGTGAGGTCCTAGTTGTGATTCATGTAACATTTATAGTCTGGATACCCATGAGTTAAAAGAAGGATTTGCTGAGGTTGTATAGGTCATCTTTCTGAAATTGAAAGAGAAAGAAAATAACCATCACAGGCTTGTAAACACACTGCTTATAATTACTGCTTTGAACAAACAAAATATGACATGTGATATTCAAATTTCCGTATTTAGCAGCTTAGAAAAAGAAGGATATACATGAACTATAATCAAACATGTAAGAATCACTAAACCATCAAGGAAGTTAAACCATCAAAAATATATTTTAACCCATTTGAGAGATTCGCCTGTGGAAAAAAAAGAAAACAATTTAAAATGTGTATATTGATACAGTGTTCTGACACCAATTTCTATACTGGGGGAATGGGGAGGAAGAAGGGGAGGGAAAGGAGTCCAGATCATTAGCCGTTTAGCATGTTGTATGCTCTCTGCGAAGAGGTTTTTGGTTAAATTCCACTTTCCTGACTACCTAAGGTACACAACTTCTTATATGAGCAGGTGCCATGCATCACCCAACAGGACTACCACTGCAAATTTTGGCCATTACCATGGAGCTAGAAGTCAGGACACACTGGTAATCTACACTGATGTCTTTTGAAAAATTTAGCTTATATCACTGACAGAAGATTGATGCCTCATCTATGTGAGGTGTTAGTCCACACTAGCAGGGTGTAAATTCTAGTCTAAACCAGCATCAACTAGTCCATGTTTACCCCTGGTGCTATGTACTAGATGTTCCTTGGTGCACCAGTACTATTAGAATTTGCATCCCACTGATGTGGACTAATGCATCGTATAGACAACATCTGATTTCCCAAAAGATACTGCAACCATAATTCTGCTTCTGAGCCTAACCTCCTTACTGAGGCTACGTCTAGTTTGCAAGCCTTTTTCAAAAGATACTTTCGAAAAAACCTCTTTCAAAAAAGAACATCTAGCCTACAACCAGTACTTTTGAAAAAGCAAGCTGCTTTTTCGAAAGAGCACCCAGGCAGTCTGGATGCTCTCTTTTGAAAAAGCACTGTTTGCATTACATAGCGCCTTTATTCGAAAGTGTTCTTTCAAAAAAAGGTGTTATTCTTCGTAAAACGAGGTTTTCCACCATCAAAAAAACCTGCCGCGTTCTTTCGATTTACTTTCAAAAGAACAAAGGAGCAGTCTAGACGCAGGGGAAGTTCTCTTGAAAAAAAGGCCACTTTAAAAAAAAACAAAAAAAAACCCCTGTAGTCTAGACACACCCTGATGGTAGAGCATCATTTTAACTAGGACTTTGACAAAGTGGCCCACCAGTGAACAATATCCCATATCACCACCACTATGTGTTTTAACTGTCTTAGTGGCACTTGGGGCTAAGTCAGAATTTATAAGCTAAGATTTAGATTTTATAATAGTGTATATTTTTCGTAATGTACATTACTTATGCCCTAAAAAGATAGATTAATGGTATATTTTCCCCTCCTGTAAATAAAGACTTCTCATAGGGACACTGAACTAAAAATTGAAAAGGCCTCCTGTTCTGTCCTCTTCAATTTCTCCAGAAACAGAATTTACTTTGTGTGGTCCTTCAAGTGAAAGGAAAGCCTATCCTTGCAAATGATGTGTGGTATGCTGTGAAAACTCCCTGGAGAATTCTCTCACAGATCTCTCATTTATTTTCAACTTTCTCTTCAACTCATATTGCAATCTAATGGAATGTTCCTACCAGAATCTCTATATACAGCTTAACATAGTTTCACAGCTTTCAACTATGTTGAACCTAAAAATAGTAATGCTATACTTTAATAAAGGACAAGTAACAAAGGAAAAAAAAAATCACCTAATTTAAATTGAGAAGTACTGAAATACGCATGATTTGCTTTTCATTTCATATATGGCTCTTCTCCAGCATAGCTGAATGAACTTAGTGCAAGAACAAACTGTACCTAATAGTAGGGTCACATGCTCCAACCTGCCCAGTGGAATGGGGAGGGAGATGTACAGTTTTTCTACTTATGTCAAGCTTGTTCTTTTAGGATATCTTCAATACACAGAGAACAATGTTCAGTGTCAAAAGAGTGGATCATCTATTATCTAATGTTTTTGTAATCTACTTCTACTCCCAAATCTGTCATAAAACGCTTATAAAAAATCTTCTCTTGCTTCTCCAAACAACCAGTACCATCAAGACTTCTATGTAAAGAAACTTGGTGCAACTTCTGGACATTACTCTCCAGACTTCTGTACACAGAAAGAAGAGGAAAAAAGCATTTATTGGAGACAGGGAAATATTATCTAGTGAAATAATTCAGTAAGTTCAACATTCCTGAATAAAATAGAAAAGACTAGGTGCATAAGTCACCTAAACCTTTGGGAAAATGAAATGGGGGAAGGTTGGAGTAGGCTGTATATCTAGGAATTTCTGTAACTTAGGAGGACTCTCCAAATATATATGGAGCAGTAACTCAAGTACACTTTCAATGCATATTAATTGGCTCTCACTAGTTCCTTAGAAAAGCACCATGAAATGGATACGTATAGTAGTAGTAACATGGGTCAGTTTCAAATTTTCAATGTCTGCAAGGTTACAACGGGACATGATACTCTTGAAATTATTTTCTGAAGATTCTGGCCTCCTCTATGCTGATTAGGCCTCAACTGGAATACTGTGTCTAGTTTTGGACAACAGATTTAAGGAAAGATGTGGACAAAATAGATACCATCTGGAAAAGTGCAATAAATCAATTAAAGGCCTAGAAAACATGACTGGGGGAAGACTGACGGAACTGGTTTTGTGCTCTCTAGAAGAGAGACAACTAAGAGGGAACATAACAGCTTTCAAATTGTTACAAGGAAGAGGAAGAAAAATTATTCTCCTTAGCCTTTTATGATAGGACAAGGAACAATGTTTGCAGGGGATTGAATCTGACCTCTCAAGGTTCCTTCCAGTTCTAGGATTCTATGAGTTACAAGGAATCTAAAGCAGGCATCTGAAATGTTACGTATGCCTTACATGCAAAAAAGTAACGCACACAAGTGAACAAACACGTAACATTTCATTATCTGCTAAGGAAAGCTTACCTTAGAAAACTGATATTTTAAAATTACCTACTTCTCAACTTGTTACCCTCCTCTGCCCAAAAAAATGTCACACACACACTGACAAGCCATATTATAACTGCACAACTGTGCTGCATGGTCTGATTCCACACACAACAAAAACAAAAGTTAACAGCCATATGCTTAACAGATGTGCTTTCTCAAGGTTAATATAGCATCATAACTTAAAAGCATAAATAGCGTTTTAGACCTGTGGAATTTGTGTACATAAAGTGCTTCACCACTAGGACGTCAGTTTTGACACACATTTTATTCTGGGATTGACTCCCATCTTGTCACACTTTTCCAATTCTAATATATATATATTTTGGCCAGGGAGACTAGAACTGAAATGTCTGAATTAATGGACAATACGGAGTCTCATCACAAAGATCTCCAAACATCAGAAAGCGACAGAGAGCCTGAGTAGTTGGAGGTAGTAGCTATTGAGAAGACTACGTGGACAGACAAATGTAACTCTTCTTATATGAATGCAATCAAGTCAGCACCATAAGAACCAAAATGCCGGTTGAAAATTGTGATCTATAGTCTTGTAGGATGATTTAAGAGTAGTGCTCTTGGAAAGCCACTTAACATTGGGATGTGTAAAAACTGTGATGTTAAAATTGAGATGTTAAATTGTGATTAATTGGCTAATCAAGTGGTTGATGAAATTCCATCGACTACTCAATTAGTCAATGTTGGGAGGGGTACTCATTACAGCTGCAGCTCTGCAGTTTAAATGCAGTAGGAGCCGGATGTGCAGCAGCCAGGCTCCTAACTACATTTAAACTGAAGAGCCACAGAAGGGTTAGCCCCTGGCACTCCCAAATCATGCTGGCCCTGGGGGTAACCCACTGCACCTCTGTCTTTTAAATGTAGTAGGAGCCAAGTAGCTCTTACTACATTAAAAGGCTGAGCTGTAGCACTATTGTGCCTCTGCCGCCACTGTCCCAGTGAAGAGACGGTGCTGGGGGGAACCGGCTTTTGTGTTGGCTACCCTCAGCACGAGCTCCTGCTTCCCCCACCCTCTTGCTGCCTCTGACACAGGGCAAGGAGGGGGAGGAAATGCGAGTAGTCAACTACTCTTTGACATTCCTAGTAAAAAAAAACCCTCCTTTTACTTAATGCTGAGAACAGACCTTTCAGCTTGGACACTTATGCATCCAATTTAAAAGATCTTCCTGGATGAACTCCAGGCTACCTCTAAGGCAGTGTTTCTTAAACTGTGTTCTATGGAACACCAGTGTGCCGTGGAGAACAACAGAGTTCAAAATTGCCACTTTTTTTGGGGGGGTGGGGGGGGAAGAGGAGAGAGGGAGGGAGAGGTCTACAAAAATTCCTTGGTGTTCCCCATAAAAAAAATTGTTTGATGTTCCTCAGTCTTAAAAAGTTTAAGAAACACTGCTCTAAGGGGACTTTAAACATCAGAGCTAGCAGATGGACTTCTCATCAGCAAGTAGAACAAGTTCATTTTATAGACTTATTTCTATAAAGATAATCTCACCGTCAATTCTTGTTTATGTCACCTCTTTCAGAACACAGTACAGTTAGGACAAGCCTGTTTGGTTCTGGATGGAGGAATGGTCCTTGTGATAGTAGATCTCAGAAGTGACTGAGCTCTGGGTAGATTAAAAAATTACATATATATATATATATATATATATATATATATATATATACACACACACACACACACACACACACACACACACACACACACACACACACACACACACACACACACACTATATATATAGGATCTTCCATGTTTCTCCATTAAGGTAACAAGGAAAAACCACTGGATCTTCACCCAGCCAATGGACATCAAGGTGAAATACGGACAGGATAAACAGGAATTAATGGATCTCTCACCTGAGTTCGACAGGAAAGGCTATCTGTACATGAAACCAGCATTCCCAATGGGCTTCAACAAGGAATAGATTTTTGTTAAGGCACAACTTTTTTTTTCTTCATAGTTGCCTTGGTTTTTGTTGAACATTCCTCCAACAAGGCTTTGTACCTTATATAATACCTAATATATATATCCCTTAGTTTCAGAAACTATCATTCTCTATCTGATTTCTCTACATATAGAGCCCTGAATAGCAAAACAGTCCAAGAAGTGGTAAGAAATAATGAATTACAGAAAGAAGAAATTATTACAACTACAGAGATTTTGGAAGAGATCCTGGAAGTACTTTTCCAGACCAAAACATGAATGATCTGAGTGAAAAAAGCTGGCATCCATGTGCCAAGTAGAATTACTGTCTAACATCATACAATAAGCATAAGACAAATGTCAGATCCCTGAAAGACAGAAAACCTGTCTGCAGATAGTTAAATAGAAATGAAAGTGTCCATCTTGAATATAGGCACCTCTAGTCACTTATTCAGATGTTCAGGCAAAGACCTACTCTTTCTCCCCTGTTCTCACAGGCAAGAAATATAATAGGATGAGAAACTGTTCTTGAGTTCCCTCTGCCAGGGAATGGGTTAAATTGCTTCAATTTGCAGCGAATGATAGATAGAGGACAGCCCTCACATCCTGCCATTTCCACAGTGTGCCTGAGGCAAAACTGTGCATTTCATTCTTTCACAGGTCAGAATCCCCCTTCCTTTTGAGCAATGTTTAGGAACTTAATTTTGAGCGAAGGTGAATACCTATCTGTTCCCGAACTGGAAGAGGCTGGTACCAATCGCCACATGACAAGTGTTCCTTCATATTGTGTTTGGCAGGTGCATGGATAACTTGACTTTTCTGGTGACTCCATTACTACCTTGTACCTTGACTGTCATATAATTTTCCATGGATATAAGAAAGCAGGAAGCCAATTAATACAGAAATTCCCTCTCAATGAACAAAACCACTTGTGCCTGCAAGAAACACTGTATCATACAACTTTTCTGAATAAGATATATATGGCATGCCTACAAATGATCACAGAGCAAGTGGCTGTCAAAAGACATTTTCCAGAGAGCAGCTCTTAGGCTTTGAAGTCTTTAAGCTTTGAGAAGCACCCAATCATGCAATACTATCCACCAACATTAGTATTGCTCATGCAAAGCATGTGGAGGTTGCAGAAGGCCTTTAATTGTCAGACAACCCTAGTAATTCCTCCTCCACTCTTTCAGGTAAAAATAACCTTCAGCTGGAATTGCTGAGTCTTTAATTCTAATGAAACAATAGCCTAGCCCACCTTCTATAGTGTCATCAGGTTGGATTTAGCCTGCTACAGATAAAGCAAACCAATGCATGAAGGCAAGAGGACTGGAAAGAACTAATTGGTGGGACAAGATACCTCTTGACATCTGCTTGCTATTCTGCATCATGAGCTACTCTCATCCTTCCACATACAGCTTTGGGGAAAATGTGATGTAGAAGATGGTGGAGTACGATGATACACATTGATATCGGAGTATTACACACTGGTTGTAAGAGCATAATGGCTTGCAGCAGCAGCTAGGTACAATAGCCCAAATGGAAGACCATGGTGACACAGCAAGGGACATTAACGTGTTTTTTCCCTAGTCTCTTGAGAATGATTAGAAAATCGTATTAGTTTCTTATGTTATCTCCCCACAGACCATGAGGCACGCACCTTGGCCATAGTATCAAAATTCTCTATCACAACTTTGTGGTAGTTTTTTTTTATTATAGTGTTGGGTTTTGTTTTGTTTTAATGTTGAGCCTTTTTCTCTGATTCAGACAGCTGCTCACCTCCCCTAAGGAAGATGTGTATTAATAAAATATTATTTCCTTCACCACTGGTGTTCAGCCCTGTACTTCCAATTAAAAGGGTGAAGTGAAATCTGGCTCCGGGATCACACTAAAAATATTTTAGGTGATTAGGACACCCACAGAAGTTTTATTTATTTATTACTTTGAAGCTTGCTACAAGGCCTCTGGCATTATGAGTCACAAGATGATCATAAGAGACACACCTGTCACTGAAGTCACCTTTACCAGTCCTGCTTGCCTCTTTTTTGCTAGGTGTGAGAGGCAGATGTGACCCTGTCCAACATGGAATGTCAAGGAGAAATAGCATTCTGTGCACACAGAAAGCTAAGAGCCCCATAAGACACTTCAGGGGGCGAGGGTGTTGTCTAAACGCAAGATGCAGACCTTTCTTTGTCCCTTTGGCTTTTCAGACTACCTGTATGCAACCACTTCAGAGCATCAATGGCAGAAGCTAAGTCATGGAGAAAGAATCCCCAAAAGGCAAGTTCAGCCAAGGGAGTGAATTGATAGTAAGACAGCCAAATTATTGAGCCAAACTTTTACCTAATAATTTGAAATAAAATTTTGGCGTTTTCCACAGGAAATCTATGTAACAGTGGATGCCCATCTGTGAAAGACAAAAATACAGCCAAAACAAAATAGAGGCAGTTTATTACAAAATGAGCTAACAGATTATTCCAGCAGGCTGAACATTAAGAGGTTTTAGTGCTGTACTTTAAATAACTACATTACAGGTTTTCAATCAATGTTGAAATACAAATTTAACAGCTATATACTACCTCACTTTTAACAAGCTATTATTCTGTAGTTTTCAACTTTGTCAAATAACAATCCAATCCTTTTTCAATTTTGGTCATCGGGAAGCAAAATTAAATTTTAATTTCATTGTTTTGTCTAGTGAATTAAACAGCAAAATAGATTTCTGAATAAATATCTTAAATTGAGTATCAGTGCATCAGGAACATGTAATCTCACTAATACAGAATACTGAGATTTAATGATATTTCAGGTGTGAATTCAAAAAGCCAAAAGGGAAAGGGAATTTTTTATTCAAGTGATGACTTTTAAATATACATGTATATGACAATTAAATAGGTACTGTATATCATTTTACATATACATATTTAACACAAGATTGCTAAATTACACCATAAATTAAGCAGTGCCCTATTTATTAGATGATCTGACAAAGATAAACCCACTTCACTAATTTGTAAGTGTTAAACTGTGCAACCTGGACTTACACTGGTGAATGTTACATGACAATCAGTCTGCTTTTCAATAGCGGAAGTTGTGGTAAATTCTTTTAAATTATTCTATGTCAAATGCAAAAAAATATTCTTTAATCATGGTGATTTTGCATCATGTTCTAATTTTAGGTACTGAACTTGCTATCCCAAGTTGATGTTACATTTTATGTGAAATTCTCACAACTGTGAAACAGCAGGGATAATACTCTATAATTCTAGCAGCACATGTTCAACACCTGGTTTGCAGACTTAAAACAGCCTAAACAGAACATAACAAATTTTAGTTTGCAACCCATGGTAACATACTTAAAAATGTGTGTTCATACTTTCTAAAATTTTACTCCATAAAAAAAGACTCAAAATATTTATTTTAAATAGGTATTTAGTTTTTCTTTTAAACAGTAGGAGTATTTTATTTGTCCTCTCCCTGGTGTGCTATTAAATGTTTTAGTGGGGAAAGCACCCCATACAGATTTAAGTCATCATCTGGATGTCCTGTTGTTTCTTATCAACAAGCATCAGTGTTTCCTTAACATATAAAACAGCACACACAAGACAAATGTTTTAATAGATGGTGCTAGAACTAAAGCAAGCTGAGGTAAGGCTCATTAACATTACTGACATCACTATTGGCAGCTTAACAAAAGGGAAAACCTGTGTTTAATCTATTTCCTACTCACCACAGGCTGTAGCTGAGTCCCCAATAATATAGTTTGTGGTTAACTTTATGGAAGAAGTAGGTAATGCAAGAAAAATGTACTGAAACAAACAAGGATCTTTAAAAGTGACTACACAATACATTTGACAAGTGATCTCTGCTCATCATGTTAAAAGATACAGTTAACACGAATATATGATCCAGTTGGCAGAACTTGCTTTTCATCAGGTTATTAGGCCAGACTGGATACAAAACAGCTCATCTGTAGAGCCCACTACAACTGAAGCCTATTTTAAGATTTCATGTTAGCAAAATGTGATTTACATCTCCTGGATAAAGCACCCTTAAAACCAGAAACTGAAGGCTCTCTCAGGTTCACTTATTTCCTTTAGGATTAAAAAAAAAAAGTAGGGAAGGATGTGCTTAGTGTTTTAATGAACACCAAATAGTCTAGACAAAAAGATTTTTTTCCCTGAAGTCAACTAAAATCTCATGCATACAAGGGAAGTGTGCTTAAAATGTATTCAATTTATCACCCTCATTCTTTCTTCCTCAAACAATTCTCATTAAAAAGAAACACAAGACTAAAATATCTCCAAGCCATTAAAATGAAAAATGGAGCTATGTTAAATCCAAAGAAGCAGCATTCCAGCCTCCCATTTAAATTTATTATTCTGATTCATTAGGTGCCAACACTGTGTTTGGTGCTGTACAAAGCACAAGTAAAATACAGGATTATCCTCCTTAAAAGAAATGCACTTTTTTCCATGATAATTTGACACAGCTAAAAGTGTTCTCAGTTCAGCAAATAAAGGCAATTAGTTTATTACTGCTTAACCTGCTACTGTCCCACACCCCATGGACCAATGCTTTTTCCTTACACAAGTGAGGAAAGACTGACAGGGTGGGTGCCCTGCAGCTGAGCACATGGAGAGTTTACTATTAGGTAGCTGCCTATTAGGGATGTTAAATTTAGATTAATTCGCTAATTGACTATTGGCAATTTGCACCGACTATTCAATTAATCGATAAGGATGCCGTAGGGCTGTTGCTATACTTCAAAGGCAAAAGCGCTGTGGGGAGCACAGGGCCAGTAGGGGACTCAAGCAGCACCCATGCTCCCTGCGGCGGGACTCCCCAACTGACCGTGGGCTCCATGCGACGCAGTTGCTTTGAAACACCACAGGAAGCTCGGTGTCAGGCTGACTGTGGTGTTTCAAAGCAGCAGCACCACATGGAGCCTGGGATCAGCAGGGGACTCCCAGCTGGCCCTGGGCTCTATGCCGCTTTTCAAAGTGGCAGATCCCGGGCTCTACACAACACTGCTGCTTTGAAAACCCCCACCTCCCCGCCTCTGACAGAGGCGGCAAGAGGAATGGGGGGAAGCAGCTAGTTGACTAGTGTGTTGACTATCCAATAAATATTTCTTTATCGGACAGTCAACTAGTCGTTCACATCCACACTGCCTATGGTGGCAGATTTGGTCAAGTCACCCTTCCATGAGGGAGGGACATCCAGGCTACATCTGAGCAGCACTGTACCCCATGCCCCAAATCAAAATACCACTCCCCCACCTCTCATCATGTCAGAGGGGTGGCAGTCTATGGGGAATGGTGATGGTACACTGACTTTCAGGGACAGTTGTAGACTGTCTTGAGCAGCATCTGAGTATATGGCATTAAGGGAAACAGACTGCCCTAATAAGGGGAGCTACTCTGAAGGAGGATGCCAACCACTGCCTTATGTAAGTAGAACATGAAGGAATGAAGGCAGGAGAGATGTCAAAAATGCTCATTAACTTCAGCCTCACAGACAAGGTGAGATCTAAAATGCAGAGGACTTTGTAACTCAAGTAAAGTGCTTTTAACAGTAAAGGGTCTGTGATTAAAGAATTCCATTGCTAAGCCTATGTTCCCTGTTTTCCTTCCACATTGCCCCTAGAGGGATATAACTAGAAGCCCAGAGCACCCACAGCACTGATAGAATTATAATGGATGTAGGCAAATGCAAGGGCTCAAAGTGGTCTGAAGCACTGGTTCCAGGGTCCAGAGCAATCAGACTATACAGTCCTACATCCTAAGGAGCAGGCATCACACAAGAGATCTGAGGCCTCGGAGTCCGTCCGATAGGCCTCAGCCTAGAAACAGTAACTAGTTTATGCCCTGATTACAGAGTTCAAATTAACAGGCACAATGATTGGGTTCACTTAAAGACGGGGTGACCACACAGAGTGATACCAAGACAAGTAATAACAAGGCTAATATTTAAAAAAAAAAAAAAAAAAAGAACACCACCTCCTCCCTTTCTCATCTCCTCAGAGGTGACAGTAAGCTAGTGCACTGCTCTGTCAAGAAGGAGCCAATGGTTGGGGTGCTCAGCTATAGGAGGCAGCTTCCAGCTGAGGTCCAGGGACTTTCCTGAAGGCTACCACACTAAGCAGCAGGCAGGCAGGCAGACAGTTCAAAAGGCCCAGCCTCAAACCCCCACAAGACACCCTTGAGAGAGGGCAGGGAAGATTGAAATCCCATCCCCCAATATTCATATTAGGATGCTGCTTGCAGGCTCCGTTCCCATCAGGGAGACAGATCACACAGCACCCTGGCATTCCTTTTCCTCCTGGAGGGAAAGAGGCGGAGCAGAGGAGCGAGTGACCCACACTGTGAGCTTTCTTCTCACTTTGCAAGTGATGGAGGGAATAGAAAGCAGCCTCCTGGTACAAATCTCAGGTAGGGGTTTCAGCCTCCTTGCCACCCGATGGGTCCTTGCCTCCCCACACTGCCCCTCCACACACACTCCCCAATCTTCTGTCCTGAGCCCCTCCACACTAGGGATGTAAGTGACTAGTCGACTATCTGATAAGTCCCCCCTCTCCCCACCTCCTAACTCTGACATTGTACCAACGCATTGTCTCTGCCTTGAAACCCCACACCCCCAAACTCCTGCTCGGAGCCCTCTCCTCCCCCCCCGGAATTGAAAGAAATGTAAGTTACTTTTACATCTGGACTAGGGATGTGACTGATTAACTGGTAGGGGCTACAGCAGCTCCCTGCTCCAGCCCCACAAGGCCCAGCCCTGTGACCGGCAAGAGCAGCCCATTTGTGACCAGGCAGCAGACTCCAACCAGGAGCCTGCTGCCTGCAGCCCCAATCTCAGGGATAGGAGCCCACTTAGTTGGCTAACTGGTTAAACATTAAGTTAACCAGCTATATGTTAGGTCAACTGATTAATTGGGATTTTACATTTCTAGTCTGCACCTCTCCAAAATTATATTCCATGTCTACAAGAGAAGTTATAAACAAGAGATGTATCACTTGAGCTAGTTCCCAAAACATCTTGCATTCATTAAGGATAGACTTTAAAAGTATAACCAGCGGTTTCCAACCTTTTCCACATGGGGACCCATTTTGACAATTCAGGAAGACTTGGTGACCCAGGGCAATTCAAAGAGTGTGTGAATGGCTCCTTAAGAGCCACCTGGAGACCCTTTTGAAATGTAATGGCGACCCATATTTGGGTCCTGACCCATAGGTTGGGAAACCCTGGGATAAACAAAAGCAGGAGGTGGCTAATCACAAATGGATCACCTTGCCATTCAGACCTCCAATGGAGAAAAGGATGGTAAGCAGCCTTGCCTGGCCTTCCACTGTCCAAGATCAGCATTGAATGCAATCTGCCTCTCCCCGGAAAAAAAAAAATTAGGCTTACCACACAGACAGAAACAAGCTCCCAAAAGACTAGGACCCACCAATTCAAAGTGGCACCAGATCCTGCGATAGCAATAGATGCAAAACCTGCAGACCTATATCCACTCGTATGAGGGTCAATACCTCTCAAAAACATACCATTTAAGATCAATGGGTTCTACGCATGCATGTCACATCATGTGGTATATTCTCATCCAGTGCAGCAAACATCCCAACAACGTGGGTGAAATGAGGCAATCACTATACCCGCAAATTATCTCTCATAGAAAACATATACAGGCAGTCCCCGGGTTACATGGATCCGACTTACATCGGATCCCTACTTACAAACAGGGTGAGGCAACCCCGCACTAGCTGCTTCCCCCCAGCAGACCAGGGAGACGCGAAGCTAGTGCCCCCCCTCCCTCCCAGCAGACCAGGGAGACTCAGAGCAGCTTTTCTCAGCAGACACCTCAGCTTGAGACTAAAGGACTGAGAGAAGTGAGGTGTGGGAGAATAAAACTGAGCTCTGGAGAAATGTTTGGCTAGAGTTTCCCCTACAATATGTACCAGTTCCGACTTGCATACAAATTCAACTTAAGAACAAACCTACAGTCCCTATCTTGTACGTAACCCGGGGACTGCCTGTACAAGACAGCGGACCATCACAAACACTTTTCACAAAAATCATCACCCCGTATTTAACCTCTCAGCCTTATCCTCAAAAGAAATCTGTACAATACTGATGAGACTGGGAACTTATGTTCTTAACTTTGCTATAGCAAAATCAGTCTAAGAGTATGTCTCTAAGACAGTATATATGGTGGCAGACCTTCTGTTGTTCAAGCATGTAAACAAACCAATGACAATGACACCTACATAAGCACTGGTGTGAACAGTGCTTCTCCTGCTGTCATAGCTTCTCCCACACATGGAGGTATTATTATTTATTATGCTATTGGGTGGGATCTCTCCTACCAGCATGGAGAGGCTTGAGACATGGTGCAGCTGCAACACTGTACATGTAGATATACCCCTAATAAAGGCAGGGGGTTTATTGCTTATCAGTTTGCAACTCAGTAGCTCCTCCTTTATTTGGCCTTTCTGTCAAGGTTGTAACAGGCCACATCTTGAATACTACCTATGAATGACATTCTAAACAAGTAAAAGTATGGTGACCTTACCCATAGCTAAAGAGCAGCTGTGTAGCTCAAAAGTTTCTCTTTCATCAACACAATTTGGCCCAATAAAAGAAATTATATCAACCTTGGCTCTAATATCCTGGGATGAACATAGCTACATCAACACTGCAAAGGAACTTTAAGAATTATTCAGATTTAATTCACCTTTACAGTCTGTCTACTCAGTGAGAAGTCAGCACAAAATCCAAACCCAATCAGTTCATCCAGCAAAAGAGGGTTTGAAAAGGCTAGCAATAGCAGAGGAAGCGACAGCCAGTAAACATCAAATACTGGAGAGAGTGATAATTACAGGTCCTATGTGCATGTTCCACATATAAGCAGCAGAAAACAAGTCAGTTTTCTGGGCTGGTGCAGAAAGATGCTAGGAGAAAAAGTAATTCATCAGGCTGTGAGTGTAAACAGATGCTACAGGGAATCTCTTATTTTATTAATGGAAGTTCAGAAGCTTGAGAATAGCTGACTCAGCTCAAAGATTGCATTTCTAATTTCTCATTTTTACCTTTCCAGTTTTGAAAAAGAAATGATTCCCCATCAATTGGTTGAACAACAGAATAAAAATTTGAAGCTTGCACTAAAGATGTTAAATTTAGATCAATCAACTAATCAAAACTTGATTCGTCGATAAGGTCACCTCCGCCTTTGAAATGTAGCAGAGTCCTGCTGACTCTTGTACATTTCAAAAGCAAAGTGTGTGCGGGGAGCACAAAGCCAGCGGGAGACCACTTGAATCTCCTGCTCTCCTGGTGCTTTTGTTTTTGAAAAGTAGCAAGAGCCCCACTCGTGTTACATTTCTAAGATGGAAGTGCTGCCAGTTCCCTGGAGCACCTCCCTCCCCGGTGCTGGGGGTGTAGCAATATGGCTTTTCTGTAGCCATGTTGGAAGGCCTGTGGTAGGCCTGAACCAAAGCCTTCTTCTGCATCCAGACTGAAGAGCAGCAGCCATTAGCTGTAAGGCCTAGAGTCCCATCATCACATTCTATCTAAATTGTATTAAAATAGCGTCACACCAAGCTGTGAGAAGGGGATTTTGTCCTGATAGCTCCCCCATTGTCACCAGATAAAGAAACAGATCTGAAGATGGGTAAAGAAAACGTAAGTAACACCATTCTGTCTGGCAAGAAACTGCTTATCCATAGAGAATGTTGTGGAATCCAAACTATGGTTAAGTATCCTTACTTTTCTATTGATAGAAATGTATCCTTTGGTATATATGGTTGTGACTATTTTCTTCCACTATTTGATCTGAGGAAGTGAGTCTGGCCCACGAAATCTCATAATCTAATAAACCATCTTGTAAGTCTTTAAAGTGCTACATAGTCCTGTATTTTGTTTCTACTTTTCTATTGTTTGTTTGTGTGATCTGTTTGGTTTGTAACTGTTTGTCTGATTTTGCTAGGTGAAATCAATTAAGGTGGTGGGGTATGATTGGTTAGGTAATTTTGTTATGATTGGTTAGTAAAATTATACTAAAATAATTGCTTTCGGTATAGCTAGGCAGAACTCAGGTTTCGTTTTATAAACTGGGGTCCAAGAAGGATACCAGGAAGAAGATCGGAACTAAAAGAAGCAGAAAAAAGAAGCAAAAGGCTGGAAGAAGACCAAAGGAGACAAGGAACACCAAGGAGAAGGGGGAATACCTGGAAGAAGAACTCGCCTCCGAGACACAGCCTAAGACCAGACAGTGACATGCAGCAGCTAAGACCCAGAGAGACTGATCTTTCCTGGGCAACAGGGGAAGTCTGCCCGTACCAGGATTGGTGAGTATGACACTGTGTGCTTAGCATGTGTATTCTGCTTGTTTGGGATTTGTCAATAAATAGAGGATAAGGATATCAATGTGTGAGGCTCTTTCAGTGGCTAAAGATCCTGCCAACCCGCAGGAAGATGCACCCTGAGCCCTAGGAATTGGGTAAGGGTGTATGCCCCTGCAGTAGTATGGAAGGGACAGAGAAATCTGTGGGTAACAGGGGGAGCCAGCTTTTAAGCCAGCTCTACCAGCACTGGCTCCTGCAGGGCTGCCTCTCTCTAATAGAAGAAGCAGGAGGGTGGGGAGGGAGTGAGAAGCGACTAGTCGAGCTGAGTATCTGATAACCGCGGCGAGCCCCGCTCACCAGCCGCACTGTCCAGCAATCTGCGCATGCACGGATCACCCAAACCCAGCTCTTCCGGGTCACCACGGGCGAGCAGATTGTATTATTTGTCGAGCCCTGCTGATAAGCATATGCACCCCTAGCCTGCAGGTTGTGGGTTTCTATTATAAAATGGGAAATACAAGAGTGGATCTCCACTGATAAATCTCCATTTAAAAATGTAACATCTTATTGTACTTTATTAAACCAGGCAAAAAGCCAATGTGTTTTGAATCCCCTTGCCCTCTCTACAGGCTTTTTTAATAATCCAGGCTGAGCATTAAATTAAAGCACCATTCCAACCAAGATGAAGGGAAATTTTATTTTTCCAGGAAAAAAATAAAGATTTTCAAAAAGTCAGAGAATTCAGTCTCTGAATAGATTTGGTTCAGCCATCTCACCTACACCCTTTCGTAATGATTCTCTAATACTCTCGGTATCTTAAACTTCCTCTGGTGCTCTTTACATAAGCATAGTGATGGTACCCATCCTTTTCATCTCCTCCCCAAAATCTCAACTTGCTACACCAGAGTACAAACAGACAGTAAATGTGCATCATCATGTTAATAGTTTCAATATTCATTGCACAAAGTGATTGCAGCTGCTGTAGAATTCTCACAGCACCTGATCAAGTCAACCAAAGCAGATTATTGTAGAAGTTGCACTGTTTGCTGAATCTGAAGGATGAGAGAGATGCTGGGCATCCTCAGTTCACAGAACAAGATGTCAAGTCCCAAGTTGATGGAAGTTAAGAATGTTGAGTTTCTTCCAAGACTGGGCTCACAATTGAGAGACTCCAAAAGGAGAAAATCTGAAAACAATCCCCTTTCACAGTCTTCCTTTTAAAAACAAGTTTTACTTGGAAGAATAAAAGTTGGATCAGTGTTCATTTTCATCATCCTACTCAATGTAAACTGCTCATCCCAATCACCTTTTTAAAAAAATATATATTAGGTGATGTTTTCCAGAGCATGTAGCAATGTCCTAACTGTTCCCAATAAAAATCAAATGGTAAAATTACCATTACTTCAATGAAAGAATTAGCCAAATGCTGGGCTTTTTTGAAAAAAAATCCTACATTTTCTTTTTATGCCACGAGTTGTAAAAAAATCGTAAATCAAAGTTACATCTTATAAAAATAGTTGTTTTGGAAACGATTAAAAAAATCTGACCTGTTGTACATCCTCAAATATAGGGTACCAAAAAATGTGTATTGCATTTTAAAAATACACTACCAACTCAAACATTTTTCATTCATAAAAACCCATAAAGATGCCAAAAAAATTTTTCCTAAAGCCTCTTATTCAATGGAATATAAAACACCACATTTTGACGGTTAAAATACTGCAATTAAATTTTAAGCTATGAGTATAAGATTATTAACTGGAAGAACCTTAGAAGGTAATATCTTCATTACGCAATTCATTTCTCAAAAGGAATTTCTTACAAAAGAATATTGTTTTATTTCTTTAAATGTAGTTCAGAGTTGTACAATGCCACCAGCTAGGGAAGCCAATGTGTAGTTCACTAATGATTAACCAAGAAGCCTGGGCTTATCGGGTAATCCTGTCCCCTACACATATTTCCCCCATCTCTTGCTGACTCTGTATTAGAGGCCACAAACACAGGATGCTGCAGAGCCACCTGCCCTCTCCACCTCTGTGCTATTGACTCTGGTAGAGAAGCAGCAACACAGAGGGTGTGTGGGAGGGGTGGGTGTGTGCAGGAGCCAATACACTTGGGAAGCCAGCCCCCGCTGCCTATAGACCACAAGGGGAAAGGAGGGAATATAGGCAGGAGCCCGTGCTCGTGGGGAGCTGCCTTTTATGAAGTCGGATTCTCCCAAGCATTAGCTTTGCCTCCTCTCCCCACTGCTGCTATCAGAGGCAGTAGCAGGGCAAGACAGGGGAGGCTGCTGCAAAGCGGCCTCTGTCTGTGGCAGACCCAGGCTCACCGCGGACAGAGGCTGGTTGTGGGATGCCACAACCTGGTAGAGCTGCCACGGAGCAGCCTCTGTCCTCGGCAGGCCCAGGCTCACCATAGAGAGAGGCTGCTCCGTAGGATGCCGGTGCAGCCTCTGCACGTGGGGAGCTAGGGCCCCTTGTCGACAGGGGCTGCTGCCGCCCCACATGACCCAGTCTGCGCAGGGAGCTGTTTTTTAAAAAACTGGCTTCCTTCATGGATCAGCTCCCGCTTGCCACGCTGCTTCTGATACAGAGGCAGAAGCACGAGGTGGCAGGGGGCTCTCCAGGAGGGAGGCCGGTAGCGCACTGGCTGCTGGCCCCACCCCAGAGTGTTATCAAATAATAGTATAAGGACTAAAATTTGATGCGGTTACACGTTTATTCAATTACATGGTCTCTAACATCCAATACTAGTAACAAAAGCTGCCTCTCCAGGAGGAAAGAGTAGCTAACCTTCCTGTCTCTTGGTATATTTACACAAAGCCTCAAACCTGTAGTTAGTTTGATCACACACACAATTAAACCTGACTGAACTTACAAGGATGCACTAAGGCTTGATGTATATTGGTATGACAATCATAGCAAAAAAATACAAGAGGTTTTCTAGCATCCAATACGACCATCACAGAGCTCAATTTTCAAGATGGCCACTTGTGTCTTTTTGCAATCATGCATTTATATGCTGTTTTTTTAAAAAAGGCATTTATTTCACTGGTTTAAAACAAGATGACTGGGATTTATATATAAAACTAATGTTTCAGCACCAAAGTTATTTTTTAGTATGAAGCATCTCCAAGACCATCATAAGGGAGACAAGCAAAATTCACAAAAATCGAATATAATTTATTTTAAAATAATATTGTTTACTAACATAAAATGAATGCTAAATAGCTTAGGAGCAATTTTAAACAGAGTGCAGTTACATTTAGCAGGACTTATTTGTCCACAGAACTGACAGTCAGTACGGTAAGACAGGAACTTCTTCCTGACAGCACCTTAAAAAACCCCCAAAACTTCCTCTACAGCCATGTCTACAGAAGCCTTGCGGTGGCTGTTCTGTATGTGTGTGGGCACAGCAGTGCATGTAGGTTCACGATGAAGCCAAACTTTTCAAAATTCTACTTATCTGGGGTAATTTCTTTTGATGGCATTGTGGAGAACCTCACTGTGGTGGAGAGAGGCTTTGGGCTGTATCTCCACAGAAAGAAAAACAAAATCTGTCAACTTGCTCCCTGCCTGCCCATTTGGGCTAATAGGAGTTAGGCTGCAGAACTCTTTCCTTTTTGTGCTGACTCCTAGGCTTGGGATGGAGTTCTGGGACTCCAAGCTGAACTCTGAAGTTCACACAGCAGTGAAACAGCCCCACAGCCTAAGCTGTGCAAGCCCGAGTCAGTGGGCTCAGGCCAGCCATGGGTTTCTTGTTCACTGAATAGACATAACTTTTGAGAGAGAAAGGGAAAGATACAGCAGCCACTAGAGTAGGTAACCTGGCTGCTTGACGCATAGCACCATTATTTCTGCTCCCCTTAAAGTTTTTGCCTGTCCAAGTGAAGTGGCTCACCTACACAGCGCTACTTGAAGAGCTCAAGTGAATATAAAAAGAATGTTTTCTCTGGTATCCAATAAGGGGACACTAAGAATCTGCAATGACAATGAAGGAACAAATGGGAAACAGAACAGAAGAAGACAGACAGACAACTAACAAAAGCAGAAAGATAGCTCAAAATAGATTAGAACAAACAAGAAAAAACTCAAAGTTGTCAAAATTGGGGGGGTGGGAAGAGGGCAGAGAAATTCAGCACACAAGAGGATGACACAACATCCCCTCACCCAGTCACTATAATAAGCTGTATATGAAGTACAGTACCTTAAAAATTTCTAGTAAAAGAGCTCACTGTGCATTCCTGACATATTTCCAAGTAATCTGCACTCAGCCTGACCTGCTCTGAAGACCTAGCAGTGTTTAATGCTAGTACAGGCAGTCCCCGGGTTACGTACAAGATAGGGACTATAGGTTTGTTCTTAAGTTGAATCTGTATGTAAGTCGGAACTGGCGTCCAGATTCAGCCGCTGCTCAAACTGACCGCCAGTTCTGACTTACATACAGAATCAACTTAAGAACCCCAAGCGTTCCCCAAGTCAGCTGCTGCTGAAACTGATCAGCAGCTGATTCCAGGAAGCCCGGGGCAGAGCAACTCTGCCTCGGGCTTCCTGTAGTCAGCGCTGGTCAGTTTCAGCAGTGGCTCAATCAGGACACCTCGGGCAGAGCAGCTGGGGTGCTGCTGGGTTGCTCCAGTAGCGCCGCTCCTCCGGCTTCCAGAGACCAGCAGACCAGGCAGACGGGGAGCAAAGTCTCTGCGGACGCCGGCAGCGGGACAGCCGCGGGGCGTCTGGGCTGTCCCGCTGCCGGCTTCCCCCGCGGCTTTGCAAAGCCTCGGGGAAGCCGGCAGCAGAGTAGCCCAGGTGCGCCTGGGTTGCCCCACTGCCCGAGCCCCCCCGCGGCTTTGCAAAGCCTCGGGGAAGCTGGCAGCGGAGCAGCCCAGGCGCGCCTGGGTTGCCACGCTGCCCGAGCCCCCCTCCCCCCCCCCGCGGCTTTGCAACGCCTCGGGGAAGCCGGCAGCGGAGCAGCCCAGGCGCGCCTAGGGTGCACTGCTGCCCGAGCCCCCCCCGCGACATTGCAAAGCCTCGGGGAAGCCGGCATTGGAGCAGCCTAGGCGTGCCTGGGTTGCCCCGCTGCCCGAGCCCCTCCGGGGCTTCGCTCCGCGTCTTCCTGGTCTGCAGACCAGGGAGACGCGGAGAAAGCCCCGGAGTACACGGGCGGCAGGACCGCGAGGTCCTGCAGTCCGTGTACTCCGGGGCAGCCCCGTTCGTAACTGCGGATCCGACATAAGTCGGATCCACTTAAGTCGGGGACTGCCTGTAATTCTCATGTAGTCAATCAAGTTCCACGTACATGTTGCACAATTTGTACAATAAGAAATGACTATTTTTCCACACAAAAGAACATATTAATTGATGTTTCACAGTTGATCATTTATGTATCCCCATTTCTGGGTGCCCAACCTAACATCTGGGACCTGATTATCAGAAGTGCTAGGCACTCAATGGCAACTAAGTCAATGGAAAAACTTAAAACAACAAATAGTATCATGAGCTTTCATGAGCACAACCTACTTTAAGAAGTAGGTTGTGCTCATGAAAGCTCATGATACTATCTACATGTTTTGTTAGTCTATAAGGTGCTGCTAGACTTATTTTTTTTAAAGTTTTTCCAGTTACAGACTAACTTGGCTATCCCTCTGAAGCTTTTAAGTTAAATCGAAGCTATGGACATTTTGATAATGCAGCATGGCCTGGAGGACTTGGCATGGTATTCAAACTCAGGAGATCCTAAAATAACATCTTGGGTCTTTTAATGATTTCCTGTTGGTCTTACACATATTACTTCGCCTTTTTGCCTCAGGTTCCCCATCTGTAAAAGAGGTATTATATTACTTCACATCTAGTTTTTAAGGTCACAGTAAAGCTCATTCATTCAATGTCTGAACAGTGCTTTGAACATATGAGGTATTATAAAAATGCTAACTGTTCTAAACCAATACATAAATAAATGAGGCTCTGGGTTTCTGAAGTTAGGACAGTCACTATACTACCTGTAATAAGCAGAGACTTTTTGCAAGTCTTGGCCTTTATTTCCCTGTGCCTTGGTTTCCTGCCTGTAACAGGAAGATAAACTATCATAGAAGAGTATGACTACAAATTCATGAATATTTGTGAGGCTCAGATACTACAGTGATGAGTGCACCAAAATGTCTGTGTGGCAGTTAATTCCATATTCAGAGTAGGCTTAGCACAGTGTGCAATAAATAAGACAGAGACATAAATTAACAGTGAGAATCAACTGAATTCTCACCATCAAGGTAGAGACTATCACAACACATATGCGCAGAAGGGACAGAACGAAGTTGGGTTTTTTTCAGAAAACCTTAAATCTGACTTTCCTAACTTGAGTGCTTGACTTTGTAACCTAAGTAATGTTGTTTCAACCTTTAAAAAAAAAAAAAAAAAAAAAAAAGAGCATAAATACACAACCTTTTAAAACCTACTTTTTCTTTAAAGCACATAGCAGTAGCAAGGAAGAACATAACACAAACTCCTGAAAAGAACAACCCCCTAGATTTAACTATCAAGATTATTTGGATTGCAATGGGATAAAGCTCAAAAGCATTACTGAAATATTTAATCAGCTTTCAGTGCAAGGGCTGGACTAACTCATGAACCTGTTAGACACTGCAATCCTTACTTATTTCTGTATTATGTTTTCTAAAAACAATTGTTATTCTAGTTATTCTCTGAAGGAAGTGAGGTAGGAAAATAAGAGCTAGACTAATTGGGAAGACGACAAATAATGCTAGTTCAGAATATAAAACAGATACAAAGTTTTCACTACGTGAACACAGGAAGAAGCATCTAGCAGGACCCGGGGTGCTGTTTTGGATACATCAGTGAATACAATTAAGTCTAAATTATGAAAGATATGTTAAATAAAACACAGCCCTCCATTTTTGCTTTTTTACGGTTTCATTCAATGAATATTTGAAAGCCTGAAATACTGCTAGTGCTAGAATTAGGGCCCTACCACATTTGTAATCCATTTTGCTAAATTTCAGTCATAGGATTTTCAAAATCATAAATGTCATGATTTCAGCTATTTAAATCTGAAATTTCATGGTGTTGCAATAAGGGTCCTGACTGAAAAAAAGGAGTTGGGTGTGGGGTCACAAGGTTATAGTGAGGTTTCAGCACTGCAATCCTTACTTCTGCGCTGCTGCCTATGTTCTGCCCTCAGAACTGGGCAGCTAGAAAGAGGCAGCTGCTGACCAAGAGCTCAGCTCTGAAGGCAAAATTGCCACCAGCAGTAATGTAGAAGGGTGGCATGGTATGGTATTACCACCTTTCCTTTTGCACTGCTGCTGATGGAGCTCTGTCTTCAGAACTTGGCATCTAGCCAACATTTTCTGGCCACTCAGCTCTGAGGGCAGAGCAGAAGTAAGGTGGCAATACTGTAACCCTTCTAAAATAAGCTTGCAATCCTTCTACAACTCTCTTTTGGGTCTGAGTCACACTTTGAGAAACACTGGTCTCCCACATTAAATCTGTATAATAGACAGTAAAAGTATACAAAGGACCAGATTTCACAGTGGAAGACCAGATTTCATGATCTGTGACACCATTTTTCCATGGCCATGAATTTGGTAGGGCCCTAGCTATAATGTAACAAGCACCAATATAATACTACTGAAACAGTGAGGAGAAAGATAAAGTATAGTCTGAAAAAACTGGAGAGACTCCAGACTGACTGAGGCAAGCCTCTGAAATTTTGTTAAAGAAAAAAAAAGTCCAGATTGATCAGGTTTCATCTATAGTAGTGCACAAATGGTTAGATGGGAATCCACTACAATTTAAATACACACAGTAACAAAGATGAGCCAAAAAGATCTGCATCAACTGATTATATACATCTAAAACAGAGGGCCAATATTGGCCAAGTTGAAATGCATGTGTAGAATAAAATTCCTGAGGCAGGCTATGATATTCTGTTATAATATTCCCTATTCTAAATTTGGAGTCTGGGACTGGCACACAAACACAGTACATGATGGTCGTCCCTCCCTCCGTGTCTGTCTGTCTGTCTCTCTCTCACACACACACACACACACACACACACACACACCCCCAGCCTAGGGTGGGAGACAGGACAGGACACATTCAGTGGTGCTAGGAACAAATGCAGTTGTCAAGTCTCTGCTTTAATATAATTTTTAACCTAATGTCTCTGCTTTAATCCCCAGATGGACCATATCCTGCAGAGATACCTTCTTGAAGCTGACAGACATATCACCACTAAACACATAATTGAGGTATGTTTTGTTTAAATACTTGTATTACTGGAAACACTATGTAACTTTATATTATTGTGAGGCAAAATAAGAGCAATTAGCACCTATCCAGGAGTCCAGGATCTTACCACCCCCCCCCCCCCCCCCCAATCACTTTGATCTGCCCATTCTATGGTCTGGCAGTGTTCACTGAGCTCTAACAAGTGACATGACACGCCAACAGCACTGTGTGTGCAATAAACTCTCCTGCTTACTTCACATACGGTGTTCAGATTCTGTTCCTTCACATGCATACTTTCATTAACTTCAATAAGAACAGGATTTTGGTCCATAGAGTAAATCAGAAAAGTTGCAGACTGGATATTAAATGAGAGCACTACAAATCCTTCACTGAAAAAAATGCATGTCCTCTCCCCCTCCAAGAAGACAGCTCGTGCTCTAGAACAGGGATAGGCAATCATTTTTGACAGGGGGCGACTCCAAGATTTTGCGAAGTGGTTGAGGGCTGCACTCTTCCATGATGGAGGTTGAGCGCAGAAGGGAGCTTGGGTAAGGGATTGTGGTGCAGGAGGGAGAGTGGGGTCTGGGAAGGAATTTGGGTGAAGGAGGCAGTTGTGAGCTAGGGAAGGGGACTGGGGTTAAGGATGTTAAATTGTGGTTACCTAGCTAATTGTATAGTGGATGTAATTTGTACTGACTATATGATTAGTCAATAGGACCTCCCTGTAGAGCTGCAGCAGTAGCAGCTCCAGGAGCCGGTCCAAACCGGGACTGAGCAGTCCCATCTCATGCAGGCTCCAGGAGCCACTCACGCTGCAGCTCTGCTTTTTAAAAAGTAGTGAGAGCTGCCAGGTTCTTACTAAATTTAAAATGCAAAGGCACCGTGTCCCAGACCAGAGTGACCCGGGACTGCTCGGTCCTGGTTCACACTGAGTCTAGCAGCCTGTGTCCCGCTGGTTCACACTGAGTCTAGCAGCTGTGCCTCTGTCTCCACTGTCCCCTGCCGAGATGGTGCTGGGAGGAACCAGCTTTTAACCAGCTGATAGAGGCAGCAAGGGGGGAGAAGCAACTAGTCGAGTCATGACTGAACTATCCAATAAGTTTATGATAAGGCAGGGGACTGGGTGCAGGAGTCTGAGTTGTAACCTAGGGGAGGAAGGTATTGTGATCTGGGGCAGGGACTGGGGTGCCAGATCTGGTAGGGGATATGGGTGCAGGATGGGGGCAGAGGATTTGGGTGTGTTGAGCAGGGAGGAGCAGATGGTTGGGGAAAAGAGGAGCTGGGGTGCCAGAGTTACTAGCCAGCAGCCCAACCAGCCTGCCTGCCTGCCAAGCTAAACTTTTAAAGCACTGCCTGCAAGCATTTCTCTGCCTGTCCGCCTACCCACGTCTGCACCTCCACGTGCTTGTGTGAATAACTGAGCTGGAGGGCACCGTGACATGGTGCTTCATGTGCTGTCTGTTATTCAAACAGGCAGCTCCAACTGGCGAGAAGCCAGCCAATGGGATTTTGCTGCAGGCGGGAGCTATGATTGAAGCCCTCCCCCCCAGGCTCACAGTTTTTAAAGAGAAATGGCCCCGCAGCTGCTTTTCTGAGTGGTGTGTAGGGCTGCAGAGCAAGCATGGGAGCCTACCTACTGTAGTAATTAGTTTCAATTTTGTTCTAGTCACCCACTGCTTTGACAAACTGCAGGTCTGTCTTTGTCAGACAAAACAAGAGACTACCAGCTCATTTCTGCAGTTTAGTTGGTTCATTCCTGGTTTCCCTAGCCTACACACAATATTATGAGTGAAATCCTGGCATCACTGAAGTGAGATCAAGCAAAATGCAGGACAATGTAGCACTTTAAAGACTAACAAGATGGTTTATTAGATGATGAGCTTTCATGGGCCAGACCCACTTCCTCAGATCAAAGGATCTGAGGAAGTGGGTCTGGCCCACGAAAGCTCATCATCTAATAAACCATCTTGTTAGTCTTTAAAGTGCTACATTGTTCTGCATTTTGCTTCAGCTAGCCCAGACTAACACGGCTACATTTCTATCACTATTCTGAAGTGAGATCATAATTTTACTCAATATATCTAATTGGAAATTATACCATGTTGTAAAATACAACTTCAAAACACTGTGCAGACATTAGCTCATTAACGAGATACACAGGCATTATCATAAGGCTATCTTAGGAATACAGATGGCAGAAATATGCAGTGACTTACCCAAAATGACATAGAATATGATAAGCAAGATTGGGATCAGTACTTACGATTGACAACTTCACACATTTCTCCAGCTAGTGAGCTTCCCTTTCGATTTCCAATTTTTGGTTGTGCCCCTCCACCCCAGGTTGGGTGGCCTGCTTCAGTGAGTCAACATGTCAAGGTGGCATTCCCTCCCCAATGCCCCTCGCACAAAATAATTTGACTCCCCGAATGTTCCTCCCTACACACCTGCGGGAGACCCACTCCACGGATTGAAAACTTCTGTACTAAATAAAACGGGTTGTCTGTCATGTGATTTTTCTCATACATCTCCAATGAGAGCTTGCGAACCTACACCCCAAATTGAAAACTGACCAAACTGTGGAGGCTGGAGCAGTGGTTCTTTCAAAAACGTTTTCAATCTTGCAGTTTCCCCTAGTCTTTTTAAAATTAATGATTAATGTAAAATGTACATCAGTATATTCCACAAAACAAACCTCAATATCGCTCGTTAATTCCAATCTACAATAATTATTCTAACTTTTAAAACATATGTTCTGCTATGTCCAACACACTCTTAACGAATTTCCTGGCATTCACAAACCCTCTCTAACTCTTTCCACTCTTAAGAACTCAAAACATGAGAATGATTTTCACTACTTTGTGCTGAGATAATGAATTCTCCTACCAATTCCTCCAGGGACTTCCTCTCACCAGCTACATTAAATCAAGCTCCTCATCTTCACTTTCAAGGCTCTTCACAACATCAGCCACACCTCTTTCTGCTTTTGCTTCTGATACTCCATGCTTTACTCTACCTATGAGATGCTTATTCATTTCCATATTTCTTTCCTTGTGCCCTCCTCTTAGGATACACCATATGCCTGGGGCATCCTCTCTATCCTTATGAGTCAGGAGAACAAATTTTTCTTTAAGACTCACTTTTTCTGAAAGACCCACAAACGTGATCTCCTCTATGAATACATCTAGATATGATTAATGGACCTTAGTGTCAACAGGGTAAGCTAAATTAATATGTTATGTAATTATAGCCAAGGGACCATCTCAACCAACATGTTAAATACAACTCTCCCTGTTTTTTATTAGTATTTTAAAACATTTTAAGCAAAATAAAGTAAACAACCTTTTATCTGAGTCTGGACTAGGCATGTAAAATATTGGTTAATTGAATAGTCGAGTAACATCATGAATTCTTATTGGTTAGTCAACTACTCTATAGTCCCTGGGGGCAGGACCAGCAGCCAGTGCACTCCAGCCTCACTTTGGAGGAACTCCCTGCCACTCCACACTTCTGCCTCTGAATCAAAGGAAGCAGCATGGAGCCAGGCGGGAGCTAGTTCACGAGTGAAGCCAGTTTAAAAACCAGCTCCTCTCATGGACTGGCTGCCTGTCACCTTGTGCTGCTGCCTCTGATAAAGAAGCAGCAGCACGGGGTGGCAGCAGCCCCTGTCTGGGGTGGGAGGGTCTGAGCTCCCAGACCTAGCATGAGTTGGAACTGAGCAGGGCTGCCTGCCTACCCAGCTCCTAACACATGTTAAATGCAAAGCTACAGCAAGGGTAGGTCCCGGATCCATCACAAGCCAGGACTGAGCCATGATGTTGGCCAGCCTGCTAAAAAATTGACTTGCAAAGGGGAAGGGAAGATAGGATGCATGTAATCTATAGCATTAACCGATAAGCTTTTGCTTATTGGTTAATAGGTTAATCAACAACACTATTACATCCTTAGTCTGGACTTACCCTATATTAGCACCATTCTCTGAATCGCTGCCTTGTGCATGTCTGCATTTCAGCTACTAATTGTTTTGGGAATGGGCCATGGTTTCTTTCATATCCAGGAAAAGGCACACAGCAGCATTTTGACAAGCCAACATATTCTTTAGTTCAGTAACAGCTATGTATGTGCAAATGGTGAGTGGGAGACTACGAAGAAGAGGATAAACATTATTATCTGTTTCTAATCTTTTTTAAAAACCACTTTTCTGAAGTCAAACTGTTAGAAAGTCTTATCCTGTGCCTCAAGAAACACACATATTGTCTAACAATTACAAACTTCTGTTTCAGATTTCTTTTTATCAACAATTTAACATATGTATTAACATTTGTAATATATCTGAAGACTCAAAATTCCTGTTGGCTTGTCTACCCCGAGAGTTATTTTCAGAATACATCATTCCCCACCCCCCTCCGTCTACAATGTTTGTCAAATGGATTACCCATCTGGCAACTGACAGTGTATTAGTCAACAGGCAAGGATGGCTGTTGGCACCAGAGCAGAGTTGCAGTATGTCAGCATTTCTATTTATTTTATTTTAATTTTCTTTAAAATATTTTACTTTATGCAGACCAGAACATGCATGATACACAAGGAGAAAGAGAAGATATATACACTGCTGATTTCAGAAAAATTGTAGACTTTTTTATATAAATGGTTAAAGTGATTTTTTTCTTAATACTAGTGCCATGCTGCTATTTACCATTTCTACTGTGTTACTTCTTTCTGAAGGGACTATTAAACTCTTCAATACTGGACAACACTATGACCTGTGTTACGCTGGAGGTCAGACTAGATGTTCACAACTGCCCATTCCAGAATTAAAAAACAAACAAACAAACCACTTTTTGAATCAGTAATATACGCCAAAAGAATGCAAGGAACAAATGGTTCATTGTATGTTTGAGATAAGAGGTGAGGTGGGAGCGGGTCAGCAGTGGCAAAAGTTTTTTTTTTTTTTTTTTTTTTTTTTTTTTTTAACGTGAACATTAGTAAGACACCTCTTAATCGGCATCTCTATCAACCCTATTTATTAGGCAGCTAGTTACAAGGGTGAGGCTCAGTTTTTCAACTCAATGAAATCTTTCTGCAAGACATATCCCTTCAGTATCTGACATCTGATTACAATTATTTCCCTAGAGATGTTATTTCATTAAGACAGAAAAGTGTTACGAACAAATACTTATGACTTTAGGAAAACGGAATAAAGTGATTTGAGTTCACCAACAACAGAATAGAAAAACAAGACCACCACCAAAGTATATTACACATAGTAAAATGCCACATTAAAATGCACTTTAAAAAGAATGATGTCAAATTGCGCTATATCTTCAAAAATGCACACTCCCCCAGGCACTCTTTGTAGGATGCATAATAAAATTCTTCAGAGAGAAAAGTAAGAGAACTTCTGTCTTATCAGAACATCACACTACACCAAATCCAAGTTTAGTGGTTATCACATGATCAATGGCAGGTGGTATACTACACTGCTGAAAGGAAATACATATTGTTTAAACAGCACTTTTAATGTCCAAAATGTATGTTCTTTAAGGTCACCAAATTAGCCTTATGTTACCTATTTATTGAAAGCGAATAGCATTCCTGAGGGTGTTTTTGTTCAATGTATTCAATAACTTTTGGTTGGTTTGCACTCTATGGATACATGCAGGGGGTAGTTGTGTTCCCCTGAGTGCAGGCACTACAAATGTCTTGCTTTATGTCAGGAGGGAAGGAATGTAAAGTAGAATGGCAAAAAATACCTTGCACATCTCCTCTACCTGTACACTCATGTAAGGGAGCCAAGAATATTCAGACTCCAAGTGGCCTCATGTAACACTATTGTTAAGATAGAATTAGTACTTTCACTGCAGACCTTCATTTTATCAGTTTCTCAAAACCTCCATGCCCACCACAGCACAACATGCAACTTCACTGGTTATCCCAAGTGTATCTCAATCCACGTTATTTTGAATGGGGGGGGGGGGGGGAGAGAGAAGTATGTTTTCCAGAAATAGATTTTGTGATATTTATGACTTAAATATCAATGTGTGTGTGATACCGTTTAGAACAGGGGTGAGCAAGAAGTGGCTAGCAGGCCAGATTCACCCTGCCAAGCTGCTGGATGCAGCCAGTGGCCACCTTGCCAGCACCGTTACTACAGAGTCAGCTTCAGTCAATTTAAACAGCAAGCTGCTAATTGCTATGCAGTCTGGACAGGGAGGAGAAAGCTTCACACACTGTCCCTGTCCCCTAGCAAAATCCCTCAGCTCCCAATGACCAGTTTGTGGCCAATAGAAGGTGAGAAATTTAGCAGAAAGAAGGGGCGGTTAATGAAGCCTTTTCCCTTCCCCCTCTCTCCCTGTGCTGGGGCAGAGCCACATGGACCAGCCCAACCGGCACAGAGTCAGAGATCCTGTCTCAGGTTTCTACAGAGCTGCTTGCTGGGAGCCATGTACCGAAGTGCCTCCCCAGCCAAAGCCTGCCTCTGGCATCCTACCTGCCTTCTCTAGCTACCTGCCCCAGGCCACCACCCAAGCCCTCTGTATCCCCTCTCCCCACCTCCTCCAGGTCACAACTCCCTCCCAGACCCTGTACTCCCTCCCACATCCCTCCTCTAGGCCAGAATCCAATCCTGCACCCATAAACTCTCCTGGACCCTATACCCCAGATCATAACCCCCTCCTTCATCCAAACTCCCTCTCAGACCTCACACTCCCTCCTGCACCCCATCCTCTATCCCAAGCTTCCTTCTACATCCCACCTGCCATCCAAGACCCCACGCCCCCTCCATACAAGTGTGGCTCTTGATCACTTAAAATCTTGGTGTGGCCCCCTCATTAAAAATTATTGCCTACCCCTGGTTTAGGACTTCTTGAACAAGCTGACTTGCAGACAGATGCACTCTAATATATACATAGATAAATCATCATACTAACTTATTAGGGTTACCATCCCATACTCTATATATTGAGATTTATAAACTACTAAATGTTCTAGCAGATTAGCTGATATACCATGAGGAGGAAATTTTTTAAAGATTTACAAATGACTCCACTGTGACAAGGAGTTAGTACTTACAGAAGTAATGACCAAGACTATAACAAATTCTACTGCACATGCACTAGGGATGTAAGCGAGTAGTCGACTAACCAACAAGCATAGGCTTGGGTTGATCTTGTTGACTACTTGCTTCCCACTCATACCTTGCTGCTGCTGTGTCAGAGGCGGGTGATGGGGGGGAAGCAGGCGCTGCTGACAACCATCTTAAAAGCTGGTTGCCCCCAGTACCAGCTCTGTGGTGCTTCCAGCCCCCCCCCATCTCCACACTGCTATCTCTATCAGAGGCAGCAACACGGGTGGGCGGGGGAAGAGGCTGTTGTGAAGTAGCCTCTGCCTGCAACGGGCCCACCACAGGCAGAGGCTGATTCAGTAGCAGCCCCTGTCCGCTGGGACCCCCATCTGACCCACAGTACATTTAAACTGAAGAGCCACAGCAGGGGTAGGTCCCAGATACAGTACAAGCTGGGACTGAACTGGGCTGCTACAGAGTAGTCAATAGAGTTTGTATCAACTACTTGATTAGCCAATTAACTTCATCTTAACATTCCTAATATTCACCAATGACCATTTTTCAGGGATTTAGACTAACACATCTTAGACAGATTTTCGCTGGGACAACGTAAAGCACTTCATAAAGTTTGAGACCACCTTCCTGCCAAATGTCAAGGTCCTATTCAAAAATCTCTAAGAGGCAAGAAATGTTCAAAATATATTACATTATAATGGGTAAACAAATACCTCTTTACATTGGAGGCCACAGAAGGGCACAAGATTAAAGAGTAATAGAAAACAGCTGCACTTTCCTTTCCCATTGTTTATATTTCTAAGGCATCCACTCTTAAAATACACCCAATGTATATCAAAATACACTGTGCCTGAATAAGACTTAAATAATGAACACTAATATTTAAAAACAACACTACACAGTTTTAAGGTAATTTAAGCTAAACTTAAACTTTATGCATATGACCTCTCAGCACTGGCATATCTTAAGGATAAACATTAAACAAACATTTTCACGGCTGAAAATTTACGAACCATACCATCTTTGAAACACATTCTCTTATCTAGGTAGTGATTACAGTAACCTGAGTAAAATGGGTTCTGTGACTGCAAAGTGACTAAAGAAACCCTACATTCCTGTCCTCCTAATATGGGTTAGACTAAGGACCAAAGTTATTTTATTATTTCCTTCAAGTGGCACAAAGTCAAGACTTACTCATGTCAGTGCTAACTATAGAGAAGAAGTGGCTTGTACCCATGAAGCTCCTGATACTATATGTATTTTTTGGTCAGCCTCAAAAGTACTAAAGAACCACTTGTTTAAGTTACAGACTAACACGGCTACCCCTCAAACTATTGGGATATTTGATATGCACACATTAATTTGCAATTAGATGTAAATTACTACATTTAACTAAAAGAACCATAAATTTCCAGAGAGTAGGCTGACCCCTTTCCTTAAAATATGAGTTTTTTAAAAAAAGACCCAAAATTAAAAAGTAGAACTGTATCACAACAGTCGTTCTCAAACTTTTGTATTAGCAACCCCTTTCGCAACGCAAACCTGAGTGCACTCCCCCACTCCTTATAAATTAAAAACACTTATTAATACATTTAAAACACCATTATATATATGGGATGCAAAGCGTGATTTGTGGTGGGAGCTGACTATGTAATAACCTTGAGACCCACCTCCTGAGGGATCCTGACCCTCCATTTGAAAGCCCAACTTAAAAAAATTAAAATAAACCGCACCTTCCCATTTGAACTTTATTTCGTTAACTTAGAGTAGACAACATTTTTAAACACGCAATATTTTTAACACTCTCATCAAAGTTTCAAAACAACAGCCTCCTCCCCCCCCCCCGCATATATATGATCACCTGTAAAAAAAATGCATTATAATGATGTATGATCTATAAAGTACACATCATTCCATGTGGTAACAACTAATTCCATACACATGCGCAGGGCACCACATAGTGAAGTCAAGACTGGAGCCTCAGACAACTTTGAAAATCCCAACACACGTATATGATTTTTAGAAACAATCACACAACATATTAGCTATACAATAATGGATAAAAGTGTTTTGAGATAAACATGGTAATACTAAACTTCTGGGAACAGAAATCCTAGAAAGCAAGGATTCATCTACTGCAATATTAGTTGGAGTATTGTGTCTAGTTGGAGTATTGTGTTCAGTTCTGGGCACCGCATTTCAAGAAAGATGTGGAGAAATTGGAGAGGGTCCAGAGAAGAGCAAGAAGAATGATTAAAGATCCAGAGAACATGACCTATGAAGGAAGGCTGAAAGAATTGGGTTTGTTTAGTTTAGAAAAGAGAATATTGAGGGGGGACATGATAGCAGATTTCAGATATCTAAAAGGGTGTCAGAAGGAGGAGGAGGGAGAAAACTTGTTCATCTTGGCCTCTGAGGATAGAACAAGAAACAATAGGCTTAAACTGCAGCAAGGGAGGTTTAGGTTGGACATTAGGGAAAAGTTCCTAACTGTCAGGGTAGTTCAACACTGGAATAAATTGCCCAGGCAGGTTGTGGAATCCTCATTTCCAGAGATATTTAAGAGTAGGTTAGATAAATGTCTATCAGGGATGGTCTAGACAGTATTTGGTCCTGCCATGGGGGCAGGGGACTGGACTCGATGACCTCTCGAGATCCCTTCCAGTCCTAGTATTCTATGATTATTGCAAATTTTAACTACTATGAGCAGTACTGACTAAGTAGGATGTAAATCTAGCTGTACTACAGAGACTTAAGGGTGGATTTTTTAAAAGCACCAATTGCTGGACTAACATTGCTTCCTTGCTACCCTAAAGTATATAAGATTATATACAACCACAAAATTACACTATGTTGTTACAGGGGAAAGCATTGCTAATAATGATAATGTTGGTATTACATTTGTAATAAAATACTTTCTTAGAACACTTCTCTTGACCCCAAGTAATTTTGGGGTATTTTTCATTATTTTCAGTTTGTAGCAAACCAAAGCTTGTACAGAAACTTATTGGTGGGATGGGCTGAAATGTAACTACAACTATAGGACTGGTCTACACTAGACCCGGAAGGTCAGCTTAAGATATGCATCTACAGCTACCTAAATAATGTAGGTGGAGTTGACCTACCTTAAGCTAAGCTTGGTGACATCTTCACAGTAGAAGGTAGATGGGAACAAATGCACCTGTCGGCTTAATGCTGACTGGAGGCACCATCAGCATTCAATTTAAAGGGTCTTTTTCCTGCTAAATTGAATGCCAGAAGATCAATCTCTGGTGTGTAAATATAGATATGTCCTTAGTCATTTAATGTAAACATTATCCGGGAACAAAGTGATTTGTTCATATATTTTTTAAAATGAGTATCTGTTGCACGTTAAAAAGCACTAAGGCACATTTTATCAAGCAGTATTTATCCTCTTACAGTGATTTTCAATGTCTTTTATAGTTGGTGGATGTGGTGCCTGTTAAGATAAATAATTTTAAGTATTTTTACTACATGGAAAGTGGAGTTGAGAGAAGATGGAAGCCCATTTCAGAAATAAACTGCTTTTTTATTCTTTCAAGTAGAGATATACACAACTAAAATAACATTTAACCAGTTCACTTCTTGCCTGGCCTGAGTTGCTCCATCATGGCTGGAGTGGGGGCACAGGGAGAGGAATGTCCTGCCAGCCTGCCTGGGCCAAATTAGACTGCTGAGGATTGGGGCGCAGCCATGACTCCCACCTGTCTGCTGGGGCCAGAGTTGCAGTGGGCCTCTTCCACTAGAAGATGGCTCTCAGGGTCTAGCAGCTCCGGCTGCTGGCCCTGCTGCAGAGCCCACAGTGCAACTAGCTGCCCAGGAAAGGGGACAGCAGCTGGAAGCCAATGTGCACTGGGAGCCAGCTTACAGGATAAACCAGCTCCCTAAGTACGCCAGCTCCCAGCTGCTGCCCCACAATGTGGGTTCTCCAGTGGCTTACGTTGCAGGGCCTGCAGTGCTTACAGGTAACCAGTTCCACAGGAGTGGGGCTAGCAGCCAATGCATGCCGAGAGGGAAGAGTTTAACCACAGCAGTAACGGCTAAGCTGATTACTGGTTACCTGCTTCAATGATTAAACTCTTAAAACCCTCCTTTCAAGTGCAAGATATGTTTAAAATAAATTCTAGTTCTATTTTCCTTAGAACACTGTTATACAATATCATACTTAAGTATAATACAAACAAAAATAAGAAGTATAGAAATCATCCAAGAATCATTTGTGGTAAATTCTACTATAAAAGCATTTGATTACAAAAGCAAACCTAACACTCCTAATATTTAGTGATACAATATCTCAAAATTTTACACATGCATTGTCTCCTTAAGTATGATGAACTCTATCTAAAGAACATACTTGATAAAGTGCATTTCCACCAATATACTTTTGGGCACTTCTGCTTCTGAGCTTAATTCCCAATGACCCTCCACTGACTAACTCAGATGTCTAAACAAGCCTAACATGATAGGTAAATTAAAATTTATTCTAAGTATTTTAGTGAAACTTATTTTCTTTAAAGCAGCTATGTTTGTCCTCCCCCTTTTGTACCTCTCACACTTTTTACACCCAATAAGGAAGCCATAAACATCACATTAGCCATTTATAACTTGGTGTAACATTTGTTTATCGGGAGAGAACTCGTTACATTCTTTTCAAAGTCAAGCAAGTATCTGTTCTTTGGATAGAGTTACACTGAAGAGGCCCAGCCAGAACCTCCCTCAACTTCTGTGGATTTGGCTCCTTGTCAAATAGGAAATTAACTCTCTACACTCCCAACTCTATCACATATATATTGAAATGGATTTCTTTACAAAAGATTTGTATTACTCTCTCAATTTGTGGCATTATTTATATCTAGCAGCAACAATCACAGATGGTTTTAATAGCTACAAAATAAAAACTGTTATAGCACATGCAAGTTTTTCTGAGGTTTTGAAAGATTAAATTATTGTTAATGCTCTCAAAAAACAAAAACAACAACAAAAAAAGGACCTTGTAATGTATCCTAAGATGATTGTATACAGTTATGAACCTTTTGATGTTAGCACCGGCACTGGTAGGCTTTAAACACCATCTGTTAAGTGTAAGTACACAATGGAATACTGTCTTGATCTTTTCAACATAACCAAGAGGGCTATACTGTCCCATCCTCTATGCTTAACGTCAGAGAAGGTATACTACAGGCAAACTTGAACATAACTGGAAACAGGAATCAATGTGTTATTTAACAACATAGAAAGGCATTGTTCAATCAGATTTTGACTTGGTTGGTATCAATGGCTCTGCAACATGGGCACAGTCACCATTTTCTACATCATGGGTTCCCAAATGGGGGATGTGAAGAAATTCCAGGGGGAGGGGGGTGCGAAGTGACCCAGCCCCCCCGTCAAATCTCCCTCCCCAAGTTTTGCTGCTATTTTTTTGCTCAACAACTTTTGCTGCTATTTTTTGGGGGGGAAGGGTGTGGGGGTTTCTCAAAAATCAAAAAGGGGCATGATGCCGAAAATTTTGGGAACCACTGTTCTACATGCCAAATGACTAAAAAAAAAAGCTACTGTGTTTAAATGTGTCACAATTAACAAGTATCCAAAACCATGCTGTAAAATAGGGTAACAATTATAGAAATTCAGCCTATTCCTGAAACTATTCTAAATTATTGGCTCTTGAAGCATATTAAAATAAAATCATGAGGAGAAAGCCTGAAATGTATTTTGATTAACAGAATATAAGCAATTATTTAAAAACAAGGCATTACAATAAGAGTGAGAGGAGTTGGAGAATGCATTCTGGAATAGACATGGAGCAACCTATCTCAAAGAACAACGACAAAGTTAGTAACTGTTTTTTTCCTTTTTCAAGTTCTTGCTTACATCCATTCCAATGTAGGAGACTCTGTAAGGGTAGGGTTTGGAGTTTACTGGCAAGCAGACTGTAGCACCGCTGTGCCAAACCTAGAATTGTCTACGGCCTGTTGAATTATGGCAGTGAGATGCAAAAGCGTGGAACAAAGACAATGTTGTTGTTCTACGGATGTCCTAGGTAGAGACCTATTTCACAAATGCAACTGAAGATGCCTGAATATTCCACAATGGACAATCAGTGTCAGAGCAGGGACCATCACCAGACTGTAGCATGTGCAGATACAGCAAGTAATCCATGGATGAAATTATCTGGACTAAGACTGGAGAACTGCAAGTGCTATAGTTAAGTGGTTTTATGCAATGATTTAGTCCTTTCTATGTAGGACTGCTGCCCGCGTGTTCCGCCGCTTTGCTCCCCGTCCTTCTGGTCTGCAGACCAGGGGGACGGGGAGCAAAGCAGAGCAAAGCGGCGGAGCACGCGGGCAGCGGACAGCCCAGACGCGTCTGGGCTGTCCGCTGCCCGTGTGCTCCGCCGCTTTGCTTCCTCTCCCTGGTCTGCTGGAGACCAGGGAGAGGGCCCTGTTCGTAACTGCGGATCCGACATAAGTCGGATCCGCGTAACTCGGGGACTGCCTGTATTGCAAAGAATAAACTAAATGATTTCGTGTTAATACAATTAACACTATCCATACCTGATGACAATTTGATACCCATTTCAGTTTTCTAGATAAACATAAAAAAATATTCTCAACATGACAACATGCAGCATAACTTCATTAAACAATTACCATTCAAGTTTGTAAATTCCATAACATTTCAATTAAGCTTTCATTTTATGTTGATGTCACACAGCTCATAAGTGAGTTTCAAAATATTAACACTACTTTATTTCTCATGTACACCACACTTCAGTGTTAATATTCATTAACACTACATTATTTCAAACAGCACGTGTTAAGGATTGGGACGCCAACTTCACTGGCTATTATAAATACACATGAAGGTACAAGAAATATATGTGTTGACAAAAAGATCATAATTCATTATTATGATGTCCTACTTGCATTTAAATCACAAATTGTTATAGCTACTTAAGAAAAAAACGATTCAACATAGGTTTAATAAATGAAGCCTGCATGCATAATCTGTTTTCATAGAATCATAGAATAATAGGACTGGAAGGGACCTCAAGAGGTCATCGAGTCCAGCCCCCTGCCCTCAAGGCAGGACCAAGCTCCACCTACACCATCCCTGACAGATGTCTATCTAACCTGTTCTTAAATATCTCCAGAGAGGGAGATTCCACCACCTCCCTTGGCAATTTATTCCAATATTTGACCACCCTGACAGTTAGGAATTTTTTCCTAATGTCCAATCTAAACCTCCCCTGCTGCACTTTAAGCCCATTACTCCTTGTCCTGTCCTCAGAAACCAAGAGGAACAAATTTTCTCCTTCCTCCTTGTGACACCCTTTTAGATATTTGAAAACCGCTATCATGTCCCCCCTTAATCTTCTTTTTTCCAAACTAAACAAGCCCAGTTCATGAAGCCTGGCTTCATAGGTCATGTTCTCTAGACCTTTAATCATTCTTGTCGCTCTTCTCTGTACCCTTTCCAATTTCTCCACATCTTTCTTGAAATGTGGCGCCCAGAACTGGACACAGTACTCCAGCTGAGGCCTAATTAGTGCAGAGTCGAGCGGCAGAATGACTTCACGAGTTTTGCTTACAACACACCTGTTGATACAACCTAGAATCATATTTGCTTTTTTGGCAACAGCATCACACTGTTGACTCATATTCAACTTGTGGTCCACTATGACCCCTAGATCCTTTTCTGCCATGCTCCTTCCTAGACAGTCGCTTCCCATCTTGTATGTATGGAACTGATTGTTCCTTCCTAAGTGGAGCACTTTGCATTTCTCTTTATTAAACCTCATCCTGTTTACCTCTGACCATTTCTCTAACTTGCTAAGGTCATTTTGAATTATGTCCCTATCCTCCAAAGAAGTCGCAACCCCACCCAGTTTGGTATCATCCGCAAACTTAATAAGCGTACTCTCTATCCCAATATCTACATCATTGATGAAGATATTGAACAGTACGGGTCCCAAAACAGACCCTTGAGGAACTCCACTTGTTATCCCTTTCCAGCAGGATTTAGAACCGTTAACAACAACTCTCTGACTACGGTTATCCAGCCAATTATGCACCCACCTTATTGTGGCCCTATCTAAGTTATATTTGCCTAGTTTTCTATACTCCTATCCATCTTCAATGTCTTTATGTCAGAGGCAGAAGCCTTCACAAGCTTCTGTAAAAGTACAAGTACATCTGGTTCAGATTTTATTTAGCACATGTATATGCACTACACAAAGAATTGCTAAAACTAAAGAAGTCAACAGAATTTCAGAAAATGTACCCAAGTTTAATAAAATTTTCATTGGACAGTGTTTTAAACCAAGTCTTAACAGCAATACAACCAATGACTTTATAAATCCCAAGACTAAAAACTGCTGTTAAAATACAAACTGAGGCATAACAATCTTTAGAAATAAATTGAATATTTATTATTCATTATCAGTAATTTAAATTGCTTTTCATAAGTTAAAACTAAGCAGCTATGTAGAAAGTTTTATAGTTATAAAAAGATCAGTATTCCATATGCATATGCTGAGGAAAATCTTTTAAAAGTCATCATAATGCAACACAATATTGTCATATGACACCATACAGTTATACGTGTCCATATCAACAGAGCTTCAAGAGTTTCTGAGGTTTCCCTCACTGCTTCCATGAAAACTAACACGTCTAGGTTTCACTGCCTGTTTATGTGAAACTAAAGTTAGAAGCCAAAGAAAAAAAAAATGAAGACAAACATGAGTGTATGAATATACTTCGAGCCTAATCATGTGTTAAGTCAAGAAAGATTTCCACTGACATAAATGGGAGTTCTGCCTGAGTAATGACAACAGGACTGGGCCTATAATTCTTAGTTGGAAAAAAAAAACCCTTTCTGTAAATAAAGTGACATGCATGTTTACTAGTAATAAACAATGGAATTAATATAGGAACACTTGCATTCGCTTGAAAATTCTCTCTTCCAGCAAAAAAAAATCCATACAACTAGACTTTGCACTGCTCCCACTTTGAGAAGCACACATTCTGGTCAATGGCAAGGAGGGAGTCATCACATCCCTGAAGACTTAACCAGTTTGAGGTAGCTTCCATAAATAAAGCATTTCTATAGCAGCAACTAACTCTAAACCAGTAACGGACTTCAGTACCCTATTACAGTATGTTAAAACAGAACATCTACTGAAGCCAGGGAGGAATAACCATATACACCAAACAAGCATCCAGGTCCATGTGACAGCTAGGGGCAGAGACTGCAAAGTATTTTACATTTAATTTGTACAATTGTGGTAATAAGCATGAACAGAAGACCAAGATTTATTTTTCTGTCCACTTAGTTGCCATTATATTTAAGGAACAAGTTCTAGAGTAAAATCAAGGCTCCAATTAGGGATGCAAAATCCAGTTTAACTGGTTAAATGATTAAAGGGAAATGGGCAGGGTTGAACCACGCCAACCCAGCTGGAGCAGCCCCTGCCTGCAGTACACCCGGGCCCATCACAGAGAGTGGCTGCTCCAGCCAGGCTCAAGCACCCCTGCCCATGGCAGACTCTGTGCAGCTGGAACAGCCCCTTGCCCATGGCGAGCTGCTCCAGCCCCTGCCAGTTAACCTTTCATATCCCTAACCCCACCATTGGCTTCATCAGCAAGCCCAACATTTCACCTTTTCCTTCACACGTAAAGAAAAAACAAGTCTCCTAAATCTGTAGATTACCGAAGCTTTTCTGCTTACACATATAGAGATAAATCTTTGGGGCAGTCCAGGCTATTGCTGCTAGATAGGAAAGGGTGAAGGAATCAAGCATCTGAAAGCCTCTGAACAGTTTATGCAGTTTTAAATATTCTACTAATACGTAGTGCCTGCCACAGATTTCTAACTACGAGGAATGGGGAAATAGCCTTTCATAACTCCTGGTCCTTCCCCAGTTCACAGACATGCCAGGAAATCTGATATGGACAGATTACCCTTCAGTTCTGCATGTATCCTAATGGTGGCTTTCTTCAGGTCCAGAAATCTTTACACTGAAATAACTTATTTATACCATGACATAGAAAGATGATAAATACACGACAAAGTGCACCTCTTTATGCCTCATGATTGGTTTAACTTTTCGTAAAGTGCTTTTAGCCGAACACAACCTGAACTTTCCTGTAAGGTAGACAAACTGAGGGATAGATAAATGAAACAGTTTGCCCAAAGCCATACAGGAAGTCAGTGCTAATGCTGGGGACAGAACCAGGAGTCTGATTTCTGCTTCTCTCCACTCTAACCATTACTTGACACTGCCTTGAGATTTTTATTAATATATTTACATATCCAACACAGGCATAATGTCAGAGAAGTTATACTAAAGGCAAAGAAATGAAATGAAAATTATGAAATGCACAGATCAGTCAAACACCAAAAATAACCCACTCAAAGTAGTAAAAGTACTAACACCCACCACCCCGCAAGTATGTGTTGGATCGGGACACGAGTGTGAAGTACAGTGTGTGTTTGTGAGAATGACAGACACACACAGGGTGTGAGAGTGACAGAGATTTGCATTGCCAAGCTCCCTCCATCCGCTTCTCTCTGTGTAGAGATAGGGTACAGGAGTAGGGGGAGAAGGGACATCCTGCCATCAGTGCCCCACTCCACACAGCAAGCAGGAGGCTCCCTGGGGGCAGCTCTAACATACAGGGCAGGAACAAAATGACAATGGGTGGAGGGACCACTGAAGTGCCAGTGCTTGATAGCTTCCTGGCTAAAGCAGCCAGGATCACCTGGTCAGAGGCTCCAAGATTTACCAGTAGATCCCGATCTACCGGTTGGGGACCACTGATCTATGGTCTTTGCCTTGTAGACTTCAAAAGTCTTAATAGATACTTCATTAGCTTTGTGACTTTTTAACAGGTCTAGTTAATTTCAGCTCTCAGGCACTTTAAATCCTTACACCGATCTAATGCTTTTAAAAAAAGATTCGGTTCACATTCTCCAATATATATATATATATATATATATATATATATATATATATATATATATATATATATATATACACACACACACACACACACACAAAAAGAATCTGCTAAATATAGTAAAAAAAAAAGTATATGGTTTTGATATTTTATTAAAATCTAGCCTGAGGTGCAATAAAGAAAATGTGATTATTAATGTCAGTTTTATATCATTTTTATTTAGTCTAGCAAAAGTAGATGGGAAAAATGGCAGGGCCAATAAACAGGCATAAGACCCATCATATTTATCATGGCAGCCAAGCATACCAACTTATTGCTTATATTAAAAAGAAATCCATTCTACCCAAATCTGATCCTATATATAATACCATGTTAAAATTGAATCCTGACAGGCAATGCTTGCGTGTCAAATATTACAGCTGAAATGTTTTCTATTTCACTAAGCCTTTCATTAGGTCTATGCTACTGAGTGAATTTACAACAGAAAAAGAAAGACAATTGCCATACAATTGGGCAAACATGTAATAAAGCAATTATTCTCCTCAAAGGAAATCTACAGAACTCCTTTAAAAGATAAGCTTGGGAGCTTACATTCCAAACTTTGTTAGATTTTAAAAACTCATGCATTTGTTAGAGTTAGAATTTATGGCTTATTACAACAATCTATACTTCACTAAGACTGCAGAGCTGTTAACTGCCATTTAACCTTGAATCATCTCTTGCATTAACTCCAGACTGTTCCACCTCCTGTTTAGCTGTGATTAACTTTCCCAACCTGAAGAGCAGCTCTTTGTAAGCTCAAAAGCCAGTCCCTTTCAACAACAGACATTGGTCCAAAAAAAGAAATTTCCCTCTCCCACCTTGTCTCTCTGAATCATAAGTTTATCCAAAAAAGTTAGTTTTAAAATTCATAGTATCTTGCAGAGGAAAACTTACAAGGTTACAAGTGAAAACACTTTTATTAAAAGTATTTTTTCAACTGCACAGATGATATTCTTGACCTTTGTTTTAGACATGTTGGAGGATGAGAGACATTCTTACTGTTACTTTCAGAGGACTGAACTCCAATAGACGTGACAGGGATAGGTCACTTGAAATTCCCTTCCATTGGTGGCCAGAGAGAGTCTGGGAGTTCCGCTCAGTGTAAAACAAAATACCTCTATTTATTAACTGTACTTGACTAGTTTTGTTTATGATTCATGTTTATTCTGTTTTGCTTGTTTTAATTAATATGATTTTTTAATTAATACATTGGTATATAAGATATTAAGTTAACAGAGACAGTCATGGTAATGGCAGTTTAAGGAACTGAGGAAGACTTATCTAATATTTTTAAATCTTTTCAAATTCATCTGCCACGCTGCCCTGCACTCTATAGACTGCTAAATAAGAGCAATCACAGCCAACAACTGTCAGCAAGGTCAAAAACATATTGGTTTGCAGTAAAAACAGCTTACGATATAAATAGTGGTGTTGCTTGAATTGAACAACATATTAGTACACTCTGGTCAGAAAATAAAAGCAAATGCCTTCTCTCATGAAACTGGAAACAAAATTTTTATATTAAAATATTTGACTGGTTGCAATAAATACATAATGAGGACATCTGGCAAAATTGCTGAAAGGTGCATTGTCACTGAAATAGTACCGAACCTTAACATACCAGGATGAAAGGCATAACTTGGCTTAAAAATTCAAGAGCACTGTGGCATAGGTCCTGCAATGAGCTCTGCGGGCTTGTCTCCACTTACCAGGAGATTGACACTGTGGAGAAAGATCTCCAAGGGTTTGATTTAGCAGGTCTAGTGAGGACCCGCTAAATCAATTGCTGATGGTATTCCACCAAGTCACAATGAATAAAGAAAGTCAACAGGAGAGTTTGTGAATACTGCAGAAACTCGACCTGAACTATTCATGTAGCAGGAGTTGTGTTTCTTAGGTCAACTTTTTCCCCTGGTGTAGACCTGGCCTGAGTTTCTGCAGGTGCCATGCCGTCTCAGACTCTGAACAATCTCATTGCTTGCTCTACGGAAAAAGCATCGTGTGATTCGTGCAGAAGGAACCTGACAAGAGTTGCTGTTACTATGGAATAGCAAGACACAGATGGTGGTAGAAAGTTTAATGGCAGCTAGAAAGCCTCAAGGAAAAGAGATTCAATTTGAAATAACCTATTTGCAATATTATAGAAGACCATTTGACATTTTTTACAAAAGAATTACAGATTTTACATTAAAAGATTTTTCTTTAAGAAGTGTATAGAAAGTGATGTAAGCAATGCAAGTGCTTGTAAAAATTTTCTGATCACACTTTTTCGAGACTAAAACCTGTATTTCTCCAGAAAACAAATTCTTACAAAACTGCAAATTTGCAAGTTTCCCCAGACTTGTCTCAGGTTCTGAGTTTTCTAGTAAGATTTCCAAAGTTGTCCGTTGTAGCTTCAAATGTATGGCTATTTGCCTCTTATGGAGGAACTAAAAAACCGAAAACAAAACAAAGTCTGGTGAACTTTGGAGAACAGGACTACTTCTAGAACACTCCCCCACCGAAGGTTCGTGGAGGTGGGAGTAAGCACATCCATGGTTCCAGTCTTGCATGTGCCACCAACTTTAGGTGAGGAGGGCATGCTGCACCACATTCACTGAATACAAGCAGGTCATTTCAAGTGCATCAAAGTTATCCCACTTGCAACAGTGCACGGAGGATGAAACAAAGAGGAAAGCTCTACATTCCTTATTTCAAAACAACAAAGCAAAAAGGAACAGGTGAAAGATTTCTTCTCTCTTTCCCCCTCTTTCTTTTCTACTTTCTACACAAATACCAGGGAAAAGATTTTTTTTTCCAAAGTTGGTGGTTTGGGCTTGCAAAGGCAGACAAAACCTGTAATTACCCTCCTATTTACTCTCTACAATCCTGTACTCCTTCAGTACCCTCTTCCTTCTATAAACAGTGCACAAAGAAGAGCTATGTAACCAGGTTCCAATTAATATTGCTCAGCCCCCTCTCATGAAAAAGGTGAACTCTGAAAAAGAAAATTGTTTCCTCTCTGAAACATCATGTTTACCATTTCTTCTGTTTGTTTTACATAGCTCTCCCTCATCCACTCCTGTAGAAAGCATTCTGTGAATTTTCTTGCCTTTTGATTGGCTCTATAACCCATTTTGCCTGGTGCTGCTGCCTCTGAATGAGTCAACTCCTAATCAGTTTGGTTCAACATTCTATAATCACTACAGATTCAAGTTTTATGGAACTGCAAGTAATATCATTTCAATCAACTTCCTCTGGTTAAGAAAAAGAACACAAAGGATTTGGATCCTTGATGGAGTTTCCTATAGACACTGGAGCTTATTTTTCCTGACCAAATTTGGTCATGCTGCCTGGCTGCACAGAGAAGGTAGCACATTTGTATCAGACACTAAACCACATGAGAATATTTATTATGTTAAATAATCTCCATCTAAGATGATGACAACTTGGGGTTTGTTTTGACAATGTCCAGCACACTGCAGACGCTACTGTGATAAGTAACAGGTACTGATTACCATTTGTTATTTGTATTGTAGTATCCCAATCACCAACTAGGTCCTGTACCAACAGAACAAAAAAATGGACACACTCAATTTTTCCACCTCTCTCATAAAGCAGGGGTGTCCAGAACTAAAGACATAGCACTCCAGCTAAGATGTTCCCACTGCTGAGCAGAGAAGAGAGTTACCTCCCATGTTTTACATATGGCATTCCTGTTGCATAGAATATTAGCCTTTTTTGTAATTACATCACATCAACTCATATTCAGTTTGCAATTTACTATAACTCCCAGATCCTTGTCAGCAGTACTACTGCTTAGCTCTTTTGGGTTGTGCATTCAATTTTTCATTCCTAAGTGAAGTACTTTGCACATACCTTTATTGAATTTCATCTTGTTGGTTGCAGGCCAATTTTTCTGATTTGTCAACATCATTTTGAATTCTATTCCCATCTATCAAAGGGCTAGCAACACTACCCTGTTTGTCCTTATCTGCAAATGTTATAAGCATAATTAACAGAAAGTAGAGTAACAACGTTGAACAGTACCATACCCAAGACAGACCACTGAGTGATCCCACTAAATATGTACTCCTAGTCAGATAGAAAGCCATTGATAACTACTGGTCTTTCAACCAGTTTTGCACTCACTTTAAAGTAATTTCATCCAGACCACAAGTACCTAGTTGGCTTAGGAGAATATCAAGTCGAACTGTGTCAAAAGACTTATTTCAACATACCTCCCATCTAAAGCTTCCCCTTATTCATTAGGCCAATAATCCTGTGAAAAAAAACATTAAGGTGGTTTGGCATGATTTGTTCTCAACTAATACATGCTGGCTATTACTTCTATCTTTATCTTCTTCTAGGTGCTTAACAACTGGAATAAATTATCTTTCCAGCTATTGACGTTCAGCTCACAGGTCTGTAATTACCTGGTTTTTTCCTCCCTTTTTTTAAAAGCAGATGGTGGAGTTATCAGCAATTGGGTGACCCTGAAGAGGAGCCCTGGAAAACCCCGGTGACTGCAGGGCCAGGGTGACCAGACAGCCTCCGCTGAGGAACCCCTTGCTGAAGCGGAGCTGGCAGAGATGGGCATCCCTGCCAGGAACACTGGGAAACATCCTATGGCAGCAACCAAGCAGCCCCAGCAGGGAACCACAGAAGGCCCTGGGGCAGTAGGGTGGGGAGCCCTACCGAGCCAGCGAGAGGGCAGGCAGCCTCAAAGACAGGAACCCCAGAGGCAGCCAGTGAGGGATAACTGACCTTCCCTGGTCTGGCAAATTCCCTAATCTGGGACAACTCAGGTCCCAAGGGTGCTGGACCAGGGAGGTCCAACCTGAAGCACTTAAAGCTCAAAATTGAGCTTAGTTTCCTGAGCTGGTGAGGCACCAGAAGCATTCTGTGCTCCTAAAGAAACTAAAGGCAGAAGGAAGCTCCCTGAAGACTCCCAACTTTTCTTTGGTACAGCAAGTTTCTTCTAGTCCTAAAGGACTTTGAATTGGACAGCAACTTACAGGAGATTCCACAATCACCACAAATGGGATAAGCTTGCTGTGGCTGGCTAAAGCAGTACGTGGATCATTTTGGTCCTGCTTTTCTTATTTCTGGTTTCCATACCATCATTAACAATCAACTGCCAAATGGAAAGTGAACGAGTCTGCTGTATGAACTTGTTTTGCTGAGACAGAATGAACCTGAAAGAATCTTGTCACAGCAAGACTCCCCCCCCCCCCCCCCCGCACACACACACACACTGTCTAAAAGGTGCCAAAATATTTGATACTACCAGAGGCACTTATGGTAGAAGAAAACTATCCATCTGCATAGCCTGGTGGACTCAATTTAGCATCTTTTATCCCACTATAAAAACAAAGTGTATAACCTAAACTAGTAAGTTAAGTTAATTTTAAACTTAATTTTCCAAGTCTCGTTCTATGCAAAGTTTCTTCAAGATATACAAAATCTTTGTGTCCCTCTTCTAGACACCCATGAAATTCCTTTAATAAATGGGTAAAGCATTTCAGTTATTACTCTCACTTCCTTAGTTAGAAGAAATACTTATTGTTTGAGCCAACAGTGACATTTCAGTTAATGAGAAAATTACTTGTTAAAAAATAAAGCAATCTGAACTTTAACAAGGGAGCAATCATTTTTCCAACAAAAAATTACTTATGTAGAAGGATTAGTTAAGACAAAATGCAAATAACTTGCATTAACATACACAATAGAAAAAGATAACGAAGTCAAGAAAAAAAAACTATCAAGCTATTGATTGTAGTGATTCCCAAAGTATCTTGATCACCACAGCTTGACTCAAGCCAACACTTGAGCTCCTCAACAGTTGCACAATGAAGCTGTCTTTTCAAGACAAGTTCCAGAATTTGAACAGTTTCTTCTGCTTAATAAACGAACTCCTGGTTCTTGTATGTACACAACATTTGTATAATTTGCCTTGAGCATTTTCATCACCAGATGGTCAATATTCCATAGAATATAATCTTAGTACAAAAAACAGATTCAAAGTTAATCACCAGCTGACATATGATCTATCGCTGTCTTGTCAAGCAAAAAGTAGCACGTCTTAGGGATGCTGAGATTAGTAACTTGTACCCTGCTGAGATTTTCCATGGTCACAAAGTCTGACTAAAAAGTGGGGATTAGTAGGTATAGATGCTCCCTTTTTTTTGCCTCTCCTCTTTAGATATCCAGCTACATAGTCCATTAGATGGATGCTGTTTCGCATAGGAAAAGGATTTAACAGGCAAGACTTAAGACTTCAAGGATTCCCCTGAATGTGAGGTAGGCTACATTACAAAAGTTACATCAGCACAGTACAACAAACCCACTAGGAGCCAGGCCATTTGTTATAGTCAGGGATAGGGCTCGACAATCTATGCAGACAGACCATTCTATGTAATCTACCCGTGGCAAGTAGATTACATCCCGGAAAAGCCAGGTTCGGACGATGTGCACATACGCAGAACACCAGACAGCACGGCTGGTGAGTGGGGCTCACCGCAGCTCGGAGAGCCCTGGTCAGGGGGTTAGTAACTGTCAGAAGGATCTGTCAGCCATCGCCATAGCAGCGAAGCTGAAGGTGGGATCCTAGAACTGGGTTCATAAACTTTTGGGTGTAATGAAGGGCATTATAGCATATAGCTATGCTGGTCAGGCTCTCTTAAAATAAAGATTGCAAGTCGTAATGTGGCTGCAGTTATAACACCATAAAGAATCTTTATACCACTGTATCTTATTTTGTTTGCTATACTGAATATTTTGCCATTAAGCACTCGCCATTAAGCACTCTTTGCCAGTTTAGCTATAGTAACGAACCACTTTTAGAGAGGGCTTAAGCTATGTTGGTATTAGTACTTTGTACCTGTATACCTGCACTCTGAATTTGGGGGGAGGGGTGACAAGCAGTGTTCCCTCATTTTTTCCACCTGTGTGCGCATTTTTTCCATCCATGTGTGGAATAAACAGTTTTATGTACACTGAAGCATATGTGAATGTGCACCACCAATAGAAACAAAAAAACCTAGCTAAGTACTCTGCTAAAACAGGTGGGTGGCATTTGAATCTCTCTTGAGCAGCTGCACAAGCACACAGCTTACAGAGAACACCGGCAGGTTGTTACTTAACCAACAGTTAAGAGTCAAAGTTTCCCAGTGTACACAAGCTATTTAGTGGGGGAAGGGACAGGGGAAGCTCATAAACATGAGGGAAATCAGCTCTTTAGGGGTATGCTCAGATTGAGGGAACAGTAAAGACTGAGCTGTGGCCATAATGGTCTGTCTACAAATGAATCAAGGTTACATCAGGCAAAAGGTAAACTTTTCTGGAAATAGGGAACAGTTGGCTTGATGCCAGGTTGTCCCTTGCATTTGCAAGAAGAGACACCCAGATCAGAAGCTATATACAATGTTTATAACTGTTTAGCAATAGCTGTAAAAACACTAAGTGTATAGCAATATTACAAATAATATTTTGCTCTTGATTATTAAACTAAATGCAAGTTTTAACTTGTCCTGAATCAGTAAAAGGCAATTAACACAATAAAATCTGCCAGACTATAGAATAAAAATCTCATGTGCCACCGTAACACTGAATTAACTTGCATCGAAACAATGTTTTGTCAATCTTAGAGAGCACCAAGAGAACAGTTTTCTGAAAATACTAAATCCAAGCTACGAAATAAATTTGACACTGAATCAGATCATTTTGGAATATTATATAGTTGCAATTGAATTCAACTGCAACTTAATATTAAATTTAAACAGAATGCTTCTAGTAATAGCTTACTGAAAACAAATGATGAAAAATTGTAAGTTTAAGGGGCCAGATCCTAGGTGATGAAAGTTGTCCCAGCCCACTGACTTCACTCAGGCTATGATGAATCACACAAGTTCAACATCTGGCCCAAAAATGTGCAATTTTGGTTTTATAGCATTAAATGGCCTACACAGAAAGGAAACTGTTTATGGCTCGCTCTAGAGAAATATTTTCTCAGAAGGGGTAAGCTTTTAAAGGAACACCACGTCTTCTGATTTTGTAATTGCAGGACAGTTTTCTTCTGTAAATCAGTCTTTGCACGTTAATTCCTTTCACTGCTCTACTTCCTAAAATATATTCAAGTACTCCATTAATTTCTATTTTTAATGTTTAATCTAATGTTATGCTTATCTAAACCATTAAAATTATTTGCATCCACGGAAAACAAGCTCCTAGGTCCAAATTCCTCTCTGCTAACTTACTGCTTGGATTCTTAACTTGGCTTCTGTCCTCTCTACTACTGGCAAACTGCTCTCATGATGGTTTCTAACAGCCTATGCCTGGTTCACTTTTCAATTTGCCAGCAGCCCCCGATACTGCTCATCACTCCTCTTGTACACCCATCTTCCCTTGGCTTTCACAGTGTTATCCCTTTCCTGGTTCCTCTATTTTTCCCTCCAAAGCATTTTTGGTATTTCTCAAAGTGGCACCTTTTCATTCCCATATCCTTTTTCTGCTGGGTTTCCATACAGCTATATTCTTGACCAGCATCAGATCACTTTTTTACCTTAACTCTAGATGACTGCCACTAGTTCACATATACAGGCAGTCCCCGGGTTACGTACAAGATAGGGACTGTAGGTTTGTTCTTAAGTTGAATCTGTATGTAAGTCAGAACTGGCATCCACTTAAGAACCCCAGGCATCCCCAAGTCAGCTGCTGCTGAAACTGATCAGCGGCTGATTCCAGGAAGCCTGGGGCAGGGGCTTCCTGTAGTCAGCCACTGGTCAGTTTCAGCAGCGGCTGACTTGGGGATGCCTGGGGCAGAGCAGCTGGGGTGCTGCTGGGTTGGTCCAGTAGCACTGCCGCTCCTCGGCACTACTGGACCAACCCAGCAGCACCCAAGCTGCTCTGCCCCAGCCGTCCTGATTCAGCCGCTGCTGAAACTGACCAGCAGTGGCTGAATCAGGACGCTTGGGGCAGAGCAGCTGCGGTGCTGCCGGGTTGGTCCAGTAGCGCCCACAGCGGCGCTACAGGACCAACCGGCAGCGCCCCAGCTGCTGTACCACAGGCGTCTGGAGCAAAGCCACGGAGCACGGGGGCAGCGGGACAGCCCAGACACGCTGTGGCTGTCCTGCTGCCCTCAGGCTCCGCTGCTTTGCTCTGCTTTGCTCCCCATCCCCCTGGTCTGCAGACCAGGGGGATGGGGAGCAAAGCGGTGGAACACGCGGGCAGCAGACAGCCCAGACGCGTGTCCGCTGCCCGCGTGTTCCGCCGCTTTGCTCTGCTTTGCTCCCCGTCCCCCTGGTCTGCAGACCAGAAGGATGGGGAGCAAAGCGGCGGAACACGCGGGCAGCGGACAGCCTAGACGCGTCTGGGCTGTCCGCTGCCCACGTGTTCCGCCGCTTTGCTCCGCTTTGCTCCCTGTCCCCCTGGTCTGCAGACCAGAAGGACGGGGAGCAAAGCGGCTGAACATGCGGGCAGTGGACAGCCCAGACGCGGCTGGGCTGTCCGCTGCCCGCGTGCTCCGCCGCTTTGCTTCCTCTCCCTGGTCTACTGGAGACCAGGGAGAGGGCCCCGTTCGTAACTGCGGATCCGACATAACTCGGGGACTGCCTGTATTCAACGATCACTTCTCTGCCAATGGATTTCCAAATCTACATCACCCCATTCCACTAAACCCATCTTTTATAAAGAGGATCAGACATATCTGAAAGGGGCTATGGCCATCTCAAGCTAAACAGTACCAAAAGCGAGTTTCATATATTTCCTCAAACTCCTCTGAAAGCAACGAGCTAACAGAGGAAAGGATACTTGTTCCAAATTAAAAGTATCCATACAAGGAGTTATACCTGTTCAGCTATAACTGTGTAATGATTCCAGTAAATTTCTCTTTGTAGACAAACTCCTAGTTCTGAAGGGGTTTTTCCTAATATATAGATCAACTGAAATCCATCTATTGCTGTACCCCAGCTGGTAGAGCACTTAAATCAGGGGTGGGCAATAATTTTTGACTGGGAGCCACTTCAGAAATTTTTGAAGTGGCCCTGGGCTGCCCCAGAAGTGGCAAGGCCTCAAGCAGAAGGGGCGTGGCCAGGACACTTCCATGTTCCCCCCCCCCCAGACCCTGACTGCGTGCTCCCCCATCCTCAGACCAAAGTCTTTATCTCTCCCACCCCCAATAGAGAACGATCAGCTGTTCCCTCTAGATGCTCATGCCCAGGCATTGGGAAGAAACTTCACATGCTTCCCCCTACTGCCCCCAGGTCATTCAGGGCCTGGGGAAGGGGCGCACATGAAACTCTTGCTCCCTGCTCCGCAAGGGAGCGCCGCACTTAAGAGTCAATCACTAGCTGAGTAGCAAATGGAAGTTGACTAAGTGCCGAGCCCCTTGCAGAGCAAGAGGATACTTCATGCACTCTCCCTATCCCCAGGTCCTGACTGGCCTAGGAGCATGGGGGGAAAAAACGTACAAAGTCTCCTCCTGTCCTACAAGGACTGTGTGGTGCTTAGAAATGCCGCACGTTCCTTGCAGGATGGAGGCATAGCAGGAGGAGACTTTGCGGGCTCTCCCCCATGCCCTGATTGGCCTCTGCGGGCCAGATCACCTCGCTTGGCAGGCCAAATTTGGCCCGCAGTCATCCTTTTGCCCACCCCTGCCTTAAATGCATGGAATTTCTTAACCAACTAGTGGAGATTGACCCACCTGATATTTTTTATTGTGTCCTTGATAATACAAGAAGTCTATCCAAAATTCCGCTTATGCAGAACAGGCTTTGAAGGCACAATAATATGCCTGAATCTGCTGACTTTAGCCTTAGGCATTGAAACAAACATTCATTCTGCCATCTTAAAACCATGTTCTGAACCTAGTTCAAAAGCTTGAAAAACAACATGCCCTAGCTACTTGTCTGCATACTTTCTGAAAGGCTTTTCCCTTGTAACGACTTGCTAGATGATCAAACTGCATGTTGAAAAATATTTAAGGTGTTCGGGGGTTCTTTGGTTTCTGTGGGGGCTTTTTTAGAACAGAACTATTAAAAACTTAAAATATTACTTTAAGAAGAACAATTACAACAGCAATATTAACCCACTTGAGATTGAAATATTTTAATCTTTTTATAAATCTAAGTCACAACTTAGTACTGCATATGTTGATTGTAACAGAGAACATGCTCTTAATTTTTGTTCATTATACCTGCTCCACCAGTCCATAGTTTTGAAGAGGAGGACGAAAGGTTGGCATGTATTTTCATCTCTTTTCTTTCTCCTCAGTTTTCATTTACTATGACAATTAATACATTAGTTGTCCATTACTTATATACAAACATAAACAAATGAAAAGTTAAAAAAATATTTTCTTCAAAATATTGCTCATGAAAATTTGTAACCAGCTGCTTGTAAACAAAGTACTTTTTTCTGCAGTCTTATTCAATTTACTTTTCGACTAAATTTGAATATTGTTGTGAACAGAGAAAAAAATTATTAAGAAGAAAATAAACCTAATCAAAGTAATCTCTGCAGTTATGGAGTAAGACTACTTAAGACACTTAACCTACTAGAGGTGGTAAAACATACTTACAGTTGCTGAGGTCTTTGAACTTTGAATTACAAGATGTAATTTTCTCTCTAGTTGCTAGGATTCTAGAGAATATTTAATCTCCTTCCCCTCCCCCACAAGAAGTGCTTTTAAAAGTTGGAAAGTGTTCTCACCTATATTTTAAAAAATGGTACTGCTTTGATGCATACATACACTAGTAATTAAATATGCAAACATCCTATTACTTGCAACAAGAACAGCAGATATTCACCAGATCGGTTTAATTAATAGCTGAAGAATTATAACTCAGCATTGTTAATTATCCAGATCATGAAACAATAAATGGAGCATTTGCTAAAATATGTAATAAAGCACACTGGAATATAAGAAAGGTGAGAATTCAACTCTTCCCCCCTAACGAAGTATGAGCAAAGTTAACAAGTCAGAGAAGAAAAGTTCTATTTATATATCAGAGAAAGATAAATTCTCATTTTCAACATAGAAGAAAGAATGAAAGTACGGGTAAATTACTGCTTAACAGCAACTCGGCCAGTCACTCTGGGCTATTTCCATAAATTCTGAAAGGAAATCCTCAGAGGTAAATTCCAAAACTGATAACAGGTAAAAGATGAAACAGTAAATTTAAACTAACTTAAGAAAGACTACTCAACAGGTGGAAGCTAAAGCAGAAAAAAAATCATGTAAGAAAATACTTCAAAAAATGCCACATCAGTCCAAAGAACATGGTTGTGAAGTAGCAAACAAGTAATCCAGACTTCACAGACCAGAAAGATATGTACATGGGAAAGGGAAAAGACAGACAGTATCAAATCATTCCAACCTTGCTTTCATTACTCCCTCCCCAAAAATCGCCCTAAAATAGAGACACTGCAGCTTATAAAAATGGCTTCTATTTCAGAATGACGACTTAGGTCTCCTAGTTGTGTTATCAATTGCTTGTATTGGAGCAGGGTGAATTGAATGAAGAAAAAAGAAGAGTTGGTGAAGTGTTTCTGCATACCTCAATGGGTAACTTCCAGGACCCACTAACTGGACATGACCTGTGCTAGACATGAATGACTTCTCTTGACCACTCTCACATTGTGTGGCTCTACACATGCACCTTCTCACGCTCAGGCACCTCCTTAAAACTTGAAGGGACTCCCTGTGGCTTATTTCCTGTTGTCTAGGAATGAAAGGAATGAACTAAAATCAATTGAAGATTATTCTCTTATTGGGAAGGCTTTGATCCCTTTTTCCAGGACAGTAAGCCAGAGACTCATTGAACCCATTCCCGTTGAATGGGCTTCCCTGAGAACAGTCTCCGATTTGAGTCATTTATTTAAATAGAATTCATAAGTCTCTTCTCCACAGAGTAGCCGCTTTTAAAGGAAAGGCACCAATAGAGACTTAATAAATAGAGTTCCGCACAGATACATAATTTGTATATGTATCCATATCCACAAAAGAGCAAAGTGGATATCTGTACTCACACCCACAGATGCAGACATCCTCTGCTTTATATCCACAGATATCTGCAAATTTGCAGGGTTCCATTTATAAGATTGGGCTTATGTGTATCTGAACTAGGTTGCTGAGTATCATTTTAGCAGTAAGAAACTCCTCACTGACAAAGAGGAAGCTGTGGCTCTGGGTGTCATTTTTATTATTCTAAAAGTAGCTCAGAAAGAATACACTTCAGAAAGACAACACTGCAGATGGGTCACAGCCCTCATTCTTGGCATCTGAAGAAACATTTCTATAAACAACTACCCACAGTACAAAAAGCATAAGTGGCATAAACTGAAACTTGAACCAAAAGGATCAAGCATTCAAATCTCTTCAGGATTGCCTCAACTTTTCTATTGAGAATGCTTTTTGGTTCTCCCCCCGCCACCACCACCCACGTTACCAAGATGTTTGTCCTTTCTGTAATTCCTAAGATGGCACCATCCACTCCGAAATGTTTCATGAATGTCTAAGTACAACAGTTTGTGAAGGAATATGGGAACCACTTAGTAAAAAAAAGAGTCAATGATTCTGTGGAAAAAGAGGCCAGAAGAAACCATTATATAATCTAATCTGATTACAATAAAACAGTCTATGCTCTTTGTGGAAACTCCCCCTCTCCTGTTTTTAAAAGTACACAATTATTTTGATCTACTATAAAATGTAAACATAGCAAACAGAAAAAATATTTAAACATGAAACAATTTAAAATGTAAATAGGACATTTAATTTTATATATGGTGAAAAAATATGTTTTAAATTAAAAAAAGATTCTTCTTTTTAAAACGTTGAAAAATCAATTTGAAATTGACAGTGTTCAAGCCTAACCTTACCATAACCTATTAAAATAATTAAACAAAATATATTCAAGCAGTGTGTGTTTGCTATCAAAGTTATAAAGACAATCAAACCACAGAACTGATTGAATTGCTAAGCAGCAGGATTCAGAATTTAAAAGTCCTAAACCAGAAGGTACAGAAAATATTTTCTTAATTTCACTTTATTCAGCAAATTCAGTTCAATTAGCAGTTCATTCAAATATCTGAGAAACTGATTGAGAGCTAAAAAGGCTTTGTTTTCTGCTACCAAGCAATAAATAAGAGTGAGAGGATGAGATCTACTAATACTGAAATTATGAAAGAAATAACCAGAAACAATTAGTTCAACCTAGTAACTACAAACAATATTTTCTTTATGTTTTGACAAACTCATTTTTTTTTTAAATGAATCCAGTACATTTGAGACAACGAAAGAAAAAAGCAGTATATTTTACTGGACCAACTTCCTTTGGTGAGAAGAGCTTTTGAGCCACGCAACGGTTCTGCTTCTGTTCAGAGGCGCTGGATTATACCTTATTACAACTACCTGTAACCCACTAGCCACCACTCCCCTCATTTTGTCCTATGACTACTGATATGCTCAGGCCATTCTGCCTTGAATGGCCCCTTACTATGTGTGCTAACTACTTAAGCTAAAAAGCTTCAGAGGGATAGCCCAGTTAGTCTACAAAGGATAAACTTAAAAAACAACAAATAGTCTGATAGCACTTTAAAGACTAACAAAAACATGAAAGTGATATCATGAGCTTTCATGGGCACAGCCCACTTCTTCAGCTGACCATCTGAAGAAATGCTACCACACTATTCATTTTTTTTAAGTTTATTTATTTATGCTAAGCAATCTATTCTTGGTGTGTCACTGGAAGTACCTTTCCCATACCTAAAGAAGAGCTCGGTCTTCTAGAAAGCTTGTCTCTCTCACCAACAGAAGTCAATTCCATGAAAGAGATTACATCACCCACCTCATCTTTCTAGATATCCTGGGACCAACATGGCTACAACTATTCTACATCCGGTACATTTAACATTATGTACAATTAAATAAGGCTATTTAAAAATGCACTAAAATAGGATTTTCAACAAAGTTAAAATTTCCATCCAAATGTTGTGCAGAGCCACAGTGGGAGTTGAGGCCATGTCCAAGTACAAACCAGGACTGAGCCAGCCTGTCAGCCAGCCAGCTAAAAAAAATTTGTTTGCAGAGCCCTGGGAGGGGTGGAGAGTGCGGAGGGGGAGGAGAGTGCGGAGGAGGATGTTTGCGTGTAGTCGATTTCAGTTCATTGTTTAGTTGACTATACTATTACATCCCTAGTCTACGCTACAAAGTTTTGCTGACAAAACTTGACACTCAAGGGCCACAAAACCAAAATTGTGAGAGGCTATTCAAACTTAATCCTTCCATTAATACAGATCATGGCCACATTGGGGGCACCATTGACGGTGTCACCCACAGTGCATTGCTACATATTCCACAGTGAAGTACTGTGGGGAAAAAAGATCTGACCCCTGCACATCTTGGGATTCCCTCAGAGTTCTCCCACAACATCCTCAAGCACCTGGGAGCACCATCACCAGTAGCTCAGTGAGCTCTCCATGCTGGGTAATGTCAAAGAATCACAGCATATCTGCCACCCTCTCCCTGCAGCAGCAGTCTGCCTGCCTTGTGTTCTTAGTGCAGGGCAAAACAAGAGTATTCCAATGATTAGTTCTTTGTCCCCCAAATGGAGCAGCCCACTCTGCTGTCAGATTCTTCCTGGATCTCTGAAAAAGGCGAGGCGCATGCCTGTAGGGCAGCAGAGATCAAAACACTAAGCACAGTCATCAGGGCAGATATTGTAGGATACTGGTAGAAGCCAGTTCTGCCCACTAAACAAACAGCAGAGTCTCTTTGTCAACAATAAAGGAACAGGAAAAGGGAAAAAAAGTTGTTGGGGTTGGAAGTATTTTGTCACGAAAACTGAGTGTTTTTCCCCCAACAAAAGTTGCTTTGCCATGAGAACACTTTCACTGTTTTGTGACCAAAAAAGCAGGCTTTGGCAACAAAACTTGGTTGTGTAGACTTACCCTTAATATAGTAAGAAATGCATCATTCACCATTTCTAACATAATGGAAATGTAAAAAAAGTCTCAAATCTGAATACATAATTTTTAAATTACCTCTATATGCACTTAAACAGTTATATAATGTATCGCTCTAGTGAGCAAGTAGTATCAAAACTGGTGCAGAAATAATGATTAGCTGCAAATCAATGTTTTAATAGATAGCAATCAATGAAGAAATCAAATCACCCTTAAGGAAAATGACAAATACAAATGCAAAATACAATTAAAATTGCATATTTAAATCAAGATGCTGTTTGATAAATCATGATAAAAATAATCAGTGCTCAATTCATATTGAATCTACTACAGTGCAAAAAAACTGAGAAAGCTTGACTTGACAATTATTACTGATGAATTAGTTATTGCATCCCTTTGAAACGAATAAAACATTGATAAAATATTAACCACGGAGACACTCCCCTATCAGTTTCATTTCTAAAAAGGCATAGGTGGGGGAGAGGGAAGAGTACATGCAAAAATCTTTTTCCAAGTGATACCAAATTCCACTGACTTCAGATGAACAAGCAACATCAAGCCCTAACAAAACTACAAAATAACAAGACCCTTATTACTGAAGAAAGCAAAAACACAACACCCCCACTCCTCTTCACACACAAGGCAGATGGCTATTTCGTTCCCTGAATAGAGAAGGCTGTGGAGGTTAAGTTTGTGCTGACATAGAACACAGACTTTCAAAAAAGTTCAACAACATGCAGGACTTTTTAGCCAATAATAAGAAAGAAAAGGGGACAAAAATGAATGCCATGTATGCTAAAACTGATGATCTGGAAAGCTGTTTCTGGTCCTCCCTCTTACAGAGGCAGGAAGAAAAATAACTTATTCATGAGGTCATACACTTTTTTTTTTATTTAAAAAAAATGCTCAATCAGTAAGAGTGTTTCTGATGACACAGCCGAGTGTCTCTCAATTCCCTTCCCATTCCTTTGGGAGAAACGATTGTTAGATTCCTGCATCATTTTTGGTTCTTTTTTACCCTCCCATGCTGCAAGAAGTAGGGATGTTAAATTTCAATTTATCGACTACTTGATTAGTCAATCAAGGGGGCATTAGCTATCCCACTGTACCTCTGCCTTTGAAATGTATGAGAGCCACCCGCAGCTCTTGTACATTTCAAAGGAAGAGATGCAGCAGTCTGGACCAGCATGAGCATTCAGTCCCCGCTCAAGCCGCTTCGCCACTTCGTTTCTGTCTTTCCTGCCCCCGGTGGAGATGGTGCTGGAGGGAGGGGGGGCGGGAAGTGGCTTTTAAGCCTGCTCCCTTTCCCCACCCCCACCCCACTTCCTCCCTCTGATAGAGGCAGTAGCAGGAGGGAAAGCAACTAGTCAAGTAACTACTTGAATACTCAATAAGCATATGCTTATCAGATAGGCGACTAGTCACTTACATCCCTAGAAAGAAGCAGATGACTTAAAAACAGAGAAGCTCTCCTGCGATCAGGCTTTTAACTGTAGTCCAAGAAGAAATCTGAGGTTGAAGAGTAGCTACTTTTTTTTTATTCTTGAATTTCACTGTTAAAAAGAAACCTTTGGTGATGCTGACTGTAAATGTCAGAATTCCTGATTTAGAAACATCCACCCACATAGCAAATGAAAAACAAAATCTAGATAAGATGACATAAATCAAATTGGGGGTGCGGTCCTAAAAGCTCCAAATTGTATCTTTCCAGCTTCTAACAGATGCATAGGGCCATAGGGTCATCAGGAATAAATTTATGCAATCAATAAAAGTACAGGCAGTCCCCAACTTACGCGGATCCGACTTATGTCGGATCCTCAGTTACGAACGGGGCTGCCCCAGGGTACACGGACTGCGGGACCTCGCGGTCCTGCCGCCCGTGTACTCTGGGGCTTTCTCTGCATCTCCCTGGTCTGCAGACCAGGAAGACGCAGAGCAAAGCCCCAGAGGGGCTCGGGCAGCGGGCTGGCCCGCTGCCCGAGCCCCCCCCCTCGCCCCCAGCGGCTTTCCAAAGCAGCGGGGCAGTCCAGGAGCGCCTGGGCTGCCTCGCTGCCCAAGCTCCCCCGCCCCCCCCCCCGCGGCTTTGCAAAGCCGCGGGGGGGGGGGGGGCTTGGGCAGCGAGGCAGCCCAGGCGCCCCTGGACTGCCCCGCTGCCGGCTTCCCCAAGGCTTTGCAAAGCCGCGGGGAAGCCGGCAGCGGGGCAGTCCAGGAGCAGTCCGGGGGCTCTCCAGCAGACCAGGGAGACGGGGAGCAAAGCCGCGGAGGACCCAGGCAGCAGGACCGCGGTGCGTCGCGGTGCGTCTCGGTCCGCCGCCCGTGTCTTCCTGGTCTGCTGGGGTGGGGGGGGCGCAGCTAGTATGCCCCACCCCTCCCAGCAGACTAGGCTTTTCTCCGGACTCCTGTGGCAGAGCAGCTGGGGTGCTGCCGGTTGGTCCCGCAGCGCTGCTCTGGGCGCTACTGGTCCAACCCAGCAGCACCCCAGCTGCTCTGGTCCTGATTCAGCCGCTGCTGGTCAGTTTCAGCAGCGGCTGTATCAGGACTCCTGGGGCAGAGCAGATGGGGTGCTGCTGGGTTGGTCCAGTAGTGCCGAGGAGTGGCGCTACTGGAGCAACCCAGCTGCACCCCAGCTGCTCTGCCCCAGGCGTCCTGATTTAGCCGCTGCTGAAACTGACCAGCACTGACTACACGAAGCCCGAGGCAGAGTTGCTCTGCCCCGGGCTTCCTGGAATCAGTTGCTGATCAGTTTCAGCAGCAGCTGACTTGGGGAACGCTTGGGGTTCTTAAGTTGATTCTGTATGTAAGTCAGAACTGGCGGTCAGTTTGAGCAGCGGCTGAATCTGGACGCCAGTTCCGACTTACATACAGATTCAACTTAAGAACAAACCTATAGTCCCTATCTTGTACGTAACCCGGGGACTGCCTGTATTTGGAGTTGGGCTGTAAATACTGAGGCATTTCTACAATACTACTTACTGCTCATAAGATAGGCTTCCATTCTTGTAAAATAATTCAACAGAAACTGTGCATGCAAAAACAGACAAGTACTTATTTTCTGAATAATTTTAAAGAGACAAGGTGGGTGAGAATTTCTTATTTTGGACCAACTTCTGTTTGCAAGAGAGCCAGAAGATGGCCCAGTTAAAAAAAACAAACAAACACACCAAACAAAACAAAAACAACACACCTTCATCTTGCCTCTCTATCCTGGGACCAATACAGCTTAAGTAAATACATAATAGAAATTTTCAAGGCAGCTGACAGAATATAAATTATTTATATATATATATATATATATATATATATATATATATATATACACACACACACACACACACACACACACACACACACACGTATTGTACACTAGCAAAAAGATGTAAATCAATATTATAAATCAGATAATAAAATATTAGGCTTTAATCAGAGTCTCATATTATGATTAACAGTTCCATATACACAAACTTGTTACTATCCTCCTGACCTCACCGTGAATTATTGTGAAGAAAACAGCACTTTCTAATTACTCAAACTTAAATCTCAAATGACAGTCTACAGAGAATGTGACCTAGATATTTCAAACATGATCACAGCGAATACATATCAATTCATCTTTTAGTTAAGAGTGCGAGGCTTATTTAAATCTCCTTTATCTATTCACACCTCTGTTTTTGTTCAGTTTCCCACCATATTTAAATAGACAGAAAAGATATTTACACAAGATACTCTTCTTCACCACTGTTATTTTGTAACAAACTACTGTAGTTGTTTCCATTCGAAATAATGTATCAAATTAAGGAACAGTAAAAAACAGAATTAAAGCTATTACAGTTTATTGAAAATGTATACTTTCAGACTATGCCCCAGAAGCAAGTTCTAGTTTTCAATATTCTGACAATGTGGAATTGTAGCTATAGTTATTCATATTTCTACTGTTGCTATAAAATGTAAGCAAAGATTTATTGCAATAGCAAGTCCCACTCATTTTGTGATTTGAGCTTTTCCTTAATGAGCTACACTTTAAACTATTTAAAGGGGATTTAATTATAAATACAGGATATGAATAATTAAATTAGCATGCGTCAAAAATAAAACTTGCTAAATGAAAAATTATCAGTTCCCATAGTTGCATAGTGCACAGAAAAAAATCTAAATGAAAAGAAAAAAGGAGCAATTTAAACAAAAAAAATCAGTGTGAGCATTATTCTCTTTTTCCTAGAAGGATGTTTACATGACAACAACATCCTTGTTGCTTAAGGAGCTATTCGGCCATGCCTATTCCTTATTTAAAGTCTGACATTAACATACGTTTTAAGTACTGTGCATTATACTATCAGAGCATTCAACTGCAATTAGTAAGAACACAGGACAAAAGAGCAAGTGAAAAAATCCTGCTTCCCTCACTCAGGACAATGGGATGCATATCAGTGTGAATGGGATGGTGAGATGAGTAGGCAGCAGGAACTCCAAAGGCTTGTCTACATTGGCAAGCTGTGACCAAAAAACCCTTTGGGGCAGCAAAATCCACAGAGCATTCACATGCAAAGTGACAAGTGGCAACAAATGCCCAATGTTGGCAACAAAACACTTCCACCTCTGCAACAGACTTTGCCTCTCCCCTTCCCTTTACTGGTCACCAATCACATAGTGTGTACTACAGTAGGGTTTCTGTCCAGGTCATCAAACTCCGGCATGTTTCCCACCATGCCCAGTTAGCTACTTTGCCCAGCTCTTTGAACTTTGCTACTCTGCAACCATGAAAACAGATGTGCTCCTCCAACTTGCAAACCCCAAGAACTTTAACATTCACATTCCTCTGTCTAGCTCATTGTGTAATGGTTCGTGGAGTCTTCTCAGGGAAACAGGGTCCTACATGGAGCACACCAGAGCTTTTGGATTTTATCAATGTGTAGGGTGAAGAAATCAGTGCAATCACAGCTGCGAGTGATCCCTAAGAATTGAGAAATGCAGTCACATTTCTTGAGCCCTTTATGCAAAGGGGCATGCTCAAAGCACACTTAAAAGGCAGAACCAAGACAGACATACCAGAAGGGGAAGGAGGCAAACAGCCAGTTTGGTGCTGCACCCAAAATATGCCATTTTTATAAAGAACTGGATGCATTCCTGGCTGAGGACCCCATGTCCACTACCAAGGAACCTATGGATACTTCCCATAGCATAGAGACAGAAACAGGACTTAATCTGGAGGCACAAGTTCTTGATGAAGAGATGGAAGCAGAGAAGGAAGAGCAGCTCACTACTACATAGCCAACCTATGTGCAAGGTAGCTTGAAATTGTTCTCAAGTCCCAAGAAGTCTCAGCAACTTTACAGGGAGCATGAAGCAAGGGAAGTGACATAGGGTAAGTTGCTCTACTGAAGCTGTTACAGCAGTGTGGGGCAATAAATATGCTGTGTATTGCAGTTGGGCAGAGAGGGGCAGATGGCAGCTAAGTTGCTCTTGCAGCTGGGAAGGAGGAGAAGCATGGGGTAAACAGAGGCAGTATTTCTGTGAGTTGGCTAAGCCCTGCCTCAGTCTGTGTTATGTCCAAACAGAGCATTGATGTACACAGAGATATCAATATAATCTTGCTGGGAGATGGTGTTGAAGCTTTTCCTGAGGTTCTTATTAAAATTTAAACACAGAGATTTACATGCACATACACACAGTCACAGCAACTTTATTCAAAAGTGATATTCATATGTGGATTCAATTAACCTTAGTGGTGGTGTTCTAATTTTTGCAAAACCATTTAAAAAACTCTACGTTCCTAATTGAAATTTTCAAGTTCAGCTGTTCATTACGCTGCAACCCTTATGTTATACAAGTAACAGAATACACATTAGATCTTGGTCAGATTACATTCCAACTCCACAGGTGTCGTCACATATGTTCTTTAGGGCTCTACCTCCCAGCTGTTAAGTGTTTAAAACCAATCCAGAATACATATGTTCTTTATACCATCACCTAAAAAAGTATCATCCTTAACTTTGAATTTCTTGTTCCATTTTCTAATTTAAAACTGATCCTAAATGTAAGTTTAATACTGACTGAATACAAAACCTGTGTGTCACAGGATCCTATTGTACTGCCTACTTGATCTCTGAGACACAGCCCCAATAGAACTCTATAAATCAAAGAGAAAAACCTTGAAAGCAATGTTCCTAAACCTCCCATGTAAGTCAGAAGTCCAAGCTAACAGTTGAATGAATTATTGTAGATGCACGCGAGGAATAGGTCTGCAGTTTGAATTATGAAAACATATTTCAAGTCTGTAGAGTAATAAAATTAACTGGAACTGCAAGTACATTGACACAGTAGCAAAAGACTTTCCCCTCAACTAATACCTACACACAGTGGGAAACACCCTACATAGTCTTTAATAATACTGCTAGCATGTGCAACTTGCATATTTTGCTGATGTCAAGTTACTGCTATCCCAGAAATAGAGGCTTCTGAACTTGTCGTCTTTGAAACTGTTTTTTTTAATTGCATGCAGATAAATGCGATACATTTTTAAAGTAACTCAAGTCCACAAAAGATCTGTAAATGAATTAAATTCAGAAGAAAGCTATAAAGCAATTTCTTTGCTACTTACAGAAGAAGATGCATTTGAAAAATGTTCTTAGTATTTTATACAGGATTTTCAAGAAGGGATGAGAAATGTTAACCAGTAGGGACTGGAGCAGCTCTCCATCTGCCTGGGCAGGAGGCTGTTCCAGGTCTCCCAGACCTGCCATGGACAGGAGCTGCTCCCACTGGTCTGAAACATCCCCTGAATGGGGTAGAGGGCCACACCAGCCCACCCACAACAGGTGGAGGGGGCCCACTTGCCCACACGAATTGGTTAACCAGTTAAATACAATTTTACATCCCTAATTCCAAGACAGCTTCATACTTCAAATGTTTTGTGACTCTGTGCTCAGAACATCAAGTGCTCACCTTCAGTTCTGTGGCCAACTTAGAGAGGGTCCTCAAAACCACACCAGAAGCACAGGAAGAAACAGTGCCTCAGATAGTTCTGTATTGAGAAATCCCAGGAGAAGCCAAGTGAAACTTATAAACACTAGTGAAACTGATACATTTTTGTAAGCAGCCAGAAGAGGCAGGGCATAAGGAAGAAACCTAAGAGGTCTGCATATAGCAATAGATTAGGTCTCTTTATTAAGAGCACAGAGAGAAGCAACAACTCTTTTTCTCCTATAACCCAGGAAGAGAAACTAAGACAGCAAGAGGGCAGGGGAGATGATTGAGTTGTGTGACAAAGATGTAAAATTGCATGTCAGCTCACCAAGGTTGCTGATAGGACAACCACAGAGCACTGGCTCTAGAAAGAAGGGAGAGGAGGAAAAAGCAGACAAAGCACCAGAAGTTCTTTCTGAGGAGGAATGAGAGCAGCTGGAACCAATGTATAGTAAAGAGACTCAAGGAACAGAGTGGAATTTAAACTACTGGTCCTTTAACAGGCTGGGAGAGGAGCAAGAAGTAGAATACTTTGGTGCTGACAAACAGCTAACAGTTTGAGGATCCATGTAAAACCAGAAAAGCAGCAGGGCTGGGGACAGCAGCAGGAACAAAGAGGAAAAGACAAGAATATGCATGAAGGTGAGGGGGGGGGACACAGAATAGATTTGAAAACAAGTGATTTCTTCACAGGAAAATCTATTAGAGCAGTCAGAACTCATTTTTGAGGGAGATACAGAACGGAGTATCTTGATATAGGTTAATAGTGTATCACATGCATGGTTTGGGAAATGGGGGAGGGATGGACGTTGCAGCAAAGGGCCACAAATTTATTCTTCTGCGAATGATAAGCTGGAAAATACTCAATCCTGACCTCACAACCTGGAACAACAACATATTTTGGTCTGAATAAATAGAAACTGTCCAAGTAGTTTAAGCCTGTTGGGGATGAAAGCTAGCCTATGTTAAATATATAGGAATATGCAATCGTGTGTAACTCCTTGCCAATTTTGGGGTTTAAAGATTGCATCATAACACATGCACAAGGAAGCCAAATTAACATTGCATAAGTTTTTTTCTATCCTTCTCTGCTCTTCCCCATCTCTGTCTCCTGTCCTGACTCTGGTCCCTTTCCTCCTCTGCTCTGAGCCACACCCAGCTGATATCTCCTCCAGTCTAGTCCCCATCCCTACGTACCAATCTGCTCTGCATTCTCATCTAGTTGCTTCTTACTTCTCCCTCACAGAGCATGGAACACCCGCAAACTGAGGAAGGAAAGCACAGAAGAGAGCCTTTCCCTGCCCTCAATTCTTTGCACACAACCATATCACCCACTGAATCTGGGCCGGAATGGACTATGAGATCTGTGCAGATGGAATCCGTAGAGAAACTATCTAGCTGCCTGTCTCTAACTCTATTATGTGTGCACAACCAGATTTTTCAGGAACCTTCACCATAGCAAATGGTGAGAGATTTTTTTAAGGGAAGGCAAAAAGCACATCCCTTGATACTTCAGCAATACCTTTGCCAAATGTTAAGTCCTGCTCAATGGCACGATTTAAAATAGCACATACTGATGATACAATAAGACCACCTTAATATTACATTGTTCAAATAAGGAATAATTGCAAATGTGAAACAAATATGGGAAAGGAGTGTTTTGTTTTTGTTCCATGTATCTTGTAATTCACACTCCTACGTTAGACTTACCAGTTCAGGTAAAAGAAAACTCTACATTTGATTGTTAAATCTTTCTCCACAGCCCAGTGGTGTTAGAACTTACACCAAGCAAAGAAGCAATAAAATATTCACTAAATTTATTTACAGTTACTACTTGACTGTATCATTTTGTCCAACTACTTTGTTGTAAATGCTCACCATAACTATTCACTGTACAGTGACTGCTATGAGTTAAATACTGATCTTTGAAATTTTTCATGTAAACATCTTAATATTTAGATAAATACAATCTGTAAGAACAAAGCAAAACTCAATGATATTTTCTATAGCTATCATACAGAAACACATACTTAGTGGAGAAAATGTATTAAAATACTCTATTTCTTCAGATTAAACTTTGTATTCAGTTTCTATTTGACAAATATAGAACATTGGATGCAAAAATATTTGTCCTGTGCATGCTTTGTAAAGCCAATGTTAATACAGATGTCTGGCAAACTTTGCCTAGATTTCAATTTGCTCATTTTTAAACATCATAAGCCAGCTGAGTCCATTCTACGCCATTTGCTTCTTCTGCAGTTTGCAGGTACTTACTGAATATAGTTTAGCAAAAACCAATTTTATATCAATATTAACCTAAACACATGTACACACACACACACACACACACTAATGATCAGAATCTCTTCAAAGCATTTGGCAAATATTACCTAGTTAGTTCTCACAGCAGCCCTGTGAGGTAGATATGTACATTTTACACACAGGAAAAATGAGTTAGAAAAAAATTAGTGAACTAGCTTGCCTAGAGTTACAGGGTACTGGCCCCACTATACTTAGAATATAAGAGCTTTTGAATCCGATCTGTACTCCCATGTTCAACACAGGCCACACCTCTTTTACATACTCTGACACACACACACCCACTCCCTCTCCCACACACCTTTTTTGGGTCTTTTTATATATTCCTGAAAGATTAAATGAAGTAACAGAGAACCACTAAAGAGGTGCTTTAGTTAGCAACAACACTCAAGGAAATTTCAGAGTTAACAGCCTCACCATATCTGTTCACAAATCATGAGAGCCAGTTGCCTGGATAAGTTTACAACATGTCACCTCTGAAAAGCATCCATGATTCAAGGATGCAGTGTTAATTGCTAATTGTGCTTCTGGAAGCAAAAGCATATTTAAAATCAGAGTAAACCAAAAAAATCCCTTTTAGTCTTAACTCTCAAGTGCTAAATTTGGCTACAGTATTTTCCAAATCACATCTCATCAGGAAAAAAACGTTAACTTCTAAGAACACAGTATCTACTTAACCAAAAAAAAAATCACCACAGCAATCTACTTACAGAAACTTCCTCTGTAAGAAATAAGCTTCAACTAGTCTGTTCCAGATTTTATCCAACCTATTTGTTATACGTTAACTAATGACCATGCTTAAGTCTATCCCCCCCCCCCCGCCCAAAATCTTAATTGTACAATATTTGAAACTGCCGCTATCAAAGATTAGCTCAGTGGAGTGAATCTGTATCTTCTTTCCCCACAGCAATAGACACTCCGCGCATTTAAAGGGTTCTGTCTGAACGAGCAGGATGCGAACCTGCAAAGAAACAAGAGAACAGACTCCCACCTGAAGCTATCCCTTTAGGGCTCAGTTCAGCAGTCTGAACCATCTCCAGTTAGGGTGCCTGATTTTCACTGGCCCGTTGTGCTGAGTTTCAAGTGGGCGTTTCTCCTCGTTTAAACGCCTCCCCCCTCCTCCACTGTGCACTCACCTTCTCTCTGGCTCTTGCCCAGTTCTTAGACGTCCTCCCGCCTCTGGAAACTGATGCTGGCATATGCGCTCAAATCGTCGCTCGAGTGGCTACTCCCACAAGGCTGATTAGGGGCTTTGGGCGGCGGTTGCCGCCCCGCCGGCACAGAGGTGCCCTCTTGGGGGTGGTGGGCGGGTTGGCGACGGTGATTAAAATCCTTCACTAAGTCCAGGTCGATGTAGTTGAGCCCGTTCTCCAAGCCACCCCCGGTCCCGGGCTGCGGCTGCTCCCTCCTGGCGGCCGCCCCCAGCTCCCCGGCGGCAGGCCGGAGCCAGACGTTCTCGAAGGAGGCCGAGCTGTGGCGCTTCACCTCCTCCGCGCCCCCCGCCCCGTAGAGCTGGGGCGCGTTGAGGCCGGCGCTGCCCGCCGTGCCGCGGGCGTTGCTCGGGGTGGACGAGAAGGTTTCGGAGCTGTGGCGCCGGCGGCCCCCTTGCGGGTCGGCGCGGATCACTTTGGCGCTCTGGTTGCGGCCGGGGCTGAGGCTGACGCGGGTGAAGGCGCTGTGCACCCCCGGGCCTCCCAGCAGGGAGGAGGAGCGCGGCAGCGCCGGGGCCGGCTCGGCCGGCGGCTGCGCCTGGGCGGAGGCAGGGGCGGCAGCGGGGTCCTCCGCCACGACGCAGCCCGTCCGCATGTCGGCGTAGTTGAGCAAGAGGGCGGGGGGCGAGGGGTCGGCACAGCCCGGGCAGGGCCCCCCGACACCGCCGCCCTGTTCCATAGTCACATAGTCCCGGCCACTGGGGGCAGCTCCTCGGCCGGGCCGGGCCGCACATGCCGCCCGCGCGGCCCCGTAGCCGGCTTGGCAGGCCGCCCGCGGCGGGCCCAGCTCCATGTTCATGTAGTCGGAGCCTTCCTCCCCCCGGGGCCGCGCGGCCGACGGGAAGGGCGGCTGGTCACTGGCCACGAACTCGATGTTCACGTACTCGCCGGGGCTCTTGGGCTCGGGCGGCAGCAGCAGCGGGGGCTGCTCCCGCGCGCGCGGCAGGGTGCTGGCCTTGGGGCCGTCCAGAGACAAGCGGGTGGGTCTGGCCAGGCGGCTCCTGCTCTGCGCGGCCGCTTGGCGGAGAGGCGGCTGCTGCGGCGGAGGCTGCGCCCGCTGGGGCCCGCCGCCCTCTTGGCCCCCGCTTCCTCCGAGACTGTCGCTGCTGGTGGAAGAGGACGAGTCCTCCGCGGCGTAGAGCAGCCGGCCGGAGCTGAGGGAGATGCGCAGCGGGGGGCCACTCTCCTCGGCCGCTGCCCTGCGCTGCACGTGTTTGAAGGAGCGCGGCAGGGAGAAGTAGGAGTAGATGGGCTTGTGGGGGGGCTGGCCCGGGTCCTGCGCTGAGGTCTCCTCGGAGCCCGGCGGCCCCGAGTTGGCGAAGTAGCAGTCCGGCGGGGTGCTAGTGGCGGAGCCGCTGGCGGGGGACATGTTGATGTAGTCACTGCCGCTGCAGGGGAGCTTCCCTTCGCTGCTCTCTACCGAGAGCTTTGGGTGGTGGCCAGCCCCGTTCGTCCAGATTTTGCCATAGCCCGCAGAACCACCCTCAGGAGAACAGCTGCCACTAGGGGACATCATCATGTACCCATTGGAGTCCACCATGGCTTGGACGTGGCGACCCCCCCTGCCAGGGTTGATGATCTGCTGTGGGGCTGAGACGCTCTTGGGGCTCATGGGCATATAGTCACCACCTTTAGGAGCGCCACCACTGCTGGGCACAGGGGCCACCCCAGGAGACATCGGCATGTAGCCATCATCAGTGTGTGGGGTGGAGTTGGTCCGGTGGTGGCTGCCCTCCAGGTGGTGCATTTCCAAATGCTCTTCAGGATAGGAGTGAGTGGGCACAAAGGCTGAGTGCCGGTAGGAGGGCAGCCGATTGCCACCACAAGGGTAGGAAGGCAGCATTTCTGTGTACTCCTCAATGGAGGCCACTGAAGACTGTGATGGTGTCTTCTGGTGGGAGATGGTGGGTGAGGTGCCTGCAGAGTGAGTCCGCTTCCTGAAGCCCTTCTCCAGATCAGTTACCTCCTCTCCGCCACTCCGGGGACAGCATGGGGTGCCAGGAAAGCGGCACTGCTGCTGTGGTTGGCAACTGCGAGGGAGGAAGTGGCCATTGGGAGCTGCCAGGCTGCAGGACGAAGCAGCCTTGCCCCCCATACAGATGTAGTTATTGAGCTCCTCATCCCCCCGCGCTGGTGGGGTGTGCCCCAAGGAGTCGGGGGTCACACTGCGAAAAGAGCTGCGGAAATCACAGGGGCTGGAGCCATACTCATCAGATGAGATGAAACCGCCATCACTGGGGGAGCCTGATACCGAAGCACTGGACCTGCGTGGGAAGAGGCAGTCTGAGGTGGAGCCATGGCCACTGGTGCTGCTGGATGACAGGCTGACTGGACTAGTGGCTGAAGGGGAGCAACGTGAAGAAGGCATTGGGATAGAGCGACTGTGATTGAGCGGAGGGTGAAGCCTGGAGTTGCCACGGTGCCTATGTGAGTGGGTCCGGTTGGCACTGGGGCTTACTGGGCTGCCGTCAACTGAGGCAGGCCTGGACATAGTTCCTTCCCCATCACTAGAGGCTCTCACTCTGAAAGAGCTGGGTTTGCCTCCTGTCCCTCCTCCTCCACCACCCCCAGCAGGAGAGGTAGCAGTCACACTTTCAGTCCTGGACCTGCGACTAAGCCCTACCTGGCTGGGCGGGGGGTTGTTGACATGGTGTCTGCTGCGGAGGGGCACAGAGATGGGATTGGAGCAGTTGGAAGAGGACTGGCTCTTGCTGCGGGGCCGGAATTCCTCACTCATAGCCCGCATGGCCTCCAGGATGGTCTCATGCATGTTCTGTGCCACCACTGAATCATCCACCTGCATCCAGAATTCACCAGGCCCAGTCACGGCTGAGCGCCCCACCTCGATGAAAAAGAAGTTCTCAGAGTGGCCACACCTGCGGATATTGAGCAGCTGCAGTACCACAGCAGCTGCATCTGAGTTCAGCTTCACAAAGCTGATGGTTTTGTTGGTCAGGCACAGGCGGTAGATGCCAATCAGGTTCTTGGTCTGGCCCAGACCTTTAGGTTTCAGGATCACTTGCCAAACCTCCTTGAAAGCTGGACCAGGAATCACCTCACCATAGTTATCACCTGCCTCCCCTACCCCTGCACTGCCACCCCCAAAGGAGATGTCGCTGTGGTGGTGATGACGGTGATGATGGAGGTGGTGGTGGCCTTTGGCCCGATTGTGCAACTGCAGCAAGGCTTGATACCAGCTCTCCTGCTCAGATTCACTGTCAGCTGCAATGGCAAAATGCTCGTCCTTGGTATAGAGGGCCACCAGGTGCTTGTTCTTGGAGTCTGCCCGTTTGTTGATGTTGAAGCAGCTCTCCAGTGGGATGGAACGCTTTGGGGCTCCTGACTTATGTCTCCACTTCTTCTCATTCTCATAGTACTCCAGCCGGGCAGGTCCCGACTCGCTAGCTGCCCTCAGCACGAAGAAGCGTTTGTGCATGCTCTTGGGTTTGCGCAAATAACCCACCTTCCTGACATCTGAGAAGAAGCCCTCATTATTATCCGTGGGGCTAGCCATGGTGGAAGGAGAGGTGGTGGTGCTTTTAGGGCAGCTATCAACCCACAGGCCTCCAAAACTGCCAAGGAAGGCAGAAAAAAAAACACACCTCTTAAAATACAATTCATGCAACAACCATCGTAATAAAACAAGCACTCTAGCTCGGAATCCCCTCTCCAAAACAGAATGGGGGAGGGGATACTGGCAGGGTGAGGGCAGCTGTTCAGTGGCAGAGGCAGCTTCCAACAGCACAGCAGCGTTTATATTGCTGTTTATGCCCAAATCACCCGTAGAAGGGTAAATATATCCTTAAAAAGTCCAGTCCCAGTCAGTCCAGATGAAAATCTAGTTCTTTCAGCAGCAGCCGCCGGGGAGAAGAAACGCATCTTTCAGTCTTACGGGTCGGATTCCTCTGTAGCGAGGAGCAGGAAAGGGGTCCCTCTTGCTTCGCTCCCAAACAAACACCCCTCCCTTCACAAGTTCGCTTCAGCAAGCAGCAACCTCTGTAACAGAGCCTCTGGGTAGCGGTTTGTTTTGCAAAGTCCGGGGCTTACACCCAAAAAAACACACGCTTCTTCCCCCCGAAAAGCATAGCCCAGCCCCCAAACAATCAGCGCTGAGGCTGCTGCTTCTGTTGGTGCGCGAGGAGGTTGGCGACCCCATTCAGTCCCATCTCGTTAGGAAGAGAAAGTGCCATTTCAACACAAAATGCAGCAGCAGGAGGGGAAGCAGCCCAAGTGGGGAAGGCACATCCTCTCTTCCGCCGCCGCCTCCTCCTCATTCCAGTCGGGAAAGGCGCCGAGGCCAGCAGCAAAGCCCCCTCCCGTGCCCCAGGCTGATCGCGGGTCTGGGGCCGCCGGGGCTGACTTCTCCTCCGGCTGCTTCTCGGAGTTTCGCAGCGCCCCAAACCCAAACAAGCGGCGGTGTCTGTGTTTATGAGTCCGGCCCCCTCCAGCCGCCGCCGAGACTCAGTCTCACTCCGAGGAGAGAAACACGTGACGGCGCCAGTGCGTGGACCATCCCAGCAGCGGCCGAGGGAGGCTCCAACCTAGCCTGGTGCCGCGGCATTCCACTCCGCCCCCTCCTCCCCGCCCGCCGCTCCTTTCATTCAGCGCTGCTGCGGCTGCAATTACCTTCGGGCTCCGATCTGCTCGGCGCCCCGGGGGGCCGCCTTCCTATTGGCGGCACGGCCTGTCTCTCAACCCCTCCACGGGAGGAGGCGCCCAGGCTAGGTTGAGGAGTGGAGCGTAGTAAAAAGGCGTAGACGCCATTCACTGGCGTGTTATTTATAAACTAGGGGCTTGCGAGTGAATCTCTGCAGTGTGGCAACTTTGCTCGAGGCGCTGCTGCTGCTGCTGCGTTGTAACCACGAGGCTCCCTCTTCCCCCCACCTTCCACATGCGAGCTGCGTCTAAACTCTAGTGCTGCCTGATCTGCAGTATAGTCATAGAGGTGCTTAAAATCATCGCCCTCATCTACGCCAGCTCTTCGGCATGTTGGTGCTTTCCCTTTCAAAGAGGGTAAAGATCCAAAGAAGTTAATGCAATCACTAAATTCAAAACAGAAACGTCCCCCTCTCCCCAGCCCCTTCCTCCTTCCCAACCTTCTCCCACTCAAAATGCATCCGCAAACGGTTCGTGAACGTCCATGGAATTGGAGATTTCGGTAACATAATATAGAGTGATTCTCCTGAGCCGAAGTAAGATTGTCCTCCCCTGAGCTGCTCAGAACATTGAACTGAAACTATCCCCGGGAGCAAAAATCTAAAATAATGCAAGTTTATGTTGCATGATAGTTTCCATATAAATTGGATCCCAAAGTTCTCTACAGATTTAAATCCAAATAAGACCCATAATGGGACTGGCAATTGAAAATAGGATTTGCATGTATATGGTGCAGTTTTGAGACACTGAAACAATGCAATTGACAATTTTTGTGTGATTTTCATTTCTGCAGATATTTCTGATTCAAATGCACCAGTGACTGGTTTTATAATCTGTTTCCTAATAGCATGGAGCCAAAAAATCACAGATTTAATCTATTCTCTACCCATTTATGCCCTGAATAAAGATTTTTATTGATTGGTGGAGATTTATCATTGCTGGAAATGCAAATATATGTTATTATATTTTAGAGCAGAATTGTATAGTAGAAGTTCCTGTAGAATTTTTTTGATGTAGTGTCAGGCAGTTAACTATATTTCCCAAAATCATGATATGCTAAATTAAGCTGAATATTCAGCATGATTTGCAGTTTACAGTGGTGAAATGTGCTGTATGCGTAACTTTTATTTCACTGTAAGGGTGAAAGACGACACCAGAAGTGTTGCAATCCCGTTCTAAAAAAATAAATTACTCAATGCTGCCATCTCCAGGGCAGTTAATTAAAATATCTTGGAACATCTTTTTTCTTTTTCACTCCAAATATGGAATGCATTTTTATAGGTTCCAGATTGGTTTTTGTTTTTTTAATTGTTTGTATGCATTCATTGGAACATGAATTAATCTACATATCCTATATAGTATAGCACGTCTTTAATATGCATGTTGCTGGCAATATATTTAGTAAACAAGCTGTTATTGATATACTTTGATAATTTATGTGAGAAATGCAATAAAAACATTCATAATTACTTTCAATATTGAATTACAATGCAGATTTTTTTTGCGTTTATGTGGAGCCAAACATGGAATAACTAATGCATAATCATTGGATAATGTTAATCTGTTGCAAGGAAAATTATCAAGTGATCATTAATTGTAAAATGACTTTAGATCATGTGTAATCTAAACAAAAAATGAAATGTTTTCACTGAAATATTTGCAGTAAAATTTGGAGAGTTTAGAAACGGTAAGATGCATCGTTGCAGTCTTAATATCTTTTCCTCTTAGAACTAATAATCCTGATAAAATGTCAAATACATAAGCATTATATTATTGTTTGTATTGCACAATATCTAGGATGAGAGTCAAATTGTTAAGAAGTGTGCAGGAATGCAAACTGTAACACCTATATGGCTTTTCCCTTTCCCATTGTCAGCCCTCTAAATGTGCCCTTTGCAAAATAGTTAAGTAAAGAAGCAAAGAATTATACCAAAAATGTATCATCTGGTTGTATACTGGATTTCAGTGTATTATGGACCACATCTTGTGTAGGGACAGGGAGCTTCCTCAGCCCTATCCCCAAACTTCATGGAGCTGCTGATTGTAGAATTTCAGCCTTAAGTGACTGTAGAGAACAGTGATTAGCTACCATGCCAGCCAATCAATGAAGAATTTCAAAGGGGTATGTCTTGTTGACCATGGGGCAAGGCCACCAGACCCCAAAGCTAGCTAGTGTACAGTCTGCATTCCACAGTCTGTGCAGTGGGTGGTGCACATTGCTGCTTTTCAAATTGATGCAGCTGTCTGACCTAAGTCATCTGGTCCTGTCCCAGCATGATTTCTTACCCCTTCTGCCAGCACCCAAAGGCACATGCATATTTGTATATACCCTCCGTAGACTTGGCTATTGTTGTTGGATGGCTACATTTTGTTCACAGTTACATTTCTGGTAATAAATAACAATTTATTAAATTTACTGTATACAGTGGTTTTCTTTCCAAATGATCCCAATGTATTTCATAAATAATATTGAGACATACAACACTGAAGTGCAATCACTTCTAGGTGGACAGACATCTGGCATGCAGTGCATCATGCTGCCAGAAATGATGGAGAGGAAATTTGGAACAAGAGTAACTGGGTAAACTTTTACAGTTTAAAAAAAGAGTCATGAGATCATTAATGTCTACACTCAGCAGACAGGATTGTCCACACATTTATTATCAACTATAAACTTACTTTGCAGATATCAAGATTTTTTATTCTATTTCCAGTTTTCAAATTGAGGTTTTCCATAACTGTCCTTTCTATACTAAGCCCTTCATTTACACATTGTAAAGGGAGCATCTGATACTTTTATCAGCCTTTGAAAGCTACAGCTTTAGTGAACAGCTTGATCTCAAACACCACCTTGGAGGAGTTTCCTACCCATTTTAACTTCGGTCTGTAGCATATTAAATGTGAGCTATTATTTTTTATAATCTAACAATATTCAAATGTGCAGGACAGTATACCAAACAAGCAGAATGTGCCTGTATCTTTTCTATTCTCTTTGGGCTTGTTACCACTACAGAGACGATTGAAGCTGCCACAGTCAATCTTCCGGGAGTCAAATTAGTGGGTCTAGTGAAGACACACTAATTTGAACTGGGAGGGTGCTCCTGGCAGTTCCAGTAGTCTTGCTCTTATGAAGAGTAAGAGAAGTTGATGGGAGAGTGTGCTCCCATCCACCTCCCACTGTGTGCACAGCGCCAAAATACGATTTAAATTCTTCAGCTCCAGCTACATAATTAACGCGGCTGGAGTTGCGTATCTTAAGTCGACTTTTTCCTTTAGTTTAGACCAGGCCTTTCTGTGATGCTAAGTCTTCTAGGATGATGCTGAGGTCACTATTTGGTGGTTGTAGCAGGATCTAAACCTACATAATCATATTTTTCAACCACCTTCACCCTACACCCTGGATACCCACATTTAAATATGCCAGAACTATTGTTATAGGGACAATACATGTATTCACTATGGAGAAATTAAGGAAATATAATAGACCAGATTTTGGCCCATGCTAAAGTTTTGTTGTGTCATTCGGTGAGCACAAAGGGTCTACAAAGCAGGCCTAAATAGTTATTTTAGGATTAATATGGCATGGAGTGATTTATACCATCAACTCTTACCATACCCCCATCCAACCCAATGCTGCTGAGAAGGTCATGGGCCAGTGGAACCTAGTGTGTGGGTGGTCCTGGGCTTCTAGGACAACCTATAGGAGGGCCACTGCAAGCCCACAGAATTTAGAGAAGATTTAATGCTGTTCTACTTTAATGTGGGAATAGTTTGGTCTAAAGCCATCTTTGCCCACTCACACACCCCAGCAGTACCAAGCAGAGTTCTGATATACATGAATTTCTAGCCTAATATGTTTAATTTTGCATTTGAAATACCATCCAGTCAGTCAGACAGTTCAAAGTCTACATACACCCTTAATGCAGTGAGAGCACCTATTATATATTTAACTTTTCATATGAATTTCACAGTTTGCTTTTTATCTCCTTTGCATTCACAAGTTTCTTTTGTTCTCTCTTATCTCAACTTCCTTTTACCTTGATACTTCTTTACTTAGCTCTCTTTTCTATTGACCTTTGTTAAGTGACTGTTTCCTGTTCTCTCCTTGTAAAACGGGATCCTGCTCCTGCCAGTATTTTTTTTAAACTTCTAGTGTTAATTTTGACTCATTTACAGAGGTATACATCAGTAACTTCCTTGAAATCAACAAAGTTAACAGGGTTATAAAATAATGTGAGATAAGGATCAGGTCCTCCCTCATCATCTATCCCAATACCAGGATCTTCAGGTCTGAACTGCTACTCCCAACTGTAGAGATCTTCAGATCTGAAATATCATGATAGCTTCTAATTCCACCTGCTATACCTAACTTTTTCTCTGTCCTTTCCCATATTGAACAAACTTTCAAAATTTTAACCACTGGCACCACTAAAAAATGTAGGCCAGGAAAGCTATATTTTCTGGATATTTTTTCACATCATGTCCTGATGGCTTGATCCAACACTTAGATAATATGAATACTGCTACCAATCATTTCCCAAACTGACTTTTAGCAAAACTGATAACAAGGGCTGTACAAGCAATGAACTTTCCCATTTAAATAATAAGCATGGTTTTAAAACTGGAAGCCATAATGTGTTTGTCACTGACATCCCACTTTTTGGGAACAAATTCCAGCTGCACCCTATGACATTTTCATTCTCATCAAAGATGTGTTTTATGGACTATATTTACATTATTTTCCTATTATTTTCTAAAAATTGCATTTTAAAATATTTTTGACAGAATAGGTATATTTTCAAAAATACCCAAGTCCAAATAAAAGTGAATGGTCTTATGCATCTGCATCACTTAAGTAATTCTGGAAAATTAAAAAATGTTATGTACGTTTTTATGCTAAGCAGGTTTTACTTTCTCAGATTTACTGTTGTCTGTGGTGGTAGCCCGGGGTGGCCAATAATTTTTGAAAGGGGACTACTTCAAAAATTTCCGAACTGGTTGCAGGCCGCCCCATAAAGGGCAGGGCCTTTGCCAGAAGGGCGGGACCTTAGGCAGAAGGTGCGGGGCCTTTAAATAGCAGAACTTGAAAGAGCTCATGCCTCTCCGGTGGCTCCCAGGCAACATATTACCAGTGGGGCCAAGAGCTGCAGGCCTTTCATCTCCTGCTATTTAAAGGGCTCGTGCCATAGCAGCTACTGGAAAGCCCAAGCCCTTTAAATAGAAGCAGTTGAAAGGGCTTACAGCTCACTGCTAACATGTTGCCTGGCAGCCACCAGGAATGCATGAACCCTTTAAATAGCAGGAGCTGAAAGGGCTCGCGCCTCCCTGGTGGCTACCAGGCCACGTGTTAGGGGGCAGAGCTAGGAGCAGCTGCGGGCTGGATGAAAGGGCTAGGTGGACTGCATCCGGCCCACTGACAGCCTCTTGCCCAGCCCTGTGGTAGCCCCTTTTATATGGGCACTTTCCCCAAAGTCCTGCTCTTTACTAAGTCTCTTCAATATAATGTTATTTAGGTATGCTTTTTCCAACATGCCTTTCTAAAGCTAGCCTTTCACATTGGGCAGAACTAAGTACTGACCGTTTTCGATCTGGTTTCCTCATCTTCCTCTTTTCCAGCTTGTAAGTATTTTTATCTCCATTATATTTTCCCCTGATTTTCCCTTTTCTATGCTTGAGAATTGCACAGGCTCATAATTATACAGTGTTTGTAAAACAATTTGACCATAAAATCACTACCTACTAAATATTATTTGATGGCATGTGTATTCATCATTATATTCCTTATTTCAAAGCTGATCTGATCACATCTTTTGTTTGTTCTAAGTATTCCTATCAATAGTATTACTTTTCAGTGTCCCCCAACACAGATTACATTTGCTCAGCTTCTTATCCAAGTTCAGAATGATTGCATTCCTGAATTAGCTTTATTCTACATGATGAATTAGTGTAATTACTTCTTTAAGCAAACAGGTAGTTTTATTTTCCTATCAGAGGAATGTTACAAATGTAATGATTATAGCACAAATACAAAACATAGAAAAATTGTGCTGGATCCTGCATTCTTTGCACACCCACAACTTCCACTGACATCTTTGAGGCAGAAACATATTTTATCTGAAGAACATGTATAGAATGCCTAATGAGAATCTTCAGGCCTATTACATCCAAAACAGTCATCTTTAATGCTTTATATGGTTATTAGCATTTATAGTTCACAGAGCCATAGAAATTAGAATTGCAAGAGTCCTGTCAAATTATCTAATCCATGACCCTGTTTGTTTAGATGGTTTCTACTGTAATTCTTGTGTTTTGACCAGTTGATTTGTAAAACAATTATGTAACAGTAATCACTTTATCCACCTCTTCAAAACTGTGTTTAATATCTCTGCATATGTATATTTTTGTGTTTTCCCTATCTCACTCCCACCTCTCTATTTAAAGATATAAAGAGAGATGAAGCCCTGTTCCCATTTCTTCCACTTAGGGTTGCCAGATGGCTTAACCAAAAATACCAAACATTCTCCACTCCCCACCCCCCACCCCCAAAAAACCCACCAGGGAAAAAATTCTGTTGAGGAAAAAAAAGGGGAGACCAAAGTTGTTGAGCAAAAAAATTAAAAAATTATTATAAAAACAAAACAAAACATTGTGGCCCCTTTAAGAAATGTCTTTGAGGCTTTTTGGCCCTAATAGGCTGCCAGCAGCCATTTGCCATCTTGTCTTACTGCTCCGGGCCAGACAACTCCCCTGCGGAACCAGGTAAGCACCCGGTATTTTCGCCTCCTGGCCAGGAAAAATCAGAAAATACCGGACATTTTAGGTGTCCAGTATGTTCTGAATATTTTTACTGGACAAGATGCGAAAATACCGGACTGTCCAGGCCAATACCGGACACTTGGCAACCCTACTTCCAACTGAGAAACAAGGAATTTCCAAAGTTGCACTATCAACCTAAGAGTAAACTAAAGACTATAATGGGATAGCTCACAATTAGACAGTTCACCCTGGAATCCCTGCCTCTATTGTCTTACTATTTCTCTGCAGTAAGTTAAAAAAAAGGCCTCCGTGCTTCAGCAAAGTTTTTTTCACTTTTAGTTTTTGGTGGATTTTTCCTCTCCACCAACAATATGGCCAGGAGCACTGATTTCCAAAGTAAGATGCTGATGGTGCAGTTTTAAATCCAGATTTTAAGTAGTTATATTCTTGTGTTACAGAAAGTGACAGTCTCAAGAAATTCTTGGTTGAGGAAGGGAATCACATATGTACATAGATGTTTTACAACAAAAAGTATGGTAAATGAATAGGGACACGAAAAAAAAATCAAAGCACAGCAGGTGGTCTTGCCCCAGGGTTATAGCATACAGGTAAGATATCTTGTCATAAAGTTTGCATTCCTAAGAACCTGAAGGGCATAAATGCCATAAAGAGAAAATGTAATTGTTTAATATTGTTCAAAGTCAGGCTTGCCACCAGGAATTCCAGGCCCAAGGACAACACATCAATAGGCCCCTATTCTATTCCCCTCCCTTGAAGCCATCTCCCTCCCCATGCAGAGAAACCTCAAGCACCTCCCCTCAGAGAACCCTCTAGTCAGTTGCTGCCCCCATCCTCCACCTGCCCAGAGGTTCCCCTTCCACTCTCCTTTCTCTCTGTACCCACCGCTCCATCTACCCTGTCCAGCATTGCCCTGCAGCAGATCTCCTCAGCTCCTTTCTCCCCGCTGTCCCTGCCTATCCCTGCTTACGCCCCTCTGCCCTTTTGCCTTTTCAGACTGGTTCCGCCACCCTCCTGGGCCTTTCTCCCTGAAGTCCTGTGTCCGGCTCTACCCTCAGAGCTCCCTCCTTCCCTTTCCAGCCTGGCTCCCCCCTCCCTGTTCACTCTACCCCTCATCTCCTGCCCTGCCACTCTGTGGACCTGTGTGGGAGTTCAAAACAGTAGGAAACTCCTGCCTCCCTCTGCCCCACTGCACTGCTGCTGCTGCCCCCACTTCCACTCTGCTTGCCTCCCGCCCTGCCCTGCCCCTACTACTACTTCTGAAGCCCTGCCCTCCATGGGAGCCAAGCCGCCTCCCCACCATGGGGAGGTGGGGCAGTGTCCTATGCACGGGTGTCCCCCACCACCATAGAGAGGATATGGGCAGGCGCACACCCTAGTCTCCCTGGCCCTGAAGCACAGCGAGGGTGGAGGGCACATGGCTCTAGCCTCCCTGGCCAGGAGCACAAGGAGGGTGGATGCCAGGGGAAGCAACACTCTGCCCCCAGAACACATACAGTAGGCATTCTGGGGGCAGAGTGTGGGTGGGGACAGGTTGCAGTTTGGGAAGGCAATGCCTTCCCCTGCCTAGCATACCGGCTGCCCATAGGCAGGGCTTAAAATGGCAAGAAGCTCTGGACTCCCTTTCACTCTGCTGCTCAGCAAATACGAGCTACAGGACTCTCTGTAGCTGTTGCCACACTACTACAGCAGCACTATTTAAAAAGACTGGGTCAACTCCAGGCCCCCTTAATTCCACCAGGCCCTTGTACTATATCCCACATCCTTAGCCCCTATCAGCAGGCCTGTTCAAAGTAATATACCTAGCAGTTATAGGAAGAAATATAGTGAAGGATATTTTAATATGACTATCACAGGGTATAATTTCTTAACAATGAGATGTTAAGACACGATAGTTGAGCCAGTTAAAATTAGACTTTACAAAATTTTAAAAAACCAAAGCCAATCCTGCACTGCTAGGAGGTGAATACAGGTTGAACATCTCTAGTCCAGTACTCTCTGGTCTGGCAACATCTATGGTCTGGCATGATTTTAGTTAATCAGATGTCTACTTACCATGTGTTTAGCCAAGTTTCCACAGGCCCTGCAAAGTTTGTTTACAATCAACAGTTCTGGTTCTCTGTGTTCTGTTTGTTAGTTCTAAATTACCCCTACATTTCTTGTAAGAGACCAGCAAACAGTGGAAGGCTGTGACTAGTCTGCAGAGCTTTTCTGGGATACCAGAGGCATCCCGGAAAAGCTATGCCATGTCCAAGAAACACGTGCACTTTTTCGGAATAATTTCCGAAAAAGCAGATGTGTTTTTTCGCCATCCCTGTAATCCTCATTGTATGAGGAAGGAAGGATGTGCCGAAAAAGGAGGTTTTTCCGAAATTTGGCCACGCGTAGATGGGCCAAATTTCAGAAAAGCCTCTTTTGAAAGAAAAGCAGAAAAAGATATGCAAATTGCAAACCACAATTTTCAGGCTCGACATAGCTGAAATGCTAAGTGTAATCATGTTTTTTATGCTTTATCTACTTATTTCCTTGTGCCAATACAGTACAATTGTGTAGGTTTACATAGGGTATATCAGTACAGTCATATATTATTAAGCAGCATTTGCAAGTGCTGCTCCATTTATTTGACTCAGTGATTAACCTCTCATGGTTTGGAAAATTCTCTGGTTTGGCACAGGTCAGGGCCCAAGGGTGCCAGACCAGAGAGATTCAACCTGTAGTGTGATTTGGACAGAATCTTTCCATGTCAAACTTTTATTATCTGAGTTCTTATTATTAATACACCTATTTCTGTTTTCACTGATAGAGTTGTTAAGAACATAAGAACAACCATACCGGGTCAGAGCAAAGGTCCATCTAGCCCAGTATCCTGTCTGCCAACAGTGGCCAATACCAGATGCCCCAGAGGGAGGGATCACAACAGGTAATCCTCACATGATCCCTCCCCTGTCACCCACTTCCAGAAAAACAGAGGCTAGGGACACCATTCCTACCTATTCTGGCTAATAGCCATTGATGGACCTAACCTCCATGAATCTATCTAGCTCTTTTGATCCCTATTAAAGTTCTAGCCTTCACTGCATCCTCTGGCAAGGAGTTCCACAGGTTGACTGTACTGAGTGAAGAAAAACTTCCTTTTGTTTGTTTTAAGCATGCTGCATGTTAATTTCATGTGGTGACCCTAGTTCTTTTATTGTGGGAATAGGTGAATAACTTTTCCATATTCACGTTTTCCATACCAGTCACATAGACCTCTATTGTATCCCCTTTAGTCTCCTCTTTTCTAAGCTGAAAATTCCAAGTCTTTTTATTCTGTCTTCATATGGGACCCGTTCCAAACCCCTAATAATTTTTGTTGCCCTTTTCTGAACCTTTTCCAATGCCAATATATCTTTTTTGAGATGAAGCGAACACATCTGAACACAGTATTTAAGATGCGGACATACCATGGTTTTATATAGAGGCAGTAAGATATTTTCTTTTTCTCTATCCCTTTTTTAATGACTCCTAACATTCTATTTGCTTTGACTGCTGCTGCACTCTGAGTGGATGTTTGCAGAGAACTATCCACAGTGACTCCAAGATCTCTCCCTTGAGTAGTTGTAGTCAAATTAGTCCCCATCATATTGTAAATATAGTTGGAATTATTTTTTCAATGTGCATTACTTTACATTTATCAACATTAAATTTAATTTGCCTTTTTGTTGCCCAATCACTAAGTTTGGTGAGATCTTTTTGAAGCTCTTCACAATCTGCTTTGGTCTTAACTATCTTGAGCAGTTTAGTATCATCTGCAAATTTTGCTACCTCACTGTTTACTTCTTTCTCTAGATCATTTATAAATAAATTGAATAACATGGGTCCCAGGACAGACCCTTGGGAAACCCCACTAGTTAACTCTCTCCACTCTAAAAACTTACCATTTATTCCTACCCTTTGTTTCCTGTCTTAACCAATTATCAATCCATGAAAGGACCTTCTCTCTTATCCCATGACAACTTACTTCACTTAAAAGCCTTTGGTGAGGGACCTTGTCAAAGGCTTTCTGGAAATCTAAGTGTACTATATCCACTGGATCCCCCTTGTCCACATGTTTGTTGACCCCCTCAAAGAACTCTAGCAGATTAGTAAGGCATGATTTCCCTTTACAGAAACCATGTTGACTTTTGCCCAACAAATTATATTCATCCATGTGTCTGACAATTTTATTCTTTACTATAGTTTCAACTAACTTGCCCAGTACTGACGTTAGACTTACCGGTCTGTAATTGCCAGGATCACCTTTAGAGTCCTTTTAAAATATTGGCATCACGTTAGCTATCTTCCAGTCATTAGGTAAGGAAGCAAATTTAAAGGATAGGTTACAAACCAGAGTTAATAGTTCCACAATTTCCCATCTGAGTTCTTTCAGAACTCTTGGGTGAATGCCATCCAGTCCCGGTGACTTGTTACTGTTAAGTTTATCGATTTGTTCCAAAACCTCCTTGAATGACACCTCAATCTGGTACAGTTCCTCAGATTTGTCAACTAAAGAAAATGGCTCAGATTTGGGCATCTCCCCAGCCGTGAAGACCAAAGCAAAGAATTCATTTCGCTTCTCCCCTATGACTTTATTATCTTCAAGTACTCCTTTAGCATCTTGCTTCTGATGTTCTTAAAAAACATTTTACTATTACTTTTTGAGTTTTTGGTTAGCTGTTCTTCAAATTCCTTTTTGGCTTTTCTGATTATATTTTTACACTTAATTTCACAAAATTTATGGTCCTTTTTATTTTCCTCACTAGGATTTGAGTTCCACTTTTTAAAAGATATCTTTTTATCTGTCACTGCTTCTTTTACCTAGTTGTTAAGCTACGGTGGGTTTCCATGCAGCTTGCCAAGATTTTACTTTCATTACTGTACCTTTTAATTTCTGTTTAACTACCTTCCTCATTTTTGTGTCGTCCCCCTTTCTGAAATTAAATGCCACAGTGTTGGGCTGCTGAGGTGTTTTCCCACCACAGGATGTTACATTTTATTACATTATGGTCACTATTTCCAAGTGATCCAGTTGTATTTACCTCTTGAACCAGATCCTGCGCTCCACTTAGGACTAAATCAAGAATAGCCTTGTGGGTTCCAGAACCAGCTGCTCCAAGATGCACTCATTTAAGGTATCAAGAAATTTTATCTCTGCATCCCATCCTGAGGTGACATGTACCTAGTCAATATGGAGATAGTTGAAATTCCCCAATATTATTGAGTTTTTTAATTTGATAGGCTCTCTAATCTCCCCTTGCTTTTCATAGTCACTATCACTGTCCTGATCAGGTTGTCAATAGTATAGCCCTACTGCTATATTCTTATTATTGAAGCATGGAATTACTATCCATAGAGATTCTATGGAACATTTTTGCTCATTTAAGATTTTTACTTCATTTGAGTCTACATTTTTTTTTCACGTATAGTGCCACTCCCCCGCCAGCACGACCTGTTCTGTCCTTCCAATATATTTTGTACCCTGGTATGACTGTGTCCCACTGATTGTCCTCATTCCACCAAGTTTCCATGATACCTATTTTATCAATATCCTCCTTTAAAACTAGGCACTCTAGTTCACCCATTTTTCTATTTAGACTTCTAGCATTTGTGTATAAACACTTAAATAATATGTCACTATCTGCTGCCATTTCCTGATGCCTTAGACTCTTTTTCATTTGATTGTGTCTCATATGATCCACCCCATACTTCCATCCTATCCTACTGACAAGAACATAGAGCATCTCTATTAATAGAACTTCCCTAATAGATGTCTCTGTCTGATCCATGTGCTCCTGTCGGCTTTAGTTCTTAATTTCAGAAAGGCTCTCTCATAGCCACCAATACCTTTAGTTGGACTGGGGTGTATTATTATAAACAGTGCCAAAATACATTTGCAAAGTCCAAGTGTTTCAATGTCTATGTAGTCATTCTCCCCCACCCTTCATCAAGGCACTCTCAGGCCTTTCTACCTAGTATTCCCTGCGTTGGCAGGCCACTTTCCACACAGCCCAGCTAGCATCTTCACTGGCTCAGGCTCCCCTCAACCCTACCGTCCTTCTAATTCTCTACAGCCCTCTCATCCTCATTTCCAGGCTTTCCTACCTTGAATCTTTCTACAGACCTCTTCCTTATTTATCTGCCACGGATCACAGGTCCCAAATGTAGGCCTATAAAGTTGCTAAGCAGCAGCCTAACTGCTGCACCAAGGTATTCCAAGGGCATATGAGGGAACTGCAGTGAACACCCCACCATCAGAAGCTATACCTATTGCCTCAGCTGGGTCAGGTGACTAGCGCCAGACTGCTGACCTAACATAAAGCTTTCTGTACCTATCCCATCCCTCGTCTGAGAAACAAATTGCTGGATCTGCTACTGACCAGATCCCTTGAAACCAAATTCTGCTGCTCTTTGCGCCTGTTACATCTGGTTCCTAGTTCCTGTCTTTTTAAGTAGTTTCTGCTCCTTGCTCCTGTTGTCTGCTTCTTTGCCCTAATTCCAGTGACTGATTCCAGCTTGACCAGTGATATGACTTCTAACTCTGATTCTGGCTTAACCCTTGGCGTGGCTACTGACACTTGGAGTGTCTCCTGATTCAAGACTGACCATCGTGTGGCTTTGAACTCTGATTTTGATCCTTGGTGTGATTTCTGATTGTGTCCCTGACATAGCCCCGTTTCTGACCACCAGGACAGACTGCCCTGTTAGGATGCATCTACACTGCACCCATAGCTCGAAGTAAGCTAAGCAATTTGAACTATGCAAATTGCATAGCTTATTTCAAGTTAATTTTGAAATAGCTTATTTCAAAATTTGGCACTGTTTACATAGCACTTATTTTGAAATTAATTGCTATTCCAAAACATCCCTTACTCCTCATGGAATGAGGTTTGCAGGACATCAGAATAGCGAGCCCATTATATTTTGAAAATATGGGTGCACTCAAAAGACGTGGAATAGCTGCAGTGTAGATGTAGCCTCATGGTCCCAAATGCTACCCAAGAGGCCTTATTGGGTCCTATGACTGTCATTTCCCCCTCTCCTCTGTATAGAAAAATTGGCTGTCACAGGTGTCACAGTCACCCTAGTATTACACCATTATGCTTTTTTATTTTTCCTTTTCTCTTTTTCTGTTAATTCCTGTCACAGTCACCCTAGTATTACACCATTATGCTTTTTTATTTTTCCTTTTCTCTTTTTCTGTTAATTCCTGTTTGATTTCCCCTTTTTGAATTCCAGTAAGTGTTCTCACTGTATCAGGTTTTCTTTTTACTTAGTGCTCATCTCTACTTTATCCAAATGCCTCCCAATGATACTACTTGGTCATTCAGGCTTAGGGTATGTCTACTCTTCAAGTTTTTCTGGAAAAACGGCCATTTTTCTGGAAAAACTACACTTACGTCCACACTGCAATTGCGTTCTTTCAACAGAAAGTCCAAAGAACACAGCAGTTTTTCCGACAGCAGTAAACCTCTTTCTATAAGGAAGAAGTCTTTTTCTGAAAGAGCTCTTTCGGAAAAGGCATGTGTGGATGGGGAAGAAGGGGTTGTTGTTTTTTCAAAAGAAGAGGCCTCCAGGAAAAAGCACAGATGCCCTGGTGGCTGCTCCATCCATAGTAATCACAACTTAAATGAGAGATAGCATCCAATCAATGTGGACTCTATCTTTTGAAAAAGCAGATCATTTTTTCAATGTGCTTTTGCTGTGTGGATGCGCTCTTTCAAAAGAAGTTTTTCTGGAAGATCTCTTATGGAAAATCTTCTAAGGATGCCTTCAGTCTAGACATAGCCTAAGTGAAGAATCAACAATGACCCTGAGGTTGGACACTTGGACAAGTAGGGCGTGGTAGTTTCTTGGACACTATCTTGGTCAATACTTTCTTCCTTCCAAGCAGCATCATGTCCATCTTGCTTGGGTTCAGCATAAACCAGATGCTGTTCAGTCAAGATCTGATTTTTTGTATGCCTCAAAACTCAAAGCAGTGCCAATGATTGTATCCCAGAAAAACTCTGCCATGTCCAGGGAATGTATCTGCTCTTCTGTTTTTTGGGGGTTTTTTTGGCAAAGAGCATATGGGCTCTTTCGGAAGCCCTATCTTCCTTCTTTCAGAAGGAAAAAGGGCTCTTCCAAAAGAAGAGGCTTTTCTGAAATTTGTCCCAGTGTAGATGGGCCAAATTTCAGAAAAGCCTCTTCCAAAAAAAACTATCGGAAAAAGGTACACAAATTGCAGAGCGCAATTTGCATACCTTTTTCCAATAGATCAGTGTAGTCTAGACATAGCCTAAATGAGTTATACAGTTGAGTGTTATTTTCATACTAGGTGTCTCACTATCCCTCACTGGTCTCCTGTGGATACTGAAGAGAACAAATAGTATGGATCCCTGTGACAGCTCACAGGTCTTTGGAGAGGAAGAACAGTTATCCATCACTACTCGCTGAGTTTTGCTGGAGAGGAATGATTAAAGCTATTATAGTGCTGTGTTTCCTGTTCCTGCTATGACATTTAGGTGTATTAGTAGTACTTGGAGGTCTACTGTGCCAGAAGGAGATTCATAATATAAGCATGGTGCTCTTTTCTGTGTCCATAGCTATAAGGAAACTGTCTTTCAATGCCACTAGGATTTGTGCTGTGCATATCAACCCTAATTGTGATGACTCCAAGGTGATGGGTGATGAGGCATGCTGTTGGAGATTGGTGGTTGTTATTTTCTCAATTATTTTGCCCAGGAATGGGACACTGGAGATAGGATGGTATTAAGAGAAGACATCAGGCTTCCATGATGGTTCCCTGAGGATAGGTTGGACTATTTCATTTTTCAAGGAGTTTGGCAGCTGTTTTTCTCAGAAGCAGGCATTGACTATTTCGATTAATAGTGGGCTAATATATCGGAGCACTGACACAATTCACAGGTTGTGGCTCTAATATACTGCAGGACTTCTTGCACTTAAGCTTGTGCGATGGGGCCAAAATCAATCATGGGTGGCAGGATGGATACTATTTCTGTTTCTGCTGCCTTGAATGTAGAGGAGTAGAAGGCTTTTTACGTTCTTTTACTGCAGTGGCATAATCCTGTAAGAATTGTTTCTACTGTTGTTTAAACCTAGTGGGGCAAGACTGGAGAAATACAGATGGTGAGGTTTGAGGGGTTCAAATTTCAGGGGTAACAAGGCGTGGGGCAGATTTGATGGGGACCGGGGCAAGACTAGAGGTACATTAACTGGGGAGGGTCAGGATTGGGGCAGTTATTTTTACCCACAATTATTTGCTTCAGTTAACTTATGTCCACAGTTGATTGAGAGTGCAAATGAAGATCGGGTTAAGGTCCCTTTTAAAAATTCAGATATGTTGCTAAATGAAATTCTTATTTACTGGATATTAGACAAGGTTTAGTAAACTAAGTGTGTAGTATTCTTTTTAATTACATCATGCCAAACACTTCAGCCTTCATCCACTGGAAAGGACAATCTATTAGCCTTTGGATCTTGTCAATATGGACCATAATAAACATGCCAACTTAATACTCAAAATGTAGCAGCTTTAAAATAGCTAATTACAATGTTAAATCATGTGTGACATCCTATTAATTTTTTGAAATCACATTAATCATCTAGGTTTGCTTCCACAGTGTTTGCATTTGGAACCCACATTTTATTTGCTTTGTGTAAAATTGGTAAGCAGAATACATAACGCAGTATGTGTTATGAAATATGAGAATCCAACTCTCAGAATTTGACAAACTAAATAAATGTTTAAGATTGCAAAATACAAACTCAGCAACATTGCAGAAACCCTAGAACCCTCTAGCAAGGCATAAGGCAAAAAGAATCAAAACAAATCCAGTCTCTATAAGCAGTCTCCAGGGATAAAAGCATAACTAATGATGAGAGAAGTGCAGATGAGGACATCTCCCTCACTCTTAGCAGTTTCTATATGGCTATACACCTAGCACAAGAGAACAGAAATGAAAGACACAGTTTCTTAGATTCAAGGGAACTCAGACATACATTTAGTAAACAGTAATATTAAAACATGACAAAGCTGCCAAGAACATTTTTTAAAAATGCCAGTGCAGTAAAGAATACAGTAAATGCCTTCTAAAAAGTCATTGAAAAGGAAATACAGGCAGTTCCCGGGTTACATGGATCCGACTTACATCGGATCCCTACTTACAAACGGGGTGAGGCAACCCAGCACTAGCTGCTTTTCCCCCTAGCAGACCAGGGAGACGCGAAGCTAGCGCCCCACCCACCAGACCAGGGAGACGCGGAGCGGCTTCTCTCAGCAGACACCTCAGCTTGAGAATAAAGGCCTGAGGGAAGTGAGGTGTGGGAGAATAAAACTGAGCTCTGGAGAAATGTTTGGCTAGAGTTTCCCCTACAATATGTACCAGTTCCGACTTACATACAAATTCAACTTAAGAACAAACCTACGGTCCCCATCTTGTACGTAACCCGGGGACTGCCTGTACTTCAAAACACTAGGTAAGTTATCCATTTAGAGTCCCATGCTTATCTCTGAGCAGTTTCTCAGGTGACACAGAGTCCTAGAAAATATCTTTGGGTTTATGAATAGGCTGTAGTTGGACTATGATCCAGACACTATTGGTGTGGCCATTTCACTTCTTTAGAAAATCCACTATTCATGCTAACAGAACCCTCTCTCTTTATATAGTTAATTTCAGGGCAAGAAAATAAAACTTTGCTACCTCCCAACATCTTTCTGGGATATTCTTGACATTCATTTGGAGTTATCTTGATTGGACAAAGAAATCCATTATCTCTATCCACATCTGGTTCCTGGTAAGCAGTTTGAACTATTTTTCCATGTAAGTAGGCTCTGCTTCTACGATCAAGTAGTTCAGCAATGAAAGTGATATTCTCAGAAGCTTCTTTTCCCCTGAGTATCCTAAATGCACAGGTATTCCTGTTCTCCAGTTGATTCTTAAATAGCAAATCATTATTTAGGGAATAATTCTCGTTGTATTTAGGGAATGTTTCAGTGAAAATGCTTTTTGAAGTTGTGTAACAAGGTTATGGTATAACCATGCTTTATCACACTTACTATTGGGATTAGCCCTTTTTTTTAGTTCTGTTCATGTGCCCATTAATATGACTTAGATGTATTTGTTAAGGATTTACATTTGTCTTCCAGCATTCAAAGATATCATTGGAATATGCCTGGTTTTGAGTGTAGCACTTTTATAAATTCATACAATTTATCATATCAGGAAAGGTAGTGATAACAACTGCTATTCTTAAGCTTCAAATTGAACTTCCATTCTAGTCCTGACATTCTCAAATGCTTTTGGGGCTCGAATTCCATGATTCATCTCAGACAAGAGGCAAATCATTTCAGGATGCATAAGCAAAACTCATGCAGCCATGTTTTGATTTCTACATATGTGAAAAAATACATGTACACCCTGTTTCACTGGTACCACTGCACAAACTTTTCCCTTTCTTGACTGTTTTGAAGCATTCTACTCACAGCATAGCAGTCTTCCTCCAGTCCTCAGCCTATTGTAAAGCTTTAGAATGAATGGTGCTATATACATTGAAAATCCTGCCACAGTCACTTTATAGGGCCACTTCACAGGAAACTGATTTTTAGTTAAACTAGGGGGCTGCATCCTGCTCACTACAGTCACAGTCACCAACCCCCCCTCCACCTCCAAGAACCTGATGATATCATTCTTTCGCATGGCAGGAAAAACTTTATATCTATATAGAGAAAGAGAGAGAGAGAGAATTAAGACTGCTGCTTAACTGGTACAATGTTAGTAAAAATATTGTTATGATATGGTCAGTTTTAATTAGTGCCAAGTAGTTAATACTGACCCTTTCAAAAGTGTCCACCAATCCTACATGCCTTGAATTTTGTATATACTATTTACCTGCCAAATTGAGGAATGTTGACCAAAGTGGTGTTCAGCTAGTCGTTAAATTGGTGTGAAATTCTAAATTCTGATTTTAGTATTTGAATAGGGAAATGACAAATGTTAGTTGGTTGCCCAGGAGGCTGAGTCTATACTGCAGGCTTCTTTTGGAAGAAACTTTTCTGGAAGAGATCTTCCGAAAAAACTTCTTCCAAAAGAGTTCGTCCATGCTGCCAAATTTTCTCAAAGATAACATCCATTCAGTGTGGACACTATCTCGCATTTAAACTGTGATTACTATGGACAGAGTGACCACCAGGACAACTGTGCTTTTTCCTCTTTCCACTTCTTTCGAAAGAACTCTCTCTTCCTCATCCACACACGCCTTTTTCTGAAAGAGATCTTTCAAAAAAAGGCTCCTTCCTTGTACCAATGCCGGGAAAACCCCTCTGTTCTTTCGATTTTCTTTCGAAAGAACGCGATTGCAGTGTGGACATACCTTGAGTTCTGTTGGCCTTGGGTTTAGGACTTATTTAGTAAAAAAATTCAAACTAATGTAATTTATAAGGTCTAATGGCAATTTTTATTTATTAACAAACTAGCATTAATGCAGATATCTAGTTGAGGAATCTAAGACTCCAAAGTCAAGAAATGCAGTGTTAATGTTGAAAGCCCGGCCCTAATATTGCCATTTATTTGTGTAGAGCCAGCAATATACTAGATGCTTCACAAACAAGAAAGAAAATCAAATATTTTCCTCTAGAAGCCTAACAACTCATTATACCTGACAAACAGGACTTTTTCAGGGTTTATTAATTTAACTGTTCTGGGTTTATTTTTAGCAATTTTAATATTTATTTCTATGTCCAAAATTGGAGGTTGGGGAGATTTCTCTTTATTTATTTGTAACGAGTAATCTCTTTATAATTTTCTTTAGTGTGTGTTAACATGCTACTGTTTCAAACAGCACTGTGTTAAAGCACACTAAGGAAGCTTTAATGCAAACTAGCAGGGTCTCTGTGGACCAATTAATGCCCAACACATTAGTGTACTTTAGAAATCAAACCTCTGCATCACTGCACCATGTGAGAGACCTCTAGATTTCAAGTAACTGTTACCAGGATTTATTGCATAAACATTTATTTTTTTCTTTTGTATTGGATATTTTATCAGTTAAAACCTTAAATCAAACACCCTACTTAAAATTTGTTAGTTAGCTGACAATAAAATATTTTAGAATTTCTTAAAATCTTACTACAGAAAATTACCAGACTTATGTGGATTTTTAGACTTATGTGGATCTTCAAATCTCCAGGATACAGAGAAAATTAGCCAAGTTGGAAGTTAATTATTCAGTCATATTAATTTTATGGCAATCTAAATTTGAATGTTTCAGAGTTGGAGACACTACAAATTCTGAGGTGGTTTTAGATTATTTCCCATCTTAACACAGAGATTGATGAGACTCTGAGTTTTATGATTTGTGAGTAGGGTGATCATTTTTATTCAATGGAAACAAGGGACAGTCAACTGAAAAATAAGGGACTGTGCTTTATTTTAAGGGACATTTTAGGGAAACAACATTTTGCTTAATGTATCATGGATTTTTCCCCCAGGTGTACATTTCTACTGCCCTCAAGTATATAATGCAATTACTTATAAGCTTCAATTTATTGTTCAGACAGTATTTAACATCAGTTTTAAGAAATTTCAGTGCACTTCAAATTAAGGGACATGTGTGGATAATGTAGATAATGCCATAAACCTAATTTTATGCCAACAAAATATGCCAAAGCAGTATTTGTACCCATAAGTATGTTGATCACATAATGCCATCAAGTTTTTTGGTGTCTACCACATACTTTAAAAAAAAAGCCATTTTAGAAATATTATGATGTTTTCTAAAAAATTTCACTGATACTTTTATTTTGCCAAGCAGAAGGAAACATGGAAACTGAACAAGATCTGCACCTTTGCCTGATTGCTTTGAGAAGAAAAAGTCAAAGGCGAGTTACTCTGAGACCTCCAACATGAAGTGAAAAATCTGTTTGCTAAAAACAATAGACAAATATGGTTAGTTAGTTATGTTTACCAACTACAGTAGAGAAACAGGGTTTAATACAGCTAGGAAAGTGCTCATATTTTTTTAAAACAGGATTTTCCTTTTTTTGTGTGAAAGACAAACGCTCTGTTATACATTCTATACTGCTTTGGTTATATCTCATAATACTAAGTACTATTAATAATTACATATTTCAGGGCTTATCACAGCAGTATTTGAGCACTCTACATAAACTTAATTCATATAAGGAATGCCCCCAATGGGAATATAGTTCTCCAATCTTTTCTCCTTATTACTTGAAGTGGAGGTAGAACAGCTCCACCTAGCCTTTAATTCAGTTTCTCCCCAAGTTCAGGATACTGAGTTTATCTCCCATAGAAGCTATTTGAATAATTTTGTATTTATTTATTGGTAGTTCAGTTGTTACAACCATGAATTTACTATTGATGTTACATAATAAAATATAATTTTGTTTGATCCAATGCATTTTTTACTCTAGAATTTGTGATGCAGTGATTCTATCAGCAAAAGCGGAAGCTACATCCAAAAGGCCTGGTAATATGTCCATTTGAAGTTTCTATGCTCAGTCTGTACTGAGATGACATATTAAGGATAACATTACTTTCTGACTTGAATACTTTTACTAAAAATAAAACCTGAATATCCCTCTAAGAAAAAATACAGATTTATGCAAATGAGAGCAATTGCCTCTTTTTTCTCTCATTGGATTACATGATAAATAGAATATAGCTGCTGGAGTAATGTATCTGCTTACTCTATTACTTTTAAAATTGTACCATATATATGTAAACTAATGAATTCTAAATTTCATCTAGGAATATGACCTTCTTTTTTAAAATCCTTGTAGAGAATATTTATTACTCATGCAAAGTGCTAGACTGCTAGTCCTGTACTCTGAAACCCTCAATTTATCCAGTGTCAACAAGGTCCCATGTATTCAACAATTCCATGGCTATGCCATTTGTCATTTAATTCCTCCCTTCCTGAAGAGCTATGTGAAAGAATCTCACCTTTCATTTGTTTAAAAAAAAAAAAAAAAAAAAAAAAAGCTTCTTGCTCTCATCATCATAGTGGTCTGTCAAAACATGATCTGATTATAAACCAATGCAGTGATGGTTTCCGAGTCTGCAGATAGTCTGGAACAGTATATCTGAGGGATATGAACTGCCCTATTCATCTCAATAGGTTGAGAAATCTCTGGAATCTAAATACTGTATAAATTTAAATATCAATATTAGCGACTATTTCACTGCTGATCATTTCAGCAGAAACTTCCAGATGATGCTCTTAATACATAGTCTAAAGATGCCACTCTGGTGTAGAAGTTTTTAAATATTTTGGGAATAACACCCTGATTGTATCACTTTTCATATTTAAAATTAGACTATTCACCTGGCATTGCCAGGGACTAGCAGTGTAGGGGGTGCAGGAATCGGAGCAGGGCCTTTTGTATGCAAGGGGCTGAGGACAGGAGGCTAGGAGCATGGATGGGTGCAGGAGTCAGGGTACGGGATTGAGGAGGGGCTCAGGGCAGTGGCTGGGTATGGGGGGGTGCAAGAGTGAAGGGTGAGAGCGAGGAAGGTCTCAGGGCAGGGGTGAGGTGCAAAAATCAGGGTAGGGGATTGGGAGGAGGGGCGCTCAGGAGAGCAGGAGGAGGAGCTCTAGCAGGGGGAGAGGGCTCAGGGAGTGGGGGAAGGTGCAAGTTTCTCCCCAGGTCCCTACTGGGACCTGAGCAGACAGGGGCTGTTTCGCAGCAGCCTCCCCATCCCCTCCCTCCTGCTGCCTCTGATAGAGGCACTGTCGGGGGACGGGAGGTAGGGTGGCACTGTAGAGACAGTTAGGGTTGCCAGGTGTCCGATTTTGAACCGGACAGTCCAGTATTTGAGCTCTCTGTTCGGGAAACAAATTGAGAAAATATAAATGAGAAAATATAAATGTCTGGTATTTTCTAAATAAGATGCAATGTAGATTGTGATGTAATATCAAGAGTGTCCAGTATTTTTGTTGAAACCAACTGGCAACCCTAGAGACAGTGCTGGGGGGAACCCGCTTTTAAGCTAGCTTCCCCCAGCACCAGTTCCCCCCCCCTCCCCCCATGCTACTTCTATGAGAGGCAGCAAGATGGGGGAAAGTGAGTAGTCAATACTCCAGTCAAGTACTGTGTGACGGAGCGAGGCAGCTCTGCAGTGAGCCTGCAGGCCCTGCCAGGGTTACCTGGCTGCAGAGGCCCCTCCACCACAGTCCTACTGAGCATGCCTGGGCTGTAGCTCCACCATAAAAGCCTGGGGAAGGACTCAGTCTGGGGTGGCAGCCAGAGGAGAAGGATTGGTGAAGGGGGCTCCTGCACAGCGGTCACCAGAGACTCCAGAAGAGGCCGGTGGGGACACGGAGGCAAGTTGGTGCACCCCAGAGACTGCCTGCCAAGGAGACACCAGCCTGAAGGCCGCAGAAAGCTGGACTAGTACATGGGAAGGAACCCCAGTGAACCAGGTAGGAAGTGGCCCAGGGCAGGAGCGGGAACTGCCTCTCCCGCCCCGAGAACCTTGGTGCGTTTTGGCCGGATTGCCCCACCAAGGGAGTGACCCGCTATCTGGTCACTCACAGGGCCCTGGGCCGGGACCCGGTGGAGTAGGGTGGGCCTGGGTCCCCCTGCCTGGGGTGTGTCCCTGTTTTGGACTCAGGCCAGAGGGCTGTGGCCTTGCCTTAAAGGGCCAGACTTGAACTGTGTTTCGGACTCAGGCCGGAGGGCCTTGGACTTAAGAGGCCCTGTGGAAGGGTTAGGTGGGAGGGGCCTGCCACATATTTGCTAACATCCGTAAGTTGCATACCAAATTTGATAGTCCTCGCTCTTACTGTTTAGGAGTCTCCTAACAAATGGACTTACTAATGGATAGACAGATGCACATTTCTAAAATAGATAGATATTGTATTTAGTCTGCAGCAGCTTAATTTAAACAATTCAGAGTGCTGCAGAATCCAGGGAATTTGCTGTAGAACTTGCCAAACTGCACATAGGACTTGCATTGCTGCAGCATCTATAATGAAAGTTTCCTTGTACTGCAGCATTAATATGCCTTGTTCTTAAAGATAAAGAGGTACAGTAATCACTCCATGTCCATTCATTCCTTGGCCTCTGCTGAAATGGTCAATTGTGATGGAGGCAACTGGCAACAAGGAACTAGAATGCAGTCACCAAGTTATTTTTCATGTTTTTTCTGTATGGGAATTGCATTGTTTCAATCTGCACTAGTGTAGTTGAACTGGTGAATTTTGCAATGTCCACATCACAAGCCATCCTGTTTCAGATACACACAGCAATTCATTCTGGATACCTAACCCACAGTTTCAAGCACAATTCCCCATCCAAATCTGTTTTCTACTAATAAAATGTAAATTATAATGTTTTATATTTACAATTTTCATATGAATATTCTGAACACACATAAAACCAATTAAACATGTAATATTTAAATGGTTATAATTTATATGTGAAACATATATCTGTTTGGAGGTGCAAAGCCTTGAGCACAGCAGTAAGGGGAGGCAGCTCAAGGTAATTGTGGGACAGGTTTAGAATGTCTGTTAACACTGAAATAGTCACCTGAAATGCTAATGTGTTCTGTCCATACTGGTATGGCAAGGTGAAGGAGAGCCAATACTTGATTGATTTAAATGTGCATACTTTTACAAACAAGTATGCATTGCATGGGCTTGATAATATTTATGTAATCTGCAATTCACATTGAGATACCTAGTCCTATGTATGAAAAATATTCCCTAACTTTTATTTATTGTATGTAGTACATTATTTTTTATATTTAATTTTAATATTACCCTGTGATGTATCAAAGCATTGTACGTAGACAAAGAAGACCTGGTCCATACCCCGCAGGAGTTTACATTCTATGTAGGTATTATATAACGTAAGACGGATCAAATAATGCAAAGAGGACATTTTTTTTTCTCAAATAAGGTTTTATTTTACACAGTACATATGTCTGGGAGTGTCAGTCATTGTTGGAGACATTGAAGAAAGAAGTGATATATAAGAAAGGATGTGAAGAAGATGGTGTTGTATGTGAGATCACAGAAAAAAGTTCAATGTACAAAACTTTAAGTTGCTGTCAAATGTGGATCAGCAGCAAGGTTCCTTCCCGTCTGGATCTGTGGGTGCCAGTCCACCTCACTTAGTCTTGGGTGGTGGCCAAGAGTTTACAGCTCAGGCCTGTAGTGAGGGGCTGAACGACAAACACAGTAACCCTGACTATGGGTCGTACAGCCTACATGAGGCAATAAGTCTGTAGCTCAGACCTGTATTCACGGTTGAGCAGCAAAGCATTTACGTAGTTCAGGCCCTCAGGAAGAGCAGGGCAACAAGTCTATAGATTGGGCCTGTGTTCAGGTTCAAACAGTAATGAATTTAGGCATCCTGGCTCTGGAGACTGGTCGACAAGTGCTAGCTCCTTGGTCTCGAGAGGACCGCCCTAGGATTGGGAAGGGGGGAGGGTGCAGTAAAGGGTTCCTTCCCAGGCAGATCTATGGGAGGCCAGAGCACCTCACTACAATGACAAAGCTGACTTCTGAATGGCATCCCTGGAAAAAAAACCTCTACATTTTAAGCACTTAAAATATCTTGAATACATCTAAGAAATTATTAATGGTAGATATTAAAGTACTTTCCATACAAAAAGCTATATTAAGGCTAATCATTCAACGTTAATCATTCAAAAGGCAAAGATATGCCAAAAGTAAGATTGCTTATACAACCTCAATTCTGCCATCCTATTTGCTGCCAGAGATGTCATAATTATCCTTTGATTATAATAATTTGCCCTTTTCCCAAGAAACTTTTCTTCAGCCAGTGACCCTCACAAATTGCCAATAGTATCCAACATTCATCTTTGTGATAGATAATCAAGAAAGTACCTATGTAACCCTTCTGCCAGGTAGCAGCAGCTAGGGCTGGGTTCAATATCTAGGGATTCCTCTCCATCTATCCAACACAGAATTGGCTCAAGCCCCCACACAGTAACCTGGGAAATTCACACACACTCCTAGATGCCTCTGAGAGGCAATGATTCCCCACTTGCAAGCACAGAGCCTGAGCATAGAAAAGAAACTTTTAATCATAGGGGGAGAGAAGTAATGTGGCATAAACTTGGGAAAACACCACAGAGTTCATAACCAAAGCACGAGTAAACATCACAGCACAAGTAGGCTGGGCAATGTCCTTTTCCTCTCAGGTTCACAAGTCCTGTCCCATTCATATGCCCAACCCTTCTCTGCACCCCACTCACAGTTGCTGCCCTTGGTCAGGGCAGACCAGAGTTCAGAGGTGACCTGCAGAGCTCACCTCCCATCCTGAGAGGGTGGAAGAGTAGGAGGCATCTCACCCACTCCACTGGTCACTCACCCTCCACCTGCTTGCTGTTCTCTAGCTCCACCTTGCTGGCCAAAGAGACTCCAGCATCCCTTGGAATAACATTTTTAAAATAATAGAGACTCCTTATGAGGTCTGTTTTTGTTCTGTCATTAGAATGGGGTGGAGGGAGGGCGTAAAGGGGAGAAGAGAAACAGACTGAACTGGTCTTACAGCTCATGCCTGAAGGGCATGTAGACTGCTGGTTCAGAGCTCTGCCCTTCTCCCCAATTGACTTCACTGAGTCAGGAAGGGAAAGCCTTGTCCACTTGAGATTCTTTATAATGACAATGTCTCTCCTGCAAGCATTGGTGGTCATATTTTACAATTCCTACATTTAGGGTTAATATGATTTGTGATGCCACAACAGCCAAATTAGTTATAATAGTCAATTGTTAGAATGGTATTTTGCCTATCAGGCCTATAGCACTGACTGAAATGTATTTACATAACCATACCCAGGATTTCTTTCTCATTCCAGCATGAACCTCATCTCAGCCGCGTAGGGTGACGGTGTCTGCCCCACATCACTCTGCCGCCTGCCCCCCGTGAGGGGGGAAGGGCTGCAAATGCGGGGCTCTGCCGCTCCATCACACTGGCTTACAGGGCTAAACAACTGAGTGAACCTAACCACACCCAGGATTCCCTTCTCATTGCAGGTGGTCTGATGGTTCAGACCTTGCTTACACCTAAAAGTCATAATTAAAGACCTCCATTCTCTGTCAGTGTTTTGGACACCTCACAGTTAGGTTTCAGACCTAATCCTGGAATAGAGACTGTTTTGGTGGCACCAACAGATGACTTCCTACTAACAGTAGAAACAAGAAGATTTTAATATCGTACACTTAGGTCTATCTAAAGCATTTTATGCTGTTGATCATGCTGTACTACTTTCCTTCCACAGATGATAGCAGTGGTTGATGGGAAAATGCTGAAACAGTTACAATTTTTTCTTTCAGGACATGAAAGAAAATAATGATGAGTAATGTTCCTTTGCCCTGAGGACATTCATGTGTGATGTTCTACAAGAATCATTTCCTTCTCACCCTTTTAAACAACTACATGCTGTCCAAATAGTATTAAGAGGAACCTGCTCTTAAAAACGCTAGCATCACATCCTCTATTGAGGAAGTCTGCCACCCCACATCTTCTAATTAGTTTACAGCCTTTGGATTTTTCCCCATTCCTGGTTACTGCTGAAGTCTAACATAGCTAAAACAATGAAAAATTATGCTTAACTAAACTCAGATAAAAAGATAATCACTTCTAATGGAATGATAATTTGACTAGCATGAGCCGTGCCTCTGAGACTTTTCTGTAACTTGTTCCATCTAGGTATGATCAAAACAGACCTCTTAAAAACATGTTGATTAGTTCAGAAGACAGCAGTCTGTCTTCCCAACACCAAGAACACACCATTGTAATGCTCTGTGTAGTGCGGTGGTTGGCAACCATTAAGTGAGTCATTTCAAAATCTTAGTGGAATTGTTCCAGTGTAGCTAAAAAAGATACGCTCAGTCTGTGATGACAATCTCCCTTGGCAGCTATGTTCCTCAGGAATGATGAAGCTGTCAATCCCCAGAATGAAGATCATGCAAGCAGGAGACATCAAGGTCAAGGCTTTGGAACTCATCCAACCCAAGCCAGGGAAACTAATGATCCAACCAGTGCATCAAATTCAATGATGAATCTTGGTCACATGCCACCTGAGGCACTTTGTGCATACACTCAGAAAATGAGAGATTAGAATGACCGCAAATTTCACTGCCTTCAGACTTAGGTGAAAAGATGGGTTCTCAACAGAGCTTTCCCACACCTGCATGAATGACAGCAAAGAAGGAAGAAAGAAAGGAGAAGAGGACAATGAAAGAGGTGAGTCAATAATGAAGGAAAAAAGTTGTATGAGTGCTGAAAAGAGAGAGAAGGAAATAAAACTCAAGAATAACAACAAAAAACCCTCACATACACAGTTATATAGTTCCAACTGCCTAGGAGCAAGAAGAGATAAAACCATATTATCGGGCTTTTGTGGTTTGTGTTTTTAATTCTCTGGGATGCATTGAAACATTGTGATAATGGATATGGCTATAAAAATGGTTACTTACCTTTTGTAACTGTTGTTCTTGAAGATGTATTGCCCATGTCAATTCCATGTAGGTGTGTGCACGCAATGTGCACACCTCGTCGGAAGTTTTTCCCTTAGCAGTACCTGTTGGACCAGCAGGGGAGCCCCCTGCAGTGGCACCGATATATCGGCTAATATATATTCCAGCTGGCCCTCCACCTCTTCGGTTCCTTCTTACCCGACTACTCTGAAGAAGGGGAGGTGGGCAGGATTTGGAATGGTCATGAGCAACACATCTCAAAATACAACAGTTACGAAAGGTAAGTAATCATTTTTTCTTCGAGTGATTGCTCATGTCATGTCCATTCCATTTAGGTGACTCAGGAGGCAGGGTTGGAGTTCTAACGGAGTGGAGAACAGCCCTATCGAGAGCGGTGTCCTCCTTAGCCTGATGAGCCAGCGCATAAGGGTTGGCAAAGGTGTGGACCAAAGATCACGTATCAGCCCTACAGATGTCCAGGATGGGGACCTGAGCCACAAAGGCTGCAGAGAAGACCTGTGCCCTAGTGGAATGTGCAGTTAGAGGAGGGGCTAGTACCCCAGCCAGACCATAACACTCCCTGATTATCCAAGAGGAAATCCTCTGAATAGAGACCAGCTAACCCTTTAGCCTCTCTGTGATTGCCACCAACAAATGTGGGGACTCACAAAAGGGCTTGTCCTGTCTAAATAAAAAGCCAATGCCCTTTAATATCCAGTGGCTGTGTCTACACCGGCATGAATTTCCAGAACTGCTTAAAACGGAATACTATTCTGTTTTCAGTTTTTCCGGAAAAGGAGCGTCTACATTGGCAGGCTGCTTTTCCAGAAAAGCGTCTGTGGCCAATGTAGATGCACTTTTCCGGAAAAGAGCCCCGATCGCCATTTTCGCAATCGGGGCTTTTTTCTGGAAAAGACTACTGGGCTGTCTACACTGGCCCTTTTCCGGAACAGTGTTCTGGAATAAGGACTTATGCCTGAGCGGGAGCAGAATAGTTTTTCTGGAATAGCGGCTGATTTTATACAGTAGAGCATCGTTGCTTTTCCGGAAATTCAAGGGCCAGTGTAGACAGCTCGCAACTTATTCCGGAAAAGCGGCTGATTTTCCGGAATAAGTGGCCCAGTGTAGACATAGCCAGTGTGTATAACGCCTGTTCTTTGCCAGAGGCATGGGGTTTGGGATAAAAACTGGGAGAAAAACATCCTGAGACACATGAAACTGAGGGTACGTCTACACAGCAACATTATTTCGAAATAACTAGCATTATTTCTAAATAACTTAGTCCGCGGTTACACAGCAGGCAGTTATTTAGAAATAATGTTGAAATACTGTCAAGCTGGAGGACTTCTTACTCCGACTCCTGTAACCCTCATTGTACGAGGAGTAAGGGAAATCAGTGGAAGAGTGCTCTATTTTGAAATAAGTGCTGTGTAGATGCTCCCAATTTCAGAATAATCTATTTTGAAAGAAACTACACAATTGACGTAGCTCAGTTTGCGCAGCTTATTTCAAGATAAGTCCTGCTGGGTAGATGTACCCTGAGACACCATCTTCGGCAGGAAAACGGTGGCAGAGCTGACCTTATCCTTGAAAGAGACTGGGGTGGGGGAGTCTGAGGTAAGAGCCCTTACCTCTGATACATGTCTAGCTAACATGATAGCTACCAGGAATGACACCTTCCAGAACTGCTGCAACAGCAAGCACATTGCCAGAGGCTCAAAAGGGGGAGGTAAGAGGCAATCGGGTGAATACTAGGGAGGTAAGCAACTAGTCTACTATCCAATGGAGCAAAAGCTTATCGGATAGTTGATGCATTAGTGGACTAGTCACTTCCTCCCCTTGCTGCCTCTATCACAAAGAGGCAGCGGGGGCAGGGGTAGAGGTGGGGACACTGTGGGGAGCCGGCTTTGAAACATACAGTAGCCCCAGCAGGGGCTCTTGTGCATTTCAAAGATTCCAATGCCACTTGGAATCCTGGGCGCCATGTGGCGTTTCATTTCAAAGGGGCTCTTGTACATTTCAATCTTGTAAATGCAGCAGGGGCTCTTGTACATTTCAGAGGTGAAACGTGTGCTAGTCCTTATAGACTCATTGAATAGTTGATGAAAATCACATCGACTATTCCATTAGTTAATCAATCGACACAGATCCCAGAGCTAGAAGGCTTCCAGGCACAGGGGAGGGGAACTAGCACCACCCTGCCTGTTTATGTAGAACACTGCTGTTGTATCGTTGACAGGGTGAGAATCATCCTACCCTTGAGGCGGGAAAGAAAGGCCTACCACGCAAAATGGACAGCCCGCAATTCCCTGACATTGATATGCAGGTGGGAGTTCCTCCCACCACCACATACTTTGAGTCCTCATGTTTCCAACATGGGCTCCCCAACTGGCGTTGTACGCATCCGTCACCAACCAAAGGGGCAGTAGAAGCCTAGAGAATGGGACTCCAGCGCAGACCACGTTCTCTTGGATCCACCAGTCCAGAGAGTGAAGGATGTCGGGAGAAACCATCACCATCGTGTCACAAGGGTGGAAGGCTGGGTTGTGGACCTGAGCCAACCACAATTGCAGCAGGCATAGGTGGAGCCTGGTGTACTGTATCACATAAATATAGGTGCCCATGAGCCCAAGGAGGTACATGCAGTTCCTGGCTGTGGTCATGGGAAGATGCTCGTAGGGCCAGAATGGCTTCCCTGAGGGCCAGGAAGCGGGACCTAGGCAGTGAGGCTGTGGCCAGCAGAGTCCAGATGAGCACCCACATTCAGGAGTTCGCCCAGCTCCGAGAAAAAGTCCCACACCCGGGAAATATGGGCCAGCACCTAGTCCGAAGACAAGGCCTGCACCAGCCAGTCATCCAGAGAGGCCAAGGGTGGGCAATAATTTTTGGTAGGGAGCCAAGTTTTTGGTAAGTGGTCAAGGGCTGCACTTTTCTGTGGAAGGGGTGTGGGGTGTAGGATGGAGGCTGGATACAGAAAGGTGCATGGGGACTGGGGTGCAGAAGAATGGGGTGCAAGGTCTGGGAGGGTGCTTGGGTGCAGGAGAGGATTCTGGCCTGGGGGAGAGGTGTAGGAGGGGGTACAGGGTTTGGGAGGGAGCTGTAACCTGGGGCAGGGGGTTGCAGAGGGTTTGGATGGTGACCTGGGAGAGGAAGTTGAGTTGCAGGAGGACAGGGGTGCCAGAGGCAGGCTCTGGCGGGAGGCACTTACCTAAGCTTCTCCTGGCTTGCAGCACCCCCAAGGCAGGTTGAGCTCCCTGCTTTCTGCAGCCCCAGACCACTTGAAAATATGGGCTGTTCCCTCCACGTGTCTCTCAAGTCTGGGTACAGGAAGAAGCTTGCGCTACCCCCAGCTCCCAGGCCAATCTCTCAGCTCCGATTGGCTGGCTGTTTCCAGCCAATAGGAGTTGAGAGATTGGCTGAGGTCAGTTTTTATTAGCCAGTTTTCTGGCCAATAGGAGCTGAGGATTGGGCTGGGATATCACATGAAGCTTCTCCCCCATCCCCCTCACTGCAGAGCAGAGAAACATAGGGACTGCGCTTTAAACTGCTACAGCTGCGTGCTTGAGGGTCCTGGCAGGGAAAGACTTCCAATGATGCGTGCGCACAGCATGCACACACCCACGTGGAATGGATATGAGCGATTACATGAAGAAACAACCTGGGTAGCTTAAAGAGGTGAAATAAGGGGTGCGCCCCACTGTGCAACTCCAGCAAGAACGACCTGAGCTGCAGGAAAAGCCAGCAGAGAGCAATTTTAAGAACTGGCAGGGATCTGGGTAGCAATAGGGCGGCAGTACCTGTAAGAAATTTAAGTTCTTTTCACCGCTAGTGCCTTGGCAGATAATATAGAGATAGCTAAAATACACTTGAAACTCTTTAATTTGGCAACTCTGGGAATCAGGGTATGCTGGATTAAAGGTTTTTCTGGACGAGGGAGGGTACTGTGGGGTCTGGGCATGAGTGGAGCATTTCTATGGTGCCCCACTGCTGGGGGCACATATGGCTCTGCACCACATCACTCCTAGGCACTTTCCCTGCCACTATGGGAGCGGCAAGGTAAAAGCTGCAGGAGAAACATGTTCTGTGCTGCCGTTCCCCCAGTTGTGGGGGTGGAGAAAGGGAGCAACAATGGGCAAAGCTGCTTTCTCCTCCCCTCACCAGGGTCCATACCATGGGTGTTCCCAGATTAGGGATACCAGAAGTATGAAGGTTCAGGTGTATAGACTTCCATTATGGACCTGATCCAAATCCCATTAAAGTCATAGCAGAGAATTCCATTTACTTCAGTGGAAGATTGATGAGGTCCTACATGATCACAAAATACTGCTTCTGTAGTACCGCTACCTCATGTACTCAATGAATGACGCGGGGGCCAAAAGGATTCCTGGCGGGTTCTTGTATATAATCTGTTCTCATTTACAACAGTGTAAAACTGGAATATCTCCAGCAACATCAGCAGACTCAGTCTGAATTTACATTGGTGCAATATAGAACAAAATGTGTCCCCTTAGTTCATGCGTCGGTGGTGTACGGTAAATGAGATAGGGCTGGCTGCCAGTAACTAGTTATAATGCAGTTTGCAGATTAAACAATAATAAATGAACAATAACAATGAATAAATCAGAAGCACCTACACTGAACAAAGATTATAACAATATATTATTAAAATATGTAATTTAATTTCCATAAAGTAAATGTTTTAACAGTTGATAAACACACAGAAATTGTATTGTGAAAACCTTCCTTTTCACTTCTGTTTTAATATTGGGATTCAATGGAAATGATGATATATGATTATGTAATTAAAGACTGTATAGTAATACAAAAGGACAAAGAGAGAAATTTATGACTGTTGTAATCTTAACTGCCATTTCCTGACGTTTGAGTGGTTAACTTTCAACCTTAATGTTCTCTTTACTGAGGCCCCAACCTTTCAACACTTACGTACATGCTTAGTTTTATTTCCTTGAGAAGTCTCTCAGCCTTTTTTTCTGATTTTTTTTAAAGTCTCTCATACTATGATTGTTTTCAAGGTTTAATTTGTATACATATCACCAATTACTAAACAACACTGAAAATGTCAACTTTGTTGAAAGTGCAATCAATAAAGACCTTAAAGACTTCTCTCAGTTACAGAGGTGGCCTCACTGGTCTGTTATAAAAACTTGCGTAATTGAGGAGATAACATAGCCATTAACTTGCCTATGGAGTTGTATCTGTCAACGCAGACCAGCTTAATCTAAAGGTGAATTCAGTAATGCTGTGCTGAATTGCAGTCTATAAAGCCTATGATTAAGGGTCAGCACATTGGGCTCCTGATTTGATGTCAGCAGCTGAACTTTCTTTGACCTTCTCCCCAGCAGATTCTCTGAGTGGTGCTAAGAATATGTACAATGTCATTTTGCTGACTTTTGCTATGTAGTGACAATTTAGTGTAGCTTCCCCTTAGGCTAAACCAAATTCGGGACCTGTAATTGTGCCTGGAGAATTAACATTTTATTTAAATTTTCTGAAGTAGGGATTTAGGTTCATTCAGTTAAGAACATATGCAAATAGGAGGAAAGTACAGCCTTTCCCCGAGTTACAAATGTGTTATGGACCAAACACTTGGCCGTAACTCAATCCGTTCATAACTCGTACCCCATTGAGTTACATAGCGACTGCGCTGTTCATAAGCACGGGTCATGTTCATAACTTGGGGACCGCCTTTACAACTGCTCCATGGGAGCTTTGGTTGTAAGTGCGAACGGTCATAACTCGACCGTTTGCAATGCGGGGAGCAGCTGTAAACCCGTTTTTTTCCCTTTTCAAAATCATCAAACTGTCTATGCTATAAGCCAACCCGATCAACCCATAGAATTGGTTTTCATAATAAAATTGGTTATTAAAATTTATTGGCCCATAGCGTATCAATGTGAAACTGAAGCAGCAGAACATTTTGCTTATATTGTATAGGAAATGATTTCCTCATTGCTTGAATTTTCCTACTTCAGTGACTTTTATTCTCCTTCAGTTTATTAATTTCCTTACATTTGGCAGGTCATTGTCCTATTTCTATTGTTGATAGGTTAGGAGGCTTCTTTATGCCCTTGCCTAGGGCAGTCTAAATCCCACCCCCACCCCCAGCAATGAGCATAAAAAGGGAAAAAATCTGCCAACAAGTTGGTTTTCCATTTGCACCAAAAAAAAGCAAATCCCTTTATTAGCAATAGTTACTCATCTTACATTGCTGTCTAAACTTCACACTAAGTCATATAGATATGAACCAGATTTTCTTTTTTACGACAGCATATGCTAAAACCAAAAAGCTTAATAAAAAACCAGACCAGATAATTATATTGTGGACGAGTCCCAGGGTGCGATCACCCCATGCCGGCTAGGCTGGGGTGCTCAGTGGACCCCCTCATCCGACTGCCGGCCTTGGGCGGGATTCCCGATCCTGGGGCCAGTAGGTTGGGTGCGATCACCCCCTCTCAGGTGAGCCGGGGGGATTCAGCAGACCCACTGTCCATCCTTCCGCTCAGTCATTGGTTCTTAGACCCAGAGTTTGGCCCCTCTGGAGGGGGTGGGAGGGCTAACCCCGTTGGCTTTTGCCTTATCGGCCTGCTGATGAGCAAAAGCGTTTGCATGTCCCCTGGCGGGAGGTTGTGGATAGAAGGGAGGAGGGGGACCTGGGCCCACCCTCTCCAGCAGGTCCCAGCCCGGGGCCCTAAGCGCAGGGGGCCCACATTGCCCCTGCACAACAGATGGGGTTGCGTTCCCTAAACGAGCCTGTCCACGGGCACCACAAGGACCCCACCCCGGGCTGCTTCCTCCCTTCCACGGGCTCTTGGGGCCCGATTTCTGGCCCCCCCCCCCGTGCCTACCGGGGTTCTGGTGGTCGGTGCCTGTGGCATTCCTTGGTCGCTCCTCCTGGGGCTCCGCTCTCCCATGCCAAGTCCCTGCCAGATCACACCCTCCTCGGGTGGCGTGAGTTCCCCCGCTTGGTTCCGGCCTCTGGGCTGGCCGTCCACCACCTGCGGGGGCTGTCCTGGGGTGCCCTGGGGCAGAGGTGTGCCGTCAGCCGGCCTTGGGATGAGTTCCCGTCCGTCCTCAGCCCGGCCCTCCACTGCCTGTGCCAGAGGAAGCTGCCCCCCTTCCCTGCTGCCAGCGGGCCCTTTTGAACTGGCCCGCCGGTTGTGACGCGGCCCGAGAGCGCTGCCTCCCCCGAGATGGGGCGGCTTCCCTTGCCGCGTCCCAGCCGTCACTCACAGCCCCGGCCCCTCCCGGCGTCGCACCGGGGTCGGGGCCTGCGGTTTCCCTGCTGTGCATGCGTGGGGGCAGATTCCGGCCCCACCGCCATTCTCCAGCGGCGTTGGGGCGCTGCGACGCTCCGCCCGCAGCCCCACTCTCCTCCCGCCTCCCTGGGTGATCTGGTGTGCGGGCCATTGGTGGCCTGTCACGTATACCAATGTATCAACTTTTACCATTTACTACCACTTGAAAGGAAAAAAGGAAAAAAAGAAAAAAAAAATCAAATAATAGGAAATAATATCTTATATAACATTTTTAATCACTAGTCTCATAGTGCTTTACAAAGGAGGTCAGTATCATTATCTCCATTTTATAGAGGGGAAGGGAAATTAAGTCAGAGATAATACTGCTTCCTAGCAGGCCTAAAGTAGAGTTGGAACTAGAACCCGTATTTTGTTAGTCCTATCCAGTGCTCTAGCCACTAGACAACTTTATTTTTTCTTATCACAACTAAATAAATGCATGTTACATCACAACAAGAAATCTTGTGTATTGATTTTTTTAAAGATACATCTATTATTTAAGATTTGATATCTAACTATTTTAGGAATATTAATAAGTGGGAATTACAATCAGTTAGTACTTTTATTAAATGACAGTGGGATTTTCTGTCAAAATATTCAATTGTTGAGGATAATATGTTACAAGTAGTTTTGCAGGAGAAATATAAAATATTGACAATTGGTAACGTTATTTATGTATGTGGCTTGCATTTTAGGCATATTAATATTTATTTAAGTTTATATAAGCCTCAATAGGCAACCAACTTATTCTTAGGATAATTACTAGATACATGAAATTATGCAACAGAAAATTACTGCTCATCCCATTTTGGGAACTACATATCTATCAGCAAATATAATGTCATAATAAAACCCGAACTCTTTCTACCCTCATCCCATCGCATTCCAAAAGTATGGGGAAAATAGGGCTCATTAACTGTTACTGTTGTGGTTGCTTCTCCTTAGTTAACACATGGGTAGCGAACACACTCATTTTAGATACTAGGCTTATATAATGCATCACCATATACAGTGAAGTCTTCTGTTTTTTTCAGCACTTTGCAAAGTCCATATTGCAATACTGTTTTGTAGTAATACTCTATGCATAAATTAGAGGGTTGCATACACTTTGTTGCTTTTGTAGGCTGAGCTCTTTGCACACATGAGGGCCTCCTTGCATTCCACCATTCCCCCTCCCTCCTAATACAGACACATTCACCTCTCTCTGCTCAGTGATTTCCCCCCATGCTCTCAAGTGCCGGGGGCTAGGAGTAACCTACATCCTCAAGCCTCCATTCTTCCCCCCCTCCATGTCAGGGTATCCATTCTCCCATCTAAGCAAGGGGTTTTGTGTTCCTCCTCATTATTTCCTTCCCACTTCCCCACATGTCAAGATGGTTCACTTAATGAAATGCCTTGTTCTGTTTGCCCCCACTGAAGCATCTGGCACTAGCCACTGCTGAAGACAGGGTACTGGAATAGATGAATAAATGGTCTGACCAACTACAGTCAGTCTTATGTTCTTAAAAATAATCTAGCTCCCTGGGTCCAGCCTACAGTTACTGTCTGAAGTACTTACATATCTTTCATTGCTGTAGTTATCAAGCACCTCAGAGTCTTGAGCATATTTATCCTCACAATACCATTGAGAGATAGTGAAGTGTGCTGTTATCCACATTTGTGGAACTGGAAGTCTATGGCAGAGCAAGGAATTAAATTTACATCTCCCATCTCCTACACTAGTGCCCAAACCATTTTTAAAAAACTTTCATCTTATTCCTGCCAGTAAAATACACACCCTGCAAACCACCAATCCACCCCGCAGAGTGTCATCAATAGAAATCGAAAACTCAACATACAGGAGATATAAAAAGTACCAGTCCCCAACTAGGGCATTTGCTGGACCAGGAGAGTCAGTGCCAGGCCATCTGCTGCTGCTGGCTGCGTGGCTCTGCTCCAGCAGCAGCAAAAGGACTAGCATTGGCCAAGTGGAATCTGGGGGTATGGGGGAAGGGACACTCAAGGGGAGAGGCAGAGTGGCTGCATAGCCATGCAGCTGAGGGCTGAGAGCACAGCCCTGTGGGAGCACACTGAGCCTCACAGCCACTGGGCTGCACTCCTGGCCCCCAGCTGCACCCCCAGTGGCTGTGAGGACAACAGCGACTGACCTCTCCCTGCCCCCTTCCTAGTGCTGTCCCGGGAAGGAGCTGCTGAGCATACCCCTCCTCCTTCCCCATTCCAGCTTTTCCCCTGTAATGCTCTAGCCCAGACCACAGATGTTGCCAGATGAGGGAAGTTCGGATTATAGAGGTCCAGACTAGTGTAATAGTTTTAGAACCAGAAGTTTAACTAAAAACAACCCTCATAAGACACATTTACAGCCTAATCCTGAAAGTTTTATATAGGTATCTTGCTGTCCACGAGTAGTGCCACTGAGATGACTTATGTATATGTGTGTTTGATTAGGGCTTTGGGGTGCAATTCCTCCCTGTGCAGAGAGCCAGCATAAATTATCTACACACTTAAATTCTACTTGATCTTAATTGGGCTTGAATTAGATTTGTGGTGCCTAAGCCTTGTGCAGGCATTCTGCAAAGGACTGATTTGAATCCATATCATAGCTATTTCTGCTGGATCCTATGGCACTAAGACCTCCCAACTACTTATCCAGTTCAGCTACTTCACTTTTTAGCATGTGGTTACCTCACAGTCTTAGTTGTTTACTTAAAAAGTATTTTGTGTATAATAGAGGGAGGATAAAGATGATGGTTGAAATTGTTGCTATAACTATGTTGCATTCAATATCCATATAAGTTCAAGCCTGCTATAAGTATTTGTTACAAATGGATATGCACAGAACATGTTTCACAAGTTCTTTGTGTACAGCTCTGACTGGCACATGCAGTAATTTAATGTTGATTATGTGAAAGTTTCATATTTTTCCCCATTATGAGCCCCCACAGTCTAAGTTAATATAGGACCCAGCTGTCCCTTATAATTACATTTTAATGATTTAAGATGGTTGTTTGCATTTTGGCTACTTGTTTAATAGTGATGACATTTAGATTGTCACAACTAGGCTTTGAAGTTATCAATTTATTTAGACAATCAGGGAACTTTATATCTTTGATGATGCTGTTGTTTGGCTGCAAACTCAAAAAGACATCAGTGCATTGATTTACATAATGAAAGTTATCTTCATAGGGATATGTCTTTGTTAATTCAGTTGTGAATAGGATTACCTTTCAAAAATTAAACAAGCCATGTTTATTTATTGTGTTATTTATTGTCACTGTAAAACACATGGGCTGTATCTACACTGGAATGATTTTGCACAAGAACTCTTTTGCGGAAGAGTTCTTGTGCAAAAACTCTTCCAGAAGAGAGCGTCTATACTGGCATGTGCCTTTGCGCAAGAAATGTGCTTTTGCACAAAAGCATCCATGCCAGTGTAGACGTTCTCTTGCGCAAGAAAGCTCTAATGTCCATTTTAACCATAGGGCTTTCTTCAGCAAGAAATTCATGTTGCCTGTCTTCACTGGCCTCTTGCGCAAGAACAGTTGCGCAAGAGGGCTTATTCCTGAGCGGGAACATCATAGTTCTTGCGCAAGAAGCCCTGATTTCATACATTAGAACATCAGTGTTCTTGCACAAGAACTCCCCACCAGTGTAGACAGGCAGTATGTTTTTGTGCAAAAGCGTCTGCTTTTGCGCAAGATCGCGCCAATGTAGACACAGCCATGGAGTTCTACTTCTCATTTCTTGTGCTGCTTACTTTCTTTCACTTGTGTAGCAGGGCGTTGCCCTGCACTGACCCTTTAAGGGGCTGAGAACTGGAGTCGGGGGAAGCCCAGCTGAGGCAAATAAGGAGGGCTCAGCTGGAAACTATAAGAGCATCTCCTGGGAGGAGGTAGGAGACTTGCCTGCTTGCAATGAGAGAGGATTTGGCCTAGTTAACCCAGGCTACTTGGCCTGAGGCCCAGGGCTGCAAGGAGGCAGTCATGGAGAGCAGGGATTGCGTGGAGGCAGCCCTAAAAGGCTGGGCTGCAAGGAGGCAGCTGCGGTAGGCTAGGGGAGTTTGAGCCAGGGAAGGCCCAGGCCATAAGTGTGCAAGGCAGGGTTGCAGGAGGCAACTGGTCAGGCAGAGTGGGAGAAGAACTGGGTGTCCTAGGGAGTAGGGAGGACCCTGGAGGAGGAGCAGAAGAAGATCAATGACTCCCCCTCCCCCACCCCGGAAGGGGGCACAGACCAAGACCGGAGTGGCCACTGCTGGAGGGCAGTGCCCTGAAGAGAACACCTCACCCAAAGGTGGGGGGTGTCAGTGTCGGAGCAGCCAGTTACTTCCCCCAAAAGCCACCCTGAGGGAAGAAGCCATGAAAGTGAGTCAAACCCGCTACACTTGATATGCTGATATTTTAATTTTAGTTTCTTTTCATCTCTTTTCCTTCTGCAAATGAACCTGGAGATTGCAGAATCACTTACAGGGATGTTTTCCTTTGATATACACTCTCTCAAAACTACGGGTGGATGTGAAGTACTCAGAGTGTAACATTTATCTAGTTTTTTATAGATATCACAGCTAAGGCGTGGAGTGTTTTGAGTGCATAATGTAGCTCTGTGGATGTTTATGGGGAGATCCTACCAAGCATGGGGGAAGAATCACAGGAAAAAGATTGAAGGTACTTGTCTAAACATTTAAACACGTGTCAATGAAATCTACCATCACAAGCTGATAGCAGACGATTATCACCCACTCAACAGTGAATGAAAGATGACTGGCAGGTGTTGGGAGAAGGATGCAAGTGCTCCTGTGTTAGCCATTTTGATTTTTCAGAAGCTGTTGTCAGCCTCTGACACTGTTCTGAAAAGGTGGGGTCTGCAGCAGCATTCGAAATGCACTTAAGTGGGATAAGATTGCATTTGTCAAGGCCAGAGAGAAAGATGCAGCAGTTATCAAGCTATGAGATGAGAGTTTGGATAAGAGTTACAACTGTGGGTGGATGGATAAGAAAGGTTGTATCTTAGAGATGCAGAAAGAATCAACAAGATTAGACACAGCCTGACTGTGAAAATCCAGTCAAAGATTACACCCAACATGAGCAATGGGCAAGATGGTGGTGTTGTCCATAGTGATGGAGAAAGGAGATAGTGGGGAGAATTTGGGGAGCAAGATTAGTATCTCTGTTTTAACATGTTTTGTTTAAGTTGGGGCTTGAAGTGTCACTGACTGGCCAAATGGATATTTTGGTTCTCTATAGCCATCTAGTGGGGCATCAAAACTTGCCTGCTTTTCATACACAAAAATTATATTGATGTGACTAGGATAGGTGGGGATACTTCACACTTTAAACAACAACACATGCTGTGTGTTTTTAAACTTTAGCAGTGCCCCTCCTAGCCCCTTTTCGGGTGGCTCATGTCCCAGAGAACAGTAACAGGGAGTTATCAGAAGCAGGGCCATCCCACAGGAGAGGAAGAACCCAGGACCACCACCCATGCACCCAAGGCCCCAATCTTTCCTACTTCTGCTTCACCTCACTCCACCACCGCTCCCAAGCCTGTCCCTGCTCCTCCACCACTGCACTCCTTTTCCCAAGCCCCCTCCCCTGAAAGACATGACCCAGAGGACTAGTAAAGGCCTGCAACTGGCTCAGGAGCAGAGCAGGCTGGGGCTGGCACCCACCACAGTGAACTGGAGTGACCCAGCTGGGAGATCCCACATGTAGATGGAATACAAGCTGTTGGGAACAGTATCCCTGATGATGCCACAGCACAACTGGTGGCTGAGTTGTGTGTGAGGATAAAGTCGCAGGGCTATTTCAGATTTGGTGACAATATATACCTCCAGACCAGTGGCACTGCTATGGGGACCCTCATGGCCCCATAATACGCCAACATTTTTATGGCTACCTAAGCTACATCGATGACATCTTCATCGTCTGGACCCATGGGAAAGAGACTCGAAGAATTTCACCACGATTTCAACAGCATCCACCCCACCATCAACCTCAGCATGGACCAGTCTACACGGAAGGTTCAGTTCCTGGACACCACAGTGCAAATAAGTGATGGTCACATAAACGCCACCCAAGACCGAAAGCCTACCAACCACTATGCTTACCTGCATGCCTCCTGCTTCCATCCTGGACATGCCACATGATCCATTGTTTACAGCCAAGCACTGAGGAACAACCGCATATGCTCCAATCCCTCAGACAGAGACCTACAAGATCTTCAATAAGCATTCTGTAAACTACAATACCCATATGAGGAAGTGAGGGGACAGATTATCAGAGCCAGACGTGTACCCAGAATCCGCCTGCTATGGGACAAACCCAAGAAAGAAACCAACAGAACACCACTGGCCATCACATACAGTCCTTAGCTAAAACCTCTCCAACGCATCATTAGTGATCTACAACCCATCCTGGACAATGATCCCTCACTTTCACAGGCCTTGGGAGGCAGGCCAGTCCTCGCCCGCAGACAACCCGCCAGCGTGAAGCATATTCTCACCAGCAACTATACACTATCATAATAACTCGAACTCAGGAACTAATCCATGCAACAAACCTCGGTGCCAACTCTGCCCACGTATATACACCATCACAGGACCTAACCGGATCAGCCATACCATCACTGATTCATTCTCCTGCACATCTACTAACGTAATATGTGCCAACAATGCCCCTCTGCCATATACATCGGCCAAACTGGACAGTCCCTACATAAAAAATAAATGGACACACATCAGATATTAGGAATGGCAACATAAAAAAACCTGTAGAGGAACACTTCAATCTCCCTGGGCACACAATTGCAGATCTAAAGGTAGCCATCCTGCAGCAAAAAAAACTTCAGGACCAGACTTCAAAGAGGAAAGAAACCACATAGAAAAATAATAATGGGAGATAACTTGCTTACTGGAAGCACTGCTGATAATGATTTGCGAGTTGTGGTGGATCACAGCCTCAACATGAGTCAGCAGTGTGCTACTGTTAGGGGAAAAAAAGAAAATGCAATTTTAGGCTGCAGTAACAGAGGCATCGCATGCAAGTCACAGAAGGTGACAGTACTGCTCTTCTCTGTGCTGGTGAGGCCTCAGAACCTACTTTGGTCACCAGTGTATAGAAAGGATCATGAGTAGCTGGTGATCTAGCTGCTTACCTGGCCATTAGGGAAGTCAAGCCTTCAGCCCCTCCCTTTGTGCCCAACTCCCTGCCCTGCCCCTTCTCCCTTCCCTGCAGGAGCTCAGAGCATCCCACTGCAGTCTCCAGCCCCAGCATTGGGTGGCCAGGGAGCAAGGCTCTGCTCCTGGTGCACCAGTACTTCAGGCAATGCAGCCAGCCTAGGTATGCCAGGTAGCTGTGCTCCTGTCCCCAGTGCAGTGGGGGGCCAGATGAGGCATCAGCTATGGTGCTCCAGTGCATGTAGCCTCAGCCCCAGCCACCATGACTCCCTACAGCAGGTTAGTCAGCCAGCTTGCCCTAGCCAAAGCAGAGTGCTGGGAACTGCAAGAGAGGGCCAGCCCTGGGGGTGGAACGTGCTTAGGGCCATACGGACCTGTTTGGGAAGGCACAGCCTTCCTATGCCTTCCACTAGGGAGGTTAGTGACTATTAGATAGTTCCCGATGGCAGGGCCAGCAGCCAGTGTGCTTCCAGCCCCACTACTGTGGAGCTCCCTGCCACCCAGTGCTGCTGCCTCTGGGGAGCCAGTTTAAAAACCAGCTCCCCACACAGATTGGCTGCCTGTCATCCCATGCTGCTGTCTCTGATGGGGGTCTGAGCTCCCTGTGGACAGAGGCTGCAGACAGGGGAGGCTGCCGCAAAGTGGCCTCTTTCCACGGTGGCCTGGGTTGGCCACGGACAGAAGCTGGTCCATGGCAGCAGCCCCTGTCTGCAGGGTGTCCGAGCTCCCCACTGCCAGAGGCTGCTACGACTCCCACAGAGCAGCCTCTGTCTGTGTTAAGCCTGGGCCTACCGCAGACAGGCTGGTCCAGCAGCAGCCCCTGTTCCCAGGGGGACCGGCAGCAGCCTCTGTCCATGGGAAGCTCGGACCCCCTGCAGACAGGCTGTTGCTGGGGACCAGCCTCTGTCCATGGCCAGCCCAGGCCACCACAGACAGAGGCTGCTTCGCAGTAGCTCCCCCAACCCAAGTAACATTCTCTGTCCGTGGGAAGCCCGAAACCCCACGGACAGGGGCTGCTGCCACCCCGTGCTGCTGCCTCTGTATCAGGGGCAGCAATACAGGGTGACAAGCAGCTGGTCTTTGAGGGGAGCGGATACAGAGGCAGCAGTGCTGGGTGGCAGGGGGCACCCTGGGAGTGTGACTGTGCATTCGCTACTGGCTCCACCCCCGGGAACTATCAAATAGTTGTGTAACCAATAAGATTTCATGCGGTTACACTACTGTTTAGAAGCTTCAGGGGGTAGCCAAGTTAGTCTGTACAGGTAAACTGAGAAAACAACAAATAGACTTGTAGCACTTTATAGACTAACAAAACATGTGGATGGTATCATGAGCTTTCGTGGGCACAGCCCACTTCTTCAGATGACCGGAATGTTGGATGTCTAGGACCAAAATAAATAAGGGAGACCGGGGTTGCGGGGGGAGGGGGGAAAAGGTGGAAGAAGGGATAATTGGGCGGGGGGTGGGGACAACAAGAAAAGGCAGTGGGTAAAAAACATATTAAGGGAAAGCAGAGTCTACATCCCTACACTGGACAGGACAAGAGGCAACAGGTTCAAAATTAATTCAGGTCTCTTGGGCATGTGTTATGACATAGTCTTTTATGTCATGATCATATACTATTTTTGTCCATAGGACCACTGCATCATTAAGGACTTGATCCTCAATCGATTGGAGACTATCTATTGAGTCACTGCGAGTTTTTCACTGACCTAAACGGGAATAGAACCAGTAAACAGACTGGATGCACAAGATAGCAAAACTAAGGTTGCAAGGGTAACTATAAATCTGGCATTTTGCAGATTTTGAGTTCTTTACTTTGCAGCCTAAGTAACTGAAACACAGCATGCAGTTTTCTACTTCTTTTGTGCTGATTTACATAACTGTGGGCTATGTAGCTCTTGAATCCAAATGACAGAGCCAGATGCTATAAACTCTCCTCACACAAATAATTCTACTGACTTCATTGGTTTTATTGGCATAAAAAAGGAGGCTTATTCAGCCCTTAATCACAATAAGAGCTCCTTGTTTGTAAATGCAAAAAAATAAAATAAAAATAAAATCTTACTTTAAGCAGGTCAGTTTCTAATGTTCTCATATTTAATATACTTTTTGCTGATGCTGTGCAAATATTAAGCATTTCTTTTTTCAGCTTCAAAATAAGATCAGATATGACCCATATTGTATAAAATTGTTGCATTTAGGTTGACAATATCTGCACTAAAAATGATAATTTTTCAATAGTCAAATTAAAAATTCCTGACAAAAAGGTTAAAGTAGTACCTACAGTCCCTCACTGCATTGTACGTAGGATAGATGGAACTTCCCTGTAGCTAGGGGAGAGGGATGCTCAACCCACCCCCACACACTGCCCTAAGCCCTATCGCCATTCCACCCCTTCCCTAAGCCTTACCCCTGCTCCACATCATTCCATCTCTTCCCCCATACCCACTCCTTCCCCTTCCTCCTGGAACTTCCTGAATTCCATGATTCACGCGATTCTGGAAATCCTAGGGAGATAGGGGAGGAGTTGGTCAACGGGGCCACCAGTGAACGAGAGGCGTGGTGAAAAGGAGGGGGAGCTTGGTGCCAATAAGTGCTCAGCACCCACTAATTTTCCCCATGGACGCTCCAGCTTTAGAGCACCAATGGAGTCAGTGCTTTCAATATGTAAGCAGGGGCTGAACTGCTGCTTGCTATCAGCCAGCTAAAAGGAGGGGTGGGTGTGCCCACTACAATTGTTTAGCTCTGCAAGGTAATTAACTGTTAACTGTTGATATGTAAATACAGCTCAGGAGAGAATCCGAGGTGTGGCCATGTAAAAATCCCATTCAGCCAGGGCTGATGGAGGGTCAGTGTTAGAATGGAATGTGGAGAATTGTAAATAATTTGGGGCTGTTGTGGGGGGTCACTAATCATGCTACCCCTAAATGTGGGAACTGTAAAACATGCCACCAGTGCTTGCAGGAGAGACACCACCATCATGGTAAGAGGTCTCTGAGGAACAAGCCTCCCCCCTTCCAGAGTTGAAAGTAGGAATAAGGGATCTTCCGGAAAAGGGTTTATTTTCCGGAAAATCGCGTTTAGACTGGCGCTTTTCTCCGGCATAACCCCGAGCCGGAAGAAAGCGGCAGCCATGTTCATGCAAATGCCACGGGGGAAATTTAAATCCCCTGCGGATTTGCAATTCCAAAGTGTCTCATTAGCATCCCTTTTCCGGAAAGGGGTGCCAATGTAGACACAGCCTAAGAGTGGCCCAACCTGCCCCTTTTCCCCTTTGTTTCAAGGACAGACCTAAAGTAGACTCCCTGAGGAGTCTTTTCTTTTTCTAGTCCAGTCGAAGCCAGATTCCTTTGCCAGTCCAGCTGGTGGCTAAAGAGTTGAAATCACAGAGAGCTGAAATCACTGGTTTGGCTGAGAGCCAGACCCATTGCAGCCAGTGAAGTGGTGGCGGCCAGCAGAGTGGCAGGTGGGAATCACTGGCTGGTGGCGTAATGTGGCTAGTAGGAGCAGCAGCAGGCAAGGAGCGGCATAGCAACCAGCGGCGTGGCATGGAGCAGTAGCAGGCGAGGAGTGGTGACCAGCGACGGTAGCAAGCGAGGAGCGGTGGCAGGCAGCCAGCAAAGTGTCCGGTGGCGTGGGATGAGACAGCTGATGGAGTGTGGCAGAGTGTCATAAGGTGCCCCCTATCTATCTCCCCACCCCCATTTCTACCCAGGTTGGGAGGTGAAACCCTGCGGGTGATCTTTGGGACTCTGGGTGGCATGGACTAGGGACAGAGACTTTTGGGGTGTCGGACTCTTTGGACTTCAGGTGATTCTTGGCTGGGGCGGGTGAGGGCTTAGCTCATGTTTGGGTTATGAACTCTGTTTTCCCCAAGTTAATGCCGTATGACTGCTCTCTCTTTCATTAAATGTTTCTTTCCTACACTCAGACTCAGTGCTTGCGAGTGGGGAAGCATTGCCTCTCAGAGCACCCAGGGGTGTGTGAATTTCCCAGATTGGCTGGGTGGGGCCTCGAGCCGGTTCTGTGTGAGATGGACCCCAAGATATTGAACCCAGCCCTGGTTACTGCCAGGCCTACCCGGCAGAAGGGTTACAAATACATAGTGCTATTATTCTGGCAATACCGGGACATGACAAAATAGTAATAATCTCTATTTATGCTAAGTATTTGTGAATGAAATGCTGAGTCAAATCCAGGCTTAAGGTTTACATTAATACTAAAAGTTAATATGTGTGCAATTGTACACTGCTGCTCCATATTCAGGTAAGGGGGAAACTCAGATATGTACACTAAGACTATGTCTATATTATAGATTTTTCATAAAAAACCTGCAAGTCAAAACAATTTTTAGCCTAAACTTCCCCTCTCCACAAATACATTTAGGACTGAAAATTTTGTTTTGTTTTTGCAATTTTCAGCTATTCAAAGATAAATCAACATTACCATAAAGACACTCTAAATGCCATTTTCTGATTAACTCTTTCTATGTGAGAACAATATAATCCAATCCCCCTCCTCAAAAGCAAGTATGATTTTAAAAAGCGAATGTAAATAAAACAAAACAACAAGGGTGAAGTCTATATTCACTACTGTATATTTTTTCAAGTTAATTTTTCTGCATGCCAAGAAAGAACAGTTTTCACACCTTAATAGGAAATTTAGTTTTGCATTTAGACATGGTCCTTAGGCTCCGGAATACCTATCTCCTGTATCTAATATTACCATACTACCGCAACACCTCATAATCACTAATTTATCCTTCCAACATCCTGGTGAGGTTGGATAAAACTAACATTTCTAGTTTACAGATAAGGAATTGAGGAACAATAAGATTAAGGGACTTGCTCAAGAAGTTCTGTGGTGGAGATAGGGTAATTAAGGATTTTGAGTTCCTTTCTCTTTAAATACTTCAAAGTAGGAATAAGAGATCCTCCAGAAAAGGGCTTTTTTCCGGAGGATCGGGGCCAGTGTAAACGCTTTTTTCCGGCTTTTCTAAAAGCCGGAAAAAAGCGGCGGACATTTTTATTTAAATGCCGCGGGGGATATTTAAATCCCCCGCGGATTTCCCTATTACGACCTGGAAAATTAGCATGCCCCTTTCGGAAAAGGGGCCAGTGTAGACATAGCCTTTGTGTATAGCAAAGCATTGTATTGATTATTGTTAGGAATGAGAGATTTGTGGTCCTTTTTAATGAAACTTACAATTGAATTATGATGGCTGGAAAGTAGATAATGCTATTATAGAAACCCTTATCAATTCTTAAAAATCAGGGTGCATATTAAAAACTGTATATTTCTGTCTCATCACTGCAGTGTTAGAGAATAGATAGGATTAGCGTGAATTGAGGTAACTGATATAAATGTGCCATAATTCAAGAGTTTAAAATAGTGTCCTTAAGTGATGGCAGAAGCTGAAGCTTCCCTGTTCTTTCGGCATTTCTTGTTTTTGGAAGAGAAGAATATACCAAATGTGCTTGTTTTGGCAAGTTCAACTCTTTTTACTTGATTTCTGCCCCGTTTCTAGGAATTCGGCCCCTTTTATTCCTGCCAGTCTTCTGAGCTGTGGGATTTTTTGGAAGGGCAGAATACAATTTTCATATAGCTTTACTGACATACGTTTATAATTTGCCAGTCTTTCCTCTGGTGGTCCAATTTAAGTGCCACATAAATTAAGGCAAAATAGAGTTGTTTACATGCAATTTTTTCTGGATTTTATATGATTTATAGTCACAAATTTGAAGCATTAGATTCAAGAGAGTGTCAACATTTCTAGGATAAACTATTATTTTAGGCATTAGTAAATACTCAAAAATGTGTTCTATGATGAGGAATAACTAAACTTGCAGTCCAGTTCATCTTTAATTTGTTGCTCTAATTGCTTTTTATTGTCTGTAAAAAAAAAAAAAAAAAAAAAAAAAAATTAAAATAGTTGAATTCTTAAACTTAGGCTATGTCTACACTATGGGGTTTTGCCAGGACATTGGAGGTATCTCTGAAAAACTCCACCATATCCAGGAAATGAATCTGCTCTTCCGCTTTTTTGCAGTAGAGCAGACAGGCTCTTTCAGAAGCCCTGTCTTCCTCATTCCATGAGGAAGACGGGCTCTTGCGAAAGAGGAGGCTTTTCTGAAATTTGGCCCAGTGTAGATGCGGCACGCAATTTGCATATCTTTTTCCGATAGATCATTGTAGTGTAGATATAGCCTTAGACAATTGGCTACTGATATGCATGAAGTATTTTTCAGAAGGATTTTTATCACCCATTTTTAATATGTATAGGTACCAGTAAGGATGATATTTTAACTATCACTTTTGGGGTAAAAATTATGTAGGATCCTTCCAGCCAGAAGGTGAATACCTCCTGTCCTTTCACAATTTATTGGATTTGTGAAATCAAGAGAAACTGTAGGAAGAAGAAAGGTTCATCATAGAAAAAAAGCATGTCAGAAATTTTGCAATTTATAGGGCTCACAAGTTTTTTTCCAGATGAAAGCAGAAGTTGTAACAGAAAGATGAGCTTTCTGCTTGTTCTATTCTCACTGGCTGTGTCTACACTGGCATGAATTTCCGGAAATGCTGAAAATTCCGGAAAAGGAGCGTCTAAATTGGCGGCGTGCTTTTCCGGAAAAGCAGAAGCCCGGAGCCATTTTGAAGAGGGCAAAGGCCACCAGACCTTTCTGGGGGTGGGGCCAGAGCGCCGTTCAGACACGTGCTTAAAGGGGTCTCGCCGGACAGCTGTTGGTCTCCTGCTCCCGTGCCTTGGTGCCTCTGCCAGGGACTGGCACCCTTCGCAGGGTCAGTGGTTGCCCTCTGAGTTTTGGGGACACCACCCTTGGCCCCCAACTGCTTTTCCCTGAGTTTTGTTTTGTCTGCCCTGCTCTGTCTGCTATGGAGCCGTGGGTGGCCATGTGCCTGCTCGGGCCCCTGTTGGGGCTGTACAGGTAGCTGTGGCTCGTGCTGCAGGCCGGTGCCATGGTGTTCATGGACCAGGAGGCAGAGATCGCCTTGGACTCCCTCACCAGGGAGGCTGTGGCAACCGTGTGGCATCAGCACCCGACCGTAGACAAGCCCGTCTGGAGTTTGGAGAGCAGCACCGACTGGTGGGACCGGGTGGTCCTCGGACTATGGGACGACCACCAGTGGATCCGGAATTTCCAGATGAGAAAGCGGACCTTCCTGCAGCTGTGCACCTGGCTCACCCCCGCGCTGCAGAGAGCCACCACCCGGCTGCGGGCACCCATCCCCATGAAGAAGAGGGTCGCCATCGCGCTCTGGAAGCTGGCCACACCAGACAGCTACCGCTCAGTGGCCCAGCAGTTCGGGGTGGGAAGATCAACCGTCGGAGTGATCATCATGGAGGTAAGTCCCGGGGGGAGTGGGATGGGGGGAGGGTGCTGCACTCCAGGCCCAGGGACAGCCAAGACTCCCGGCTGGGTTGCCCAGGGGTTTGGGCCGTCCCTCCCTTGCACAGGCCCGATGGTGGGGGAGGGGGGGTGTGGCGAGGACAGAGGGAATCAAGGGGGTGGGGAGCCCAAGGGAGTGCACACTCACCCCTGCCATATGTGATGTGTTCCCTTGTGTTTCTCTGCACCCTTCTGCAGGTCGTCCACGCCATCAACGACGTCCTGCTCCCGCGAATCATCCGCCTACGCGACGTGGATGATACCATGGCCGGCTTCGCTGCCCTTGGGTTCCCCAACTGCGGGGGAGCCCTGGATGCCACCCACATCCCCATCCGGGCCCCGGAGTATCGAGCGGGCCATTTCATAAACTGCAAGGGGTACTGCTCCATTGTTCTGCAGGCCCTCGTGGACCACCGGGGCCGCTTCGTGGACATTTCCGGGGGCTGGTCCGGCCGGGCACACGACGCCCGCATCCTCCGGAACTCTAGACTCTTTCGCAGGTTGGAGGCGGGCACCTACTTCCCCCGGCGGGACTTGACTGTTGGGGATGTGCCTATGCCCATCTGCGTCGTCGGGGACACCGCCTACCCCCTGATGCCCTGGCTAATGCGGCCCTACACTGGGCAGCCGGACCAGAACCGGGCCCGGTTCAACGACCGCCTCAACCAGGCCCGAAACCCAGTGGAGCTGGCCTTTGGACGTTTAAAAGCCCGCTTCCGTTGCTTGCTCACCCGTCTCGAGATGGGTGAGCAGAATGCAACGGAGGTCCTGGCCGTGTGCTGTGTGCTCCACAACATTGTGGAGCGCAGTGGGGAGGCCTTCCTCCCTGCATGGATGGCAGCCGAGGCACAGACGTTGGAACAGCCCGACACAGCTGCCGTCCGCCAGGCGAGCCAGGATGCGGTGCGCATCAGAGAGGCCCTGGTGGACATGTTTGCCCAAGCCCCGTAGTAGGGTCGCCTGGGTCTCCCCAGACTACTCCTGCCCATCCCCTACCCTTCCCCACCTGCTCCCCTTACCTCTCCCCCAATTGTAAAGCGTCGGGTCAAAGCACATTGGCCATCATCGAGACTGTTCGTCGGGTGCGTCGGGCTTAGTTAGGGTTTTTCTTTTTAGCTTAGGCTAGGGTTTAGGCCACCATCACCTGTCCCGAAGAACAGCCACGAGGATTCGGGGTTCGTGCGGAAGGCTGAAGTCAGCGTACCTGATTCCAGTCATCTTCCGTCAAGGGATCTCCTGGCTGTTCCTCTCCTGAGGCCCGGAAGGACCAAAGGATTGAGATGGCCAGCAACACTACCCAATTGTCCTCCCTGCGCCTACACTATGTTTAATTATCTGTAGTGTGCATCTTGTAACTTCTTGCTAGTTTGTTAGCTATGTAAATATAGTTTGTGGTTTACATTTTACTGAAAAGTCTCAGTATTTATTTATGCACCACAAACCACTGACCACTTAAGAAGGGGCCCCCCAGTGATAGAGTACAGATTTTGTTGTGCACAGTTTGCAACCATGTTAAAGTTAAGTGGCTACTTGGCATCTCACATGATTTCTTACACTAACTAGAGTTACACAATACCCAATACAGGAATGAACAGCAAAATAGAGACCTGTTTATTTACAAGGGGGGGGGGGGGAAGACCTTCAACTGGGACAGGGAGGGGGGGCAGTTACTGGGACGGGCAGCCCCTGCGAGCGCTCCTCCAGGGGCCGGCCTGCCCACGCTGGGCAGGCTGCACGCGGAGGTGGGCAGGGGCAGGAGCTGGGGCAGGAGCTGGGGCAGGAGCAGGCATGGGCTGTGCTACGGGAGGGATGGCGGGGGCTTGGGCTTGTGGCCAGACAGACTAACCCCATATCATCCATCTTATTTGCCTCTCTGAAGCACAGGGCAGAGAAGGAGCAATAATATCAGCATAGTCTATGCTGGCTCATCTGATCCTGAGAAGCTGAAACACAGATATGTGGATAGAGAGCAGCTAAGTCAATAAGCTGGCCTCGAGGCTGCGGCTGGCACCTATGTTGATTCGAACACACAGTCCCAGGAAGAGGAATTTCCCACTGAGAAAACAATGTCCAGTACTTCAAAATTTAATCATCTCAATTCTCTCTTACAAGTGTAAATTAAGTTCACAACTCCCTTGTAAGAACTGGTCTCACAGCAGACAGACCAGCATCAATTGGCATGACAGATAAGAAAGAGAAATACGTGACCTCATGATTATAAAAGATGGGTCCAGCACACACTCACTTTGAGTGTCATTCTACCCTCTACCTGCTGGTCGGGTTAGGTGTTTGACCTCCCGAGGTTCTATGGGGACGCCCACCTCGTATTTTCGTCTTTCCTAGGAATTGAGGGACCGGCCCTGGCCTGACATGCTGGAGTCGAGAGGCACAGAAGGGGGTAAAAATGGTACCTGGATGTGGTCTTCTGTCTTAAGTGTACACATAGCAAGAGTAAGCTGTTACTTGGTACCATTATTTCTATTTTTCTATTTTTATCTTCTTTGTAACCATTTTAAGACCTATATTTTGCTAATAGTTAAGAAATAGAACAATAGCCATTGCAACCATATGATTTATAAGCTTCCTCAATAAACCTGTAACTGTTTAAGCTTTAACCTGCCTCCTTCAGTTGCTGTAACAGAACCAAGCACAATTTAAAAGAACTTCAGCCGGTCTAAAGGGACAGTTATAGGAAGAGCTTGGGCGTTTGGATCTGTGTCACTCCCAGGTGACAGGATCCACTGGGGCATCTTTCAGTCTTTCCTCAAGGCTGCCTGCTGCGAAGGAATTATGAAATTCTAGCAGCTGAAATCTAAGATGTAATAAGCTCTTCCTATATAACGGGGCGTATGTTGGCCTGCTGGCCACCCTCTGCGATGGGACTCCAGTCCTAGCAGTAAAGGCACGGACGGTAAACCTTTTCTCGGAAACATACACACACACACACTGCCCTGACCGTCGGCTGACAGGACTCCGCCCATGCCATAGTGAATCGCATGCACAACATGTGCCATCAGCGTGTCCATAGTGGCGCGCATCCCTCGGCACTTGTCGAGGAAGGCAGCCCAGCCCTCCTGCCACCACTGCAGGTCCCCCTGCACCCGCTCTGCGATGGAGGCCTGGATTGCCTCCACGGCGTTGACGTGCTGGCGAAGCTGCTGGTCCCTCGGTCGGAGCCTTTGCCTCCGGGGTTGGCCTGCTGGGGGTGCCGCTACTGCTGGAGTCGAGGGTCTTGTGCTCGGTCCCACTGCAGGGAAGAGAAGAAAGGATGGGTCAGTCAGGCAGGCCGTCCACTGTCCCCACACCGCATGCCCTCCACCCCTGAGCCCAGGTGACCCCACAGTTGTGTGGCTTGGGCCCACTCGGTTCCCCTCCTGCCCCCGTGTTGTATGTTGGCAAGGAGGACCGCCCCTGGAGTAGGGTCCTCCCTCCAGTATTGTAAGCACCGGTCTGTATCCTGGCCCCGTGGAGGGCGGGAGAGTGCTTGTGCTGCGTTCACCTGTGGAACTCCCTGCCGGTGGAGACTGTGAAAAGCTTTGGGCTAATCACTGGTGTTTGACAGGGAGCGAGATGCATCCCCACACAGTGCCTGGGAGCACATCTGGCAGAGGTGGTCTGGGCTCTCAGATTCCCTCTCATGGGATATCTCCTGGATGGAACCAGAAGAGTGACTGGGTGGGGGGGATGTTCCATCCTTGCAGCAAAACTCAGGGGCCCTTCTCCCTCCCACTATCCCTCCCGCAAGCCTGGTAGCCCAGGGACATGTGTGGCCACAGTGGGGACTTCCCTCAGGGAGGCAGCCAAGGCACCGGGAGCAGGCGAGTGGCTCGGTGGGGGTCACGGTCACAGGACCGTGACGCTGCGGTGTACCCAATAGCAGCTGGCTGTGCCTCACAGCGAGGCATGGGACAGTGTGCCGTTCTCCGTGCTGCACCCTTGGCGGAGCTGCGGGCTCTGGGCTGAGTCCCTGGGGCCCTGGCCGGTTCCAGCCGACATCCACCCTTCCCCTGGTCCCGCTGAATGTGTGAGAGCAGCACGGTCCCAGGCGTGCCCTGCTGCAGCCACGTGCCGCTTGGTCACCAGGCTGCACGTGGTTGCACGTGCTGCTTGCTGCCTCATGCTACGCAGTGTGCAGCACACGTGGCCTGAGTTACATGCTCTCTCCCTCCCCCCCGCCCTCCACCCCCCGCCCTTTCGGGTCTGTCATGGCTCCTTCCCCACTCTGGCATGATAAATGCAGAAGTGGGGGCCAGCAAGTGTACCCCAAAGCCTTATCTAAACCTAGATCTTGGGAATAAAACTTCCGCTGCCACCACCCAAATGTTGATAAAGAAATCAGGGGAAAGATCATTTGGGAAATCTTACCCCTAAAACAAAAATCAGGGCACACAATTAACCACTGCCAGGTTAATAAAAAGAAAAGAAAGAACTTTTATTATTACAACAATATTCCTGTTGCAAGTATAATGACTAGATAGGAAGGTAACAAAATATACTCATGGAAAAACTCCATGGGCCTAGAAAAACCAAAACATCTTTTAAGCAGTGCCAGACATCAGATCCCATACCCAACCTTTAAAACAATAAAGCCTAACGAAACTACCTAAACCTTGCCCTACTTACAGAAAATAAAGAATGGTGTCTTGGAGAGAGAGAGAGCTGTCTGAGAGAGACAAAAGGACAAAGGAAAAACCCAAATTCCTTTGTCCCAGGTTGAAACTCCCTCCTACATTCCTACTGGTCACTCCACCTGGCTAGTGTAGTTAACCCCTTAATCCCCAGGCTGCTGGCTAACCCTCATAATCATGACAAGGTCCACGATGTCTGCACTGGACTAGGCGGGTGCCCGCCTCTTGCGGTCCTGGGCAAGCTCCCGGGAGCCGCCAGCCTGGTCCCGGGAAGAGGGGGAGGGCTGGGGGGCATCAGGTGGGTGGCTCGATTCATGCCAGGTGCAGGGTCTGCTGGCTGGGTGCTGGCAGGCTTGCACCTGGCACGGGCATCGTAGCCAGCCCGTGCCCCTTTAAGGGGTCCGGGGGCCGGGAGGGGGGCAATAGAGTTTCCCTGGTGTTGGCCAGAGTGGCCACCAGGGAAACCTGGGGAGGACTAGCCTCCCACTAGTTTGAATTAAGGGGCTACACTCCCCTTAATTCGAACTAGTAAGTTCGAACTAGGCTTAGTCCTCGTGGAATGAGGTTTACCTAGTTCGAACTAAGCGCCGCGGGTCCGGCCCGGGTCCTCCGCCGCTTTGCTCCGCGTCTCCCTGGTCTGCTGGGGGGGGAGGGGGACGCAGCTAGTGCCCCCCCCCCCCCCCCCAGCAGACCAGGGAGATGCGGAGCAAAGCCCGGGGCCTGTGGTAGAGCAGGTGGGGTGCTGCCGGTGGTCCCGCAGCACTGCTCCTTGGCGCTACTAGACCAACCCGGCAGCACCCCAGCTGCTCTGCCCCAGGTGTCCCCAAGTCAGCCGCTGCTGAAACTGACCAGCGGCTGACTACAGGAAGCCCGAGGCAGAGTTGCTCTGCCCCAGGCTTCCTGGAATCAACTGCTGATCAGTTTCAGCAGCAGCTGACTTGGGGATGCCTGGGGTTCTTAAGTTGAATCTGTATGTAAGTCGGAACTGGTGTCCAGATTCAGCCGCTGTTGAAACTGATCAGTTTCAGCAGCGGCTGAATCTGGATGCCAGTTCCGACTTACATACAGATTCAACTTAAGAACAAACCTACAGTCCCTATCTTGTACGTAACCCGGGGACTGCCTGTATAAGGGTTTGTCAACATTAGAAACAATACAGCAGCACAAACTAGATTAGAACTATTGTTAGGGTAAGAATTTTCATTTTACAAGGTTTCTTAATGTATCTGGCTAAATTGACATATTTTGTTTATTTTGGCTTAGTATCTCTCTTTGATCTGTGTGTGTTGACTTGCAGTCACCTAAATTCTACTGTTTATACTGAATGAAACATTTATGTTATCAAGATCAGTGTAAGTTCTACTGAGGGAGAGCCATAGCTGTGCTCTTTCATAGATAGAAAAGAGCAAGCATTTTGAGTTTTCTGTGTGGAACATTTTATATAGAATAAGACCGATTTATTAGGGGTTTTGGTCTCTCTTGAGGATTGTTTTCTTGGATAAGGTAAAGGCCTATAGCAGTGTTTCTTAAACTTTTTAAGACTGAGGAACATCAAACAATAGTTTTTTTATGAGGAACACCAAGGATTTTTTGTTAAAAAAAAAAGAAGAAGGTTGGGGAGGTGGGGGGAAAGTTATTGAGCAAAAATAAAGGTTGCCTGTCCCTTTAAGGGCAGCCATTTTGAACTCTGTTCTCCATGGCACACCTCCAACTGCCTTTCTGCACACTGGTGTGCCTCGGAACACAGTTTAAGAAACACTGGCCTATAGTTAAGCCCTTGCAGAATTGAGCTGGTTTAGTATCTGTGTTGCTCTGCAGAAGGGCTGTTATCCCCAACTCTGTGCCTTTGCTGTGGGAGAACAGAACTTCTGGCCCAGCACGGTAGGGTGGTGGGACACCCCGGAGGGCAGGTAGGTGGGCTCAGTGGCATGATCAGCACACTGTGTGACAGCCCCAAAGACACCTCTGCGATCAATCCTGTCACAATCCTCTTATTTGTTTGTTGCTCTCCCCAGAACCCCAGCTAATATCTTATGAAACAAGGTGTCCATAAGTAATAATCCTGACATGGTTACCATAACACTTAGCATTGCTGCTTTGCTGTAAATAAGGAATTTTTCATCCCCATATTTCAGACCACAGCTTGCTAGTTTAAAGACATGCTGTCTGGTTAAAATTATTAGTTTTTAGGTACTGAATTTTGTAGGAATGCTGTCTGCTAAAGTTAAAGAATTTTAGGAGTTGTCTACACTGGCACTTTCATTGGCAAAACTCTTGTCAGTCCAGGGTATAAGGAAACATGACCCTGCCCAACAGAAGTTACACTGACAAAAGCTCTGATATGGATGGTGCTATTTCAGTGGGAGATACTCTCCTACTGGCACAGATACTGCCTCTCATTAGGGTGGGTGGGAAAGACCTATCCCACTTGCATCGAGCGGCTATGCATGAGACCTTACAGTGGCGCAGTTGCAGTGGTACATCTGTGCTAGGGATTAATCAGCTAATTGAGAAGTCGATGGAATTTCTATCGACTCCTCAACTAATTGGTAAGTGGGGGGTGCTCTGTAGCCCCACTATAGCTCTTTAGTTTATATATAGTAGGAGCTGGGTCCCGTGGCCGGAACCGGAGCAGTCCCACCCAGCCAAAGTGGAGCTTGAGCAGATCCCGTTTCCTGCGGCAGGGCCAGAGCAGCCCCAAAGCATTCTCTCCCCCCGCGTCAGGTGGGGCTGGAGCCAGAGCATTCCCCACCACTCCCTGGCTGCAGCCCCTTGTGCTGTGGGCAGGAGGCTGCTCCAGGATTAATGGGTTAAATCTAGCATTGACTCAGTTCACATTTTAAATGTTATTTAACATCCCTAGTTTCTACTGCAACAGGAAACCCCGCTTCCATTTGTGCATCTGTTATGTCACCTTAACTGTGCTTGTATTGTTCCTATAGGTTGGGCAAACTATTTGAAGCATATGGCTTGTTTTTATCCTGCAGGTTTAGCACCCTAGATTATTAGATTTTCCTGACACACTGTTCAAAGTTTCTGCCTTATTGGACCACCAGCATCTTCCTTTGTAGAATTTATGCCTCTATTCTGCACAGAATTTCTGCTTCAATTCTGCTTCAGCATTAAGGTAGATAATACTCAAATAATTTACAAAGGTTGTTTGTTCACTGATGTTATAACAAGTGGATACTGCACATGTTCTAACTAGAAATTCTCATGACAAATTAACTTTGCTGACTCCAGGCTGCTCTTATTACAGTACCTTTAGCTCTTTCAGAGAAGATTGATGACTGTTCTTCTCAGGTTCAAGTTCTCTCACCTCTATAATTACTGAAACCATTCCAAAGCCTCAAATATGACTGAACTGAGACATATCTTGTCTACTGTATCTATCCTGGATGATGGTAAAGGGAAAGGATACTCCACAAATGTCTTATTCCATTATTTATAGAATGTAGACCCAAGACAAGAGTTGAGTTTTTGCTTCCTTAAAATACTTCACTTAAGCAGAGTCCATGTCCTTGTTGTTAGATATTTGTAGGTCAGTCCTTTCTCCAGAAACTGGGGTTTTAATGTAGAGTGTCATCCACTCTATTCCTCGAGAGAAAGTCATTAACACAGCAGTAACAGAATTAATTCTTAATGGTTATCTTTGCAAATATTTTAAGGAATGTTACTAACAGGCAATTTAATAATGGTAATCCATTAATTGTGGAATAATATTCTATGGGCTGTAAACAGCTTTTCTGAGGCAAAAAGGGTTCTGTTGCTCAAGTTAAAAACAAATCCTTAAATGCTTTTTACTGAATCAGTGCAAAACAAACAAAAACAAATGGCTAGAATGTTTAGTTCATACATTTATTTTGTGTAGGTGACAAAAAATGCAGACACGTGGCAGCCTATCTTAAAGACAAACGTTTAGTTAAGGCCTATTCTGAAAATTTGTACAGTTTGGAGGCGGTGGCATGTTTTGGAAATCGTTAGAGAAAAACACAATAAGTCCTTCATTGTTTCAAGTCTCACTAGCCTTTTAATAAACACAATGGAGGCTGGAGGAAGAATGTTTCAGACAGTTAAAAGCACTATGTGTGTTAAATGAATGGCATTCCAAAAGGCTCTCTAGAAAGTGTTTGCAATCTGTCTTGTGTGTTTCAAGGGGCCAATTATGAAGCTTCTTGCATGACACATTTTTTTTGGATATATAGCTAGTAAGGGTGCAACATTTTGCTTAACTGGCTAATCAAACAGTCAATTTGAGCAAATTGCATTGACTCTTCGATTAGTCGATAAGGGCACCTCCGCATTTGAAGGTTAGCAACAGCCTCAGGGCTGTTGCTACACTGCAAAGGCAAAAGCACTGCGGGGAGCACGGGGTCAGCGGGGCAGTCCCCTCCTGGCCTTGTTCTCCCTACGGCGTTTCAAAGCAGGCTCCACGTGACACTGCCACTTTGAAAGGCTGCATGTGGCATTTCGAAACAGCAGCACCGCGTGGAGCCTAGGGTCTGTCCCTGTGCTCTATGCGGCACTGCTACTTTAAAGCACACACTCCTCTTCCCCACACTCTATCCTTCCCGCCCCCCCCCCCCCCGCTTCCTCTTTCTGACAGAGGCAGCAAGGGGGGAAAGCAACTAGTCGACTAGCATGTCAACTATCCGATAAGCATTTATTTATTGGATGGTTGACTAGTCAGTCACATCCCTAATAGCTACTAGGGGGCTGCGCCCTCTGCTTGCTATGCTCGACTACCCCTCTCTCTTGGGCCACTTTCGCTTCGCTGAGAGAGCCTGTTGACGCTGATGACATGATGATGTCCGTCTGCCGCCCAGCAAGAACATTCTGTCATTCATCAGGAAAAACTTTTTTTTATATATAGAGAGATTATTATTATTATAGTATTCACTAAGATTGAGGCCCTCTTCTATGCGTTGTACAAACTCAGAGAAAAGGATGGTTCCTTCCTCAAATTGCTGATAAGTGATCAGTAGCTTAAATGGGAAAAGTATCTAATAAGATAAAAGAAACCCCCTACATACAAGACTAGAGAGGTTCAACCTGTATTGTATTCAGCCAGTATATGATGTTTTAATAATTGAAAACTATTCAGTAAATTCCAAGCAAAAATCTGTGTGAAGGTCAGCGTATGTACCGTAAAATCTCGAATATAATGCTCACCGATGTATAATGTGCACCCTGACCTTCGAATTTTATCATAATGAAAAAATCTATACTCCTATATATAATGCGCACCCTGACTTTTCCCATTGTACATGTATTTTATGATACCCATCATCATAGATACAAAGGCGTCGTTAAATATGATCTATTTGATTACAAGTCTATGGTATGCCAGCGCGTCATATTTCCTGCCTCTATTGCCGGTTGATTTCACGTGAGAGTACAACTATAGAATACGCGGCGTTTCAACACTCTATTACCTTTAAATTAGGTTGATTTTAATCCTACGTATAGGCCTAGAAAAATATAGATTCTTAGTGATACCATGAGTTGTCGATGATCTTACACTGCAGTTGAAAAACTTAAGGTAGTTAGCTACGCTGAGGCTCATGGCAACAGAGCTGCCAGCTGTGAATTTGATGGCATAGCAGGGTCGAACATTCGACTTTGGAGATGGCGGAAACAGCGCCTGCTAGCATTGCCTCGGACGAAGATGGCTGAGCGAGGTCGAAGTGCTGCATATCCTGAGATGGAGGCCAAGCTACTTGAGTGGATTACTGAGCTTCGACAGCAAGGCGGTGGTGTTAGCATTGCAGAGGTTCGAGTGAAGGCTTTGACCATGGCGAAGACGTGTGCTAACACAGCCAGGTTTAAAGCTTTGTATGGCTGGGGCAATCGGTTCATGCATCGGCATGGCCTATCGGTCTGATGACGAATGGCAATCGCGCAGAAGCTACCCGTGGACTCTCACGCCAAATTACTACAGTTCCAGAAGTTTATCATAAAGCTACAGAAGGAGCACAAGTATGACCTTTCATTAATCGGTAACACAGACCAGACACCTTTAACTTTCGATAATCCTTACGACAGAATGCTTGAAGTGAAAGGTGCCAGGACTGTCTCAATTGCTCCCACAGAGCATGAAAAGTTGAAGTTTATGGTAATGCTTGCTTGCATGGCCGATGCAACGAAGCTGCTGCCTTATATTGTCTTTAAGCACAAGACAATGTCAAAAAATGTTATATTCCTGAAGACTGTTCATGTGTGTGTTCACCCTAAAGGCTGGGTGGATGAAGCTTTAATGCTTGATTGGCTACAGATGGTTTGGGTGAAGCGGCCGGGTGGACTTATGAGAAAGTGGTCTGTAATAGTTTTGGATGCATTTCATTGTCATCGGATGCCATCGATCAAGAAAAGGCTTCAGCATGACAAAACAGACTTGGCAATTATTCCTGGTGGAATGACCAAAATGTTGCAACCGCTTGACGTGACAGGAAATGGAACATCTGGTTGTTGGAAGGTGAACATACATTTACTGCAGGTGGACGTATGCGAACACCGACGCTGCAAGACGTGACCTAGGGGATAGTGGATATCTGGCTTCAACTTGATCCCACTATAATAAGGAAGAGGTTTCTGAAATGCAGCATTTTTAATGCAATGGATGGCAGCGAGGATGATGCCCTGTGGACAGATGATGCACTCAATCCGAGTGATGATGAATCGGCCGAAGACAAATTAGGCAAAGACTACAATGACTTGTATTACCTGGATGAAGATGTTGAGGGCTATACCCTGGAAGATATTGCTCGTCTGTTCAACAAAGATGTTAACAACAGTGAATTCGAGGGCTTGGAAGATGAGTAGAAGATCAAATTCTCTCAATGAAACTGACTATTACCATATTTGCATGTTCGAACTATTCATTTATTTACTTTTTTGAAAGTCTATATGATTGCTAGTCTATGGGAATAAAATTCAACTTTACATCCGGTATCCATGTTTATAACTTATTTTCATAAATGTCAGCAATTAATTAACTATAAACTATTTCATATGAAAAGTAAGACGTAAATTTCATATTATTTATTGTTTTTAAATATTTTAAAGCATTCTAGGAATCTCTGCCATTTCAGTTGATGTTGATTTCATGTTTACTGCTGTCTTAGCGTGGCATCGGCATAACGGAGGTTCATCATCTTCTGACATGGAACTGCCAAAATAAAACTTTAAACAATAACTCCTGTATATAATGCGCACCCCAACTTTTGCCCCAAAAAACTTGGAAAAAAGTGTGCATTATATTCGCGATTAAACGGTATTAGTAATGCACGGGTTTTTTCAAAAAGTAAACTTGTACATATATATAGTCCCAAGTGTTATAAACCCAGGAAATTCGAAGCTGCGATTGCACTTACGGGAAATTGAAATATGTTAAGGTAAGAAATGGATGCTTAAGAAACTGAAACATTTAGTGACTCCACAAGAGGCAAAACATATACTATGTCCTGTACAATGTCTAATCTTGAACCACAAACACTAAAATATCTTACAGATAATACTGTGGTTATTGTGTCAGGCCACTACATTATGAATCCAAATATACTGGGATCAGAGGGAGCCATAAGTTCTCAAATGACCTCGATAACTTCTGATAACTTCTTGGAAAATAAAAATACTGCGTTGAAAACAGGGTTTATCTCTGACAATTCCAAAAGTATTATCAAGTGCTAGGTCCGATCACAATAGTTTTTTAAGGCTCCCAATTCTAATAATACAGCCTTAAGCTAAACCAAAATAAGCCACTGCTACTTTTATATCATATATAAATATTCGTTTTTCTAAAATAATGGATTTTCTGTGGAAAACTGCTTGAGTATTATGTTGAGAAGATAAGAAATTTGGAAAGCATGGAAATGTCATGAGGTAATTTTGAAAGATAAAGTTGGAGGTGATGAATTAGATCTTTGTTCCTGGTGCAATATTATTAATACATATATTGGGTTGAAATTCTGTGCTGCATCTCTTAGAGATGCTGTGCAGATTACACATCCCAGTAGGCGGGAAAAGGGATGGCTTTTAATCACTCTTGTGCCTGCTTGATTCTGGGGTGCTCCTCAGTATAATTTAGACAGCCCATGAAAGATCATGATACCAGCTACATGTTTTGTTAGTCTTTAAGGTGCTACTAGACTATTTGTTGTTTTTTAAGTTTTTCCTGTTACAGACTAACTCGGCTACCCCTCTGTGTCTTAATTGTAGCAGCCGGACTGCATATGCTTATTGACAGCTCTGCTATCCAGAATCTGCAGCCCTAAAGTGTTCCCTCTAAGTTGCCCCATTGGTGAGAGGATCAGGACTCCCTGCACAGAGCTGATTAATCAACTGTGAAGCTGTGCTGTCTCCCAGTTTAGAGGGAACACTGATATACATGAGAGCTTACAAAAGTCCTCAGAGGATATCCTGTCACTGTGCTAGAAGAATTCTCCTCTTCTCCCCCAGCCATGCCCAGGGTTTTTATAGATCAGTATTTCTTAAATTTTTTAAGACCAAGGAATACCAAAAAATAATTTTTATTTATGAGGACCAAGGATTTTTTGTTGAGCAAAAAAAAAAAAAAGGTGTGTGTGGGGGGGGGGGGGAACGGTCGGAGGGGATGTTATTGAGGACAAAAAAGGGTCGGTGGAAAGTTATTGAGCAAAAAAAAAAAAAAAAAAAGTCACCTGCCCCTTTAAGGTCTGCCATTTTCCTTCAGGACACACCTCCAATTGCCTTTTGCCTCAGTGCCACAGAATACAATTTAAGTAACACTGTTATAGACTCTTTACATCTCTTAAATCATTTTGTTTAATATAAATGAGCTAGAGAGGGGGTAAGAATCTCTCCCATGGGCTATCCTTATGTGGAATTTTAATTGCTAGTTGTTTGTACTATTGTTCTTTTATGCTCATTTTTCCAATAGCTTTAAAAAAAGTTTGATATTAGAGAAAATATAAACATATTTTTACCACTCTACAAGGTTATTTCAAGAACTATGTTAATGGTGACAGTTTTTTAAGTACGTTCTTATGTGGAACACTTTACTATAGCAGCAGAATTTTTTCATATTGCAAACTGACATCGTAATTTAGATTATCATTCTTGGTGTCTCTTGAATATCTGTAACATTTAGAAAGAAAAGGTAGGAGGAGGATTGCAGATAGAATAAGAATCGAATACTGTGACTGCCTTGGGGCCATGGAAACTAAAAAATGGAATGCTAGAAAGCTGAGGCCATGGAGAGTAAGTTTCCAACTCTTTGATGACAGTTTGGGGTCACACATTAGTTGTGAGTGGATCAGAGTGGCAGTGGAAATGTGGCTAGCACATTCCTGAACAACACAGATCCGCGACACAGTCGTACATAGGGATGTGAGATGCAAATTGCAGTTGTTTTCACAGGCTCCTTTGTCGCCTCCCTGGGTGTGTTTTGTGAAAACCTTTGCAAGGCTCTATTCTATAAGGTCTGTATTCTAGCACTACCCCGTGTTTATGGTAAACTTGTGCCTGAACTTAGTTCATGGGCATTGTATTCTTGTCTTTCCTCTGGCTGCAGCTATTACAGTTGATAAATATCAGCAGAATTTGAACAGTGCATGTATTTTTAAAAAGCATCCAGTGAGCTTGACTACTCCTATTGGTGAGTTAGAGATAAATTCATTCCATTTCCATTAATATACAGTTAAAAAAAAAAAGGAAACTGGCGCTTTAAGCCGGGGCCGCGCCTCAGACGCTCCTTCGGCCCCTGCCCGACGTGCGTGTAGCACGTACCTGGGGGAGGGGCGAACGGCCGCTCTAGCCACCTGACGCCAGGCCGCAGCCCGGCCCCCGCCCCCCCGCAGCTCGCGGCCGCCCTCGCCCCTCCTCCCTCCTCCCTCCACGCAGGTCAGCCCCCTCGCGGTCCTCTCCCCCTCCGCAGGCCGCCCCTGCCATCTCCGCCCTCCCCGCCGCTCCCTGCCCCTCCCTCTGTGATTCGTGCCCCCCCCCCCCAGCAGGCCACATCCCGGCCCCCGCCCCGTAGGTCCCGCACGGCTCCTGGCCCCCTCCCCCCATGCACGGGATGTTTAGAGAACCGCTTGGCCCCAATCCTCGGGCGAGCCGGGTAACACAGGTTTTACTGTCGTGTTTTTTTTTCTTTCAGAGTTTCCTACATGTGTGTATTTCTGGACTCCAACAATAGATGGGAAATTGGAACACTCTTCTAATATCCCGGAATAAGAAGCGATTATGCAGCGAAATCGCAGAGGAGTAGATGCTGGTCTTTTATTGCTACTTGCTCAAGTATTTCAAGTTGGGCTTGAAAACATTCCACCTGTAACACTTGGGACCCTAGGACTGAATGTTTTTCTGTTTTTGAAACCTCTGAAGCCACTGCCAAACGTGTGTATCAGTGTAGACCAAGGTTACTACCAGAAAGACTGGCAGCGTTTGCTGCTTGCTCCAATTCATCATGTAGATGATTGGCATTTATATTTTAATATGGTCTCCTTGCTTTGGAAGGGGATAAAGTTGGAACGTAAGCTTGGAAGCTTATTTTTTGGGTATATAATTACAGTATTTTCAGTGCTGATTGGCATTGTGTATATGGTGTTGGAATTTGCACTTGCAGGACTTCTGAATGACCCTTCCTACAAAGTAAATTGTGCTGTAGGCTTTTCAGGTAAGGCATGGAGGAGGTACGGGTTAATTTATTGCGGTGCACATTTATAGAATCTATATAGTATTATATTAATATAGAAAAGGGATATATATCATGAGCGTGGATTAGAACAGATAATGTCCATCCCTATTTCTTTGCGTGCTTGTTAATGTGTGTATATATATTACACTCTTGCTATGCTGCATGCACTTGAATTTTCATTTTCTGGGTAGAGGCATGATGACCCAAAGGACAGAGTTGTAGCCTCAGTGTACACTGCTGGCCAAAAGACTCCAAAGTTGAATTCATGTAGTCCATGCATACCAAGAGTGAAGTATATATGAGCAACATGTTTTGTAGAATTACAGTTACTGTAAAATGAGTAGTTTTCTTTTTCTGTTATACAAATGTAACCCCTCCTGTAGGCTAGTCCAGTGTGAGGTTATTCAGGATAGGGGAAGCTTGTGACTTCTTACATCACTGTGGGGGCGGGAGTAGGCCTGAGGCTGGTTGGTGTGCTCTGCCTATTCCGACAAATCACCAGGAACAGGCTTTATTCTGTAAAAAACATAGAAAAGGAAAACAGTTCAGCAGCCCCTTCTCTCAGTATGCAGCCTGTGTGCTGCTTCTAACACAGTCCTTGCTGAGACCCTGCTGGGGGCAGAGGGCACATCCTGGCAGGAACCAGGAAGTTCTCCCAACATGCCGCAGTTTGTAGTCCACAACTTGTAGTTCCCAGGGCTGCTGCTGAAACACACCAGACCTTGGGCTACACAGATTTTACAGTTTCTGCACAAGGTCAACAGCAAATACTGTGGAAAAGGTTTAAGAATACTGTAATCTTAACATTCACACTCTTGGGGTCTTGTTTTTTCAGTACAGGGCAGAAAGAGAACTCCACTAGCTTTTACATCAGTGGTTCTTAGACTGTGGGTCAGGATCCTAGACTGGGCTGTGAGCCCATTTTAATGGGGTTGTCAGAACTGGCTAGCTAGGGCCCTGAGATAAAAGTTGAAGCCTAATTGCTGCTTCCTGGGATGGAAGCAATGTTTCCATTAAGTTTTTCCATCCATTTGTGGAATAAATGTGGTCATGTGCACCAATGCATGTGCAGATGTACACCCCAGTAAAAACACATGCTTCTGGCTCTGAGCACTGGGGGCGCTCTCTGCTAATCAGCTGGCCAGAATTTGAATTTTCCCCTGGGAGCCCACATAAGCACTTAGTTTACAGGGAACACTAGATGGAAGCCAAAGCTTGAGCCCACTTCCTGGGGCCAAAGCCTGAGGGCTTGAGCCTGGGCAATGGAGTTCTGGTTACAGGTACCCTGTCTGGATCTGAAACGCTCAGAGTCCAGCTTCGGTCTCTCCTGGCACTCGGGTAGGCTCAGGTTTTGGTTCCCTCTCCTGGGGTTGTTAAGTAATTTTTGTTCTCGCAAGAGAGTCACAGTAAAGTGAAGATGTAGTACTTAAAATTACTGGCTATGGAGGAAAAACACCACTCTTTTTATTAAATAAGCCAATACCTCAGTTTTCTCTAGAACCCTTCCTACTTATTTGTTGACCAAGGGTTCACTTGCTAGTATCTGCTGCTGCTCAGATTTTTTTTTTTACCAACTGTGGCCACTCAGCGTTCTATAGTATCTTTGGTTAATCAGACCCAGTCATTTATTTTGGCCAGTTTGATTTCTCAATGCACTAAGTATATGTGTTCCCAAGGGATACCTTAAAATGCACTGGATGTTACCAGCAATTTTTGTTTTGGAGTTTTTCGCATTATCTGAACTCAACTATTTCTTTCTTGGTGGTGTTTTTTTTGTTTTATTTTTAGGAGTATTATTTGCTTTGAAAGTTCTTAGCAATCATCACCACCCAGGAAGGATTAGCAACATCATGGGAATTCGTGTATCCAGCAAATATGCTTGTTGGCTGGAGCTTGTGGCCATTCATTTATGTACTGCAGGGTAAGTTCATTAAATCATTTTCAATTCACATTAGAGATGTTAAATATCAGTTAATTTAATAGTTGATTAACCTTATGAATTCTTATAGATTAGTCAACTATTCTATAGTCCCCAGGCAGCCCCTGTCTGCGGGGGAGGGGTCTGAGCTCCTGGACCTGGCACAAGCTGGAACTGAGCCAGGCTGTCTGCCTACCTGGCTGCTAATACACTTTAAATGCAGAGCTGCAGCGGGGGTAGGTTCAGGACCCAGTGCAAGCCGGGACTGATCTGGGCTGCTGGCCAGCCTGCTAAAAAATTTACTGGCAAAGGGTGGGTGGGAAATGCATGTAGTCTGTAGAATTAACCTATAAGATTTTGCTTATAGGTTAATTCTATAGACTAGAATTATACATCCCTAGTTCACATTAAAAATTAGATCTATTTAGGGGTGCTTATGTTGTGACATATGAGCAGTGATGTCTAGTACTCAAAATAAATAGTGGAGTTACTTGTAGCAATCTACATCTCTTTCCTCCACACTGTGTATGTTGATCATACTTGTCAAAGTTAAAAAATGGAATACCTTGCTCATGGGAGTCTCTGAGAAGTGTGTTGGTTGAAAAGAACAAAGATTAGTTGGGAAAAAGAGGGGGGCACACTCTTCCTTTTCCCACTCACTCACCTTGCTAGAATGAAAAATTGGGATATATCACACTAAGGGGCTTGGTAGGTAAAACAATATTTATGCCTCTGTTACTTTTTAACTGTTCTTCTTTAGTACCAATCCCCTCTCCTCCCTCATCTAGCTCATTTCATCTTAATACCAGTTAAACTACAGCCTCACTGCTCACGTTGTATCCTGTACTCATTCCTCCCAACCCATCCATCTCTTTGTTTAGAATCTTCCTCCTCTTCCTTTTGGGCAGATTTCTAGAAAATTGGTTATAGATCAGCAGTATTGGGTTAATGAGTATTGTACAATTCCTTAACCATAATGGAAAATGGTAAATCCACCAAGTTTTATTACTAGTCTGTGATCACCATCGCGTTTCAGGAGGCAATTAGAAACATGGCACACACCAAAACAATCCCTGATCAAATACAACAATAGCCTAGGAAAAGTTCCCTGAGCTGGAAAAGAGGAGACTGAGAATTTAAATCTCCACTCTTAGTAATATTGAAATTCCTGTGGCATTTACTTCCCCTACTATTGACTAGTGCCATGAACCCCCATCTAGGGGTACGTCTACACTTGCTCCCTAGTTCGAGCTAGGGATGCAAATGTAGGCAACCAAAATTGATAATGAAGCAGGGATTTAAATATTCCGTGCTTCATTAGCATGATCTCTCCGGCAAGTTACTCCGTTCAACAGCTGTTTAGAAAGTGACAAACCCAAATTTTATCATTGCACTATATTATATTTCATTGCGTCTAAATGATTGTACTATTTCAAACCACTGTATTACTTACATTGCTCTCTTAGCCTCTAAGATAGTATCCAGGTTCCTGATCACCTGTAATCTATTGCTGAATATTAAAATAGTTTTGTTACCCACTGTGTCAAATTCTTTTCTGGGGGCTGATCTCAAAAGGGTCTAATGTTTACTTCTGTAGCTCTGTAACAGGGTTGCACTGATCTCTCGTGAGCGCCGCCCTGACTGAGTGCATGTGCCTGCATTTTTGCTTTGTTTATTGAGGCTCTTTGGTGACTCAGCCCTCTGACCAAGTCTTTTACAGTCTGTGTGCCAAAATAAAACATACCCCTTCTGAGATACAAGTCCATCAAGGCCTCTCTTTGTGCCCTCTTCAATATCTCTGTTTGAAGAGTAGTGCCCCTTGGGGTTCCTTCCTAGAGGAATATTTTCTAGCCTATTTTTGCTGCTTCTGTCTAAAGGAATATTTCCAACATACCGATGTACATCACATTGACCTTGCACTAATCCCACAAGAGGAAGGCTTCTATGTGGACTCCTACAAACATGCACGGGCTGACATTGTCAGCAAACATCATATAACCTCAATCATGCAGAACGCAATGCTATGCACAGCCTCAAAACCAATTTTAACATCATAATCAGAGGCTGACAAAAGAGGCGCTGTTGTCATCATGAACAAATCAGATTATGAACAGGAGGTGACCAGGCAACTCACCAACACCAGATTCTACAAGCTTCTCTCCTGTGATCCAGGTGATTCTTTGGTAAAGAATTCCAAAAAAACCTAAAACAACTGTTCATGAATTCCCTCATGCTGCTCAGGGACAAATTTACACTAACTTCCCCCCTCCCCAATTCCAGATCAGGAGTTTTCTATCTGCTATCCAAGATACACAAACCTAGAAATCTTGAACGACCCATCATCTCAAGCATTGGCACACTTACAACAGGATTATCTAGCTATCTTGACTCTCCTCAGACCCTATGCTGCCAGCACTCCTAGCTATCTTCGAAACACCACTGACTTCCTGAGGAAACTATAAAACATCAGTAAACTTCCTGAAAACACCATCCTGGCCACTGTGAACATAGAAAATCTTCACACCAACATTCTATATCAAGATGTAGTGCCCATCTTTAAAAAAGGGAAGACAGACAATCCAGGGAACTACAGACCGGCCAGCCTTACCTCAGTCCCTGGAAAAATCATGGAGGGGATCCTCAAGGAATCCATTTTGAAGCACTTGGAAGAGGGGAAGTGATCAGGAATAGTCAACATGGATTCACGAAGGGCAAGTCATGCCTGATCCATCTGACTGTGTTCTATGATGACGTAATTGGCTCTGTGGATATTGGGAAGTCAGTGGATGTGATATATCTCTACTTTAGCAAAGCTTTTGATACAGTCTCCCACAATATTCTTGCCAGCAAGTTAAGGGAGTATGAATTGGATAAATGGACTGTAAGATGGATAGAAAGCTGGCTAGAATGTTGGGCCCAACGGGTTGTGATCAATGGCTCGATGTCAGGTTGGCAGTCGGTTTCTAGCAGAGTGCCCCAAGGATTGGTTCTAGGACCGGTTTTGTTCAACGTCTTTATTAATGACCTAGATGAGGGGATGGATTGCACCCTCAGCAAGTTTGCAGATGATACTAAGCTAGGGGGAGAGGTAGATATGCTGGAGGGCAGTGATATGGTCCAGAGTGACCTGGACAGATTGGAGGATTGGGCCAAAAGAAATCTGATGAGGTTCAGCAAGGACAAATGCAGAGTCCTGCACTTGGGATGGAAGAATCCCAAGCACTGTTACAGTCTGGGGACCGACACTACTACAGGCTAAGTAGTAGTTCTGCAGAAAAGGAGCTGGGGATTATAATGGATGAGAAGCTGGATATGAGTCAACAGTTCCCCTTGTAGCCAAGAAGGTTAAGGTCATATTAGGTTGCATTAGGGGGAGCATTGCCAGCAGATCTAGAGAAATGATTATTCTCCTTTATTCAGCTCTCGTGAAGCCACATCTGGAGTATTGTGTCCAGTTCTGGGCCCCCCACTATAGAAAGGATGTGGACGCGGAGGGCAACTAAAATGATTAGGTGGCTGGAGCACGAGACCTATGAGGAGGGACTGAGAGATTTGGGTTTGTTTAATCTGAAGAAGAGTGAGGAGGGATTTGATAGTAGCTTCAACGTCCTGAAGGGAGCGTCCAAAGAGGATGGAGAGAGGCTCTTTTCACAGTAGTGACAGATGGCAGAATAAGGAGCAATGGTCTCAAGTTACAGCAGGGGAGGTCTAGGTTGGATACAGGCAGTCCCCGAGTTACGCGGATCCGACTTTCCGCACTTACGAACGGGGCTTTTCTCGCTCCGGAACTCGCGAGCGGCGGGACCACCAAGACGCGCAGTGGTCCCGCCACCGCGTCCTCCGGGGCGAGAAAAGCTGCTCCGGGTGTCCCTGGTCTGCTGGGGGGGGGGTCCCCAGCAGACCAGGGATACCCCGAGCAAAGACGCAGAGGCGGCGGGGTCCCGCGCCTCCAAGGCTTTGCTCCGGAGCAGAGGCGCGGAACCCCGCCGCCTCCAAGGCTTTGCTCCGGGTGTCCCTGGTCTGCTCAGGGTGTCCCTGGTCTCCTGGGAAGGGTCCCCAGGAGACCAGGGACAGCCCGAGCAAAGCTGCAGAGGCGGCGGGGTCCCGCGCCTCCAAGGCTTTGCTCCGGAGCAAAGCCTTGGAGACGTGGGACCCCGCCGCCTCTGCGGCTTTGCTCGGGGTGTCCCTGGTCTGCTGGGGACACCTCCCAGCAGACCAGGGACACCCCGAGCAAAGCCTTGGATGCGCGGGACCCCGCCGTCTCCGCGGCTTTGCTCCGGGTGTCTCTGGTCTGCTGGGGGGGGCGGGGCGCAGCTAGTGCACCCCCCCCCCAGCAGACCAGGCTTTTGTTATGGATGCCTGGGGTAGAGCAGCTGGGGTGCTGCCGGGTTGGTTCTGGGGGGACCTACCCGGCAGCGCCCCAGCTGTTCTGTCCCAGGCTCCAAATTCAGCCGCAGTTGAAACTGATCAGTGGCTGATTCCAGGAAACTGGGGGCAGAGCAACTCTGCCTCGGGCTTCCTGTAGTCAGCCCCTGGTCAGTTTCAGCAGCAGCGGCTGAATCTGGAGCCAGGTCCGAGTTATGTACAAATTCAACTTAAGAACAAACCTATAGTCCCTATCTTGTACGTAACCCGGGGACTGCCTGTATTAGGAAAAACTATTTCAGTAGGATGGTGGTGAAGCACTGGAATGGGTTACTTAGGGAGGTGGTGGAATCTCCATCCCTAGAGGTTTTTGAGTCTCTGCTTGACAAAGCCCTGGCTGGGTTGATTTAGTTGGGATTGGACCTACTTTGGGCAGGGGCTGGACTTGATGACCTCGTGAGATCTCTTCCAGCTCTGTGATTCTAAGATGGATTACAGGCTATCCAGGAACACCATCCTCGAGGACACCACTGCACAGCTGGTTACAGAACTCTGCAACTTTGTGCTCACCCACAACTACTTGTGGTTAGGAGACAATTTGTATCTTCAAGTCAGCGGCACAGCCATGGGCACCTGCATGGCCGCACAATATGCCATCGTCTTTATGGCTGACCTTGAACAATGTATCTTCAGCTCTCTCCCGCTAGCACTCTTACTCTGCTTATGCTGCATTGATGACATCATCATCATATGGACCCAAGGAAAAGAGACCCTTGAAGAATTTCACAGGGTTTTCAACAACTTCCACCCCACCATCAACCTCAGCCTGCTTCAATTCACATGAGAGATCCACTTCCTTGACACTACAGTACAATTAAGTGATGGACAAATTTCCACAACCCTATATTGGAAACCTACCGACTGTTACACTTACCTTCATGCCTGCAGCTTCTGTTCCAGACACATTTCTCAATCTATTGTATATAGCCAACCCCTAAGATAGAACCGGATTTGCTCTAATCCCTCAGACAGAGATAAACACCTACAAGATCTATATAGAGCATTCATAAAACTGAAATAGCCACCCAGAGAAGTGAAAAAACAGATTGACAAAGCCAAGAGAGTACCCAGACATGAACTACTTCAAGACAGGCCAAGAAGAGCAAACAACAGAATGTCATCACCACTTGTCATCACCACAACTTAACATTTGTTAACAATCTACAACCTATTCTGGAAAATGACCCCTCTCTCTCTCTCACAGGCCTTGGGAGAGGCCAATCTTCGCCTACAGACAACCCCCTAACCTCAAACAAACTCTTTCCAGTAACCACGGAACACACCTCCATAATAATAATCTAGGAACCCCCACTGCAATCAGCCCCGGTGCCAACTCTGCCCACACATCTACACAAGCAATTTAATTACTGGACACAACAATATCAGCCGCTACATCAGAGGCTCATTTAACTGCACATCCACTAATGTGATCTATGCCAACAAATGCCAGCAATGCCCCACTGCAATGTATATTGGCCAAACTGGACAGTCTCTATGGGAAAGAATTAATGGATACAAATTATATATCTGAAAAGGCAACACACAGAAACCTGTTGGAGAATGCTTTAACCTGCCTGGACATTCATTAATGGATCTCCAAGTCATTGTGTTGTTTCAGGTCAATTCCACAAGCCTTTCTGGTGCCAGTCCTTTGGCTGGATCCAGTCGCTTCCTCTGGGACTTCAATATCCAGGCCACTTCTCACAGTGGCTAATAGAAAGTTGGTGAGGGGACTCTGTCCTGTTCTCTACGCTGGGCCCCAGTCTAGGGACACTGTAGATAGCAGCTGTCTGTTAGGTCTGTTCCACTGCTGCTCTAATTCCCTGTGCCCTTACTTCAGGGCTCTATTTTGTTTCCACGAGCTCTTCACACCAAACTGCTGCACTTCCACTTCTCCAATTCCAGTCACTCAGGCTTCACTCCTTGAGCTCCTCTGTTCTGCAGCTCCTTTTGTATGGCTTTCCTGGACCCTGATTGGCTGCATCCCCTGCAGCCATTCTAGCCTGGTTGGAGACCTCTCTACTGCTTTATTTTCTGGGATGGGTTATGGCAGAATCAAAAAGCTTCCAACAGGGGCCTCAGGGCATAGTCCACCCCATCACAAGCTCAAATGGTAAAGGTCTAACCTAGCAATCTGAAAGTCAGGGGTTTCAAATCTTGCTACTGATTTGTAAGGGAGAATGGTGTGGTTGCAAGTGATTCACACCATGAGAAGACCCCGTTAAAGCAGTTTATTTAAAAATACAGTACATAAATCATAGTGTCAGTCATCACAAATACCAACTTCATCAAACTTGTATTCTAATGTGAAACTTTGGCAATGATTTCAAAAGTTTTAAGGCAGAATAATTTCCTAAATTCACAATGATTTGAATATCCCATGCTTCATTAGCATGATCTCGCCGGCATGTTACTCCACTCAACAGCTGTTCTGAAAGTGAAAGCACGTGCCAGGACATGTTAGTTTGAACCAAACATTCACTCCTCATCTGAGGAAGTGGGCTGTGCCCACGAAAGCTCATGATAACATCTACATGTTTTCTTAGTCTGAGAAGTGCTACCAGACCATTTTTTTTTTTTAGCAAGTGTACAGTTAGCCTGAGTTTCAAAGCTAAAATCTCAAAACAAAACCAGCCAGAATGGCCAATACAGGTGTGGGGTTTTTTTTAGTGTGACAACATACACAATTGAGAATTCCAAGTTTTTTACAGGCTATAAATCATTCCAAGATTGCTCAAAACTGGGCTTAATTTTGAGAATAATTTGTCAAACCTGATTTGAGTTTTGAGTCATCCATGAAACCAGAGGAGTTTTGTGTAATGACAAGGTATCATTGTCAACCTTTTGTACAGCTGTAATAGTCAAAAGATTTATGTCATGAGCTTTTGGTGTTTTTTCTCTATTATTGTGTTGTCTGATTAAAAACTTGGGACTTTTGCTTACTAGTTGAGTTTAGGAAGTCACATTGTTAATATCATTTGTGTTTAAATACTGTTTTATTGATGAGCTGTCTTGCAGCTTTGCCATGTTAATAGTAGTTATGGTTATTAACTTACAATTTTTTAGTCTCCGTCTTTGGTTCACAGCTTCTTCTTTTGAGAGCTGCTAAATCAATGAGCCAACTTATTCTTGCATGACAAACATTTCTATTACTTTCAATATAGTTTTCCCACCTCTCTCTCCCCTGCAGTGCTATTAATATGTGTCTTTGCAGTAATATCCTGCCAATGAAAGCTGTAACAGCAGTATAAATTCACATAGGCGGTACATGGATAGACTGTATCCTTTTCTTTTCTTGAATTGGTTGTGGGCACATTTAAAGAAGTGACCAGTTGTAAATGATCCTACAACTGGAAATTTCCAGAGTGTGATTGAGATACGCAGGTTAACTGTAGCAACAGGTGAAGTAACACAGTTTATTTGTAAATAGCTAATCTTTTGTTTGACAGTACATTAGGGAGAAAATAGTTGTCTGCTGCTGTTTACTCACCACCTTCTGTAAAGATTATTCCAAGAAGGAGTTCTTCCCCCTTTCAATTGTATAGAAGTTACATTATCACTATTCTTGCATATCCTGTAGTAGGGATGTTAGTGTATAGTCATTTAAATGATTAACCCATAAGCCTAGGCTTATGGGTTAATTTGAACGTCTACATCAGGGGTGTCCAAACTTTTTTCAAAGAGGGCCAGATTTGAAGAAGTGAACATGCGTGAGGGCCGTCCCTGCACTCTCAGCCCCGAGGCGGAGGGCCCGCAGGGTCGGAGGCGGGCGGAGAGCGCAGGGCATGCCGGCCTCATGGCGGCCCGGGGGCAGGGCGAACCCGCAGGGGAGCGGGGCTGCGGACGTGCCCTACAGGGCAGGCTCTAGGACCGCGGAGGCTATGGGCGGCGGCGGCGCGGCCGGAAGCGGCGCGCTGGACGCGCCAGTTCAAAAGAGCGCTGGGGAGTCAGGAGAGGGGGAGGAAGCGGGGGCCGTATTAAATCGGAACACGGGCCGCAATTGGCCCGCAGGCCGGACTTTGGACATGCCTGGTCTACATGAACCTCCTCCTTGCTGTCTCTGTATCAGCCAGTGCTTGTGGGGAGCCAGCTATCACAGGAAGCAGTGCGCGGGGGTGGGGAGGGGACAGGCCGGAGCCAATATGTGTGGGATCCTGGAGCAGCCTCTGTGGGGAGCTCAGGCCCCCTGTGGGCAGGAGTTGCTGCTGTGGAGAAGCCTTTGTCCACAACAGACCTGGATTCTAAGGATGTTAAGGATTAGTCGACTATCTGATAAGCAAATGCTTATCGGATAGTCTAGTAGTCGCTTCTCCCGCCCTTGCTGCCTCTATCAGATGAAGGAAAGGCTGGGGGGAGGAGGGACAGGGTGTATATCAAAGCAGCAGTGCTGCTTGGAGCCCAGGATACAGGCTCCGTACGGTGCTGTTGCTTTGAAATGCTGTGGCAGCATTTCAAAGGGGCAGCATTGCATAGCTGATCCCAGGCTCTGTGTGGCGCTGCCCCTTTGAAAATGCCTGCGTGGCATTTCAAAGGGCACAGAGCCCAGGGTTAGCTGGAGAGTCCCAGCTGACCCCAGGTTCCAAGGAAATGGCTTCTCTAAATGGCCATTGGTTTCTCTAAAGTCCTTCCACTGAAGCACTGGAATGGGTTACCTTGGAGGTGGTGGAATCTCCATCCCTAGAGGTTTTTAAGTCCTGGCTTGACAGAGCCCTGGCTGGGATGATTTAGTTACGGTTGATCCTGCTTTGGGCAGGGGACTGGACTCGATGACCTTCTGAGGTCTCTTCTAGCCCTAGGAGTCTATGATTCTCCCGGGAGTGGCCCAGAGCAGCAGGGACTGCACTCCCTACCTGCTGGCTTGTCCCAGGGCACCAGCAGGGTCTATCTCTCTCTCTCCCTCCCTCCTGACCTGGCCCAGGGCATTGGGGCCTGCTCTTCTTCCTCTTGTGGCCGCTCCTGGGGGAGCAGCGAGGGCTGTCTCCTGAACAGGGAGTCCCCACTTACTTGTATGGTGACAAGCAAAATGGTGGAGCCCCAGCCCTGCTGGCTACTCCCTTGGTAGTATGGCTGTACCCAGTGGACACTCTGCAGGATAGTTCTCCCCTGTGGGCTCACTGCATCCAGTGTCTGCTCTTATATCACATACCTCAGAACAGCAGCCCCTCCCTTTGCATGTTATGGAAAACTCTGCTTTTCCGGGGGCTTCCATTTCTCCTAGCACAATCAAACCCCGACCTGGCTTTAAGTTTGGAGAAGTTGAAGCTCCCTGCCCAATTTAGTGGCCCTAGTTCTTATCGTTTAGGAGGTGTTCTTGAACAAAGGGACTCTCAGACAGATAGACGCTGTCAAAATTGTGTGTGTATGTGTGTATATATCTTTGCTATATGTTAAAGAAAACTTTTCCTGTCCTGCGGGAGCTGCGAGCCATGCAGTCTCTCCCCTCCCCAGTGCTCAGAGGTTGGAAGGATGAGGGCTGGCCCTGGCTGCATGTGGCTTTGGCCAGAGGAGAGAGGGCAGGGCCTGGCCATGTGCTGCAGCTGGGGGTGGAGGGGTGGGGGTGTTACTGTTAGAGGGGGAGGGAGAAGGGTCCTGGCCTGGGGGGGAGGGGAGGAGGGAGAAAGGAGGCTCGGGCAGGTTGGTGGGAGGAGGGGGGAGGAAGGAAGGAGAAAGGTGGACTAAGTTGGTGTGCTGGTGACAGGGAAAAGAAGGGGGGGAGGAGGCGGAAGGGGAACAGGTGGTTCAGCCGCAACCAAGCTCTCCCTGGTGGCTGGGGCGAGAGCCAAGGTTGGCAAGTGCAGTCAGCGGGGGTCACAGCCCCCTAGTATAGATATAGATACAGATAGATATAAAGCTGCTGTTTAGAAACAAACCGAGAAATCTGTTTACTTACAAAAGCTATTGTAGTGCCACTCACTGCATATCTATATATAATATTTAAAAATATGCAGTAGGTCTGAATTATTTTATATACATAGTGTAGTAATTTCTCTTAAAATGACCTGATTTACCATGGCTTTACTCTAGTTATATTCTTTTATAGCTTTGCTGATTTCAGTAGCTTTTCGTTAATGTAAAAACTGGAGCAGTGTAGTGCTGAATCAAAATTTCAAGAGCTAAAAGAGAACTAATTTTAGATTCTTTTTATAAAATAGAAATGAACTAAAGCTGAATGAAATCTATACAAGTTGTCCAACTGTTCTTATTTTCTTTCCGGTATATCAGTTTTTGTAATACATCAACCAGTTTTAGTTCCTCATTTGGTCAGAGGTATTCCTTTGAAACCTCTTGTGGTTGTTACTCATTTCAGCAGCCAAAAAAGGTGGAAAATGTTCTTTGAGGCATAGTCAGTTTAGCACAGAATAAAATACATCATGTGGAATAAAGACAGTGAGCTGTGACCAATTGACAAACATTGGAATAATGGGAATGCAGGGTATAACTAATCAAGCATACAGACTCTCAAAAATGATTTTGTTCCTCCTAGGACTTCTTTTGCTGGGCATCTAGCAGGTATTCTTGTTGGACTGATGTACACGCTGGGGCCTCTGAAGATGCTCATGAAAGCAACTGCAGGTAAATAGTGAACACTTTTTGCCCAACAAGAAGTTAATAGTCTTGCTTAATATTTAAGTTTAAATTTAATATTTGGTTTATTAGAAACTAGTTGGAGTTACCCAGTGTTGCTCGGGAAACTGGAGGAACAAAATGTAGAAAAATAGTAGTCCATTATCTTTTTTTGAATACTAGAAAAGTTGCTCTGATTTCTATAGGGATTAAAATATAGGTCTGTGTCATCCCCGGGCGGGGGGAGGCAGGCAGGGCAGGTGCCCGAGCTGTTGTGTGCGTGGGGGTCAGGGCACTGTGTGTGTGTGGGGGGGAAGAAGGTCACTTATGTAACCTCGCAGGTGGGAGGGGGTGGCGCTTGGGGGCTGCCGGTGGTGGGCATGGGACCTAGGGTTGGCGGGGCGGCCCTTGCAGTGCCACGCAGAGGGTTACTTTTTGATTTTTACAGCTTGAGCTCAGGCCCGATCTGGTCGAAAAGTACCTTAAAACCTTCTCCTGGATGAAAGATTATCCCATGCAAAGTTTGGTTGTGGTAGCTCTAATAGTGTCCAAGTTATTAGCGCACAAACTTACAAACATTTTCCTTTATATATTAGATAAGCCAGTCTGAAGTGCTTTTTCTTTAAATGGAGCCAAGACCAGGATCAACTATTTTTCAAATGTTTCAGACAATATGTAAAAAAAGAGGTATAAACTGTTAAATGCCATTTAAAGCCTTTTTAAAGTGAAAGTTAGTAAACCCAGAGAAATAGTGTTTTGTTATGAGTAAGATGCACTTTTCTATGGACGAAGTGTGGGGTTTGGGACAGTGGTTGGGTGCACAAGGGAACTTGTGGTACAGGACTGGGGTACAGGAGAGAAAGAAAGAGTGGGTTCTCAGAGGGAGTTTGGGTGAAGGAGGGGGTTGTGATCTGGGGTAGGGGATTGGGGTGCAAGGTCCCGGAGGGGCTATGGGTTTAGGAGAGAATTCTGGCCTGGAAGAGTGTTTGTAGGATGGGGTGCAGAGTCTGGGAGGGAGTTGTGACCTGTGGGAGGGCAGTGGGTTTGGATGGTGACCTGAGGCAGGATGGGGTGGTGACCTGGAGCAGGGAGTTGGAGTGTGCAAGTGAGTGGGGTGCCAAAGGCAGGCTGTGTCTGGGAGACGCTTACCTACACAGCTCCCGGCCAGCAACCCAGCAGGGTCCTCGGGCAGATCCCCTGTCTGCCAGCAGCCCAAGACCACTCAAAGTGTCTGGCTGCTCTGTGTGGTTCTGCACACTGTGTTGGTGGGGAGGCTTTGCGTGGTGCCCCCATCTCCACATAATCTCTTAGCTACCATTGATTTCCTCCCTTCCCTAGGATGTGGCGTAGAGAGCCAAGCAGATTAAAAGGCTTGGTGAGCTGGATTTGACCTGTGGGCCAGATTGCTCGCCCCTGCTATAGCTTATATATGAGACTACATTATCAGTTCAGAAATCCGCGTGCTTTCTATTTTTCACTGAAGTTGTTATATTAAAGTATTTTTTTTAGTTCTATTTTTAAGTACTAAAATAAATCCTCAACAAGTCCAGTAGGTCACTAACCTGAAGATTTATCCTACTTGCTTCCAGTCTTGAAGTGTATGCAGGGTTTGGTGATGAAGCCTCCGTAAGTTCTAGATATATAGAAGTTTTAAGTGGCAAAACTAAGTGAGAGAAATTTCACAACCCACTTGGTTGATATTAGAGAGTTCTCATTTTTTAAGGATGAATCACCCATATTTACCAATGCTGCCTGTTGGTAGGATCAATGTACAATGGGTGAGGCAGGATTTGAAGAGAGCTCTTTTTGCTGCATGAAGGGTATCTCTTGTGTACAGTTGTACAATCAGGATTTGGGGGCAGGACCAAGAGATTGTTTCCTGGATCCAGAAGTCTCTTCCTCCTCATACATAGCAGGGCAGAAACAGAACAGTGGCGACTCTAGCTGTAAGTTTTCTGTAGAATGGCCTGAAATGGAATAGTTCCTTTCTCAGTACATACGTTTCCCAACCCCTAATTCTGCAGAATGTTTACTGGAGTGTTTATGGGTATTCTCTCTTATGCATAGCTCTGCCCTTTTATTATATCAGACATCACTTTGAGACTCTGAGAAAAATATTAAGATATTAAATGCTTTGATTATTGCTGGACAAAATTTCATAGAAAACCCACTGTTCCAGAGCTGCATCATAGAAGGCCAAGACTCTGTGGGTAGTAATACTGAAAACTCAATTTTTAATTTTTGAAGAAGGATTATAAAATGATTTATGAATATTAAGTGTAACATTTCTTCTTGGTAGGTGGCTTTTCCTATTTTAATGGTTCTGCAAGACAGAGAGACTACTACTCAGGTGAGCACTTTCAATCAATTGTCTTAAAGACTTTGTTCACGTCTTTCTTTTTTTTCTTTAAAATAAATATACCATTTTATGAATTATAAAATATTTGGAATTTGCTTAAGTGAGGAAAAAAAGAAAATATCTTGGCCTCAATATTTGTACTCCAGATCAAGCAGCTAACTGGGGAAACATTTTTTAGCAGCTGAGATAGTTTTGAGGTGATTGTTTTCTAGAACATTTCTTCTGTATATTTATTTAAGGGCCCAAAGAATGTTTCTCAAGGGAACTAGTGGGGATGTCATTTACTACAGTACTGATAACTGGAATCTCAGGAAGTCTTTATACAGGTTGAACTTCCTTGGTCTGGCACCATCGGGACTTGATCCGTCTGGCTTTAGTGTCCAACATTGTTTTTAAATTATCGGTTCCATTGTCAGGGATAAATTATCTAATTTTTAGATTACCCATCTAGCTACATACCCAGATTTCCCTGAGGATTGTCCATTTGTTTAGGAAAACATCTTTGTTGAGGGTCATGTGTTGCAGAGATAATGTGTGGGGATTCTGGGACATGCATTTGCTGCAGAATTGGAAGAGCCTTTAGGAGGAGGAAGAAAGTAGTAATGAAGCTGGTTAGTGTTCAAAGATAGGAAAGGTATGAATGAAGAAAAAGGACAGGGACATTTTGCTGAAGGCAGTTTTCATGGAGGTTGCCCTCAGAACAGTCTTAGAGTTGAGCCCCTTTGAATCAGTGCCAAGCACTTTTAACTTCCATGTGGAGCATTTCTCTGGTACCATTTATCATCTCTGATGCCAAGGAGAAACATAGGAAACAGCACACTCAAAGAGGATGCTCTTTAGTGCAGAAGAGAGACAAATGGGGAAACAGCATAGTATGACCTGTGCCAGGCCATTCTTTTCTCTTCCAAGCCAGAAATGGCACCATTGACTCCATCTGTTGTGCTTCAAGATGTTTTGCTTATGTCCATTCCATGACACACTCTCTTGACCTCTGTGTTGCAAGAAGAAAGTAAGAGTGTGCGGGGCCAGTGGTACCCCTTATATTGGCACATATGCATACCACTCCAGAGTGCTCTAGAGCTGTCTAAATGGATAACACTGAAAGTAAAAATGTCTGGCGATAGTGCATACAGTGCACACTCTTCTAGGATAGAATGAACATGAGCAGCACATCTGGAAGAACAGCTGTGAAAAGTTAGTAGCAGTTTTTGTTTTGTATCTTCATACTCGCTGTAACTCAAATATTTTTCATATCGGGAAGCATCAAGGTGAATCGCTGGCTTGAGGCTTTCTGGGATCCACCAGAATTATAACTGTTTGAGAGAGAAATACTCCCTTGTCTGTCCCTGATGCTCTTCTTCTGCTTCCATGTGAATAGTTGGGCAATAAACTATGATTCTGGCTGCTATTAGATGAGGGTTGATGGTAAGAATAGACCATAAATGGTGGTTGGGATGGTAAAGAAAATCTAACAGTGGGGGATTTCCATGGATGTGGCAGTGGGTTTCCTGCTAATTTTCACTCATGCTGTACAAGTACCACATTACTATAAGTAAGTTTGTACAACAGCAGCTAGATATTAAGTTTTGGATTGTCCTGCAAATTGCAGGGCTTTCTGGCAGGTGTACCTTGAGCCAGGAACTTTTTAGGTCTTAATGCTGATGATTGCAGACAGTGTTGGTTGGGAACTGTGGAGAGGAGTGAAATGAAGCATGGGTCAAAACATGCACGGCTGGTAACTCGGTTTAGTTCTGTTTTTTAACTCTGTCATGTTACTATGGTCTCCAATTCTTAGCATTTTAATTTAAAGAGGAGCTCATTAAAACTCTATTTCGTTTTAGAGAACAGGTTTTTTATTGAAATGGAATATTTTATTACACAAAATAATTAAAAAGTTAACGTGTTTTTCTTTAAAATATTAATTATCTGAGGCCTTGCTTGCCACCATAGTCTATCATTTATAATATACAAAGCTGGCAAAAATAACCTCCTCCATTGCATATATGCTTATAGCTGATACTTTGTTAATCATGTGGTTTTTTCCTTTTAGAACTTAATTTTTAATTCAAAGGGAAAACCTACTTAAAGTGATGATAGACAGTAAAATCAAATATATTATTCAATGCCAGCATTTTATTTATTTATGCTTTTCTTGTTGTCAAACCATAGGGTTTTCTAGACACTCAAGTTACCCATACAACACACGAGGGGATTATGATATGTACACTGGTGGTCTTACTGAAGATGAACAGTTTGAAATGGCACTGAGGAACAGTCTTCATGACAGAGGTAGGAATTTTATAGTATTGGATATTAAGCTATCGTTTATCTTGACAGAGTGTGAAGTATTCAGAGTTCTGACTTTTCAAAGTATAGGAAGTAAACAGTCCTTTTACAAGCAAAATCAAGAAACATTGCCTACATGAATTTTCACAGTGTAGATGCGATGCTGTACTGGATAAAATCCACTATTCTGTAAATATGACCTATATTCATTGTTTATAAATGTATGACCTTATACTTGACCTATTAAAAATACGATTGTCTGATGCACAGTTGATCAAGCGATTCAAATCACTCTGTATAAGGGACCTGTGCTCTTCTTTGTTTACTACTCCCCCAGTTTTTGTGTGACCTACAGACTTTTGTGAGTAATGATTTTGTTTACGCTCAGATCATGGATAAAAATGTTAAAAAACCATAGGGCTGAGATCTGATCCTTGCAGGACCTCATAAAAAACACAGACACTCAATTCCACATTACAATTACATTTTGAGAGCTATTAATTAACCAAACTTTAATCCCTTTTAGTGTGTGGCATGCTGATTTTTTTTATGGTTCTGGTTTCTTAAAATGTGAAGCAGTACCAACTTGAATGCCTTACAGAAATCTAAATAGCAACACTATTACCTTTATCAGCCTAATTTATCCTCCTCAAATTGTTTTTTAATTGAGTCCCATATTAGCCATTCCGTTGTTTTCTTCTAGAGTTCATGTCAGACTGACAAGCCTAGAATTAGCTGTGTTGTCCTTTTTACCCCTGTAAATACAGGCAAAGCACTACAAGTTGAAATTCCCAAATCTGGGCTTCTCTTGTCTGGCAGCATCCTTGGTCTGGCATCATCCATGCAGGCACGCGCGGGTACAAGCTGTTGGGGTGGGACCAGGAGCCTTTCCAAATTAGGGGGTTGAGACGGAGCACCGGGGGCAACAAAGTCACTGGGAGGAACAGAGAGCCCTCGGGTCTCTGGAGGGGAGAGAGGAGCGAGCTTTCTGTCACTGAGGGGAGAGCAGCAGCATGGCTGCCAGAGGGGAATGAGGAGCCCCCTGGGTTCTGGGGAAGAAAGGGGATGCTGGGGAAGAAAGCACAGAACCATTGGGTGGAGTGTGGAGCTCCCCAGGCGGCAGTGGGGCGTGTGCTTGATGGAGCCCGCGGGGCAGAAGCAAAGATAGTTGGCGCAGCACGAAGCCCCAGTAAGCAGCAGGGTGCTATGGGGAGCACGGAGACTCTGGGCAGTAGTTGAGCCCCGGACAGCAGCAGAGCCATGGGGAGAAAGAGAAGCCACCAGCAGGAGCACAGAGCCCTGGGCAGCAGCAAAACTGCTACAGGGAGAGCACAGCAGTGCAGGGAGCCCTCTGCAGCCCTGCTTGTACAGAGCTGCTTCCCTATCCCTATGGCAATGTTTCCCAATTTTATTTGGCTGAGGAACCCTTTTCAGCTTTTCAGAATCTCAAGGAACCCCTAGGTTTGTCAAGCAAAAAAAAGGGGCGGGAGAGGGGCAGGTGGAGAAAGGGACCCACCAATTCATGAAAATCACATTCTTTCCCCAAGTCCCCCCCCACCTCCCTTCCGTGAGGCGTCATCTGCTCTGTTCCCCTGCTCTCCATCACTTGCTATCCCCAGCCCTTATGCCTGTCTCAACCTAGTGAGAGTGAGGTGTGGGGTGGGAATGAGGGATTTGGGTGTGGGAAGGGATGAGAAGTACAATCTCTGGGAGGGAATTTGGATGCAGGAGAAGGGACTGTTGGCTCGGGGAGGGGGTTCTAGGCTGGAGAGTGTTGGGTTCAGGTGGAAGGTTGGGGTGCTGAGCAAGCCAGGGCTTGTGGATGTGAGGGTCAGGAGTTTGGGCTGGATATGTGAGGGACTCAGGGCAAGGAGGCTGTGAGTATGATGGGCTCAGGACACAGATTTGTGATGTGTGGATGGTGCAGGAGTGTTGTGGCAGAAGACTGAGGATGTGGGATGCAGAAGTTTGGGGATGTAAGAGGCTCAGGACAGGGGGTTCTAGTGTATGATAGGCCCCCATTCCCCTCATGCCCCTGTGTCCTCTCACATGACTTGCTCCATCCAGGCCTTCCTCATGACCACCCCTTCTTTCAAGCCTTCTCCCAGCACCTCCCCCTCCTCCCTCTAGCCCCAATACTCTTACCCTCTCCCCTCCCAGCATCACCCTGTCCTCCTCCCATTGACACCTCCCCTCCTGCCTTTTTCCTCATTGTCTGCACTTGGTCCCCTGCCATTTGTCTCTCCTGCACCCCTGTGCCTTTGGTGCCTTCCCCTTCCCCTCCGCTTCCGCACAAGCGCCTTCCACTCCCAGCCCTTCCCCTTTCCCTCTGTACAAGCCTCTTCCCTCCCTCTTCCTCTCCCGTATCTTCTGCCTTCCACTTTGTGGGGCCGGAGTCTGTGCTCTGTCCCCGGACTCTGAACCCGCAACTCAGCCATGCGGCACACACAGCACCCAGCAGGTTTAAAATCCCGGGCCATGACATTACGTCACGTCCAGGCGTCTCCCCACCCCCTGGTTTGAGCACGCTGTGCAGGGCAGCAGCAGCCAGCAAGGGGGAGCTCAGAGAAGGTTGCACCTGGCCAGGATGGGGACGGGGGAGAGATGCTCTAGGGCTGAGGTGGGAGGACGCATGGGGGGGTGGGACCGGGACCCGCTCCAGCTCCAAATATTGCTGGAGCATGGGCACCACAAGCACACACAACTCGCTGCCCATGCCTCTGCTGGCTCTCTCTCTCTCTCTCTTTTTCAGAGGGGGAGGGGGCGGGGGAGTGCTGGCTCCTCGTGGAACCCCTAGTTTTGCTCCGCGGAACCCCAGGGTTCCCCGGAGCACCAACTGGGAAACACTGCCCTATGGCAGCAGGGTTGCAGAGAGCTTCCTGTGCTTCCACAGGGGAAGGGACAGTTGTGGAGAGAGGTTGCGCATACTATTACCAATGGCATTTTTTGTCAATTTCAGTGAGTTGATTGAAGTCTGTTTATCAGCCTCTACAGGATTAAATGGAATCCTGCCAAGTGTGTATATATACATTGTTGTAGCCATGTTGGTCCCAGGATATACGAGATGAGATGGGTGAGACAATATCTTTCATGGGCCTGGCCAAAGCTTAAAAGCTCGTGTCTCACCCACAAAAGTGGGTCCAATACAGGATACTACCCACAAGCCTTTGTATATTGTAGTTTGCTTTGCTCTTTTTTTTTTTTTTTTTTTTTTAACAGCATTGCTATTCAGGTAATCAATAAAATAATCTAATTATCAGAAAAATCACAAAATCAGCTGCTGCTCATGTTGTTTCTGGAGTTTAGCAACAAACTAAAGAAAGCAGTGCACAACAGTATATTGTGACATTATATATTATATGGACTTTTAGGGAGTTGGCAAAAGCATTAGTGGGAGCATTCTGTGCTTTTATTGTAAAGACATGTCTAAAATAAAATTCACTTGGACTATTTTAGTTTGTCTTTTGAAATAAGTTGTGTAACTAATAATGGCATATGCTCTCTCATCGTTATTTTGTTACGTTGCTAGTGAGGAAACTGAAAACTGTTGCTTCTGTTATAAATAAAAATGGCTATTTTTAAAATAGTCTTATTTCTTCACATGATATCTCGAAGGATTAGGAATTATAAATAATTCTGTTGCTATCGAATCATTATTATAAATAGAAGCCTGTAGATAGATGGTGAATAAATGCTGCAGAAGAGATGTTTGTGGGGTGTGTTGTTTTAGTAACATTTGTTTCTTCAAATGCTTGCTCGTGTCCATTCAACGTAGGTGTGTGCGCCCGCCCCATGCACTGGTGCTGTAAGATTTTCCCTCAGCTATTTCCGAAGGGGACTAGCACCAGCACCCCTTGGTGCACACATGTTGCGCTATATGAGGCACTGCCCAGCCTGTTCCTCCCTCAGTTCCTTCTAGCTGCCAGTGACAGTGCTTGAAACACTTAGTTGTACTTAGTAGTTATAAATAAAAATGGCTATTTTTAAAAGTCTTATTTCTTCACATGATATCTCGAAGGATTAGGAATTATAAATAATCCTGTTGTTATCGAATCATTTCAACTTATCTCCAGGGACTGCCATCAGCCTTCCCCCTTCCTGAACTTGTCCCATTTACTCTGTTGCTGGAATCCTCTCATGGTCATTTGATATAAGTGTTGAGGAGTCTAGAAATGAAGGGGGTTGACTCTCTACTATATCCCCCTTTCCTTGTTCTCATAAGGGGTGCTTTCCTTTAAATGCATTGAATCTAATAACCATATCACTTCCATAGCCATTACCTGTGTTGGACATCTGCCACGTAGGGCTACCAGCAATTTAACATTGTTGCTTGCCCATCCAGGTGAAAGAGGGTTTCTCTGAGATTTGAATATACTCCCCCTTTCCAGTCAGTTAGAAGGACAATCCCCTCTCTCTGATTAAACCACTCCCCACTCCAAGCAGATACATTTTCCATTTCCTCTCCTTCTGCTATCAGTTGGAGAGAGAGCCTTTAAAGCTACAACCTTTTCTTCTGCAACCCAAACAAGCATCGACTGCATAGTGGCAATAAGATTTTCTTCATTTTTATAATTTTATCTACAGTTTAAAAGTGAAGAACTTAAGATGCTTAAGCCTCAAAACTTAATTAAAGATTGAACCTCTCTAGTACGGCACCCTCAGGACCTGATAAATGCCGAACTACAGGAGAGTAATATAGTCTGGCAGTATTACTGACACTGCTGACTGGGCTCTTAGAAGACCTTTAGGGGTAAATTAGAGCTAACTAACAGCACTGAACATGGAGAGCCAGAACTGGTGGCTGTAAACAAATGTTATGGGACCGAGAGAAATTTGGCCACACCCATTGTAAGTGGACATGGGGCTAACTAAAATCATGCTGCCAGACGAGAGACGGCTGGACTAGACCTGTTCAACCTTTAGCACTCTACAGTATTTTACAATCATTTTTCTTAAAATGTAAGCATTCCTGTTACCTGCCTATGTAAGCACAGTGATTTCCATTCCAAAAAACAGTAATATGCAGCTGCATGCTCTTTATGTCTCTCTAGACCCTGACACAAGACACCGAGTACATTTACAGTGCTAATGAGCAATTAGGATGTTCTTCCCTGTCAATTAACTTGAAGAATAATGAGCCTGAATGAGCACTGCCCTTTCAAAGGATATGTGTTTCCTAAAAGCATGTAATTCTCTGCTGTTTACAATTAAATGGGTGGTAAAACAGCCACTTACATGAGTAAAATTTAAATCATATAATTGGAAACAGATGGATAGATAGATTTAGAGACAGGTACCACTTAATCTACTTTTCTTTCTATTTCCTTTTTCCTTTTCCTTTTCTTTCCAGTTGACACCTCAGCTTCTGCTACTATTATAATTGCTTTGCAGTTTGGTTGAAAGGTAGCATTGCTCTTAATATCATGTTATTTAGAGCAATAATTCTTTCAGGATTTTAGATCCTGGAATACCAAATATAGACCTAGAATTTTGATCCCTTTATATAGCTCTATGTTGGTATTCCACCAGCCTATACAGGGAGAGCTCTTACATAGTGTTTTCTGGGGTTAAATATTAGACCTTTCTAGAGCAAAAAGAAGTGGTGTTTATTGCTGCAAAAGGAATTCTAGATTTAGTTTTCTGAGATTTTTAAAGGGGTGTTTTATTTTTGTATGCATCTCTTGTAATCTGCAGTATCAAACTGCCATCCTTAGGTGTATTCCCTAATAGAAGCCACTGTGTAGATTGTTCATATTACTAATTTTAGAATGACTATAGTCTCAATACATTTAAATAAATTTAATATTAGTTTATTGTCCTAAAGGTTGTCAGAGATTATTTTATATGTTTTCAGTCATGTATTCTACTGGTCATAAACGTAAATCATAGGTTTCTTTAAATACAGTAGGATTGGTATGTAAATAACTCCTTATATAGTAAACTTCCGATAATCCGGCACCTTTAGGACCCAGGGGGTGCCAGATTATCAGATATGCCGGACTATCGGAAGCAGAGGCTATGAGGAGTCTGGGGTGGGGGTAGCCCTCCCTTCCAATAGTCCGGCTTTGCCCCAGGCGTCCCTGATTCAGCCGTTGCTGGTCAGTTTCAGCAGCGGCTGAATCGGGGATGCCTGGGGCAGAGCAGCTGGGGTGCTGCTGGGTTGGTCCCATAGCGCCGCCCCTCGGCGCTGGGGGACCAACCCAGCAGCACTCCAGCTGCTCTGCTCCAGGTGTCCCAAGAGCAGCTGGGGTGCTGTCGGGTTGGTCCCGCAGCCCCACGGGGCAGCGCTACGGGACCAACCCGACAGCACCCCAGCTGCTCTTCCCCTGGCTTCCCCAATTCAGCTGCTGGTCAGTTTCAGCAGCGGCTGAATCGGGGAAGCCGGGCGCAGAGCAGCTCCAATTGTCTGGCTGCCTGGAGCACTTTTGGGTTCCTGATGGTGCCGGTCCATCAGGAGTGCCAGAGCATTGGATGCTGGACCAATGGAGTTTTACTGTAAATAGACATCTTAATCATGTTTTGGATTACTTGTTCTACCTGAAACAAGAAGGCCTATCAGTTCCCTCAGCTATTTTCGCTTGCCACCTAATTTTTTCCTCATATGTTATTCAGCTTCTTAAAGGGTCCATATAATTAGGTCTTCACCTGAAACTTCTGTGCAAAGTTGCTTTGGAATTCCGCCTTCCTGATATTCTTTCCTAAGACCTATCCTCGTAAGGATGAGGAGAGGCTACATACTGTTGGACGTTAGACAGGTGTTGGATTTTTACTTGGACAGGATTAAGTCTATTAGCTCCTCAGCAAAGCTGTATGTGTTATTTGTGGACAGGATGAAAGGCCTTTCAGCCTCAATAAATAGGATTTTTGTCCTGGATTTTATCCTGCAAATGCCTGTGCTAAGACACTACCAGTGTGTCCTTTTAATAGGGTGGTAGTGCACTGTATGAGATCTCATGCAGTTTTTTGGCTAAAGTACCTATAGCAGGCATTCATAGGGCTGCACCTTGTTCTTCAGTACCCACTTTTACATCTCATTATGCTGTAATATTTCAGAGATTATGCCAAGATAGGACAAATAGCTCTTCTGTCCTTGTTAAGGTAGATTCCATAACCCATCTCCAGTTTGAACTGGTGTCACCTGAAAAGGAACAGACACTTCTTCTTCGAGTGGTCCCCGTGGGTGCTCCACTCCTGGATGCTCCACTCCAGGTGTCGGGTCCCGTCCCGGCGCCGCTGGTCGGAAGTTTTCCATAGCCGTAGTTGGGCCGGACCGCGCATGCGCGAGTGGAGCGCGCGGCGTTCGCGCCTTTGCAACGGTCCGGCCCCCCCCCCTTGTCAGTTCCTCTCAGCCGCCCGTGGTCGCTGGCGGAACGCCGTTTCTCTCCTCACAGGACCGTCTTAAAAAAAAAAAAAAAAAAAAAAACAAGAAGAGGACGAGAGAGGGAGATTATGCCTGGCTCACCAGGTTTTAAGCGGTGTGTACACTGCAAGGAGGCTATGCCTGCCTCTGACGGGCATGAAGCCTGTGTCAGATGCCTGGGAGAGTCGCATGTCCCGCAAAAATGCGCTCACTGCGCAAAGTTGACTCCCAGAGCGCGGAGGGAAAGAGATATGCGCTTAAAGCTCCTCCTCTGTGATAAAGCGCTACAGCCTTCTGAGCAACATCTCTCAGGAGCGCCCGGAGGGCAAGGTAAAAGAGCGAAGTCTCCACCGGCAACGGGAACGCAAAAGAAAAGGGCTTCCCCTGCCCGCTCCCTCCCGCCCCCCTCATTGTCCCGTGTGTCTCAGGGACATAAGCAGGGAGCCTCCGGGGCCGCGAGACAGCCGGAGAGATCAAATAAGCCGCAGGCGGCAACATCAAGCCGCACGTCATCGGCACCGGCTATACGTCCCGCTGAGAGCGCAACTGACACGCAGCGCTCGGCACCGCTCCAAGGGCTGGAGCCGCGGCAGTCTGCCCAGCCGCGAGTCAGAACGGCACCGCAAATGCCTGGACTGAGTCAGGGTAAGCCGGCACCGGGTCCGGCACCGGATGCAACCCTGCCACACGGCACCGCGGAGCTCAGTGAACATAATAAACAGAGCGCCCCCCTCCGTGCCGACTCGGCACCGGCCGATCAGTTTGCAGCTGCAACGGCACCGCAAGAACAGCTGCCTGGGGTGCCGGCTAGGGCAGTAACACAGCAGGACGACGCAGTCCTGGTTAGTCCTCCCCCTGCCCATTCTTTTTTATCAGTGCAAGGGGGAGAGACTCCTTCTACCTCTGCAGTCCCCACTAAGGCTGCTAAGAAATCTGTCACGAGGCATTCAATTTCACCCTCACTCGAGCCTTCAATCTCTCCCTCTCATTCACCAAGCATTACTCATCGCACATCTTCTCATCACCAAACAAGGTCCCCGTGATGCAGATCAAGGTCTCATTATTCTGATCGTCACGGGCGATGTCATCGTTATTATAGGGAATCATCATATAGATCTCGTTCACCAAGTTATTCCCCCCCAAGATCCTATCATAGGGGGTATGCCAGTAGATACTCCTCCCGAAGGTCTTCGCCTGATCACCCTGATCATAGGGGCCATCGAGCATCCGAATATGAAAGACATCACTATCGTCCTGGCCATTGTTGTTGTCATACCCCTCATGAATCGCGACAATTATCACCAATTAAGGACTGGAAGGGGGCGTCATCTCGACAGCAACACCACTCACCTTCAGTCCAGCTATCTGAGCCTGAGGAAGGGCAGATATCGGATGTGGACGATCAGCTGCACAATATGTCACAAAAAGATATGTCGTCATCCTACCCTGACGACGCACTGTTTGAAGGGGACCCATCTCCCCCAGACGACACAAAGGACTTTCAAGATCTGTTTAGGAGAGTGGCCCAATCTCAGGAGGTTCAGATATTGGACACTCCAACGAAACAATTCAAGCTCTGGAGGAACCTAAACCCTAAACAACAATCTAAGGTCGCCTTGCCTATGGACGAGGCTATCCTCCAATCAGCTGCGGAAATCTGGCGTACCCCGGCTTCGACTCTACCAACGTCAAAACCAGCAGAGAAGCGATATTTTATAGCGTCTAAAGATTCAGAATTTCTTTTCACTCACCCGCAACCAAACTCGTTGGTGGTCGACGCAGCTCTCCAGAGGGCTAAGAACCCGCAGCTGAAAAATGCGGGCATTGATAAGGAGGCGAAGAAACTCGATGCCTTTGGCCGGAAGGTTTACACATCGGCCACGCTACTCCTTCGCATAGCGAATTACACAGCTCTCCTAGCCAATCATAGCTTTGATAGTATAACAAAGCTTACTGAGCTGTCTCAGAGATCATCAGAGGCAGACAGGGAGCTACTACGGTCTATTCTCAAGGAGGGCTATGCGTGTTCAAAGGCCAATCTTCAGATAGCTATGGATATAGCTGATACAGCGGCTCGGGGAGTAGCAACAGCGGTATCAATGAGGCGATCTTCTTGGCTCGCCACGGCCGCGGTACCTAAGGAGCTGCACTCCAAGGTAGAAGACCTCCCGTTCGATAAGATAAAATTGTTTGCGGAGAAAACAGATGAGATCCTTCATACTGGGAAGGACTCAAGAACAACGCTATGTACGCACCACCATTCCGTCGCCGGCGTTATTTCCCATACCAGAGATGGTATGACTATCAGTCGAGGAGACAGCAAAATCGCCCCTTCGACCAAGCGCGATCGAGACAGCGCCCCCAGCGGAGGCGTCCACCACCACCTAGAGTGACAGGCACGGCTGCCTCAAAGCAGCAAGTTTGACTCCCTGGTCGAGGGCAAGCGCACACTACCAATCAACCTGGACAAACCCATGTTCCACCACCGCTTACGACCTTACTACCACCAATGGGTCGAGATAACAACGGACAAATGGGTACTAGAAGTCATAAACAACGGCTTCACCATTCCTTTCACCTCCATCCCCCCCACCACCCCACCCTCCCCGTACCTGTTCAGGGACCCATCTCAAGAAAATCTCTTGCAACAGGAAGTTCATCGTCTCCTGGATATCGGAGCAATAGAAAGGGTCCCCGATCAGTTCAAGGGAAGAGGGTTTTATTCCAGATACTTTCTAACGGAAAAGAAAACGGGGGGTTGGAGGCCCATTCTCGATTTAAGAGGTTTGAATCGTTATCTTCGCAGACAGCGTTTCAAAATGGTGACCCTGAATTCCATAATACCGTCCCTCGATTTAAACGATTGGTTCGCTGCCCTCGATTTACAAGATGCGTATTTTCACATCACAATACATCCTGCGCACAGACGTTTTCTACGATTTATGATAGGCCACGATCACTTTCAATATCGCGTTCTACCGTTCGGGCTGGCGTCAGCGCCCAGAGCGTTTTCAAAGATCCTGGCCGTCGTAGCAGCTTATCTGCGTCGGTTACAGGTGATAATATATCCGTACCTGGACGACTGTTTAATAAAAGGTGCCACGCAGCGAGAGGCGTCACAAATGGTGGCGATGGTCGAACAAACTTTCGAATCACTCGGCCTCTTTCTCAACAAGCAGAAATCGACACTTATTCCAACTCAGTTTATAAGGTTTATAGGGATAAACCTAGACTCGCGCATGGCAAGAGCTTACTTACCGCAAGAAAGATTTCAAGCAATCAAGGATCTTGTCACTATACTCACTGGCAACATGACCATATCGGTACACAATTGCCTTCGTCTCCTCGGGCACATGGCAGCGGCCACAGCAGTAGTTCCTCATGCACGCCTCCACTTGAGGAGCCTTCAGCATTGGCTATCCACGGTTTACGTCCCCGTGAGGCACGACATTCAGAAGCTAGTGTGGTTACCTCCACGTGTTCAGAGATCGCTGCAGTGGTGGACAGAAGCGAGAAACCTTCTCACGGGAGTTCCATTCCATCGACAGCAACCAACAGTGCAGATAACATCGGATGCCTCGCTCATAGGCTGGGGAGCCCATATGGACAACGAGCGAATACAGGGCAAATGGTCGCTCAGCGAGAGACGTCTGCATATAAATCTGTTGGAACTTCGAGCAATCTTCTACGCATGCAAACACTTTCTTCCCCAGATCAGAGGGCTTACAGTAAGGATACTGACAGACAACGTAGCGGCGATGTATTATGTCAACAGACAAGGGGGAGCACGATCACGTTCCCTATGCGCCGAAGCAGTGCGGTGTTGGAATTGGTGCATACAGAACAACGTAAGCATAACAGCATCGTACTTACCTGGCACCGCCAATGTGATTGCAGACTCCCTCAGCAGACAGTTTCCCACGGATCACGAGTGGGAAGTGAGGACAGACATTCTATCTGCGATATTCCAGAGATGGGGTACTCCACTGGTAGACCTATTTGCAACATACGACAACAAGAAATGTCACCTATATTGCTCGAGAGCGGGGCTCGGCAAGAGCTCTCTCGGCGATGCGTTTCTGATCAGGTGGAAGAAAGCACTTCTGTATGCGTTTCCTCCCACGCCGCTTATCTCCAGAACACTAGAGAAAATCAGGTTAGAGGCAGCAACGGTCATTTTCCTAGCTCCAGCGTGGCCCAGACAAGCCTGGTTTCCATTCTTACACAGGATGTCAATTCAGCCACCTTACCTTCTTCCTCTCCATCAGGATCTCCTCACTCAGGAAGGGGGGACACTGTTACACCCCAGGCTGCAGTCGCTGCATCTGACGGCGTGGCTTCTTACTGGTTGAAAGGAGATGAAAATCTATGCTCTGAAGAAGTCAAGACAGTACTTCTTCACAGTAGAAAACAGTCTACACGGAATACCTACCTGGCAAAGTGGCGGAGATTTTCTGACTGGTGCATTCAGAACAATATACACCCCCTATCATCTCCTCTACAGAGCGTTTTGGACTACATCCTTGATTTACGAGAGTCAGGTCTTACGCTTTCGTCTTTAAGAGTGCACTTGGCAGCCATCAGTGCTTTTCATCAACCAGTAGGGGGTTCTGCGCTCTTCTCTCACGCAATTACAAAAAGATTCTTGAAGGGACTTCAAAACTTATATCCGCCACGAAGCGCGCCCTCTCCTTCCTGGAATCTCGACTTAGTGCTGGATACCATTATGCACCCACCTTTTGAGCCCTTGGCATCGGTTTCGCTACATATTTTAACGATGAAAACAATCTTCCTGCTTGCAATTACATCGGCGAGACGGGTAGGGGAATTGGGGGCGCTGATGGCAAGCCCCCCCTTCACTGTTTTTTCCAAGGACACAGTAACACTCCGATTACATCCGGACTTTATCCCCAAAGTTTGTTCTTCTTTCCATATCAATGAACCTATCGTTCTACCGACCTTTTATCCCAAACCTCATTCCTCCAGTAGAGACGCTCTGTTCCACACACTTGACGTCCGACATAGACAGAACGCGCCAGTGGAGAAGAACCGACAGGTTGTTGGTATCTTTGGCACCTAGATCGAAAGGCAAGGCACTTTCCACTCAACGCATTGCAAAATTAATCACACTCTGTATTATGGAATGTCATTCAATTAGAAACAAACCTCTTCCTTCATTACCTCGGGCTCACTCCACGAGAGCTGTAGCGACTTCCACTGCATTTGCAAGGGGAGTTCCCCTGGCGGATATTTGCCGTGCGGCTACTTGGGCTTCTAGTGTAACTTTCGCACGTCATTATGCCATAACGAAGAGGTGGGCTTCAGACGCTGCAGTAGCCTCTGCGGTACTGTCCACGGTAGAAAATAATTGACCCGGAGCGCGTCCTGGGTTACTGCTTTGTACTCACCTGGAGTGGAGCACCCACGGGGACCACTCGAAGAAGAAGAAGAAGTTACTCACCCTGTGTAGTAACGATGGTTCTTCGAGATGTGTCCCCGTGGGTGCTCCACGCCCCCCCTCCTCCCCGCTCTGGGTCTCTCTGTTTTGTCTTTCAGGGACCGAGCGGTGAGAGGAACTGACAAGGGGGGGGGCCGGACCGTTGCAAAGGCGCGAACGCCGCGCGCTCCACTCGCGCATGCGCGGTCCGGCCCAACTACGGCTATGGAAAACTTCCGACCAGCGGCGCCGGGACGGGACCCGACACCTGGAGTGGAGCACCCAGGAGTGGAGCACCCACGGGGACACATCTCGAAGAACCATCGTTACTACACAGGGTGAGTAACTTCTTCTTGCAATCACTCGAAGAAAAAAATGTTACTAATCTTAAGTGTTGTTTTTAAAGATGTGTTGTGCGTGTCTCTTGCACAACCCGTCCTCTTCCTCCTCTATATTGGAGTATTACTGGTAAGAAGGAACCAAGAGGGTTCTGGGGCACCTTCACCTTTTTTTGCCATTACGCAGCAGAGGAAGTCATGCACTGTCCTGATGGGTACTGTTACAGGAACAATTTCCGACTTCGGTGCAGTGGATTTACAAACATATTAAGTGGAATGGACATAGCAATGCATCTAGAAGAACAATAGTTACAGAACAGGTTAATAACTTTGTTTTAATCTTCAGGTATGATCTCTGGTTTCCCCCCCCCCCCCCCACACACATGAATAGAAATGTGCCCCATGGGCCTGAGTTCAGAGATTTCTAGCAGATAGTGTCCATTGATCTGCATGCATGCAGCTGTTTTCCTCATGCTTCAGACTATGAACAATTTGATAAGACAAGTCACTTTATGTCCACAAACCATGTTAGGATTTGGCTTTCGCTGCTAGGCCACATGGCATCATGTAACATCTTGTTCACCAGACTTCATCTACATTGCCTACAAGCCTGACACCAATCCGTTTACACACTATACAGAAACAACATAAACACTAGAGTGACAGCTCCTACCAAATCTCAGCGGGGTAGCTGTGTTAGTCTGTATCTGCAAAAACAATGAGTCCTGTGGCACCTTAAGGTATGTCTAGACTACAGGGTTTTGTCGACAAAACGATACCCGTGTCTACACTTCCGCCAAGTTCTGTCAACATAACTCAGCAGTTTTATTGATGGCTGTAAACCTCATTCTACGAGGAATAACACCTTTTGTCGACAGAGTTCTGTCGACAGAAGGCGTTATTGCATCTACACTGTCCATTGCATCTACACTGTCATGTTGACAAAGCGGCTTGCTTTGTCGACAGAACTGGTTGTAGTCTAGATGCTCTTTGTCGACAGAAGCTTGTCGACAGTATCTGTTGACAAAACTTCTGTCTGCAAAAGCCTGTAGTCTAGACGTACCCCTAGAGACTAACAGAATTATTAGGGCATAACTTTTGTGGGCAAAACTGACTTCATCAGATGAATTGACATTTCCCACCAAGATCATCACTTCTCTTCCACAGTGGACAAACCCAGAAGAAAGGAACAAGCTTGCTTTTTGCTAAGTAAACTCTGTTGAGAAAAATTTGAAATTTTTCCTTAATATTCAGTAAAATACATACTCTAAGCCAAAGGTCAAACAACTTTGTATACTGTGCAGAGGGAATTTGTTCTGATCATAAAAAAATTGAGCTGGAGCTAGTCGTGGTGGTTCAAATTTATTGTGGGATCCTATTACAAGTTGGATCTCCCAAAACCAGGACTCCCTCATCTGGCAACATCCATTGCCTGGCAGGACCACAGGGAGTCCTGGCTGAGAGCCCCAGTGGCCAGAAGGCAGGCAGCCCAGACCCCAGTGGCGCTAGGGCTGGGACTGGCGCTGGAGCTCTGGTAGTGCAGCAGGGGCCATGGCAGCCCCAGTAGCAGGGCGGGGACGTCATGGTCACGGCAGCAGGGCCTGGTCCAGAGATGCAGCAGCTGTGATGGCGGGGCCTAGGTTAGAGACATGGCAGCCCTGATAGCGGGGCCAGGGCTAGAGATGTGGCAGCCACAGCAGCCCGAATAGCGGGCCTGGGCCTGGGCGAGTGCTGGCTGCCAGGGCCACAGCGGCAGGTAGGGGAGAGAGGAGGACCAGCTGTGGCTGGCATTGGGGAGGGAAGGTGGTCTGGGAAGTTGGTAGCAGGGGACCTTTTGGTCTGGCAAATTCCCTCATTCCAAAGGTGCTGGACCAGAGAGATCCAACCTGTACATTTTTCCCTCCTTATTCTATATAAAGCTTGCACTAATGCGGAGATGGACAACCTTGGACTCAGTCAACACTTTCTTAACTAGAGTTGAGACCAGTGCATGGTTAAGATATTATCCTTTTTGTAACCACAATAGTCATAGCTCCTGAATAACAGTTTGAGCGAGCAAGCATGGTGGGACTGAAAACTGCAGAGAAATCTGGAGTGAGAAGAGAGAAGGTGTTTTACTGAGCCAATAATAAACTTGTTTCTTTGTAGAAGAACTTAATATTGAACTGAGTGGAAAAAAAAATCCAATAGTTCTTTTAGTTTTGCTACTGAGAACAGAATCACTAAATAAATGGATAGATTCCCCCCCCACCCCCCCCCGGAAAAAGAAAACTGTGTTGCTTAGTTTTCAGGAAGGTGCATGTGCACGGTGGAGTGGCTTGGGCATGTGCCTATTTTAGAAAATTTTAAACTCACAACATAAAGACAGCCATACTGGGTCACACTAAAGGTCCGTCTAGCCCAGTATCCTGTCTTCCAACAGTGGTCAATGCTAGATGCATGGAGGAATGTACAGGTAGTCAAGTGATCCATCCCCTGTCGCCCATTTCCAGCTTCTGACAAACACAGGCTAGGGACACCATCCCCGCCCATTCTGATAATAGCCATTGATGGACCTCATCTCCATGAATTTATTTAGCGCTTTTTAAAACCCTTTTAAATTCTTGACCGTCACAACATCCTCTGGCAGGGAGTTCCACAGGTCGACTCTACATTATGTGAAGAAATACTTTTTGTTTCCTGTAAACCTATTAATTTCATTTGGTTTTAGTTTTATTAATCTCTCCTCATAAGGCAGCCATGCCATATCTAATAATTTTTTAAACCCTTTTCTAATCATGGATTTATAAAAAGGCAATAAGATATTTTGTCTTATTAACTATCATTTTTAATGATTCCCAGTATTCTTTGCTTTTTTGATTAGCACTGTATATTGAATGGATGTTTTCAGAGAACTATTCACAATGACTAAGATTTCTCTCTTGAATGGTAACAGCTAATTTAGTCCCCATTGTTTTATAAATATAGTTGGGGTTCTGTTTTCCAATATGCATTACTTTGCATTTATTAGCATCCGCCTTTTTGTCATGCAATCACCTAGTTTTGTGAGGAAACTCTCCACAATCTGCTTTGGACTTCACTATCTTGGGCAGTTTAGTATCATCTGCAAATTTTGCTACCTCACTGTTTATACTGTTCTCCAGATAATTTGAGTATGTTGAATAGGATTGGTCCCAGTACAGACGCTTGTGGGACACCACTAGTTACTTCTCTCCATTCTGAAAACGTTCCCTTTGTTTCCTAGCTTTTTACCAGTTATCAGACCATGAGAGGACTTTCCCTCTCATCCCATGACAATTTAATTTGCTTAAGAGCCTTTGGTGAGGGACCTTGTCCAAGCCGTTTTGGAAATCTCAGTACACTATATGCACTGAATCCCCTTTCTCCAAATGCTTATTGACCTCCTCGTGGAATTTTAGTAGATTGGTCAAGTATGATTTCCCTTTATAAAAACTATGCAGACTTCCCCAACAAATTATGTTCATCTCTGTGTCAGACAATTCTGTTTTTTATTATAGTTGCAAGCAGTTTTGCCAGTTCTAAAGTTACCCTTACTAGCCTGTAATTGTGAGCATAACCTCTGGAGCCCTTTTTAAAAATCATCATATTACCAAAAGCTTCGGGGGGGTAGCCAACTTAGTCTGTACAGGATAAACTTAAAAACCAACAAGTGGTCTGGTAGCACTTTAAAGACTTAACAAAGCATGTAGATGGCATCATGAGCTTTCGTGGTCATCTGAAGAAGTGGGCTGTGCCCACGAAAACTCATGACACCATCTACACGTTTTGTTAATCTTTAAAGTGCTACCAGACTAGTTGTTGGTTTTTAAGTTTATCATATTAACAGTCATTTGATACAGAAGCTGGTTTAAAGGACAGATTACAAATCAGTTAGCAGTTCTGCAATTTCATAATTAAGTTCTTTCAGAACTCTTGGATGAATACCATTGATCCTGGTGACTTGTTACTCTTTAGTTTATCAATTTATTCCAAAATCTCCTTTAACACCTCAAACTGGGAAAATTCCTAAGACTTGTCACCTAAAAAGAATGTCTCACTTTAGGGAACCTTCCTCACACCCTCAGCTGTGAAGACCAATGCAAAGAATTCTTTTTGTGGGTTTTTTTGCAATGACCTTTTTTTGCAATGACGATCCTTTAGCGTCTCGATTGTCCAATGGCCCCACTGTCTAAAGCCCTGAGCTCTGGTGCTCCTGAGGTTCAGAAGCCTCTAGCTTCTCTGGGCCTGGATTCCTGATCCTTCCACACCTTTCCAAGCCTACAGCTGTAGCCCCAAACTCTCCCCCCTCTTTATGGCTGAAGCTGTACCTTTGAGGCAGTATAGTCTTTACTCCTTCCTCCCCATTTAGTCTGCTGCCTGATTTCTTTTGGTTCCACAGGTGTCCAGTTAACTGATAAATCTGTAACTCTGGTGTTTGCATTTTTAAGGTTCTACTGTGCTCTAAACACTGTAAGCCAGGATGTAGGTGGCCATACAACATTTTTGGTATGTCATTCTTATTCATTCATGCTATGGGGCAGGAGTTAATTGTAGAGTTGTTTTAATTCCACTATTTAGACAGTATTTTATCACAATAATATAGAAGCTTTCAAAATGAAGTCTATAATTACATAAATTATCCTTGCCAAAAGAGTGTCCACTAAATAATTTTCCTGACGCTAAAACAAACCCTTTAATTGAATTAAAAAAACAGTCTCTCACACAAAAACCCTGGAACTCTTCTCAGCACTTTAATCCAGCTCTGAAAAACTGGCATGACAATTATTAACTGAGGCTTAAAATACACATCATAACCTTATCATAATGAGAATGTTAATTAAAAAACATACCTTTTTAAGGTAAGGGAAAAGTACCCTAGTAAAGAAGAACTTTGCAAGGTTTCTAATCAAATTCAGTGACACTAAGGCTGTGGTTACACTTTCAAGTTTTGTCAACCAAAGTGATGTTAACAACGAAAAGTCAACATAATAAATATTGGAATACAGTGTTCACACTTGCTGTGTCTATCAACAGATCACATCCATATTGGGGGCACCATCATCGACAGTATGAGCAATGCACTGTGGGTAGATATACTCCAGTCCAGTGACACCTTCTGTTGCTAGGTATACTGGAGTATTGTGTCCAGTTCTGGGCACCACATTTCAGGAGAGATGTGGACAAATGGGAGAAAATCCAGGAAAGAGCAACAAAAATGACGATTAAAGGGCTAGAAAACAAGGCTTAAGAGGGAAGATTGAAAAAACTAGGTTTGTTTAATCTGGAAAAGAGAAGACTGAGAGGAGACATGATGATAGTTTTTCAAATATTGAAAAGGTTGTTACAAAGAGGAGGGTGGAAAAATATTGTTAACCTCTGAGGATAGGACAAGCAATGGGCTTAAATTGCAGCAAGGGAGCTTTAGGTTGTACATTAGAAAAAACTTCCTAATTGATGAGTGTGGCTAAGCACTAGAATAAATTGCCTTAGGAACTCTGAAATCTCCATCATCATCAGAGATGGTCCATATCTGCAAACCAGATCAATTGGGGTGGACAGTGTGGGACACTTCCTGGAGGTTAATTATAACGATATCAGGAATGGTGTCTACACTGGCGTTTTGTTGATACAAATGAAGTAGAAAAAGACAGAAGTCTCTCTTTGGGGTGTGTATATTTTGTCAGTGACAGAAATTGCATTGCAGTGTATATGTACTCTCTGATTTTGGCAACAAAATTTGGTAGTGTAGACAAAGCCTAAGGGTGAAAATTTATGCTGCACCTCTTAGAACAGAGATGGGCAGTAATTTTTCATGGGGGGGGGGCACGCCAAGATTTTGGGAAGTGATTACAGGCCACACTTTTCTATAAAGGAAGTGTGGGGTCTGGGACAGAGGTTGGGTGGAGAAGGGAGTTTGGGGTGCAGGAGAGGGTGTGGGGTCTGAGAAGGAATTAGGGTGAAGGAGGGAGTTGTGACCTGGTGCAGAGTCTGGGAAGGGATATGGGTTCAGGAAGGATTCTGGCTTGTGGGAGGGACATAGGAAGGTGTGCAGAGTCTGGGAAAAAGCTGGGGTACAGTAGGGGGTGGGATGTCAAAGGCAGGCTCTGGCTGGGAGGTGCTTAAGTTAGCAGCTCCTAGCCAGCAACCTTGCAGGACTCTCAAGTCAGCTTCCTTGCCTGCTAGCAGCCCCAGACTTCTCGAAGTGGCTGGCTGTTGCATGTGACTCTCTGCACTATGGTGGAGTGAAGGAGAGGAGAGGCTTCGTGCGCTGTTCCTACCCCTAGCACAATTTCTCAGTTCCCACTGGATGAACACTATTAATAAACCTGTATTTAATGTAAATAACAAATCCAATTTAAATCGGTTGAATTTTTTTTATTGTGTTTTGTTCATACTGATAGGGCCTAGCACAGTGAAACTTCTGGGATCCGCTACTTCAAATATATGTAGGCTCAGTAATTTGTGCAACAAATAAAGAATTCTCTAACATGCATCTAAAAGCAGTTAGGACTTTCAAGTTATACTTCTGCAATTAAATCTATCTTGTTTAAAAACATTTTATTTAAATAGTCAAAGAAATTCATTCGCTGCATATGGGCATTTATTCACTTTTGAGGGTTGTATGCTTTGTTGATTCTATAGGCCAGCGTTTCCCAGAGTGTGGTCTGTGGCCCAGTACCGGTCCTTAGGAAAAAAAAAAAAAAAAAAACCACCAGTCCTTAGAAAAATTATTGTGCACGATCCTATTAATTTGTGTGACGGGGTAGCAACACCCCGCACTGCCGGGCACGGCCCTCTTGAGAGAGAGTCTGCCACCGCAGCGTCTCTGCCGGGTATGCTCCCAGGTGGCGGGGCTAGAGCCGGTGGGCGCTAGGACCCAGGGAGAAGGCCGTACGCACTGACGCAGAACGCCTGGCACTGGATGTAGATGGGGGAGCTGGCACCGGCTGATAAAGCGGCCGGGATTCGGGCCGGGGGGGGGTGGAACAACCCGCTGGACAGGTAGGGCCAGTGTCACAATTTATTTGCATATTCATCATTTGCTTCATAAATATGCAAATAAATGTTACCAGTCCTCCAAAAGCTTGTGAATGGGTTTATTAGTCCCCAGTATCAAAAAGATTGGGAACCATTGCTGTAGGCCAAGCTCAATGCATGCACTAGGTGGTGCTTGTATGCCTTTCTCATCACTTAGTTGTGTATGTAGATTGAAGTCAGTGTGGGTGTTTTTTTTTTTTAATTTTTAAGTACAGATATCTTTTTCAGGTTTTTTTGAAAATAACATTAACAGTGAAATAGTGAGAATACATGGATTTTTATGGATAAATTGTAATATCTGATGACTTTACACTGAACTGCTTCTAAATCTAACTTTGATTAAAATGTCTAAATGACTCGTTATTTTCTTTTCATTATGTATCCATTTCATAATTTTGTATCTGTTGGTAATTGAACCCAGTATCCAACATGATCTGAAATGTTTGGACTTTTATAAGGGCTATGTATGCATAATCATCTGTGAGTTCACGTTAGCTGACATCAACTACTACTTTTTGATAATGTGAGGACCCTACCCCTTCAACTTTTCAATAGTCACAACCAAAGCACAACATGGAGGAACATGCTTTTGAGAGCAAGCTACATTTCTGGATTTCCAGCACCAGGTGTTTGGTGCTATGCTTACTTCATTCTGTGTATTTATCACATGCTACACAAACTACTGTGTGCATGTTTTCTGGTGACTCTGCTTGTACTAGGCCAGCCAAAATATGGTCTGTGGGCCACATCCAGCCTACCAAGCTGCCAGATCCAGCCTGCGGGAGCCTCAGCAAACCACCTTGCCAGCCCTTCCCCAACTCCATGGCCAGAAAAGATAACTGAGGGCCATGTATTTCTGTGAATGCTGAGAGCCCTCCCCCCAGTACTCTGCACCCTCCTGTATTTCTACACCACATAATCCAAACCCTTTGTACCCCCACTTCTGCACCCATACTCCTTCCCAGACCTTGCACCCCCTCCTACAACCCTCCTCCAGGTTAGAACCTCCTCCCAGACATTGCACCCTAATCCTCTATCCCACTGCCACAACCAAATCCCTCCACCACCTCCTATACTGCCCTAAAACACAACCCTCTCAGACCCCACACTCCCTCCTGCACCCCTCCTTCATGTCTGAATCCTCTCCTGCACCTGTATGTACCCTGCACCCCCAGTCTCCTACCCAAGGTCACAACCCCCTCATTCAAAAAACTCCCTCCCACATCCACCTCCCCCCCTGCACCCCAATCCCTTTCTCTTACCCTCGTTCCATTCTGCAACCTCCAGGCCAGATCCTGCACTTCCTCTATTAATGTCATGGAGGAGTGCGACCCTTAACCACTTATCAAATTCTTGGAGTGTCTTCACCCCAACAAAAAATTGTTGCCAACCCCAGGCTTATACTCTATGCTGGGTGTGGGAAATAAGCAGCCTGCTGGCCAGACATAGTCCATCAGGCGGACCACTAGTGCTAACCCTGGTGAGCCTCCTCCATTTATTGCCCATCCCTGCACTATGTCTTACTTATTTCATGGTCTTGCATATGTCTCACTTATGCCAGGTCTCTACTTTTTTCCATTACCCCAAAGTATCTTTCATTGTCCCAGATTGGAAGCGATGAACAGATTGCAATGTTCACTGGATCTCTCTCATCCCCTAGATCAGGTTTTGAGAAGGTAATACACTATGAGGAAGAAATTGAAACCTTTCCTCTATCCTCTTCCTGGCTATTCTTTCTATTTAATTTGCTCCTTCAGTCTTGGGAAATCATTCTTGATATTACCATTTTAAACTTCAGGGGCTTTCCTGAGATTGGGGGTTGCCATTTAAATTCTGCTGTCAGCTGGCTCTCTATTCTATAGTAAGTACAGAGCAGGTTACAGCTGATGGGAGTGCTAAGGACATGCAGGGACTCTGTTTTCCATTTTCACATTCTTGTTTTCTGATTTTCCTCCTAAGAAACAGGGTCCATCCAGCCCATTGATGCCTAGAACATTCCCCCAAATTATGAAATTGGTTGGATGGTTCTAAAGTGTACTGGTTTACATATGGACACACACATAGATGTCATCAAGTTGAATGTAGGGGCTCATTTTTCTCAGTGGAGAATAAATAATGCGACTTCACTTAGCATTAAATTGAGATACTACAAAAGAGGAAAACATTAAAGCTTTTTGATACTGAAACGTTGCTTAGAATATAATTTCATGTTCTCAGGTTGATGCCTTAATAAGTTATCTTTGTGTTGCTTTAATGGAATTTTTAAGAGACAAGCTGTTGACTATGATATATATATGTCCCTGCATTCTGATTCATGTGTCTGAATCCAGAATGGTAAACCTGAGTAAAAGAACTATTCTTTCACCTCAATGGAAGTTATCCTACATCTGTTTCAATAACAATAAGGCTATGTCTAGACTGCAGAGTTATATCGGAAAAAGATACACAAATTGTGAACTGCAATTTGCGTATCTTTTTCCCCTTTTTTTCAGAGGAGGCTTTTTCGAAATTTGGCCCATCTACACGGAGCCAGATTCCGGAAAAGGCTCCTCTTTCGGAACATCCCTTATTTCTCGTACAATGAGGAATACAGGGATGCCAAAAGAACGTGTCTGCTATTTCGGAAACTGCTCCAAAAAAGTGGACGTGTTCCTTGGACGTGGCAGAGCTTGTGTAGACATTGCCTAAATGGAGTATGCATTTGCTGATTGAAAAAGTGTAAATGTACTAATGACATAGGAGGTGAGGGGTTGAATGTGCAAACTGTATATTAAAATGTACATCAGTTATTACTTTTTTTACTGTAATTTTAAAGTGAGAGCACATCTTTTTAAATTGGCTTCCAGTTCTTCCTTTTGCATACTTGCCTTCTTTTGACGAGTCTATTCCCAAAGAAAATGACACTTATAAAAGATCTGTTGTGAAAATATATTTAAATGTGTTGTGAATACATACAGAAACTTTAAAAAAAGACAGCATCAAAATTGCATGCTTTAATTACTGCTGAATATTTGTGAAGTGGTACAAAGATATACATTTCTACATAAAGGCTGCTTATTTATTGTTTAGGTACAAGCAATCAGGTTTTGGTTAAAATAAGGATCTGAACCTTCAGATCACACCTGGAATAGAATGTAACCCAAATATTTTTGTATTTTAAAAAATTCTGATTAAGGTTCAATTCTGATTCTCCTTCACCCACCCTGCTCATCTTTTCTTCTCTTCCCCATAAGAGAGAGGAGTTTACAACATGGCACCTTAACCTTCTCATTAAATGTCCCCTTCATTGTCATGCAGTTTTATAAGAACATGGGAATGGCTATACTGGGTCAGACCAAAAGTCCATCTAGCCCAGTAGCCTGTCTTCCAATTGTGGCCAATGCCAAATGCCCCAAAGGGAGTGAACACGACATTATATCTCCCGTTATGCATTTCCAGTCTCTGACAAACGGAGACTAGGGACACCATTCCTACCCATCTTGGCTAATAGCCATTGATGGACCCATCTCCATGAATTTATCTAGCTCTTTTTCTAGCCCTGTTAAATTCCTGGTCTTCATAACATCCTCTGACCAGGAGTTCCACAGGTGACTCTGCACTGAGTGAAAAAAACTTCCTTTTGTTTGTTTTTAAACTTGCTACCTATTAATTTCATTTGGTGACCCCTAGTTCTTATGCTATGGGAAATAACTTTTCCTTATTCATTTTTTCCACACCAGTCATGATTTTATAGACCTCTGTCATCTCCCCTCTTAATCTCTTTTCTAAGATAAGTCCCAATCTTTTTAATCTCTCTTAATATGGGACCTGTTCCAAACTCCTAATTTTTGTTGCCTTTTTCAGAAACTTTTCCAGTGCCAATATATCTTTTTTGAGATGAGGCGACCACATGTATACGCATTATTCAAGATGTGGGTATATTGTGGATTTATATAAAGGCAATACGATATTCTCTGTCTTATTCTCTATCACTTTTTAAATAATTCTTAATATTCTGTTTGCTTATTTGACTGCCGCTGCCCAGTGAGTGGATGTTTGCAGAGAACTACCCACGGTGACTCCATCATATTGTATGAATAGTTGGGATTATTTTTTCCAATGTGCATTACTTTACATTTATCAATATTAAATTTAATTTGCCATTTGGTTGGCCAATTAGTTATGTGAGATCTTTTCAAAGCTCTTCACAATCTGCTTTGGTCTTAACTATCTTGAGCAATTTAGTATCATCTGCAAATTTTGCCACCCTCACTGTTTGCCCCTTTCTCCAGATCATTCATAAATAGATTGAATAGGATTGGTTCCAGTATGGATCCTTGGGGGACCCCACTAATTACCTCTCTCCATTCTGAAAACTTACCATTGATTTCTACCCTTTGTTTCCTGTCTTTTAACCAGTTATCAGTCCATGAAAGCACCTTCCCTCTTATCCCATGACAACTTACTTCATTTAAGAGCCTTTGATGAGGGACCTTGTCTAAAGTTTTCTGAAATCTAAGTACACTATATCCACTGGATCCCCCTTGTCCACATGTTTGTTGACTCCCCCCAAGGAACTGTAGTAAGGCATGATTTCCCTTTACAGAAACCATCTTGACTTTCCCCAACAAATTATGTTCATCTATGTGTTTGACAATTTTATTGTTTACTATAGTTTCAACTAATTTGCCCGTTACTGACGTTAGACTTACCAGTCTGTAATTGCCAGGATTACCTCTTGAGCCCTTTTTAAATATTGGCATACCATTAGCTATCTTCCAGTCATCACTACTACAGAAATACCTGTCAGTGGCTATCCTTTATTTTAGGGTTTAAAAAAGATTGTTGTTAATAGCAGGTTCATGATTCATGCATGGCAATCACTGTTAGTCTTTCCAAAGGATAATTTTTCCAGATGCATGTTTTGGCAATAAAGGTAAGATCTGGGTCATAGCATCTGATCCAGTGCTTGCAAATGTAAATTAGAATTTTTGTGGTCACTTTAAAGCTTTTTTGTATCAAGCCCATAGTTTGGACAACAGTGATTTCTGTAGAACAAATCCTACTCTTCCACCAGGGGCTTGACAAAAAAACAAAAAAACCCACCATGCAGTTCTGTTGAATGAGTCTGGGAATAATTAGAAGATGCTCTGTTGTAGCTGCATAAGGGTGCTCCGTCATCTCCATCTCCATCTCCATCTCCATCTCATCTCATGTGGAATGAGTCCCCCCCTGGAGGTATTCAATAGCACATAACTGAGTTTCTGAGTCTTGGCACTAGGGAGAGGATTTTGTTCTAAGTTTCTCTCTTGGAAAGGTTCGTATTTATTAGGAATGTAAATTACATCAACTAGAAAATAAAAATGTGGTGGTTCTTTAAGAGATGATCCCCATGGGTATTCTTTGTGAGAGTGTAGGCACTCCATGCACCTGAGACCAGAAGATTTTTCAATAGCCATGTCTCTTGAACTGCACCTGCAATTCTATACCTGCTTGTGTTCTGAACCAAGGGCATAATGGGTGTCACAGACCTACTACCTCTCCAGTTTCAATCTACCAATTGTGTCTGAAATGGAATCCTTCAATAAGTGCCGTTTCTGCTACTGTTCCCACTTGAACCTTTATTTTTATAAATAATTTGTAGATCATCGTTAGACAGTTTTGGGGCATAACCCAGAATGCAAAGGGATGTGGGCAGTTTGGGATAGCTTCACACAGTCCATTATTCTCAAAGTTGTCCATAGGCACGACATGTTCATGAAATCCAATCTGTCTTCAGGAAGGAAAGAGGGTATTACCTCCAAAGCACAGAATCAGCAGCTACTCCTGACACTCCAGTTAGCTGCCTCTGTTATCCAAGGAGGTCTAAACTGGTGTTTCTCAACTTTTTTTTAATGAAGTACCCCTTTCTTTAAAAAAAAATATATATATATATATATAAAGTAGCCCCAGCCTGTCCTACTATAACACAATGCACCCACTCCTCCCCCAGAGCCAGACGCCCTCAGTCCCTCCCCCCGTTCTAACCCAATGTTCTCCCCTTCCCCAGAGCCACGCACCAGACGTATGGTAACCCTACTTTGAAGTACCCGCTCCCGCTGCCTGGCCCTGCCTTGGCAGCTTGTCTGCAGGGAGCAAGTGGCCCGCCAGTGCGGGGCTCGCTGCGTGGAGCTGTGCACTTCCACCCTAGCATGGTGCCCAGGGGCAACTGCCCATCCCCCCTCGCTACGTCACTGATGCGGGGGCAGGGAGTGAGGATCCTTTGCAGAAAAGCTTATTGTGCTGCTTCTCCGCCTTTTAGCTCCTCTCTGCAATACCACAGGGACGGGGATGCATTGTGCTGAGCTGCTGGCAGGGGTAGGGCTAATGCACGTCTCCAGGTTCAGCCACCCTCCCTGCTGGAGCACCCCAGGGAGGCTGCTGGAGAGGCGGCTGTGGAAGTGATTTTTTTTTTCTCCCCGCCCAACCCGCCACCCAATTTGGAACTGCCCTGGGTCTCCCTGGAGCTGCTACCACTGCAGCTACATGCTTTTCCCACCAGCGCTGGGATGCGTGCACAGAGAGGCTGTTAACGTCCGGGTGCGTGGCTCCGAATGTTCAATTTGACAGGCACATGTCGCCACCCCCTCCCCGAACCCCTTTGCAGGGCAAAATTCTGGACATTTTTGCCAAATTTCACTTGTGTTGATGTATCCCCCAGACTTCTCTCGTGTACCACTGGTTGAGAAACACTGGTCTAGACAACAGTAGAAAATGTTCCCTTTTAGGGCAATAACCTGTTTAATAAGGAAATAGATAAATTAGTCTGTTCTAGAAATACAAGTATCTAATCAAGTCATTGATTACCCTATAAGCCTAGGCTTATCAAGTAGTCGAGTCACTACTTGACTACTCATTTCCGCCCCCCACCCCCACGCTTGCTGCCGCTGTGTCAGAGGCAGAAAGTGTAGGGAGCAGGAACTGGCTCCTTAAAAGCCGGCTCCCCCAGCAGTGTCTCGGGGAGGGGTCAAGGGAGACAGAGGCGCAGTAGTCCTGAATCGCACCAGGTCTCAGACCACTGCAGCTCTGTTTTTTAAACGTAGTAAGAAAGCTGCCTTCTCATAGTCACTTCTCAGCTCTTCTATCAGAAAGCTTGTGAGCCCCCACAGTAAGCTGCTGCCATCCCTTCTTCAGTCTGAGTTTCCTGCCAAGTCCTTTTGATGGAACAGTCAATAGTCATCAAGTCTCTGCACCACTAGTTACCCTCCATTCCCTTTGCTGGTTGTCTGGCCTGTTTCCTTCCATTGTGGTGGCATGCAATGGTCCTAGACACTATCTTGACTGACTATACTATGAAATTCCTTCCTGTTCCTTCTCCAAAATCCCACTTCTCATTCCTTTTCAGGAATCTCTCTCATATGAGAGGTAGAAATCAGCTAGAGGATCCCTTAGTGAGCTTGGGCTCATACACCTGGTGCTTCCTTAATGTAGACAGGGATTTTTAGTCATATTTCCTTACTTCCAAAAAGAAAGTGAATGGGCAGGAGGCTATGGTGGCTGGAGACCCAACCTGGACCCTCACACAGCTGAACATCTTCATACATAAT